>NC_133333.1:58149285-59356793 GCF_042186555.1 Aquarana catesbeiana | reverse complement strand
TAAGAGTTGGTGAAAGCAGGGGTCCGTCATCTGGAGATAATTCTGAAAATCATCCGGATCAATCTCCTGGAGCTCACGCAGCAATGGCATATGACATAATTGGTCACGATTAAGCAACCAATTTTTGGTCCAAGAACTCCTCCTCCTCCTCCTGTTCCTGGCCTGGACTTGAGTCAAAGCAATAACTCCTAGCCCAATAATAACACGTTCTCTCCTCCGATTACGCAACATGGCTGGTTGATGAACGGCCGTTCATAAACGAACTGAAAAGCACGAACTGAAAAGCGCGAATCAACACTCACCAAACTTCTACTAACACGAAATTAGCAGAAGGAGTCCAAAGGGTGGCGCTTGAGAAAAGAACTTCCTCTTTATAGTCTCGTAGTACGTTTAGTACGTGTCATGGGTATGCAGTAATATTTGTCAGCTTACCTCTCCATGTGTTCCACCACTAGGGGCTTCTGGTGAACACCCGCTGGCTCTTAGACTCGGCGCCCTGGGAAATCTCATGCTCTAGCTCCCAGTGTCATCCATGTAGGTACTACAGAGTACCTGCTCTCCTGTATATCCTAGAGCTCCATCCGCAGCAGTCAGCCACTGCCACTAGGGTCCACTACCTTGTGGTGCACTCCAGACCCCAAAAGGGTGCATCTGTCACCTGAACTCAGGTGACCTGACAGTTTAAGAGCTAAGATCCTTCGTTTGGGGACATGATTCCAAGGTGGCAGGTCATGCTGGGTTCCTCGCTCATCGGTCATCACTACTGGTGGCCTAATCTCAGCTTGGATGTCTAAGACTACGTTAAGGCTTGTCATGTCTGTTCTCAGTCTAAATCCTCCACACAAGCTCCTGCTGGTCTTCTCATGCCCTTGCCCATTCCTAAGGAGCCCTGGTCTCACATTGCCATGGATTTTATCACAGATCTCCCACTGTCAGAGAATATGGTCATTTGGGTGGTAATCTATCGATTCTCCAAGATGGCTCATTTTGTTCTTCTTCCTGGTCTTCCTTCTACTCCTGCCTTGGTTCCCATTTTTGTTTGAGAAATTTTCCGCCTCCATGGGGTTCCTTCTCATATTGCTTCCGACGGGCGTTTGATTTACGTCTCGTTTTTGGAGAGCCTTTTTCAAATCCCTCAATATTGTCTTGGATTTTTCCTCTTCTTACCACCCTCAATCCAATGGACAGACTGAGAGGATTAATCAGGAGTTAGAGGTCTTTCTTCGCACCTTAGCCTCTGCTTATCATGAGGATTGGTCCTCCTTACTCCTGTGGGCAGAATTCTCTCACAACAATCAAGTAAATATCAGTTCTCAGAAAACACCCTTTTTCACAGCTTATGGAAAAAACTCTCAGCTCCCTCTTCCCATGACCTGTTCTCCAGATATTCCAGCTTTGGCTACAGCTCAGGAGTCTTTCAATTCCATTTGGGGTGACATTCATGATTCCCTCCGGGCAGCTGCTGACAAATTCAAAGGCTTTGCCGACCGCCACAGGTGTAAACTGCCTTCTCTACAGCCAGGGAAGTCTGGCTCTCCACCAGGAACATCAAGCTTCAAGTTCTTCTCTGAAGTTTGCCCCAAGATTCATTTGTCCGTGCACTGTAATCTCTAAACTGAATCCAGTTTGTTTCAAACTCCAGATTCCTAAAAGCCTCAAAATCTTTAACTTCTTCCATGTTGCCCTTCTGAAGCCTTTAGTCCTCAATAAGTTCTCTCGTCCTCTCCTTAACGCGGCTCCGGTCTGGATAATCAGGAGTACGGGGTTAGTCAAATTCTGGATTCCTGCTTCTGTAGAGGCATTCTTCAGTACCCCATGCATTGGAAAGGGTTTGGTCCTGAGGATAGGTCACTGCATCAATTAGCTTTCGTGTGTGACTTGCTGTGTCTTCTACGCCTGTTTCCAGTTACAGATCTTGGCTTGTTCTTGACTATCCTTACCTGCTTGTTACCCTGACCTTTGGCTATCTCCTGACTAACCTTACCTGCTTGTTGCCCCGACCTTTGGCTATCTCCTGACTATCCTTTGTTGTTGCTGTGTCTGCTGCTTCCACTCTACCTCCCTGTAGTCTACCGTGCAGCTAAATCCATCCCCACCACTAGGGGCTTCTGGTGAACACCCGCTGGCTCTTAGACTCCGTTGCCCTGGGAAATCTCATGCTCTAGCTCTCAGTGTCATCCGTGTAGGTACTACAGAGTACCTGCTCTCCTGTATATCCTAGAGTTCCATCCGCAGCAGTCAGCCGTAGGGTCCACTACCTTGCGGTGCACTCCAGACCCCAACGAGGTTCATCTGTCTCCTGGACTCAGGTGACCTGACAGTACACAGTAGATCACTACGTTCATGTTTGTTGGCCGACAATTGTGTACCGTTGATATGCAAGAAAAGATCCAGGCACATGCACTTTTGACAAAAATCAGACGCTTGGTTGGCCAACAATTGCATCGTGTGTACGAGGCTTTAGAGTTTCAAATTGTATGCAATAAGACAGGCCCTTGCACTACATGGTTTTAGTAAATCTGAAGACAAAATTCTGCAGAAAATCTAAAAGTGTATATGGGGCCTAAGGCCTCATACACACGGCACGCAAATCAGAAGGGTAAAGTCTGAAGACAAGCTGTCTGTGGATTTTCGGATCATTAGTACGGTGCATTCGACAGATGATTTGACTTTTACATCAGACAAAAGCTGCATGTGCAGGCTATAAAATCTTTGTCTGATGTGAACTCAACGTCTGATTTTTGGATAGTCAGTACAGAAATCCATCACACAAAAGTCAAAAGTACAAACGTGCTTGCTCGGAATCAAGGAACGACTGGGAAGAGTTTGGTCTTGTAAACTACTGTTCGTGATCTAGAATTAACATTCGTGACGCGGCAATTGAAATGTCAAAATTCTCATCTTCTTTAATGGGATAATAATGAAGCTGCTTTGCTGGTGATACTGATGTAGTTATGCCAAATGTATTTTAAAAAGCATTTGTTTTGTACGATCTGAAAATCACGAATCCACGCTCACCAAACTTCTACTAACACGAAATTAGCAGAAGGGGCCCAAAGGGTGGTGTTTGAGAAATTAACTTCCTTTTTATACTCTCATAGTACATCATTATGTTTGTGTTTGTCAAATGACAATTTGCGGATAGTTAGTATGCTAGACAAAATCCTGCACACGTGCTTTTGACAAAAATCAGACGCTCAGTTGTCCAACAATTTAACCGTGTGTACGAGGTCTAACTGTGGAGGAACAATGGAGTCTCCCATGTACAGCAGCACCGTCTGGGGAGGGTAGTGTAAAGCCTTGTACACACGATCGGATTTTCGGCAGTGAATTGTGTGATGACAGACTGTTTGCCTAAAATCAGATTGTTAGTATGCTCCATCAGACAATTGTTGTCCAGCTTTCCGTCAACAAATGTTGGATAGCAAGCTAGTAAATTTTCAGCGGACAACGGTCTGTTGTCAGATTTTCCTATCGTGTGTACACAAGTCCGTCACACAAAAGTCCAAAGTACACAGTACAAACACGCATGCTCGGAATCAATGCTCACCAAACACGACATTAGCAGAAGGTGCCCAAAGGGTGGCACTCAAGAGCTGAAATTCCACATAGTATGTCGCTACTGGCCAACAATTGTGTACCGTTTGTATGCAAGACAAGTTCCTGGCACACGCCCTTCGGACAAAAGTCTGGCGGTTTGTTGGCCAACAATCCGATCGTGTGTACGAGGCTTTAGATGGGCTAGTAGGCTTAAAGTGGCCAACAAATTAAAGCCAAACTCCGGGTAACACTCTATGAATAGTTACATCAACAGTTTTTTTTTCCTTTTGGGATAACAGTTTTACATAAATAAACAAAAGTTGACCATTGTGAGCACCCCTGTCAGTATTAAATTGTACACCTCAACCCTCTAACAGCCATTTTTGCTGGACAGCTTGGTCTGTTGAAGAATAAAAGGCTTACTGGCCAGATCACCAGTTGAAAATAAAGATAAAAGTAAGGAGGCTGATAAAGAAAACGCCGCATTTAGGATTGGTAAGCTTTTGCTTGTGCATTTTTTTTACATCATATGAAGCCCTGTTTTAATTTCTGGGTATGTGACAGGCTTACTTTAAATTTGGCAGAAAATATACCAGTTGCAGGATCTTTGATTGTGCATGACTATTATGGAAATGTGACTATAGAGAAGTTCATATTTCTAAATTACCGTATCAATGACATAGTTCAGCCTGTGAGCTTTCAGTAATTCTTCCTGATATGTTTTATGAGGGCCTATCTGTTCGTTTGTTTGCAAAAATAATTTGCTGCGAGTACCAGGTGCACCAATGTTTAATAACCTCATCTGTGCAAACATTGTTCAAGGGCCCTTATTACCCTGTATTAAGGCAAGGCAATTGTAAATCACAGCAGAGATTGCAGGGTAGCAACTCCGGGAGCAGTTTACTTGCATGATAGCACTGTTTTCCTGATAACTTCAGTATAAAAACATGCTCTTATTCCCAAGATCAATAAAGGCATAAAAAAATTAACTACCCCTATCAAGGCATATATGTAGATGAAAAGCCCCTACCTTGATTGCAAACTCCGAAAGCAATAGATTTAAAGCTAAACTTCAGGCATCAGTACACATATGCAAACTGTTTTACTTATCAAAGGACTAAGTCCACGCCCCACACTATATATGCTGGCTGCTTGCACGGGGGCTGTATATAGTGTATATGAATGGAGATTAGGCAGGGTAGTTAGTGTATTTGTGTCAGAGAATATATAATAGTGCAGTGTAGCAAATATAAAATACAGTGTAGTGTAGAGCATATATAATACGGTGTAGTGGGGTGGGTTAGAGGAGGCCCTGGACTGGAAAGTGCAGTGGAGGCCCTGGGCTGATGGGGGGTGTAGAGGAGGCCTTGGGCTGGGGAGTGCGGAGGAGGCCCTGGACTGGGGATGCAGAGGAGGCCCTGACCTGGGGAGGGGGGTGCCAAGGAGTCCCTGGACATGGGGGATGCAGAAGAGGTCCTTGGCTGGGGGGGGGGGTGCGGAGGTGGTCCTGACCTTAGGGGGGTTCAGAGAAGACTCTGGACTTGGAGGCTGCAGAGGAGGTACTGGGCTGGGGGGGGGGGGGTGCAGAAGAGGCCCTGGACTGGGGGGTGCAGAGGAGGTGCTGGAGTGGGGGGGGGGTGCAAAGGAGGCCCTGGACTAGGAGGGGAGTACACAGGAGGCCCTTGACTAGGGGTGCAGAGGAGGCCCTGGACTGGGGGATGCAGTGAAGGCCCTGGGTTGAGGGGGGGTGCAGAGGAGGCCCTGGACTGGAAGGTGCAGTGGAGGCCCTGGGCTGATGGGGAGTGTGAAGAAGAGGCCCTGACCTGGGGGAGGCGCAGAGGAGGCCCTGGACTTGGGGGATGCAGAGGAGGTCCTGGGATGGGGGGGGACCCTGGACTTGGGGGATGCAGAGGAGGTACTGGGGGGGTGTACAGAGGAGGCCCTGGACTGGGGGGTGCAGAGGAGGTGCAGAGGATGTGCTGGAGTGGGGGGGAGGCCCTGGACTAGGAGGGGAGTACATCGGAGGCCCTGGACTGGGGGGTGTAGAGGAGGCCCTGGACTTGAAAAGTGGGGTTGATAAAGGACCTGGATTCAGACAGCAGGGTGCAGAAAAGGCTCTTAACTTAGGGTGGGCTGTACAGGAAGCCTTGAACTAGGAGAGAAGTGCAGAGGAGACCCTGGACTAGGAAATGGTATTTGGTGTAGCAAATATCCTGGATAAGGGGGGTACAGGGGAGATACTGGACTAGGTGAGGGGGTGTCTGAAGGTTCCAGTTTAGGAGAGGGGGTGTCTGGAAGCCCTGGACTAGGGCAGCAGGTGTCTGGAGGCTCTGGACTATGAGAGGGAGATCGTAGAGGCCCTCTGGAGTAGGAAAGAGTGTGGCTGAAGGACCTTCCAGCTTCAGAGAAAAAGAGTCTGGATTTAAAGCCAGGGCTGAGAAAGAGCCTGCCTGGGCCCTGGAGGGTGAGTTCACAACATAAATGGGGACATTTATCAATTGTCGCAAGTAATGCCAAACAGGAGCAGAGAGATTGGTCGTGTGATAGATTTAATAAAGGAGAAATACAGCCAAAGCCTGTTTGGTTGTACTTCTCCTGTATATCACATTAGTGCAGATTGTTTTGCAATTAAGCCCACTCTCGGCTGATGTGACAGTTGGTCCAGGCTGGGGAAAGATTGAAACCATATAGTTGGGACCTATTCAGATGCCTGGACTGGCACCCAGCTCAACCTCTCAGCAAGCCGCTGAGACCCTCAGCCAGCCACTTACGCCCCCCCACAGCCCAGTGTTTCAGTGAGCACCGGGGGGGGGGGGGGGATGGGCAGAGTAGAGAGCCAGAGACTGACAGCCACCAGCTCTCTGCTCAGGCTGCACTGAGAACTGAGTGATCGGCTGTTTGATTACTCGGTTCTCAGCCTTAGAGCCGGCGGGGGACATATGCAGCATCTACCTAGGTAAGTATGATTCATAAATAAAATTCCCATACTTCTCTTTTAATTACCCGACATCTCCTCTTTCCTGCTATCTGGCTCAAATGACAATTAGGCCTCATTTACATGGAACATATGTGTCCTTGCCCAGTGTGATGGCTGTGTACCGCAAGGGGATACTTGGTGTTCTGCGCATTATACAAGTAAAAGGTGCAAAGAACTAGAAGCAATAAATGTCCCACAGTTTTACATTTAAGTGCTGTATAGGCATAGATAATATGCGTACACTTAGGATAACATCCCATAAGTCCACAGTCTTATTGATAATTAAACGTCCACAGACCATATGAGATGATGGTGAAGAGGAGGGGTTATTCTACACTCAGGGCTGCCATCAGGGGGAACAGGGACCATGTTCCAACTGTACTGCAAAAACACAAAGGAAGAGGCTCCTCTGGGTGTAGAAATACGACAAGGTTTAATATAGATACATTCATAGGCAGCTCACATTTTTGTGGTTTAAACGAGCATGGTCCCTACATGGGGGGTATCATCAATGCAGTCAGTCTGTATCTGCTGGAGCTTCTGAGCTAGCTGCAGATACGGCTGGATAGTGGCCGGCCGTGGTGGAGTTTCACTCAGAACGAGGCTTGAGGTGCAGATGGTTCCCGGCAAAAGCGGATGACGTCACTGGTATGCAACGCCTTTCTTGAGCGTGCAAGCTGCGAGTGACGTGGCAGCCGCGCTCCTTCATCAAGCTCCTGCATTGATGATACCCCCCATGTTGAGACCATGCTCATTTTAACCACAAAAATGTGAGTTGCCTATGAATGTATCTATATTAAACCTTGTCCTATTTCTAAACCCAGAGGCACCTCTTCTTTTGTGTTTTTGGTGTTCTGTGCATCCCTGTGCAGGCAGTCCAGTCAAAGTCAATTGGGATGCGGTAGCTGCATGGACATAGTCAAATGTCAAAATTTGACATGCAGACAGGAAGGGATGCATGTATCCAAACGCACACGTCTGCATTCGGATCTGTCCATCCACTTCTATAGATGAAGCTCCCTGGTGAATGCAGATGCAGCAAAAAATGTCTCAGCATACAGGAACTGTCTCAGCACCTGTCTGAATGAGCCCTTAGGGGAATTTATCAAAACTAGAGCAGACAGAATTTGGAACAGCTGTGCATGGCAGCCAATTAGCTCAAAGCTTTTATTTTTAAAGCTGAACAGGCTGAAGATAGGAGCTGACTGGTTGCCATGCACAGCTATTCCAAATTCTGACTGCACCAGTTTTGATAAATTCCCTTTACTGTGTTTTACATATCTTACTCCTGACTACAGCATTCTAAGTACAGCACATCCTTTGTTAAAGTGGTTGTAAAAGCACAACATTCTATGCATGAAGGTAAAAAACCTTCTGTGTGCAGCAACCCCCCCTAATTCTTACCCGAGCCACCTCTCAATCCAGCGATGTCCACGAGAGCCTTGGGTGTCTGGGGACTAGCACTCTTGATTGGCTTTTGGGAGCAGCAGAAGCCATTGGCTCACACTGCTGTCAATCAACTCCGCTCCCTCCAGAAGATGGAGGGAGCGGAGTTGAGCCATGGCTCCATGTGTGAATAGACATACAGAGCGGCGGCTCTGGAGCGTGCCTACGTGGGTGCCCCCATAGCAAACTGCTTGCTGTTGGGGCACCCAGAAAAAGGGAAGGGCCAGGGGTTCCTGCGAGGGACCCAAGAAGAGGAAGATCCGAGCTGCTCTGTGTAAAAACACACAGAGCAGGTAAGTATAACATGTTTATTATTTATAAAACAAAAACAAAAAAACAAGACTTTAATATCACTTTAAGGTTAGCTGTGTGTAGTAAAGCAGTGGTTCTCAACCCTGTCCTCAAGTACCCCCAACAGGCCATGTTTGCAGGTTTTCCTTTATCTTGCACAGGTGCTTTAAATCAGAGTCAATGGCTTGGTATTTTGGACAGCTATTCCCAAAACATGGCCTGTTGGGGGTACTTGAGGACAGGGTTGAGAACCACTGTAGTAAAGGGTATGCAATAGAACAATTTTATTTTATTAAAATAAGTGTACTGAGGTTTGTACTGTCTGCTACATACTCACTTTCTGGCAATTCATTAAAGCGTATGGCCTTTTAAAAGCCCCCCCCCCCCCCCCCTGTTGATGCAATCTGACCACACCCACAGTTTTGGCGTGGCGCTGCCATATTGCCACTTACCATTTTTCTTGGGGGGGGTGCAAAAAAATGTCCAGTCCTGGGTGCCAGATGTGCTAGTTACGCCACTGTAATACAGTGTAGTGTAGAGTAAATAACACAGTGTAGTGCGGTGTATGTAATACAGTGTAGTGTGAATAACAGTGTTTTTCCTTTATACATTTTTATTGTTGAGAGATGAAGCATTACAGCAGTAGCAAACCTATTTGTACACACTTATGCCGCATACACACGATCGGACATTCTGACAACAAAATCCTGGATTTATTTCTGACGGATGTTGGCTCAAACTTGTCTTGCATACACACGGTCACACAAATGTTGTCGGAAATTCCGAATGCCAAGAACGTGGTGACGTACAACACGTACGACGAGCTGAGAAAAATTAAGTTCAATAGCCAGTGCGGCTCTTCTACTTGATTCCGAGCATGCGTGAAATTTTAATAAATAAAAGATAAGAAATTGCTGCGCCAACTCAATTATGTAAAGCGGCCAGCACTGACAACTAGACGAATTGTGTGTAGAAATGAAAAATAAAAAGTGCAGCGCTAAATAAAAAACACATATAAATGTGAAGGTAACTTAAAGAGGTCTATGTGTAAATCACCTCTATATAAAGATATGGTTTTTAACCAACACCATAAATCTGTAGGTATCAACAAAGGGTCTTGTGAAAACACCTGTGAATATTGGTACAGTATACTCAATGAAAAAGTGTTATCTCACACAAACAAAATAACTACATCATGACAATCCTCAAAAAACATGAACTTAAATCTTACTCAAAAAAATATCATATAACATTGTAGTGATGTGAATGAATAGACTCAAAAAAGTCTCTGGGAGTTTCACACTTCTTTCGAATGTGGAGGTGATCTCAGAACATATATTCGTATCTCACTCTGCTACATGCATGTTCAATTAAGGATAGCTCTTCTTGCATTCAACTGAAGGGGGTGTAAGTAAAGTGCCCTTACCAGAAATGGTGGACTCACTGGCCATCGGCGGTGAGTCATATAAGCTTTTACCGTCTGGACGGTAGAGTTAAAGGTGTCTCCAATCCTGGGGCCAGAGCGGGGAAAGGCCTCCAACTTTAAATACTCCTGGATGAAACCTGCTCCTCTTAGATGAGGCAACGTATTTGGTTATCAGCTGGGGTCTTTTACCGGATATCACTCGCTTGGCATCCCCCATGTTTGATCAAAGAAAAGAAAAAAGCTTCCACATGGTGTAAATCCAAGTAAAAAGGAAATTTTATTGTTTAAAAATTCAGGCTTAAAAAGTTTGGTTCATATGAACAAGAATCTAGCACAGTAAAATATGGTGGCTGTGGTAGCATCACACACCCAATGCGTTTCATCTACCAAGACTTCAACTGGGGTAAAGCTAGCCTGCCATCTCTTGCGCTTTTATATACAAATACCAAAAGACTCCATTGGGGACACCTGTGCGGCGTGACTTCCGGGTTTCCGCGTCATGTGACTGACTGTCGAGTCATGTGACTGCCTCTGGACAAATCACCCGTGGAGAAAAGACCAAGGGGCCAAGCCTCTATTTGGTTCTCCAATCAACTCAATGCTCGTCAGAATTAAAGGTCACATGACTACCGCGTCATCGCGCTGATACGCATTTAAAAGAATGGGAGCCAAGCCTCTATCCCGTTCTCCACTCATATCTTTCCCCTGTGTTTATTCGTGATCTCAATCACATGACTGCCGCGTCATCCTCCGTCACCGTGACGACGCGAGAAACACTTCAGAAAGAATAAATCATTGGGGTACGAAATCAGGAAGGGTTTATGGCTAGCTTTGGAACGCTGATGCATTCCACATAGCAAACAAAGGGGCTGGAACGATGAAATAATTAAACAATTTAACTTGTATCATCCCAATCATTAACTAAAATAATATAGCCAGAATTAGTAATATTAGTACGGGAAAGTTGGCTGTCATATCACACTCGTTCCCCAGTGGTTACATAGTACAGATCCATATCCCTCATAGAAGAGGCGGAAAACTTCTAAAACTTATGAATAGTTAGAAAACTTGTAAATACTACCCCACCACATATATTACATGTAAAGCGCGTAAAATTGAAACATTAACCTCTACGATTACAGGAAGAGAATACAAGATGAAGCATTTTGTCACTTGTAGAACTAAGTATATCGTTTACCTTATTACTTAAGAGCTATCCTTAATTGAACATGCATGTAGCAGAGTGAGATCCGAATATATGTTCTGAGATCACCTCCACATTCGAAAGAAGTGTGAAACCCCCAGAGACTTTTTTGAGTCCATTCATTCACATCACTACAATGTTATATGATATTTTTTTGAGTAAGATTTAAGTTCATGTTTTTTGAGGATTGTCATGATGTAGTTATATTGTTTGTGTGAGATAACACTTTTTCATTGAGTATACTGTACAAATATTCACAGGTGTTTTCACAAGACCCTTTGTTGATACCTACAGATTTATGGTGTTGGTTAAAACCATATCTTTATATAGAGGTGATTTACACATAGACCTCTTTAAGTTACCTTCACATTTATATGTGTTTTTTATTTACCGCTGCACTTTTTATTTTTCATTCATGCGTGAAATTTTGTTCGTCGGAATTGTGTACACACAAACGGATTTTGTTGTGGGAAAATTTGAGAATCAGCTCTCAAATTTTTGTTGTCGGAAATTCTGACAAAAAATGTCCGATGGAGCATACACACGGTCGGAATTTCCGACAACAAGCTCCCATCAAACATTTGTTGTCGGAATGTCCGATCGTGTGCACGTGTCATTACAATGCCAGATACTGACCACCAGAGATAGAAAATGAAAAATAGGAAAATGGCAACTTGTCATCATATCTTGCAGCAGCTACCGACATAAAGAAGAACACAGTGTTGTGGTGCTAATAAAGTGTTGGCATGTACAACACTTCTGTGTCACCACTGATCCCATTTTTTTTTCATTAATATATTTTTTTTTTTGCAGCATCCAGTTCTGTTGCTGCATTATTAGTACTCCCCCTTCTGTGTCACCGGTGTTATTCCTTGTGCTTCAGCACAGCAGTGGTATACTTTTTTTTTTTTGGCGGTGCAGCAGCACTAACAATATTTTGTTAATATTTATTTAATTGGTGTCCCCCCTTTCTGCGTTGCAGGTGTTCCTCTTTCTGCGTCAGCTGTGGTTCCCTTTTTTCCAGCAGCAGCAAAAAAATATGTCTCCATAATTGCTGTTCCTTCTTCTGAGTCGGAGGTGGTCTACCTTCTGAGTCGCCACTGTTTTTAAATTTTTTTAGCCTTTCTTAATTTTTTTTCATTTATTTTATTTTAGTTTTTTTTTTTTTGCACCAGTAGTAAAAAAAAAATTCTGCACAGTTGCTGCACCCTTATTTTCTTTATAAAAAAACAATAATAAAACGGTTTATAGTGCACCAAGCACCAAAGTATTGCACCCAAGCACCGTATTTCCATCCCACACTCTGTAAAAAAAAGTTATAAACCCCCCCCCCCTCAAAAAAAAAAAAAATAATAAAACGGTTTATAGTATTGTACCCAAGCACCATATTTCCATTCCACACTTTGTAATAAAAAGTTATAAAAATCCCCCCAAAAAATCCTCATCATGTTCCAAAGGCCAACAAGGAGAGGCAGACGCTCACAGGCCACTAAAAAAGGGCAAGCAGCCTCTGTGTCTACAGTGAAAAGTGGTGGTCGCGGACATGGTGCATCCTCTGCAGGCGGGGCACGCTTCTCCTTTTTTTTACCATGCTGGCCATGTTATTGAGCCACAACATGCAGAAGAGGCCCAATTTTTCTGCACCTGTTTGACAGGTGCATGTAATTTCATTTTTTTTCTCTCATTTTTAACAGCAGGGCCTGTTCCTGCGCCCAGCAAGAGTAACTGTGAGGGGTTACAGTGTTCAGGCACCACCAACACCCATGGCCCAATTTTTCTGCATCTGTATGTAAATGAAAAAAAATTGGGGAAAACACGACGTGGGGGGGGGGGGGGCCTTTGTGTCTGGTATTGATTTTAACCACTTCCCTACCGGCGCATTGTAAAATGACGATAGCAGGACACATACATACATTAGTATAGAGTAGGGACAGCTCAGATTGTTTCAGTGTAGTGTAGTAAGAACGCATCAGTAATCTTTACATTAGTGTATAGCTAGAGTAGGGACAGTTCAGATGCGTTACTGCCAGTTTAATGCCATTTACTTCTGTATGAGTTACTGCCAGTTTAACGCCATATAGTTCTGTGTGCGTTACTGCCAGTTTAACGCCATATAATTCTGTGTGCGTTACTGCCAGTTTAACGCATATAGTTTTGTGTGCGTTACTGCCAGTTTAACACCATATAGTTTTGTGTGCGTTACTGCCAGTTTAACGCCATATAGTTTTGTGTGCGTTACTGCCAGTTTAGTGCCATATAGTTTTGTGCGTTACTACCAGTTTAACGCCATTGACTTCTGTGTGTGTTACTGCCAGTTTACTAACATATAGTTCCGTGCATCACTGTATGTTTGGCGCATTATATTGCAGTATATTATAGTGTATCCGTGGAGTGTGTCTGTGTAGTGTGAGTACTCAAATTAAAGTGCACCAAACACCTCTTTACATTGATTAAAGTGCATCTACGTACATATTTCAGCTTCTTTTTTACATTTGCTTATAAGCACCGCCCCCTCCCTCCCTCCCTCCCAATAGTGTCTGGGAGGACAACAAGGAGAGGCAGATGTTCCCTTGGCACTGTAAGGGGGCCAGCAACAAATGTGTCCACAGGCAAAGGTGGACGTGGTGCTCAGTCCTTAGGCAGGGCATCATTTCCTCTGTTTACTGAGTTTGCCCGTGCTATCCAGCCACAGCATGCAGAGGAGGTTGTGGACTGGCTTACTAACCCTTCCTCATCCTCCTCATCCTCTGCCACACAAGCAGAGACAAGTGTGCAGTCCTCTGCAGTTGCCAGAGTGGATAAACCTGCCTCCTTGTCCACATCTATTCCTGCCATAGCCCCAAAATCAGCCATTGAGGAGTCAGCTGACTTATCTGACCACAGTCAACCACTTACTCCTTGATGATGCCCAGCCAGTAATGGATTCAGATGTTGGTTCTGAGGTTGAGGATGACAGGAACATGAGCCTAGAGAGAGGGAGGAACACTAGTAGACAAATTGGCATTCATGTTTCCCAAGCTGCAGCGTATTGCCAAGTTGTCTCCAGTGGTAATCATGAACATGGAGGAGGAAGATGATGATGATAAGGTCACTGATGCAACTTGGGTGCCAGATAGAGCAGAGGAGGAAACTGAAGGTGAGACGGCACAATCCCAAGGAGGCCGACATCAAGAAAGAGTAGAGCAGCCATCCTATTCCATCACATTCTGCAGCTGTTATCTCCCGGCCCACTCCCCAAAGCTCAGCTGTCTGGGCCTTTTTCAGCACATCTGCAGCAGATCGCACTGTTGCTATCTGCAAACTGTGTCTCAGGCACATAAAACGAGGCAAAAACACCAACCATTTGGGTGCCACATGCTTAACAAAGCATTTAACGTCCAACCACTCAGCCCGTTGGCAAGAGCACCTAAAATCCACACAAAAGGGGCACAAATCTGTCCCTCCTCCTCCTTACCCCCTTCAGTCTGCCCCTGCTATACCGAGTCATTACCACTCAGCAGCCACTGACAGGGATGATGGTATAGCCCACGTGCCCCAGGATCTAGCAGCACATCTGCCAGCAGCACACCACCAGCTGTAGACTGTAGCCCGGCAAATTTCTCTGCCCCATCTGCTGTAGCGGGAAAAGTCCCTGCCACCCACATGCCCAGTGTCTAAATGCAAGCTTGTCAAAGCTGTTGGCTCTCCAACTTCTGCCTTTCAGCCTGGTGGATTCTGCCCCCTTCCATGAATTCGCACAATGTGCTGTACCACAATGGCAGGTTCCCAGTCGCTACTACTTTTCACATAAGGCTGTTCCATCCCTCTACCATCACGTGGAAGGGAATGTTCTGGCATCGTTGGGCAAGGCAGTCAGCCATAAAATCCACCTTACTGCTGATGCGTGGTCCAGCAAACATATATAACGATAGATTTCGTTCACAGCACACTGGGTGACGCTGCTTGCAACTTGAAAGGATGCAGTACAGGGCTCGGTGCTGCAGCTTGTTGTGCCCCCACGTCTCCATAAAGCTGGTGGTGATGCCAGACCTTTAAGCTCTACCCCCTCCTTCCTTCTTACTTCTCCCCTGCCACCTCCATGCCCTCCTCTGCAGAATTGTCCTATGAACATCAGGTACCCCCTAAGCGTTCAAAGGGCTATTCCCAGAGTCAGGCTAAAAGGTGCCATGCAGTGCTTCAGCTGGTGTGTTTAGGGGACAGGAGTCACACCAGAGCAGAGATTCTTGCAACTCTGCGGGATCAGGCCCAGAGGTGGTTCACACCACGCCAGCTGGAGACAGGAATGGTGGTGTGAGATAATGGCTCAAACCTCCTCTCCGCCCTTAGACAGGGAAAGTTGCTGGCACATGTCCTCAATTTGGTGGTGCAGCATTTCCTAAATATGTACCCAGGGTTGCAAGATGTGCTAAAGCTGGCCAGAAGAGTCTGTAGCCATTTCAGGCGGTCATACACAGCCAGTGCTCGGTTAGCTGAAAATCAGCCGGAAACCACCTGTCTGTAAACCGCCTGATTTGTGACACGCCCACCAGGTAGAAATCGACTTTGTCAATGCTGCAGCGGCTATATATGCAGCAGAGGGCTGTCAACGAGTACCTGTGTGAATACGGCACGACGACAGGCACAGGCCGCCTCTGCTTTTTTTCCCCACGCCAATGGCTGATCATTAAGGATGCATGCACTGTATTGTCACCATTTGAGGAAGTCACAAGGATGGTGAGCCGTGACAGTGCATGCATCAGTGACACAATCCCTGTTGTGTTCCTGCTGGAGCAGACTCTGCATGGCATTATGAACAGGGCACTGGAGGCAGAGCAGCAGGAAGAGGAGGACTTCCTTTCCTCTCAAGGCCCACTTTATTCAGACACCATCATTCCTATGTCACAGAACACACAGGAGGAGAGAGGGGAGGAGAATGAGGAGGAGGATTCTGTCACTTTCATAGGCTTCAAAGAAGAGGAAGACATGCGTCAATCTGTAAGCGATGGCTTTCCAACCCCAGAACCCTTGGAAGTAGTACATGGCTGGGAGAGGGAAGTTCCAGATGCTGTCATCCTGAGTGACCCCGAGGAGTCTGCTTCTCAAGCCTCTGCAAATTTGAGGCGGATGGGCAACCTCATGCTTCAAAGCCTGCGAAAGGACCCAAGAATACGTGGCTTAAAGGAGAAGGATGATTACTGGTTGGCAACCCACCTTGACCACCATTATAAGGGGAAGGGCTCAGAACTCAGAGAGTGCAGAAGATAAAATCTCTTGAGGACACGTTAAAGAGGATTTTATTGAACGTTTTTCCTGACCCCAGTAGGTTACAGTGTCATGGAAAACGTCGTTTTGAGTCTTCTGTTGGTCAAGAGAGGAGCGTTGGAGAAGGCGTCTGCCTAAGTGAGGCATTTTGGAATTTTTTTTAGTCCTCGGTGCCCAGGGCTGTCAGCTTCCACATCCCATCGGCAGCGTCTGCATCACATGTTGGACAATTACCTCGGTGCCAAAACAGAGATGGAGAGCTTTCCAACTGACGATCCACTGACTTACTGGGTCATGAGAATAGACCACTTGCCAGAACTTGCCCAGTATGCTATTGAGTTGTTGGGCTGCCCTGCATCCAGCGTGATTTCAGAATGGGCATTCAGTGCTGCAGGAGATTTCGTTACTAATCATAGAACGCGTCTGTCCGCAGACTCCGTGGACCGTTTAACTTATAAAAATGAATCAGTCCTGGATTACAAGCTATGAAGCCCCTGATGCCGATGTCACTGATTAAGTCTTTTTGGAAAGTGGAATCTCTGCAGGACTTCGAGGCTGCCTAACTTTGAGGGTGTTCAATCATTTCATCTGGAAGAATGTTTTTGGTATAGGTTTCATGGATCATCAAATTACATTTTTTACAGCAAGGCCAATTCTTGCTTTCATCTAGAGTACCTCAATAGGGTTACACTGGCTCCCCAGCTGTTGCTGAGCAAAATAAATGCAGCTTGCAGGGAAAATGTCATTTTTTTGGCTTTATAAATGCAATTATTGCTGCAGCAGACTTTACAGGTAGACTAAGGGGACCCCCCAGGCACTATATTGGAAGGAATTTTTCATTTTTATGCTTTCACTTTAAAAATCAAAAAATCCCTGCTCATTTAAAAATTACGTTTTTCACAAACTTTTTTGTTTTTTGTTGATACATGTCCCCCAGGGCAGGACCCGGATACCTATAACCATTGTACGCTCAATTACTTGCATATAAGCCTTCAAAATGGGCACTTTTAATTTTTGACATTCGGGTCCCATTGACTTTAATAGGGTTCATTATTCGGTACCGAACTTTTGCGGTGTCTGGAACAGGGGTTCGTTCAGCCATCCCTAATCTCTATCCATAATAGCCATCCAGGAAACAATATAGATAAGGATAATTACCTCTATATAACTGAACACGGAAACTTTTCTATATTCCTGTGACATTTCTTTTCTTTACTTCACTTTTTCATTCTGCTTAAAACCATGGATATGGACTTACAGTATCTCACATTTTTGTAAATATTTTATTATATCTTTTCATGTGGCAGCACTGAAGAAATGACACTTTGCTACAATGTAAAGAAGTGAGTGTACAGCTTGTTAACAGTGTAAATTTGCTGTCCCCTCAAAATAACTCAAAACAGCCATTAATGTCTAAACTGCTGGCAGCCAAAGTGAGTACACCCCTAAGTGAAAATGTCCAAACTGGGCTCAAAGTGTCAATATTTTGTGTGGCCACCATTGTTTTCCAGCATTGCCTTAACCCTCTTGGCAAGGAGTTCACCAGAGCTTCACAGGTTGCCACTGGAGTCCTCTTTCACTCCTCCATGATGACATCACGGAGCTGGTGGATGTTAGAGACCTTGCGCTCCTCCACCTTCCATTTGAGAATGCCTCACAGATGCTCAATAGGGTTTAGGTCCGGAGACATGCTTGGCCAGTCCATCACGTTTACCCTCCGCTTCTTTAGCAAGGCAGTGGTTGTCTTGGAGGTTTGTTTGGGGTTGTTATAATGGTGGAATACTGCCCTGCGGCCCAGTCTCCGAAGGGAGGGGATCATGCTTTGCTTCATTATGTCACAGTACATGTTGGCATTCATAGTTCCCTCAATCAATTGTAGATCCCCAGTGCCGGCAACACTCATGCAGCCCCAGACCATGACACTCCCACCACCACGATTGACTGTAGACAAGACACACTTGTCTTTGTACTCCTCACCTGGTTGCGGCCACATATGTTTGACACCATCTAAACCAAATAAGTTTATCTTGGTCTCATCAGACCACAGGACATGGTTCCAGTAATCTATGTGCTTAGTCTGCTTGTCTTCAGCAAACTGTTTGCGGGCTTTCTTGTGCATTATCTTTAGAAGAGCCTTCCTTCTGGGATGACAGCCATGCAGACCAATTTTATGCAGTGTGTGGCGTATGGTCTGAGCACTGACAGGCTGACCCCCCACCCCTTCAACCTCTGCAGCAATTCTGGCAGCACTCATACGTCTATTTCCCAAAGACAACCCCTGGATATGATGCTGAGCACGTACACTCAACTTCTTTGGTCGACCATGGTGAGGCCTGTTCTGAGTGGAACCTGTCCTGGTAAACCACTGTATGGTCTGGGCCACCATGCTGAAGCTCAGTTTCAGAGTCTTGGCAATCTTCTAATAGCCTAGGCCATCTTTATGTAGATCAACAATTATTTTTTTCAGATCCTCAGAGAGTTCTTTGCCACGAGGTGCCATGTTGAACTTCCAGCGACCAGTATGAGAGAGTGAGAGCGATAACACCAAATTTAACATACCTGCTTCCGTTCACACCTGAGACCTTGTAACACTAACGACTCACATGACACCCAATTTGAGCCCAATTAGGACATTTTCACTTAGGGGTGTACTCACTTTTGTTGCCAGCAGTTTAGACATTAATGGCTGTGTGTTGAGATATTTTGAGGGGCCAGCAAATTTACACTGTTATACAAGCTGTACACTCACTACTTTACATTGTCATTTCTTCAGTGTTGTTACATGAAGAAATATAATAAAAATATTTACAAAAATGTTAGGGGTGTACTCACTTTTGTGAGATACTGTATTTTGACATTTTCCACATATTGAATTGACCTGTCATCATTAATATGTCATTTGAAGAGAAAAAATTGAAATTGCGGGGAAAATGAGAGATCTGGAACTGATTGTGGGGGTCAAAATGCAAGCCTCAGGATCACACAGATCCAGAGGCACACAAAAGGTATATGTAGGTGCCCTTGGTAACCAACAGGCATGCCAATTTCCTAGGTAGAAGCCTCAACAACTCAATTAGTGTCCCTTTCAACAAGGACAGTTATCTTGCCATGTTTTGAAATCCTTACTGACTGCTGTTCCCTCTCCCTTATGCTTGGCGAGATTTTCTTATTCATTAAAAGACAAATGTAGCAGAACTTTCATGGTACTAAATTACATAGAGATGCATCTCCTGTTAACAATACATTATATTTCTTATCATATAATCACAAATCCAAAAAGAAAAACATAAAAGTTTTGCACCTATTCGAGAAGCAAGTAGCCTGAACAAGGGCTCTTTCACACAGGCAGCCTGGGGTCATTAAAAATGGGAGACTAAGCCTCTCTTACCTTTATCTTGCCTACAACTTGGTTACTCTCCTCTAGTTTGTTAATGACCCTAGTCTGCTCTGTGACCCTGCTACGGTCTCCTATGTTGCACCTCCCTGCTGGTTTGCAAGTGACTTTCATCTGCCCTGCTGTCCCAGTCCTTCTGCTGAGTGGAGGTTGTTCTTTAAATCAGACCTTCCATGAAAATTAGCTGAAGCACATCCTTGTGGGATTTTGAACCCCCAACTTTGAGCCCCAGATGCCGGGAGGCAGCAATGAGGCATTGTGATGTCATCCATGCTTCCCACCCCTCCCCCCCATGTGAATGCGTATTGGGTACATAGTGCCCCTACCCATTCATCAAGAAAAGTGTCAAAAAGTAATAAAAACAGACAGTTTTTGACAATTCCTTTATTACAAAAAAAATAGTGTCCCCCGATGTAATCACATCGCCCGCCGCACCCGAAAAAGGAAAAAAAAAAAAGCTTTTGCCGACATGAAGGCTGGCTGCATACTGCGGGCTAAGCTGTTTGACATTTCTTATATAGGTAATGACACCACCCCCTTCTGACGACAAGACCCAGTATGATGGATTTACAGTGACGTCAGAAGGAGGCGGTGTCACTACCTATATAAGAAATGTCAAATAGCTTAGCCTGCAGTATGCAGCCATCCTTCATGTCAGCAAACTTTTTTTTTTTTTCATTTTTCGGGTGCGGCGGGCGATGTGATTATATCGGGGGACACTATTTTTTTTATAAAGGAATAGTCAAAAACTGTCTGTGTGTTTGATTACTTTTTGACACTTTTTTGGTGAATGGGTAGGGGTACTATGTACTCGATACTCATTCACATGGGGGGGGAGTGAGATCTGGGGGACTCCTTACAAAAGGGGGCTTCCATGTTCTGATAAGCCCTCCATCCCCATAGACCCTAACAACTACCAGCTACAGTTGTGGGGATGAGGCCCTTGTCCCCAACTCTACACCCTAAATAGGGGTGTAACATATAACATGTACAACATCTGTCCCAGTAAACATCTGTCCCACTGAACATCTGCCATACTGAACATCTGTCCGTGATCATCAGGCGCTCATCTGTCCATGATCATCTACGCACATCTAGTGCACATCTGTCTGTGATTATCTGCGCACATCTGTCTGTGATTATCTGCACACATTTGTCTGTGATTATCTGCGCACATTTGTCGGTGATCATCTGCGCACATCTGGCGCAAATCTGTCCATGATCATCTGCGCACATCTGGCGCAAATGTGTCCGTGATCATCTGCACACATCTGTCCGTAATCATCTGCGCACATCTGTCCGTGATCATCTGCCACATCTGTCTGTGAGCATCTGCACACATCTGGCGCACATCTGTCTGTGATCATCTGCCACATCTAATTGCATTGTCCTGGTGCTCCAGGGCCTTCTAAAATGTGATAGGTACTCAGAAAATTAAATGAGTAAATTTTTCCTTTAGAACGCCTGATGGTGCTCCCTGCATGTTGGGCCTCTGTATGTGGCCAAGCTGTGTAAAAGTCTCACACATGTGGTATCGCCATACTCAGGAGGAGTAGCAGAATGTATTTTGGGGTGTAATTTTTGCTATGTACATGCTATGTGTTAGAAAAATCTTATAAATCGACAACTTTTTGTAAAAAAAAATACGTTTTCGCTTTCTTTTTACATTTTCCAAAAATTTGTGGAAAAAAAAATGACATGTTCAAAAGACTCATTATGCCACATAGAATATACATTGGGGTAAAGAAGGGGGGGTTTTGGTGGTATGTGTGTCTCAGTTTAGATAAGGCAACTCATTCTGAAAGGTATAGATAGAAACAAGGACTAGATAATGGGATTATTGCGGTGCCAAAAATGCAGCAAAACAGATATTAAAAATGATTCAATTTATTACAAAATCGCTAAAAAGACACAAGTACATTTCATACACAATATAAATTACAAAATGGAGCATAGGCAGATGTTTACAACCAGTGGATGGAAGAATCGAACAAATAATCCCTACTAGTTTCACCAATACATTGGCTTTCATCTTTTATTTCCATCTTTGTTGGGACCTATTGGTTGGGGGATATTGCATTTGTCTAGTCTCCCTGCACTCATGCTGATAACCTGCACAGCGTTGTCTTTCACTATATCTAGTATATTTGGTTATACTAACATGAAATTTTCTTTTTGTAGAATTACAACCCTATATATCCCCTGAGGAAGCCAATGTATTGGCGAAACTAGTAGGGATTATTTGTTCGATTCTTCCATCCACTGGTTGTAAACATCTGCCTATGCTCCATTTTGTAACTTATATTGTGTCTTTTTAGCGATTTTGTAATAAATTGAATCATTTTTAATATCTGTTTTGCTGCATTTTTGGCACCGCAATAATCCTATTATCTAGTCCTTGTTTCTAAATATACATTGGGGTGTTTTCTTTCCAAAATGTGGTCATTTTGTTGGTAATTCAATTGTTTTAAAAGTAAATGTGTAATTTATGCTCCTAGAACACCTAACGATGCTCCCTGAATGTTGGGCCTCTGTATGTGGCCAGGCTGTGGAAAAGTCTCACACATGTGGTATCGCCATACTCAGGAGGAGTAGCAGAATTTATTTTGAGGTGTAACTGCAAGTTTATCTATGCCATATGTGAGAAACAACTTGTTAATATGACAATTTTGTGGAAAAAAAATAAAAATTCTTAATTTTCCAAACTATTGCGAGCAAAAAATTGTAACTTCAGAAAACTCACTATGCCTTTTACTAAATACCTTGGACTATCATCTTTACAAAAAGGGGTCATTTTGGGGGTATCTGTACTGTCCTGACATTTTAGGGCCTCAAGAAATGAGATAGGCCGTCAGTACATCAAGATTGATCCATTTTTACTGATATGTAGCCTAGCTTGTAGACTCTATAACTTTCACACAAACCTATTATCATACACTTAGGGGATTTTTATTTTACCAAAGACATGTAGCAGAATACATTCTGGCCTAAATGTATGAAAATTTGGATTTTATTGGACTTCTTTTAAAACAGAAAGTAGAAAATATTGTTTTTTTCAAAATTTTCGCTCTATTTTTCTCTTATTTTCGCAAAAAATAAAAAACCCAGTGCTGAATAAATACCACCAAAAGGAAGTTCTATTTGTGTGAACAAAATGATAAAAATTTAATTTGGGTACAGTGTAGCATGACTGAGTAATTGTCAATGAAAGTGTGAGAGCACGGAAAGCTGAAAATTGATGTGGGAAGGAAGGGGGTGAAAGTTCCCAGTTAACCTTTGTCGCCTGTTTACTAACCTTCAAATATCTTCTGAGGACCCTGATACTAGTATTGTAGTGTCTCTTGATACTCATAAGGTACCGGTTTCATGACTTGAGTAAATTTGCTGTATACTCAACCAACGGCTCCTTTACGGGTGAATAATCAAATCACAGACACCTTCCCCAAGTATCATGGCACTAGGCATGGGTGTCCTTTATCCCCCCTTCTTTTTGCCATTGCAATTGAGCCTTTGGCAGCTTTCCTCCAAAATCCAGATGTAAAGGGGTGTATGAGTTATACCTTGGAGTTAAAAACCTCCTTACATGCTGATGACATGCTTTTTTATTTAGTGGACTCTGCCAATTCTCTTTCCACTGCCCTACAGTTTATTTCTTGTTTTGGAGATTTTTCTGGATTTAAGAGTCAATTGGATTAAATCCAGTATTATGCCTTTCCAGCAGGTATCCAGACCAATACTTCCCTCGACAGTCCCTCTGCAGGTGGTATCCCAGTTTAGATACCTTGGAATTTAAATTCAGCTACCTCTGCAGAATTATATTTCCAATAATGTCTCTCCTCTGATTGAGATTGAAAAACCGTCTGGGAACATGGAAGTAAGTTACTTGGCAGGATAAATTTACTCAAGATGTTTTTTTTTTTATCAAGGTTTTTATATATATTTTTTTGGCATACCCCTGTTTACCTTCCCCAAAAAGTTTATGTGGATATTAACAAATTACTTACCTCTTTCTTTTGGGGCTCGAGCCCTCCTAGAAACCCTACAGTTGCCTATTGCAGGAGGGTTGGTGTTGCTGAACTTACAGGGTTAATACCTGGTGGCCCAACTGAAGCACATCCATGCGTGTTTTTTTCCAGCTTTGGATAATGCTTTATTAGCATCTCAAGCTTCTGTTCTGTGGTCTTATGAAGCCCTAAATAATTCTCCTTATAGATGTGGACTGTTCCATCCTACAGAATGGGATATATTACATTTTCGAATAAATTTTTTCACATTTGCTACTCCAGGGTGGGGGGTACTCCTCTTAATACATCGCCTAATGTGAAATTATGGTTTAAAGAGAACTTGGTGGGGTTTGCTATACACACGACAGCAGCTAAAAGCATCCACTGCCCTTAAGTCAACCAAAAAAAACAAATTAATAATAGTAAAGCCCTCAATGATAGAAACAAAAAGGCAGCAGTGGGCATGATTTATCAGAGAGCTAATAATCAGAATTAATATACGGTTTATTAACTGACTCTAATCTCTCCCTATACAGTGTGGTGAGCTTATCCAAAGCCCCCTTATTGTCCCTTCTAAGCCTGGTAACCATAGTTCAAAGGCTATGCAGTACAATATGGTAGAAAGAAATTATTTTGGAAAAATCTGCACATAAAATTGCTTGGACAACAAACATAGAACATTCAGGATATGTCTCAGACCCATGGTGGCAGTGAACCCAGATCTCATCCCTATTACAGAATACCCTATTTAACCCATAGACATTCGTGGCATCCCAGAAGTCCACTTAGGTATGTTAGCCCTTGGGGAAAATGCCAGGATTTCCAGATCTATAGTTCAGGCTGGTTGCACGTGCCCAGAACAGAAAATCTGTAATGTGTTCATTAAGTTGATATTTGCGACTTTAACATTTTAATCTGCTTGCTGTAGCTATCTGTATGGGTGGTAGTAAATAGCTAAACAACAAGTGATGCTGAGAATTTCCTTCAACAAACAGGTTGGGTTGTCGGAAACCTTCATTATCGCACAATGAGATATTCTGACTTGTTTAATGGATAGGGGCCAATCCTTTAGACCCCTTTTACACTGGGACGGTTTTCAGGCGCTTTAGCGCTAGAAATAGCCTTGGCAAAGCACCTGAAAACTGCCTTCTTATTCATTCCAGTGTGTCTTTTCACAATGGGGCGGTGCGCTTGCGAGACGTTCAGAAAAGTGCTGCAAGCAGCATCTTTGGGGCGGGTTGGGAGCTCTGTATTTAGCGCTCCCAAAATGCCCTGCCCATTGGAATGAATGGGCAGTGCTTTCAAAGCACCTTTAAAGTGCTTTCAAAGCACCGCAAAACTGGAGTTTTTAACCCTTTTTAGGGTTAAAAGTGCCCCGCTAGCGGCTGAAGAGCGGCGCAAAAGTGCCGCTTAAACAGCGCTAAAGCGAGCTGCACTTTAACGCTAATGGCCGGCGCTTTCAGTGTGAAAGCAGCCTTACTCCAACATTGGTAAGAGGTAGGGGGTCAAAGTACAAAGTGTGTGCTGCTGCCCTGTTGAGAAAGAATGAGGCTGCTTTGACACTGAAAGCACCACTTGTTTTAGCAGCACTTTAGCGCTGTTTAAGTGGCACTTTTGCACCGCTTTTGGGCCGCTAGCAGGGCGCTTATAACCCAAAAGAAGGATTAAAAACTCCCGTTTTGTGGCGCTTTTAATTCGCTTTTAAGACACTTTGAAAGTGCTGCCCATTTATTCCAATATGCAGGGCGTTTTGGGAGCACTAAATACAGCGCTCCCAACCCGCTGAAACCCAGCCCCAAAGATGCTGCTTGCAGGACTTTTCGGAATGTCCCACAAGCGCACCGCCCCAGTGTGAAAAGACACACTGGAATGAATGGGAGGCAGTTGTAAGGCGCTTTGCCCCAGTGTGAAAGGGGTCTAATGGAAGTTACCAGAGTTCCAACAACTTCTTTGAGGATAGGCAAATGGCTCCCAACCTACTGTATCTTTGCATTACGCCAAGGGACCAATTGCAAGGAGTTGGAGGGGTATGCTAGAATTTGAACTTCCAAACTGAATCTTAGATTAGCATAACTGAGCACCCAAGGTTAAAGGGTTTCTTAAGCACTCTGTCAGCTATGTGAAGGTGTATGCAGGAACTTCTAGATGTCTGCTTATAAGAATTATTAGCATTTTACCACCCTCAGACTGAACACCTGAACATTACTATTTTATGCAATTATCTATTCATTACTCTCTAGAGGCTAGCAAGTGAATGATTCACTTGGAGAATATATCTTATATTGATCACATGAAGCATGGGCTTATGTCATCATGTCATTATGACACAGGTGTCTTTATCCAAAATCTCAAATAATGACTTTGAGGCTACTTATAAAGAAAGTGAGGTTGTGTGCTGTGTCATCAATATAGGACATGCTCTTCTATTGACCAGTCAATGGAGAATGTACAAGGGATCAGTGTGCAGAAAGGGAAGGTGACACATTCTTCCAAACGGAGAGCAGAAAATGAAGCTTTCTTTTAAATGGCCGAAAGGACCCCTTTATCAGTTCACCGAATGCCCACAATATAGCGTTATAGGTTCGTGTTTGCTAGATCCCCTTTGGGTTTCCCCATATTCCGACATCACATCACAAAATTCAATTAAATTGATTCTGGCACCTAAAAAAATGAAACCTTGAGGCTGGGTTCACATATGAGCATGCAGCAGCTCACAGCAGGAGTCCGGTGCATTCTCTCTCACTGTTTCAGGTCCGATTTCAGCCCCTGTGCAAATCGCACTGGAACCGCTGTGGAGATATGTGAACTGGCTCCATAGAGAGCCGGTCACATTCTCCTGCTGCGCACTAGTGTGAACCCAGCCTTAGTGGGTATGCATTGTAGGCTTAGAAAGACTAGACGTTCTTTGGAAAAAAAAGTGCAAAAACTGGCCATGGTCATCAAGCACAATTTTACAAATACGTACTCTTCATTATCGTTTGTCTGCATGCAAAGAGTTGTCCTTTGGGTTATTTGCATGCATTAGATAAGATCCATGTGTTTCCATACAGAACAGTAACTGTAGTTTAACTTGGTAATGTATGCCAAAAATGCAAATGCAAGCTCTCTTCATACCAGTAACTCATCTTCATTTCATTTTCACAAACCTGTTTTCATATGTTAAAAATGGCAAATCCATTTGTGGAACATTGTTCAGTTTAATTAGTGCAGTAAATTATTTACCAGTAAACTGTAGTGTACGAAAATCCCAAGTGCAATGTTTGGCCAGAGTTTCCAGGTAAAGAATTTCCTGCAACACACACACACTTCTAAACTATCTCCAATTCCTGAACTGGGAGTTCCAAAAATATCGCCCAACTTTTGATAATGTTAATAGATATGACACATTTTTCTCAGTATCTTATCAGATAAAGCTTTGTGTGGGTCATCAGAAGGTCATTCTGTCTTTGGCCTTTTGGACTCCCCGTATAATAGATGGACTCCATGGCAGCATACGTATGGGTTAACTCTACCTCCTCTCCATTCCTATAGTACCCCACTCCCATAAATTATTGCTCAGAGCCAGGGGCCGCGTTACGTAACTAGCCTACTCATGACACTGGGAGGGAACTCCTGCCGCCATGGAGTTCATCAGGAAAGGAAAATTATGGTAAGTATTTGATAGGAAATTGTCAGTTTTCCTGACAGACTCCATGGCAGCATACGTATGGGAACTAAATAGCCATGCACCCTATGGGCGGGTAATGCTGAACCAAAGGCTTTAATTTGTACCGTCAACAGACAGGACCTTCAAGCCAAAATAAACAGAGCATAAAAAGCAGACTGTACACAATAATGAGCCATAAATGTATTGATTGAGGACCACAAGGCCACCCTACAGATTACATTGGGAACCACATGCTGCGAAGCTGCCCAAGGCGTAGACACACTCCTGGTCAAGTGAGCGGTCACTTCCTCCAAAGGAGCCAAGCCATCCCCTCTGTGAGCCTGTCGGAAGGCCTGGACAACCCATGCCACAATCATCTTAGATGAGGCATGTTTCCCTTTGCCCAGAATATTTTGTTCAGGATCATTACATGATCTGTCAGTAGCAGACATGTATTGCACAAACTTTGACCATATTCTCCCATAAATTTTGCTTGTGTTCACTCTCCTAGTATTCATGAGAGCCAAGATGACTGGAGGAGCAGCCGAGGACCCCCACTCTTAAGAACCAGACCATCAGATGCCATGGATGTAGAACTGCACCCAGTGACAGAAGGTCTGACCTGATGGGAAGGGGCTCTGGGTTCCGGTAGCTAAAGTGTGCTAGCAAGGGGGGCCAGGGCCTATTTGGCCAATAAGGCATCACTGCCTCTAGCTCCACAACTTTTGTTCTGAATCTTCATAGAAAGCTGAGGATGACTGGAACTGGAAGAACCGCACAGGTCCTGAAGCCATGGAGATACCGGCCCCACGTATAATATTTCTCCAAGTTCTTGTTGCACAGGGAGGCAAACGGATCGACTTCCAGACTGACCCCCAGTTACAAAATCCACCTGAAAACCTCCACATAGGGAGACCATTCGAGACCATTCAATGTTGTCCGATTGGACTCTGGAGGTAAAGTCTTCTAAAATCTTCTGGACTCCGGGGACATAAGCCTCTGAGATATTGGCTAGATTCTTCTGAGCCCAAGGCATGATTGACTTGTAGGGTGCAGAAGTCTGCCTGTAGTTTACGAATGTTCAGCACAATCCTGTGAAGCTGACAGCCCCACCTGCCTTGAGCTATCCTCGATAGGCAATAAGCACCCATCCGGTATTGCTGGTATTGCTGTGAACCAGGAAATGGGGCAATGGAATGGCACATGAGTAAGTTTCTCAGTTGTAGCCACCAGGGACTCTCTCATGACTGAGGTTATGTAGATGACCTGAATTCTGTTTCCTGGCTCCCACTGCTGGAGAAACCCCTTTTGGAAGAGCCACATTCTCCAGAGCATCCACTTGACCATCAGATCCATAGACACCATAGTGCCGATAATTTTAGACACTGAAAGGCACAAAGGTGGGAAGAAGACATGGCCAGAAGTATTCCAGATCATCGGGATCCAGAGGCAAAGCAATGGTCCTCTTGATTATATGGAACTGAGCTCCGAGGTACTCAAGAGACTGAGTGGGCTCCAGGTGGCTCTTTTATTGATTCAGCATCCAGCCGAATTTAAGGAGCATTAAACAGACCTGAACTCTGGGCTCCAGCAGCTCCCCTCTGTCTTGGAATAGTAGGAGAAGGTCATTCAGGTAACGATGCAGGCGTATGCCCTTTGTTTTGATAAAGACTATATAAACCAATAAGACTCTGAAAAACATGCCGGGTAATGTTGAAAGCCCGCATGGTAGACAAGTGTGCTGGAGATGGTTTTGATCTACAGTGAACTGAAGGAACTTGCGGAAGACTTCTACAAAGGGAACATGCAAGTAAGCATCTTTAGGTCTATGGAAACGACTCAGTCGCCTGGCTGGACCCCCTATGAATCAGGGATAATGTCTCTGTCTTGAACTTCTCCTTTTTATGAAAATTGTTTTAGGTGCATGAGGTCTATAACCGTCCTCTGCAAGCCGTTCTCCTTCTTTGTGACGGTAAAGAGGGGCAAGCACATGCCCTGAAATCTTCCGCATTCTGGGACTAGCACAGCAGCACCTTGCAACACCAGAGACTTTACATAATACAAGTGAATATGCTTCTTTACCTTGGAGTGAGGCAAATCTGTGGAAATTAATCCAAGACGAGGAGGACATCTGGAGGACCATATAGAAAAATATGTGGTCAGAGCCCAGTATCAATGATTTCATTGGGTATGGCAACAACATCCCTTATATGTTATACAAAAAACTGGGAGATATGGGACTTTATGTTGGCACTAAAGTATAAATACATAGACAATAATTATAAAAATATATAATATTTTATTTGAATGAACAATATCATAAAACCAATGCATACAATACAACCATATCCATAGGTGTATGAGAATACCTTAATGATAATATTGTTTCACTGTATCCACGTTCAAAATTCTACATATTTCACCATATGGCTTCTTCGGGAAAAAGCATGGAGTTTCATCTACTAAAGGTATGGACATACGCATCAATCAAACTTATCATGAAAGAAAAAACAAAAACAGAAATTATATATATATATACAAAAGGATCATATACAAACTATTAAATATACACATATGGTTGCAATCAGACACATGGCAAGCATCCCCAAATATTGGTTCCTACCTTATTGACTGAGTGTGGGAGCCAGATTGAAATTAAAAAATGAATAAAGAGTGAGCTCCAGTGATGCCATGCATCTGATCAGCCACAATTGCCCATATATTCTGGGTCTACCGTAGAGAGGGGTATGGGTGGATAAAATCAAGTACAGCTCAGAGTATAACCTGCCAATCTAAACATAGAATATCCTTGTAAATTGTCTAACTCATCCCAATATGGATGGTAGAGTGGTAGAGATGAAGAATAAAAATAATGAAATCATCTTCACAGATTAAACTTACTCAAACCGAGCTATCCTTAGATTTAGATAAACTGGGAGCCTTAGAAACCATAAGACAACATCAGTGATCTAACTATATAGGAGACCGCTTCATAGTTCTAAAAAATACACACAAAAAGCCCTACCATTTGCCATTCATAGTAGAGCACAAACTGCCATTTTGCTGGAATTTCATACTAAATACACTTACCTCCATTTTAAAAATAAAACCCATCTGTGGGTCAAAATTACTCCAAAAAGAGGAAGGGAAAGAGGCCCTTTCAACTGTTTACAGGCTTAAAGGAAGCTGTCTACAAAAGATAGAACAAAGATTTACCAAGGTTGTATTTACTGTGATGGCTGTGTTTTTCAGAGTCACTCATGTTAGCAAATATACCTGATGTGACACCATGATCAGGATGGTGTGAGGCTCCCAGGGATCCCAACAACATGAATGCTGCCCCGTGGGTCCTTATATACCCCTCCCCATTGTGGCAGGCGTGACGCTAAACGGACTGCAGCAAGCGTCATCGAGCATAGAGGTAGTCAACCGCAGCCACACCCCTTGGGGCGGGACCTGCAGATTAACACCCTCATGCCCAAAAGCAAACTGCCACAGAGAACAACACGGTAGGAAGCTGGAACCCCCAAACCAAATGCTGTCCCTCAAGGCGAGCATGCATGGGTGCCCCCATGGTTTAGGAGGGCCTGTGTACCTATCCCCACAAAGTGGGGATGGCTCAATTGACGACCTTGGGTGTCCATACAGGGACCCACAAGGCGAATGGGCAGCAGGGTCAAACAAAGCGGAGCTCCACAGATGTCACTCCAAATGAAAAAAACCCTGAAAATACGTCTAATCCCTGAAAGACAGTATATCCAGCCAAAAAACGATTTATGGAATTAAATAGACCTCGCCAAGGGTATAAGTGCAGCCATGAACAGTTACACATCCTTAAACAGTACCCCAAAGTACAATAACGTAAAAATACATAACATAACAAATGCTATATAAGGTATATATAATTCCCTCTGCACAGAAGGGAAAACATATGAAAAAAAGGCACGGTAGCAATTGCACAGATTGACAAACACACTCCAAAAATATAACCAGACAAGGGGAGAGGGATGGCATATAAAGGGCACATACAGGACTCCGGGCAGAATCCAGTATGATAGAGATCATGTGTTGGTTGAACGAGTGATTACAGGAACAGTTTGTAACTGATTCCCTCATTCAAACCTGGGTATCTTCTTGGTTGTAACAAGTAGATCCATCTGATTTCAAGTTGTAAAAATATTTTTTGTCAATGTCACCACCTTGTTCATGAGGAGGAATTGAGATTGAAATTATGGTACAGTCTGGGCAGGAGGCGGAGCCTAGCAGAGCAGACATGCATTGTTAGAGCTCCACACCGCTGAGGAGAGAAGAGAAGGACAAAGCGGAGCCTGCAGGCTCAAAAGGTATCCATTTGAACATTTTTGCCCCAGGGAACAAACTGTGAAAGTTTGGGCAGGAAATATGGTACTGGGAGGAAACCGTGGCAGAAATAAAAATCACCTCACAAAGAGCTCACAGGCACTCACTGCAGCTGAAGCAGCTCCAGTCACCTCACAAGATACAGCATCAGGGCGCTCTCACAGACAAAAAATGTCACAGCAAGACTCTCCATTTGAGTCAGATACAGAACAAATCCTCTCACAAACTTCTCCACAAGCCTCCTCAGTATCCCCAGTAATATTATTACAATTTGAAAAGATGCTTCATAAGGCTTTAAAACAAACCTCAGACCAAATAACAAAAAGCCTAACCAAAGAAATAAGAGAGCTGGGAAACCGCACCGCAGCCTTAGAAATAAAAATGGATGAAATTGAAATTACAACCCAAGAAAATATAACAGAATTGGAACAATTAAAAAAAGAGAATTTAATACTTCAAACTAAGCTCGAAGATTACGAAAATAGAGCCAGACGTTCAAACTTGCGCATAAGGGGAATACCTGAAACTGTGACAGACCTGCAATCTACTATTACTGCTCTATTACAAGAACTAAAGCCAGATATCCCTATTGAACGTTTAGAACTGGACAGAGTACACAGAGCCCTCACAGCCAAAAAGAAAGATGGACCCCCACGTGATATAATCACAAAATTTCATTATTACAGAACGAAAGAACAAATACTAATTGCTGCAAGAGAAAAAAAAGAACTTAATTTTCAAGGACACAATTATCAAATTTTTGCTGACCTATCCCAACTTACTATTACTAAAAGACGATCCATGAAACCCCAACTAATGGAACTGCAACGCCACAACATTATGTATCAATGGGGCTTCCCCTTTTCAGTCAGATTTAACTACCAAGGTACAATTTACAGAAGCAGATCAGCAGATGAACTACAACAAACCCTTTTAAAATTAAATCTGACAGAACCCACAAGCAGCAACACTCCCACATGCAGAAGAATGGCGTCATCTTCACCTTCAGGCAGCACCCAGAAAATTTCAGAACAAAATGGGAATCATCATTCTCACAAAAGAGGCCGTTATGCCACATCATCCATGGACCAAGAAGATTCAATGGACTGACATCCTAATTCCTGATATCTCTTCATTTATTATACTAAGAGATGGTTCTCTATAAAAAACCTATATTTATAACTGAATGTAACTGCATTCTGATAGTCACACACTGTATGGGATCATGTTACATTCCAGTTATATTTCTTATTACTTCTGATTCATATAGCCTTAGAATATATAAGTGAAATAAGGAAATTCTTGTTCAGTTATATATTATCAGGTAATAACAATAGATTTATTACTTTTTAGGACAAATATGTTCAATAATCCAGAAGTAATGGAAGCTTTTTCTTTCTTTTCTTAAAACAAATATATTATTACCTATTAGTTCCTAGAATTATGTTTTTGTTTATTCTAATCTGAAGCAATACAAAAAAGAGAGAGACAAATTCCCCAATTGGGGTTTTTAGGCAGCAAAAAAAGGAAGGGTAGAGAGGCCAATACGTAAAAATATATCTTTATTGTACAAAAAACTTTAACACACTGGTTAAAAAGAATGAGCTTTACACTAAAAATTTTTTTGACACATGCATTTCTTGATATAATTTTAGCAAATTGACCTTTGAAGAAGACCTGGAATATATAGGTCGAAACGCGTCAGCTCCATAATTTTGCCACAAGTCAAACGCACATGCTAAGTTGTCATGAATATATATATACAGTGTATGTGTTGAGTGTCATGTATTGGTAAACACCCTATGGGAGCTCATTCTTTTTAACCAGTGTGTTAAAGTTTTTTGTACAATAAAGATATATTTTTACGTATTGGCCTCTCTACCCTTCCTTTTTTTGCTGCCTAAAAACCCCAATTGGGGAATTTGTCTCTCTCTTTTTTGTTTCAATCATCAGGGGTGAGCAGCACTCTTCTTTCTTCCCTGTGTCCCCTCTCCTTCATCAATCTGAAGCAATACAACCTCAATTTTATGAGTTAACATATCTAAACAGTTGCATATGAATAAAATATGTAATTGTTTACTCTAAAAGGGTTAAAATCCCAAAATAATTCAAACTATCTTCATCAATACCAAAGTTATTAACAGTACCTTTCTAACTGAATTATTTAGCCTAGGGCAAGACTAACCATATACAACCACCCTGGAATAAATAATTTCAACAAAAACTATATTCTGCACTCCAATTAATGAAACATCATTTTGATGTCTTTTGACATAGCACTTCTCTCCTGTAAGCGGAAGATCCGTGTACCCCCATTAGCCCTCCTCATTCTCCCAACCATATTATGTGGGAGTGTGACGAAGGCACTTATTCCCCTGAGAGAGATATTTATTCTCTTTCACGGGTAAATTGTGATTACTTGCAAAAAATAATTTATACAATGTATCATCTAATCTCATATGTTTTTTGTTTACTCTTTACTCCAGAATTCACTGGTTTCTTTTCTATCTATTCATCTCTTCAGTCCACACAGGTTGATCTGCGCAGTCAGCTCTGCATAACAAAAAGTAAGTCAAAACTATTTGATCTATTGCCATGGCACCACTGAATATACTTTCCCTGAATGTTCAGGGAATAAATGTCCCTCAAAAAAGGACCAAAGCCTTCCGTACTTTCCATAACAAGAAGGCTCACATAGTATGCCTCCAAGAAACACACTTCACCAAAGATTCTACTCCAAAATATATTTCTCCTTTTTATCAACAAATTTACACGGCTTCTGCCTGTACCAAGCAAAGGGGAACTCTAATTGCATTTCACCGATCCACACCATTCACCTTATCATCAGAAATTAAAGACCCAGAAGGTAGATACCTGATACTCATGGGTTATATAATGGATACAGCAATCACGGTGATTTCCTACTACGCTCCTAACAAACAACCTACACCATTCCTCTCACATATATTACAAGTGATTAATACACACAAAATAGGAACAGTGATAATGTGTGGGGATTCGAACCAGGTCCTCCTCCCATTTCTAGATAAATCACCTTTTACACCATCCAAAATAACCTCTAGATTACCTTTTTCTCAACTTCTTTCCAAATACAATCTAGTAGATTCATGGAGAGAAAGTAACCCAATGAAAAAGAAATTCACTTATTTCTCGCACCCTCATCAAACCTTCACCAGAATAGATCATATTTTTCTAACAATAGGAATGATACCAGAAATTATTGCATCAGATATAATTCCGATTCCGTGGTCTGACCATAATGCAGTATACACTACTATAGCCTCAGCCATACCAAAAGCGCATGACCCAACGTGGTACTTACCGGACATAATGCTCAAACACCCACTACATCAGATGGCCATTGAACAAGCTTTAAAGGAATACATATCAATTAATAATACAACAGACATCTCCCCAATAACACTGTGGGAAGCTCATAAGCCTGTCTTGCGTGGTACAATACAAAGACAAATGGCACTATTTAAACGGGAACGCAAAAATCTAGCAAAAAAACTAGAACTCAATTTTAATGCAGCCTACATATCATTTCAAGATAATCCATCTCAGAGTACAAAATCTCATCTGGAAAAATCTAGATTGGAATACGATCTATTTCTCACTGAGTCAGTTGATAAATCCCTCAAACGCTCCAAACACAATTTCTACATGAATACAAACAAACCAGGTACATATTTGGCTCGGGCATTAAATTCAACTAACAAATCTTTCAAACCAATACGTTTGAAATTATCAAAAAATGTTTACACTTGTAATCCAGTTAAAATAGTCCATAAATTTCACTCACATCTCGCAACTTTATACAAGACAAACAATGAATTTAATCCTACAGAAGCTGAATCCTTCTTCTCAAAAATAACCTTACCTGAGTTATCTCAGAATCAAAAAAGCAGTTTGGACGAGCCTATAACTATAGATGAAGTTGCTAACGCCATAAAAGACCTAAAACTTAACAAAAGACCAGGCCCAGACGGCTACTCGGCTTTATACTATAAAACATTCTCAGAAATACTCTCTCCCATTCTCACTGAAACTTTTAACAAACTTCTAGATGGACATTCTTTTCGGCAAGAAACACTAATGGCAATTGTTTGTATGATCCCAAAACCCCTTTCTGATGATACTTCCTGTGTGAATTATCGGCCTATCTCTCTGTTAAACCTCGATATTAAATTATTAGCAAAAATAATAGCAAAACGCCTCAATAGCATTATAGGAAAATTAATACATAGAGATCAAGTAGGCTTCATGCCAAATAGACAGGCAGGCGATAATATACGCAGGGCAGTGTTATTGGCACATATTGCTAAAAAACGGAAAATCCCTTTATGTTTTCTATCTCTCGATATTAAGAGGGCATTTGACACAGTATCCTGGCAATATATGCAATATTCATTACAAAAATGGGGTTTTGGACCCCACTTTTTAACATGGATCAAAGCATTATATAATAAACCCAAAGCCTATATAAAATATGCTGGATACAAATCTGAAGCCTTTAATATCGAAAGAGGTACCCGACAGGGTTGCCCATTATCTCCCTTATTATTTGCCCTTATACTCGAACCCATGGCCCAATACATCAGAACAAACCAAACTATAACTGGCATTGAAGTAGGAGGTATTACACACAAATTATGTATATTTGCAGACGATATATTACTTTTTCTATCATCACCACAGGTCTCTGGTCCTAACTTAATACCAGCTCTTGATGGATTTGCAGCCCTATCCGGCCTTATGATTAATCTTAAGAAATGCCTAGTGCTTAATATTTCACTCACAAGCATGGAATTGATCCCGGCTAGGACTGCACTCCCATTCACATGGGCAGAAAAATCAATCCCATATCTTGGAATTCATTTAACAGCATCTCATTCTGACTTATTCTCAACCAATTATCCTCCTGTATTAAGACAGATCACAAATCTAATAAAACAATGGTCGCAACTTCCTTTATCCTGGATAGTGAAGATTAATGCAATCAAAATGACTATTCTACCCAAATTGCTTTATCTATTCAGAGTCCTCCCTATTCCAATTCCTTCCTATTTTTTGAGAATAGTACAAAAAAGAACAACTTCGTTTATATGGGGCTCTTCTAAACCACGTATACCTATACACACACTACATCTTCCCAAAAATAAAGGAGGCCTGGGATACCCTAATTTTACTAACTACTACAGAGCAGCACATTTGGCCAGTCTGTCCAAATACCATGCAAAACAGGAAATCCCATTATGGGTATTTATAGAGGCTTCAGAAAATGACCCTCTATTAATATCAAATTTATTATGGCTTGATCCTAAAGACCGCTTTAAAATTCATAATCCCATAACTAAACACTTCTTATCTCTCTGGGATAAACTAAAAATCAAATATCAGTTACAATCTCCACACAATCCTCTCCTTTCTTTTATCAGAAATCCGGCCTTTTATCCGGCATGGATTTACCCAAATTCTTTTAAAGCTTGGACAACATCAGGCATTCAGACACTAAATGACTTCATAGCATCTAAATCATTCCTTTCATTCCCATCGCTTAGAGAAAAATATGATCTACCAAACTCTGAGATATTTAGATATCTCCAAATCAAAAATTTCTATACATCATTCCTAAAGGGGGATACACCATTATCCCAATTATCCATTTTTGAATCAATCTGTACAAAAGATCCATTTGCTAAAGGTACAATTTCACTTTATAATCAATTATATGGAGTAGCAAATCTTAATAGACCTTCTTACGTTCAGAGGTGGGAGGAGGACCTGGGACGAACTTTAGAAGACACGGACTGGTCTAATATATGGCTCACATCTAAGTCATCTTCACCCAACATCTTGGCACTAGAGACAAATTATAAAGTCCTAACTCGCTGGTACCTTGTACCCGCTAGAGTGGCAAAATATTCACCTAATACCTCAACTCTTTGTTTTCGAGGATGCCCAGAAATAGGCACATATTTACACATATGGTGGACGTGCCCAGTAATCCAAACCTTCTGGAAGGAAGTCTTCGTGATTGCATCTAAAATATTTAAAAAAATAATACAACCAGATCCATATTTAACTTTACTTAATCTAAAACCGGAATGGTTAACACTCTCTCAATTCAAACTTATGATCCAACTAATAACGGCTGCAAAACAAACAGTGGCCAAGGCATGGAAATCTCCTACATTGGTACTAGCAGAAACAATTCACAGAATGAATAATACAATGTCCCATGCTAAGATGGTAGCCATCGATCAAAATCAAATTCCAAAATTTGAAAAACTTTGGCATCCTTGGATAAAACAACAGTTCCTGTCAAATTTCAATGACTCTGTCCTGTTGCCATGGACAGATTAAATGACTTACAGAGACACCCATTCTAAGGCTTCAAAGAGAACTAAAAAGAATAATAAACTGACGAGCGGGACAACCTTGTGGACCACACCTCTACCTTTCAACCCTTTTTCTTCTTTCTCTTTCCTTTTCTCCACCTTACGATTAAAGCTCATTACCAGAACTTATTTGACCTATATACACTCTACTTGTAAACAATATGTATAGTAGGTATAAATCATTTAAATACCTACAAAAGTAACTAAGGAAATGATATATATCTTTAATTTAGGTTTACGTGAACCCAATGTTTAATATTTGAAATTTCATGATATTTACCTATATAAACCCTACTGTAAAACAATGAGCTTACTTTATAGATCCTTGTAAACTTACTTTATGTATATTTATGTATCTTTATAACATTGTATACTCAATAAACTTCTTTTGACAAGGAAATTATGGTACAGTCCTACATGCCTGCTAATGGGCGTTTCCATTTTACGTTTGGAAATCAGGGAAACTTGGTCCATAATCCTGAAAAAATGTGGTCGCTTCGTCTTACCTACATAGAACTCCCCACAGCAACATTTCATTATATATAAAGCACAAATTGATTGGCAAGTAGTTTTGTATCTAGGGGGTCCATGTGGTGTTGTTGGGAAGAGTGACACTTGTACCTCTCAAAATGAAGGGACAATAGCTACATTTTCCATAAGGGTATGTACCTAGGATTTTATTCCTCCCTGGGTCCCCAGTTTTAGGGTTTGATATATTTCATGATCTTCTTTTCCGCTGTTAAAAGGTAACAGAACTTTTTGTATATATTACGTACCTTCCCATGCTGCCTGTTGTACCTAGTGATGTTGTTTGTGTGTTCTTTCTAGGTTTGTACATAAGTGAATGCCTATCCTGAGTTTTGACATTATTAAATGCCTTCCCCCTGCCCAACCTGGACCGGGGGGGGTGGGAACAAGATCTTTTTGCTGAAGAATCTAGATCTATAGAAATTGCAAAGACCACAGTCCGTGGCACGGTTTGGGATCTTGGATGCCCCCCTCGTCATGCGGCCCCTCCCCTTTACGTCCGCGTTGTGTCGTCATGGCGCAACATTTAGCACTGCACCTGACACAACTGGGAGGGGTATAAGGACCCACATGGCGGCAGTCATGTTGTTGGGAGCCTCACACCATCAGGACAGGACATCAGGTATATTTTCTTACATCAGTGACTCTGTACACCACATCACAGTAAATAAAACCTTGGTAAATCTTTGTTCTATCTCTTGTAGACAGCTTCTTTTAAGCTTCCTTTAAGCTTTTTGTGTATATTTTTAGAACTATGAAGCAGTCTCCTATATAGTTAGATCACTGATGTTGTCTGATGGATTCTAAGGCTCCCAGTTTATCTAAATCTAAGGATAGCTAGGTTTGAGTACCGTATTTATCGGCGTATAACACGCGCCGGCGTATAACATGCACCCCAAGTTTAGGAGGGAATTTTAAGGAAAAAAACTTTTAGGAGTAAAGTTTAAGGAAGAAAAACTTACATTAAAATGCCCATCAATGCAGCGTTATCAGTGTCCATCTGCAGCCTTTTCAGTGTCAGTGCAGCCTTGCTCCAGTGTCTATTGCAGCCTTGACAGTGCAGCTTTGCCCCAGTGCAGAATTGTCAGTGCAGCCTTGTCAGTGCAGCTTTGCCCCAGTGCAGAATTGTCAGTGCAGCCTTGCCCCAGTGTCCATTGCAGCCTTGTCAGTGCAGCTTTGCCCCAGTGCAGCCTTGTCAGTGCAGCCATGTCAGTGCAGCTTTGCCCCAGTGCAGCTTTGCCCCAGTGCAGCCTTGCCCCAGTGCAGCTTTGTGGGATCGCCGCGATCCCTGCCGACATACACAGCCGTGTGTAAATTCAAATATGGCGCCGAGACCGCAGGGACTCGGCGGAGCCGAGATACACATACCCGAGAGTCCTCAGCTGGCTGTGTATGTCGGCGGCGATCGCGGCAATTGCCGCAATCGCTCCGATCACACGAAATTGGGGGGGGGGATCGGCCTATAACATGCACTCACGATTTTCCCCTGATTTTCAGGGGAAAAAATTGCGTGTTATATGCCGATAAATACGGTAAGTTTAATCTGTGAAGATGATTTCATTATTTTTATTCTTCATCTCTACCACTCTACCATCCATATTGGGATGAGTTAAAGAGAATTTACAAGGATATTCTATGTTTGGATTGACAGGTTATACTCTGAGCTGCAACTATTATCTTATAATTTGTATCCCTTTGTGTATATATGTATATATATATATATATATATATATATATATATATATATATATATATATATATATATATATATTTATATATATTGCTCATTTCTGTTTTTGTTTTGATTGATGCATATGTCCATACCTTTAGTAGATGAAACTTCATGTTTTTTCCTGAAGAAGCCATATGGCGAAACATGTAGAATTTTGAACGTGTATACAGTGAAACAATATTACCAATAAGGTGTTCTCATACACCTATGGATATGTTTGTATTGTACTCATTGGTTTTATGATTTTGTTCATTCAAATAAAATATTATACAGGATCTCACAAAAGTGAATACACCCATCACACATTTTTGTAAATATTTTATTCTATCTTTTCATGTGAAAACACTGAAGAAATTTTGGTACAATGTACAGTAGTGAGTATACAGCTTGTATAACAGCGTAAATTTGCTGTCCTCTCAAAATAACTCAACACACAGCCATTAATGTCTAAACCGCTGGCAACAAAAGTGAGTACACCCCTAAGTGAATATATCCAAATTAGGCCCAATTAGCCATTTTCCCTCCCTGGTGTCATGTGACTCGTTAGTGTTACATGGTCTCAGGTGTGCATGGGGAGCAGGTGTATTAAATTTGGTGTTATCGCTCTCACTATCTCATACTGGTCACTGGAAGTTCAATATGGCACCTCATGGCAAAGAACACTCTGAGTATTAAGTGTGCAGTTTGGATGTCTGTGCAGTTTCACACTATGAATGTATCACTGTCCCACTTGTGGCCAGCTCTTGTGTAGCAGGTATGAGAGGGTGTGTTTAACCATTTTATTTCCTTGCTTGTCTGTGCACTTTTGGCTTTTTAATCCTTTCCTTTCTACCCCATTTAGTTTTTTTTAATCCTTCTGTGACCTCATTAGGTCACAACATCAACATTCTTCTTCCAGATTTAGTCGTTATAAGTCACCGTCAAGGTCCAGCCTCCATAGCAAAAGCTCTGAATCCTTCTCTAGGCACTGCACCCACCACCATGTCAGCCGCTCCAAGGAAGGACCCTGCTGGGGATGCAGGACTCAGGTCCCAGTGGGCAAGTCTCTGTGTGAGCCATGCTATGCCCTGGCGACTGGAGAAAGGAATGGTGATTTCCAGCAAATGAAATCTCTGGTGAGGCTTATGGTGCAAGAATCCCTTAAAGAGTGGGGTACAAGCCACACGCATTGTCCAACAGCCGTTACAGCATGTTCTCCCACTAGGATGGCCATCCATCTATGAAGACCTCAGACAGTGAGGCAGAGGGAGATGAGCGTCACTTTACCCTTGTGACACCTTTGGTCAAGGCAATGAAGGGGGAATTTACATGGGTAGAACCTGTAAAGACTCCTGCAAAGCAAGGAAGTTCCTTAAGCACCGCTAGAGAGAGCGTTCTAATTTTCCATTCCTAGAGGAACTAAGAGACATCATTCTGGATGTGTGGATGCAGAATTCAAAAGCGTTTTTAAATGAAGCGGCCAGAGACTCGGTAGTTCAGGAGCTAGAGCTGGCATCGGTTTCCATGGTCAGGCTTCAATTGACATCATCCGCATCTTGGTTATGCTCTCGTTAGTTTCAGCTAAGTGAGCGATATGGCTGTGGCCATGGCTTGCTGACTCCGCTTCTAGCAGGATGAACTTTGATGGACCCTGGAGATCTGAATGTAGGTAGGATGATTTCTTGGTCCTCATGGAACACTGAACATAAAACAGGAGGTTTGGGACTTTAAATGAGGTGAGCAAAAGAGGCCAAGGGGACAGTCAAATTTTGCATAAAACACTTTATTGATACATGGTAATAAAATGACACAATTTAGGTTCAAATAGAGATTGTAATAACAAGTCATATAGCAGTCACAACCTAACCGATACATGGCAGACATGATAAACAGCCCCCAAATGATGCAGGGCAAATAATCCTAATCTGGAAAAAGTATGGACATGAGTAACATAAGGTCACAAAGTAGTTAAAAACTTGTAGGTATATGATTATCTGGTGCATGTCCTAAGCCCAGGTATATGATTGTCTGGTGCATGTCGTAAGCCCGACGCGTTTCGTGTATTAAACACTCTTCAGGGGCGATATAGCACCAGGATCTACAAAGGAAAAGGACAGTGTGGTAAAAGCTGGATTTTTTCAGACGGATGTTGACCCAAACTTGTCTTGCATACACACGTTCACACAAAGTTATCGGAAAATCCGATTATTCTGAACGCGGTGACGTAAAACACGTACGTCGGGACTATAAACGGGGCAGTAGCCAATAGCTTTCATCTCTTTATTTATTCTGAGCATGCGTGGCACTTTGTGCGTCGGATTTGTGTACACATGATCGGAAATTCCGACAATGGATTTTGTTGTCGGAAAATTTTATAGTCTGCTCTCAAACTTTGTGTGTCGGAAAATCCGTGATGGAACCTACACACGGTCAGAATTTCCGACAACAAGGTCCTATCACACATTTTCCATCGGAAAATCCGACCGTGTGTACGGAGCATAAGAGAGCTGATGAATAGAGACAGATCTAGGCCGGATTGAAGGAAGCTGAGGATATCCTGGATCTCTGGATCCCTAAATGATCTTCCCATAGAGGATGAGATTTCGACAAACTTGGCCCATATTCTCTTGTATACCTTATTCGTGCTCACCTTTCTTGAACTCATGAGGGTAGAAATCACTCTTGAAGCGCACCCTAGAGATTCCAGCCTCTCCCTCTCAAGAACCAGACCATCAGTTTCAGTAATGCTGGACAAGGGTGCAGGACTGCCCCCTGAGAAAGAAGGTCTGGCCTGAGCAGACGAGACACCAGATCCCGGAAGCTGAGCTGGGTCAGGAGGGGAAACCATGGCCTGTTCGGCCAGTAAGGCGCAATCACTCCCACCTCGACCACTTCCGCTTGAAGTCTCCGTAAGAACTGGAGGATGATTGGAAACGGGGGAAAGGCATATGCCCTGTTGAAGCTACACTGATCTGTCAGGGCATCTATCCCAAAGGCCTGGCTGCAACGGACTCGAGTATAGTACTTCTTGACATTGAAGTTGCAGGGAGATGCAAATAGATCCACTTCGGGATCGACTCCCAGGGACAGGATCCACTCGAACGTCTGCACATGAAGAGACCACTTGTTGTCAAACTGTGTGCGGGACAGGAAGTGCGCCTGGACGTTCTGGGCTCCGGGAATGAAGACCGCTGAAATATTGGCCAGGTTTTTCTGGGTCCAAGACATGATGGGTTCGACCTCTTGGAGCAGGGTGGAGCTCCAAGTGACCCCTTGCCCCCTCACATAGGAGACAACTATGATGTTGTCCATCCTTAGTACCACTGATTCCCCTTTCAGGAGATGAGAGAAGGATTGAAGGGAACACCAGGCCGCCTGAAGTTCCAGGATGTTTGAGCCTGGATTGTGGAGATGGGCATCCCACTTGCCTTGTGCAAGTTATGACCTGCAGAGGGCTCCCCATCGAGCACTGCTGGCATCAGTCAGGACCGTGATCCACGAGACGGGGGTGCGGGGGGGCAAGTGAACAAATTTTTGCGCTGAAGCCACCAGAAGAGACTGTTCCTCATCACTTATGTTATGTGAATGGATTGATGTCCCCTGAATTCTGTTGCTGAAGAAACCCTGTCTAAAAGGGACGTAACCTCCACAGAGACCACTTGACCATGGGAGTCATGGAGACCATTGTGCCGATAATTTTTAGGCACTGCGAGGCCCTTGGGCATGAGGAGTTCAGAGCTTGTAAAACTCTCTCTCGAATAACTGGGATCTTCTCCACCGGAAGCGAGATGGTGCCTTCTACTGTGTCGAACTGGGCCCCTAAGTATATCAGGCGCTGAACTGGTACTAGATGGCTTTTTTCCAGGTTTAGGAGCCACCCAAAGTCGACCAATGTGTTGATAACTTGCTTCTCGCAGATCAACAATTGCTCCTGAGACAACAACAGGAGGTCGTTGAGATAATGGTACAAGAGTATCCCTCTTGTTCTGATGAGGGCCACCATGGCCAGTAGAACTTTCGAAAAAAACTCGATGTGAGGTTGTCAACCCGAAAAGGGAGGCAGGTAAACTGCAGATGTTCTTGCCCCACTTGGAACCAAAGGTATTTGCGGAATTCTTCTGCCACAGGCACATGGAAGTAAGCATCTTTTAAGTCGATTGAAATTAGCAAATCGCCTGGTTGCACGGCTTGCTGGATGGTAGACAGGGTCTCTGTTTTGAACCTTTCGTACTTTATGAATCTGTTTAGGTAAGTTATATCTATCACTGGGTGCCATGAACCATTTATCTTCTTAACTAAGAAGAGAGGGGAGTACACCCCCTGGAACTCCTCGTCCTTTGGGACAGGCACTGCCGCTCCCTGTGTTCTCAGGGACCCCATGTAGGACAGTAAAACCTGCTTCTTTCCTTCTGACCGTGGTAGCAGAGTGGAAATATATCTGGTGGGAGGAATACTGGTGAAGGACCATGTGTGGCCTGAGGAGACCGTCTTGATGGTACAGTAATCCGACATTGAGGCCACCCAGACGTGCCCGAAGAGAAGCAAACGAGCCCCTACCCGACCCGCCTGGGAGGGCCCAATCTCAAAACGACTTAGCCAGCTCACGTCCACTGGATGCCTGGCTTTTAGCAGACTTTCGGAAGGGAGCCTGCCCTCTGTTCCAACCTCTTCTGAGGTCCCAACCAGGCCTGTAAGACCGTGCTTCCCTTGAACACTTGGAACGGCATCTTCTAAGCTGAGTTCTTTTCTGACCAAACAGACGCCTATCCTGAGACAGGAAGCCCAACTTCCCACCGGTGGCCACAGCTATAGTGCTGTCCAGTCTGTTACCAAATAGCGAGGAGCCCTCAAAGGGCACCCTACACCAGGCTTGTTTGGATGCCGGATCGGCAACCCAAGGCCAAAACCACAAAGCCCGCTTAGCCATGACTGAAGACAGCATAGTCCAGGCCAGGGGGCGGATAAGATCGATAGAAGCCTCCCCCAGGAAGGCCGCTGCCAGCTTCAGTTTCTGGACTGCCAAGCTTCTGGCCAATTCTTCTGAAACCCCCTTGAGTACGGAGTCCACATTCTCTGTCTAGGTTTCCATAGCCTTGGACATAGCCGCTAGGGCCAGGGCAGGTTTGCAAGCCATACCTGCTAGCCCGTAAATTCTCTTGAGGTCTTAGTCTATTCTTCTCTCAAGACCGTCCTTGAAGGATACCACATCTTCCAAGGGAAGAGTGACGTGTTTTGCCAGACGCATTAACGCAGTGTCCACGAGGGGAGCATTTTCCAGATGTTTCACTTCCTCTGCCTTGAAGGGATATAATCTGGAGGTTTTGCTTGAAATAGAGGCCTTCTTGTCTATTTTTCTCCACTCCTTGTCAATAATATCCTTCAATTCCGCAAGGAGCGGGAAGTTAGAACATTCTTTTCCCAAGTGTTTTAAGAAATTCCTTTGTTTAGCCAGGGGAGTGGAAGGGTCTTCCCACTTCAGGGCCTCTTTGACCGCCTTGACTAGCGGAGAAACAAGAGCAAAATCGAAAACCTCTGGCAAACTCGTCTCCCTCTAACTCACTGACCGAAGATCTGGGAGAAGCATCCTAGAGCTGGAATGGGCCTGGATCCTCCTGGGCCTCATCAGCCAGGGAGCCAGATAGTGTGGTGGACTGGCTCCGCGTGCGGTTTGTACCCCAGTCTTTCAGGGATTTCTGCACCACACGCTTGACAAGAGACTCCATCTGTTGGTTTTCTGTCTCTTTTTCTCCAACTGCCCGAGCATAACATGGGTCACACTGTGACTTGCCCTCAAGGACTCGTATCCCACATCCCCAGCAGGCTCTGCGATCAGAGCGGCTGTCATGGCAGTGGGTGTGGTGACTGGAGGAGGATTGGGAACACCTCCTTTGTTTGGAGGAGGAATGGGAACATCTCCTCTGCTGTTGGGTCCTGGACAGAGAATCACGTCGGGACCTGGATGATGAGTGATGCCGTTGCGGCCTGGCAAGGTCTCTATCGTCCTGGACCACGATTTGACGGTTTGACCTGGATGGGCTGGAGGGAGACAAGAGGAAAAGGGGTGGGGACTGGCATTAAAACGCATTCCCAACTAAAAAAAGAATCTTAGCCCCTCCCCCACATCTGCCCGTACCTTGTGCATGAGGACTGGCCACACAAAGGCGGTGACCTGTCCATGACTCCTGGATGGAACGTCAAACCAAAAGAAGGATTTGCACGAGAAAGAGGATGCCTTAGAATAAGCTGGGGGCAAGCAAGAGAAGACAAACAGATTTTATCAACAACAATGAGGCCCTTGTGGCTGCTTTTTCTCATGGTCTCTCGGATTCCATCAAGGACGAGATAGCAGCCTGAGATATACCCACTGAGTTGGAGAAGTTGATCGCGTATGCCATCCTCATTCCAGACTCAGAGAAAGACTCTCTTTTAAGGAGCGCTTGTGGAAGCCTCCTGTGCATTTGCCTCTGAGCTTTTCAGCCTCACCTGTGCCTCCCTCACCTCCCATGCCTCCTGGTACTGAGTCGGTCAGTGAAGGTGAACCCATGCACTTGGGCTTCACGCGGATGAGAGAACCTTTAGGAGGCGGGTGAAAGTTGTGCCTTTATTGTGGCCAGGCAGGTCACTTTTTGAAGTCTTGTCCTACCTTTCCAGGGAAAGCCCAAACCTTGAGGTCCTGTCACGAACAGACCCTAGGTGGTGTTTCGTCCCCAGTTATCCAGAAGGATAAGCCCCTGGTTTGGGTAACCCTTTTCTTGGGCTGAGTCGTCCGTCGAGATACAGGCTCTAATCGACTCTGGGGCTGCAGGCCTGTTCATTGATGCTGCCTTTGTATCGAAGCACTCAATTCCGCTACAGTTGCGTGACACTCTAGACGGTTTCCAATGTCCATGGCTGTAGGGGCTCTTGACCATGACATAATTCAATTCCAAGTTATTTCCTCACCTAAGTTTCTGCTGATTATTGGTTATCCTTGGTTACAGAGGCACAACCCCTCTTTTGATTGGCTCTGTGCTGAGGTTCTCTCCTGGTCACCACAATGCAGTAAGACATGCTTCTAGAAGGTAGCCAAGGTCCTGTGCACCTCTTCACTCTCCTCCCTGCCGGAGGAGTACCGTGATTTTAGCGATGTTTTTGACAAAGGTCAAGCCAGTAGTTTGCCTCCACACCAGCTGTATGATTGTGCAAATGACCTTTAACCTGGTACCATATCTCCTCATGGCCGGGTTTACCCTTTGTCGGTCTTGGAGGATAGGGCCATGGAGGAGTATGTTGCAGATGCACTTTCTCAAGGTTTCATCCGCAAATCCTTGTCCCCTGCTGGTGCTGGTTTCTTTTTTGTGAAGAAGAAGAGTGGTGAACTGAGACCTTGTATTGATTATAGGGGTCTCAATCGTTTCACGATTAAGAATGCCTATCCGATTCCGTTGATTACCGAGTTATTTGACCGCCTCAAGGGAGCAACAGTTTTCACGAAGCTTGATTTGAGAGGGGCATACAATCTTGTGTGGATTAAGGAGGGCAATGAGTGGAAAACTGCGTTTAATACCAGAACAGGTCATTATGAGTACCTTGTAATGCCTTTTAGCCTTTGTAAAGCCCCAGCAGTTTTCCAGGAATTTATTAACAATGTTCTCCGAGATTTGTTGCCGTTATGTGTGGTGGTTTATCTTGATGATATCCTCATATTTTCCAAGTCCCTGGAGAGCCACCACACAGATGTCTGTCGTGTTCTTCAGAAACTAATGCCGTGTACACACTGGCAGACTTTTCGACCGAACTCGACCTCCGGAAGGAATCCGTCGTACAATCCGACCATGTGTGGGCTTCATTGGACTTCCGACAGACCTTTTCGGTCGAAAATCAGACGGACTTTAGATTTTAAACATTTTTCAAATCTTTCCGACGGATTTGAGTCTGGTCGAAAAATCTGTTTGTCTGTATGCTAGTCCGACGGACGAAAACCGACGCTAGGGCAGCTATTGGCTACTGGCTATCAACTTCCTTATTTTAGTCCGGTCGTACGTCATCACGTACGAATCCGTCGGACTGTGGTGTGATCATGTGTAGCCAAGTCCGTTCGTTCGAAAGTCTGTCGGAAGTCCGTCGAAAGTCCATCAGAAAGACCGTCGGACCTTTGATGCTGAAAGTGAGTATGGCCTCAATTTATACATTGATAAATACCAAATATAAGTGCCATCATCCGGGTTTTGTAGAATTGGAGGGATATAGGGGTGGAGACGCGAAGGCAATTGCTGCCACTTGCCTGCTCACGCATGCACACCTAGAAGTTGGAATTTGGGACTATCTCGGCACTTGTTAGTAAATCACAGTTGAAAAAACATAATTGAAAAAACATAAAATATATAGATTTTTAAAGACTACATTACAAAAATACTAAATAATATACACAAGCATTATTAAAAACCAATTGTATACACCACAGTTAACAAGATTACTAACGGGAAACCCTGTAAGGTATCTGTAGAGGGGGGGTATACAAAGATCTTTCCTCAACTGGTTTCGCGGTAAAGACCGCTTCTTCAGGAGGGGTGGTCTATAAAACAATTAATAGTCTTTTATTTTTATGGCACAGTAAAAGATGTGAACAATACAGCAAGGTAATGGTGAAACAACATATTACATAAATAATAACAAAATTGAAGACTGGCTCACCCACTCAGACGGGTTCAATGGAACAGCGGGACCCAAAACAAAACCCCCCACGGCGGACACGGGGGATTGTAAACAGATTCTGATTAATAGATAATGGAGAGTAAAAATATAGAAACTACGGATGTTTGGGGTGCACACCCAGGTGAGATGGGGTGGTGATCTGGGAAAGGGAAGTAAAGTGGTGATGGCAAGGCGAAATATAAGACGAGGGAAGGGAAAAAGGGGGGAGAGGAAGGATGATGTGTGGTGGGAGATAGAAGGAAAAGGAGCGCAGAGAAGGGGTGGATAAGAAGGAGGGGGAAAGATAAGAAGGAGGAGGAAAAAGAGGGGAGGAAAGGGGGGAGAGGGAAGGGGGGGAGGAAAAGGGGGGAAAAAAAATATAGGGCCAGAAGGAAAAATAAAAGAGGGAAAGAGGGAAAAGAAAAAGTAAAAAGGGGGGCCTGTTACCTGTTGACTGACGAGGAAACCTCGCTACTCCAACTAGGTTTAGGTTTCTGCCCCCTTGATGCTCTCAAAGTCATTGAGACCATCAAGGACTCATATCTTTTTGCACGTAATCCTATTTTCAGGTTTATTTTTTACACGGATCGCACTAACTACAACTTGGAGCGTGACCTCACGGAGCGTACCAGGCACTTCAGCATGGAGGAGTTCCGGGCGCTCCGTGACCTCATGCTCCTATATGCTCCTAACTGAGGACTCGGGCCTTTCTTAGGGCGCCCAGTCCTCGAGCGGTTCCTCTCAAAGGAACCCCTCTCAGGGGACCTCCCTCCACCATACTCCTTCACAGAGCACTTACCTTAATGCTTCTAGTCATATGGCTAAATCTAATCAAGCATCACTACCTAAATCCTTTCAACCACGGTCACGTAGATTCCCAGACCTCAACACTTATCCTGATAATTGGGCTTTTCTTCAAGCCACCATTAGAGACCTTAAAAAACAACAATGGCCTGAATTTTCCTCTAATCTCAATCCTATTCAAATTAAAGCACTCAAATCCTTGCAGAGGCGTTCCGATGTCATCATCAAACAGTCAGATAAAGGCGGTAACATTGTCCTAATGACGCATAATCAATATCAATCTATGTGCTTGGCCATTCTTAATAACCATAATTGGTATCAACCCATCACCCAATACCATGTGTCGTCCTTCGCCCAGGAACTCCAGATCCTTTGCACTGAGGCCTTTCTTACAGGCCTCATTGACAAGGATACTCTTGAGTTCCTGGTCCCCAAGTTCCCCCATGTTCCCACCTTTTATTCCCTCCCCAAGACTCATAAAAATGTCCGTACCCCCCAGGTAGACCCATAGTTTCGGGGATAGGTTCTCTAACTGACAATGCCAGTAAGTTTGTCGATGCATTCTTGATGCCTCATGTACGCAGTCTCCCTTCATACATCAGGGACACCACCGACCTGTTGCAGCATCTTGAGGGAATCCAGATCCCTCCGGACGCCCTGCTCGTGGCAGTTGATATTGAGGCACTTTACTCCAGTATCCCCCACGAGCAGGGCATAGGGACGGCTGGTTCCTTTCTTTTCAAGCAAGATACCACCACATGGCCTCTCAATCATTTTGTTCTTGCATTATTACAATTCATCCTAACTAAAAACTATTTCACCTTCAACGACCAGTTGTTTTTACAAATCCAAGGAGTTGCCATGGGGACATCATGCGCTCCAGCTTACGCAAATCTCTACCTAGGCAGCTGGGAGAGGTATGTCCACTCGGATCATAGATACACAGAATTTCTTGATGACACCTTGCTGTGGTATCGTTTCATAGACGATCTATTCCTGGTCTGGACTGGGTCGAAGGACAAACTTCTGAACTGCCTTCACGAGTTGGATGATAATGACCTCAACCTCAAATTCACTTTCAAAATTGACACTGATCAGATTTCATTTCTAGATCTTAACATTATTAAACAACAAGACGGCACCCTAGGTACGGATCTTTACCATAAGCCTATGGCTGGTAATACTTTATTATATGCCACCAGTGCTCACCCCAGATCACTGGTGCGCAGTATACCCTATGCACAATATCTGCGTCTGTGCAGAAACTGTACGCTTGAAAGCGATTTTAGGACTCAGGCCAAGGCGTTACGCGAACGTCTTCTACTACGAGGATACTCTTCCACCAACCTTATTTAATAAAGCCTTGTCTCGTCCTCGGAACTCCTTACTATTTAATCGCAAAAAACCCTCCTCTTCCAATGATCCCTTCAGGTTTATTACGACTTATTCAGCACTATCCATTATTCATCCTATCCTACAACTGGCATTTTCTCGCTGAGCACCATATCCTGAGAAAACATGTATGTTCTTTCCCCCGGAACTGGTGTTCCGCAGGGCATGTTCCCTGCGTGACCAACTAACCTCTAGCCATTATACATCTGTTGAACCCCCGAGGATAGGACCTAATGGCACATTTAGATGTGGGGACTGTCCCCGCTGTCCCTGGGTCCGTGAGGGGAAAAGGTTTGTCTTACCCAACGGGGAACTCTTTATCCCACGGACCTTTGCAGACTGTGGCACTAGAGGTGTTATTTATTTGATGTTAGGTACTTGCAAAGCCTTTTATGTTGGAAAGACCATTCGAGAACTCAGGCAGAGGATTGGTGACCACCTCTATTATTCCGAGAATGGTAAACTGACCACGATTGGCAGACATATTGGATTATATCATAGATATGATAATTCTGTTGTTCTTGAGGTGGTGCAACCTAACCCTAGGGGTGGCGATTGGGACCGTACAATCCTGCAGAGGGAAGCTTTATGGATAGAACGGCTCAATGCCACCTTCCCTCCCGGTCTCAATGAGACGGTATCGTACAAACCTTTTTTGTGAATGGTTTTGGCTAGCTCCAACTTCTTCCCCGTTTTTCCTTGTCCCTCCCCTCCCCCTCCTTTCCCGCCCCCCCTTATTCCCCTACTTACCCCTTTATTCCAGCTATGGGTTTTGCTGGGATTTGATACCATTATCATGATTATTGTGATCTCCTAGTGTCACTTCATCTATGTGAATGAACCGCATACCTGTGTTAGGATTGGCAACATTCCTAGTGGTATATCCCCAGAGACCTATACATTCATTACCTTTAGTTTCTTTGTTATGTTTTTTTCTTTTATTTCATTTGACACGTTTGCTGTTAAGAAGACTCGCTCTCCCTCCCTCCCTTTTCTCAGCAGTCTTGGTACTCTGCAGCATCCCTTGCCCTCTCTCCCCCTGGTGGACACGTGTTTACCCTGGCAGGTTCTCCTGCTTGCACTGTAATGTCCTGGATCTTGCTGATCCTTAGGTTACACCAGCGCGTTCCGTGCACCTGCGCAGTGCGGGTAAACAGACCCGTGACGTCAGACGCCGCCTGGGTTGGGGAGCTCTTATAGCGGCCCATGTCGGACCGCTATGTGAGCACGTACGGATTCTGAATGCTGGGCTGCCATGATGAATCATTCCCTCTGAAGGTCAGTGTGTCCCTGCGAGCGGTGCAGGGTTGTGTGTTTCTCTCTACCATCTTCTGTATCCCTCTCATTTTCTCCCCCTGTCTCTGTCCCCTCCATCCCCCCCTGGCTTCTGACCTCCAGAGTTTTGATTTCATCCACCTTGCATTTTACAGACTATCTGGCTACTTCGGGACCTTGCGTACCTACTCTAGCTCTGCTGTATCCCCAACCTAAAGGGCCAATCCTTGACTTTTTTCATCATTACTGTTACATATCTTACCTTGATATAGGCAGGCCATGCAATTACCATTGGTCAACTAATTACCTGGTGAGTGTTAGCGTCCTTATGTTTTTATTTTAGTGTTGTATGCTTTGGACCACTGGATGTCTTGTGGGATCCTCTTGGCACCTCTTCCCTTTCTCCCCCTCTTCCCCCCTCCCCTCTTTTTACCGCTTTCGTTTTTCCTCCCCCCCTTCTTCCCTGCCTTCTCTCCCCACCCCTTCCTTCTCCTTTCTCCCTTTTCCCTTTTTCCCCCTTCTTTGCTCCCCCCCTTTTTCTTCTCTCCCCTCTCCCCCCCTTTCTCCCCTCCCCCTTCCCCCTTCTCCCCCTTCCCCTCTATTTTCCTCCCCCCCTCCCCCTTCCTTCCTTCCCCCCTCCCTACCTTTCCCCGCCCCCTCCCCCCTTTTTCTTTCCTTTCCTTACCTTTCCCCCCCTCCCATCCTGTTCCCTCGCCCTTCTCCCTTCACTCCATTGCTTTCCTCCCCGGTCTGTTCCCACCTTTCCTTCCTCTCCCCCTTCCCTCCCCCTTTCTCTTCCCCCCCTCCTTCCCTCCCTTCCTTCCTTCCTTCTCCCCCTTTCCTTTTTCTTTTCCCTCTTTCCCTCTTTTATTTTTCCTTCTGGCCCTATATTTTTTCCCCCTTCCCCCTTTTCTCCCCTCTTTTTCCTCCTCCTGCTTATCTTTCCCCCTCCTTCTTATCTGCCCCTTCTCTGCACTCCTTTTCCTTTTATCTCCCACCACACATCACCCTTCCCCTCCCCCCTTTTTCCCTTCCCTCGTCTCATATTTCGCCTTGCCATGACCACTTTACTTCCCTTTCCCAGATCACAACCCCATCAACCCCAAGAAGTGGTCTTTACTGCGAAACCAGTTGAGGAAAGATCTTTGTATACCCCCCCCTACAGATACCTTACGGGGTTTCCCGTTAGTAATCTTGTTAACTGTGGTGTATACAATTGGTTTTTAATATTGTCTGTGTATATTATTTTGTATTTTTGTAATGTAGTCATTAAAAATCTATATATTTTATGTTTTTTCAATTATGTTTTTTCAACTGTGATTTACTAACAAGTGCCGAGATAGTCCCAAATTCCAACTTCTAGGTGTGCATGCGTGAGCAGGCAAGTGGCAGCAATTGCCTCCGCGTCTCCACCCCTATATCCCTCCAATTTGGACCTTTGATGCTGAAAAGTCCGCCCGTGTGTACACGGCATAAGAGAGAACAATCTCTATTGTAAACTGGAGAAGTGTGAGTTCCATCGTGAACAGGTTAAATTCCTGGGTTATGTCATTTCTACTGCTGTTTTTTCGATGGACCCAGAGAAACTTTCAGCAGTCCTACAGTGGCCCCGACCCGTGGGTTTACGTCTTCTTCAGCATTTCCTGGGCTTTGCCAACTATTATCGGATGTTTATTCGTAACTTCTCTTCTCTGGTCAAGAACCTGACTGATATGACCAGAAAGGACGGTAACCCACAGAGTTGGTATCCAGAGTCCATTAAGGCCTTTGAGAGTCTCAAGGCTGCCTTTGCTTCTGCTCCTGTGTTGGCACATCCTGATCTTATGTTACCTTTTATCCTTGAAGTTGATGCTTCTGAGACTGGTGTTGGCGCCCTTCTGTCTCAACATCCTACCTCTGAGAGCGCTATGCATCCTTGTGGCTACTTTTCCAAGAAATTGTCACCTGCAGAGTGCAATTACGAGATTGGTAACAGAGCTGTTGGTGATCATTTTAGCCCTGAAAGAATGGAGACATCTCCTCGAAGGTACCACTGTCCATTCCTACTGACCATAAGAATCTCACTTTCTTGTCTGAGGCTAAACGCCTCTCTCCAAGAAGGGTTCGTTGAGCTCTATTCTTGTCAAGTTTCAATTACATTGTCTCTTTCTTACCTGGTAGTAAGAATGTAAGGGCTGACGCTTTGTCACCATAATTTTCCTCCACTTCCAAGATGGAGTCGGTTCCGGTTCCTGTGATTCCTCCTGATCGTATTCTGGCTACGGTTCGCACCAGTCTCACTTCTCCTTTGGGTGACAAAATTCTTGCTGCTCAGGTCCATGCTCCTCCTGAGAAACCTTGTGACCGCTACTTTGTCCCAGAGAATCTCCGTACTGCTGTGCTCCAGACTTACCATTCTCCCAAGGCTGCTGGCCACCCTGGGCCATTTCCCAACAATTCTGCTGGCCTTGTCTACGTGCTGATGTAACCGCCTTTGTAGCTGCCTGTTCCATGCATGCTCAGAGTAAGACTCCACGACATCTTCCAGTGGGCCTCCTACAACCCATACCCAATGGAGAGAGGCCCTGGACCCACCTGTCTATGGATTTCATTGTAGAGTTACCCAACTCCCAGGGCAACACAGTTATCCTTATGGTGGTTGACTGGTTCTCAAAGATGAACCGGTCAACTTCTGTCTCGGTCTGATTTCATGGTTTCTGACACTGCCACCCTTAGGAGCGCTGCCCGCCTGCCGGCCCGCGACCTAGAAGTGACCGACCAATTGATCAACTGCCAGTGGGGGGTAAGGACCCATTTACAAGTTTTCTTCTCTCAAAAGACTATTTAATAGAAATAAAAAATGATATATTTTTTTTAACATAGCTTTGATAAGGAAAACTTAACACTTAAGGCCCGTACACACGATACGAAAATCAGTAGTAAAATTTCATCTGATGAACGATCTGCCGATTTTCGGATCATTAGTATGGTGCTTTCGACAGCCGATTCCGGTTTTTCGTCTGACGAAAGCTGGATGTGCTGACTATAAAATTTTTGTCGGATGTGAACACGTCTGATTTTTGTATAATTAGTACGGTTTTCATACGAAAAAAATCTTAAGAGCAAGACTACGCATGCTCAGAAACGAAAGAATACATACAAAAGTATTCAACACATTTCATCACTGAAGTTGTATTCTGTCGTATGAGAATTTTCATATGGTGAGTAATCTCTTCACTTTTGACGTGAGACTAGCATGCAACAAAAAAATGGACGAAGGGTTGTCCGAAAATCTGATCGTGTGTACGAGGCTTCAGTGTGGCCGCAGCTCACAGCAGGGGTCTGGTGCGTCCCTGTTCTCCATTTCAGGGACAAATCAGGCCTGAATTTTTGCCTGAATTCGCACCTGAAACGGAGTCAAGGACACAAAAGGTTCCATAATTTTTTTATTTATTTTTTTACATTTTTTGCACATATTTGAGCTTTTTTCAGCTCAATCTGTCACCTGGAATTACTCTAAGGATTACAACTAGCCAGACACAGCTGTTTTACTTTGACTACCGTGCCACATTCAAGATTCTTGTTCTATGAGCTCACTTGCTGGTGCAGATCACTGCAGAGGCCTTGCATCCTGGACATTGGTATACTATTGCCATTTAAAGGGACACTCCCCTAAGATCTAGCCCTATAGATTGACATTTATTTTCACATATTTTTTGATTACAAACTTTTTATTGAAGCAACATTGGTGGAACATACAAATGTAAAATAGTATATTGAAGGTACACTAAAAATATGTACATTTGCATACATATGGTGAATTAACTACTTCCAGACCGCCGCACACCGATCTACGTCCTAACTTTGAAGTGGAATATTGTTGTTATGGTAGCAGCTAGCTGCCATAACCCCGGTATCCTCTTTTTCGGCCAGCGGTCCGGTTTCCGATAATAGTGGTCTCTGTGGTGAATTCACCGCAAGATCACTTTTATCGGTGGCGCTAGAGGGGCCCCCCTCCTGCCGCGCTCCAGTGCCCTCCTCCGCTTACCGGAGCCGTCGGCAGTGGCAGAGGCAATCGGATCTTGTTCCATGCTGGGTATGGAGACGAGTGAGGGGAAGATGGCCCTCACCCATCTCCATACCATTGCTGGGTGGAAGCGACGTCAAAACGTCACTTCTGCCCATGGCTCTTAAAGGGCCATTTTTTTTTTTAAATTACAATTTTTTTTATTGCATTTTTTTTTTACCTCAGATCTCATATTTAAGCAGTCCTGTCATGCTTTTTTTCTATTACAAGGGATGTTTACTACTTTTCGGAATAAAAGCGACACATTTTTTTTTAAAAGAACAGTGTAAGAATAAAGAATAAAAGGTAATATAAATAAGAATTTTTTTTTTTAAACGCACCCTGTCCCGCCGAGCTCACGTGCAGAAGTGAACGCATACATGAGTAGCGCCCGCACATGAAAACGGTGTTGAAACCACACATGGGAGGTATCGCCGCAATCGGTAGAGCGAGAGCAATAATTATAACCCTAGACCTCCTCTGTAACTCAAAACATGCAACCTGTAGAATTTTTTAAACGTCACCTATGGAGATTTTTAAGGGTAAAAGTTTGTCGCCATTCCACGAGCGGACGCAATTTTGAAACGTGACATGTTGGGTATCAATTTACTCGCCGTAACATTATCTTTCACAATATGAAAAAAAATTGGGCTACCTTTACTGTTGTATAAGGTGGAATTAGATGTGCAACATAAAAAATGCAAAAAAAATGGCAAATATGTGTAATGTCAAAAATCAGTGTAAAAACTAACACCGCATGATTAACACCAAACTAAAATTTAAAAAATGGTTTAAGAAACATATAATCCAACAGAAGGCTTGATGGCGTCCATGTCAGATGACACCCAAATACATAGAACTTCACTGGGATCAAGTCCTTCAATCAAATAGGGGATGTTTTCTTCACTATATACTCCCACAAGTCAGGCAAGAAAAAATGATGTACCCAAAGGCCGCTTACTAGATCTGTAGGATCCCTGTTACGGAGATCTTATGGGCTCATATGTGCAAGATCATTCAGGCAGGGACAGCTGGTTCACACAACCATCCGGATTCCTTCCTCAACAGGCGGTTCCAAATGCTGCAATGGTCTCCGTAGGGTCCTTATCCAGGTAGGGTCACTCGTGGAGTATTATATAGAAACGTGTTTAAGGGAGGAAGAAAAAGCGTTTCAAAATGCAGTAGGTTTAAAAAATCCCTTTATTCAATGTGATGGACAACTGACATCTTTAAAAGAATTGGGCAGACAAATTTTCAAACGAGATTCACAGCTGCGGCTCAAGCCAGCCAGCTGGTACATGGTGACGTCAGGTCCTTTAGCTCCACCCGATGCTACGTTTCTCCGTATTAAGGCATCGACTGGGAAAGGAGACTTTAACTTTACTGTTGTCTTATTTTTTAATTCAAAAAAGTGTATTTTTTCAAAAAAAGTGCGCTTGTACGACTGCTGCGCAAATACAGTGTGACAGAAAGTATTGCAACGACCGCCATTTTATTCTCTAGCGTGTTAGAAAAAAAATGTATAATATTTGGGGGTTCTAAGTAATTTTCTAGCTAAAAAAATAGGATTTTTATAACAGCTTACCTGTAAAATCCTTTTCTTGGAGTACATCACGGGACACAGAGCCATAGTAGTTACTATGTGGGTTATAGGCCACCTTCAGGTGATGGACACTGGCACACCCTAAGAAAAGAAGTCCACTCCCTATAGAACCTCTCCCACTACTGGGAGTACCTCAGTTTTTGTAACAAAGCAATAGTGTATTAGAAGAGGAAAAGGATTTTATAGGTAAGCTGTTATAAAAATCCTATTTTCTTTATCGTACATCATGGGACACAGAGCCATAGTAGTTACTATGTGGGATGTCCCAGAGCAATGCCAACTGAGGGGAGGGAGACACAACAAAAGTAGGGCACCATGAGACCAGAGGACTTATACTGCTGCCTGCAGCACACTACGCCCAAAGGCAATATCCTCACGCCTTTTTACATCCACCTGATAGAATCTGGTAAATGTATGGACTAAAGACCAAGTTCCGGCCTTACAGATTTGAGCCATGGAGGCTTGGTGATGCACTGCCCATGAAGCACTAATAGCCGTAGTGGAGTGCCTTTGATTTGAGCGGGTGGAATCTTCCTTTTCAAACCATAAGCTTGAACAATTACTTGTCGAATCGATTTAGAAATAGTAGATTTTGATGCTGCCTGTCCTCTTTTAGGACCTTCAGGCAACACAATCAAAACATCCATTTTCCGAATCTGAGCAGTCGCCTTCAAGTAGACTTTGACTGCTGGCTCTTTACAAGAAAGAGCAGCCAACTCTGATACCCTTCTTCCAGAAGAAATGGCTACCAGAAAAATTAGTTTGCTTGTCAAGGACCAAGGCAATATGCCGTATCGGCTCAAAAGGCTGTTTCTGCAATGTCGACAGAACTAAATTCAAGTCCCAAGGAGGATTAAGCCGTGTTACCCCCTGAATAAAACTATGAACCAAAGGATGCGAAGCAAGTGGTCATTGAAACAATACCGATAAGGCCGAGACCTGGCTTCATCTCTAACCCCATCTGCAGAAATGTAAGGATTCTACCTATGACATACTTCCTGGGGTGCCAACCCCTGGATTCACACCAGGAGATATATGCCTTCCAGACTCTATAATATATAATTCTGGAGGCCGGTTTCCTTGCATTAGTCAAGGTAGATACCACAGAACCTGATAGCCCACGCTTCTTCAGAATGTGGGTCTCAATAGCCAAACCGTTAAATTTAGCGTTTGTAAGGTAGGATGGAATACCGGATAGCCAACGCTTCTTCAGAATGTGGGTCTCAATAGCCAAACTGTTAAATTTTGCATTTGTAATGTAGAATGGAATACCGGACCTTGAGAGAGAAGGTGCGGACGTGGTGGTAGGGTCCATGGTTCCCTTACAGCCATTCTTATGATCTCTGCAAACCAGGATCTTCTGGTCCACAAGAATCACTGACTTCCCTTCCTGCTTGACCCTGCGAATAAATCGCGGAAGCAGCAGAATAGGAGGGAATGCATAAATCAGTGAGAACTGATTCCACGGGAACACCAAGGCATCTGTTCCACATGCTAGCGGATCCCTTGTTCTTGACACAAAGTTGTCAATCTTTTTGTTGAACCTGGACGCAAACAGATCTACGTCCAGGATCCCCCATCTCCGGCATATTGCCAGGAAGATATCGGGGTAAAGGGCCCATTCTCCTGGAAACAACTGCTGGAGACTCAAATAGTCCGCCTGCCAATTTTCTATTCCTGGAATGAAGACTGCTGATAGGCAAGGTACATTGTTTTCTGCCCAAGTTAAGATATGATTCACCTCTCTCTGGGCCGCACGACTTCTCGTGCCCCCTTGGTGATTGACATAGGCCACTGCTGTGGTGTTGTCGGATTGGATCCAGACAGGACAATTCCGTAACCTGAGCGTCCAGGCCCTCAGGGCCAAGCGCGCTGCCCGAATCTCTAGAATGTTGATGGGCAAGGTCATTTCTGATCTGGACCATTTCCGTTGGACAGTCGTCTTTTCCAGGACTGCTCCCCAACCTGAAAGGCTGGCATCTATTGTTACCACCTTCCAGGTAACTGGTAGGAAGGATTTTCCCTTCTGCAGATTCTTGGTTATTAACCACCAACTGAGGCTCCAGCGCACCCTTGGAGGCAGACGCATTGGGAAATCTAGTGCTTGGACCTTCTTGTTCCAAGCCGATAGGATACTTTTTTGCAGCAGCCTTGAATGAAACTGAGCATAAGGAACAGCCTTGAACAAAGTCACCATCTTTCCCAACAACCTCATGCAAAGTCGAATGTAAGGATTCTTCTTTGCCTTGACCACCCGAATCAGTTCCTTTATGACACTGATCTTTGCGTGAGGCAACGATACCCTTTTCTGGGCTGTATCTATAATCAGACCCAAGTATTCTAATCTCCTTGATGGTTTTAAGGAGGATTTCTCTAGGTTGAGAATCCAACCTAGGTATTCCAGGTAGTTGACTGTGCTGATCATACTTTGGTCTAAGCGGGCTACCGACTGGTCTATCAAGAGTAGATCATCTAGGTACGCTATATTCGTTATACCTTGGCCCGTTAATCTGGCTAGAGGAGGGGCCAGGACCTTTGTAGACCCTTGAGGTGCAGTAGCTAGACCAAAAGGCAGCGCTACAAACTGAAAATGAAGATTCTCTACCTCGAAGTGTAGATTTTTCTGGTGAGCGGGGAAAATGAGCACATGGAGGTATGCATCCTTGATGTCGATTGACGCCAGAAGTTCTCCTCCTTGTAGGATGGAGACTACTGATCGCATTGACTCCATGCGGAAAGAGCGGATATTCAGGAATTGGTTTAGATCTTTGAGATCCAGAATAGCTCTGACATTGGCACTGTGAAAAGTTTTGAATAAAACCCCAATCCTTGCTCTTGCGTAGGGACCACCGAGATCACTTTTTGAGACAAAAGAAAGACTTCTTTTTCTCTGGATCCTTGGGAACGTTTGATCTGAGAAAACGAGGAGTGGGGGACTCTCTGAACTCTAGCTTGTACCCTAGAGCTATTGAAGAAGTCACCCATTTGTCTCGACACTCTTCCCGCCAGACCCTTGAGAACTGCAGAAGTCTCCCCCCCACTCGAGCGAGCGGGGGCGCCCCTTCATAGGGAGGCTTTAGTATTTTGTTTTGTAGGTTTCCTCCCCCAGGACTTCTATTGTCCCTGGGCTTGACCCTGAAGTTTACCTCTTGAACCTGAGGGCGGAGGCCGTCTCATAGCGTCTATTGCAAAACATAACACCGCTGGTAGTTCGGCTAAATCCTGGGCCTGCTGATCAGGAATAACCATTCTACAGATGCCCCTGTAGAGGTCCAAATTGGAAGAAAAGCGTCGGGCAAGGCTCTCAGTTCCCTACATTGTTTTTAAACATTTTATGTGATCACTTTTTATATTTTTATATATTGGTTAGTTCCAATAAATATTTTTTGACCTGCATCATCGGAGCACTTTTATGCTTTTTTCCCCTTACACCTTGTTGTCCATGAGAAACTGGGACTCTTCCATCTGAAGGGCCACTTCCCTCAACTTGGAGGACATCATTACAGCGATTCCAGCCCAGAGGGGATATCTTCAAAGATTCTGGATCTCTATCGCCATCTGGGAGAACCCTCCACCTGGTTCCTTAAGCTTATTTGATTCGGTGTCACTGGCATCTGAATCCATCCCTTCTTTTTTAATAATTAATTAGTATCCATCCCTTCTGGTAAGAGTATTTTCACCCTCTTTACCACAAGAGTTAACCGTAGATGAATCGTATGTCAGAAGATTTTTCCGGTCTTATTTGATTCGCCATCCATTTCACTGTTTGGATTTCATCACTTTCCTTATACACACAATGAACTTGATTTTATCACTGAACTTTATCCCTTTCATGACTAAGCCTAATTTTGAAATTTGGTGTTTACAAGTTAAAATCCATATTTTTTGCTAGAAAATTACTTAGAACCCCCAAACATTATATATATATATTTTTTTAGCAGAGAATCTAGAGAATAAAATGGAGATTGTTGCAATATTTTATATCACGCGGTATTTGTGCAGCGGTGTTTTAAACGCAAATTTTTGGAAAAAGGACACTTCCATGAATTTTAAAAAATCCAAACAGTACCCCAATTTTTTTGTATAATGTGAAAGATGATGTTACGCCGAGTAAATAGATACCAAACATGTCACGCTTTATAATTGCACGCACTCGTGGAATGGCGACAAACTATGGTAGAATGGTGAATTTCTATAGGCGACGTTTTAAATTTTTTTTACGGTTACCAGGTTAGAGTTACAGAGGAGGTCTAGGGCTAGAATTATTGCTCTCGCTCTGACGATCGCGGCGATGTGAACACCGTTTACATATGCGGGCGCGACTTCCATATGCGTTTTCTTCGCTGCGCGAGCTCGCGGGGACGGGGGCGCTTTAAAAAAAAAATTTTTTAAATTTATTTTTATACTAATAAATGGTGTTTAAAAAAAAAATGTTTTTTTTTTTTTTTTCCTTTAATTGCTGTCACAAGGAATGTAAACATCCCTTGTGACAGTAATAGGTGGTGACAGGTACTCTTTATGGAGGGATGGGGGGTCTAAAAGACCCCCCATCCCTCCTTTACACTTAAAAGTATTCAGATCGCCGAAAACGGCGATTCTGAATACTGTGTATTTTTTTAAATTCGGCGCCATTGGCAGCTAAGTAAGCGGGAAGTGACGTCATTCCGCGTTTACATTGAGAAGGCTGGAACGAAGCCGCCCACAGCTTCGTTCCAGCCCGCCCCCAGCTGCCGAAGGTACCCGATTGGACACCGTGCGATCGGGAGGCCCGGTAAGAGCGGCGGGAGGCGGCGGGAGGGGGGGTGTCCCCTCCCGCTCCTCCCGTATAACAGCCGAGCGGCTTTTAGCCGCATCGGTTGTTATATACGTATAGCCGATCGCCCGCTCTAAACAACGGTACCGGGATGATGCCTGCAGCTGCGGGCACCATTCCGGTATAACCCCCGAAAGCCGAGTACACAGATATGCGTACGGTTGGCGGGAAGGGGTTATTGTTTTTTTCACATGTGTTTCATGTTAGCGTTGCACTTTTTTTACAGTATCGTATTCGAATTTTAGTCACATTCTAGTGTTGCTGCTTGCCATTTTTTGATTTTTATTGGGTTAGCGCAGTTATACTTTTTATATTTGACCTTTTATTTTTGTCTTTAAATACTCCTTAAAATAATTGTTGTTATACTGATTTTGGGCAAGAATGTTTGTGTCTAATCTGCTTGCAATGTTATGTGCAAAAGTACTAATAATTATTTTTTCTTTTTTGACTCCACAGTTTCCTTCAACGCTACAGGAATGGCAGACTGTGGCTTCCCAATTTGCTCATCGTTGGGACTTTCCCAACTGCGGAGGGGCAATCGATGGGAAGCACGTCCACATCGTCCCACCACCCCACTTGGGGTCATACTATGTTAACTTTAAGGGGTTTCATAGTATTGTGTTGATGGCGGTGGTGTCGGCGACATACGAGTTTCTCTATGTGGACGTGGGGAAGAATGACCGGATGTCGGATGGTGTAGTCTTTGCCCAGACCGAGTTCTACCGATATCTCCAGAGTGGTGGCTTGGGATTGCCACCTGCAGAAGAGAAGGTGGAAGGCCTGCCATTTGTTTTTATCGCTGATGAAGCATTTGGTCTAGGTGATCACCTGATGAGGCCATTACCCCAGAGGACCCTAATCCCCGGAGAAGAGGGTTTTTAATTACCGGCTGGCCAGAGCCAGAAGAGTCGTGGAGAATGCCTTTGGGATAATTGCTAGCCAGTTCCGTCTATTTCTTATGGCAATAAATATGGCGGAGTACAAACTTAACCACATAGGTCTAGCATGCTGCATACGTCACAACTTTTTGAAGAGAAATGCTCCGAATTATGTTGCCTCAGTTGGGCCTGAGGCTGGACTTCCAGAAAATCCACTGACGGCCCTGGAAACTGGCCATCCTGGCTTGCCCCCACAAAGCACCCGTGAAGTGCGTCAAAAATATTTTTATTTTATGGGTAGGGGGGCCATTGCTATGCCAGCAAATTTCTAATTATTTTGATCTGATCAAATCTTGATTTTGATTTACTGCTTTTGTTTCTTTGAGCTGTCTCCTACGTTCTCCTAGTGCACTTGTAGTGCCAAGTGGTTTTTCCATTATTAAATAACACCCATTGTCACTGTAAACACCAACATAACACAAAAAATGGTATTGAGCATTGAAAGAAGAAGCTAAACATTGTTGAGTATAAAACCTTTTACTCTGTGCACATTCACATGTGCGTTGTAAATTTTTTTTTTTTTAAAACATTTTTTTTTAAGTTTTACCTTGAAAATATTTTTTTAGTACATAAACAGGCTTGTTTCAAAACATAACATACACAACTCAGGAACTTTCAAAGTTCAACATTGAAAAACTGAAGGCAACATCAGACATTATAGTGTGAAAAATGTGTTGATATTGCCTTCATCAGATGGGGTGATGTCCCCCTGTAAAAGCAAAATTTTGAAGATGCACACAAATTGGGAGTCAAACTGGGGATTTCCCTTCTGATCCCATGTTTAATGTCAACATGTGCTATCCTCCATCATGGGGGATCAATAGACGTGTTTTGGGGGTGCAACCATTTCCTCTCACCTACTTGAGTTACGAGGAAGGGGTTTTACCTACAAAACACATACACTGATATCCCCTGATGGCAGATAGCACATGTTGACACACTGTGTGCATCTTCAAAATTTGGCTTTTAAAATGCGTAAAAAAATTGTAAAAAATTGGTCCCAAAAAATTGAAAATGGTGTCATTTTGATGTTCTTTAGCTTTACCTAGTATATCAATCACGTTCTTCAGTTTTTGTTCTATGTCATTTGTTTTTTGCTTGATGACGTCTAAATCGTGACTACAAAACATTATGTCCTGGATTAGCCTTTGTGCAATGTCATTCGTGAAATGAGTAGATTGTTCTTCCACAACATGCACATCACCTAAAAGAAAAAATACACACCATGTATTATAAATATGCAGGCATACCTCTATTACCTGAATCTGTGGTGTCAGACACTCACCTGTTGTGGTGACAATCTCAACCACCTCTCCTTCCTCCACATCCTCAGGTTGTGGTGTCCTCTTTTCCCCTTCTTCAGGAGGTGGGGGTTTCCTGGTAGCCTCAGATGTCCAGAGTCTTTTCTCCCCTATGAGAATGAAACAAAAGGTATACTTAGCACACAGATATTTGAGGCCAGAAATAGGAATATGAAACATTGTTTGGAAGTGGGCTACAATTGTCTGTTTTGGCAGAGTTCCAAGCTGAAGACATGATTTTTTCCCTTACCAAAGCTGGAATACTTACCTTTTTTGGACAAGTTTCACACATGAAGACACCCCAAGTATCCACTGGAGTACCTGTGTGGGAGACCCTAAAAAGTTTGTTATTGTGTCCCAAACTAGTGCTCCTGAGTCTAGATGTGTAAACAGCTGCTGAGTGTCCTCTCCTTACATTACACTGAATCAATTTGCAATTCTTTCTAGTTTCAAACACATCTAGACAACAATGTCCTAAACTTCTTTTAATACAAATTAGCATGACCATATGTAGTTAACCCTGTATCTGCCCAAATCATTGTATGTAGTTGGCAAACGAACAATGTTTCCTACGACCGATTACTGTGCCAATGAAAGTAGCCATTTTAAACTGTACAACAGTAAAGAAAAGCACATGAAGCAGCATGCAAATAATAATAATAATCAGAACACACGACAACTACTTACTTTTTAGAAGCACTTTCTTGATCCTTCTGTACTGATCCTGCTCCCTCAATTTCAGGTCTGACCAGCGTTTCCTCAATTGCTCCTTGGGTCGCCGTACCCCAAAATTCCTGTGCAGACTCTTCACAACTTTAGTCATGATCTTGGCCTTTCTCACATTTGGGTTTAGGTATGGTCCATACTTCCCGTCTTAGTCGGCCCTCTTCAAGATGTCCACCATCTCCACCATCTCTACAAAGGCCATATGTGAGGCCTTAAATCTCCTCCTGGATCGGGACGTTTTGGGCTCCGGGCTTTCCTCCTCCTCGTTACTGCTATTATCACACACCTGCTGTGTCTCTGCCATGTTCCCCTCCCCCTGCGACGAAAGAGAAGGAGTGAGGAATATTCGAGAAAGCACGACAGGGGCGGGCGACGTGGGTGGAGTTTCACGCATGCTCAGTGTATATAAAGCTAACACGCGTGTGTCATACATACGATCTCTGAGTGGAGGAAGCGCCGAACGTTCTAACAAAGGTAACATTTTAACTTGGGACATCAGTGGCCTAAACTGATTCGAGATTGAGGCCTATATTGGGATAAGGAGAGTTTAGCCTGATATTAGTGTTTTTGTCTTGTGTTTTGTCTTGCAGCAAATATGAAACAATTCAAAGACCCTGAATTCATGGGCCAGTTCATAGACAGATACAGGGATATGAGAAATTTGTGGGAGGTTAAAAACCCCTTATATCAAAATAAACCAGCTAGGAAGGCATCGCTGGAGAAACTGCTGCAATTTGTGAAGACGCAGGTCCCCGACGCAGACATTGAGTTTGTGGATAAGAAAATTGGTAGCTTGAGAAGCACATATAGGAAGGAGCTTAATAAGGTCCAGGCTTCCATGAGATTAGGAGCAGCAGCAAAGGATGTATATGTACCCAGTCTGTGGAACTACAACAGGATGCGGTTTCTGGAAGACCAGATTGAAGCCAGGGAATCACTTTGTACACTTCCATCCACCCTTCCCTCAACCCCAGCTGAGGCTTTCGAGGACCAACCTGGCCCTTCCATCCTGGAAGAAGTTGAGGAGCCCAGCTGAAGCCAGGTATAGTATTTTTGAACATATTTATTGTCCGAAAATTAGTGTTGTTAACTAGTGTTAATGTTATTATTGCTAACTAATGAATGATTGAACAAAAAGTGTTTCAATAGACAGTAGGGGCCAAAAATGATCGGGACAAGAATGAAAAATGCTGGGCTCAGAATGATAGTCTTTTCTATTTATTAACATTCAATTTGCAACAGTCATGAGCTGAAAATTGTGTGTGATTTATGAACCGAAAACTCCAACTATGTCCCTTTCTCATACACAGGAAGACCTCAGCCAGGACGAGGCTCTGGAATGTGGCAGCCAGGAGGAGGCGGGGGTAAGTGTCAGCCAGGAGGAGGCGGAGGTAAGTGTCAGCAAGGAGGTGGCCAGGCCCAGTAGCCTCACCCAATCCTAGGTGCCTCCACCTTACAACAAAAAGGGCCAGGAAGGGGAGTAACGTGAAGGAGGCAGCACTGGGCATCATTAAGGATGCTAATGCGGCCCTGAAAACACCCCCTGACGCTGAAGAGGCCTATGGCTGCTTCTTAGCTGTAAAATTGCAGCAAATGGAGGAGGGCCAACGCTTCATGTGTGAGAATCTTATTTTTCAGTCCCTTTGGAAGGGGTTGAGGGCCCAAATTAGTGAGAACATGCACTTATGTGCGCTCACCCATCCTCCTCCTCCTCCTCTTGCCACAACTCCACCTCCAAAGCCACAGCCTCCAAGGGAGGCTGCAGAGAAGGCTGCAGGGAAGTGTGGAGGGAAGGCTGCAAGGAAGACATGAAAGTGATGGCCTGGGTTCAATCAGGTCTGACAGAAGACGCAGGCTGTGGTAGTACCACAGCCTGGGAACATATATGTCATCTGCTGCTGTTCCTGATCTCTGGGAGTCCTGGACCAGATTGTGTTCCCTATTATATGGACTTCTCAGGCCACAAATTTTTATTTACGAAGAGTTGATGTGTGCCCTGAGGTACAAAGGCTTCGCACATTCAAGTAGTTTTTTCCCTGGCATTGCCTTCCTCTTTATTTTGTTATGAGCCAGAATAAATGTAGATTTTTTTATATGAAAATACTTGCCTATGTTTTTTTTCTTCAAAAAGGACAGTTTGTTTGTGAGTAGGCATGTACATTTCAAAAATACAATGTCAAATTAACAAGGGACACCAACCAACCTCCTTGAGCTCCTTGAAATACAAGATAATAATGTTGTTGTGGAAACTTGACACACACAAAAAAAAAAACATATGGAGATCACTAGAAAATAATTAAAAAATAATCAAAAAAACATGAGATCTTGATTAAAAAAAATGACTATAAAAAATAATTCTAAACATTATTATGGAGATCTGGCTTTATAAACAAAAAAGATTATTTAGAAGATCATGAGAAATAATAAAGAAATAAGTCTGTAAGAACTCTATGTGAATATCAGTAGCAAAACAAGTTCATTCTTCTAGCATTATAAAGAACAAAAGAATGTGCTGCATTAAAAGATCCAAAAATTGACAGCGTGACGAATGTGCTATCTCCATTACGAATGCTCATTTTACCAGAACGAGTGTTTCTGTCTCGTACTTGAGCATGCGTGATTTTTTGCGCGTCCGAATTCCATACAGACGATAGCATTTTCGGATAGGAACTTTCCCCGACCGAAAAATAGAGAGCATGCTCTCAATCTTTTGCTGGCTGGAATTCCGCCAGCAAAAGACCGATGGAGCACACACACGGTCGCATTTTCCAACAAAAAGCTCTCATCGGAGTTTTGCTGGCAGCATTTCCGATCGTGTGCACGCGGCATTAGTGAATTTTTCCTCCATAGGATAAAGTGTTGAAAACTTTTTAGGAGGAAAAAAATGCTTATCTGGGTGATCCCACTCAGAATACATAAGCTTTTCCAGCAATGAATGGACAGGAAATGCATGCACAGCTTGAGGAGGTTTTAGCGAACCCAAACAAGAAGTGGGCTTATTCTGTTAAGGGTAGCAAAAATGTGGAACGGACCATCTCAGTAAGAGATTGCACCAACAATCTATCAGATTGTGAAGCTGATCCTTCCGCATTTGACCCCTCAGAAGGGGAGTCATCAGCCTCTTCATGGTCCCCTGAGGGAAATTCATCTTCCCCCCGCCCCGAGATCCTCAGTTTGAGGGTTCTGGGTAATGGAAGGGGACCTGTCGCGTTTTGTCCCACACTGGGTTGTGATTAAAGTCGCTAACCTATCTTCCAAACCTATCATGGCTGCAGAAAAAACCTCTTCAGTAATATAGACAGGGGCTGCAGTGTTGGAAACGGTTGCCACATTTGACAGCCCTGATGGCTCACTCTGACCAGCCACTTCAGATCTCTCAGGGGAGGATGCCATTGTAGAGATGAGTTTACGCTTTTTAGAGCTTGAAGGAGTCCCCCTTGAGCCCTTTTGTGGGGTGTTTCTACTTCCCCTTCTGACCATAGCCCGATGTACAAATGCAGCGGTTTTACCAGAAGAAATTGCACCCACTGCTTGAGCAAATAGTCCAGCAACTGCCGCTGCTATTATTGCTCAGCCTGGTGCTTTACTAAATGTGCCAAGGGAATGCCTGTGTCACCACTTACATGCCCCCTTTTGCTCTTGTGTCCCTCCAACAGTTGCAGACAGCAAAATGGAGCTTAAGTACTCCCGCGCTGGACGTTGCCGCATGCCAACGCCGTGCTAAGCCACGCCTTCTCCATATTCCCACCGCACCCTCCTCCTCTTTTTTAAAAAAAGAGCATTTCCCACGCGGGCCTCCGATCCAACGGGATCGGCATGTGTGTGGGGTGGGCGGCGAGGAGGCTGTGACAAACCGCCGTGCAGGCGGTGGAAAATGGAGCGGCATTCGCCAATCATTTCCAGCTTCCCCCCTCTATCCAGAGAGAGGGGGAGAGCTTCTGTCCAGGTGGGGGGTGTTTTAGGAAAAAATCCCCCCAACACCTTACCGGAGACCTGGGACAGCTCGCTGGAGGGAAGTCTGCAGCTTCTGCTGTTTACAGAGTGATCTGAGGAAAGCATGAAAGGTACGTGCTCTATACACCTCCCAGTGGTGACTTTTAGGCATGACAACATTTACTTTTTTAAAGGAGACAATTCCTAAGAGAATTAAAAATTCCTTAGAAATCTCCACTTACCTTTCCCGCTGCAGGCATTCTGTGGTAAAACCAACAGATCCAATCTTCACCCCTAACGGTGGGCTTCGTTAAAAAACCTTCAGGAACCAGGGCCCCTTTTTATCAGGGGATCCACACTCCTGGACCTGTAATGCACCCCACCAGGAAAACTTTATGGTTGAAAAAACCAAAGCACTTGATCTTGGGGTCCAGCTCTCTAAAAAGAGAAGCGTTACGAGCTAAACCTCATTGCTTCCACCACGAGGCCTGGGTACCATTCAATTCAGCCTGAAAAGACACTTTGAATGGATTCGGTTGCATAGCCTGCCCCAGAAAGGAATATTCCAGTGGAGCTCAGCACAGCACATCTTTACTCGTGACCAACACCTAAGACACTGGCAAAAAAAACTGAGGTACTCCCAGTAGTGGGAGGGATTATATAGGGAGTGGATTTCTTGTCTTAGGGTGCGCCAGTGTCCATCACATGGCCTATAACCCACATAGTAACTACTATGGCTCTGTGTCCCGTGATGTACGGTAAAGAAAACGTTTTTAACTTGTAAACAACAAATCTCAAAAAGAGGCTCTGTCTTTAAAGTGGTTGTAAACCCTAAAAAAAAAAAAAAAAAACCCTGCAAGACAAAGGCATAATGAGCTAGTATGCATAGCATACTAGCTCATTATGAATTACTTACCTGAGATCGAAGCCCCTGCATCGGTCCTCGTTCACCACTCCGGTGGCCAACATCGCTCCCGGAGTTACTTCCGGATATCGCAGGCTCCAGCACTGTGATTTTCCAGAGCCGCGATGACGTCACACCCACGCATACGTGCGGGGGCCGCCCGTAACGGCACAGGCTAACTGAAGCAATGGCACGTATGTGCCATTGCTTCAGTTTGCTTCAGTGCGCATGTGCCGATGACGTTGGAACATGCAAATACAGGGGATATCTCCTAAACCGTGCAGGTTTGGGAGATATCCAGTGTAGCTACAGGTAAGCCTAATTATAGGCTTTCCTGTAGCAAAAAGTGGTTGTAAAGAGTTTACAACCACTTTAAGTGGTACTTTTATGTACCATATATTTTTATGTATATGTATGCATTTCCAACACTTTTATGTGTGTGTACATTTCTATGTATGTATTATATTACTATATTATTATGTTATTTGCTACATGTTACTTACGGTCCCACATGCATCCATATGCACCATTAAATATTTCATAATATCTACCAATTGATTCATCTGGTTTTGGTGTTGTGCTTCGTATAAAGTCCCATCATTCCCCTTTCCCTTCCCCCCCCACTTTTTTCTATGATTCAGGGATGGAGACATACAAACTCTGTAGCAGTTGTTGTCTCATATAAAGTCCCAACAATTTTATTAATGAACACCCCTCTCGATTAGTACAGACCCCCAAGACAAACCACCCCCCTCCGTTAGTACAGACCCCCCAGGACAAACCACCCCCTCCATTAGTACAGACCCCCCGGACAAACCAACCCCTCCATTAGTACAGACCCCCAAGACAAACCACCCCCCTCCATTAGTACAGACCTCCCAGGATAAACCACCCCCTCCATTAGTACAGACCTCCCAGGGCAAACCACTCCCCTCCATTAGTACAGACCCCCCAGGACAAACCACCCCCCTCCATTACTACAGACCTCCCAGGACAAACCCCCCCCATCCATTAGTACAGACTTCCCAGGACAAACCACCCCTCTCCATTAGTACAGACTTGTTCTATGAGCTCCAACTTGCCGGTGAAGATCATTGCGAGGCCTTGCATCCTGGACATTGTTATACTATTGCCATTTAAAGGGACACACCCCTAAGATCTAGAATACCCAGTCTTTCGTTAGGATTAAAGGTATAATAAGTAACCCTGGGGTTCCCCTTTTTGCACTGATAGTATATACAGCAACTAGTGGTGTTCTTTAGATATTCATTCATGTATTCTCTGATCCTATGTGCATTGCTATTTTATACCTGTGATTCCAAGTTGTTTACTTAATTATCTCAGGGGACCTTTTCAACTGAGTTTTGGCTGTTTACCCAGGACTTAGTTGATCAATACCCTATTACTTGACTCTCCATTTGAACAGTAAAATCAGAGAGAGCTAATCAATCTGCATTGTGTCTGTGTGTTATTTAAAGGTACATACAATATGTCTGAACCTAGAGTGTCAGGAGCGCTGGAAGGTTCACAGGGTCAAAGTGGCGCAGATGAACATGCAATTCTAAGCAACCCCCAAGAGGGCAGTGCTACAGTAAAAAGGAAGAAAAAACAATATTAGAGAAACATCTATTTGTATTCTATGCATTAAATGTGGTTTTGTAAGGGGTTCCCATTTAAGGTCAAAGACTTTCTTGTGTCTTGTGTGGAAAATTCTCCATAATATTAATCTTAATCGGAGGTGTCCATTTGTTTATTGGGAACCGCGTTGAAGTCCCCACAAAAAATGACTTGTCCTGGGCGTAGATGTTGTTTTTTTTTTCCATATATTCTTCAACAAGGATATTGGCTTGATATTAGGGAGGTAGATGTTAATAATAGTATAGAGAGAATTATTGATCGAGCATACCACAACAGCATAGCGGCCTTGGGGATCCTGTTCTGAAGTAACAAGCTTAAAGTGTTACTAAACCCACAACAGTAAAATCAGTCTGTATATGCAGCATAGCATGCTTGTTATACTCACTGCGGAACTTAAGGGGTTAATCCTCTGCATTGTGTAAAAAGGCTGTTTTATCCTGTATGCATAGATCCCCCCCTCCTGCACTGTCTATTTGGGGAACGCCAGCTAACACAGGCAGGGTAGCTGACCTGTACATGGTCAGTTGTGTCTTTTATGCTTGAGAGAACATTTACTTGTTCTTAGTGCTAGCCAGGTCACATGATGTTGACATCACACATATGGGCATGTATACAAGCTGTAGTGGATGTCTCCTCCTACCTGAACTCTCAGCACTGGAGAAACTGCGCAGTTTATCATGTAACCGTTGTATATAGATCATCCAAAAAGGTATATAGTGGGAGTATTTTAATGTAAAAAGAAGATTTATAAGTTGTGGGCACTGTAGGGGGCGGGGAGAACTATTTTCATATTACTGGGTTTAGTAACACTTTAAATGCCACTGTGTCCTTAATTGCAATTAACACCCCTCTTGTTGGAGGCTACAATATAGGGGAACTTTCTGTGTTGGAGGTTGGTAGGTTTTTGGGAAGAAAAGTGGGTTTCCTGTAGGCAGGGGATATTACAATTAAGCCGGAGTGCCGCCCTCCATGCCATTTGCCATTTGGCCGGACTGTAAAGGTCTTTTACATTTAAGGAAGACAGGTTGAACTACATCGTAGAAAAGAGTGTGCTACTGAAATTGGAGTGAGTTTAAGTAGAATAAGGCCCAGATGATTGCCGTTGGAGTTGTTGATGGAACTAGGCAGAGTCTTGACCGCCTCTGTATCGGGTGTAAAGGACTATAGGAAGTCAGCAGGTATGTTGTCAACAGCCATTAAGAGTGGAAGGTTGGTCCCACGAGCTGCAGATTAGCATTGACGTTAGGTACTGGGGTAGAATTCTGTGAACTCCAGAATAAAGTAAAAACATAAGTAAAACAAGACAACAAAAAGAAAGAAACCGAATTGTAGCAAAAATTCTACAATAATAATTTGACAGAAACAATTTTATTCTGTACTAGATTCTGAGCGCATTGTTACCACAAATCACGGGGGGGGGCAAGCTGTGTCAAAAATATAGGGGACACTATTTGAGCTCGCCGGAGCATTGTCCCTTAATAAGTAAGTGAGCGCACTCAGGGGTTCAAGCATTGGTAGGAACTCTTCGTCGGTGGGTCATCTTTTTCTAAGATTCTCTTTTGCATTTAGACTTTTCCCTGAAAAAAAGAAAAAAACACAGGTTATTAAAAATTAGAACTAGATAAAGAAATAGAACATATGCTGATATGGATAGGATGTAACTAATTAAATATAAAGATCAGACTATGTCTAAATATAATAAAAATGGAATGGGCTTTTATTACTGAATACACAAAGTAGGAAAGTATTGTAACCAAACATTGGCCCATCTTGAAAAAAGATAGGATACTGGGACCCCATTTAACTAATGAACAGTTGATGATATATAGCAGCCTTTCTCAACCAGAGGCCTGTGTCCTTCTGGCTCTCAGATAAGCAACCACTGACAACAATGATCCTTTTAGCTATTTGTAAGAGGGGGGGTTCTTCCCAATGACCACAAGTGTGAGCAGCATTCTTCCCAGTGGCTGTCACACTAATGTACCCTGAGCTGTAGATATGGTAATTATTAGCAGGGGTTTCCTGTTATTTCTAGTGGTCCTCCATATTAAAAAGATTGAGAAATGCTGGTATATAGAAAAGCTTCATCATTATGTAATAGAGTGGCCACCAGTATTGTGAATCCTTCTATTTCTCATGTTTTTTGGGGGGTTTTTTTTGGGGGGGGGGGGGGTGTTCAGGAAAAGGTTTTTTTTTTAACCATTGCAAGATGTTTGACTTGCAGATTATGTATACCAAATGGGGAAAAAGATGCATTTACTCCTCCATACTAATAATAACAATGTTTTCCAAAGAACACATTTTATTTTGTGTGTAAATTATATTACATATTTAATTGACTGCCAATATATCAACATATTGTCAGATCCACCTTTAGCAGTAAGAGTTTTCGAACATCTATATAATGTATGTATAGGATTACACACTCATAATTTATCATTGCTTTTCAAAAAATTCATAACAGTCTCTCAAAGGGGTTTACATTTCTAGGTATTAATAGGTTTAAAAACTCACAGAGATATAATCATGGATATTAATATTGATTTAGAAGTTGATAGTTTTATTAGTGAATTTGTAAGATTAAAGGACTAACTAATAAATGGTTCATCATATATTTTACACTAATGTATTTTATTTATAGATTATTTCAGCAGATTGTTGTTTCTTGCAATTTTGATGAATGTGATTGTTTATCTACATTTTTTATTATTTGTCTTTATGTGGAATAATACAGATAATTGGGTGTATCTATCGTGAATTATTCTAATAGGGGTGTTTCCTATTGTGAAACAATTTGCTGTGTTTGTTTTTGTTAATGCAAATCCAGTCTTTTAATTCGTGATGACAAAAATTGACCCATAAGTCTTGATGAAGTTTATTGACAAAATGAATAGTGCAGAATCAGATTGCATCATTCATGTCTTCAGCTGATCTTGAGGTCCAAAGGACCCTATTTACCTATTGCCATGTTTTTGAAAGTTTTACTGTGCATTTGAGCTTTATTTCTTTTTTGTTACATAGATACGTAGATGGTAAGGATGAATACAGACCATCAAGTTCACCCTTTGTGGGTGTGTGTATGTAATATGTCTCTACCACTTCCCATATCCCTGTATATCGTGTGCAGTAAGATGCTCATCTAAGAGGTATTTTAAATTAGCAACATTACCCGCTGCAACCACCAATTGAGTTCCATATCCCTACTGCTCTAACAATAAAAAAACCCTGATGCTCCAGCCCTCTTATTAATTTTGTTGCCCTTCTCTGGGCACTCTGCAGTTCCAGTACATCCTTCCTGAGGACTGGTTACCAGAGCTGGACAGCATACTCAAAATGCGGCTGAACCAGAGTTTTGTAAAGTGGTAGAATTATAGATTTATCTCTTGAGTAAATACTGTACCCTTTTTAGTGCATGCTAATATCCGGCTGCCTTGCTTGCTGTGGTTTAGTATTGCATGCTATTGCTCAGTCTGTCATGAACCAGGACGCCCAGATCCTTTTCAATCCTTGATTCTTCCAGAGGTTCTCCCCCTAATGTGTAACTTGCATTCATATTTTTGGCCCCCATGTGCATTACTTTACATTTCCTTACATTGACCCTCATTTACCATGTGTTTGCCCATCCCTCCCTTTTATTGGGGTCTTCCTGTAGAGTTTCTATGTCCTGCTGTGATGTTATTGCCCTGCTTTTCTTTGTATTGTCAACAGACACTAAGATTGAACTACAGCATTTATACTAACCTCTATATCATTCATGAACAAGTTAAAGAGCTCAGGGGTACCCCACTTATAACTGCAGACCATTCAGAAGACACTTTATTTATCACCACCCTCTGGACACGCCCCTGTAACCAGTTTTCTATCCAGGTACTGTCGTCAATGCCAACTGACCTCAATTTTTGGATTAAGGGTTTATGAGGTACCGTGTCAAATCTAAATAAACTACATCCACAGGCCTTCCTTTATCCAGATTGCAGTCCACTTCCTCATAGAATGTTAATAGGTTGATCTGGCAAGAACGATGTTTCATAAAACCATGCTTGTTACTACTAATGATACTATTCTTATCTGCAAGTTCCTGGATATGATCCCTTATCATCCCCTCCAATAGTTTACAAACTATTGATGTTAAGCTGACTGGCCTGTAGTTTCCAGGTATGTATCTCGACTCTTCTTTAAAAATTAGTACCACGTTAGCTTTATGCCAATACGCTGGTACCATTCCAGTCAATATGCTTTCTTTTCCAATCGTGTTTATTAAGGTTATAAACCATACAGATATAAAACTGTACAATACAGTATACAGAAGTACCAGTACATGACATTATTGACCTACAGCATTGGTCATTAACTGGTTCCCGACCGGTGCACGCCGATGTACGTCAGCAGAATGGTACGGCTTGGCAAATGGGCGTACCTGTACGTCCATTTGAATTCCCTGCCGTGCCATTGCGTGCGTGCGTGCGTGCCGCCGGCGGCGTGCTCGCCTGCCAGCAAGGAGCTCCATGAGTCGGGTCGCGAGTCCCGCGGACTCAATCGCCGCGGGGATACCCGCGAGGACGAACGGGGAGATGATGATGTAAACAGCATCTCCCCGTTCTGCCTAGTGACAAGTGTCACTGATCACAGCTCCCTGTCATCGGGAGCTGTGATCAGAGTAATGACACACACAGCCAATCCCCCTGACAGTTAGAATCACTCCCATAGGACACACACCCCCTCCCCGCCACCTAGTGGTTAACCCCTTCACTGCCAGTGTCATTTACACAGTAATCAGTGCATTTTTAATCGCACTGATTGCTGTATAAATGACAATGGTCCCAAAAATGTGTCAAAAATGTCCGACATGTCTGCCATAACGTCGCAGTCACAATAAAAATCCCTGATCGCCGCCGTTACTAGTAAAAAAAAAATTATTAGTAAAAATGCCATAAAACTATCCCCTATTTAGTAAACTCTATAACTTTTGCGCAAACCAATCAATATCACATCAAAATTGTCGCTCATATTTTGTTTATAGCGCAAAAAATAAAAATCGCAGAGGTGATCAAATACCACCAAAAGAAAGCTCTATTTGTGGGAAAAAAAGGACATCAATTTTTTGTTTGGGAGTCACGTCGCACGACCGCGCAATTGTCAGTTAAAGCGACGCAGTGCCGAATCGCAAAAAACGCTCTGGTCAGGAAGGGGGTAAAATCTTCCAGGGCTGAAGCGGTTAAGGAACCGGTATAATACTATTTTGGGCTATGATTATATGTTTTGAAGAAAAGAAGATACATCCTCCGATGAGAAACTGCATGACCGGAGGCACCCCCATTTAAGAGGGATCATCTCAGCCATGAATTGATCATGGTAGCTGGTCGTTATGTTTGAATACACAGGCCGCAAACTGGGAGTGGGACCAATGGCAGTCGACCAGTGGTCCTTGATCACTCCCCAAACTATCAAAGGGTTTAATAAAAAAGAAGAAAAGGAAAGAAAAAAGGAATAAAAGAGGAAGAAAGGGGAAAGAGACAGCGAGCCTCTCCTGGGGCACTAAGAGACTAACCTCAGGTCTGACGAGGTTGACCCCGTCAGGTGTGTGATCCAGGGGTCCCAGGTTTTTTCAAATCGGGGAAGCTTGTACTGCAGGATGGCAGAGAGGCATTCATTTAACATTATCCAGGACAACTTATTCTTTAAGAGGTCAAAAGATAGCACCGGGGATTTCCAGGATCTTGCGATTGATATTCTGGCTCCTGTAAAAATGAAAGAAATTAAGCACTGGGTGGGTCTCGGGGCTCCCCCAACATGGTGTCCTATGAGTGCCTGTAGCGGGGACTCATAGGACCCCGCTACGGATTGGTCCCCATGAGAGAATAGATACAATTTTAGATTCAGATTCAGAATCTATGAGCTTTTGGGCACATCCACCATACGTGATATGCTGTTCCCTCTTGGCCACACCCTCGAAAACACAGGGGGCCCATCTCAGCGCCTATTAGGCAATTCTAGCGGGGACCATGTACCATTGCATTAGTACTTTGTAATTGCAGTCTATTAGGGAGGCATTTATAATTGATTTTGGAGCCCCTTGTGCCAGTCTGTGCCAGTCTATGCCACTCAGCAGAGTCCAAGACCTCCCCTATATCCTGTTCCAATTTTTCCATATAAGGGAGTTTGTCATCTGTGGAGGTCAGAATGCTGTAAACCTTAGATATATACCCCGAACAGGTTTCAATATGTTTACATAGGTATTCCATTAGAGTTTTTGTAGATAAGTCGGAAACCTTTTTCAGTGAAAAAGTGATAAGGTGAGATAAAGTGGGCTATCTGATTATATCAATAGTAGTCTGCTGGTGGTAAAGCGTGTTGTTCCTTAAGAGTTTCCAGAGATAGGACTCCTCTGTGGTAGTAAAAATTGGCAATACAGAAAAGCCCATTATTTGTCCACTATGCAAAATCAGAAGGGATGAGGCCTGGGGTGAATGCAGGATTTGCCAATAGAGGAGCAAGGGGAGCTGAGTTGATCTAAAATTATGTTTTGAGGATAGCCTGTTCCACAATCCTACTCAAAAGGAAAGTGTGGGGCATAGGATAGCGGGTCGAATTTTGGCCGGTGACAATAACAGGTGGTTAACTGGTCTGGTAGACAAGATAGAGGATTCCAGCTGCATCCAGCTGGATGGAGTTGTTTAGTGTGAAAAGTAATCAATGGGGATAGTTAGGCAGCCTAAACTTATCTGAGCAAGTCTGCAGCTCTTAAGCCTCCACTTAGGAGCATAAAGTGTCTTTCTATTCACCCTGGACCCCTTGTCTCCCCAAATACACATGTAGCCATGACCCTGTAGGGGTTGCTGAATGTAGTGGTTCACCTGTCACCCTGCCCAGCCCGAAATTCATTTCTCAGACACTCAGAGACATAGAACAGTCCATAAGCTTTGTTTTTTTTTTATTTATCCACACTCTCTCACTCCAGCTCTTCCACACCAAAACTCCCCCCCAGCTGTGCTGACCCTAGGAGGCCTGCCCCCTGCCAATTCAAGTTGGGGATTGGTCAAGACTCCCCAGGCAGCTTCACCTTTCCTCCCCTCCTCTCCTTCCAGCACTTTCTAGAAGGAAGAGGGAGGTGTCAGTGATGCTACCTGTGAGTCATCCAGCCCTGCCCTGAGCCACTCTCAGCCCAGAATGAAAACAAACAGGCTTATCCTCAAGCTAGGCCTCTCTAAAATTTTCTACTTTTCTGAAAAATCCTCACTATAGCACCTACCTAACTAGAGGGTGCTACATATATTAACAGTTTTCATTGAAATTTCTTTCTATCAGACATATTTAAAGTCACTGGGAGTGTACGAAAGAGATACAACAATCTTGGTAAAACATTCATTTTAAGCGAGCGCAGCCTGCCAAACCATGACGGGGGATTCTTAGCCCATCGTTGTAAGTTATCTGAGAGTATTTTATATAGTAGGGGGTAATTCTCCTGGTATAAGGTTTGACGGTTCAGGGTCAGGTGGATACCCAGATATAGGAGGGCCGTAGTTTGCCACTTAAAGGGGAAAGAGTTTTGGAGAGCCTGGATGGTTTGCTTTTCCAAATATATATTCATAGCCAGTGATATGTTATGGTTAACTCTAAGTCATGATATGGAGGAGAAAAGTTGCAAGTCCAAATATCAATTGGGTATAGAGGTAGCAAGGGAGGAGAGAAGTAACAATACGTCATCTGCTAACAGAGCACATTTATGGACTAGACGCCCTTAAGGTATACCTTGGATGTCCTGATTGTCTCAAATTCTGATAGCTAATGACTCTAAGGCCAGGATAAATAATATCGGGGACAGGAGACATCCTTGGCCCGTGCCCCTATCTATTGGCAGACGTGGGGAACTGTAACCCTTGATTTGTAGATTTGCTGTGGGCTCGTGAGAGAGCGTGCATAGCAATGTCAAGAAGATGGTGCCGAAACCATATTTTTGGAGAACATACAGTAGAAGAGATAGTCCCAAGACAGGGAATCAAATGCTTTGTGTAGATCCAGGGAGAGAAGCATTTTCTTTCTCCGTCGTTGATTGTCCCAGTCCAAGTGGATTGCTGATATGATGTTGATCAAGCGTCTGGTTTGATTAGGTGCCTCCCGACTAGGAACAAACCCTACTTGGTTTGGATGTATATAGCATGATACCAAGGAGTTCAATCTATTTGCTAAAACTTTGGTCATTTTTTTCAGGTCGACATTTATGAGTAAAATAGAGCGGTAATTGCCAGAGTCCCCAAGGTGTTTGCCTGTTTTCAGGATCACATGGTTTTTGTGCGGCGGTATTTGGGGACCCTTTCGCAACTCACTGAAATACGTTGAAGTGGGGTGTCAATATTTCAGTATATTTTTTATAATAATGTTCTGAATAACCGTACGATCATTCCTTAAAACAGGAAACCAAACATTCCTTAAAACAGTAAACCAAAATAATTACTACAATAACCAAAAATAAGGTTGACGATCTTTGGAGGCACCATAGATATGCCCAGCTGATGGCCATTAGGCAAGACATCAGCCCTCCTGGCCCCCCAATAAACGAAAGAGTGGCCCAAAATCAAAACGAGGCAAGCATCATCTGAAAATAAATACATGAAAATAACACATAACACGAAACGTGACACAGGAACACATAAGCCACACATAGCAGTTGCTGTTCCTAAACCAAACGAGGACGGACATAAAGTTTGAACCTGTCCGACTCCCACCTGCCAATAGGTTTCAAAACAGCAGTATTCAAACCCCACCTGGCAGCTTCAGTGGCCGCCGCGATGCGTAAGGAATGGGAGGAATAACTACGTGCCTCTATCCCTGCGGCCGTTAGACAGCAGGGAAGAGCAGACACGAACTAAACCATAAATACTCCACCACCGCGGAAATCAGGCAAATGGGCGAGCTATGAACCCGAAGCAACCGTAAATATGCGCCCTTATCCGCCTGATCTGTCTTAGAATGGCGGATAAACAGGACCACGGAAGAGCCATCACAGCAGACATTAGCCGCCGGCAAGCCAGCGTGAGCCCCGTAAAAGGCTAAAGCGAATGCCACACGGAATAATAGAGCTTTAATACTAGAAGAGCACACAGTACACGTGCAAATGTCTAAAGTGATTGGCCGGCATCCATCAGGCCTCCGGGAACCCTTCTGATAACCTCTCAAGGCCTGTTTAACCAAAAAAATTGACCCACTCAAGGAGTTCGGAATCAAGCAGAAGCGATTCCAATGCCCCCGGAAGATGCAGAGCATGCAAAAATACAGAAATGCCGTAAGAGACGAACTACTGGCGGACAGGACCCAGAAAGCGAATTGATAACTTGGACAACACCCAAGTTATCGCAGTGGAGCCGAACCTTCTTATTACGAAAAACATCACCCCATATTTCTATGGCAAAAATAACTGGAAAAAGTTCCAAAAGAACCAAATTATTCAAGAAACCCCCCTCCCTCCATGTGGTGGGCCAACACTCCACACTCCACAAAAAAAATGGAGAAAGGTCCCCCAGCGGTGTTTTTAGGCAGCTAGCTATAGATATGAGCAAAAAAGCAGAAAAACATTGAGCGAAGCGTTGGAATTCTTTATTAAACGTAATAAATAAGTGAATTGATAAATGAGTGTTAAATTATGAGCTCAAATGGGAAAATACCCATACCAAATACAGATAATAGCAAACATATGGGTTATACACAGCATATAATAAAGCTATTGCATAACAGTGCTGACGCGTTTCAACCCATGAAGTTTGGGGTCTCTTCAGAGGGTGAGTTTGCTAAAAAGAAAAAAGGATTTGTAATAACATATCCAACTTATTTGAAAAGGTTATAACATATGCACATTTGTTACAGATTACACATAATTACCACTGAAATTGGATATACCCTTCGTTCAGCGCCCTTCCCACATAGCAGTCAGGCCATCCAGTGTGCCCGCACGCCACAGCAACCCAGAGGGGGGAACGAGGATCCACTCAATGCGGCTTACAAGGAGTCAAACGTACAAATGCCCCCCACCAAAATGCCACGAGGGAGGTGGGGCTAGAACCTACGACAATTGTCAGAGCGTTAGCTCATGAACAAACCCTTGTTGATTAATGATTAGATTTATCTATTGGGTGGTCAGAAAATATTGCAATCATCTATTACAAGTTTTGTTGATATAGTATATAAGAAAGAAATAATGGTATTAGTGAAGTGATGATAACTATATTGGTATAACTAATATGGAATATGCCAGAGATGACCTTGTCTTTAACCTCTGACAATAGCAGTGATATGAAAGGGAGTGAGCGCTGTGATGTAATGATAAAGTGTGAAGTAAAAAAAAAATAATATATATAATATATATATATATATATATATATATATATATATATATATATATATATATATATATATATATATGTATAATTATGTACATAAAAAATGAAGGTGAATTGAGTGAATGTTTGAAGAACAAATAAAAAGTGAAAAAATCAGTGAATATATACGTGGTGTGCAGTTAAAAAAAAAGTGCATAGTGTTACAAAGTGTTTAGATCTGCGGCATCCAAAGCTGGTGTACGCATAAGTAACAATTGGATAAAAGTGAAAATAATAATCTATGAAGTCTGGTAAGACATTTATAAACAAATAAATAAGGGGTTGTTACTTACTCCTACGATTAATGAAAAAGATCTGGCCGTCCAAGGAGAAATGTGAGGGGATCTCAACCGGATCAGCCCTCATTCCAAAATAGAACCGAATTATTCAAGAAACCCCCCCTCCCTCCACGTGGTGGGCCAACACTCCGCACTCCACTGGCCACCTAAAAATGCTCCCTAACCAGAGGAGCCGGCTGCATCTGTAAAAAGATCCAGATCACAGTTATTGATCGGCACATCCATCCAGAGCGACCGATAATTAAAGGTCTCCAGGAAAACGTGCCACACCCACAAATCCTCCCTCTGCTCCCTGGTTAAACGAATGAAATGCCTAGGGGAACATACCCCAGCCGTGGCGGCAGAGAGCCAATGGCAAAAGACTCTGCCCATTGGCATGATGCGGCAAGCTAAATTCAGCTTGCCCAAGAGAGACTGTAACTCCCGTAGCTGTATCTTATGTTTGCCAAACACTATACGAACCTCTTACTTGAGAGCAAGCAGCTTGTCGTCTGACAGATGACATTCCATCGCTTGAGAATCAATAACTATCCCCAAGAATTTAATCAATGACATGGGGCCCTCCGTTTTATCTGCAGCAAGGGGATGACTGAATTTACCCCTGCCACCTCACGGGCCACCCATTCAAGGAAAGAGCTAAAGGTCTCGAACAAGGCGCAAGTGATGGAACAGCCCATGGGAAGGCAGCGATCCACGTAAAATGCACCGACCACCGACAACCCAAAAGATGAAAACTACGTGTGTGGACCAGTAACAACCAAAAGGTTGACTCAATGTCGGTCTTGGTCATGAGGGAGCCTCGGCCATAGTGCCGCACCCAAAAGACCGCAGCATCAAAAGAGGTGTACAACACTGCACACGCCTCAGCGTCAATAGCATCATTGACCGACCCACACTTCGGGAATGAAAGATGGTGTATCAAGCGAAACTTATTAGGCTCCTTCTTTAGAACCACACCCAATGGCGAGACTACCAAATCATTTAGGGGAGGGTGGGCAAATGAGCCGCCCACCCATACGTCCCAATAACACCTCTTTGGAGAGTTTCTCTGAAATCACCGCAGAGTGCAGATGAGCCGACCGCAAATTGTTGGCCATGGGAGGGATCTCAGTAAGGGAGCAAGGAATCAAGAAACCCTCAGAGAAACCGCCGAGGTCATAAGTTTCATCCATAAGCTGATGTTCTTATGATCCCAGCGTAAAGACAGCCGGATAGCCTTCCGTTGACTAAACTGTTTGTCATAGCGGAGACAGGACACGCTGCCATACACTCTATGGGCCTCGCTAATGGCATCCAGATAACAAAAAGGGGGAGCAATTCTCTGGGGATTTCTCTCCGATGATGCTCGCAAAAATGGCGAATGCTTGGAGCCAGTCACTAAACATCCGCTGAGTCAAGCAGTAACAGTGCATTTCTTCATCTTCCTTCTTGGATTCTTCAGGTTTTATTCTATCCAGGTTAGACTTCTGTAGGGGCAACAATGAGAAAATCTCCACCTAATCCCCCCCCACCAATTTTTTCCCCGCACCTCAGATTTGAAATGCGCACCTAACAGACCCTCAAAACAGACATACACCTCACATTTGGCTGAGTCGGCCAAGCAAACCGTGTCTGTGCTCTTGCTAACATCCCTTGACGAGTCCAATGGGGTCTTTCCAGCATTTCCCAGAGCAGCCACGTCCCCCAACATTACCTCCAGCATCGGCCCTTGACTCGACACAGCTGAAACATCCGGAACTTGGACAACGGCATGGCCTACACCCGGGGGATCCGGGACACAAACCTACGCTGATGTGGTGCTGGAAGCAGAACCCGAATCGAACCTTTGCACTAGTGAACGCAGGCCCGCCAGAAACCCCTGCAAGGCCTGCAGCATCACCTGAACTAGCAGGCACTGGGCCTACAGCATGGGGGGAGGTGGCTCTACCCACCGTAGTGGTTGGGAAACCTGAACCTACCATGGGGCCCCGACTCACCCCCACCACTGAAGACAAAGCAAGCTGGAAAGAAGATAAGGAATTAGAAGTGGACTGACCAGGACCAGACCCCACAGCCGCATCTTCGGAATCCACCTTCGCCAAGCACAGTGGAGTGTCCCCATCTTTGGAGCTGGACAGCTCACCTTCGGACCTGGAGAACTCCTGTTGGTCACTGGGAAACAGAAGATCTCTTCGCCCCCCCCCTCACTGGGAGGAGGGGCCCTGCCGCGATGACCGGCTACAGTACTACGGGAAGGCATGCACCTTGGTGTGAGGGGGGTCTCCGGCCACTCTGCCCGACTGGCCGGAAGCTGCAGAGCGCACTCTTCTTTGCTGAGCTGCCTCCCCTGCTGGCACATCTCCAGGAGAGGCAGCCGCCATTCCTCTGACATGCAGTGACCGGAGACAGCACAGGGCTGTGTCCCCATCCCGTGGAGCTCCACCCCTGATGAGGATTCCTCCCAGAGCATGTGCCGGTGGGTCTGGAAGGTCCATTCCTGGGCTCCCTCTGTGGCGCTGAGCTCTGGGTGAAGGAGCAGGGCTGACGCACTCCAGGGGGCGTGCTTGCCGAGCCAAGGACTCCTCAGCAGCCGTGGCAGTGGCTACCCGCAGTGACGCTACCTGTTCCTGAAGCCAGTGGGTGCCCACTGAAGCCACCATGGAGCGAAGCTGCTTCCACAGGGTATCCATGTCGCACATGTATAAAATGGTTGGGGGTGGGGGTGCCAAAGGAAGGAGGCTCTATCCATGAACGTTCCTCCTCCACGAGTCTTCACCGGATGCCGAGAAATTACCCACACTACTAGGATGACCCCCCTGCAGCCCCTCCTCCCTGCTAGACCCACCAATTAGGTATGTGGCCTAACCATAACAAAATGTAACCCTGTCTCTCCCTGCTTACCCTGTGTCACCAGACATGTTAGCCCTGCACTTTTTCTAATTATTTTTTTGCTTCGGGCTGTAACAAACCAGCTGGGGTTGTGAACAGAAATTCAAGTTGAAGAATAACTGATAGCACTTCCAAACAGTTGCTGCCATCAAGAAAGTGAGCTGTTAGCTAAGGGAGCTGAGGGTAATACCTTTTTTGCTAACAAAACTCAATATAAGTGTTAAGTAAATGATCAAAGACTGAACAATGGAGATTGGTCCTGCACGACTGAGGAAGATAAATTCCCAGGATGTAAATCCCACACAAAGATATCTTGTAGATGAAAACAGAAGCTGGATATCTTTAGAACAGGAAATCAGCCGGCACATAGGTGTTTGAACCATTATTCAATACTTTATTAAGTGTGTAGGTGAAGAATCTCCTTGTGTCTCTTGTTGAAGACAAAGTCCTTACCCAGCTGGGTAAGGGAATTAAGTACAAAGAGAATCTTGAAGCATTCCAAAGTAACCTATAGCAGGGTGTCATTCAAGGTCGCTCCATTAATATGAATGAGAAAGAGGGTGTAAGGTCCAACACAAGTTATTAATCAACATTTATAGTTAGCTGTCATGAGTTTGCCATTCCTTAGAGGCAGCCATGTGCTACCTCCCTCAAGTATTTGAAGAATAAGTTCCCATTAACTCCTTATTACCTCCTTCAACAGGTATCAAGAGCAAGAGACCACACAAATGATAGAAACATTAGCAAGTATGGTCTAAGTAGCCAGTCCAACCATGGTGAGGCCTCTTCTGGATATGTAGAGAATTTAGTCGATAGACTACCTATCCTGCACTCTAAAGCCTTGTACACAAAGGGCCGAAAATTGGCATAAACCGGTGTGTACCAGGCTTAAAGCCCAGCCCGGCCCGGCCCCGCCTCCTCTCTCTCCTGATTAGCTGACTGCCTAGAATGCATTAAGTTAAAAAAACCTTCTGCCTTTACAAACTCCTTTAAGACTTGCTGGAAACAGTATTCTATATTTAATGCCTTTATTGTGAAGTTTGAGCTTTACCTGATCAATGGACCTCCAGGGCCTCTGGGTATCCACAGAATAGTCTGGAAACATCAGGAGCCTAGCGTTTTTAAAATGGAGAGTGTCCTGTTTACTGACTTCATGGAGGACTAGATGTCAATTGCAAAAGTTCAGGGGACAAAAACGAAGGTGTGAGTGCCTGGTGGGTCTCTGATAGTTGGCCTTCTATAGGCCCGTTCTACTGTAAAGAAGGAACTGTGCTTGTGTTAGCAGGGTATGGAGCAGCTTCTCTGTGAAGACAATTGTGTCCTGACCCTCCGCTCCCTCAGGCAGGCCAATGGGAGCTGAAGATTATCCAGCAACCTCTAATGGCTGCTCATTTCCTTAAAGTGGTTGTAAAGGCAGAAGGTTTTTACCTAACTGCATTCTATTAAAAACCTTCTGCATGCGGCCCCCCCAAAAACATACCTGAGCCCGATCTTGATCCAATGATGTGTACAAGAGCTGAGGCTTCCTTGACTCTCTCCCTCCTCATGGGCACAGATACAGCAGTGAGAGTCATTGGACACACAGAGCGGGGGTCGAGAGCGAGGACGCATGAGTGGCCCCATAGCAAGTGGGTTGCTGTGGGGGCACTTGGTGGGGGAGGAGCCAGGAGCCAACGAGGAACCTGAGAATAGGAGAATTGGGAAAGCGCTTTGCAAAACCATTGCCCAGAGAAGGTAAGTATAACATATTTGTTATTTTATTTAAAAAAATTAAGCTTTACAATCACTTTAACTATGTACGAAATATACACAGTGGGGACGGAAAGCATTCAGACCCCCTTAAATTTTTCACTCTTTGTTATATTGCAGCCATTTGCTAAAATCATTTAAAGGGGTTGTAAAGGTAAAAATTTTTTCACCTTAATGCATTCTATGCATTAAGGTGAAAAAACTTCTGACAGAACCGCCGCCCCCAGCCCCCCCGTTTTACTTACCTGACGCCTCGAAAGTCAGCTTCGCGTTCCCGACATCTGTTCCTCCGCTCACCCTGGCCGCTGATTGGCTGCAGTGGATGGATTGAAAGCAGCGCAGCCATTGGCTCGCGCTGCTGTCAATCACATCCGATGACGCGGCGCGCCGGGGGGCGGGGCCGAGTGATACAGCGAGCGGCTATAGCCGCCGGCTGTATCACGGGAGAGCGCCCGCAAGCACTCACCACCGTGCGAGGGAGCTCGCATTAAGGTGGTGAATGCTTGCGGGGAGGAGCTGAAACAGCCGCCGAGGGACCCCAGAAGACGAGGTTCGGGGCCACTCTGTGCAAAACGAGCTGCACAGTGAAGGTAAGTATAACATGTTTGTTATTTTAAAAAAAAAAAAAAAACACCTTTACAAACGCTTTAAGTTCATTTTTTTCCTCATTAATGTACACACAGCACCCCATATTGACAGAAAAACACAGAATTGTTGACATTTTTGAAGATTTATTAAAAAAGAAAAACTGAAATATCACATGGTCCTAAGTATTCAGACCCTTTGCTCAGTATTTAGTAGAAGCACCCTTTTGATCTAATACAGCCATGAGTCTTTTTGGGAAAGATGCAACAATTATTTCACACCTGGATTTGGGGATCCTCTGCCATTCCTCCTTGCAGATCCTCTCCAGTTCTAAACGTTGGTGGACAGCCATTTTTAGGTCTCTCCAAAGATGCTCAATTGAGTTTAAGTCAGGGCTCTGGCTGGGCCATTCAAGAACAGTCACGGTGCTGTTGTGAAGCCACTCCTTCGTTATTTTTGCTGTGTGCTTAGGGTCATTGTCTTGTTGGAAGGTAAACCTTCGGCCCAGTCTGAGGTCCTGAGCACTCTGGAGAAGGTTTTCGTCCAAGCTATCCCTGTTCTTGGCCGCATTCATCTTTCCCTCGATTGCAACCAGTTGTCCTGTCCCTGCAGCTGAAAAACACTCCTACAGCATGATTCTGCCACCACCATGCTTCACTGTTGGGACTGTATTGGACAGGGATTGAGCAGTGCCTGGTTTTCTCCACACATACCGCTTACAATTAAGGCCAAAAAGTTCTATCTTCGTCTCATCAGACCAAAGAATTTTATTTCTCACCATCTTGGAGTCCTTCAGGTGTTTTTTTAGCAAACTCTATGCAGGCTTTCATGTGTCTTGCACTGAGGAGAGGCTTCCGCCGGGCCACTCTGCCATAAAGCCCCGACTAGTGGGGGGCTGCAGTGATGGTTGACTTTATACAACTTTCTCCCATCTCCCGACTGCATCTCTGGAGCCCAGCCACAGTGATCTTTGGGTTATTCTTTACCTCTCTCACCAAGGCTCTTCTCTCCCAATAGCTCAGTTTGGCCGGATGGCCAGCTCTAGGAAGGGTTCTGGTCGTCCAAATGTCTTCCATTTAAGTATTATGGAGGCCACTGTGCTCTTAGGAACCTTAAGTGCAGCAGAAATTTTTTTGTAACCTTGGTCAGATCTGTGCCTTGCCACAATTCTGTCTCTGAGCTCTTCAGGCAGTTCCTTTGACCTCATGATTCTCATTTGCTCTGACATGCACTGCGAGCTGTAAGGTCTTATATAGACAGGTGTGTGGCTTTCCTAATCAAGTCCAATCAGTATAATCAAACACAACTGGACTCAAATGAAGGTGTAGAACCATCTCACGGATGATCAGAAGAAATGGACAGCACCTGAGTTAAATATATGAGTGTCACAGAGGGTCTGAATACTTAGGACCATGTGATATTTCAGTTTTTCTTTTTTAATAAATCTGCAAAAATGTCAACAATTCTGTGGTTTTCTGTCAATATGGGGTGCTGTGTGTACATTAATGAGGAAAAAAAAATGAACTTAAATGATTTTAGCAAATGGCTGCAATATAACAAAGAGTGAAAAACTTAAGGGGGTCTAAATACTGTCTATCCCCACTGTATAGTAAATACAGTGCTAAATAAATAAGGTGCTTAAGTGTGCAAAAATACAATGAAATGACCAGTGTTTAACTAAATACAAATAAAGTGACCCAGATCGCCATAGTTGACTCCTTTAAATACCTGGGGGTAGTAGTATCCACGGACCCAACAGAATACCTGTCACAGAACCTAGCTCCCCTATTGGATAGACAGAAGATCAAGGGCAATAGTTCGTGTAAACTGCAGTTGTCAGTAGTGGGGCGTGTTAACCTTATAAAGATGTGTGGGCTCCACAGCTCCTACATATCTTTCACAATTCACCCATGTGGATCTCGTACAAGTGGTTTAAGTGTATTGACACCCAATTTTGAGATCTGATATGGAGACGAGACCAGGCCCGGATAAGTCTGAATACTCTCCAGTATGGCAGGGATCGGGAGGCATGGCAGTCCCTCATTCCAAAATGTATTTTCTGGCCTCCCAGCCGCAACAGCTTGCAGGCTGGGAGACAGAGGACAACATGGACCTGGCTGCTCGGCTGGTATCATGAACTAGTCCTGAGTTGATGGCTTTTTTCACATTTGGAATTGGACCTCCCGGGCATCCCCCACATGCCTCATCTACAGCAGATCTGCTTAGGAAAGTATAGAGAGCAACTAAAAAAGCACTGTCTCTGTCGGGCACGATGGAATTTACTCCATTGTGGCATAACCCTAACTTTGCGGAATTAAATAAACTACAGGGGTTCTCCCTATGGAAAAGGCAAGGGATACGGTTCCTCCACCAACTGTATTCTGGTGGTACCTTGAAAGCTTTCGAGCAATTATGCAATGAATTTATGCTCTCTCACGGCCAGTTCTTTGGCATGCACTACAGGCCCAGGAACAAGTGACACCTCTGTCCATATCTTCTTCCCCAATGATACAAGATCTTGTCCATGCCATTTCCTGCAGGGGATTGATCTCTAATATATATTCTGTACTAATGTCAACCATCCACAATGCCTATTTACTTAAAAGTAGGTCCTCATGGGTTGCGGATATAGGGGAGATAGATGATGACCAATGGGATATGGCATTGGAATCCCTCCCAGTGATTTTGGTTTCTGCCTCCCAGAAACTCTCACAGCTCTTTATTCTCCATAGGTCCTAATTGTTCATATGAGGCAGACGAGACTCCCCTCTGTGTCCAAAGTGTGCAGTCCATACAGGTGACTTTATTCAAATGACCTGGAGATGCCCTAAGCTAGCGAGATACTGGACTGAGTTTGTCCGAACCATTTCCAAGGTAGCCCAGCTCCCTGTCCCTTTACCCCACTGGTATGCCTATTGGGGGCAATAGATGAGGAGATGTACCCTAAGGGTATTTATCTTATGGTTTCAAGATTGTTGTATTTAGCCAGGAAGATGGTTGCAAGATTATGGATGTCTCATGCAGCGCCTACCAAAGCCCAATGGATACAGAATGTTAACACCATCCTCCTCAGAGAGCAACTAGCATATCATCACCGCAATGCGGCTAGGAAGTTTGACCCTATTAGGCAGAACTGGTTGAATAATACTTCTGTGACCCCAGCACAGCTGGTTAGAGATAGACTGCTGCTATTGTAAGCCCTATGGGAAATACCGTAGATGGCTACCTGAGTTTAGGGCATCAACCATTTGACACATATGTGCATTGAGAAAAGAGTCACCCTAACAAGCCCACTTATAAACTTAGGTAGACTTGCTGGTTCACTCACCTTATAACTTCATAGTTGGCCCCAGGGGCGGGGGAAGAGGAAAGGAAAACGTATTTGATGTTATGTTTTGTTTCTCTTGTTTTATATGCCGCCATCCTCGATATGTATCTCATTGATTGTATTTATACAATGCGTGTCAACCTGTATTACTGGAAATCTGACTTTGCAGTGTTGTATACACTGATATTACTGATGCACATATTGTATTCTTCTCTGTCGGCAATAAAAATTGTTTTGATTTAAAAAAAAAAAAAAGTGTCCAGTGTTTCAAATCCATGCTCCAAAATGATGTAATATAATCCACAATGCTTCCCCTCATAGTAAATCAACAGTAAGAAGTCCGATCCCCCACTGTTTTAGCCTTGTAACAATGTGCTCCACAACACTTTTTTCCTCTAGTGTGATCTTTGTAGCCCATATTAGTGAGAGACTCCCACACCTATGAGAACTCGTCAGATATTATGACCCTTTGTTGTTAAAATGGGTCAAATAGCGCTTTTTCTCCAAGGAATTATATCCACACCTCAATTCCTGCATTTCTCCACCGTACTCACATCATACCATAGGGAAAAACAAGAGGGGCATAAAGCAATAAAATCACAATCACTTGCTGTGGCCTGGCACCCAGCCATGTAACGCTTATTTCAGTACAGCAGCTCCACCAGTGCACTCGGTGCAAGCATGGCTGCTATGTAGGGTGGCATCAGTGTCGTTCTCTTTATCCCAATGCATTTTGTGACCAGATGTCCTCAGGGAGAGAAACGCACACTGGTTATCCCATTTTCCCGATGTAGTCCTATTAACCCTAGGTTACAGCACATGCTCACAAATAACTGAATAATCAGCTTGAAGTCACTTTACACTTAATGCAATTATCCTGTCTTTCACTATAGGGTTATAGTTACCGTATAATATATAGTTACATAGTAGGTGAAGTTGAAAAAAGACACAAGTCCAACCTGTGTGTGTGCTTTTATGTCAGTATCACATTGTATATCCCTGTATGTTGTGGTCGTTCGGGTGCTTATCTAATAGTTTTTTTTTAATTATTGATGCTCCCCGCTGAAACCACTGCCTGTGGAAGAGAAGGTATTTAGAGAATGTATTTAGTTACAATATAATGCATAAAATTATTATCTGTGCTAGCATTAAAAATCTGCCTAAAAATGAACATCAACAAATTCTTAGCGCACATTTCCCCAGAGTTTCAAAATTGTTATCCAAGCTATTCTCTAAAATTTCATGATAAAACAGTTAAAATCTATCCAGTATTAAGACCTATGGGTTCTAGAGTGCCAATCTCATATAGCCACTTGGTCTAATTTTTTTACACTTTTTTTTCCTCAGATCTACACTTCTCCTGTTTCCAACAATTCTATCAATCCCATATAACACTAATCCACTCAGATCTTTATTGTGATGTTATTTAACTGGTTTCCGACAGGCTCACGTGGCAGAATGGAACCACTGCGCGAATCGCCGTACCCGTACGGACGCTCATGCCCACAGGCAGGGGGCGAACGCCCACGCAGTGCCCGCAATGATCGGATTCCTTATAGTCTTCTGGTCCAGGCCAGAAATCATTGGCCTGGACCTGAAGACAGTAAGGAATCCGATCGTCGCGGGCACGGTGTGGGCGTTCACTCCCTTCCTGCGGGCATGAGCATCCGTACGGGTACGGCGATTTGCGCAGTGGTGCCATTCTGCTGTGTGAGACGGTCGGGAACCTGCTGATCGGTTCTGGCGAATTAAATGCTTCCCCTGCCTGTAAGTGTAAACACAGGAAGGGGAAGTGATGTCATCTCCCCTCGTGGAATCCTTTTCAGTTCCAGTGAGAGGAGAGAGAACATCTAACTGAGTTGCACCCCCAGATTGCCCCCCCCCCCGTTAACCCCTTCACTCCCTGTCACAGTGTCACCAAGTGCAGTTTTCAGATTTTTCACTGATCACTGTAGTGGTGTTACTTGTGACTCCAATCAGCGTTAGGGTAGTTAATAGTAGGTTCAGGTAGCTTTAGGGTACTCCCCTAAACCCTCTAATAAAGGTTTAACCTCTGGATCGCCCCCCCCAGTTAACCCTTTCACTCCCTGTCACCGGTGTCACTAATATAGTGTACAGATCTATATTCTGATCGCCGTATTAGTGTCACAGGTTAGCCAGGTTAGTTTCACCGTCAGGTTTTTATAGGATCAGGGTACCCCATATATTACCTAATAAAGATTTTAACTCTCTGATTGCCCCCTAGTTAACCCTTTTACTCCCTGTCACCAGTGATCACCGTATTAGTGTCACGGGTGATGCTGGTTAGTTTTCTTTTTTATAGCATCAGGGTACCCGCCGTATATTACCCAATAAAGGTTTAACCTCCATGATCACCTGGCGGGTGACATCAGTTAGGTTTTAGCATCAGTTAGGGTCAGCGTCAGTTCCAGGCAGCATTAGAATAGTGCCAGTAGCGCTAACACCCACGCATGCACCACGCATGCACCACGCATGCACCATACACCTCCCTTACTAGTATAGTGTCTGAATGGATCAATAAATCAATCGAAAGGGAAGCCGCCTCACTGGCATATTCAGGCTCAGTATATGAACTGGTAGACAGCAGCAGCCCCCTGGCAGATAGCTCTGATGATGGAGTAGTGGTCCCTGCTAAGGTCGGGCATACCCCACCCTGTTCTTCTGTTGTTGAGGTGCAAGAACCGCAGGGCTCTCGTATGGAGCAGAGAGCCAGTACTAGTGCCGCTCATCCTTCTGGTGAACTGGCAAGCACCAGCGGCTTAGTACATCCTGGTCGTATATCCAGCACTGCAGTAACACTGACGTGGTGACGTGGTGAGTCCCATAATTGCAGTTCAAGCTGGTGCGGTGGCTAGCACCAGCTAGAAGTAGTGTCCCGCAGCCATCAAGAAGACAAAGACAGGCCCGTCGAGCCCGTAGTGCCCTTCCTGCAGAATATGCCAATCCTAATTGGGAGCCCACCACTACTGCAGCACCCGTACTTCCCCATTCACTGGCCAACCCATAATTCAGGTGGTAACAGTTGATTTTTGTCACTTGATTTTTATTCGCTGTTTTTCACGGAAGATCTCTATAGATCTATTGTGGACCAAAGCAATTTGTATGCTGGTCAATTCATCGATGATAATCCCCAGTTGACCCTTGCCAGAGAATGGAAAACAATTATGGTTTCCGATTTTAAGACCTTTCTGGGCCTATCCCTCCTCATGGGCATAACTAAAAAAAAGTGAGTTGCGGTCATATTGGTCCACTGACCCAATTCACCATATGCCTGTGTTCTCTGCTTCCATGACTAGGACACAATACGAGCAGATCTTGGGGTTCATGCATTTTAATGACAATGAACTCTGTCATCCTCGGGGTGACCCTGGATACGATCGGCTCCACAAAATTCGGCACCTCGTAAACCACTTCAACCAACAGTTCGCAGCCTTGTTTACTCCCGATCAAGTTGTCTGCATTGACGAGTCCCTGATTATGTTTTCTGGCCGCTTGTCTTTCAAACAGTATCTTCCCAGGAAGCGTGCCAGATATGGGGTCAAGATGTATAAGCTTTGTGACAGGGCAACAGGCTATACATATAGTTTTATGGTTTACGACAGAAGAGATAGTCACGTGGAGCCCAAGAATTGCCCAGACTACATAAGGAGCACTGGCAAGATTGTTTGGGACTTGGTGTCATCCTTATTCGGAAAGGGGAACCACTTGTACGTGGACATTACATGAGCGTGCCACTTTTTAGTCACTTGTTAAATGGCACGGTGCCACATGCACCAATTCCATGATGAAATGCCGGTGCTTCCCCCAATGGCTTGTAGAATCCTGACTTAGACTGGGGGAGAGAGCCTTCTTGAAGTGTAATAATTTGCTCGCAGTGAAGTGGAGGGATAATCAGAATGTTTGTTCTGTCCTCCCTTCACGCAGATACGACAGTCCAAATTCTAACGGTGACTGGTGTTGTGGAGAGACCCCTCTGTGTCCACGAATACAACCTTAATATGGGAGGGGTGGACCTCAATGACCAGTTGATGGCACCGTACTTAATTGCCCATAAGGCCAGACGCTGGTACAAAAAAGTGTCTGTATACCTATTTCAATTGGCTCTGCTGAACGCTTATGTGCTATACAAAGCATTAGGATGAACTGGATGCTTCCTTAAATTCCAGGAAGAGCATTTCTGTTTCCAGACGGTGCTGTGCCCCAACTTCCCAACGCAAATGTAGTGAGCCGGCTGCATGAGAGGCATTATCTGTATGCAATCCCTGGTACCCCAACCCAACGAACCCCCCGAAGAAGATGTTGTGTCTGTAGAAAACCCAGATATAGGTGTGGCAGCCGCTATTATTGTCCCTCCTGTCCTTGCCAGCCTGGTCTTTGCACCGGTGAATGTTTCAAACGCTACCACACAATAGTGGAGTATTAGCATAGGGTACAGCACTGCACAGTCTAGGGCAAGGTTTCTCAGGGTCTCCAAATTTGCCATCATATTTTGAGAGACCTGTTAGAGTTACAAACAAAAGTGCAAATATAATATATATATATATATATATATATATATATATATATATATATATATATATATATATATATATATATATATATATATATATATATAAAAGCCAAAAACAGTTGTCGTTTTAATTGTTCTTCTTTCTCTATTCTCACTCTATTGTTCTCTCTCTATTACTGTATTTTATAACTGCAATGTTTTATTGTTACTATGTTTTATCACGTTTGCTTTTCAGGTATGTAATTCTTTTATACTTTACTGTTTACTGTGTTTTATCGTTAATAACCATTATTTTCTTTTCAGGTTGCAGTTGCAGCACTGATTTAATTATCTTGACAGCAACAGCGTTTGCTCTCACGATACGTAAATCTACACGCCCTGCATCCACCCACCGATCAATCTCTTTTTTCGTTCAACTCAAAGGCTGCATGAAAAAAAAGAACTATACAATATATGCCCAACAAGGACCAGCAACGTACCGGTGTGGTTATACCAGAATGGTTTAGGTATCATCTTGGTATCGTTCTTTTCAGACAGCAGCTAATTAGCTGCTAGACTGCTTTTACAAGCAATGGGAGGGAACGTCCCCCTCCCACCATCTTCCATAGTTTTCTCTGGCTCTCCTGTCCCGCTGGGAAACCTGAGAATGCAGCCGGTGGTTCCGTCGGCTCTCCATAGAGCTGATCAAACACCAGAATGGCTCTAATCATCTCTATGGCCTAAGAAACCGGAAGCTACGAGTATTTCATGACTTTGTTTTTGCCGGATATAAACAGCACCATTGGGAAACTGGGAAACCATCTTATCTTTTTAAAGTGATACTAAAGGTTCATTTTTTTTCTTTTTTTAAATAACAAACATGTCATACTTACCTCCACTGTGCAGCTCCATTTACACAGAGTGGCCCCGAACCTGCTATTCTGGGGGCCCTCGGCGGCTCTCTCGGCTCCTCCCAGCATCAGATAACCCCCTGGGAGAAGTGCTCTCCTGGGGGGTTACCTTGCGGGCACTCTCCCGAGTCCAGCATTCGGCGTGCATAGACTGTAAACATCCCTTGTAATAGAAAAAAAGCATGACAGGATCTCTTAAATATGAGATCTGGGGTCAAAAAGACCTCAGATCTCATATTTACACTAAAATGCAAAAAAAATGGCCCTTTAAGAGCTATGGATGGAAATGACGTTTTGACGTCGCTTCTGCCCTGCAATGTCATGGAGACAGGTGGGGGCCATCTTCCCCTCACTCATCTCCATGCCCAGCCAGCAGAAGAACCCGATCGCCTCCGCCGCTGCCGATGGCACCGGTAGGCGGAGCATGTTGGGAGGGGGGGCCCTCTCCTGCCGCCGATAAAAGTGATCTTGCTGCGAATCCGCCGCAGAGACCACTTTTATCTTGAAGCGGACCGCTGGCCGAATAATAGGATACTGGGTTTATGGCAGCTAGCTGCAGCCATAACAACAATATCCTCCTTCAAAGTAAGGACGTATATATCGGCGTGCGGCGGTCCGGAAGTGGTAAACAAAAAAGAGCTGCATGGTCAAGTTGCCAGAAAGAACCCTTTACTGTAATGTTCCACATTAAAGCCTGCTTACAATATGCCCAACAACACATTGACATGCCTCATTGGCTTTTTTGTGGCATTGGTGCAGTATAGGCTTCCTTGAATTGTGCTCCTTAAAAACAACCACGCCGTCTTTTTGGATGCAGCCTGTATTTCTCCTGTGGTTACCTGTGGGTTTTTCTTTGTATCCTGAGCAATTCTTCCGCCAATTGTGGCTGCAATCTTTCTTGGTCTACCTGACCTTGGCTTGTTTATCATAAGAGACCCTAATTTTACACTTCCTAATAAGTGATTAAACAGTACTGCGTGGCATATTCAAGGCTTTTGATACCTTTTTATATCCTTTTCCATCATTGTAAAGTTCCATTACCTTGTTACGCAGGTCTTTTGACTGTTCTTTTCTACCTTCTCATGGTTCAGTGTCTAGCCTGCTTAGTGCATCCATGTGAGAGCTAACAAACTCATTGACTATTTATACACAGATATTAATTGTGATTTAAAAAGCCACAAATGTGGGAAATTAACCATTAATTGCCATTTTAACCGGTGTGTGCCACCTTCTGTGTCCGTACAAAGGACAAACTTTCAAGGGTATACAAACTTTTTATCAGGGCCATTTGGGTGATTTCTGCTAGCATTATGATTTAAAAAGGATCCAAAAAACTATGTGATAATAAATGGCTTCATGTGATTGCTATCCTTAAATAAAAGACAGTTTTTTGGCACGACCAGTCATATTTTCAATATTAATGCCAATATGTCACAATTTCTGCTAGGACATGCAAACTTTTGATAACAACTGTGTGTGTATATATATATATATATATATATATATATATATATATCTGATCAAGGGATTACATGTGTGTTCCCTCAGTATGTTCTAACTGTGAGGGGATGGGTCTGAGTAGGAGAGGAGACATATCGCTGTTCCTACTTACTAGGAATAAACAACATGTCTCCTATCCTCTGACAGCACAGGGATTTGTGTGTTTACGCACACAAATCCCTGTACTGGCGCTCGTGCATGCAATCACAGGTGGCCGGTGGTGATAGCGACTGCCGGCCATGCACATCGGATCCCCCGCTGTGCAGCGGGCGCGCGTGCCCTCTGGTGGCTGAAAAGGGGAAGGATGTACCTATTCGGGGTTTCGCCCAGGAGAACCATTCTGCCGCAGTATATCTGCGTGAGCAGGTCGGGAACCGGTTAATAAATTTAGGCCAAAAGGTATTCTGCTACATCTTTGGTGACGAAAATCCAAATAAGTGTATATTAATTGGTTTGTGGGAAAGTTATAGAGTCTACAAACTGTGGTATATATATATATACTGGAATTTACGCAGCTTATAGTGTGACTGTGATAGGGTGGTGGGCCCTAACTGACACTATCATCACTAGTGACACTAATACAGTGATCAGTGATAATACTGTACACTGACACTGTAATAATGACACTGACTGTGAAGGGGTTAACATCTACTGAACCGTGAAAAAATATTCATACCCCTTGAAATTTTCCACATTTTGTCATGTTACAACCGAAATTGTGTTGGTCTATCTCAGGGATATGCAATTAGCGGACCTCCAGCTGTTGCAAAACTACAAGTCCTATCATGCCTCTGCCTCTGGGTGTTATGCTTGTGGCTGTCAGAGTCTTGCTATGCCTCATGGGACTTGTAGTTCTGCAACAGCTTGAGGTCTGCTAATTGCATATCCCTGGTCTATCTCATAAAATCCCAATAAAATACAATTACAAAGTGGCACATAATTGTGAAATGGAAGGAAAATTATAAATGGTTTTCATTTTTTTTTTTACAAGTAAATATGTGAAAAGTGTGCCATGCATTTGTATTCAGCCCCCTTTACTCTGATACCCCTAACTAAAACCAATTGCCTTCAGAAGTCACCTCATTAGTAAATAGAGTCCACCTGTGTGTAATTTAATCTCATTTTAAATACAGCTGTTCTGTGAAGCCCTCAGAGCTTTGTTAGAGAACCTTAGTGAACAAACAGCATCATGAATGCGAAGGAATACACCAGACAGGTCAGGGATAAAGTTGTTGATAAGTTTTAAGCAGGTTTAGGTTATAAAAAAATTATCCCCAGCTTTGAACATCTCACAGAGCACTGTTCAATCCATCATCTGAAAATGGAAACAGTATGGCACAACTGCAAACCTACCAAGACATGGCCGTCCACCTAAACTGACAGACCAGGCAAGGAGAGCATTAATCAGAGAAGCGGCCTAGAGACCCATGGTAACTCTGGAGGAGCTGCAGAGATCCACAGCTCAGGTTGGAGAATCTGTCCACAGGACAACTATTAGTCTTGCATTCCACAAATCTGGCCTTTATGGAATGAGTGGCAAGAAGAAATCCATTGTTGTAAGAAAGCCATAAATGCCGTTTGCAGTTTGTGAAAAGCCATGTGGGGGACATAGCAAACAAGGTGCTCTGGCTGCTGCCGGGACCTCGGGACACGCCATCCTACCACAATCTGTCTGAAAGACTATATTATCTGTGTATGGTGTAGCTACAAGACCTCACCCTCGCTATGGCTGTGAGCTAATCGGGGATACTTGTGTAAAATCTTGGAGGCCCAACTGTCCATTTCCCTTACCCCTCTGGGGGTTTATAGGACTCTTCCCTATATGGCATGGCGTTTTTGCTGCTAGACCAAGCAGATCCTCTGCCAACTGTTTTACTTAATATATGTGTACTAAACCTTCTATGTATAAATTTTCCTGATAAAGGGACTCATCTTGTCCCGAAAAGCGTTGGGCACATAGGAATATCATAAAGAATGCCACAACAGTCATCTCTTCTATGTGTATTTACTATATGTTTTTATTGGTGATGTATACACCTTTTTTTTATATTTGTAATAAAATTTGTCAATTTATATTTATCTATATCCTCATTGTTGCCTTTAAAGTCCCACTAGGGACCCGGGGGGTACTTGTTGTTCTTTGTCTATATACCAGGGATGTCGGCAACAATACATGGATTACCCTGGTGGTCATCTACTTTGTTAAACATACAGCCATAGCTACAATGGAATGGTTTAGATAAAAGCATATTCATGTGTTAGAATGGCCCAGTCAAAGTCCAGACCTAAATCCAATTGAGAATTGTGGCAAGACTTGAAAATTGCTGTTCACAGACACTCTCCCACCAACCTGACAGAGCTTGAGCTATTTTGCAAAAAAGATTGGGCAAAAATGTCACTCTCTAGATGTGCAAAGCTGGTGGAGACATACCCAAAAAGACTTGCAGCTGTAATTGCAGCGAAAGGTGGTTCTTTAAAGTATTGACTCGGGGGGCTGAATACAAATGCACACCCCACCCTCACATATTTGTTTGGAAAACATTTGGAAAACCATTTATCGTTTAACTTCCACATCACAATTATGTGCCACTTTGTGTTGGTCTATCACATAAAATCCCAATAAAATACATTTACGTTTTTAGTTGTAACATGACAAAATTTGGAAAATTTCAAGGGGTATAAATACTTTTTCAAGACACTGTAGGGGCAATCAAGGGGTTAACTGTGTGCTTTTATTTTACTATCTGGCTGTTTTTTCTCCCTGCAGGGAGAAGAAACAGACAGATTGCTGTTCATAGTACACAGAGTTCTGTGTTTTTGTAAGCACAGAACTCTGTGTGTGATTGGCCACAGCCAATCAGCTGACTTCAGCCAAAATCATTGGCTGAAATGAGCTGCCAAACTCGTGCTGTGTTCAATCAAACCTAGAAGCAAGCCAGCGACATAAATGTATGTTGTCTGTCCTGCCTGTGCCGCTCACCCACAGTAAAAGTAGTTTAATAGGGAATTTAGCACCAGTTTGGGGACTGCGTGCTTGCCACCTGCATGCGTTTTGTTTCTCTGTATCCAAGTGTAAAAAAAGAGAGGGGTTCCCCTAAATGGAGTTTTAAGGCAGCTAATAGTATCATATATAGAGACATACAAGAATATACAAAGTAATATAGTAACAAAAGAATTTTTATTATTAATTAAACATGATTAAAAATTAGAGCAAAATATTGATCAATCTGAACAATCAGTTTATATCACCATGCAAAAGGGTATGTGAAAAGACCTCCTTACACCCAACGCGTTTCGGGATACAGTTTAGTCCTTCTTCAGGGGTGTAAAGAAAAGGAGGAATTCATCTAAAGCAGGGGTCTTCAAACTGCGGCCCTCCAGGTGTTCAGGAACTACAATTCCCATCATGCCTAGTCATGTCTGTGAATGTCAGAGTTTTACAATGCCTCATGGGATGTGTAGTTCTGCAACAGCTGGAGGGCCGTAGTTTGAGGATCCCTGATCTAAAGCATAATTAAAATATATAATCAGCAACTTTCAGTGGAACATTACCAACATGAATATACAGAATTGGATACTTAGACTATTACAATAATACACTTACATGATGTTGAATGGCGAGATAATTTTCAATATTTCGTTGTATCACATTAATAAAAAATTGCAGACAAACAGCACGGCTTAATTGTGCCAGTGGGGTTGCTATCTTAAGGCAAAAGGGCGTCAGAGAGGTCTGTAAACGCAGACTGAATGTTGTTATATTCAAGATGAAAACCCTTCCCACACTCCAAGGCAGCAGGACAGCCAAAAGGAATATACTGGGGCAAATGGAAATCCCTGAAAGTAAGAGAAGTATACCAAATTATAAATCCAGGTTCAGGGTGCTGGATGTATCATAATGTTGAATATTCAATACATGCATGCTAGGCTGAGTAAGAAATACATGCTGGTAGAAGTATATTGGTGAAGTTGGTAGCCAGGCGAAGTAAAGGGCCAACTCCAGCAACTAGAAACAAAAATAATAATAATAATAAGTGGGCAAACCATCACAAAAGGAGGCATGTCTATGTAGGTAACATCCAGTTTTAGCCCCAGGTGCCCAAGATATGCTTGAAAACTGGAATTACCGAAGGGGCAGGAGGCGGAGCCTAGCAGAGCAGACATGCATTGTTAGAGCTCCACACCGCTGAGGAGAGAAGAGAAGGACAAAGCTGAGCCTGCAGGCTCAAAAGGTATCCATTTGAACCTTTTTGCCACAGGGAACAAACTGTGAAAGTTTGGGCAGGAAATATGGTACTGGGAGGAAACCGTGGCAGAAATAAAAATCACCTCACAAAGAGCTCACAGGCACTCACTGCAGCTGAAGCAGCTCCAGTCACCTCACAAGATACAGCATCAGGGCGCTCTCACAGACAGAAAATGTCACAGCAAGACTCTCCATTTGAGTCAGATACAGAACAAATCCTCTCACAAACTTCTCCACAAGCCTCCTCAGTATCCCCAGTAATATTATTACAATTTGAAAAGATGCTTCATAAGGCTTTAAAACAAACCTCAGACCAAATAACAAAAAGCCTAACCAAAGAAATAAGAGAGCTGGGAAACCGCACCGCAGCCTTAGAAATAAAAATGGATGAAATTGAAATTACAACCCAAGAAAACATAACAGAATTGGAACAATTAAAAAAAGAGAATTTAATACTTCAAACTAAGCTCGAAGATTACGAAAATAGAGCCAGACGTTCAAACTTGCGCATAAGGGGAATACCTGAAACTGTGACAGACCTGCAATCTACTATTACTGCTCTATTACAAGAACTAAAGCCAGATATCCCTATTGAACGTTTAGAACTGGACAGAGTACACAGAGCCCTCACAGCCAAAAAGAAAGATGGACCCCCACGTGATATAATCACAAAATTTCATTATTACAGAACGAAAGAACAAATACTAATTGCTGCAAGAGAAAAAAAGGAACTTAATTTTCAAGGACACAATTATCAAATTTTTGCTGACCTATCCCAACTTACTATTACTAAAAGACGATCCATGAAACTCCAACTAATGGAACTGCAACGCCACATCATTATGTATCAATGGGGCTTCCCCTTTTCAGTCAGATTTAACTACCAAGGTACAATTTACAGAAGCAGATCAGCAGATGAACTACAACAAACCCTTTTAAAATTAAATCTGACAGAACCCACAAGCAGCAACACTCCCACACGCAGAAGAATGGCGTCATCTTCACCTTCAGGCAGCACCCAGAAAATTTCAGAACAAAATGGGAATCATCATTCTCACAAAAGAGGCCGTTATGCCACATCATCCATGGACCAAGAAGATTCAATGGACTGACATCCTAATTCCTGATATCTCTTCATTTATTATACTAAGAGATGGTTCTCTATAAAAAAACTATATTTATAACTGAATGTAACTGCATTCTGATAGTCACACACTGTGTGGGATCATGTTACATTCCAGTTATATTTCTTATTACTTCTGATTCATATAGCCTTAGAATATATAAGTGAAATAAGGAAATTCTTGTTCAGTTATATATTATCAGGTAATAACAATAGATTTATTACTTTTTAGGACAAATATGTTCAATAATCCAGAAGTAATGGAAGCTTTTTCTTTCTTTTCTTAAAAAAGATATATTATTACCTAACTAGTTCCTAGAATTATGTTTTTGTTTATTCTAATCTGAAGCAATACAACCTCAATTTTATGAGTTAACATATCTAAACAGTTGCATATGAATAAAATATGTAATTGTTTACTCTAAAAGGGTTAAAATCCCAAAATAATTCAAACAATCTTCATCAATACCAAAGTTATTAACAGTACTTTTCTAACTGAATTATTTAGCCTAGGGCAAGACTAACCATATACAACCACCCTGGAATAAATAATTTCAACAAAAACTATATTCTGCACTCCAATTAATGAAACATCATTTTGATGTCTTTTGACATAGCACTTCTCTCCTGTAAGCGGAAGATCCGTGTACCCCCATTAGCCCTCCTCATTCTCCCAACCATATTATGTGGGAGTGTGACGAAGGCACTTATTCCCCTGAGAGAGATATTTATTCTCTTTCACGGGTAAATTGTGATTACTTGCAAAAAATAATTTATACAATGTATCATCTAATCTCATATGTTTTTTGTTTACTCTTTACTCCAGAATTCACTGGTTTCTTTTCTATCTATTCATCTCTTCAGTCCACACAGGTTGATCTGCGCAGTCAGCTCTGCATAACAAAAAGTAAGTCAAAACTATTTGATCTATTGCCATGGCACCACTGAATATACTTTCCCTGAATGTTCAGGGAATAAATGTCCCTCAAAAAAGGACCAAAGCCTTCCGTACTTTCCATAACAAGAAGGCTCACATAGTATGCCTCCAAGAAACACACTTCACCAAAGATTCTACTCCAAAATATATTTCTCCTTTTTATCAACAAATTTACACGGCTTCTGCCTGTACCAAGCAAAGGGGAACTCTAATTGCATTTCACCGATCCACACCATTCACCTTATCATCAGAAATTAAAGACCCAGAAGGTAGATACCTGATACTCATGGGTTATATAATGGATACAGCAATCACGGTGATTTCCTACTACGCTCCTAACAAACAACCTACACCATTCCTCTCACATATATTACAAGTGATTAATACACACAAAATAGGAACAGTGATAATGTGTGGGGATTCGAACCAGGTCCTCCTCCCATTTCTAGATAAATCACCTTTTACACCATCCAAAATAACCTCTAGATTACCTTTTTCTCAACTTCTTTCCAAATACAATCTGGTAAATTCATGGAGAGAAAGTAACCCAATGAAAAAGAAATTCACTTATTTCTCGCACCCTCATCAAACCTTCACCAGAATAGATCATATTTTTCTAACAATAGGAATGATACCAGAAATTATTGCATCAGATATAATTCCGATTCCGTGGTCTGACCATAATGCAGTATACACTACTATAGCCTCAGCCATACCAAAAGCGCATGACCCAACGTGGTACTTACCGGACATAATGCTCAAACACCCACTACATCAGATGGCCATTGAACAAGCTTTAAAGGAATACATATCAATTAATAACACAACAGACATCTCCCCAATAACACTGTGGGAAGCTCATAAGCCTGTCTTGCGTGGTACAATACAAAGACAAATGGCACTATTTAAACGGGAACGCAAAAATCTAGCAAAAAAACTTGAACTCAATTTTAATGCAGCCTACATATCATTTCAAGATAATCCATCTCAGAGTACAAAATCTCATCTGGAAAAATCTAGATTGGAATACGATCTATTTCTCACTGAGTCAGTTGATAAATCCCTCAAACGCTCCAAACACAATTTCTACATGAAAACAAACAAACCAGGTACATATTTGGCTCGGGCATTAAATTCAGCTAACAAATCTTTCAAACCAATACGTTTGAAATTATCAAAAAATGTTTACACTTGCAATCCAGTTAAAATAGTCCATAAATTTCACTCACATCTCGCAACTTTATACAAGACAAACAATGAATTTAATCCTACAAAAGCTGAATCCTTCTTCTCAAAAATAACCTTACCTGAGTTATCTCAGAATCAAAAAAGCAGTTTGGATGAGCCTATAACTATAGATGAAGTTGCTAACGCCATAAAAGACCTAAAACTTAACAAAAGACCAGGCCCAGACGGCTACTCGGCTTTATACTATAAAACATTCTCAGAAATACTCTCTCCCATTCTCACTGAAACTTTTAACAAACTTCTAGATGGACATTCTTTTCGGCAAGAAACACTAATGGCAATTGTTTGTATGATCCCAAAACCCCTTTCTGATGATACTTCCTGTGTGAATTATCGGCCTATCTCTCTGTTAAACCTCGATATTAAATTATTAGCAAAAATAATAGCAAAACGCCTCAATAGCATTATAGGAAAATTAATACATAGAGATCAAGTAGGCTTCATGCCAAATAGACAGGCAGGCGATAATATACGCAGGGCAGTGTTATTGGCACATATTGCTAAAAAACGGAAAATCCCTTTATGTTTTCTATCTCTCGATATTAAGAGGGCATTTGACACAGTATCCTGGCAATATATGCAATATTCATTACAAAAATGGGGTTTTGGACCACACTTTTTAACATGGATCAAAGCATTATATAATAAACCCAAAGCCTATATAAAATATGCTGGATACAAATCTGAAGCCTTTAATATCGAAAGAGGTACCCGACAGGGTTGCCCATTATCTCCCTTATTATTTGCCCTTATACTCGAACCCATGGCCCAATACATCAGAACAAACCAAACTATAACTGGCATTGAAGTAGGAGATATTACACACAAATTATGTATATTTGCAGACAATATATTACTTTTTCTATCATCACCACAGGTCTCTGGTCCTAACTTAATACCAGCTCTTGATGGATTTGCAGCCCTATCCGGCCTTATGATTAATCCTAAGAAATGCCTAGTGCTTAATATTTCACTCACAAACATGGAATTGATCCCGGCTAGGGCTGCACTCCCATTCACATGGGCAGAAAAATCAATCCCATATCTTGGAATTCATTTAACAGCATCTCATTCTGACTTATTCTCAACCAATTATCCTCCTGTATTAAGACAGATCACAAATCTAATAAAACAATGGTCGCAACTTCCTTTATCCTGGATAGGCAAGATTAATGCAATCAAAATGACTATTCTACCCAAATTGCTTTATCTATTCAGAGTCCTCCCTATTCCAATTCCTTCCTATTTTTTGAGAATAGTACAAAAAAGAGCAACTTCGCTTATATGGGGCTCTTCTAAACCACGTATACCTATACACACACTACATCTTCCCAAAAATAAAGGAGGCCTGGGATACCCTAATTTTACTAACTACTACAGAGCAGCACATTTGGCCAGTCTGTCCAAATACCATGCAAAACAGGAAATCCCATTATGGGTATTTATAGAGGCTTCAGAAAATGACCCTCTATTAATATCAAATTTATTATGGCTTGATCCTAAAGACCGCTTTAAAATTCATAATCCCATAACTAAACACTTCTTATCTCTCTGGGATAAACTAAAAACCAAATATCAGTTACAATCTCCACACAATCCTCTCCTTTCTTTTATCAGAAATCCGGGCTTTTATCCGGCATGGATCTACCCAAATTCTTTTAAAGCTTGGACAACATCAGGCATTCAGACACTAAATGACTTCATAGCATCTAAATCATTCCTTTCATTCCCATCGCTTAGAGAAAAATATGATCTACCAAACTCTGAGATATTTAGATATCTCCAAATCAAAAATTTCTATACACCATTCCTAAAGGGGGATACACCATTATCCCAATTATCCATTTTTGAATCAATCTGTACAAAAGATCCATTTGCTAAAGGTACAATTTCATCACTTTATAATCAATTATATGGAGTAGCAAATCTTAATAGACCCTCTTACGTTCAGAGGTGGGAGGAGGACCTGGGACGAACTTTAGAAGACACGGACTGGTCTAATATATGGCTCACATCTAAGTCATCTTCACCCAACATCTTAGCACTGGAGACAAATTATAAAGTCCTAACTCGCTGGTACCTTGTACCCGCTAGAGTGGCAAAATATTCACCTAATACCTCAACTCTTTGTTTTCGAGGATGCCCAGAAATAGGCACATATTTACACATATGGTGGACGTGCCCAGTAATCCAAACCTTCTGGAAGGAAGTCTTCGTGATTGCATCTAAAATATTTAAAAAAATAATACAACCAGATCCATATTTAACTTTACTTAATCTAAAACCGGAATGGTTAACACTCTCTCAATTCAAACTTATGATCCAACTAATAACGGCTGCAAAACAAACAGTGGCCAAGGCATGGAAATCTCCTACATTGGTACTAGCAGAAACAATTCACAGAATGAATAATACAATGTCCCATGCTAAGATGGTAGCCATCGATCAAAATCAAATTCCAAAATTTGAAAAACTTTGGCATCCTTGGATAAAACAACAGTTCCTGTCAAATTTCAATGACTCTGTCCTGTTGCCATGGTAACAGATTAAATGACTTACAGAGACACCCATTCTAAGGCTTCAAAGAGAACTAAAAAGAATAATAAACTGACGAGCGGGACAACCTTGTGGACCATACCTCTACCTTTCAACCCTTTTTCTTCTTTCTCTTTCCTTTTCTCCACCTTACGATTAAAGCTCATTATCAGAATTAATTTGACCTATCTACACTCTACTTGTAAACAATATGTATAGTAGGTATAAATCATTTAAATACCTACAAAAGTAACTAAGGAAATGATATATATCTTTAATTTAGGTTTACGTGAACCCAATGTTTAATATTTGAAATTTCATGATATTTACCTATAAAACCCTACTGTAAAACAATGAGCTTACTTTATAGATCCTTGTAAACTTACTTTATGTATCTTTATGTATCTTTATAACACTGTATACTCAATAAACTTCTTTTGACAAGGAAAACTGGAATTACCAATGTACAGGGATAAGTGACAAACACTTAAAATAAAATAAAATAAAGATATATATATATATATATATATATACACACATAGTCATAGTAACTGGGCGAAAAACTAAAAAAAAGGGAAAAAGTGCTAAATAGTATATCAGAAATAAGTTTAACAGACCTGCATAATTCAGATATAAATTAATTGTCTAATTGAATGGAAGGGCATTGGGCATATAACAGACGGTTTAAAGTGGGAGTCCGGCGACCAATCTTTTTTTTTTTTTTTTTTTTTTAGGTCATTGAGACACTTTGCTAATCCCAAAATAATACTCACAGTTTGGGTGTAATATTTCCGCCTCTGTCTGTTTTCGTACTGAAGAATAACTTTAAAAATGTGATGCTGGCTGTTTCCATCTTGCTTGCGGGCATGTGAAGCCCACAAGCATTGATTTCCTGGATACGGTGAATGCTGTTCATTCACAGCTTGTTCACAAGCATGATCATTGTTCCCACACTGAATCTTGGGAAGCCTGACACTAAGCTCCCAGGAGACAGTGCGGCGCCGTGGAAAGGCAATAAATACGCCTACTCCCGAGAGAGGAGAGACAGGAAGTGCCACAATAAAGTACAATATAAAGGTAATTACAGCGATAAAAAAAATTTTCATGTGGCATTTGAACATCTATGCACTTAACTGAAGGGGGTAAGATTAAGTTAAAAATTTGAGTGGAACCCCGCTTTAAGCAGATTTCGAGAGGGATTATAAGGCAGACTGCCCAGTAATTTACATAGCTTCGCTGCACTGTTGTTTTTTGTTTAATGTGATACAACAAAATATTGAAAATGATCTCGCCATTCAACAACATTATTGTAATAGTCTAAGTATCCAATTCTGTATCTTCATGTTGGTAACGTTCCACTGAAAGTTACTGATTATATATTTTAATTATGCTTTAGATGAATTCCTTCTTTTCTTTGCACCCCTGAAGAAGGACTAAACTGTATCCCGAAACACGTTGGGTGTAAGGAGGTCTTTTCACATATCCTTTTGCATGGTGATATAAACTGATTGTTCAGATTAATCAATATTTCGCTCTAATTTTTAATCATGTTTAATTATTAATAAAAATTCTTTTGTTACTATATTAATTTGTATATTCTTGTATATCTCTACATATGATACTATTAGCTGCCTTAAAAGTCAATTTAGGGGAACCCCTCTCTTTTTTGTCTTGAATACTGGATGTGGCACTTTTAAGCTTAGTTTAATTGAAAATTTCGTATCTCCACAGAGTGGTACTGTGGATACGACACTAAGTTAAAATTATTTTGCCATGTCCCGATATTTGAAATCTAAGAAATTTAAGGTTTTTGGATGATGGACTTTTTAGGCATAACACAGTCTTATAAAAAATTAATATTTATTACAAATTCAAAATCAAAACAATTACATAGATTTCTCATATAATTCATTCACAGAAAATAGCCTATGAGCATGAAAGGCACACCACCTATATACAATAAGGTCAAACCCCGGAGGGCCGGACTGATTACTCTCGAAATTGATAGAGCTTGACGAGGTAGCATGTCATAAAATGCTCAACTTTGCTCTAAATGTTACACATAAGGAAACGCTTCTTCAGAAGCTATGGCGAATTATTCAATCATAGGTAAAAAAGAGAGAAGGGATGAGGCAGAGAGTAGTATCCTCAATGATGGTAGAGATTCACAATGATTCAGAGGAGTTTAGGAGGGTAACACTTCAGGAACCATATAGGTTTAATCTAGAGCGTAATTCTATGCTACTGTCAACAATTAGAAAGTGGTCTTTAAGGTAAAGGATGGTGCACAGGACTGCTGTTAAAAAGCTGGCTTGTTCAATGTAAGGAATCCTGCCATTGTGTCCATGCCTATTATCCCATAAAACACTGGTCCCTTGAACACTAAGTTCCTGGCAGAGTCTCTTCTTTGCAACCGCGCCGCACAAATAGCAAAAACAGTGGCATAGAATTACCCTCTAGATTAAACCTATATGGTTCCTGAAGTGTTACCCTCCTAAACTCCTCTGAATCATTGTGAATCTCTACCATCATTGAGGATTTTACTCTCTGCCTCATCCCTTCTCTCTTTTTTACCTATGGTTGAATAATTCGCCATAGCTCCTGAAGAAGCGTTTCCTTATGCGTAACATGTAGAGCAAAGTTGAGCACTTTATGACACGCTACCTCGTCCAGCTCTATCAATTTCAAGAGTAATCAGTCCGGCCCTCCAGGGTTTGACCTTATTGTATATGAAAATGGAGAAACCCCCTAGGGGTGGGATTTTGAAGGCACTACCATAACAACAATATATAAAAAAAGTATAAAGTTTATTATAAGAAATACATACAGTGAAACAAAAACACATTAGAAGGGATGCATAATACTTGTACAAACGTGTAGCAGAAAGATAGGATACACAATCCTGAAACCCAACGATGACCTTAGTTGAGACCTTATTGTATATAGGTGGTGTGCCTTTCATGCTCATAGGCTATTTTCTGTGAATGAATTATGAGAAACCTATGTAATTGTTTTGATTTTAAATTTGTAATAAATATTAATTTTTTATAAGAATGTGTTATGCCTAAAATGTCCATCATCCAAAAACCTTAAATTTCTTACTTTTAAGCTTAGGTTTGCCATTCACTCTCTCTTTTTCTGTATCTAAGTGTGCACATTCAAGATACTGGTGGAGGCGCCAGTTCTTTGAACTATCTGCGCTGAGACATGCCCTGATATTGGCTCTGTTGACACTGGCACAGGTGATTAGGTCACTGGTGCTGGCGTATGACATCACTGCAATCAGGGTCACTGGCTGGTAGCACTGGCCTGGTGACAATAGTGTTGCTAAGGTAAACTATTCCTGGCTGCACTGGTGACACTGGGACAGATGTGACAAGTGAGAGGTGGCTAGCTGCATTGCTTATTCACACTACACTAGAGGGCCATCGATCAGGGACACTGTAAACTGGATTCACTGGTGTTTTTGTATGAAAAACTGACAGAAGATTAATCACTCATAGGATGCTGTAATGGCTCTCTCTCCTCTCACAGACAATCTCTGTGTGAGTAGATAGAGTCAATGGCTGCAACATGTAGCCTGTGTTTACATTTGTGATCGCTGTGACACAGCGATCACTTGGTACAGGACCAGTTTTAACCACTTAGCAACCACCCTATAGCAGTTTTACTGCTACAGGGCAGCAGCTGTGTGCAGGATCATGTAAATATACGTGATCCGCCACTTCTGGGTAGGGGACGAGAATGCAAGCCGGCACCCACCGATCATCAGCCAGAGAGGCAGAACTGCAATCTGCCTATGTAAACAAGACAGATTGCCATTCTGACAGGAGGGAAGGCATGAATCCTGTGTCTCTGCAAAGCAGGGACAAGGATCCATGTCTTCCCCTAGTGAAAGCACCTCCCACAGTTTAGTAAAACACTGGCTAGACATACAGTTAACCCTTTGATCGCCCCTGATGTTCAACCCCTTCCCAGCCAGTGCCATTAGTACAATGACAGTGCATATTTTTAGCAACAATATTGCTAAAATATTTGGGAACACTGGTTCCCTGAAAGTGTCAGGATGTCCACCGCAATATTGCAGTCCCTGCTATAAGTCACTGATCACCAACATTACTAGTAAATAAACAAATAAAAATATCCCATACTTTGTAGACCCTATACCTTTTTCGCAAACCAATTAATATATGCTTATTGAGATTTTTTTAACCAAAAATATGCAGCAGAATACATATTGGCCTAAATTGATGATGAAATTAGGTTTTTTCCTTTTTTTTTTTTTTTTATTGGATACGTTTTATAGCTAAAAGTAAAAACATTTTTTTTTTTCAAGATTGTTGTTTTTTTTTGTTTATAGCGCACAAAAAAAAAAAAAAAAATAGGCGATCAAATACCACCAAAAGAAAGCTCTAGTTGTGGTTAAAAACGGGCATACATTTTATTTGGGTACAGTGTTGCATGACTGTGCAGTTGTCAGTTAATGCAGTGTCCTATCTTAAAAAATGGCCTGATCGTGAAGGGGTGTAAATCTTGCGGAGTTAAAATAGTTAATGGTCATGTACCCGGTCATGTGATCTGCTGTATCCAAGGGACACATTGATCACTGGGCTAACGCTGCGCATGCTACCAGCTGTGCACAAGTGATTAATACAGAGGATGTATGGGTACATCCACCGCATGGGCAAAGTGCCTGTTCAGCCGGTTAATGTTTTCCTCGAAGCCACATGCAAAGACTATCTCCCTTATTTATTTATTTTTTTTGCATCAATATGCGTCCATCATTGACTTCAGTTTCCCATGCCATTTTTTTTACAGTAGTTTGCCCACTGGCTAGAATTTCAAAAATATTTGCCCCTTCCCCATAGACCTCAATTAGATTTTTGCTCTAAGCCTGGCTTTTCAGAATTTTAAACAATATCTGTTGAACTCTTGGTGAATCGAACCCGGGCAGATTTGTCTATCACTACTGAGAATCTCTCACTTGCTATAATGATGGTAAACACTGTGTTTACCATGTGTGCAGACTTGCAACACAACAGTCATTATCACCCATCAATGCAAATGACCGATAAGACACCCAAGCTTTCTCATCCTGATTACTACTAGCAAGGCAGGAAGTGTAGAAATCCATTAAAGGCATTGCATAACTGGACTTAACTCATAAAACAGTCTTTAAAGTGTGCAAGGCCTGCTATACAAGAGCAATGTTGCTGCACAGATCAAAAATGTTGATGAAATACCTAACAATTCATGGAAAGTCTGGAGAGCTGGTAACATTCAATACAGGCCTCTAAATTATATATTGCAAAGCTTCATTAATGCTTGGTGGGTCTGGAGCTTATAACAGGTTCTCTGTTTTGAAGTAACACTTCCTTCTAAGCCCCAATTGACGGAGCATAGTGTAATTTTCTACAAGCACATTTTGTTGCTAAAACAAATTCTTTTCTTCCTGAAAGATAGAAGTTATGTTTATATTTCCTCCCAAAGGCTATTTTGTGGATAGGTATGCTTGTTATACAAGTTACAATTTTTTTTTTAAATATTGTAGTTTGCCAATTCTTAAATGTGGTGGCTGCATTAGTTTTCTTTTATAGGCTTTTATTTTCTTTATTTTCACGTGTTGCTTTGGCCAGTAAGGCTAGGTTTCCACCAGTACGACTTTTCATGTGATTTGGAAATGAAAAAGTCGCATGACAAGTCGTACCCCATGATTTTCAATGGGTACCGTTCATATCTGTGCGACTTCAAAGTAGTCCCTGCACTACTTTGGTCCCACTTTGATGCGACTTGAGGTCCATAGACCTCAAGAATACACCGGCATTGCTTCAAGTCGCGGCAAAAAATTGCGCGACTTTGGGGACGCAATAGTGGAAACATAACCTAAGTCTGCTATTTTTATTTTGTTATTTTCCAACTTCCTTTGACAAATCAAAAGTGGCAGTTAGAGGATTGAGACAAACCATTTAACACTGACAGAGATGCTTACAATGGTCAGCATTTATTCAAATATGTAAAGTCTTTATCCCGAAAGAAAAAACAAACTGTTTATATAACTGCTTAACCACTTGCCGACCGCCGCATGTACATTTACGCCGGCAGAATGGCACAGCTGGGCAAATGGGCGTACAGGTACGTCCCTTTGAATTTGCCACTGTGCGACCCTGCCGGAAGCTCCGTGAGTCGGGTCGCGGGTCCCGCGGACTTGATCGCCGCGGGGATACCCGCCATCGTTTCACGGAGCTGAAGAACGAGGAGATGCTAGTGTAAACTAGCATCTCCTCGTTCTGCCTAGTGACACTGTCACTGATCATACTCCCTGTGATCGGGAGCAGTGATCAGTGAAGTGCCGTTCGTAGCCCATCCCCCTGACATTTAGAAACACTCCCCAGGACACACTTAACCCCTCCCTAGCCCCCTAGTTGTTAACCCCTTCACTGCCAGTGTAATTTTTACAGTAATCAATGCAATTTTATAGCACTGATCGCTGTAAAAATTACAATGGTCCCAAAAATGTGTCAAAATTGTCCGATGTGTCCGCCATAATGTCGCAGTCACGATAAAAATCGCAGATCGCCACCATTACTAGTAAAAAAAAAAAATATTACTAAAAATGCCATAAAACTAACCCCTATTTTGTAGCCGCTATAACTTTTGCACAAACCAATCAATAAACGCTTATTGCGATTTTTTTTACCAAAAATATGTAGAAGAATACATATCGGCCTAAACTGAGGAAAAAAAAGTTTTTTTATATATTTTTTGGGGATATTTATTATAGCAAAAAGTAAAAAATAATGCGTTTATTTTCAAAATTCTCACTCTTTTTTTGTTATACCGCAAAAAATAAAAACCGCAGAGGTGATCAAATACCACCAAAAGAAAGCTCTATTTGTGGGAAAAAAAAGGACATCAATTTTGTTTGGGAGCCACGTCGCACGACATCGCAAATTGTCAGTTAAAGCGACACAGTGCCAAATCACAAAAAGTGCTCTGGTTTTTGGCCAGCAAAATGGTCAGTGGCTGAAGTGGTTAAGGGGTAACTCCACTTCCATGCGAAAAAAATAGCAAATAAAAAAAATGTATATAGTGTATACAATTGCGACACAAGTCGTATTGTAATTGAATGTTATTAAAAATGGCCTTTCCCTTTCAATCTGCTGTAATTTTCTGAAAAAAAGCAATACAACATGGAGGCAATATGTAATTTCCTGCTTGTGTGATTGGCTTACTGATTTACCCAGCAATCTGCGCTAAGATACAAGTCAGACTCTGAGCATTCCCTGCAACCATTTTTGGTGAGATACTCCCTAAGGGATATCACATCTAAAGGAATGCAGGACAATTTCTTCATTAGAGCCCTGCAGGTGCAGTAACTGACTGATGATTATAAAACCTCTCCCATGCAGATTCACTCAGCACATAGACACAAACAAACAGCTATATCTTCAGAATAACAAAAAGTAGGAATCTGCAAAAAAGTTTGATAAAATCCCTGCAATGTACATTAACCACTTCAATACAGGGCACTTAGACACCTTCCTGCCCAGACCAATTTTCACCTTTCAGCGCTGTCGCAGTTTGAATGACAATTCAGCGGTCATGCTACACTGTACCCAAACTAAATTTTTATCATTTTGTTCCCACAAATAGAGCTTTCTTTTGTTGGTATTTGATCACCTCTGCGGTTTTTATTTTTTGCTAAACAAATAAAAAAAGACCGAAAGTTTTGAAAAAAAAAAGTTTTACTTTTGTTTCTGTTAAAAAAAAATGTGTAAATAAGTTTTCTCTTTCACTGATGGACACTGATAAGGCGGCACTGACAGGCACTGATACGGTGGCACCGATGAGGTGGCACCAATGAGCGGGCACTGACGATGGGCACTGATATGCGGCACTGGTAGGCGGCACTGATGGGTGGCACTGATATGCAGCACTGATGGGTGGCACTGATAGGCGGCACTGATGGGCACTCAAGGGTGGCACTGGGTGGCACTGGGTGGCACTGCTTGGCACTGATAGGCGACACTGCTGGGCACTGATGGGCACTAATAGGGTGGCACTTATAGGCGGCACTGCTGGGCACTGATAGGCGGCACTGCTGGGCACTGATGGACACTGATAGGCATCCCTGGTGGCACTGGCAGTGGTAGGTATTGGAGTGGGCACTGACTGGCAGCTGCCTGGGCACAGATTGGCAGCTGCCTGGGCACATATTGATATTTCCCTGGGGGTCTAGGGGGCATACCTGGTGGTCCAGTGTGGTGGCCATCCTGGTGGTCCTGGGCGCTTCCCTGGTGGTCCTGGGTGGGATCCGAGGGGGGGCTGTGCTGATAAACAATCATCACAGACCCCCCCTGTCAGGAGAGCAGCCGATCAGCTCTCCTCCACTCGCGTCTGTCAGACACGAGTGAGGAAAAGCCGATCACCGGCTCTTCCTATTTACATCGTGATCAGCCGTGATTGGACACAGGCTGATCACATGGTAAAGAGTCTCCGTCAGAGACTCTTTACCTAGATCGGTGTTGCAGGGTGTCAGACTGACACCCCGCAACAACGATCGTCGCGATGCGTGCCCCTGGGGGCACACAGCGGCTCGATATCCTGATCACGTCATATGATGTCCGGTCAGGAATATCAAACCACTTTGCCGCTGTCATTTTGTAATAGGGCGGGCGGCAAGTGGTTAATCGCCCAGAAGGGAATGTTTTTTTCTTAACAAAAGTAAAGGTACACTTTAACTGCTTCAATATCGAGCATGTTTACCCCTTTCTGCCCAGGCTAAAATAAACTAAAAAAGATTGAACAGTTTGAGGAAACAAAACAAGTTTTTCTTCATTTCTGGTATAAAATTTTAGATAGAAAAAAGAAGATTGCGCAAACCTAAAAACACTTGTTTAAATAATCATACAAAAACACATAACATGTGAGTGAGTCAGTCCATGTGAATCAATTGTTAATGTGTTAAAAAGTCCCAAAAAAACACATCTTTTTTCTATCTATATATGTTGAATTAAGTATTTAATTCTTGGAGATAGCAGCATACATATACACATATTTTTTCTTTTTTCACTTATAATATTGTATTTTATACAATATTGATCACATTATTAGGTTTGGTGAGCGCAGAATAATTAAACTATATACCTTTGACACTGGTATAAAATTTTGCAAATAAATAATCTTTCTTCATGAATTTAGGTCACAATGTGTTCTGCTACATTTCTTTGGTGAAAATAACCCAAATCAGTGTATATTGTTTAGTCTGTAGGAAAGTTATAGAGCCCACAAACTATGGTACATACAGTGGGTATAGAAAAGAATCACCCTCTTTAAAATAATCACATCTTGTTGCTTTGCAGCCTGAAATAAAGCCAGACACAGATTTGTTTTATTCAGTTGTATTTACTCAGTCCAACTTATAACATCCAAGTGAAAGATATAAAACCAATGTGTCAGAAAAAAGAAAAAAATTGAAAAACAGAATCACTGAGTTAGAAAAAAGATCACCCCCTTATGTCAGTATTTTGTTGAATCACCTTTTGCTTTAAAGCGGTTGTATACCCGCTGACATTTTATTTATTTTTTTACCCCTGTAAGGCAAAAGGCGTAATGAGCTAGTATGCACCGCATACTAGCTCATTATGAAATACTTACCTTAGAACGAGGCGTCGGTATCTTACCTGGTCCACGCCGAGGTAGCTGACATGTTGCCTCGGCGGTGTGTCTTACGGGTATCGCGGCTCCAGCGCTGTGAGTGGCTGAAACCGCGATGTCGTCACTCCCGCGCATGTGCATGGCAGATTTCTTTCCTGGCAAGGTCCGGCAGCTGCCGGGCCTTCAGCCGAGAATCCCCTGTGCGCATGGGCCGCTGCAGTCAGCGGCTCATGGCAAGGGGAATATCTCCTAAACCATACAGGTTTAGGAGATATTTTTTTTACCTACAGGTAAGCCTTATTATAGGCTTACCTGTAGGTAAAAGTTAAAAAATAGACTATACAACCACTTTAATTACAGCCTTTAGTCTGTTAGGATATGTCTCTACTAACTTTGTACTTCTAGACTTTGCAATTTTTGCCCACTCTTCTTTGCAGAACTGCTCAAGTTCAGTTAAATTTGATGGTGACAGTTTGTGGACTGCCGTCTTAGAGTCATTGCACAGATTTTCAATGGGGTTTAAGTCTGGGCTCTGACTAAGCCATGCAAGGACATTCACTTTTTTTTTTCCCTTCAACCACTGTGTGGTCATTTTTGCTGTGTGCTTTGGGTCATTGTCATGTCAGAAGGTAAACCTTCCCATTGACAACTTTCTGGCAGAGGGCAGCAGATTTTCCTCAATAATTTGACCGTATTTTTCCCCATCCTGTTTTCTTCTATCCTGACAAGTGCTCCAGTCCCTACTGCAGAGAAACACCCCCATAACAGGATATTACCACCTCCATGCTTTACTGTAGGAATGGTGTTATTTGGATGGTGAGCTGAATTGGATTTCCACCAGACATATTGTTTGGTGTTGAGACAAATTAATTCAATTTTAGTCCAGTGGCGGCTGGTGAAGTTTTAGGATGGGGGGGCGCCAGACCCCGCCCTTCCTTTTTGACCCCTCCCACTTAGAATAAATGGGCGTGGTTTCAGCGAAATAGTGGGCGTGGCTCTAAGGTGGTGTGGTTAGCGTCTGAGATGAACGAGGGATGGAGGGAGAGGGAGAGAGGGACAGCAGCCCCAGATCCTACACAACAAAAGAAATGTGTATTCTACAAAGTTTAACAATCAGCATATAAAGATACTCCAAACACCTGGTGTTAGCGCTTCAATCATCCCGGCACCATGATTGTTATGGTGTCAGGACGATTGAAGCTCATTATTACTATTATTACATTGTAATATAAAATGAAATCGTTCAACTCACCATAATGCAGAATCAGTGGGAGCCCCGAGTGTGTCACTAGCCACGTCGCCTGCAACCAGATGCCATCAGGTGTCCCCAGCAGTCCCTTCTTACATGCAGCCTCTGTCACATCAAATGCAGCCTCTGTCTCCCCCCAAATCCAAATGCAGCCTCTGTCTCCCCCCCAAATCCAAATGCAGCCTCTGTCTCCCCCCCAAATCCAAATGCAGCCTCTGGCCCCCCCAAATACAGCCTCTGTCCCCTTACATCCGAGTTGCCATCAGTGTCCCCCCACAGCATGTGTCCCCATCAGAGCCCCCCACAGCAGGTGTCCCCCACAGCAGGGTGTCTCCATCAGAGTCCCCCCACAGCAGGTGTCCTCATCAGAGCCCCCCACAGCAGGTGTCTCCATCAGAGTCCCCCCACAGCATGTGTCCCCATCAGAGTCCCCCCACAGCAGGTGTCCCCATCAGAGTCCCCCCACAGCAGGTGTCCCCATCAAAGTCCCCCCACAGCAGGTGTCCCCCATCAGAGTCCCCCATCAGAGCCCCCCACAGCAGGTGTCCCCTATCAAAGCCCCCCACAGCAGGTGTCCCCTATCAAAGCCCCCCACAGCAGGTGTCCCCCATCAGAGTCCCCCCACAGCAGGTGTCCCCCATCAGAGTCCCCCCACAGCAGGTGTCCCCCATTAGAGTCCCCCCACAGCAGGTGTCCCCCATCAGAGTCCCCCCACAGCAGGTGTCCCCCATTAGAGTCCCCCCACAGCAGGTGTCCCCCATCAGAGTCCCCCCACAGCAGGTGTCCCCCATCAGAGCCCCCCACAGAAGGTGTCCCCCACAGCAGGTGTCCCCATCAGAGTCCCCCCAAAACAGGAGTCGCCCATCAGAGCCCCCCACAGCAGGTGTCCCCCATCAGAGCCCCCCAACAGCAGGTGTCCCCATCAGGGTCCCCCCACAGCAGGTGTCCATATCAGAGCCCCCCCCCACAGCAGGTGTCCCCCATCAGAGCCCCCAACAGCAGGTGTCCCCCATCAGAGTCCCCCCACAGCAGGTGTCCCCCATCAGAGTCCCCCCACAGCAGGTGTCCCCCATCAGAGTCCCCCATCAGAGCCCCCCACAGCAGGTGTCCCCCATCAGAGTCCCCCCACAGCAGGTGTCCCCATCAGAGCCCCCCCACAGCAGGTGTCCCCCATCAGAGTCCCCCCACAGCAGGTGTCCCCATCAGAACCTCCCACAGCAGGTGTCCCCCATCAGAGTCCCCCCACAGCAGGTGTCCCCCATCAGAGTCCCCCCACAGCAGGTGTCCCCATCAGAACCCCCCACAGCAGGTGTCCCCATCAGAGCCCCCCCACAGCAGGCGTCCCACAGCAGGTGTCCCCCATCAGAGCCCCCCACAGCAGGTGTCCCCATCAGAGCCCCCCCACAGCAGGCGTCCCACAGCAGGTGTCCCCCATCAGAGCCCCCCACAGCAGGTGTCCCCCAGAGCCCCCCCACAGCAAGTGTCCCCCATCAGAGTCCCTCCACAGCAGGTGTCCCCCATCAGAGCCCCCCCACAGCAGGTGTCCCCCATCAGAGCCCCCCCCACAGCAGGTGTCCCCCATCAGAGTCCCTCCACAGCAGGTGTCCCCCATCAGAGCCCCCCACAGCAGGTGTCCCCATCAGAGCCCCCCACAGCAGGTGTCCCCCATCAGAGCCCCCCCACAGCAGGTGTCCCTCATCAGAGCCCCCCCACAGCAGGTGTCCCCATCAGAGCCCCCCCACAGCAGGTGTCCCCCATCAGAGCCCCCCCACAGCAGGTGTCCCCATCAGAGCCCCCCCACAGCAGGTGTCCCCCATCAGAGCCCCCCCCACAGCAGGTGTCCCCATCAGAGCCCCCCCACAGCAGGTGTCCCCCATCAGAGCCCCCCACAGCAGGTGTCCCCATCAGAGCCCCCCCACAGCAGGTGTCCCCCATCAGAGTCCCTCCACAGCAGGTGTCCCCCATCAGAGCCCCCCCACAGCAGGTGTCCCCCATCAGAGCCCCCCACAGCAGGTGTCCCCATCAGAGCCCCCCCACAGCAGGTGTCCCCCATCAGAGCCCCCCCACAGCAGGTGTCCCCCATCAGAGCCCCCCCACAGCAGGTGTCCCCATCAGAGCCCCCCACAGCAGGTGTCCCCCATCAGAGCCCCCCACAGCAGGTGTCCCCATCAGAGCCCCCTACAGCAGGTGTCCCCCATCAGAGCCCCCCACAGCAGGTGTCCCCATCAGAACCCCCCCACAGCAGGTGTCCCCATCAGAACCCCCCACAGCAGGTGTCCCCATCAGAACCCCCCACAGCAGGTGTCCCCATCAGAGCCCCCCCACAGCAGGTGTCCCCCCCATTCTCCACACAGCGGTACTTACCTTGGGTCTCCTGCGGTGTCCTCCTCCTCACACTGGCACCAGCATTCTTCCTGTTTCCTCTCTCGGGCGCAATGAGAGAGAGAACCAGGAAGTGACATCTGACTCAGGGCAGATGTCAATCAAATCTGAAGTGCCAAGTAGCTTCCGCCCGGCGCCTGTAGTATGTATTGCTATGGCCGAGCGGAAGCTACTCGGCGCTTCAGAAAACGCCCCAAGGCGGGCTAAATGCCCGCAAATGCAGCTCCACGTTTGCAATCTCGTGATTGCATAGACGTGGCGCTTCCTATAAGTGCACTGTGTCCGGCGTCGCACTGTATCCGGCGTCCGAACACAGTGCACTTAAGGACCTTTTTTTTCCCTTTTTTTTTTTTTTTAAAGGGCCAGTATTAAAAATTTTTTTTTTTTTTGCTGCCCGGAAGGGGGGGGGGGGGGGGGGGGGGGGGGTTGGCGCCCAGGCGCCCCCTATGGACGGGCCGCCACTGTTTTAGTCTCATCTGACCATAACACATGTGGCTTCAGAATCTTCAGGGTGCGTTTTGGCAAAGCTCAGTCATGACTGCAAATGGTCTTTCTTGTGGAGTGGCTTTTTTCTTGCAACCCTCCCATACAAGCCACATTTGTGGAGAATTTATTATATTGTTGTCATATGCACACAATGACGACTCTTTATCATAAATTCCTGCAACTGCTTCAGAGTTGCTGTAGGCCTATTGGCAGCCTCTCTGACAGTTTCCTCCTGGCTCTTTCATCTAGTTTGAAGCGACGTCCTGATCCAGGGAGGGTCTGTGTTGTACCAAATACCTCCCACTACTTAATAATAGACTTCACTGTGCTTCTAGACATTGCTAAAGTCTTTGAAATTTTCTTTGTATCCATCCCCTGACTTGTGCCAGTCCACAACTTTATCGCCGAGATCCTTTAACAGTGGCTTACTTTTCGCAGTTTATTCTTTGCTTCAGTTGCACTACAAGGGACTGAAATGCTCCAGGAAAGCTCTTTTCATCAAAATGACCACAGCTGACCACAGTTAAAAGTCAAATGGCTTTGCGTGCCAGGCAATTAGCTACACCTGATTGAGTTTACACTTCATTTTTAGGAGGGGGGTGATCTTTTTTCCAACTCCATGATTTTGTTTTTGAATCTTTTTATTTTATTCTGACATTTTGGTGTTATATCTTTCAATTGGATGTTATAAGTTCAACTGAGTAAATACGGTTGGATAAAACAAACACTGTGTCTGGCTTCATTTCAGGCTGCAAGGCAACAACATGCGATTATTTTAAAGGGGGGGATTTTTTTTTTTACATACAGTGACAAGAGCAATACAGTGTTACGACTGTACTACTCTGGGGGGGGGGGGGGGCAACAGAATTTTTTTTTTTTTTTTACACAATATGATTGCTTTATAACTGTGCATTTTAGTTATAAGCAACCATTTTTTCTGAATGCAAACTGGTCATTCAGTGTTTACTATTGTGATGAGCTCTGTGATTGGCCACAGCTAATCACATGGTACTAATAAGCTGTGATTGGCCCTGTCTGTACCATGTGATGACTGGATGACTGTGATCAATCACAGAGCTCATCACAGTAGAACACAATGAAAGGCATGTAACAAAGCCTTTCTTTGTATACAACTGTCACGTGATCTGCTGTGATTGGCCACAGTGGTCACATGGTACCGGCAGTGGGCCGGTACAGTGATCTATCCAGACACGGCCAGTGAGAGATCATGGCAGAGCACAGCCTGTGGGGCACGCAATCCTGGGAGGATGTCATATGATGTCCTCCCAGAACAACAGTGCTCCCGCCCAGCCATCATTTGACAATAAAACAAAAATGGAACCTCCGCTTTTCGGAACCCTCCGGTGTCACATTTGGCACCTTTCAGGGGGGAGGGGGGGTATAATACAGGTATTTGCACCCACTTCTGGGAATAGACTCCTGCGGGAGTCACACCCCTTCCCGCCCCCTGCACTGTCTCCTGGGAAACACACAGGTCCCAGGAGATAGTGGGGACCTGTTAGGACGCGCAGCGCGACTCGCACATGCGCAGTAGGATAATCGGGAAGTGAAGCCACAACGCTTCACTTCCTGATTCTCTCACCGAGGATGGCGGCGGTAGCTGCTGAGAGCCTAGCAATTAATCGGCTTCGGCTGCCGACATTGCTGGACCCTGGGACAGGTATGTGTCCATTTATTAAAAGTCAGCAGCTGCAGAATTTGTAGCTGCTGGCTTTTAATATATTTTTTAGGTGGACCTCCTCTTTAATAGCAGATTTGCGATCAGCAGGAGCGGGGGGTGGGTGCAGGTATGAGCAGGGAGGGGAGGGGGGAGGAGGACAGAGGACACAGACACAGGTAGAGCTGCAGACAGGAGAGCAGCGCCTGACGGAATCACGCAAACAGACTGCGGTATCCGGGGCTCAGCAGCCATGATTATCGTGGTCTGTTTGCAGAGGGGAGGGTATAGCCAGGCAGGATCAGCTAAGTATTTTAGGGGTCCAAATTACACAGCACAAGCCCTGTGCAGTATAACATGCATTAAGGCAGGGGTCTTCAAACTACGGCCATCCGGTTGTTCAGGAACTACAATTCCCATCATGCCTAGTCATGTCTGTGTCAGAGTTTTACAATGCCTCATGGGATGTGTAGTTCCACAACAGCTGGAGGGCCGTAGTTTGAAGATCCCTGCATTAAGGGAACAGGATCAGGATTTTATTTTTATTTTTTTGGGTTAACAAACACTTTAAAGTGTAGCTCCACTTTCTTGGGGAAAAAAATTTGCAAATAAAAAAACGTAATATAGAGTATAATGTACACTCACTTTTATGTAAAATGCAATGCAATATTCATAGTGACTTATGCCTGCTACGTTGCTTAAAACATAGGTTAAGGCCATTGTCTGACTCAAGCTTCATTTCATGCCACAAGATGTTAGTTAGATTTTCCATATTTATTAGTGAATCTGCGTTTTGTTGAAGGAAACCTTTGGGAAAAAATGTCATTATTACTGATGCAGGGGGTATGCCTACAGCTCTACAAAAAAAAAAAGTCAACGTTTGCCAAGGAACCCCAGGAGACCTTTTGGAGGTGCTGGAGTGAGAATCAACAAACAAAACAGCTAAGTGTAGGCAGCTTATGTTGTCAACAATTCTATGCAGTCCTATGTAGTAAAGCTAGTTAGGAGGCATCACACCATAGCCATAGTGAATTCTGAATCAGGTAGAGCAAAACTGCAAAATCTTTACTAAATAAAAAAGCAGCAAGTGTGTTTATACACCTTAAACTCCACACCTGGATTAAATCCAGTAGCTAGTTAGCTCAATCTCAGTGATGGAACACTTGACTTTTACTTTCTGTGCAATCCTCTTCACCAGGAATATTGCTAGGATTGGAAAAGACCTGGGGCATCTGTAGGCACTGAAACAAGTATTATCAGGACCAAATGGTTTATATCTTGGAGAAGTTTATATCCTCAAAGAACTTAACCATGTTATAGCAAGATCAGCTTTCCTAAATTTTAAAGACACCTTACTAGATTATCCAGGGAATATCTGATTGCCTCCTAGAGTGTCAGGAAGGATTTTTTCATCCGCTGAAGAAAATTGGATAATGCTGTCTTGTTTTTTTCCTTCCTCTGGATCAGCTGTGGGTATAAGTGTGTTTATGGAGATTTTCTATGTGTTTGATTTTTTTTCTATTGGTTGAACTAAATGGGCTTATATCTTTTTTTCAACCTGACTAACTATGTACTGACTGGAATGGTACTAACTGATTGGCAAAAAACAAATGCAGTGCCAATATTCAAAAAGGGGCTGAGATATATACCTGGAAACTACAGAACAGTTAGTCCAACATGAACAATAATATGTAAAGAATTGGAAATGATGATAAGGGTCCATATCCAAGAATTTGCCAGTGAAAATGGTATTATTAAAATGACGATCATCCCTGGGATCATATATTTGTTACACACTGTTCTGATCATCCTTCCTCAGGCCTTTTTAGACGTTTGATGAGGTTATTCACAACCTTTGTATGGCACAGGAAGCACCCTCGGTTGGCGTACACGCTGTTGTGCAGACCAAAGTCCAATGTGGAACAGGTCTTTTCGATGTTGCTTTATATTACAAAGCAATGTCTCTGATGAACTGTTGGTTCCTCTAGAAAAAAACGATGGCAGGAAGGAACTTAGTGAGAGCCCCGTGGACGCCTGTCTTGTATTGGAGCATCTAAGACTGGACACTACTGCTTATGATTACGACCCTGAAGGTGTGGGATAGACTAAATGTCAATGGGAATCTGGCACCTGCAACTTCACCTTCGGTCCCTTTGGGGGGCTTCCCCTGGTTTGGTCCGGGGAGGATACACATTTTTTCCACTTGTGGGGGACGGATAGGAATACCACCTGTGCCAAGCTAGCCCCCAGTGGTTAACGCCTATCCTTGGATACGTTGAGAAGCGCCTTTGGGTTTTTCCCAATGGATTACTGGGGACACAGATAGCTCTGTGACTTTATTAGCAAGACCACCCCTAAATTGAGGGCAAGCCCCACCCTCTCTGAATTCGTATCCTTATGCTCCATGTCTCCAGACTTGAGTGAGACACCTTCTCTCATGTTTATATAAACTACTCTTGAGATCTACTGTTACTCACCCCCCCCATTTTGTTAGAGAATGGGAGAAGGAACTTACAGGAGAAGGAATTTACACCACCCCAACTGCCCCAAAAGATTATAAGGCCCACTCATGCCTCCTCTAAAACCTCAAAAGTGCAGAAGTCTAGCTATAAATTTCTAACTGGGTGGTATAAAACCCCTACTTGCTTTGCACAAATATTTCCTGGGGCTAATTAAAGATGTTGGTGGGGTTGTAATCAATGGAGCACTTTCCAACATATCTGGTGGTCATACCCCAATATTAAAACATTTTGGGATTCTGTTTAGCCTTTAATTCAGAAGACCACCCTTAAGCCTATTCAGCTTACGCCCCTCCATTATCTCATTCCTTCTTCAAAGCATACAAGCATAGGCATCATCAGGGAGTGGCTATCGAGGTTGGAGCCCCGAATCTGGAGCCCATAGCCTCGAGTCTCTTGCGTACCTGCCTAACCAGCGGGTCACGGCTGCAGCTGCGGCGGGCAGCATTAGAGGTGGAGGAGAGAGACAAGCGGGCGGACGACCAGAGATGACATCATCTCTCTCCGCCCGCATGTCACCACTCTTCCGCCCTCACAGCCGGGCCACTTCAATGTGGGAGCGATGTGCGGCGGGGAGCAGAGAGATACATCATCTCTCACTGCCCGCCACACATCAGCGCTCTTCTGCCCTCACAGTGCGGGCCTCTTAAATGTTGGAGGTGCGGCGGGGAGCATAGAGGTTACATCATCTTTCACCACCCGCCCCGCATCTCCGCTCTCCTGCCCTCACTGAATGGACCAGTGCTGCCAGCCTACCACCAATGCAGCAACAATGCACATTTGGTGGCACTGGCTGGCATGGCAAGTGACAACCCACATCTAGTGGCAGGTGATGTGGCAAGTGATAATCTGCTAATGGTGGCAGGTGACATTGCAAGTGACAATCTGCAAATGGTGGCAGGTGACGTGACAAGTGACGTGGCAAGTGACAATCTGCAAATGGTGGCAGGTGACATGGCAAGTAACAATCTGCAAATGACAGCAGGTGACGTGGCAAGTGACAATCTGCAAACGGTGGCAAGTGACAATCTGCAAATGGTGGCAGGTGACATGACAAGTGATATGGCATGTGACAATCTGCAAATGGTGGCAAGTAACAATCTGCAAATGGTGGCAGGTGATATGGCAAGTGACAATCCACATCTAGTGGCAGGTGATGGTGGCAAGTTAAAAAGCTGCATCTAGTGACAGGCGACGGTGGCAAGTGACATGATGCATCTGGTGGCGGGAGATGTGGCAAGTGACACGCCCAGGGCTCCCACTGATTCTGAATTATGGTGAGTTGAACCACCTCATTATATATTAGAATTTAACAATAGAAACAATGCCCTTTGCTCACCCTGACACCATATCAACCATGGTGCCTTGATGATTGAAACGCCAACACCAGCCTTCCTTTGCCCACAGTTACCACCGGCGCCCCCCCCCCCCCCCTGGGCCCGCAAAAAGGTTGGTGACCGCTGTTATGGGCTCTAGCCCCATGTCTTTTGCAGACCTAGCAACGCCCCTGCATACAAACATAGCGTGACCTCACACTTACTTAATGCAGCTAAAAGTTTAATTCCCCGATATTGGAAACAATCCACCTGTCCTACTCTTGTTGATTGGAGGAGGGAGGTGGACCAAATTATGGAGGCTAAAAGATAGGTACATGCTGCCAATGATACACAGAAGAAGTTTAGAGATATATAGGCAGGGCGGATCTATTATTCCCATGATTTACCATATGGGTAAGACCTTAGTGATATGGAAGGCTGTTCTTTCCCTGTCTTTCCCCAGGCCATCCCATTGGAACAATTGCTAGTTAGTATTCAGCATTGGCTGAAGCGCGTAACTTTCTGGATACTGATATTCTGTTAAATCCTCATCTTCTTCCTTTCCTTTCTTTTTTCTTATGTGAGTGAAGTTATCTCCACTCTGATGTCATTGACATGGTCTAAGCCATTATATAATCCTAGAGAAGGTGTGAGCTTATGGTTACTTAGGAATAAAAAGGTGGTACTCTCGCTCTGTCAACTGGAGTATGGTAACTTAAATAGGCAAACTATTGCGGCAAACACCGCTCAGCTGATCCGTAGCAGATATATGGAAAGTATAAAAATGGTGGGGCTGCGCTGTAAGGTGACTGATGAAAAAAAATATTAAAGTGACACAGTATCTATAGTTTAAAGTGCAAATGATCCATACTAAATGAATTGATATAATGGAGGAATCACAAACATGAACAAATGTATACGCCATGCTATAAATATGATCTCATCAAAAATAAAATAATTAATAAAGGTATTGGATCAATATAAAATACAGCAGTGAAAAATAAATAATTAAATTGAAAAGTGCTGTGCTAGGTATTATGCACTATACACCCAATAATTGGATACCAAATGCATACATAACATAAAAACACACAAATGTTGACCAATAGTGAAGTGCCAGGAAATAATAATAAATAAAAAATAAAAAATAAGGGAGTGGAAACTCAAATACCCAGTAAATATATAGTGCTCATGTGAAAAAACATATAAATTCATAAAATACAAAAAGTTCATAAAAGTTCATATAATGTATGTGAAAAAATATAAGACAAGTATTAAAGTGCTCATGTGCAGACAGTGTCCTGCTGTGCTTCTAATTAATATGCTGAGTAGTCCATGCAATCACAAAAACAACTTGGTAGGTGTTCAAATGTGCCAAGGTGTCCTCCCTTCAGTGATCCCCTTGGTAGTGAACGCTCACCTTAGAACGTGTGACTTAGTGATTAAACTAAGTCTAAATATGCATTAGAACCTCTTCTGGGCTCAGAAGGGAAAAACTGCATCCAGGGCTCCTCAGTGAAATACCTCCGTTTTATGTAAAAATAAAAGCGCTTGATAGTATAGTAAGGTTTAAACAATTTAATGAACACAAGTAAACAAACCCTAACACACGGTACTCACATTTATGAAGTGCGTCTAGTGCACCACTCTATTGCCAGCAATAACCAATAAAATTAGATACCGGAAAGGTATGGGGTGATGTGCGTCTCCTCCTATGGCAGGTAAAATGCTCCTCATGCCATCCTGTCCCCTCCCCAACGCGTATTCGATACAGGGAGTCCATCAGTTTTTGTCACCAATGTCCAACTGGAGAGATTTCCCCTTCACTTCTGTTTCATAACCACCACAGAAAGTGAGGGGAAATCCCTAGGATCACCAGAATTTATGTCCCCAATTCTTAGGACCCCCTGTCACCATCACCCCCTGCCACCATCACCTGTCACCATCACCCCCTGCCTCCATCAGCTGTCACCATCATCCGCTGCCACAACCATCACCCCCTGCCACCATCACCTGTCACTATCACCCCCTGCCACCATCACCTGCAGCAACCATCACCTGCTGCCACAACGATCACCCCCTGCCACCATCAACCCCTGCCACCATCAGCTCCTGCCACCACCATCACCCCCTGCCACCATCACCTGCTGCAACCATCACCCCATGCCACCATCACCCGCTGCAACCATCACTCCTGCCACTATCACCTGCTGCCACCATTACCTCCTGTCACCATCACCCCCTACCACCATCACCTACTGCAACCATCACCCCCTGCCACCATCACCCCCTGCCACCATCACCTGCCGCAACCATCACCCCCCCCCTGCCACCATCACCTGCTGCAACCATCACCCCTTGCCACCATCACCTGCCGCAACCATCACCTGCTGCCACAACTATCACCCACTGCCACTATCACCCCCTGTCACCATAAACCCCTGCCACCATCACCTGCCTCCACCATCACCCCGTTCCACCACCATCACCCCCTGCCACCATTACCTGCTGCAACCATCACCCCCTGCCACCATCACCTGCTGCCACCATCACCCGCTGCAACTATCACCCCCTGCAACAACCATCACCCCTTGCCACCATCACCTGCTGCAACCATCACTCCTTGCCACCATCACCTACTGCCACCACCATCACCCCCTGCAACCATCACCTGCTGCCACCATCACCCCCTGCAAAAACCATCACCCCCTGCAAAAACCATCACCCCCTGCAAAAACCATCACCCCCTGTCACCATCACCTGCTGCAACTATCACTCCTTGCCACCATCACCTGCTGCCACAACCATCACCCACTGCCACCATCACCCCCTACCACCATGACCCCTTTCACCACAATCACCCTCTGCCCCCATCACCCCTGCCACCACCATCACCCCCTGCCACCATCACCCGCTGCATCCATCACCCCTGCCACCATCACCTGCTGCCACCATCACCTGTTGCAATTATCACCTGCTGCAACCATCACCACCTGCCACCATCACCTGCCACAACCATCACCCCCTGCCACCATCACCTGTCACTATCATCCCCTGCCACCATCACCTGCAGCAACCATCACCCACTGCAACCATCACCCACTGCCACCATCACCCCTGCCACCATCTCCTGCTGCAACCCTCACCCCCTGCCATCATCAACTGCCATAACCATCAGCCCCTGCCACCATCACCTGCCACCATCATCCCCTGTCACTATCACCCGCTGCATCCATCACCCCTGCCACCATCACCTGCTGCCACCATTACCTGCTGCCACCATCACCTGTTGCAATTATCACCTGCTGCAACCATCACCACCTGCCGCCATCACCTGCCACAACCATCACCCCCTGCCACCATCACCTGTCACTATCATCCCCTGCCACCATCACCTGCAGCAACTATCACCTGCTGCAACCATCACCCACTGCCACTATCACCCCTGCCACCATCTCCTGCTGCAACCCTCACCCCCTGCCATCATCACCTGCCATAACCATCACCCCCTGCCACCATCACCTGCCACCATCATCCCCTGTCACTATCACCTGTCACCATCACCTGCTGCAACCATCACCCCCTGCCACCATCACCTGCTGCAACCATCACCCCTTGCCACCATCCCCTGCTGCAACCATCACCCCCTGCCACAACCATCACCTGCTGCCACAACCATCACCCCCTGCCACCATCAACCCCTGCCACCATCAGCTCCTGCCACCACCATCACCCCCTGCCACCATCACCTGCTGCAACCATCACCCCATGCCACCATCACCCGCTGCAACCATCACTCCTGCCACTATCACCTGCTGCCACCATTACCTCCTGTCACCATCACCCCCTACCACCATCACCTACTGCCACCATCACCCCCTACCACCATCACCCCCTGCCACCATCACCTGCGGCAACCATCACCCACTGCCACCATCCCTCCTGCCACAACAATCACCCCCTGCCACCATCACCTGCCGCAACCATCACCCCCTGCCACCATCACCTGCTGCAACCATCACCCCCTGCCACCATCACCTGCTGCAACCATCACCCCTTGCCACCATCCCCTGCTGCAACCATCACCCCCTGCCACAACCATCACCTGCTGCCACAACCATCAACCCCTGCCACCATCAGCTCCTGCCACCATCACCCCCTGCCACCATCACCCCCTGCCACCATCACCTGCTGCAACCATCACCCCATGCCAGCATCACCCGCTGCAACCATCACTCCTGCCACTATCACCTGCTGCCACCATTACCTCCTGTCACCATCACCCCCTACCACCATCACCTACTGCCACCATCACCCCCTACCACCATCACCCCCTGCCACCATCACCTGCGGCAACCATCACCCACTGCCACCATCCCTCCTGCCACAACAATCACCCCCTGCCACCATCACCTGCCGCAACCATCACCCCCTGCCACCATCACCTGCTGCAACCATCACCCCTTGCCACCATCACCTGCCGCAACCATCATCCCCTGCCACAACCATTACCTGCTGCCACAACTATCACCCACTGCCACTATCACCCCCTGTCACCATAAACCCCTGCCACCATCACCTGCCTCCACCATCACCCCGTTCCACCACCATCACCCCCTGCCACCATCACCTGCTGCAACCATCACCCCCTGCCACCATCACCTGCTGCCACCACCACCCGCTGCAACTATCACCCCCTGCAACAACCATCACCCCTTGCCACCATCACCTGCTGCAACCATCACTCCTTGCCACCATCACTCCTTGCCACCATCACCTGCTGTCACCACCATCACCCCCTGCAACCATCACCTGCTGCCACCATCACCTGCTGCAACCATCACCCCCTGCAAAAACCATCACCCCCTATCACCTGCTGCAACTATCACTCCTTGCCACCATCACCTGCTGCCACAACCATCACCCACTGCCACCATCACCCCCTACCACCATCAACCCCTGCCACCATGACCCATTTCACCACAATCACCCTCTGCCACCATCACCCCTGCCACCACCATCACCCCCTGCCACCATCACCCGCTGCATCCATCACCCCTGCCACCATCACCTGCTGCCACCATTACCCGCTGCCACCATCACCTGTTGCAATTATCACCTGCTGCAACCATCACCACCTGCCGCCATCACCTGCCACAACCATCACCCCCTGCCACCATCACCTGTCACTATCATCCCCTGCCACCATCACCTGCAGCAACCATCACCTGCTGCAACCATCACCCACTGCCACCATCACCCCTGCCACCATCTCCTGCTGCAACCCGAACCCCCTGCCATCATCACCTGCCATAACCATCACCCCCTGCCACCATCACCTGCCACTATCATCCCCTGTCACTATCACCTGTCACCATCACCTGCTGCAACCATCACCCCCTGCCACCATCACCTGCTGCAACCATCACCCCTTGCCACCATCCCCTGCTGCAACCATCACCCCCTGCCACAACCATCACCTGCTGCCACAACCATCACCCCCTGCCACCATCAACCCCTGCCACCATCAGCTCCTGCCACCACCATCACCCCATGCCACCATTACCTGCTGCAACCATCACCCCATGCCACCATCACCCGCTGCAACCATCACTCCTGCCACTATCACCTGCTGCCACCATTACCTCCTGTCACCATCACCCCCTACCACCATCACCTACTGCCACCATCACCCCCTGCCACCATCACCTGCGGCAACCATCACCCACTGCCACCATCCCTCCTGCCACAACCATCACCCCCTGCCACCATCACCTGCCGCAACCATCACCCCCTGCCACCATCACCCCTTGCCACCATCACCTGCCGCAACCATCATCCCCTGTCACAACCATCACCTGCTGCCACAACTATTACCCACTGCCACTATCACCCCCTGTCACCATAAACCCCTGCCACCATCACCTGCCTCCACCATCACCCCGTTCCACCACCATCACCCCCTGCCACCATCACCTGCTGCAACCATCACCTGCTGCCACCATCACCCGCTGCAACTATCACCCCCTGCAACAACCATCACCCCTTGCCACCATCACCTGCTGTAACCATCACTCCTTGCCACCATCACCTGCTGCCACCACCATCACCCCCTGCAACCATCACCTGCTGCCACCATCACCTGCTGCAACCATCACCCCCTGCAAAAACCATCACCCCCTGTCACCATCACCTGCTGCAACTATCACTCCTTGCCACTATCACCTGCTGCCATAACCATCACCTGCTGCCACAACCATCACCCACTGCCACCATCACCCCCTACCACCATCAACCCCTGCCACCATGACCCCTTTCACCACAATCACCCTCTGCCACCATCACCCCTGCCACCACCATCACCCCCTGCCACCATTAGCCGCTGCCACCATCACCTGTTGCAATTATCACCTGCTGCAACCATCACCACCTGCCGCCATCACCTGCCACAACCATCACCCCCTGCCACCATCACCTGTCACTATCATCCCCTGCCACCATCACCTGCAGCAACCATCACCTACTGCAACCATCACCCACTGCCACCATCACCCCTGCCACCATCTCCTGCTGCAACCCTCACCCCCTGCCATCATCACCTGCCATAACCATCACCCCCTGCCACCATCACCTGCCACCATCATCCCCTGTCACTATCACCTGTCACCATCACCTGCTGCAACCATCACCCCCTGCCACCATCACCTGCTGCAACCATCACCCCTTGCCACCATCCCCTGCTGCAACCATCACCCCCTGCCACAACCATCACCTGCTGCCACAACCATCACCCTCTGCCACCATCAACCCCTGCCACCATCAGCTCCTGCCACCACCATCACCCCCTACCACCATCACCTGCTGCAACCATCACCCCATGCCACCATCACCCGCTGCAACCATCACCCCCTGCCACCATCACCTGCTGCCACCATCACCCGCTGCAACTATCACCCCCTGCAACAACCATCACCCCTTGCCACCATCACCTGCTGCAACCATCACTCCTTGCCACCATCACCTGCTGCCACAACCATCACCTGCTGCCACCACCATCACCCCCTGCCACCATCACCTGCTGCAACCATCACCTGCTGCCACTAGGGATGAGCCGAACACCCCCCGGTTCGGTTCGCACCAGAACCTGCGAACGGACAGAAAATTCGCACGAACGTTAGAACCCCATTGACGTCTATGGGACTCGAACGTTCAAAATCAAAAGTGCTCATTTTAAAGGCTAATTTGCATGGTATTGTCCTAAAAAGGGTTTGGGGACCCAGGTCCTGCCCCAGGGGACATATATCAATGCAAAAAAACTTTTAAAAACGTCCGTTTTTTCGGGAGCAGTGATTTTAATGATGCATAAAGTAAAAAAAAAAAGTGAAATATTCCTTTAAATATCGTACCTGGGGGGTGTCTATAGTATGCCTGTAAAAGTGGCGCGTTTCCCGTGTTTAGAACAGTCCCTGCACAAAATGTCATTTTTAAAGGAAAAAATCTCATTTAAAACTGCTTGCGGGTTTTATGTAATGTCGGGTCCTGGCAATATGGATGAAAATCAGTGAGACAAACGGCATGGATACCCCCCAGTCCATTACCAGGCCCTTTGGGTCTTGTATGGATATTAAGGGGAACCCCGCACCCAAATTAAAATAAGGAAAGGTGTGGGGCCACCAGGCCCTATATACTCTGAACAGCAGTATACAGGCGGTGCAAACAAGACAGGGACTGTAGGTTTGTTGTTAAGTAGAATCTGTTTGTAATTTTGAACGGGTACATTTTTAACGTGTTTAGCTCCAGCCAAAAAATCTTTTTTAAGCTTTTTGGAAAACATAGGGAAGGGTTATCACCCCTGTGACATTTGTTTTGCTGTCTGTCCTCCTCTTCAGAAGATTTCACCTCACTTTTTGTCCCAATGACAAATGTTTTTTGAAAATTTGGGGTTTTATGTGGAACAAGGATTGGAAAGCATCAGTGGAAAGGAGAAATGTTTTTCCCATATTAACTCTTACAGGAGAGAATTTCCCTTCCTAGGGGTAGATTTCATCTCACTTCCTGTTGTCTCCTTACGTTTGCAAGTAGGAGTCGTTTGTAAGTTAGATGTTTGAAAGTAGGGGCCTGCCCTATATACTCAGCAGAAATTTGGGCCTTAGGTGTTGTTGTGGCCACAACACTGTAAGCCCTCACAGGGACCTGCTGTGAAATATTAGATCAAGAATTGTAATTACATGCCCCTGTTGACCAGGGGCAGAAAAATTGGGCCTTTGGTGCTGGTGGTGGTGCTGGTGCCACAACACTGTAAGTCCTCAATCGCTCTTGGTGGGTGCAGAAATGGGCCCTGCTGTGAAATATTAGATCAAGAATTGTAATTACATGCCCCTGTTGAACAAGGGCAGAAAAATTGGGCCTTTGGTGGTGGTGGTGGTGCTGGTGCCACAACACTGTAAGTCCTCACAGACACTCTAGTTGGAACGCAGGAACGAGCCCTGCTGCAAAGTATTGCATCAAAAATTGTAATTACATGACCCTGTTAAACAGGGGCTGAAAAATTGGGCCTTAGGCACTGGTGCTGGTGCCACAACACTGCAACCCCTCACAGATACTCTAGTGGGAACGCAGAAACGAGCACTGCTGCAAAGTATTGCATCAAAAATTGTAATTACACGCCCCTGTTAAACAGGGGCTGAAAAATTGGGCCTTAGGCACTGGTGCTGGTGCCACAACACTGCAACCCCTCACAGATACTCTAGTTGGAACACATAAACGAGCCCTGCTGCAAAGTATTGCGTCAAAAATTGTAATTGCACGCCCCTGTTAAACAGGGGCTGAAAAATTGGGCCTTAGGCACTGGTGCTGGTGCCACAACACTGCAACCCCTCACAGATACTCTAGTTGTAACGCAGAAACGAGCCCTGCTGCAAAGTATTGCATCAAAAATTGTAATTACACGCCCCTGTTAAACGGGGGCTGAAAAATTGGGCCTTAGGCACTGGTGCTGGTGCCACAACACTGCAACCCCTCACAGATACTCTAGTTGGAACGCAGAAACGAGCCCTGCTGCAAAGTATTGCATCAAAAATTGTAATTACACGTTCCTGTCAAACAGGGGCTGAAAAATTAGGCCTTAGGCACTGGTGGTGGCGCCCAGAACCAAAAATGTTCTTACAAGCTATCAGCGTGATCATTGAGGAGGAAGAGGATAATTACTCAGGGATAGTCACTCAGCATCAGCATAGGCAGTCTTTGAAGGGATCTGAGATTTAAAAAAAAATTATTCGGTTACATCAGCATCAGGTGCTTGGTAGCTGGTGGTGATCCAAGACTGATTCATTTTTATGAAGGTCAGTCGATCGACCGAGTTACAAAGCCTCCAGCAGCACTGAGTGTGCATTTCGAAAGAACGCTGAATGCAGGACAGGCCAGTAGCTCAATTGCATACTGTGCAAGCTCTGGCCAGTGATCCATCCTCAAGACCCAGTAACCCAGAGGATTTTTGGTGGGAAAGGTGTCCAAGTCAGATCTTGCCCCTAGGTATTCCTGCACCATGTAAAACAGACGCTGGCGATGGTTGCTGGAACCGATCATACCTTGGGACTGCGGACCAAAAAATTGTCTGAACTCATCGGTCAGACGGCCACCTTCTCCACCGCTCCTTCTTTGACTGACCGAAGCCTCAGCAACACGCTGTCCAGAAACAGGTGTTTGTAACCTCCCAGTCTCTGGGAACGCGTTGCACAGACCTTTCTGCAAGGCTTCCCGAAGATGTTTCATCCTCTGCTCCCCCTGCGATGGCAAGATAAGGTCCGCAACCTTACCCTTGTAACGTGGATCAAGGAGGGTTGCCATCCAGTATTGGTCCTTCTCCTTGATACCACGAATACGAGGATCCTTACGCAGGCTTTGCAGGATCAGGGAGGCCATGCAGCGTAGGTTTGCTGAGGCATTCGGTCCGGAGTCCTCTGGGTCACTAAGGACGACATGGTTCGCAGCCACCTCCTCCCAGCCACATACAAGTCCATGTGTTTCTTGGGACTGATCCCTTAAAGACTGCTGCTGATGCTGAGTGCCAGGCTCCACCTCCATACTGACACAATCTTCCTCCTCCTCCTCCTCCTCGTCCTCTTCCTGTGTGATCGGCGGGCATGCAGGAACACTGTCTGGATAAAGGGGGCCTTGAGCGCTAAGGAAGTCCTCCTCTTCCTGCCTCTGTTCTGCCTCAAGTGCCCTGTCCATTATTCCACTCAGCGTGTGCTCCAACAGGTGGACAAGGGGGACAGTGTTACTGATGCATGCACTGTCACTGCTCACCATCCTCGTGGCCTCCTCAAATGGTGACAGGACAGTGCATGCATCCCTGATCATGGCCCACTGGCGTGGGGAAAAAAAACCAAGCTCCCCTGACCTTGTCCTGGTGCCATAGTCGCATAGGTACTCATTGATGGCCCTCTGCTGCGTGTGCAGCCGCTGCAGCATGGCCAAAGTTGAGTTCCACCTGGTGGGCATGCCACAGATTAGGCGGTTCTTGGGCAGGTTAAACTCCTTTTGGAGGTCCGCCAGCCGAGCACTGGCATTATATGACCGGCGGAAATGCACACAGACTTTCCTGGCCTGCTTCAGGACATCCTGTAAGCCCGGGTACCTGCCCAAGAACCGTTGCACCACCAAGTTAAGGACGTGAGCCAAACAGGGCACATGGGTCATTTGTCCCTGTCGGAGGGCAGAGAGGAGGTTGGTGCCATTGTCGCAAACCACCATTCCTGCCTTAAGTTGGCGTGGCGTCAACCACCTCTGAACCTGCCCCTGCAGAGCTGACAGAACCTCTGCCCCAGTGTGGCTCCTGTCCCCCAAGCACACCAGCTCAAGCACCGCATGGCATCTTTTGGCCTGCGTACTTGCGTAGCCCCTTGAACGGCTACGGAGCACCGCTGGCTCCGAGGAAAAAGCACAGGAAGAGGCCATGGAGGAAGAAGAAGAGGAGGGGGTGGAGGAGAGAGGTGTGTCACAATCATTAGTAGTGGCATTTTGGAGGCGAGGTGGCGGAACAACCTCCAACACTACTGCACCTTGTCCTGCATCCTTCCCAGCTGCCAGCAGAGTCACCCAATGCGCCGTGAAACTTAGGTAACGTCCCTGTCCATGCCTGCTGGACCATGAGTCAGCGGTAATATGCACCTTACCGCTGACCGCCCTGTCCAGCGAGGCATGGACATTGCCTTCCACATGCCGGTAGAGAGCCGGAATCGCCTTCTGTGAGAAAAAGTGGCGTTTGGGTACCTGCCACTGAGGAACCGCACATTCCACAAACTCACGGAAGGGGGCAGAGTCTACCAACTGAAAAGGCAGCAGTTGAAGTGCTAGCAATTTTGCCAAGCTAGCATTCAACCGCTGGGCATGTGGATGGCTGGGAGCAAACTTCTTTCGGCGGTGCAGCAGCTGGGGCAGGGAAATTTGCCTGGTATAATCTGATGTCGCTGTACCAAAAACAGATTGCCCACAAGTACTTGGCTGTGACACACCTAATTCTACACCTTCATTCCTCTCAGTGCAGGTCTCAGAGAGGACTGAAGGTATAGTGGGGTTGGAGATCTCAGCTGATGAGGAGCAAGGAGAGGTCCTCTTTGTTCTTTGGTGTGGGTCTTTTAAGTACGCTTGCCAACGAACTGCATGGCAGGTCAACATATGTCTGGTCAAGCATGTGGTACCCAAGCGGGAGATGTTTTGGCCACGCGAGATACGCTTGAGACATATGTTGCAAATAGCAGTGGTACGATCTGATGCACTCGTCTCAAAAAAGGCCCACACCAAAGAACTTTTTGAATAACGCGCAGAGACTGCAGCGCCCTGCACATGTGGAGCTTTGGGGTGTAATGCAGTCAATGTGCTGCCCTTAGGCTGGCCCCTGGAGGGCATCCTGCCTCGTTGGTGATGTGCCGCCTCCTCCTCCTCCTCTCAGGCACCCACGTTGAGTCAGTGACCTCATCATCCCCTCCCTCCTCATCACTGGAGCAAACCTGGCAGTATGCTGCAGCAGGGGGAGCATGACTGCCAGATTGCTGTCCTTCTTGGGCACCCCCTCTGTCCATGCTCATGTTACTGCCTTCATCGAGCTCAGTATCATCATCAGAGCCTTCCAAACGCTGGGCATCCTCCTGGAGCATGTACCCAACACTGTGGTCAAACAGTTCGAGGGACTCCTCAGGAGGACATGGTGGGGCTAGGGAAGGAGTCACTGATGACATTGAGCCGAGAGAAGAGGCCGCTGCTTTGCCAGACAAAGTACCCTGAGCATGGGTGAGAGAAGATGAGGATGAGGACGGCTCGGTCATCCACTCGACCAAGTCTTCCGCATGTTGCGGCTCAACACGGCCAGCTGCCGAAAAAATGGCCAAGCGTGTCCCACGGCCACGTGCTGATGAGGATGCACCGTCTCCACGACCAGCACTAGACACAGAGCCTGCTTGCCCTCTCTTATTGGCTTGTGACTGTCTGCCTCTCCTTCTTGGCCTTCCAGACATACTAATGGCCTGTAGCTGCACTAAGCTGGGATATATATATATATATGTATATATATATATATATATATATATATATATATATATATATATATATATATATATACGGATACTGCAGCTAGCAAAATCAACTGCCTGCCTGTAGTATGAGAACACCACCAACCTTCTACCGGTAGCTTTAGCTGAACACTGTGCAGAGCTTGCAAAAAACGAACTTGTAGCTTTTTTAGCTGCCTGCGGTAGTGATAGGATCAGGAAAACACCACCAACCTTCTACAGGTAGCTTTAGCTGAACACTGTGCAGAGCTCGCAAAAAAATAACTTGTAGGTATAGCTGAACACTGTGAGGAGGACGCACCACACTAACTTGTAGTTTTAGCTGAACACTGTGAGCAGGACGCACTACACTAACTTGTAGTTTTAGCTGAACACTGTGCAGAGGTCTCACTACACTGACTTGTAGTTTTAGCTGAACACTGTGAGCAGGACGCACTGCACTAACTTGTAGCTTTAGATGAGCACTGTGCAGAGCTCGCAAAAAAATAACTTGTAGGTTTAGCTGAACACTGTGAGGAGGACGCACCACACTAACTTGTAGTTTTAGCTGAACACTGTGAGCAGGACGCACTGCACTAACTTGTAGCTTTAGATGAACACTGTGCAGAGGTCTCACTACACTAACTTGTAGTTTTAGCTGAACACTGTGAGCAGGACGCACTACACTAACTTGTAGCTTTAGATGAACACTGTGCAGAGCTCGCAAAAAAAAATAACTTGTAGGTTTAGCTGAACACTGTGAGGAGGACGCACCACACTAACATGTAGTTTTAGCTGAACACTGTGAGCAGGACGCACTGCACTAACTTGTAGCTTAGATGAACACTGTGCAGAGGTCTCACTACACTAACTTGTAGTTTTAGCTGAACACTGTGAGCAGGACGCACTGCACTAACTTGTAGCTTTAGATGAACACTGTGCAGAGGTCTCACTACACTAACTTGTAGTTTTAGCTGAACACTGTGAGCAGGACGCACTACACTAACTTGTAGCTTTAGATGAACACTGTGCAGAGGTCTCACTACACTAACTTGTAGTTTTAGCTGAACACTGTGAGCAGGACGCAATGCACTAACTTGTAGCTTTAGATGAACACTGTGCAGAGCTCGCAAAAAAATAACTTGTAGGTTTAGCTGAACACTGTGAGCAGGACGCACCACACTAACTTGTAGTTTTAGCTGAACACTGTGAGCAGGACGCACTGCACTAACTGTAAATAGTTTAGCTGCCTGACTGTGGTACAAATAGGATCAAAAGAACACCAGCAATTTTCTTCAGGTAGCTGTAAATACTGTAACAAGACAAGCCTGCCTGTCAGTAAGAAGATAACAGGAACGGATCTAGCTAAACTGAATACAGTGTATATATATATATATATATATGCAACACCTGGGATGCATATATATACACAATACACTGTAAGTGCAGCTAACTCACTGATTGTCCTGCCTAATCTATCTAACTCAAATGAAATGACAGTCTCTCTGTCTATTTATCTCTCTTTCAACGCCGGAACACACACTACACAGGGCCGCCGTGCAGGCGGCCTTATATAGTGTGGGGCGTGTTCTAAACCCCCTGAGCCATAGTTGGCCAAAGCCACCCTGGCTTTGGCCAATTATAGCTCTCTCTACCGACGGCGCTGTGATTGGCCAAGCATGCGGGTCATAGTACATGCTTGGCCAATCATCAGCCAGCAATGCACTGCGATGCCGAGTGAATTATGGGCCGTGACGCGCCACACGAATTTGGCGCGAACGGCCCATAACGTTCGGAATTCGGCAAACGACCAAACAGCCAATGTTCGAGTCGAACATGGGTTCGACTCGAACACGAAGCTCATCCCTAGCTGCCACCATCACCTGCTGCAACCATCACCCGCTGCAACCATCACCCCTTGCAAAAACCATCACCCCTGTCACCATCACCTGCTGCAACTATCACTCCTTGCCACCATCACCTGCTGCCACAACCATCACCTGCTGCTACAAACATCAACCACTGCCACCATCATCCCCTGCCACCATGACCCCTTTCACCACAATCACCCTCTGCCACCATCACCCCTGCCACCACCATCACCCCTGCCACCACCATCACCCCCTGCCACCATCACCTGTTGCAATTATCACCTGCTGTAACCATCACCACCTGCCGCCATCACCTGCCACCACCATCACCCCCTGCCACCATCACCTGCTGGGATCACCCCCTGCCACCATCACCTGCCACCATCACCCCCTGCCACCATCACCCACTGCCACCATCACCTGCTGCCAACATCACCTACTGCAACCATCACCCCTTGCCATCACCTGCTGCAACATCACCCCCTGCCACAACCATCACCTGCTGCCACAACCATCACCCACTGCCACCATCACCCCCTGCCACCATCAACCCCTGCCACCATCAACCCCTGCCACCATCACCCCTGCCACCACCATCACCCCCTGCCACCATCACCTGCTGCAACCATCACCCGCTGCATCCTTCAGCCCTGCCACCATCACCTGCTGCCACCATTACCCCCTGCCACCATCACCTGCTGCAACCATCACTCCCAGCCGCCATCCTCTGCCACAACCATCACCCCCTGCCACCATCACCTTCCACCATCACCCTCTGCCACCATTACTTGTCACCATCACCCCCGGCCACCATCACCTGCTGCCATCATCCCCTTCCACCATCACCTGCTGCAACCATCACCCCCTGCCACCATCAGCTTCTGCAACCATCACCTGTCACAATCACCTGCTGCCATCACCCTCTGCTGCAACCATCATCTGTCACCATCACCTGCTGCACCATCCCCCCACCACAACCATCACCCCTGCCACCATCACCTGCTGGCTGCCACCATCACCCCCTGCCACAACCATCACTCCCCGCCACCATCACCTGCTGCAACCATCACCCCCTGCCACCATCACCTGCTGCCATCACCCCCTGCTGCAACCATCATCTGTCACCATCACCTGCTGCAACCATCACTTCACCGTCAGCTGGGTTGGGCTGTCACTCCATCCCTGTGGACAGGCCACCACGAGGGCTCCTCTGTTCCGTGTGCTCAGCCTCCAGGTTACTGTTTTTAAAGGTTGGCGCTCCTGGCGGGATTCTCCATGACATCACTCGCCCGAGCCAGTAGCGTGCCGCACATCCTCTTTGAAATCCGGCCCCTCCTGCCGACCAAATACAGGATCGGCTCACCAAGCTCCAGAACTACGCATGCGCAGTACCAAGCCGACCCGGTCAAGGCTAAGTTTTACTGGCACTTTTACTCTTACGGGCATTTACTGGCAGGGAGAAAAGTGCCCTGTTTTTACGAGCTGCCCGTAAAAATATGGGCGGTTGGCAACAATGATAGAGGTTGGAATACATATTTCAATTTCAATGTTTGCTAATGATACCAAGATATGCAGGGCAATATCTTCACCAAGGATATAGCAACTTTACAAAAACACTTTGATAAAATAGAAGAATGGGCAGGTACATGGCACATGAGATTTAATTTTGAAAAATGCAGTTATGCAATGAAAGCTAAAAATATGCATACAAAATACTTATTCTGGGGAGAACCTCTGGGGGAATCGAGGATGGAAAATGATTTGGAGATCCTAGTAGATGACAGACTTAGCATGCATGCAGTGCCAAGCTGCAGCAAACAAAGCTAGCAGACTACTGGCATGCATTAAAAGGGGGATTCACTTGAAAGATAAAACTAGATGTATACCACTTTACAAAAACCTGGTTCACCCACAACTTGAGTATGCCATCCAGGTGAATGGAAGACCTCAGCTATAAGGAAGACTAAAAGCAATAAATTAAACCCTTAAATGGTGACTGTTGTATTGGTAAAAACTGTTTCATATAAAGACTCAGAGGAGGAAATGCAGCCACACAATTAAGTTGGATGAGAAGCTGTTCAATCTTAAACTGCATAAGGGGTTCTTTACTATTAGAGCAGTGTAAATAACTTAAAAAAACGATTACATGTGTTTCTCAGCGAAAACAATTTACAGTAATATGGACATTCATAGCGACCTGAGCACACACAGGTGGCCTCCATATTTCCCTCAGTACAGGTGGTGGCCTCCAAAGTTCCCTCAGTACAGGTTTTTCTTTAGATATGAACAGGTTTGAGGCAATGTGCAAGGATTATGTTGTAAATGTTCTGTTTGTCAATGTAAGCTGTTGGAAGGTATACAAAGGAAAATACTTGATATCTTGGTAGGAGGCATATTAAAGCTGACATATAGGAGGATAAAACTGTCAGTACCATTGCTGTAGAAAATCAAATATTCAGCTGCAGCAGTTAGAAGAGCAAACAGAGAAACTTCCCTATCAATACACCTGTTACACATTACACTGCAGAATTCCAGTCTTCACATTCTCTTACAGTACCAGTACAGTTTAATGGAAATGAATGCAGAGACTTCTTGTAGACACTATCATTATTAATATTTATTTCTAACCATTCAGTAATCATGGTTAGAATTTTGATTGTATCTGCAAAAAAAAAAAAAAAGAACCTTACCTGTGCATTTGCAACAGCCTTCAACTACAAAAAAATAAAATAAAAAGGGCAGGACTGAGATGTTTTGGTTTGTTTTTAATAGGCCCAGTAGCACATTTATGTCGTAAATAAACCATTTTTGGTTTGCTTCAATTTTTTACATTAAAATCAACAGTTTTGGTGGAAAGAATTCTAATTTGATGGTAAATACAACTATGATGTGGACTGAATCAGTGTCATTAACATGGGTTAATCTGATGTCATGCTAGCATTCAAGTTGGCAAAGGTCATGTGTCTGCATACTTTACAATATTATCAATCTGCACATGACTGGAGGTTTTCCATCTGTTTTGTTTTTTATTTTTTATTTTTTGTGCAGATCATTTTTTTTCCGTCTTGGAAAAATAATCAGCCAGACAGGTCAAAATGTGTAATTGCTTACCACTCTCTGAAAAAAGAGCATATAGCAGTTGCTGGCAGGCATTTAGAAGCCACTGTTGCTGCTTCCTAATGCCTGTTTTTTTGTTTTTTGCTTTTTTTGTTTAATTGATAAATAGCAATTTTACATTGCATGCTAATTTTATATTAACATTTGGCTCACAGTTATGGTGCAACCCTATTAATCTCAATAGGCAAGTTTGACAGACGGTGCCAAATTCTGCAGCCTGAGTGACCGTATGTGTACAGCCTTGTCAGGCTGTAATGTTAGATTTCCAGTGGGTGGCTGGGGCAGCAGTAAAACAGTGCCTCAGCCATCTGTTTTAAGCACCCACTGAATGCTGGTGTGAAAGAACTCTTCCATACTTTTTATGATTTTAAATAAGTTTATTTCATAATCTGATGGATGGAAATATGATTATATTCATGATCAAAGCATCTTAATGCTGTTGATCAATGCAAAATGATCAATAATTTTGCACCCTGGTTGATCAACTCAGTTTGCTCACATCCAGTCTCAATCGATCAGTCGAAAGGGGAAGTTATGCTAATTCAATTTTGTCAATTGTTACAGCACATCATCTCCTCACTGCCTGTGCACCATGGACTGGGGAGGTGAGCGGACCCATCAACAGATAGAAAACTTCTAGAACTCCTGGGATCAGTGGCAGTGCTGGGGGGAGGGGAGGGTGTGATCAATGGCGATGCTGTTTTTTTTACCGACTACCAATATAAAGAGGATTTTCAACATCGGCCACCAATAAAATAGGGGTTTACACTGACCACTAATGTAATAGAAGCATTCACAGTAACCACCAATGTAATGGGAAGATTTACACTGACCACCAATGTAAGGAGGGATTTACACTGCCCACTAATATAAGGGGAACATTCACACTGGCCACTAGTGTGAATCAAAGGATTCTACACCAAGCACCAATGTAATGGCAAGATTTACACTGACCAACAATGTAACGGAGACATTTATCCGGCGTTCACATTTGTATGGTCAGGAACACATGCAAAATCGCTTTCCTGACACCACAGAAACGTGCTGTCCTTTAGCAGATATAGAGCAGTGCCATTAATTATTAATGACACCCTCACGCATCTGCTGACATGTACTGTGGCACCGTATGATTTTGAAAAAGGGTTAGGGACTTTCTTCCAAATTTCTAGCGCATAGAGCATCCCATTGAAATGAATAGGCTGCCCTACACGCTACCTACATCTTTATCCACCCTGTCAGTACACCTTTGCATCCTAAAACCCCTGCTAACCTCTGCACCCCAAACCTCCCCCCATCCTTTCCACTCCAAACCCCCTCCCCCTTAACTCTACCTGCCTCCTCTGCACCCACCTTCATTACCTCTATACATCCCTTCCTTGCTCCCCTGTGCACCCCAAACTGTAATTCCTTCTTTGCCTACCTCTGCACACCCCACACTACCCTCCCCCACCAATTTGCTTACCTTTGCAGAACAGGCTGATATTAGGCTTAATGACCACAGTAGCAGGCAGGACTTTCAAGCATACCCCTTTGTCTTCCCAGTGGGCAGCATTAAGCAGAAACGATGGTGGATATGACTTCAGGGGGTTCATGATATACATATGAATGCCGACTTTATTTACATATTAATGCTGCTGACCACAGCTATTTACAAATGAATGTTGCCACTATTTACATATTAATGCCATTATTTACATGTAAACACAGGGTCTGCAGGCAAGTCATCCATACACAACGATAGGGCAGAGTTGGGCAGCATTTGTAGCAGCACTTCATAATCTCAATACTGGGACACGGCATGGGACTAAAACTTCAAGGGACAAAGGAATTTAAACCAGGATAGTTGGCAAGTATGAGGCAGCTTCTTTGGGCCTCACAACAATGACAGGGCCCAGGGCAGCTGCCCCTTTTGCCCTGCCTTAAAGACGGCTCCACTGGAGTTTGTACTCTCCAGTTTTAATAAATCAGCCCCACAGTCTTACTGCACCTGGTGTGAATGGGTCCTAAGGCTCCCTTCACACCTAGGCATCTCGGATTGCGGACAGAATCGCAGCGATTCTGCCCGCTATCCCAAATCACAGTAAATCCTTGTCACCTCCGATGGCACCCTGATCACGACTTAATTTTGCCACGATTGTAGCCCGATAAATTTCTGTAAAATAGTGCAAACAGAATTGCGGAATGCCTGTCACCCAAAAGAAGTTCAAGAACTTCTTTTGGGTGACAGGCGTCCCGTGATTCTGTTTCTGCAATGTGAACGGAGCCTTATGCCCTGTACACACGATCGGACATTGATCGGACATTCCGACACCAAAATCCATGGATTTTTTCCGCCGGATGTTGGCTCAAACTTGTCTTCCCTACACGCGGTCGCACAAAGTTGTGGGAAAATCCGATCGTTCTGAACACGGTGACGTAAAACACGTACGTTGGGACTATGAACGGGGCAGTAGCCAATAGCTTTCATCTCTTAATTTATTCTGAGCATGTTGTTGGCACTTTGTGCGTCGGATTTGTGTACACACGATCGGAATTTAACCGATCGGATTTTGTTGTCGGAAAATTTTATATCCTGCTCTTAAACTTTGTGTGTCAGAAATTCCTACGGAAAAAGTCCTATGGAGCCCACAAATGATTGGAATTTCCGACAACACAATCCGATCGCACTTTTTCCGTCAGAAAATCCGACCGTGTGTACAGGGCATTACTGTCCGGGCAGTTGACTACAGGCAGGGCACCTATCAAGCTGTGTTACTTAACTGCAAAAAAAAAGTAAGGTCACCAAAGTCGCTATATTCTCTGGCAGGGGTGCCTGGTTCTGAAAAAAGTGAATAGTTCTGTTCAGGAGATGTGGCAGATGTTACTTTCTTACTTTGGAGTCAGGGTTTTTATATCCTTTTTTTGCTTCTTTTGGTCTTTGGATGGGATTTCTATTGAGATCCTTACCTCCCTATTTATAAATTTATATTTGGACCGCCATTAACTTTTTATTACTTTAGAATGTCTATCCAGTTCAAAGAACAGCATACTACTGTCAGTAACCGTATACATAAAAAAAAAAACTTTTAAACAAAATAAATACTGTTTATGATCCGTCTTTTTCCTCCAACTGCCGTCAACGCATGTGGTGATATGAATCTCCAATGCTGCATGTGGGCAAACCTCCTCCTGTCAAAGCTGATCTGGTGTAAAGAAGACAAATTATTCCTTTGCTATTGGTGCTTCGCACAGCAAGTAAATAATGTAAAATAATTTGATGCTTTTCAGTTCATTGTAGTGTGTTTTATATCTCATTGTGAGCGGTCCTGGAAAACCCCTTGGATTTATTATAGTGACGACATATAAATCCATTCTGTTTGAAAAAAAGCCAATTCTGCTGCCACTACCCAGACATCATTCCACAAAAACCATAGCTTCCAAATCTGGTAGTGATGAAGACTTATGCCACGTACACGCGGTCGGATTTTCCAACGGAAAATGTTCGATGGGAGCCTTTTGTCAGAAATTCCGACCGTGTGCAGGCTCCATCGGACAGTTTCCATCAGAATTTCCGTTGCACAAAATTTGAGACCTGGTTCTGTAATTTTTTTGACAACAAAATCCGCTCGCGTAAATTCCGATCGTGTGTGCACAATTCCAATACACAAAGTGCCACGCATGCTCGGAATCAAGCAGAAGAGCCGCACTAGCTATTGAACGTAATTTTTCTCAGCTTGTCGTGCGTGTTGTACGTCACCGCGTTCTTGACGTTCGGAATTTCCGACCGACTTTGTGTGACCGTGTGTATGCAAGACAAGTTTGAGCCAACATCCGTTGGAAAAAAAACATGGATTTTGTTGTCAGAATGTCCGATCGTGTGTACGAGGCATAACAAGCCTGAGACAGCTGGGACATACTTGGCTCTGTAAAACAAGTATTAGGCTGCATCTGTCTGTATACCAGCAGTTCTTGATGGATCGCTGAGACATAAAGGATTAATCTGCATGTTGTCCTTAACCACTTCATTATTGTCCTATATGTTATAAAATGGTGAACTGGTGTCTGGTGTTCAAGAATGCTGCTTTAAAATAGCTCCGTGTTTCAGTTGGGTTGTCATTAGATCACAGGCAAAATGCACAGAGCCAATCAGAGTGGCTCTGTGACGTGATCACTTTCATGATGGAGGAAGGGAAGAAAGGATGAATGTAGGAATGAAGATTTAAAGATGTATTCAACCCAAGAACAAAAATGCAATACATTGTAGCTTACTGATCACTAGATGTGGTGGCTGCATTCGTTTTTAGGCTTTTTTTCTTTACTTTTCCTGGTGATCTGGCCAGCAACAGCTAGTAACATACTTCCTGCCCTAGGGAAGTGACACCTTTAGACAGCAGCATTATTGATCTGGAGAGAGGGTAGTGTTAGATCCTCTAGCAGATTTAGATGGACTTGACTAATTAAAGCTGAACTCACATTTTTTAAGAAATATTGTAACAGTTTTTTTTATCCCTTTTGGGATAATGCTTTAACATAAATGAATGAAAGCTGACCATTGTAAGCACCCTTGTCAGTGTTGAATGATTTGTCTCATCGCTTCAATTGCCATTTTTTGTTAGACAGTTTATTCTGTTGAAGGAAATTGAAAAATAACAGACTTACTGGCCAGATTAACAGGTGAAAATAAAGGAAAAATAGAAAACTAGTGCAGACACCACATCTAAGAATTGGTAAGCTGCAGTATGCAGATTTTATTTATTAGATTTCTCTTAATGTGGGATTGTTTTTTTTTTTTTTTTTTTAACAACTCTTTCACCCCCCCCCACCTCCACTATAAATCTGCATCCTGTCTCTGCAGTTCCTGTATATTAACCCCTTCAATGCTCTTATTCTGCACATTAACCCCTCATTTCCATCTTCCCATTATATGTGCCCTGTACATTATTGATGTGCTGTAGTGCACTATTACAAGTCTCTGTGTTTAACCACTTCAATACCAGCATGTTTCTTAATTTTCAAAAAATTGTGGAAAAAAGTTAGATTACCCTGGGCTGTCTGCTTTTGTCTTTTTTCCTTTATATACCATATAATATAGAAATTAAAATATAAATAAATATATATTCCACTATATAATATTAAAACAAGTCAAATACAAGCCAATACCACCAAAAGAAAGCTCTATCTGTCTGAAAAAAATATATAGATTCATTTAAGTACAGTGTTGCATGACTAGGTGATTGTCATTTAACTTTCACAGCACTGAAAACTAAAAAAAACAACGAAGGGGAAAATTACGGGTGGGTAGTCAAGTGGTTAAAAGAGAAATTAACATTTTTTTTTACCTTTGCACATCGTTTGTATATTATTTCTCCATTATAAAAATATAAATATAAAAAAATAATAATATTGTAATAATGTAGGTAAGTATACTTTATATTTTCATATGTAACCAGCAGGTGGAGCCATAGTCTTCTCTTCACATGTTTACTGTATTTACTGTGTATTTGCAAAACAAATATTTTACATAAATATTAATATATAATATTGAGTTTTATATACTGCATATATGATACAGTGGCTTGCAAAAGTATTCACCCCCTTGGCATTTTTCGTGTTTTATTGCCTCACAATCTGGAATTAACATGAATTGTTTGAGGATTTGTATCATTTAATTTACAGAACATGCCCACAACTTTGAAGATGTTTTTTTTATTGTGAAGCAAACAACAAATAGGACAAAATAACAGTAAATGTGCATAACTATTCGCCCCCCTAAAGTCAATACTTTGTAGAGCCACCTGTTGCGGCTATCACAGCTCCAAGTCGCTTTGGATAAGTCTCTATGAGCTTGCCACTGGGATTTTTGCCCATTCCTCCTGGCCATTCCAACACATTTACATGTTTCCCCTTAAACCACTCAAGTGTTTCTTTAGCAGTGTGTTTGGGGTCATTGTCCTGCTGGAAGGCGAACCTCCGTCCTAGCCTCAAATCACACACAAAGTGGTACAGGTTTTGCTCAAGAATATCCCTGTATTTAGCACCATCCAACTTTCCCTCAAACCTGACCAGTTTCCCAGTCCCGACTGCTGAAAAACATCCCCACAGCATGATGCTGCCACCACAATGTTTCACTGTGGGGATGGTGTTTTTTGGGTGATGTCATGTGTTGGGTTTGCGCCAGAAATAACGTTTTCTTTGATAGCCTAAAAGTTAAATTTTAGTCTCATCAGACCAGAGCACCTTCCTCCATACGTTTTGGGAGTCTCCCACATACCTTTTCGCAAACTCAAACATGCCATTTTGTTTTTTGCTGAAAGTAATGGCTTTCTTCTGGCTACTCTGTCATAAAGCCCAAATCTATGGAGCGTACGGCTTATTGTTGTCCTATGTACAGATACCCCAGTCCATGCTGTGGAACTCTGCAGCTCCTCCAGGGTTACCTTAGGTCTCTGTGCTGCCTTTCTGATTAATGCCCTCCTTGCCCGGTCCGTGAGTTTTGGTGTACGGCTGTCTCTTGGCAGGTTTGCTGTTGTGCCATGTTCTTTGCATTTGGTTATGATAGATTTGATGGTGCTCTTAGGGATAACCTAACCCTGACTTGTACTTCTCAACAACATTGTCCCTTACTTGTTTGGAGAGTTCCTTGGTCTTCATGGCAGTGTTTGGTTAGTGGTGCCTCTTGCTTAGGTGTTGCAGCCTCTGGGGCCTTTCAAAAAGGTGTGTATATGTAATGATAGATCATGTGACACTTAGATTGCATACAGGTGGACATCATTTCACTAATTAGGTGACTTCTGAAGGTAATTAGTTGCACCAGAGCTTTTTATAGGCTTCAAAACAAAGGGGGTGAATACATACACACATGCCAATTATCAGTTTTTTATTTCTGAAAAATAGTTTTATGAATATATTTTTCTAATTTTACTTCACCAACTTAGACTATTGTGTTCTGATCCATCACATTATTCAGATTAAAAAAAACATTAAACTAAAGGCTGTAACGTAACAAAATAGGTAAAAAGCCAAGGGGGTGAATACTTTTGCAAGGCACTGTATTCATTTTTTTTTTTTTCATTTATAAACAAACAGGGTTTTTTTTCAGATTCAAGAATGTCTTAAATGATATATTGTTTTTATGCACATATCATGCAAATCTTAAACTCAAACTTGGAGTTCATCCCACAATTCATAGAAGTTGTCTTAGCAACCTATTGAAAGTTTTGCACATTGCGTTGTGGGGGTGGGGGAGTGTACCTGAGCTCCAAGTTTGAGCAAAATCAGGATTTGCATATTGTAATGGTCACTACCGAGGTATACAGAGGATGAATTTAAAAAACCACTGCTATGTACTTGTATCTTGTGGTGTCTGCTTCATTTATGCCACTTGGTACTACACTGCCATTTACCAGAGTAAGAAATTGTCTTTACAATATATAGGATTTTTTATGGATTTTTGGTATCCTGGCATCTTTTGTCATTGGTTAACCCAAAATCCTCCATGCAAACAGCTAAATACTCAGATGAAATGAATCTAAACTGTTATAGCTGTTAAAGCATTTGTAACTCTGACAACATTGTCCAGGATCTCTCTCCAGGCTACCCTGCAACATGGTCCAAGATCCACTCCAGTCTGTGATTGGACCATGAAGGTGCTGCAATACACTGATTAGATTATTCCTCTACTCTCCTCACATGTTCACAGACATCAGCATGGAAAGCATCAGACTTTCCTGTCTGCTAAAATGTTGTCACTCTTCACCAACCTAAAATAATTTTTTGATTGACATTCTGTATACTTTAATGACTCTGCATTATTTAATTATAACTGGATTACACAAATCGTCTATGTTGATTTTATCTTGTTCTGGAAAAAGACCAGAATGTGGAAGTCCCTGAAAACCTGCCCTGTGAACAAAGCTATTGTATTTTAAAGGACATATAAACCCAGGACCTATAAACCCAAGAACAATCATTTCATATATCGCAGCTTAGCAGTCTTTAGATGTGGTGGCAGCATTTGTTTTCATTTTTCAGGCAGGAACATTTGCCAGAAATCCAGTGTTCTTGTCACTTCATACGAGCTAAAAGTAAAGCAGAAACAATGTTATCTTATGCAAACTACTAATCCTTCCTTTTCCCTATGTAATGTTGATGAAGAAAAGAAGATAACTGTGGCTCTCTCCATAGATACAGTGGAGGGAGTGAGCGTAACCACCCAAGGACTGGAAGTGCGTTATCAGGTGAAATGAAAGAAAGAAAGGCCTGAAAAAATAAAACGACTGCAGCTAACTTATCTAAAGACTGGTATGGTGCAATGTATGAAATTATTGTTTTATGTTTAGATATGCATTGATGATTATAGAGATAGAATGACTGCTCATGTTTATGTACGAATCTTAACCAGAAAATATTGTGGGTTGGGGGGATTGTGCACACATGTCCAACCATAATCTGTCCACACATATTCAACCATAAACCACCACGCATGTCCAACCATAATCTGTGCATGCATGTTCAACCATAAACCACCACGCATGTCCAACCAAAGTCTGTGCATGCATGTTTGACCATGGGGAAGTTCCAAAATAAGGTAATGTTCCTCTCCCATCAGGGCTACATTAAGACCCCTTTCACACTGAGCCGCCCCGGGCGTCAGCGGGAAATGTGCGCTATTTTTACCGGCATTTTAGCGGCGCTATTCAGTCGCTTTTGGGACGGTTTTCACCCCCTGCTAGCAGCCAAAAAGGGGTTAAATCCGCCCACAAAATGCCGCTGCTGTATGACGGCGCTGCCTCATTGTTTTCAATGGGCAGGAGCGGTGGAGGAGCAGTGTAGGAATGGTGTATTCACCGCTCCTACACCGCTGCAAAGAAGCTGCTGGCAGGACTTTTTGTGACGCCCTGCCAGCGCAGTGCCCCAGTGTGAAAGCACTCAGGCTTTCACACTGGGATTGCAGCTGAGGCTTTTTTCAGGCGCTATGCAAGTGCTATTTTTGGCACTGTAGCGCCTGAAAACGCCTCCAGTGTGAAAAGGGTCTAATAAATGGCTTTCCATTAGCTTCTAGACCCCTTTCACACTGAGGCGCTTTACAGGTGCTACAGCGCTAAAAATAGCGCCTGCATAGCGCCTGTAAAGCGCCGCTCCTGTCTCTCCAGTGTGAAAGCTTGAATGCTTTCACACTGGAGTGGAGCGCTTGCAGGACCTTAAAAAAACGCAGGACGTTAAAAAACTTCTGCAAGCAGCATCTTTGGAGCAGTGTATACACCGCTCCTGCCCATTGAAATCAATGAAGCAGCACGGCTATACCACTGGCATAGCGCTGCTGCTGCAGCGCTTTGCGGTGGTTTTAATCCTTTCTCTGCCACTAGCGGGGGGGTAAAAGCGCCCTGCTAGCAGCTGAATAGCGCCGCAAAATTGACGGTAAAGCGCTTTACCGCCGACGCACCCACTGCCCCAGTGTGAAAGGGGCCTTAACCTGAATCATCTTTTTTTAATTTAGTTTTAATTTGTTTCCTAGTTTCAGCCAGCCAAACAATTGAAATATCCCATGCTTTAAAGAGCAGCAGCAGTCCAGTTTTTTCTGACAAAATATCAACCTGGAGTCTTAGTAATTTGCCATAATAGGCAGTGAAGAATATCCTAGTGAAGAAGGCTAGCAGACATGGGGAAAAGGAGCTTACTAGTAAAAGCCCATGGAGGAGTGGAAAGCCAGTAAAAGATTGCCATCTATACCTGAAATCAGTTTTAGGTGACCTGATGTATTAACAGCCAACTCCACCCAAAACTGATACCCTTTGAGGAGTGCAGCATTGACTATTCCAACCCAAATTCAACATTTTTACAATGCTGCCATGATCATTAAAACAACAAAATTGTTGTCAGGGTCCTGAATGATAATCCATAATGTAGAATAAATAACTGATTTTAGAGTACAACAGAACATGGCCCCTTCAATGTTGCTTTAAAATTGTGATGAGACAAAAACTACCACAGTTAACACTTGTTTCAGTGGAGACTCCGAAAGAAAACACACTTCAACCCAATGGTGCTGTCCCAGATATGAAATATCAGTTTTTGGTTGAATGTGCCTTTACATTTATTGATTACACAGTGCTCACTGTTTCAAAGTCTATATGTTCTCTAAAGTTTTGTGTTATGCTGAAGACAAATTAGTTAGAATGAAAACTTTTTGAAACACTTAAAACAGCTGTGCAGCCCAGTATAGTGTATTGCAATTGCTGATGTTGTGAAATCTGTCCCCTCCCATGTAACTGTCATGGGGAAGTTCTAACATTAGCTCATGTTCCCCTCCCTCCAAGGCAAACTTTAAAACAGTTGCAGTTGGAGATGTTCACATTAAAGCTGAAAGGGTTTCCACAAAGTGATCATTGGTACCACAGTTGTAAAACATTCTGTAGAAGGAGGCATCCGTCATTGAGGAGGCTTACCGGTCCTGTCCCAAGATGCTCGGTTTGGACTCACTAAGGTAGGTCAACGCTTGTTGGTCATAGTTGTTTTTTGTTCCCACCTGTGACTTTTTTTTCTTTTTTCTTTTTTCTTTTTTTTAAAGCAAAGATGAAAAAGTCCTAAAATCTAAGTGCACTTTAAAAAATTAAACTGTAGTAATTACAGTAAACTGTAATAAGGAATAACAAAAGTGGAAATTATTTGTCTTTTTAACATTTAATAACTGTAGTTCTAAACATCATTGATGTATATATAAATGTTCTTGCCGTTAGAAATTTACACTTTGATTATTGTCCAATTTTTTACTTTTACCCCTACTGATTTACTATACTGATGTAAATATATGCATAATCTCCTACGATAGATAGATAGATAGATAGATAGATAGATAGATAGATAGATAGATAGATAGATAGATAGATAGATAGATAGATAGATCTATATATACACATAAACCCCTGTTCACTTGACTTGTCCCAGACCATATATTTAGGTGTTATATATTTTTTAGAGTTCTCAGGTGAAAATAAAGGAAATTTTTTTTTTTGCAACACTTTTTAAATTAGTCAATAGATACATATTATTTCCAGTAGTATAGTACACTGAAAATAAAAATACATTTCTTTTAAAAGGTTATTTCAGTTAAAATCAGTATTTTTTATTTTATTTTTATTTTTGCTTTATCTGATATTATAGGTCACCTCATATGTCTCAGCAACCTCAGCAGCAAATTCTTCCTTTCTGAGTTTCTGGTCCCATATTCTCATGGAGTCTCGCTCCTTCTGCTGTAGTCTCTATTATGTAAAAAAAAAAAAAAAAAACAGAATATCCAACAGGATGAGTCAAAGCCTTATGTCATGATTTCTGGATATAGATGCCAGACACTGATGAAAAGATCTCTCCCTTGGTATTTCTAAGAGATACTGGTGGGCGATTTAGATTCTCCAGGAATTGATCAGCATTAGGCGGACTGACCCTTTACTTTGATTGTAGGTTCCAGAGAATTTCAGCCTTTTTTTCACCAGTATCAGCTTTAGGATTACTTGTTTTAGTAAATATTCTCTTGATTCAAAAAACCTATTAGCCAGAAACAAAAAGGACTTCAACATTGTGCTTCCAGTCATCATTGAGTAACACTGACAATATGCTTCCTTTTGCCTTGGAACTATTGAATTATCTATCGAACTGTACAAAAGCTTTGGGGATAAGTTATGAGGAAAGCTCCCACCAATGGTGACAGACCATAACATCATGTGTTATCATATTAACTTCCTACAACTCCGTCAGATATAGAGTATTTGCTGAAAGGAGTATGGTTCTTGCACCTGGATTGTAATGACTGCTCTTTGTACAGTATTTATTTTAAACAGATAACACAGTTTTATAGGACTCATTAATCATTCCTAAAATATTGATTTTCAAACAAAGACAACTTGTGTTTGGGTTGGGGAGGATAGGAAAATATTTGGCTAAAATGTCAACTGATATGGCAGCATGCTTTCTACTGATGCAAAGAAAATATTACAATGTGTGCTATGCTCTTATCTGCTATATTCTTCTTCCGATCAAAGTCTGGGCAGATGTGAAAACCTTAATATACAAGTAAAATTATGCAGTACAGTAGTGAATATCCTTTCTCCTTTGTAATTAAGGCGTTATATTCTGTAATTTATTAGAGCATCCTAAATTGATTAATTGTTGTTGACATCCAGTAAAATGAACAATGTTATATCATTTGCGGGAAGCCCAAAGTTTACACATGAATATTAAATAAAAAATTAAACTAAATTAGTAGTGGGTTATTTAGCTAAAGCCATACATAGGCAGATCTTATTCCCCAACACTCCATCCATTGCCTTGGTTGCTGGTGCCACCAAATTACAATTGTGAGTGATCACACAAGCAGGCAAAATACAGACACACTATACACACACATGTTGATGTGACACTTGTACAGTAGTTTCCTTCACTGAGTGGTTATGTTAGCATCTAAAATAAGAGGCTTCCCCATCAATCGGTCTTTTATCAGTAAAGATAGTCTAACATCAACAGAAATCATGCCATTCTGTGTCAATTTGGGTTGCCCCTACCTCGTGGAATACAAGCCCCCCCCCCCCCCCCCCGTTTTGTGTGTCTAAGTGACCGAAGTCAAATTGTCAGGTCTACCATCCTCTAGCTGATGGGAGTTTAGATGTGAGTCCAGTGACTCACTCAGCAGTTGAGTCTAAACCTATTATGTATAGTGCACAATGGGAGGGATAATTCACTAATTGTGCAATACAGTACAAAATTGCATAGTCCCAGCTGTGCTGGTGAGTACACAGAACTCATCCTCTACTTCTAAAATGAAATAAAAACAGAGGTCTTAGATGCTTACAAATATACATGAAAGCTGCATGTTGGCATATTTGTATCTAACCTATATGAGTGCCAGCAATGAAACATTCTGCATATTTGAACATTAAATAAACTTAGATCAAGCTTATGAGACCCAAAGACCACTAAGAAAAGTTGTATATTCATAAACCAAAATTGATTAGATAAGTCTACAATGAGTGCTGGGATTTTTTTTTACTGTAAATTACCTTCCTTGGTTCATAGTAGGTTTATGCATAGGCTTTTAGCCAATTCATTGATAACTGTTAACTGTAAACATTTTCTGGTTGTGTGGTTCAGTGTCCATTGCCATCAAAGGATGCGCCAACAAAAAAAAGATGTTTTGGTGCTTAAAGCAACTAGCAATTAGCTTTCAAATCACGAGTTGCAGGACTTTTTTTTTTTTATTTTTGAAAAGCAGGACCAATGTTTAAAAGTCAGTTGCTTGCTATGTGCAAGAAGAAATGAGCTGATTTCTGGCTTCTTATCAAATGTGATAATATTCAATGCTATGTTCATGCACAATTCACCTTTATAATAAATGAAGAAGGTGGAATCAGCAGCTGTGTATATGAATTACCTATCTCGTTCCCTTATGCGTAAACATGCTTTAAAAATAGAATAGGCTTAGAATCATGCCTTTGCTTTAAAATGAGCGCAGATATATCATGCAAACAGGGTTTACAGTCGAGTTCTCATAACAGCTCCTACATGGGGTAAATGTAAGTATCTTTTGCAACACAGATACAAACTGAGATCAATTTTAGGACATGTCTATGGTTTCTACATGGAAGAAACCTAACTTAAATTTGACAAATGGCACATTTCTTCAAGTTCCTGTTTAGAATGACAGATTCATAGCCCATGTATTGGCAGCTACTGGAGAATCACTCAATAGCTAAACCCATTGCAAATCCAAAATCCCACTTCTGATCCATTCCTAAAAATGCATACAAAAATGCAGCAGCAAAAGTTAAACTTTATAATAATGCTTAAGGCCGTGAACCCTTGTATTGAGATCATGTTTTAGGGGATTCCAAAATGTATTAGAAGCCTTGGTAAATTAACCTGGACTTACCCTTTAAGAATGAATTTAAGGCCTTTTATGGGTTTAGAATACCTAGGATATTTGTGCCTCAAATTAGCCATCTTTGGCATGTACAATAAATGTTACCTATCTCTTATTGTACAATGTTGTGTTAAAATAGAATTGCTTGCTGTGACTTCCGTAGCATTGCCCTTTCTCTGTTATGCAAATAGTGTCCCCTGGGACAGTGACAGGCACAGAAAGAGAGCCATTGTGGGTGAGTGGAATATTACTTCTTAAGATCATGAGTAAGGAGGCGTAATAAATGATGCATTAGTCTAGTTTAACCAAAGTGATGCTGTTTCTGACTATAGAAGCACATGTTGGACCGACAAAGCACACACATAAGCAGTTACTGGTAATGGCGCCCTAAAAGTTTGAGAACCAAACAAAAGATGCTGACATTTATAAAGTATAAGTATTCTGAGAAAGAGGAAACTAAACAACAGGGCTCAGCAGAGAATGACCACAAAGCCATAAGGTCTGTGGAACACTAGGACTTTCTACGAGTTCCATCTTAGGTGGACAAGGACCTAATTTATTAAGCTTTTAAACTAAAACATTTCTCAGTAGCCACAAGGTAATAAATTACAAAAAAAAGTTTAAACTTAATTGGTTATTGTCAATTACTACAAACAGTTTATACTGTAAACATCAGAACATTTCTTTGGCAAAAAGAATGAAACCCTGGATATATTTCCATTGAGGAGCAAACTAGCTGCTGACAAGACTTGTGCTTGTAGTCACACCTGAAATACCCAAAGGTCCAGTTCACTTCTAGCCTACTTATACTGTTTTCAATCAAGCCCTGATGAAGGGGGCATTTTTGGACCACTAAAATGTGTAGGATTTTCCCCCTGACATATCTGGACCTTTTAGCAGTGGTGTGGCGCTTCAATTTACACTAATCTACAATGAGACTATGGAAATCTTCTGGGGTGTAGAAGCTGCCTCCCCAAAAACTGGCTTACATCAACATCAAAACTTTAAGATATCGATACCAATAAGATAAACTTATGGGTCCATCACTATATTTCCACTTTCCTCAACTCAGAAAAGAGGCAGACCTAATAAATCATTACACCCTTTGAGTTTGCCTCTTCTTGCATGAATCAGGGACCACCTTAAACTACTTTGTGTCTAAGGACTCCCATTGGCCAAAGCCTCACTATAAATTATCAAAAACCACTTTATACAAAGCAGTAACTCCTCTGGTTCTATAACTGCAGATATAATGGGTGATGCAGCCAGTGCCAGCCACAGTTGAGCCATTATACTCATTTTTCAAACATTATCAAAAGACAAGAAAATATACATTGATTTTTAGATAGCAAATAATGGGCACTACAAATTTCTCCATAATTTTTCCTTTTTTAGTCTGAAAACCTTTCAGCGAGGATGAATAATATTGTAAAACTCAGATGACTGCTATTTTAAAAATTTCTTGTGTGGGGGGTTCTCAAATTATTGAAATTTCGCAGCATGCTTGGAAACTGTGTGAAACAGAATTTAAATTAAGCATACATTATACAAGAAATAGTGCTCAATATGAAATTGTATTGTCAAAGCTGTAAACATTTTTTTCAGTTCCTTTGGGATTAAAGCTCTGTTTTACATCTACACACATGAAATTACATTGATGTGCATTGTTACATGTGGTTCTGTGTTAATTTTTGGGAAATTAACATGCATTTACAATGTGTATTAAAGTGTGCCTTTGTGTACATTATTATATGAGGACATACAAATAATTTCTCTGAAATCAGTTTCTGGTGCATTCCAAGATCTTTTACTAAATAGCAAATATATTACACAAATACGAAAGAAAATCTTAAAAGTGGCATTAGAAAATCTGGAGCAGAGGAAATGGAAACAAAATTCTCGCTGTTGCTTATGGCATTCCCTAGTTGTACATAACAACTTTTAGAAATCAAGTTTGTAAACTCTCCCAGGTAGTCCAACATTTTAAGTGATTGCTCATGCTTTTCTTCTCCCTTCTCTATATCATAACATAGCATAGCTTGGGTGCCTTTATATTTATGCCTAAAGCTTGTCCAAAAGAAAACTCCATATGAATGTATCATAACTAGATTACTACCATCATGCCTATGACCAACTTAAACCAACTATCCAGCTTTCAGATAACAGCCCTCCCCATAGAGCCCAATACTTTAGCTCAAGAATGTGTATTAAGCTTGTTAGGTATCAATTAGTGTAAGTAGCACAGCAGGAGGGATCAATCCAGTCAAAAAAAAAAAAATTGAATTTGTATCTGTTGACCTAGAGAATTAGACTGATTGCATCAGGATTTTACATTTTGCAAGAATCCTGACTGTCCACACTGTCCATTCCCTTGATTCTTATGCAGTTCCAAAGAAAGAATCACCTCCAATAGGTGAAAAGCTGGCTATACGCAACATTTTTTACTGTAATTATTTTTGGTCCATCTTTTTTTTGTTAAATATTCTCAATTCTAAGTACAAAAACATTGCTGAGAGGTTTTTCATTTTCTACAATCATCTTCAAATCTTCAGAGAATTAGCTTGTGGACAGTGGAAGATGCAGGGATTAAAAAGGATTTTTCCAAAAATGTATACGTTTGTAACTAGATACACAGAAAACAAAAAACAAAAAAAAACAAAAAAAACATGAAATTCATGGGTTTCTCTTAAACAAGCTCCTTCTGCCCAGAATCCTATTTAATCTTTAATGGTAAATAAAACTGTTGGCGGTTAATTAGGAACAAACAAAAAAGAATAAACTGAAATGGAAACCAGGTAATGCTATCATTACAAAATTATTTTGAGGTTCTGACTAAATTGTGCTATCATGGGCATTCAGCAGGTAGTTTGGCAATTTTGATTTAATGGAATCCTGTGATTAAGGCTCAGTTCACACTGGAACCCGCTGCGGATCGCACAGGAGCGCTGTGCGTCCCTGTTTCCCATTTCAGGGATGAATCAGGACCAAATCTATGCCCGAATCCGGCCCTGAAATGGATACAAAGATGCACAGTGCGCTCCGTAGCCGCAACGGAGATATGTGAACCGGCTCCATAGGGAGCCAGTCACATTCTCCTGCTATGCGAATTAGATGCGGGGAAACCCATATCTAATTCGCATAGGTGTGAACCCGGCCTAAGAATATGGGGATTTACCACATCTGACTTCCTTCTGAAGATGTTGTCTGGCTGTCTCTGGTTTCAGATGTGATGCTCACTGACCTTGAATGCATAGGCAGTGAGGGAAATCAGAACTTCTAATCTGCATGCTTTAGTAGTTGGTATATCAGGAAGTACTGAAGCCTTTAGAAAACAACAAAATACATGAAAATACAATTTTCAGAAGGAGTCGCAAACTTTTTTAGTGAATATAGTAAGCATTATCCTGTAATAGCTCCTGATATATAATAGAAGACATGAAATGTAATGTTCAATTAAGACATATAATAAAATGTTTAATGTTTGCCTAACAGTTTATATATTTTTTTTACTTTCTACAGATTTGACAATCTCCCCTTTAATTGCCCAGTAAGTATTTTTTTATTTTATTATATATTTTATATATGGTTGTCTTTATCAGTTTGTTACACAACGGGAGGAGAGCTTACTAAAATTGGAGTGTGCAAAATCTGGTGCATCAGCTTTCAGGTCTTATTGTCAAAGCTTAATTGACCATCCTGACATTAGAAGCTACCATGTACAGCTGCACTAGATTCTGAGTGCTTCAGTTTTACTAAATCTCCCCCAAAAAAGTTTCCTCCTCCTGCTCTCTGACACTTTGAACATTGTTGGAGGCAGCAGAAACAAGGCAGGCACTGGCAAAGTATATGCAGTTTGTATTATCTGTATGCTAAGATTTATAGTTTTACCTCATACTGTGGGCAAAGGAAGGATGGTGAGGGGTGAAAGAAGGCAAATGCACCCTGGGCTGCTCTCATTTTAACATAGGAAGGCTGAGACTTTTAAGGTTTTAAGGCTTCCTTTGTTTTATTCATTATTACCACCACTGATTACTACAGTTGTCATTGTCATTGAACCTTGAAAACACACTCCTATACCTTGACAGAGTTTTCTGTGTGAATCAGTGGTGGCCGGTGCTCAAAATTTTTGGGCCCATCATATGCAGCCAACTGTGCCCATCATATGCAGACTCTGTGGCCAGCAAATGCAGCCACTGTGGCCATCATATGCAGCCACCTGTGCCCAGCAAATGGAGCCACTGTGCCAAGCAAATGGAGCCACTGTGCCAAGCAAATGGAGCCACTGTGCCCATCATATGCAGCCAACTGTGCCCATCATATGTAGCAAACTGTGCCCATAATATGCAGCCACCTGTACCCATCACATGCAGCCTCTGTGCTCATATGTAGTCACTTGTGCCCATAATATGCAGCCACCTGTGCCCATCATATGCAGCCACCTGTGCCCATCATATACAGCCACCTGTGCCCATCATATGCAGAGTCTGTGCCCATCATATGCCGAATCTGTGCCCATCATATGCAGACTCTGTGTCAATCATATGCAGCCAACTGTGCCCATAATATGCAGCCTCTGTGCCCATCATATGCAGCTAACTGTACCCATCCTATGAAGCCTTTGTGACCCCCCCCGTCCGGCACTTACCCCGTCGTGGTGTTGGGTCAGGCAGCGGGACAGGCAGCGAGCTGTGGGACGGTAGCATGGCGATGGCTCCTGTGTCTCCTCCGACTCCTCCGTGCATGTCTTCTTCCTGTATTCCTTGGTGCCAATGGGAGCGTCTGTGCCTTCAGCCAATCAGGTGCCCAGTATTACTTCCAGGCCTCCTGACTGGCTGAGAGGCAGTTCTGTGTTAGCAATGCAAATATTCATTTGCTTTGCTAATACACCTGGGTGCACTGCGAGCGCAATGGATTGCCCTTGCAGGTCACCTTTTTTTACTCCTATTAGAGCCTATGGCTCTAAACAGGTGCTTAAAATAAACCCCCCCTGCCGCTATAATTCAGACGCCCGGCGCCCGAAAAGGGGCCGGACACCTGAATAGGGGGTGTCTACAGTGGCCGTGGATAGATTCGTGCAATGCATGAATCTATCCATAGTACACAAAGGGGGTGGCTGGAGAGAGGGGGCGGTGCCTGAGCACCCCTAATGGATGCACCGCCACTGTGAATAATATAGCACTCAGTTCCAAAAGCAGATTTGGCAAATGATAAGTACCAAATTAGAAGTACAGATCCTCCAACATGAACTCTTCCATAAGGTACTTGGAATTTAAAGGTTCAGTTCCTTCACTTCCAATATTTAAAGTATGGGTAAAGCATGATGGGCTGAGTCAAACTGGTTTCTTAAATGTCTTGGAATTTCAAACAATGGGATCAGTCTTCCTAGGATTTAGGGTGTACCTGACCACCCACATGTGTTTAAGCTCCTCCCTGTTGTATTCTTCACAATATAAAAAAGACACCTAGCTGAGAGGGCTGAAACAATCGCCACATCATGTGAGCAGACTGAGAAGATCAAGACTGAGTTTTTCACCATTAGAGTGCCCGAGTGATCTAAGAAACTATCCAATAGTCTATTACTCCAGCATCTATCAAAATTTGAAATATTGGTTTTGGTTGAACCAACTTTTATACTTGCCTTCCTTTTGTTTCCCTGCTGCTCTGTTCAGTCACCAGGAGCAAAAGCCATGTGTAAACGCAGGCCACTGGAGTTATAGCTTACACATGGCCCCTCATGTGACAGCAGTGACTGGCCCAAGCCAACGCTGTCACATGGACTATGTCACATGCTCCTCCATACCCATACCCAAAAGTACTAGGTATTTCCTTTGGCTCCCTAGACTAAACAGAGTGGAAGGAAAGATGTGTATATATGTGTATATATATATATATATATATATATATATATATATATATATATATATATATATATATATATATATATTTAGAATAATTTTTCTGTGACACTTTTTTAATTATTCATAATATAATTAAAGCTATTCTAATGTTCTGTTTTTTTTTTTACTGGCTTTTCTCTTTAGCAGTATCCAGATATGATGCTTCAAGAATTTGAAGCTTTTCCTAAACACCTTAATAACTTCCCACAGACCACCGAGGCTGATCCTCACATAGGTAAAGATTTATCCATCTTTTAAAAGGCATACATTATTATTATGTTATTCTACAGGTTTTATATAGCGCCAACAGTTTGCGCAGCACTTTACAACATGAGGGCAGACATTACAGTAACATTACAATTTGATACAAGAGGAATCAGAGGGCCCCGCTCGTTAGAGCTTACCACCTAAAAAGGAAGGGTCAATTGATACAAAAGGTAATAGCTGTGGGGGGATGAGCTGATGGAGGAAATAAAACAGAGTTAGTTAGAAGTGGGATAGGCTTCTTTAAAGAGAAGGGTTTTCAGTGATCGCCTAAAGATGGATAGATTAAGGGAAAGTCGGACAGATTGGGGTAGGGAGTTCCAAAGGATTTGAGAAGCTCTGGAGAAATCCTGGAGGCGAGCTAGAGAGTAGGAGGTCTTGGGATAACCAAAGAGAGCGGCTTGGTTGGTATTTTGGGACTAGGTTAGTGATGTAGCTGGGGGCAGAGTTATGGATGGCTTTGTAAATTATTGTTAGTACTTTGAATTTTATTCGTTGGGTGAGTGGAAGCCAGTGGAGGGATTGGCAGAGAGAGGTCGAGGACACTGAATGGTTGCTAAGGTGGATGAGTCTTGCAGCGGCATTCATTATGGACTGAAGGGGGGATAGAGTGGAACTCCATTAGGACTTACATAGCAACGTGTCAGCATTCCTAGCAATCAGGGACTCTTAACCAGGAAAAAAGATGCAGGTTCCAAATACGACAGGCCTTTTTTAAATGCAAAGCCTTCATGTGAATGAGAACTATAATAGAATTTCTTATGTCCATGCATTTTGCCTTTGCAGGAATATGCAGCAAAAGGCACAATGCATCAGGTGCGAACAAGGCCTTTAGTGTTTGAGTACTAATATCATGAGGATTTGTTAGTTAAATAAGGATGATATCTGGAGACAGCATACTATTATCATGTGTAGAAAACATCATTGATTCATATCCTGCATATGAACAAACTCATTTAGAAAGCCAATAGGGTACACATATTGAGTGTAGGGTGCTCAAATATCATATCTCAGGGCACCAGTGTTGGAAAGAGAATATTTTACCCTGTGTAAGCTCTGACCAGGTTGACCTGATGATGGGGCTTCCTCTCTTCACTCTGGGTAAATAGGTTGGAAGCAATAGCTCTGTTCAGGACTATACTATACTATGGGTGCTACCTTTTCTAAAAGGTAGTCAATTGTTTTCTTAAACAGTATATTGTTGATGGCTTGGTGTGGGGTGAGTTTTGGTTATTAAATAGAAGATGTAAGGGACTCTCAGGCTTACATATGACTGTTACTAGTCTTTATGCTAAACTTTATATAGCACTGTAGTGTCACACATAACAATACTAGTTAAAAAAAACAGTCAGTACAAAACGGTAAATAGCCAAACAAGAAGAGGACCCCTTTGGTGGGCCAGAGATGAATTAACGCTGAACTCCAGGCAACCAGCTAAATACACAGATATTGGGAAGCTGCTTTACCTGACAAATGCTTTGTATTTCTGTTTATTTAGTCCTGAAATTCACACAGCTCTGCCAAACAGTAAAGTCCTACCTGGCAGGGGAGAGGACCCAATCTTTTTTGGTTGCAGTTTCACTTGTACTTACATGCACTCACTTCTATCCTGACACTGGACAGTAAAAGGAAGAGCAACAAAATGTTGAGCTCAACTGTCTGTCACTGTGCTCTCTCCTCCCATCAGCATGCTCCTTGCACAGCAACACATCTGATTAGCTTCTTGTGCTGCTTCTCACTCCTCCCCTCTTGCATGAGGCTGATACCAGTTCAGGTACTTACATGTTAATATAAATATATATATATATATATATATATATATATATATATATATATATATATATACACATATACACACACATATACAGTAGATGTATTGATGATTACATTATTGTTTGTGTCATTGAGATCTGCCTGGAGTTGTATATATACATTTATAGTTTTCACATGATGTTGGCTTGCTTGTGTCTTCTTACTCTGTCCTAAATATCTGACCTTACTTTACGACTTAAGCTCTTCATATGCTTAAGGCACAAATACAAAGACCTTGTCATGACTTGGGATGGCATGCAAATGACCCTCTAGAAAATTTGCAAGAGTGCTGTATGGAAAATTGTGGCTGGCAGATAAATGACATGGTGAAACAAAGGTACTAGTGTCTCCTACCTGCAACTGAACCCTGTCACTAGCACTCCAGTTATCACTATCTCTGTGTGTTGCTATTATCTCATCCCCCTTAAAATGATGACAAGTGACATAAACTTGAAGTAACCCATTCATTACTGGAGCCTACACTCTTTCAAGCTATATGCAGCCTTGGTTTGCCCATATCTCTGGTTATAAGCCAGGTCAAGTGAGATTTAGGTTTCCCTAACCTAAAACAGGCTCTCAAGGTGCATAAGCCAGTTGTGTCTGCTGGTACATCACTAAACACAAATGTTTGACTTGACATGTTTAGTTCATGCATTGGGTAGAGGGTTGACATCTCTGCACTGGGTAGAGTTGATATGTTTAGCTCATGCATTGGGTAGAGGGAAGATGCATGCTGACAACTGCTAGCACTGGTTTATTTAGGGAAATATAGCAATCAACACCTGTATAGTCTTAACCATAGATACTAGATTGTTACAAAATCCAACTGACAAATAAATGGACAAATTGTTATCTCATGTCTATGAGTAAACTTCCCAATTTTCTGAGGTGGCTAACAGGGACACCCTTTAGCAAAATGTGTGTAGGCCAAAGGACACACTACCTGTCAAGCCTCCAGTTAAGTTGCCTATTTTCCTCTTAACTTCCTCTTACCTAGTTTGCTTGAATGAACACAAATATTATACTTAGTGAATACCCAGTGAATCCATAGTTGTTTTGCAGTAATCCACTGAAAGCCACTGCACACAATGTACCCATCTTCTTTACTGACGTCAGCAGGAGGCTGGCTGTTTGTTCCAGGTCCTAGAAGCCAACCCCCTGATAATGGGACACTGCATACGCAGTATATTGTACATAGTCTTAATTTGCCACAGTTCATTTGGCTGGCCATACATTATACAATTTTCATACAATTTTCTTTAGATTTACCTTCAACTATGTTGTGCAAGGGCCTGCCTAATTGGATACAATTGAAAGTGTTGTTTAGTTTTTGACCTAATATTATATGTTTTTTGGTAAATCTAAAAGAAAACTGAACATGTATGGCCAGCCTTACAAAATTCTACATCTATTCTTTTTTTGGGCATTCATATGATGGCCAGGATATCTTCTTGCACTCCTCTAGTGTCAGTAATGGGTTTTCCATTCTCTGCTGTATCCTTTTGTGACCGCAGGTTGCACAGCTCCAGGAAGTGAGCCTATGACAGCCTAGGCATACAGGGTGTGGGTTAAATGATACTGGGCATCATTCAACCCAAAAGATGAGACGTAGCCAGGAACTGTGGAAAATGGTGTTGGAGTGTAGTTGTTTTTTTTGGCTTTTTTTTTTTTGTATGACGTGGAACCATGAAAAAAAATCTGAAGTCGTGCTTTCAGACTGAACATGCAGAATACTAAATAAATCCAATGGTGTTTGGTTCTTTCGTACATTTTACATTTTTGACACGGTGTAGGTAACAGTTATTTGACAGTACATTACTTATATTTTGAATGTAACTGTCTCAGTGTCACACCATTGTTTGACTGCTCTGCCCAGCAGCAGCTGTATGCTTATCAGCACCAGCTTCCCACCAAACAGACCTGCCTGTAATACCATCACTCAGCAGTTTTTATGCAAATTGCTTTAGAAGTGCCATATAGGCAGCTATAAAGTGACATCTGTGAGCCTCAGCACTATTTAAATAGTTCATTTTTTAATTTTATTTTTATTTACAGTTAGTTATGGTTTGCTGTGTCAAAGTTGAACAAATGATAAATTATGATTTGTTCTTTTATAAATATATACATTTGAGAGAACTTCTAAGCTACCTGTCATATACAAAATGTACACAACAGGATAAATTAAAATTGCTGAAGTTCTGTAAAATATACAATGACTGTCAAATGTAACAGCCCTGGTTCACATTGCAGCAATATGGCATGCAATTTGACATGTCAATGGCAATGGCACTGTTCAAATCGATGTGATGCATTGATTCCCAAAAGTAGTTTCTGTACTACTTGTGGTGACTTTGGGTGCGATTTCAATAGACATCTGTGCAGAAACCCGCGCAGATGTCTCTGAAATCATCCCCGAAGTCGGGACTGACATGCGGGAATGAAATTTTGTGAGTTCAGCTGAACACCCACAATTTCATTCCCGCTGTCAGTGTGAACCTAGGCTAAATCAGGAAATCAGTTAATGTATTTAACCACTTAACCGCTTGCTGACTGGCTCACACTGATATACGTCGGCAGAAGGGCCAAGTACAGGCAGATTAACGTACCTGTACATTGCCCTTTAAGAAGCAGTCTGCGGGCGCGCCTGCCGCGTCCTCCGTGAGTGTGATCGCGGGTCCCGCGGACTCAATATCCGCGGGGATACCCACGATCGTCTCATAGAGGGGAAGAACGGGGAAATGCTGATGTAAACAAGCATTTCCCCGTTCTGCCTAGTGACAGGACACTGATCACAGCTCCCTGTAATCGGGAGCGGTGATCAGTGTAGTGTCACACATAGCCCCTCCCCCCCACAGTTAGAATCATTCCCTAGGACACACTTAACCCCTTCACTACCCCCTAGTGGTTAATCCCTTCACTGCCAGTCACATTTACACAGTAATCAATGTATTTTTAATTGCACTGATCGCTGTATAAATGTGAATGGTCCCAAAATCGTACCAAAAGTGTTCGATCTGTTCGCCATAATGTCGCAGTCATGATAAAAATTGCTGATCAACGCCATTACTAGTAAAGAAAAAATGATTAATAAAAATGCCATAAAACTATCCCCTATTTTGTAGACGCTATAACTTTTGCGCAAACCAATCAATAAACACTTATTGTGATTTTTTTTTACCAAAAATATGTAGAAGAATACATATCGGCCTAAACTGAGGAAAAAAAAAGTTTTTTTTTTATATATTTTTTGGGGAAATTTATTATAGTAAAAAGTAAAAAATAAAAAAGTAAAAAATAATGCATTTTTTTCAAAATTGTCGCTATTTTTTTTATTTATAGAGCAAAAAATAAGAGCAGAGGTGATCAAATACCACCAAAAGAAAGCTCTATTTGTGGGGAAAAAAGGACGTCAATTTTGTTTGGGAGCCACGTCACACGACCGCGCAATTGTCAGTTAAACTGACGCAGTGCCGAATTGCAAAAAGTGCTCTGGACTTTGGGCAGCCAAATGGTCCAGGGCTTAAGTGGTTAAGAACCAGGCCTCTTTTTTAGATGTGAAAATTACTTAGAACCCCCAAACATTATACATTTTTTTTTCTAACACCCTAGAGAATAAAATGGCGGTCGTTGCAATACTTTTTTGTCACACCGTATTTGCGCAGAGGTCTTACAAGCGCACTTTTTTTGGAAAAAATACACTTTTTTAAATTAAAAAATTAGACAACAGTAAAGTTAGCCCAATATTTTTTTATATTGTGAAAGATAATGTTACGCCGAGTAAATTGATACCCAACATGTCATGCTTCAAAATTGCACCCGCTCGTGGAAGGTGACGTTTAAAAAATTCTTCAGGTTGCATGTTTTGAGTTACAGAGGAGGTCTAGGTCTAGAATTATTGCTCTCACTCTACCAATCGCGGCAATACCTCACATGTGTGGTTTAAACACCATTTTCATATGTGGGTGCTACTTACGTATGCTTCTGCACGCGAGCTCGGCAGGACGGGGCACGTTTACATTTTTTTTTCTTATTTATTTTACCTTTTATTTTTTGTTTTTACACTGTTTAAAAAAAAATTGTGTCACTTTTAGTCCTATTACAAGGAATGTAAACATAATAATTTAATAACATTTAATAGAAAAAAAGCATGACAGGACCTCTTAAATATGAGATCTCTGGTCAAAAAGACCTCAGATCTCATATTTACACTAAAATGCAATAAAAAAAAAAATTGTCATTAAAAAAATGATTTAAAAAAAATGTCCCTTTAAAAGCTATGGGCGGAAGTGACGTTTTGACGTCGCTTCTGCCCTGCAGTGTCATGGAGACTGCTGGGGGCCATCTTCCCCTCACTCGTCTCTATGCACAGTCAGTGAGAGGACCGGATCGCCTCTGCCGACGTCTCCGGTAAGCAGTGGAGAGCACCGGAGCGCGGCGGGAGGGGCCCCCCCTCTCCCGCAGCCGATAAAAGTAAACTGGCGGTGAATCGGCGGCAGAGACCACTTTTAGCTTGTAGCCGGTCACCGGCCGAACACGGGGATACTGGGGTTATGGCCGCTAGCTGCTGCCATAACAATGATATCCGTCCTCAAAGTGAGGAAGTATACCGGCGGGCGGCAAGTGGTTAACAAATGAACAAGGCACGTTTTACATTTTTTTTTAAACATGGCTTTAGCAGCACTCAAAGACCCCATAGCATGGACTGTAAGCAATGCAATAGGGTGATTAGTTATAACTAAAGGTATAACTAAAAGGAAAAAACTTTTTTTTTCAGTTTTGGATAGAGTGGAGAGGGATTAGAACATCTGTAAGCTTTTTTTACTGTCTGTGCCCTGGTTAGGGGATTCACTTTCTCTATTTGTCATGTTTACCGTTATTACTGAAAATTAAAGTATAGAAAATCCCAAATTCTGGGTTGTCCCAAGAAAAGAAATAGAGGGGAAATCTTTCAATGTGAACACTAGTTCCAGTGACTATGGTGACTACCAGAGATTCTGCCCACTTTAGAGGAATCTTCTCTTACTTCGTGTTGTTGCTATGGAACAGAAAGGGAAATCTCCCCAATTAGACAGGGGTTATAACTCTCCTTTACTCTATCCAAGATTTTTAAAAAACAAGCTTCTAATGCACAAAGAAACCTGTTTATTTGTCTGGAATTCCATTCAAGTAGCAAGTCTGGACAAACATTTAAAGGATTTTGAGCGAATCTAGTTGACTCAATGATGGCAAGATCAAATGTTCTGAAAACCATTTTTCTGAATTTCTGTATTAATGTGCAAATTAAATTCTACTGGAGTATGGCTAGCTTCACTCCATACACAAACAATTTGATCACTTGAGAAACTGGTATAATGAGAGGCTGAATTACATTTTCTATTCAGCCCTTCTCTTTGGTGTTTCAGAGTTTGCTAAGTATGTTTGTTTGCTGACTTTTTCATTTTTTCTTTCAGACTATGTGAACTGGATGGAGCCACAAGTTAATGAGAGTGATCAACTTACAGCACTCTGGAACGTCCAGGTGCCTTATACTCAGGAAGCCTACCCCCAATACAGCCAGAATCTAGATGTCACAGCTCCTTGCCCGACACCATGCCCAATGCCAGAAGACCCATACAGCACTGAGGTAAGGATGGCAATAAATACAGTAGTTCCAGGTTTGAATGTCCACATTGATCAGTATAAGAATTTGTTGCCTGTGCAGACGCCTATCTACAATTAGTAGGAAAGGTAATAGTGCACATACAATATATGTGAAGTTGAATAGTAGAACTCTAATCAAGCAACAGCAGGGTAATATTAGATATATGTATATTGGAAAATTAACAAAGATACCATGTATAGGAGACTTATTTTAGGATATATATGAATTTTCAAGATGAGATAAGTATACCTGACACTACCTACCTTATCACTGTACAAATATCACTTGAGTCATAAAATCTCAATTGTATGACTTTACTATGTTCTGTACTCGTGTCTTTTTTTAAATAAAAATTTAAAAATGTTTAAAGAAATTATAAAAAATAAATACAAATAATCTATTGCCTGCAACAAGAAAATCTAATTCTAGCTATCCCTCTGCAAAAGTACATTAAATAGAAAATAATCTGATTACTTAATACAAGCCCAAAATCACATAAGGATTTGACAAATGTGTATGGGTATACATTATCTCACAAAAATGAGTACACCCCTCAAATTTTTGTAAATATTTTATTATATATTTTCATGTGACAACACTGAAGAAATGACACTTTGCTACAATGTAAAGTAGTGAGTGTACAGCTTGTATAAACAGTGTAAATTCGCTGTCCCCTCAAAATAACTCAACACACAGCCATTAATGTTTAAACCGCTGGCAACAAAAGTGAGTACACCCCTAAGTGAAAATGTCCAAATTGGGCCCAAAGTGTCAATATTTTGTGTGGTCAACATTATTTTCCAGCACTGTCTTAACCCTCTTGGGCATGGAGTTCACCAGAGCGTCACAGGTTGCCACTGGAGTCCTCTTCCACTCCTTCATAACATCACGGAGCTGGTGGTTGTTAAAGATCTTGCACTCCCCCGCCTTCCGTTTGAGGATACCCCACAGATGCTCAATAGGGTTTAGGTCTGGAGACATCCTTGGCCAGTCCATCACCTTTACCCTCAGCTTCTTTAGCAAGGCAGTGGTTGTCTTGGAGGTGTGTTTGGGGTCGTTATCATGTTGGAATACTGCCCTGTGGCCCAGTCTCCGAAGGGAGAAGATCATGCTCTTCTTCAGTATGTCACAGTACATGTCGACATTCATGGTTCCCTCAATGAACTGTAGCTCCCCAGTGTGGGTAGCACTCATGCAGCCCCAGACCATGACACTTCCACCACCATGCTTGACTGTAGGCAAAACACACTTGTCTTTGTACTCCTCACCTGGTTGCCGCCCCACACGCTTGTCACCATCTGAACCAAATAAGTTCATCTTGGTCTCATCAGACCACAGGACATGGTTCCAGTAATCCATGTCCTTAGTCTGCTTGTCTTCAGCAAACTGTTTGCGGGATTTCTTTTGCATCATCTTTAGAAGAGGCTTCCTTCTGGGACGACAGCCATGCAGACCAATTTGATGCAGTGTGCGGCATATAGTCTGAGCACTGACAGGCTGACCCCCCACCCTTTCAACCTCTGCAGCAATGCTGGCAGCACTCATATGTCTATTTCCCAAAGACAACCTCTGGATATGATGATGAGCACGTACACTCAACCTCTTTGGTTGACCATGGTGAGACCTGTTCTGAGTGGAACCTGTCCTGTTAAACTGCTGTATGGTCTTGATCACTGTGCTGCAGCTCAGTTTCAGGGTTTTGGCAGTCTTCTTATAGCCTAGGTCATCTTTATGTAGAGCAACAATTCTTTCTTTCAGATCCTCAGAGAGTTCTTTGCCATGAGGAGCCATGTTGAACTTCCAGTGACCAGTATGAGAGACAGAGTGATAACACCAAATTTAACACACCTGCTTCCCAGTCACACCTGAGACGTTGTAACACTAACGAGTCACATGACACCAGGGAGGAAAAACTGCTAATTGGGCCCAATTTGGATGTTTTCACTTAGGGGTGAACTCACTTTTATTGCCAGAGATCTAGACATTAATGGTTGTTTGTTCAGTTATTTTGAGGGGACAGCAAATTTACACTTTTATACAAGCTGTACACTCACTACTTTACATTGAGATATAAAGAAAGATATAATAAAATATTTACAAAAATGTGAGGGGTGTATTCACTTTTGTGAGATACTGTACATGAGAAGTATTTATATGGCTTGAGAGATGATCTTTGTCTATATTTAGCGCCTAATTTTACTGGTATCAGATTTTATCACGAGTGGAGTGGTTTGGGCAACTGGAATATTTGCTATTTTAACTAAAGGAAGGAATCTGTTGCTTTTGTTTTGCAATCTCTGAGTTAGACAGAACATTCTGTCATCAGTAATACTTTACTTAGGCACTATCCTGTCCTGCCTTGCTATATAATGTAGCTAAGACACTCCTGGCTGTTATTGCTCAACCCCACAATAACAGGAGCAAGCTCTTTCTCTGATGCACTCTTGCATGTACTTTCCCCCGGGGCAGTATGTCTGAGCCCTGTGATGCAGTAATGGAGGAGATAGTGGAGTTAAAGATATGGCTATAGGAATAGGAGATATTGACTTGTATTGACTTGGGTACAATCAGCTTGCCCATGCATGGTTCGAACATCGTCCAGTCCCTGTTGAACCGGTCGAGATTCAAACAGTCTATGGCAGACTTTAGTTGGGGCATATGCTACAATGTTTGGTTATTTGATGGTAGAACAAAACAAGTGATTGTTACATCTTAGGAACTCTGCTGCCTTTCGGTTTCCACATATGTTGCAGCTGCACTCATTGTGCAGAAACTATAATGGTTTTGGGTGAATTTAATTTTTGCTGTAGATTTATTATTCAGATAACACAGTTCTGTATCTAAAGTCATGTAAACAAGCGCATATTTACTTTTCCCCCAGATAATCAACTCATACCCACAGGCCTATCAGTTACTGTGCACCGTCAGCAGCCCATCTCTGTCCGAGGAAGAAGACTTTCGGGACATACCAAGTCTAGAGGTGTCAGATAGCGACACTGATGAGTCTCAAGCATGGTCTGAACCCGGTATTTAATCTATTACTTTATTTTACACTTTTAAAATGACTATAAATTACTATGAGTAATATAAATAAATATATTGGTCTTTGAATATTTTTACATTTTTTTAATGCTACAGGTTTTTAAAATTTTATATTAAAAAAAAAATCACTATTTTTTTTCTACTAAAACATTTGATACATGGTGCACTCATGTCACAGGATCTGCAGAGTATTCTACAGTATGTCTTCTGAAAAGGGAGCACAGCAGTATCTTTTTTCTTTGCGGCTATCTCTACTTTAGCTAAAGCTGTACAAAGAAAGGTGAAGGGGACATATTTTTTCAAGTTGATTTTATTCAGCTATAAAGTTGTGCCTATTTGGGATACTAATATAATCATATTCTATTACTAATCTGTAGGGAAACCAGACTTGCATTGCTTTAAACTTTACTGGAGCTTCTAAAAAGTGAGAAAAAAAATACAGGGAAGCAATTACATTACAGCCTTTTTAATCCCTTTGTTTATCAGTTAACATCAAAAGGGCAAAAATTATGATCATGACCTCACAAACAGTTGCCAGTCCTTACTGATTGGCTGTCTTTATATTTATATTCTGCATGCAGGACAGCTAAATATAGAACAAAAAGTGATGATTATATGGCTGTCACATAAATCACAGAAGACTAATGAGCAACATCATGTTCCAATAAATCAGTATTATATATGGCTATTATAAAGCAATATATCACACAGCTATGTAAATCCTTTACAGTGGACTTTGTCCAAGCCATTGAAAAAACATTTTTGTGGAGGGAGATAAATAAAAAAAAAAACAGGATTTATGAAAGCATTTTTGAAAAATTAGCAAGCTGATGATAGAGGGTCATTCTTTAACACACATTGTCTTGTGTATTAGCATGTCATTGCAGAGAATGATCATTATTTAGCTACACAGTTAGAAAAAATAAAAAATGAATAGAAAACCTCCATATACAGAATTCTATACCCGTAATCGTTTGATCCAGCGGAAGGCAAAAAAAAAAAAACCCTATGAAGGATGATCCAATTTGCTCCAGCAGCGGAAAAAGAAAATCCTTCATGATCTTGGATATTTCCTGGATCACCAATTTCTGGTGTTATTACCTATAAATGTAATTATAAACTGGTTTATCTCTTAATCAGATTTAACAGGGAAAATGGAGGCTGTTTGACCAATATAAAACTAACACTGACAATGCATGTTTGGAGAGGAAACTAAATAATTAAATGTACACACAATACAAAATTCTCAATGCTCAGCCATCTAATCTGGCGGCACAGTGGTCTAGTGGATAGCACTTTCACCTAGAAAAGAAGGGTTGCTGGTTCAAATCCCAACCATGACACTACCTGCCTGGAGTTTGCATGTTCTCCCTGTGCCTGCGTGGGTTTTCTCCCGGTACACTCCAAAGACATGCTGGGAGGTTAATTGGATCCTGTCTAAATTGTTCCTAGTATGTATGAATGTGAGTTAGGGACCTTAGAGTGTAAGCTCCTTGAGGGTAGGGACTGATGTGAATGTACAATGTATATGTAAAGCTCTGCGTAAATTGACGGCGCTATATAAGTACCTGAAATAAATAAATAGTTGTTTGCAATTATATCCAGTAGCTGCATGCCATGTCAGAGCCACAGACCTATCAGATTTAATTATAAATGACAGAAGGATTCTGAAAACTTACATTTCTTTGTTAATTCTGGGTAAATGTTAATACAGCTTGCTACATAAATCCAATTATTTTCTTAATATTTGCTTCCATGAATGATCATTGGTCTTCAGAGAAGACTTAATCCAGATGTTAGAAATTTGTTGTTTCAGGCTACCTCTTAAAACATATTATTCATAACTGCAAAGATTATTGCAGTATATGATTCCTATATAAAATACATTACTAAAACTAACAAGTTGGCATACATTATGTACATACATTTTTATTTTATTTTTTTCTTCTGGGGTAGCAACCATTAAAAACCACTGAGTAAATGATCATTCTTCATTTACTTACATACAGAGAATTTTCCTAAAGCTACATGTTGGCATTTTATTTTATTTTTTTTTTATATAATCTAGAACCCTTACACCCTCCTTTTTCCCCTGTAAAGCCTGTATTTGTGCTACTGATTTGGCAAGGCCCACTTACTATCCTGGCATAAAGCCGAACTCCAGCTATAATATGCCTTTGGTCAAAACCTGCAAGTTTCTTTTGGTGCCATCTTTGAATTTTTTTTTAATTTCCTTTGTTAATGAAATAAAATTGTAATTTTAATGTAATATCTTTGTTTACTTGAAGGTGTTCGTAAGAAGGTTCGATTGTACAAATTTCTTCTGGAACTCCTGCAGAATGGCGACATGCGAGATTGCATATGGTGGTTGGACCGTGAGAGGGGGACCTTCCAATTTTCATCCAAGCACAAAGAAGTGCTTGCTCATCGATGGGGTCAACAAAAAGGAAATCGCAAAAAAATGACTTACCAGAAGATGGCGCGTGCTCTGAGGAACTATGGCAAGACTGGAGAGATCAGGAAAGTCAAGAAGAAGCTGACGTATCAGTTTGACAGTGTGTTGCTCGGTGAGAGGAAGACAGAGACCACCATCCATTCACACTTGTAAGCCATCCAGCACTTCCCAAGACTCCGTTCTTGCAGCTTTTTTTTGTATCTGAAAAGTTTAGAGGGCATTATGCTATCAAAAACATTTGACTGACTACTTTATCAGTAGCGTCACTGAATGGCAGTCCACAGGGGCATATTCACTAACTAATGGCTGGATGGAAGGGAAGGAGCAAGCTTTTGCCAATGGATCTTCTTCACTTGTGGTGTATAGCCTCCTGAAGAACTCTGTATAGGAAAACCAAAAGCAAAACATTGACTTGTACAAGAAAATAAACTCTTTAAGGAGATGCGACCACAAATAAATAGATGCATGAAGTCATTGGATATTTTTATGCAAACAAAATGTTCTGTGCTATCTATAACTGCCAGTGCTTTTTAATCAACTGGATTCCATGTGCTATTGAACAATGGTAACTAAATATATTCCTTCTTTTTGAAGCTTTATTTTGTAAGCTACATACATTTTTAGAGATAGCAGTTCTGTTACCCTAGGATACAACACAGTCCCAGCATGTTCTCCAGCATAACTGCGTTCTTTTATGGCATGCACAAAAACACATTTTCTTGCCTTTAGTTACCATGATAATGCAATGTAGCTAGAGTGTAATAGCAATGTGTTCAGTAGATGTTACAAAACAAACATGTACCATCTATAGTCATCTGATGGTGGAAACCTCTTTTAAGTCTTTAAACTACCAGTCATTTATTTGGATATTACTGATAGTGTGACTTTGTTAAAACAAATCTTCATCAACCTCATAGGAATTTGCCAAGAATCTAATGGATCATGTGGATCTGCATGTTGTTGTTTTTTTTAATAGTGGCTTCTAAGGTATGACGCTAAAGACCAGCCTTGCCACTATACCTTTTAAGTTGTTTTTTTTATCTTATCATTGTGTACAGGTTTGGCTTTTCGGGTGATGCCATTTAATTCTTCACATATCTTTCTCATTTCCTTTCTTCCATATTGGATAGATTAGGGATAAGTTGTAAACAAATACTAATTATCTAGACTGTCTGTACAAGTAATATTATTTTAAACATAGCATGGGTCATTTTAATTCATAAACCAATAGCTTGTCAATTTTTTAATTTTTATAAAATCAATGAGACAAGACAGCCATACGTTTTAATCAAATTATGATGGACTAGGAAAGTGACATTACTGAAGCCATTTTGGTAAAAAAATCTTCACTGCTATCACTTTCTGTTAAACAGATAGGTCACATTTTCATGAATGTTGATTAAGTCTACACTATGGCTGCTGCGACTATGCATGCATTTGCTATTCTTCAAGAGTATATATATATAAAATTAATAAATGTATAATTCTATTATACAGGATTTATACGTAATAATAATAATTACTTTTGATCAATCTTTGTATGGAGCCAACTAAGGTGCAGCCTTTTAAAATGATTTTATTTTTGAAAAAACTCGCATTGAAGTCAAACTGTAGACAGACATTCAAACCAACAAAACCTGAAAGGTTTTTTTTTTTTAATGAGCAGTGCGCTAAATAAAAAATAGCACATAGCTTCCAACAGTCATTTCAACAGTCCAGAGTTGAAAATGAAACAAGGATTCTGACTGGTTATGGGTTATACACAAGTTTTTTTGTTCTTTTTTTCTAGCACACTTTTTTTACACATAAGCCCTGGGGGCATAAATACAGATTGCCATTCCTATCCTTGTACTATATGTAAGATATTTTACGTGCAATAGGGTGCACCAACTGTAACTCTAATAAGAATTGGTGGGGCCTATAAGTAATGGCGGCATCACACTGAGCTACTGCACTTTGGCATGCAGGATTTTTGGTGCGCTATCAGAAAATGTGCCAAAACTGTGGGATATAACAAAGGCCTATGGCAAAGTGCGGCTAACCTGCACCAAAACCCCAGGTACACAATGCTACACTTGCCCTGCGGCCAAAGTGCTGCAAGACAGTGTGAAGCTGCCCTAAGAAGATGTGCTATCACAGGCCAAGAATTCAAAAAATGTATACAACTTCATCCAAAGAGGAGTGGAGCTCCCTTGAGAAGTGCTATTTCAGTGGAACAGAGGAGGGTGACTATGTCAGAGTAGATTGTCCCATTTCCTTCTCTACAATCAGCAAAATTTGAATTTTTCCTTAGTCACAATGGCATAAGGTAACAATATAAGTAATGATTGATATTTACAAACTTAATTTGCTGTACTGCCCTATAATATGAACATTGTTATAGGTTTTATGTATATATTTGTGAAAAAAGTATGTTAATATATAAATAGATGTAAATTGTCATCCATTTTTCTTCTTTTTCCAAATAAATTGAGTGAGTGTGTGTTAAATATACGTGTCCTTTAAGGTGTCGTTAAACCCAGATTATGAAAAACTCTCATTACATGCTATATAACAGAGTGTTCATACTCACAAAGCCACTAAAGCATTTGTTTTGTGTAGAGCGAAATATACCTGGTTGATCCTGCCTTCAGCTGTCCCTCCCATCTCCTCAGTGTCCCCACTGCATGTTAAGATTGTATAGACCAGCTGTAGTCCTCTATGGAGCATGCTCATTTTCAGTTCCCTTCTAAGTTCTTATTTCCTCCTTTTTCTTATCTGTGCAGCCCACATGACTATAGAGTCACACTTATGGGCCTATACACAGTGTTAAACAACACTCCCCTCCCTCCATCCTCCTCCATTACCTCCTACTGCTAAACACTATGTAGGCGGAATCTGGTATGTTGATTGATTACATTCACTAAGAAACTCACAAGAATGCTTAGTTTTAATACAAATCAGTATTAAATATATTTAATGTAATTGCGAATACCTGTAAAGTAAAAAAAAAAGCCTTGGGTGCAGATGCCGTTTGCACAAAATGAAAGCTAGTGTCAATCATCTTTGACTTCATCTATGCCATATTACTGCAAAAAAATACACATTTGATGTACAACAAAGATTTATTGGGAGCTGTAAAACAGTTATTTGATATGTATATCCTAATTTGATCTACTCTTCTGAAACCTTTCACACGGGAGGACTGATCGGGTCTGCCTGTCAGTTTTTTAGGTAGACCCGATCGGACCATCCAATCATTGCCCTCTATGGAGCGGAGGTTGTCAACGGACATGTGTCTATTGACACTTGCCGACATTTGATTTGATCTGCTAAAAACAGACAGATGGGGGTCCGTTCTCCATCCGTCTAGCGGATCGGATCAGATGGCCATCGGGTATAAAATGACAGGCGGTTGGTTTACATCCAACTGCCCATAGGGGACAGTGGGCTGTGTCTGTGCGCCATTCTGCATAAGCAGAGCAGACACAGACAAGCCATTCGCCTGCTCAGCGGGGATCAGCAAACAGATTCTCCACTTCTAGCGGAGTCCACCCCATGTAAAAGGAGCCTAAGCCATGTAACTGGCACAGTACCAATCAGGCCTGGACAGACACAGGCTCACACTGTAGAGAGCATACATCAGCAGAGTAATAAAAGCCCCTCCTGAAGATCGTTCCCTGCAGATACCAAGGAAAAGGGAAAGATCATGTGTGTGACCACACAATAGTGCTGCAGGAATAAGGTATTTAGAGGTTTAAACAAAAATAAAAAAAATACAGTGAAATAATATATATTATTTATGTGAATGAATTATGGAAATTAGCATTTCTCTGTTTAGTATCACTTTAGTGATGCTTCTATGAGTGAGAAAACAACATTTTAAACTTATACTGTCAAAATGATTTAAGTCAAAGTCAATTAGCAAGGTAATTTTTAATTACATTACAATGAATGTTACATTAATATCAATCAGCTGCCATCTGATTTTTTTTAAATCTGCCCACAATCACATCATTCTGTGTGCATGCAGCGTGCGTGGTAACACACATACATAGGTATGAATAGGTCCTTATAGTTCCATTTCCCATTGAACTGCAGTACATTGATATGAACCAGACACTTAGGGGTGTATTTTTTAAAAAAATGCATTGTTTTGTCCATCAAAACTGCATGTAAAGTCATTCTGTGCAAATGAGGCAAAATTGCATGTCCTCAGGCTATAGTCTTAGCAGTTCTAATGTGTACATGCATAAAATACACCATTATGGCCACTAAATGGCGCTATTATAGGAAATAAGTATATTCCTCTGCTCCATCTAGTGGCCATAATGCAGCATTTTCCACATTCACACATTCCAATTGCAGAGAATATAGCCTGAGAACATTCAATTTTGCCCCATTCACACAGAACAAATGTACATGCTATTTTGATGGACAGCTATGTGAATTTTTATAGAAATAATTTTAATGGTATATTACACAGTCCAAAAGGAGAACAGGAGAAGTTCACGGTTAGGGTTTACATGCCCTTTAACCACTATTAAGCAATACAGCCAGTCCCAAGTTCCACTCCAGCCTGTGACCATACAACAGGAAAAGCACCTTTGTTCTCCTATCCCGTTTGCAAAATGTTGTGAATCTATCAATGTTAAAGGGGTTGTAAAGGAAAAAATATTATCTCCTAACTAGCTTCCTTTTACCTAATGCAGTGCTCGTTCACTAACCTCTTCCATTGATTTCCTTTGCAAATGTCCTTTTTTCTTCATTAAAATCCCCACTTCCTGTTACTCTGTATGTAACTACTCACCATCAGGCGAGCCGTTCTGCCTGGTGGTGAGTGTCGTGCTCACCCCCACCCTTGGACTACAGGAGTGCGTCAGGACGCTCTCTACGTTGAACATAGAGACACAAGGGCTGTGTGTTAGTGGGCGTGTATATCACACAGCAGCGCCACCTCCCTTGGCTTAGTTTCTATTCTTCACTGGCCCGCCTTGACCCCGCCCCCTTGCTGCCTAGATGAAATAGTCCTGCTGCGTAGGCTGGGGAGGCGGGAATGGGTGGATACTATGGGTGGCGTGTGGACGAGAACTTTGCTCGTTCTCGTAAGGCGAAAAAAAAAAAAGGCTCTGCACATGCGCGATGACGCTAAGCGTAATGGGAACTGTAGTTCCATTATTGCCGTGACGTCGCTGTAGTGCACGCATACCGCAAACCAGGAAGTACAGCATACTAACTACACAGGAAAGCCGGAGGATGATTTATAAGCGCTATTTTAACAGATATCTAAATTTTTTTAATGAAAATAATTACTTTTTTTGATATAAGCACCTGACAAGGAATAATTATAGGGGAAAACATTTTTTCCTTTACAACCCCTTTAACTATGCGAAGTAGCAAAGCCCAGGTAGCTGATCTCAATTCATATGTAAAATGTAATGTAATGATAAAATATTTAGGTACTTGATTAAATGGCCAAGTGTGGCTTATTGACAACTGGGAAAGAAGTAAATTTGCAAATTTTCAAATGCAAAGATTCCACCAATTATTTTAAAAAGATGATCAGCAAGGAAAGGTGGGGTTTACATTAAAAACTTTTATGAATGAACATATCTAGCTAGAATTTAGCTTTGAAAGTATAAAAGTATAGATGGATCAAAATTTGGCAGTTCAGCAGGGACTGGCCCAATTTCGATCCATGTGTCACTGTCCATGTTCAACAGAAGTCGATTGTTTGATCAACTTCTGACGATTGAACAACTTTAAACACTTTTATTGATCAGCAGCTGCAACCTTCTGACAGCACTGAATGTCAGCGTAAAATGTGCTGGCAGGGTGAGAATTCCCCCATCCACCTTGTTTGAACAGGTGGACAGAATAATCTGTTTGATTTTTTCTAAACTACCATAATCAACATTGTTTTTCAATTTCGGAGAGAGTGGAGAGGGATAAGAACACCTTTCAAATTTATCAGTGAAATTGCAGGAAAATACTAAAATATGTGTTGTCCCGAGAACAGGTATAGAAAAGAAATCTTCATACGGGGAAAAAGTTCTGGTGAAAACTACAGATATTCCCTTTATATTGGAAGGATTTTCTCTGACTTTCTCTTTTGGTAATGGGACAGGAAGTGAAGGGAAAAAATCTCCCCAATGGGACACAGATAGCAAAAATCTGACAGGGGTTATAACTCTCCCTTACTTTATCCAAAATGACAATAAAAGTTTTTCCTTTAGTTCTAATTTAATCACTACCTAGCACAAATCCACTGTCTAAAGAAACACTTCAACTGTAAAACAATGGTAATGTGTTGCAAAAGAGATTAGCAACAAGAAGTTGAAGTGATTGTGAAGTCGTGTTTTTTTTTTTTTTTTTTTTTTTAACAACAAACATGTTATACTTTCCTGCTCTGTGAAGTGAATTTGCACAAGGCAGCCTGGATTCTCCTCTTCTCAGGTCCCTCTTCGCTGCACCTGGTCCCCCCTCCTGAGAAATAGCTACCAATGGATTACTATGGACAGATCCTTATATTCTTGTATTCCTCATGAATTGTCACTGGAAGCCTTGGGTTTTCATCTACAATATAGCACCTATTCAGCAGAATTGAAGGAGTTTATAAATTCAGTTGATTTTTTACTAAGGCATAATTATTTTATGTTGGAGAACACCTTCTACCAGAGGAGCATCTATGGGGGCCAACTTCTCCCCCTCCCTTGCAAATTTGTACATGAGATGGTGGGAAAAGAGGTTCCTGTTTATTGCTTGTAACCTCTTTTCAGATCATATTAAGTGGTATGGTGGATATTTAGTGAACTGCTTCTAGTATGGGGAGGTCCTATGGAGGAAATTGATTCTTTTATTGCTTATGTCAATGATAATTCCTTGGATTTGGAATTTAGTGCAGTATATCATAGCAAGTCTCTCAATTTTTTGGATATCACCCTGGAAGGGGATCATCAGGATGGAAGTGTACATACAAGGACATATCATAAGGAGTGTTCTGGGAATTCACTTGTATTAGCTACCAGCTGTCACCCGGCACGCATGATACGATCAGTCCCAATGGGTGAATTTACCAGCACCATATGTAACTGCTCTAATATTAGGAGTTTTTCCCAGGAGTGTGATATTGTTGCTTCTAGGCTTAGAGCACGATGTTACAAATCTCTGGATATAGAGACATGATCTCTACGGGAGATAGGAGTGATCTTTTGGTAAATGCCCGATGAGGGAAAAATAAAGGGGAATTGCAACTTTTGTCACCACTAATTCACAGGAATTCAATCAGATCAAAGGCATCATTAATACTTACCAGTATTACTTGCAGATAGAGAACTTAATGACGTCATGAAAACAGGTGGCCATTTTCCCAGTTGTCGGGCTACTACTCTGGGGGGTATACTTTCCCCTAGTCTGTTTCATTCAAGCACCAACATTGGGAACATTTTATAAATAAGTGCAGCGCTGATATAGTCTTAGAATAAACCAAGACTGAATATTTGTGCAAGGTGTACACTATATGTGAACCCCTTATATGGTAAAAAAAAAAAACTCGTGATGAAATAAACGTGATTGCATACAAATTAAATATACACAATATACAAGGCTAATTGATGAGAACAAATCTTAAAAGGGACATGGCACTCAATGTAATACTTATGCCGCGTACACACGATCGGATTTTCCGATGGGAAATGTTCGATGTGAGCTTGTTGGTGGAAAGTCCGACTGTGTGTATGCTCCATTGAACATTTGCTTTTGGAATTTCCGCACACAAATGTTTGAAAGCAGTTTCTCATATTTTCCGACAACAAAACTTTGTCGGAAAGTCTAACCGTGTGTACACAAGTCCTCGCATAAAAGTCCACGCATGCTCAGAATCAAGTACGAGACGGAAGTGCTCAGTCTTGTAAAACTAGCGTTCGTAATGGTGATATAACTGAGGGCTGGGCCACCCGGTGACCCCGCCCCCCCTGACACACAGGGGACTTCCCTATGGTTTTCCCCGTGGTGTCAGAGGGGGCGGGGTCACCTGTTATGTAACTGGATGACCCCTCTCCCTTTGACATCACGGGGAAAGCCATATGGAAGTCCCTGTGAAGTTCCCGAATGTCAGAAGGGGCGGGGTCACCGGGTGGCCCCACCCTCAGTTATATAAGAACTGTGAGAAGAACAGAAGGGTCACACAGCGGGAACCTCCCATGGATGCAGATTGTCCGGAGAACGAAGCGGGGAAGAAGACGCCGGAGGAAGATGCGGACAAGAAGACCGAAGGATAAAGCAGAGGATCGGAGGAAGAAGCGGGGGAAGAACAAGATGGAGGAAGAAAACCGAATGAAGACCAGAAGAAGATGGAAGAAGAAGCGGGGAAAGAAGAAGACATTAATAAAGGATTTTTAAAAAACCGTATCTTGTCTTTTTTAACATTTTTTACACTTTTTTTGTGAAATGATAGGGGTACATTTGTACCCCATTATCATTTCACAAGGGGGGGCGGGATCTGGGGGTCCCCTTATTAAAGGGGGCTTCCAGATTCCGATAAGCTCCCTGCCCGCAAAACCCCACAACCACCGGGCAAGGGTTGTGGGGATGAGGCCCTTGTCCCCATCAACATGGGGACATCCTCCCTATGTTGAGGGCATGTGGCCTGGTACGGTTCAGGAGGAGGGGCGCTCTCTTGCCCCCCCTCTTTTCCTGCGGCCTGCTAGGTTGCGTGCTCGGATAAGGGTCTTAGATGGATTTTTAGGGGATCCCCACACCATTTTTTTTTTTACAATTTTGGCGCAGGGTTCCCCTCAAAATTCATACCAGACCTAAAGGGTCTGGTATGGATTTTGAGGGCAACATCCATGCCTTTTTTTAAATATTTCGGCGCGGGGTTCCCCTTAATATCCATACCAGACCTGAAGGGCCTGGTATGGAATTTGGGGGGACCCCCCCATGCATTTTCTTTTTAAATTTTGGTTTGGGGTTCCCCAAGCCGTTTTTTTCAATGACTTTTATGAGTATTGCAGAGACCCCACAATTCATTATAGCTGACAGCGCTACCGCTAGTACTTTTAAATTACTTTTTTTTCCTTTAGAAATGTAATTTTGCTCTCAGACTGTAAATACAGGAAATATGCGCCACTTTACAGGCATACTATAGACACCCCCCAGTTACGAAATTTAAAGGAATATTTCACTTTAAGCATTATTAAAATCACTGCTCCCGAAAAAACGTCCGTTTTTAAAAGTTTTTTTTGCATTGATACATGCCCCCTGGGGCAGGACCCAGGTCCCCAAACACTTCTTATGACAATAACTTGCATATTAACCCTTAAAATTAGCACTTTTGATTTTTCACGTTTGTGTCCCATAGACTTTAACAGTGTTCGCCTTTCGAACAAATTTTTTGCCTGTTCGCATGTTCTGCTGCGAACCGAACGGGGGGTATTTGGCCCATCCCTATTGCTTTGCTGCTGATATTCACGCAACGTTCTGACAAACGGATTTTTTAGTATTTCCCGTGATCTCATAAATAATCTTTGTTTTTTTCTTTTCTTTTATCAAGATCTCCAGAAAAATCTTTTTTTTTTAGTTTTTATAGTGATCTCCTTTTTTTTATTTTTATTTCTCCAGATCTCCAGACACCATTATTATCTTGTATTTTTTTTACCTCAAATAGGTTGGTTGGTGTTGGCGTCCCTTATTAACCGCTTGCCGACCAGCGCACGCCGATGTATGTCGGCAGAATGGCACTGGCAGGCAGGGCGCACAGGTACTGTATGTCCCCTTTAAGAAGCAGTGACGCGAGCGCGTGCGCACTGCCGGAGGCGCACCCACCGCGGTCTCCGTGACCGCGGGTCCCGCGGACTCGATGTCCGCCGGGTGCCCGCAATCGTGTCATGGAGAGGAAGAATGGGGAGATGCTTATGTAAACAAAGCATTCCCCGTTCTGCTTAGTGACAGGACAGTGGCCTACTGCTCTCTGTGATCGAGAGCAGTCATCACTGTCCTGTGTGTTCAAGCCCAGCCCCCCACATAATTAGAATCACTCCCTAGGACACATTTAACCCCTTCACTACTTCCTAGTGGTTAACCCCTTCACTGCCAGTGTCATTTACACAGTAATCAATGCATTTTTATTCGCACTGATCATTGTATAAATGACAATGGTCCCAAAAATGTGTCAAAAATGTCCGATGTGTCTGCCATAATGTTGCAGAACTGATAAAAATCGCAGATCGCTGCCATTAGTAATAAAAAAAAATTAAAAATAAAAATGCCATAAAACTATCCATTTTGTAGGCGCTATAAATTTTGCATAAACCAATCAATATACGCTTATTGCAATTTTTTTTAACCAAAAATATGTAGAAGAATACATAAACTGAGGAAAAAAAATGTTTTTTTATATATATTTGGGGGATATTTATTGTAGCAAAAAATACTGCGTTTTTTTCAAAATTGTCACTTTTTTTTTGTATATAGCGCAAAAAATAAAAACCGCAGAAGCGATCAAATACCACCAAAAGAAAGCTCTATTTGTGGGAAAAAAAGGGCGTCAATTTTGTTTGGGTACAGCTTCGCATGACCGCGCTATTGTCAGTTAAATCGATGCAGTGCCGAATTGCAAAAAACGCTCTGGTCTTTGGGTAGCCAAATGGTCCGGGGCAGAAGTGGTTAATCTGACATTGTATTTTTGAAATGTACCTGCCTACTCACAAACAAACTGTCCTTTTTTAAGTAAAACACACAGCCAAGTATTTGTCAAAACAAAAATTTAAAATGTATTAGGGGTCCTAAAAAAATAAAGAGGAAGGCAACGCTGGTGAAACAGTTGGAATTGGTAAAGCCTTTGTACCCCAGGGCAGACATCAATTATTTGACAGGTCAAATTGGTAACCTGAGGAGTCCATGTATTAGGGAGCACAACACGGTCCAGGACTCAGAGAGATCGGGAGCAGTAGCAGATGACATATATGTCTTGAGGCTTACAACAGCCTGCGTCTTTTGCCAGACCACACCAAACCCAGGCCATCACTCTCAACACTTCCTTCCATGCTTCCTTCCAGGCTGCTGTGGCAGGTTGGGTGGCTGTGGTGGTGGTGGTGTTGCTGGAGGTGGTGGTGGTGTTGCTGGAGGTGGTGGAGGAGTATGGTCCAACTCACACACATAGCTTTTATTTGCGAGTTGGCCCCTCATCCCTTGTTTAGGGCCTCAAGTATTACCTCCTCACAGATGAAACGTTGGCCCTCCTCCATTCCTTCCAGTTTACTGGCCATCACACAGCCAAAGGACTCCAGGGGTTGTCGTGAGGACCGCAGTAGCCTGCCGAATCAAAGTAGTCGCTGACTACTCCAGGTTCCTCACCTTACTTGTCCTTTTTGTTGGAAGGTGGAGGGGAGGAACCTGGGAGTCTGTCAGGCTGCTTTCCACGGCCACCTCCTAGCTGAGACTTTCCACAGCCACCTCCTGGCTGAGACTTCCCACAGCCACCTGCTGGCTGAGACTTCCCACAGCCATCTGCTGGCTGAGACTTCCCGCAGCCTCCTCCTGGCTGAGACTTCCCGCAGCCTCCTCCTGGCTGAGACTTTCCTGTGTATGAAAATGGGACAGTTTTAGTTTTTTGGTCATCAATCACACACAATTTTGAGCTCACGACTGTTGCAAATTGAATGTTAACAAATAGAAAAGACTATCCTTCTGACCCCAGCATTTTTCATTCTTGTCCCAATCATTTTTGGCTACTACTGATTATTGATATGTAAACCACTTTGTTAAATCAGAAATTAGTGGTCAATAACATCTAGTTAACCTCATTCACTTTTGACAAGAAATATATTCAACAATGCTACACCTGGCTCAAGCTGGGATCCTCCACATCTTCTTCCTGGGTGGAAGGCCCAGGTTTGACTTTTGAAGCCTCATCTGATGTGGAAGGAAGTGTAGATAGCGATGGCCTGGGTTCCGTCTGGTCTGACAAAAAAACACAGTCTGTCGTAGTACCACAACCTGGGTACATAAACGTCATCTGCTGCTGCTCCTGATCTCATGGAATCCTGTACCTTTTTGCGCTCCCTATTATATGTGCTCCTCAGGCCACCAATTTTGGTCTTCAAATAGTTGATGTCTGCTGTGGGATACACAGGCTTCACCAATTCCAACAGTTGCTCCAGTACTGCCTTCCTCTTTAGCTTGTTGGAGTATTCTCTGTTTTTGACTTGCCAGAGACATGGCAGCTCCCTGTGTCTATAAAGTTTGGCAGGAAGTCTAGGTCAGTAAATGTATCCATTTTCTCTGCAAGACACAACACAAGACAAACCCTAATGCCAGGCTAAACTCTCCTAATCTTGTCCCAATATAGGACTCAATCTATAAGCAGTAGTATAGGCCACTAACCACTGATGCCCCAAGTTAAAATTGTACCTTTATTTGCACAATCGGCGCTTACGCTACTCTGTCCAGATCGTACGTACGATGCACGCGTGTTGTGCTTTATATACACTGTGCATGAATGAACCTCTGCCCCTGACCTTCTTTCTAGTGTATCCCCTGCCCCTTCTCTTTCCGCGCAGTGGGAGAGCACATGGAGACAGAGCAGGTGTATGCAGAGAGCAGCAACGAGGAGGACAAGGAAAGCCCGGAGCAAGAAAGGTCTCAATTCAGGACGAGATATAAGGTCTCAAATATGTCCTTTGTAGAGATGGTGGACATCTTAAAGAGGGCCAACTATGATGGGAAGCATGAACCTTACCCAAACCCAAATGTGAGCAAGGCCAAGATCATGTCTAAAGTTGTAAGAAGTCTGCACAGGAATTTTGGGGTACGACAATCCATGGAGCAATTGAGGAAATGCTGTTTAGACCTGAAATTGAGGGAGCATGATCAGTACAGAAGGATAAGAAAGTGCTTAAAAAAAGTAAGTATTTGTCGTGTGTTCATATTATTATTATTACTTTTGTGCTGGTACATGTGCTTTTCTTTACTGTTGTACAGTTCAAAAATAAAGTTTGAGGTTCGTGGGCACAGAAAAGGTTCGTATTAAACATCGTTCGTTCGAACACTAATACTAAGTTTTTGGCAAATGCAGGTTAACTACACTTGTTCATACCTGTTTCTATGAAAAGGAGTTTGGTACATTGTTGTCTAGATGTATTTGTAATATAATGAAATGCAAACTTAATTCAGTGTAAGGAGAGGACACTCAGCAGCTGTTTACACATCTGTAAGCAGGAGCAATAGTGTGGGACACCAGAACACCCTTTTTATGGTGTCCCACGCAGGTGCTCCAGTGGTTACTAGGGGTCTCTCCATGTGTGAAACTTTAAGAAAACAGGTAAGTATTCCAGCTTTGGAAAGGGAAAAATATCATGTCTTCAGCTTGGAACTCTGCCAAAACAGACAATTGGACCTTACTTCCAAGCAATGTTTCATATTACTATTTTTTTGCCCCAAATATCTGTGTGCTAAGTATACCTTTTTTATATTTACATAGGGGAGAAAAGAATCGGGACATCCGAGGACCACAGGAACCCCACATCTCCTGAAGGGGAAATCCCCACATGAAGATATGGATTCCAAGGTACATGAAGTGGGTGAAATAGTGACCACAACAGGTCAGTGTCTGAGACCCCAGCTTCAGGTAATAGATGTATGCCTGCATATTTATAGTACATGGTGTGAATTTTTTTTTTTAGATGATGTGGATGTTGTGGAAGAAGAAACTCACTTCAACAGTGCAAGTGCACAGATCCTGATTAGCGAAATAATGGTGTGCAATCGTGAATTAGAGAAGGTCAAGGAAAGCATCAATGATGTTGAAAAAATACTCACCAACATCATTGATGTTTTAGCCAAAATATAACCAAAAAAAAACAGTCAATGTTGTTGTTATTTTTTATGTTTTTATCAAAATTTTTAAGTAATTTGAAAGCCAAATTTGAAGATGCACACAGTGTGTCAACATGTGCTATCAGCCATCATGGGATATCAACGTAGGCGTTTTGTGGGTGCAACCCCTTCCTCTCATCTACTTTAGTTGCAAGGAAGGGCTTGCACCCACAAAACGCGTACACTGATATCCCATGATGGCAGATAGCACATGTTGACACAATGTGTGTCTTTTCCCTACATCTATCAAAATAGATGTAGGGAAAAGACACACATTTTAGGCATGGGATCATGATGGAAATCCACATTTTTGGGTCCCAATTTGTGTGCATCTTTGAAATTTGGCTTTTACAGGAGTGACATCACCCCATCTGATGAAGGCAAAATCAACACAGTTTTGACCTACTGTCTCATATTATAAAAGTTGAACTTTGTAAGTTCCTGAGTTGTGGATGTTCTGGTTTTAAACATGCCTGTTTAGCCACAAAAAGGTATATACTGTCAAACATACATGTTATACACCAAGATGTTGGTTTGTTAAAAAACCCTTTTATAATGCACATGTGAATGTGCTTGGAGTAAAATGTTTTATACTCAACAATGTGTGGCTTCTTCTTTCAATGATCAACACCAGTTTTTGGAGTAAGTTGGTGTAGTTACAGTGACAATGGGGGTTATTTACTAAAGGCAAATCCACTTTGCACTTTCAAAAGGATTTTGAAAAGGATGATTATTTTTATCATTAATGCATTACATACATTAACAACAAAAACATTGTGTGTGTGTAGCAGACCCATAGCACAACATAATAGTTAGCTGAAGAAGAGATTGTCACCTCATGTATCAAATAAGTTACGTTTGCACTACTGAAGAAAATGACCAAAAATAAAAGGCCATTGGAGAACCTAGGAGACAGCTAAAAGAAACACAAGCAGTAAATTAAATGAAATATGAGTTAATTTTTTTAACAATTTATTTAAAACAGGTTAGACATTCTCTGGTATATCAATGGCCCCCCTACCCGCAAAGTACTCTAGATATCTTCACAGGCGCTTTGGTGGGGGCAAGCCAGGACGGTCAGCTTCAAGTGCCGTCAGATTTGTATCCGGTATGCCGGCCTCAGTCACAACTGAGGCCACATAGTTGGCTGCATTTTTGCGTAAATAGTTGTGTAAAACACAGCATGAAAGAATTATGTGATTTAGTTTATATTCCGCCATATTAATAGCAGTGAGGAATAGGCGGATCCCGCTGGCCATTATGCCAAAGGCATTCTCCACCACTCTTCTGGCTCTGGCCACCCGGTAATTAAAAACCCACTGGTCCGGGGTGAGGGTCCCCATCGGGAATGGCCGCATAAGATGGTCCCCCAGCGCAAATGCTTCATCCCCAACGAAGATGAATGGAAGTCCCGCCACATTGTCTTCTGGAGGTGGCAAGCCCAAGCTGCCATTCTGGAGCCGTCTGTAAAACTCTGTATGGGAGATGACTCCACCATCCGACAACTGGCCATTTTTCCCCACGTCCACATGCAAAAACTCGTAAGTCGCCGACACCACCGCCAATAACACGATACTACTATACCCCTTATAATTATAATAGTATGACCCCAAGTTGGGGGGGATGTGGACGTGTTTCCCATCTATTGCCCCACCGCAGTTGCAGAAGTCCCACTGCTGGGCAAACTGGGAAGCCACAGTCTGCCATTCCTGTGTGTTTGAAGGAATCTGTAGCGTCAAACAAGAAAAAAAATTAGTACTTTTGCACATAACATTGCAAGCAGATTACACACAAACATTCTTGGCCAACATAAGTATAACATTTATTTTAATGAGTATTTAAAGACAAAAGTATAAAGGTCCACTCATCAGATTCCCCCCCCCCCCCCGATGGCCCAATGTAAACAATTTATGGTGGGGGGGGAGATGTTTTGGACAGGTAACCCTCTCCACTTCATTGAGAGCTGCATGCATAAATAATGTGTATTACTTTGGCCAGCCCCCTGTTCTTACACTATTGGAAGCCCACTGGACAGGCAAGAAGTGTCATAATACAATAATATGAATACACACTGTCCAAATTGAAGCACATTTTTACATTCTGCAATTACCTATCAAGATAATAGGAGAACAAAACTTGAAACAGTACCATTTGAAAGTATTCAGGCAGGCACTTGCACTACATGCTTTAGTGAATTAATCTATAAATATGACCACTAAAGAGGTAGGTATAGTGTGTATGGGTTTGGCAAAGTCAGCAGATAGAGTATTGGTATTGGTTGACTTAGTGGTTGGGGGGGAGGGAGGGTTCCAAATGAGTTTTGGCCCACAAAAGAAAAACATCTTGTACTCTGCCTGAATTAAAGGACAACAATAACATTTGGACACATTTTAGGGGTGTTTAGGGTAAGCACTACAATGGAGCTGACAAAATACATTGTTAAGTGACTAGGCTAGGTGTGTATGGGCCCAGGATAGCATGCTGAGAAGGTAAATGAAGGCAAATATGCATGAAGGACAAAAAAGGAGCAGTAAAAGCTTCCAGCATGCATGAGGACAAATAGGACATTCACAGCATATTACAATTATGGTAATTATGGAATGATTAAATAAATACAATACATTAGCAAACATTAAATACATAGAATGTGATGTTAAAGGATAAAACTTACCTTAATATAGTCTTTCTGCAGGACCTAAATTATGACAGAACAGGTCTCTGGAATAATGATTCCCAGAGCCTGGGGGGGAGATTCCAGTCGTAAACTTAATATCCTGGAGACTTCTCCCCGTCACCAAGTACCGCACGGTGGCGACGAGCCTTTGCTCGGGAGTGATGGCTTGCCGCATGCAGGTGTCCTGCTTCATAATATAAGGGGACAGTAAAGCCAACAGATGGTGAAAAACGGGGTCTGTCATCCGGAGATAATTCCTGAAATCATCAGGATTATTCTCCTGGATCTCCCGCAGCAAAGGCATGTGAGAGAATTGGTCACGCTGGAGCAACCAATTCTTCATCCATGGACTCCTCCTGACGCTGTTCATGGACTGGACTTGGGCCAAAGCAAGAACTCCAACACCAAGCCCAAGCACAGCACGAACTCTAGGATGAGTACGTACCCGCAACATGGCTTGAAAACGGTCGGCTGGTCAGAAATGAACTGACAAAACACACTGAAAATCAGAAGGGACCTGAGAAGAACGAGCTGAAAATCAGAAACGAGTGGATAAGAATGCACTGAAAAACAGAAGCGAACTATTAAATGGAATGCACTGAAAGACAGGAACGAACTGACAACACGCACTGAAGAACAGATACGAACCCACAAGCACAAACTGAAAAGCAGAAATGAACTGAAAGGCACAAGGCTAAAAAGCGCAAATCGGCTCTCACCAAACTTCTACTAACACGAGATAAACACGAGATTAGCAGAAGGAGTCCAAAGGGGGGCGCACTGGCTATTGAACTTCCTTTTTATAGTCTCGTTGTACGTGTTGTACGTCACCACGTTCTTGACGTTCGTAATTTTGGTCAACATTTGTGTGACCATGTGTATGCAAGATAAGTTTGAGCCAACATCCTTGGGAAAAAAATTCCCTGGTTTTGTTGTCAGAAAATTCGATCGTGTGTACGCGGCATTAGAGTGACATATCACTAATCTATACACAGTCAAGTGAATAACACAAAACAAATGAACATGACAATGAAGCAAGAATCCAAAAGTAATTCAGAGTCCAAAAATGTATGTGTAAAACATCATTTTGACTTCAAATATGGGGTTGTGCAGAAAAGTTGCCGATAGAAGAGCCACCACCAATATGTAAAAGGCTTACCCAAAAGATTGAACTGGGGGGGCGTGTCCTGAACATGGAGCTGTGGGGACGTGTCTGGTCCGTGCTCCGCTCCCGCCGCCACTTACCCAGCAGCATACCCACGATCCCGGGCCCTGACACGGCCCAGAACATGTCACAAAGGCGGCGGAATACAGCCCACAACTCCGGGACAGAGAACGTTCAACGGGGGCAGCTGGATTCATACTTTTCCGGGACCCGCGGCAAGGCCCCGGAAAAATCCAAGATGGCGCCGGTCAGTAAGACGGGGAAACAGCATGCGCCGGCACAGAAACAAACCACGTCACCCGCGCTATCCCCACAGCCATCACCCGGATCGGTGAGTGACTCTGTACCCCCGACATCCCCGGGATCCACTGTGTCCAGAGCAGGGGGATCGGACATTGCTGACCTTATAGAGGAAGGGGAAATTAAAAAGCACATCTGGTCCCTCCCCACTAGAGAGGATTTGGAAAGATTCACAGCCAGGGTGGAAAAGGCGTTTACAGAGGGTATAGCACAACTCAAGGAGGACACCACACACCTGGGCAACAGAGTGGAAGCTATAGAGCAAAGGCTGGATGAGGCTCTTCCCACTATGTCAGCATTACAGCTTAGGTGTGCAGCCCAAGATCAAAAGCTGGACTTATTACTGTCACAACTTGACGATTTTGAAAATCGCAGCAGAAGGGTAAACATCCGTATCCAAGGTATGCCAGAAGCAACAGCCCCCAGGGACATTATCCCTTTCCTGCAAGGCATATTCAGGGAAATCCTGGACCTACCAGACACAGAACCCATTGAGATTGACCACGCCCACCGAGCCCTGCGACCACCATCCCAAGATGCTGACAACCCACGAGATATAATATGCAAGTTGCATAAATATACTCTCAAAGAACGAATAATGCAAAAAATGCGCAACAGACCTTATTTTGATTTCGATGGCGCCCACCTATGTTTCTTCCAGGACATCTCCAGACGCACGCTAATGCAACGTCGAGCCCTAAAACCTGTCTTGCTGGCTCTCCAAGAAGCGGGCCTCACGTACCGCTGGGGCTTTCCCTTCTACTTACAAGCCTTTAAAGATGGACGTTCAGCCACCCTGCGCACCAGAGATGACCTCCCTCACTTTCTCTCTGCCCTGGGACTTGGTAAAGTTGACTTTCCAGACTGGCGAGGGGACCATGCGATGGTGAACTTTCCAAATATTGAACTCCCCCAGCCCTGGACGCAGATGCCTCAACGCCGAGGCCGCAGACGCAGTCGCCACCAGCAAGAGTCAGATGCTTCCCCTGGCCCCTCTACACTAAGAGACTGATGGTAACGCCAATATCCCGAATTGAGTCCTTACTCCCCTGTTTCGGAGGCACCCTTTATTATTAGATCATCTACAGATCTGGAACTTCCTTTATAATTTGATTGTTGCTGTGCCTGGTCTGACTTGGTTCCGATAATGAACTTTGACTACATAAAGCTGGACAAGGCTCTCACCCACATCCTGGAGAGACACGGTTGGAGGCTGTTTCCAGACCTCCTTAGCTGCTAGTTTTGCCCTCCCCGGGACTTCCCCAATTATACAATCCCCCCCTAACCCCTATCATGCCATTTACACCCCCCGATCAACGGGTCACAAAGCAGCATTTATGAGGTGGGAGCGGGGCGGACCCTCTCTCCCTTCTCCCCTTCATGTCGGCCCACGTTCCCCCAGTAGGCTGCCCACGTTCGGGTATTAATCCCATTTGGGATACCAGACCTGGACAAAATGGGTCCCCTGAGGAAGGGGGGCACATTGGGCCCAGTCTGTGCCTATACAGAACCATTATTAGGTTCTCTTTATATTTAAATGTTGCATATGGTTATGCTGATGTTAATGCTTGTTTTAATTTTGTTTTTTCACTTTCCTCCTCTATTCTCTCTTCCCCCCTGGCCTCCTGCTTGCTCTCCTCTTCCCTAACAGGATCTACCCAATTGCTGTCACCCGCTCCGGATTCCGCCCCCGGGACCGCAGCCGACCTACAACACCATTCTTCAATGACAACGGTTAAGGTAATCTCCTATAATGTCCGTGGTCTTTGCTCACCCTGTAAGCGGAGCAAGCTGTGGTGGGAACTGAAAAAACTCAGGGCGCAGATAGTTTTCCTACAGGAAACGCACTTCACACACCATTCCATACCCAAACTACCGACACATATCTATAGTCAGTGGTACCATAGTACCTCCCCGGTCAACAAGTCCAGAGGCACTTCCATAGCTATCCACAAAAACTGCCCCTTCCAATATTCAGAAGCCAAGATTGACCCCCTGGGATGATACGTCTTCCTGAAAGGGACCATTGCGGGTGCAAAATACACCCTCGCCAATATCTACTCCCCCAATTCGAATCAATTGACCTTCCTTGATTCAATCATAGAGCAACTAGAGGAGTTCAGAGAGGGGTCCCTAGTTTTAGGTGGTGACTTTAATGTGAGCCCGGACCCATCCCTGGATACTTCACACAGCAGGCCCTCCCACTCACACGCATTCCTTAGGCACTTTCGAAAATCCCTCCAGACGGTGGGCCTAGTTGACTGCTGGAGGGCCTTACACCCCACAGAGAGGGACTACAGTTACTATTCAGTGGTACACAATGTCTACACACATATAGATTTGATCTATTTCGACCGCCCGACTTTGGAGCTCCTTCAAAGCTCTTCCATAGGAAACATAACCATTTCAGACCATGACCCGGTTCAGGCCTCTTTTATCATTCCAACATGCTCCCGGAAAACGTGGAACTGGCGCCTTAACGAATACTTATTAGATGACCCTGTAGTGGAAGCCCAGGTCTCAGACACGATAAAAAATTACTTTCGAGAGAACACAGTAGGAGATTTGAGTGAGGGTACAATATGGGAATGTCACAAGGCCGTTGTACGAGGCGAGCTTATTGCACAGGGTTCGAGATTAAAGAGAGAACGGCAAGCTGACTATAATAGAGTTCTTAATGCACTTCAGCAGGCGGAACTTAAACACAAAGCGGGAGGTACCTCAGAAGCCCTACGAGAACTAACGGAACTCAGAGACATATTCTCACGGCTGTTAGAACGACAGGTGCGTAAACAACTGCGACACCTATCCCACCGATACTACGAGCATGGTAACAAGTGCGGACGCATGCTTGCAAGAGCGCTTCGTGCAAAACGGGCCCAAATGCAAATACACAAACTTCTCTCCTCTACAGGTGATATGACATTCCACTCCTCCAAGATAGCAGAGGGGTTCCGTGACTACTACGCCGAACTCTATAATTTAGATGCAAACACAACCCAAGAAGCTAAAGAAAACAGACTGACCAAAATTCAAGACTACTTATCCACTAACGGACTGCCCTCCCTGACTGAAGACCAACTATCTGACTTAGAATCCCCTATCACTACCACTGAACTTGAGTCCACCATCAAATCTTTACCCAACGGGAAAAGCCCAGGCCCTGATGGGTTTACTATAGCATATTATGATAAATTCTCCCCGTTTCTTACGAACCACATGTGCAAATATTTCAATTCCCTAGTAAAGGGATGCAGAATCCTATCTGAGGCTCTTTTAGCACACATCTTGGTTATACCGAAAGAGGGCAAAGACCCAACTGTCCCACAGAGTTACCGCCCCATTTCCTTATGGAATACGGACGTAAAAATCCTGGCGAAAATCCTAGCAAACCGACTGAAACACCTTGTCCCCCTTATAGTTCACCTAGACCAGACGGGTTTTATTATAGGGCGCGAAGCTCGAGACAACTCAATCCGTGCGATTCAACTTATACACTGGGCTAAAACTAAAGAGGTACCCCCCCTTACCTAATACTCTCCACCGACGCCGAGAAGGCGTTCGATCGCATAGACTGGTCCTATCTCAGAGAGGTATTAACCTCAATGAGATTGGGCCCAAATATGCTAGCCTGAATACTGGCCCTTTACTCGGAACCTAGTGCACAGGTTAAGGTTAATGGGATTCTCTCATCCAAGTTCCCGATCGGGAATGGCACGAGACAGGGGTGCCCACTTTCCCCCCTCCTCTTCGCCCTGGCCTTAGAACCACTGCTACGAAGAGTGAGAGCAAACACAGATATTACAGGGCTGACTGTAGGCGCTGTGGAGCACAAACTCTCAGCCTACGCAGATGACGTATTGTTTCACCTAACTGATCCCCTGATCTCGTTGCCGGTCCTGATGCAGGAACTCAAAAACTTTGGTACACTTTCTAATTTTAAAATCAACTATAATAAATCGGAAATTCTACCTGTTAATCTGTCTACCCCCATGACAAATAGCTTAAAAGCGGCATTCCCCTTCATGTGGACTAACTCTTCTCTACGCTACCTAGGCATACAACTGACGGACAGCTTTGACACTCTATATACCACAAACTTCCCCAGACTCTTGACAGAAATTAAACAAGACTTAATACGTTGGACGAAGACTGCCTTTACATGGATAGGCAGGACGAATATAATAAAAATGAACGTACTCCCCAGAATTCTGTTTTATATGCAGATGCTCCCCATACACCTGCCCAAAACCTTTTTTAAACAAGTATCCAACTTGATCACCACCTTCATATGGAATTCAAAGAAACCGCGGATTGCTATGAAGGTGCTGAGACGTTCGAAACAATATGGAGGGCTGGGAGTCCCGGACTTACAGCGATATTGCCAGGCTATTGCCCTACAGAGAACTCTGAATTGGCACTTCCATGGACATTCCAAACTGTGGGTGACTATGAAAAAATATATGGCGGGCAGAAACTTGTCCTATGCTCTGTGGCTTTCGCGGGACCACAGGGGATTATCAGAATCTACGTCCCCATTAACGATATCCACGCTAGACACATGGGATAGAGTAAACAGAAGGCTGAATTTAGCCCCCCCTGTGTCCCCGCTGGCTCCATTGGGCGGTTTCCTCTGGTTCACACCGGGGGAACGCGCAGGCTTTTTTGAAGCCTGGGTAGACGACAAGAACGCCAGCTGTGGCAAACTACTGAGAGATGGGAGACTTCTGCCCTTTGAGTCTCTGGGACATAGGCCAGGCAGCCCACACCTAAATTTCTGGAAGTACAGACAATTGCACCACTTTTTTGCAGTACACGGCAACTCTATTAGAGATATCTCAACACTCTCGCCTTTTGAGGGAATGTTTATACTGGAAGAACCGGTCCCCCACATGATCTCCGAACTTTATCAATTACTGGGGTCCTCGGCCTCGGCCTCTAAACCTACTTATATAAGAGCCTGGGAGAAAGACCTTGGGAAGGAGTTTTCCGAGTCTCAACTAACATGTATGTATCAATTCACACACTCCAGCTCACTGGACTCTAAGATACACGAGACAAACTACAAATTGTTAGCACGTTGGTACAGAGTCCCATCCGACATGGTATGGATTTATCCTGCTAGTTCAGATCGGTGTTGGCGAGGATGCGGAGGCCGAGGCACCCTCCTACACTTGTGGTGGGAGTGCCCACGAATAACGATATATTGGCAGATGATTAAGGACCAGATCAAAGATATTCTCGGGATAGAGATCCCCTTCTCCCCAGAACACTTCCTCCTGCATATCCCTCCTGTACCAGTTAGTCGCTACAAAAAAAGCGCACTACCGCACTTGCTTAACGCCGCTAAGCGTCTGTTGCCTATCTTCTGGAAGAAAGAGCAGATACCGAGCAAAGAGGAGTGGATACGCAGGGTTAGTGCAATAAGGGAAGCAGAGGAATGGGTGGCAGTGGGCAAAAACACTACAGTAAAGCACACAGCCATATGGTCAATATTGCAAGAACACTTCCAAGATACTTCTTATGTACCCTCTAGCCTGGACATGTCCCTACTAAAGTTAGCGGATCCTACATTGGGTCATAGTGCTCACCCTAAATAGTCCCCACCATGGTTTCTCCCAAAGAACGAAATATGGATCACATATGGATTCATATGTCCTTACCAGAACTAGAAGGCTGCCTGGGGGAGTGGACGATCAGAGATGCACGTGTAAACAAGGTTTGATCCTGTCTACCTCACTTTACCCCACCTACTCTTCTTATTACCCCTCCCCCCCTTTCTACACTCTCCCTTTTTCCCTCTGCTCTTCCTATCCTATCAAGTGATGTAATTAATGGCACTGTTTGTTGATTGCACAGAGTGTTAGCAACTAACATATCTTACCAGATAAAGTCGAAAAGGAGATGCTCTCCTGGCCGGGGGGGCCGTGTGGGCGGGGGCGGGCCCGTGGGCGCGTCGGGGGAGGATAGATGGAGGCCTTGTGACCCCCTCCTCCGGTGGGCACGCCGGGCGGTGGTGGCTCAGTCTTGCCGCGGCTTACCTCTCCCCGGTCTGGGAGATCACTATCGCTTAGGTTGTAGGATCTGCGGTGGGTGGTGGCTACAGCTGGTCTCCGCCCCCGGGGATCTGAAGACCTCAATGTAGCATATACTGGTACCACTAAAGACACAAATTCTCACGGTCTCAACAGATATCTTAACACAGCCCTAGACTATCCACCTCCCCTCTCTTCTTTTTTCCCTTTGTCATTTCTTCCCATCCTTTATTTATCTTAAATACATATATGCAGGTTATTGCTAATGTTGATATGAGAAAAAGTCTGTCACTAACGCAATTGTATGGAACTGTATTTGTTGAGATGTGATGGACAACAATAAAGAAAGTTTAAACATAAAAAAGATTGAACTCACAATGGCATTCCAAAAGGATAGCCCTCCAAAAGGATTGAGAAAGAGAGCCAGATGAATAATCCCGTATGATGTAGTTATAAGGAATAAAGGAAAAGGGCCACATAGTGTGATTCCATTTAAGAAAAAATGGTATTTATTGTATAAAAGAAACACTCACATTTGTGAAGATAAAAAAGTGCTTGGTATAAAATATGATGCAGTGGCATCAGCAGAGCTCGTCCCGACGTGTTTTGTCTAATAAGACATCATCTGGGGTGCTGGTCCGCTGCGGCCACTGCGTTTGAATAGAGTAACGTGTCCCACATAACGAGATACAGCTCTGTGGTGTTAATTGGATGTGTTAATATTTACTTCCCGTTACAGCCAAAATGGCGCGGTAGCGTGCGGTTCAAGCCTCATTTTGAAATGAATGACTTCGGACAGCAGCAGAAATGACGTCACCGTGTGCACTAAAGTCATCGTACGCCACTTGAGGTTATGTCTGACCAAGCCTCACAATCAGGTGCCGGAAAGGGAAATCGAGCCTCATTTTCGAAAAAAACGAGCTTGACGGAAGTCTGCAATGCGCCATAATAGCATTGCCCACCACATAGCTCTAGATTGGACATAGGACCCAATAAGAAACCGGGACTGCAAACACAGAGTCGGCAACATCATATTGTGCTTGTTTTTAGCAAGGTGTGCAATTATGGATTTAGGCAAAAAGTCAAAAATCAATAATAAAAATCAATAATAAACGAACTATAAACTAGTTTTTAGCTATAATTTGATATACACCACTGTGTTGAGCTGACCTTTAATCAGGGGTCAATGTTATACAGTGAGATTATAGATAAATGGAACAGTATTATAATGAAATATAAATTAATACAACTGCTGTGTTATATGGAATTTGTGAGAGCATAGTACATAGAAACAACAAACATATAAATAATACTCCCAGAATTCCAAAAAAAATTCTCCAAAAAATTCTAAAAAGTCAAAACACCTAGTTTGTCTAGACTTTATCAAGGAAGGCATTAATGTCCCACTCTACATTCAACCCGAATAGAGAGTGGCACTGTAAACATGAAATGCCTCTAGTCATGGCTCCGCCTCTCCAGGGGGGAAATATCTGTCAATAATAAGAAACTCAGTACCTTTAAGGTCACGGTTGTGATGTTGTCTATAGTGCCTAGGTACACTATGTTTGGTGTCACCACTTTTTATTTTAGCAATATGTTCACTTACTCTAGTGGTGAATGTATGGATCGTTCGACCCACGTATTATTTTCTGCAAGGACATGTTATCATATAGACAAGTCTAAGGAAACGTGCAAAATTGTTCAATCAGATACACATGATTGGTGACATTTGATTTGAACTCCAAAGATTTGCGTCTACCTCGTGTGTTGTGTTGCCACACAACACACTTTTTACAGAGGTAATAGCCAACTAAATGGTAAAAAAAAGGAAGGACGGACAGGTGGATTAATAATATTGGGGGCAATTTTACTTTGTAGGGAAGGAACTCCCTTAAAAGTGACCTTGGATTGTTCTGATAGTAAAGGGACCAAGACTCGGTCACTCCTGAGGATGTTCCAATGTCTTTTGATAATGGCTCTATTCTCTCTATGTTCTAGGACTGAGAATGAAGTTAGCATCGACCATTTGAAGGAATCATCAGTATCAAGTTGGGGTTTGCCCACCAGTAAGGAACACCTATCTACCTTTAGAGTGTTTTTGAATTCCAAGTCAACTTCCACTGGGTCTTTTCTATAGGGCCCCTTTCACACTGAGGCACTTCTAAACTGCCAGTAAAGTATTTGAGCGCTTTTGAAGAGCTTTCTATTAATTTCAATTGAGAGGGGCGTTTTTTCACTGCCCTGCCAGCCCACTGCCCCGGTGTGAAAGCATTCATTGATTTTAATGGAACTAGGTTTTTCGTGAGCTTTTCAGGTGCTTTTTTAAGAATGAAAGCACCTGAAAAGCTCCTCAGTGTGAAAAGGATCTAAACCTCTGTCTGTGGGTCAAAGCTTGTGTTTTGAAAGTCCCAGTTTCAGTACAATTCCTGCTTAACTGCAGAAACTGGCTGCGTGGGACCGACCGGAGCCAAGGTCTATGATGGCAGGAGGATGTCGTCTATATATCTAGCCCACAAGACTAGTAATAGTCTGTTCTCAGAATAGACAACACCCTCCTCCCACTTGGCCATAAATAAATTGGCAAGGCTAGGGGCAAATTTTGCGCCCATAGCGAAGCCTTTCTGTTGAAGAAAAAATCTACAGTCAAACCAATAGTAAATATGTTTAGTAGCAAACTCCAATAGCTCTATAAGATAACTGCCCTGTAGCTCAGTGAGAGAATTATCACGGCTTAAACAATGGCTTCTTCGAACCTCAATGTATGGGGAACAAGTATACAAGGAGGCCACATCGGCAGTGGCCAATATGTAGTCTCCACGTATATCTATACTCTCCAGCAATCTAATGGTGTCCCTAGTGTCCTTAAGGTACGAAGGAGTCCATCTGACTAATGGTTGGAGATAGAAATTGGTATAATGACCAATGCAGGAAGTGACTGAGTCGATGCCACTCACAATGGGATGTCCTGGGGGTCCTTGTGAATTTTGGGCAAGTAGTACATAGTTGGAATTCTGGGTGCAATGGGTACTAAGAATGCTCTTTCTTTTCTATTTAAGTTATGTTGATCATATCCCCTTGTGACAAGTTTTTCTAATTCTTTTTTTTAAAAGACGAATTGGGAATATTGGGTAATTCTTTATATGTATCTTGGTCACTTAGGATCCTGTACATTTCTTTTTCATAGTCTGTTCTGTCCAGTACAACAATGCTCCCACCCTTGTCGGCAGGGCGAATAACTAAGTCTTTCCTGTCACACAGTGATTTGAGACCGACCCTAGGTAAGGGGTGACTATAGATCTTTTTAAATGGTAATTTTGCTAAATCTTTGAGGGCCAAGTCCTTAAAGATAGTAACCGCTGGAGCCACAGGAACAGGTGGATTGAACAAAGAAGAATTGGACAATCCAGAGTGGACTGTTCCCGAGGTGGCAGCTAGTTACATAGTTACATAGTTACATAGTAGGTGAGGTTGAAAAAAGACACAAGTCCATCAAGTCCAACCTATGTGTGTGATTATGTGTCAGTATTACATTGTATATCCCTGTATGTTGTCATTCAGGTGATCATCTAATAGTTTCTTGAAGCTATCAATGCTCCCCGCTGAGACCACCGCCTGTGGAAGGGAATTCCACATCCTTGCTGCTCTTACAGTAAAGAACCCTCTACGTAGTTTAAGGTTAAACCTCTTTTCTTCTAATTGTAATCAGTGGCCACGAGTCTTATTAAACTCTCTTCTGCAAAAAAGTTTTATCCCTATTGTGGGGTCACCAGTACAGTATTTGTAAATTGAAATCATATCCCCTCTCAAGCGTCTCTTCTCCAGAGAGAATAAGTTCGGTGCTTGCAACCTTTCCTCATAACTAAGATCCTCCAGACCTCTTATTAGCTTTGTTGCCCTTCTTTGTACTCGCTCCATTTCCAGTACATCCTTCCTGAGGACTGGTGCCCAGAACTGGACAGCATACTCCAGGTGCGGCCGGACCAGAGCCTTGTAGAGTGGGAGAATTATCGTTTTATCTCTTGCGTTGATCCCCCTTTTAATGCATGCCAATATTCTGTTTGCTTTATTAGCAGCAGCTTGGCATTGCATGCCATTGCTGAGCCTATCATCTACTAGGACCCCCAGGTCCTTTTCCAACCTAGATTCCCCCAGAGGTTCTCCCCCCAGTGTATAGATTGCATTCATATTTTTGCCACCCAAATGCATTCATTTACATTTTTCTACATTGAACCTCATTTGCCATGTAGTCGCCCACCCCATTAATTTGTTCAGGTCTTTTTGCAAGGTTTCCACATCCTGCAGAGAAGTTATTGCCCTGCTTAGCTTAGTATCGTCTGCAAATACAGAGATTGAACTGTTTATCCCATTCTCCAGGTCGTTTATAAACAAATTAAATAGGATTGGTCCCAGCACAGAACCCTGGGGAACCCCACTACCCACCCCTGACCATTCTGAGTACTCCCCATTTATCACCACCCTCTGAACTCGCCCTTGTAGCCAGTTTTCAATCCATGTACTCACCCTATTGTACAGTAAATGTTTATGGGGAACTGTGTCAAATGCTTTTGCAAAATCCAGATACACCACGTCTACGGGCCTTCCTTTATCTAGATGGCAACTCACCTCCTCATAGAAGGTTAATAGATTGGTTTGGAAAGAACGATTCTTCATGAATCCATGCTGATTACTGCTAATGATATCGTTCTTATTACTAAAATCTTGTATATAGTCCCTTATCATCCCCTCCAAGAGTTTACATACTATTGATGTTAGGCTAACTGGTCTGTAATTCCCAGGAATGTATTTTTGGCCCTTTTTAAATATTGGTGCTACATTGGCTTTTCTCCAATCAGCTGGTACCATTCCAGTCAATAGACTGTCTGTAAAAATTAGGAACAACGGTCTGGCAATCACTTGACTGAGTTCCCTAAGTACCCTCGGATGCAAGCCATCTGGTCCCGGTGATTTATTAATGTTAAGTTTCTCAAGTCTAATTTTAATTCCGTCCTCTGTTAACCATGGAGGCGCTTCCTGTGTTGTGTCATGAGGATAAACACTGCAGTTTTGGTTACTGAAGCCCCCCGATTCACTCGTGAAGACTGAGGAGAAGAATAAATTCAATACCTTCGCCATCTCCCCATCCTTTGTAACCAGATGTCCTTCCTCATTCTTTATGGGGCCAATATGGTCTGTCCTCCCTTTTTTACTGTTTACATACTTAAAGAATTCCTTGGGATTTTTTTTGCTCTCCTCCGCTATGTGTCTTTCATGTTCTATCTTAGCCGTCCTAATTGCACCCTATACATTTCTTGTTGCATTCTTTATAAAGTCTGAATGCTGAGGATGATCCCTCAACCTTGTATTTTTTGAAGGCCTTCTCCTTTGCTTTTATATGCATTTTTACATTGGAGTTAAGCCATCCAGGATTTTTGTTCGCTCTTTTAAATTTATTACCCAATGGGATACATTGGCTAATGCCCTTATTTAATATGCTCTTAAAGCAAACCCATCTCTCCTCCGTATTCTTTGTTCCTAATATTTTATCTCAATTTATGCCTTTTAGCAAGGTTTGTAGTTTAGGGAAGTTGGCTCTTTTGAAATTCAGTGTCTTTGTGTTCCCTTCATGTTTCCCATTTGTGTGATTTAAACTTGAAACTAATTGACCTGTGATCGCTGTTACCTAAATTGCTCCGTATTTCCACATCCGTGATCAGGTCTGTATTGTTGGTAATCAGTAGATCCAGTAATGTTTTATTTCTAGTTGGTGCGTCTATCATCTGACCCATAAAATTGTCCTGCAAGACATTAAGAAACTGGCGAGCCTTAAATGAATGCGCGGTTCCCTCCGCCCAGTCTATGTCTGGATAATTAAAATCCCCCATTATGATAACACTTCTCATCCTTGCTGCTAATCCAATTTGTGATAGGAGATCCGTCTCCACTTCCTCCCTCAGGTTAGGGGGCCTATAGCATACTCCCAGTATTATTTTCCCCTTAGCTTCATCTCTTTGGAGCTCTACCCATAAGGATTCCACCTCCTCTCTAGCTCCCTCAGTGATGTCATCTCTCACATTCGCTTGTACATTATTCTTGATATATAGGCATACCCCTCCCCCCTTTTTACCCTCTCTATCCTTGCGGTATAGGGTATACCCTTGAATGTTTGCCAGCCAATCATGAGAGCTGTTGAACCAGGTCTCTGAAATTCCCACAAAATCCACATCCTCCTTGTACAACAGTATCTCTAGTTCACCCATCTTGTCCGCCATGCTCCTGGCATTGGTGAACATGCCACATAGTTTAGACCGGTCGCATATTGTACTCGTATTGGGTGTTTCGAGATTGCAACTAGGACTTGCTACTATACTCACCTTGTGTTTTTGTGCTTTGGTTAACCTACCACTAATGCCCCCAATACTACCCTCTGGAATATCTTCCGCGCTGGCTATCTCTGTCTCTGGACCCTCCCCCCCATCGCCTAGTTTAAAAACCCCTCTAACTTTTTGGCCATCTTCATTCCCAGCAGATCTGCACCCTCCTCATTTAGGTGCAGTCCGTCCCTTCTATAGTACCGGTTACCGACTGAGAAGTCGGCCCAGTCCTCCAGGAACCCAAACCCCTCCTTACTACACCAGCTCTTCAGCCACTTGTTTACTTCCCTAACCTCCCTCTGCCTTTCTGGTGTGGCTCGATGTACCGGTAGTATTCCTGAGAATACTACCTTGGAGGTCCTTTTCCTCAATTTGGCTCCTAAGTCCCTAAAATCGTTCTTTAGGACACTCCATCTGCCTCTGACTTTGTCATTGGTGCCAACGTGCACCATGACAGCTGGGTCTTCCCCAGCCCCTCCCAGTAGTCTGTCCACAAGATCCGTGATGTGCCGAACCCGAGCGCCCGTTAGACAACATACTGTTCGGCGCTTCAGGTCTTGGTTACAGATTGCCCTCTCTGTCCTTCTAAGAATTGAGTCCCTACCACCAAAATCTGTCTTTCCTTTCCCTTTGCTGCCTCCCCACTCTCACTGGAGGAGTTCTTCCCCTGGCAGCTAGGAGAGTCCCTCAGCTCCAGCAGTGCTGGTCCCTGACTGGTTTCACCAATGTCACTCAATGGAGCATACTTATTGGGATGCTCAAGTCCTGGATCGACCTCCCTGGCACTTCCCCCTCTACCCCTCCTGACTGTCACCCATCTACTCTTTGCTAGTGCCTGCACCTCTTTTTCTCCACCCGCCTCTATGCTGGCCCCTGCCGGCACCTGCCGTGTATGTTCCTGGCTCTCCTTTAGTATGGAGTAACTTCTCAGTGCTGACAGTTGCTTCCCCAGATTCAGAACCTGGGCTTCCAGGGAAACAATGTGCTTACATTTTGCACAGCAGTATTCACCCTCGATCGGATGATCAAGGAACGCATACATGGGGGGGGGTTCCATGGTAGGGGGGTTCCTAAAGGGATTGGACGTAAGGACATAAGGTAACGTTGAATGTTAATCTTTCTTATGAATTTTTGAATGTCTATAAATGTATATATAATCGCCCCCCAGTAACCACATATAATAGATTTTCTCCTCTTAATGACACATATAATGATGATTACCAATCCCAGATGGAAGAGGAATACGAGCGACCCTCATATGGACATAATCAATATGACCATAATGCCTATGGAAATCAGGCTTTTCTTCAGGACATCCAAGGGAGAAAAAGGGCTCCTGACCCAAGAGAGGTTTCAGAGGGGGGAGGCGAACCCAGAGAAAAAAGAAGAAGTACCTAATTGGCAAAGGAGTATTTAATCTTAGTACTAAGGAACTAACCACAGAGGAACTAATGATTTTGGATAAGGGCCTTAAGTTTGCCCCTCCCAAAAAATTAGATACGTTTAATACATTTATAGACATTCAAAAATTTGTAAGAAAGATTAAAAAAAATCCCTTTGTTCAATCCACCTGTTCATGTGGCCCCAGCCATTACTATCTTTAAGGACTTGGTCCTCAAAGATTTAGCGAAATTACCATCTAAAAAGATCTACAGTCACCCTTTACCTACCGACATGGGTGGGAGCATTGTCGTACTGGACAGAACAGACTATGAAAACTAAATGTACAGGATCCTAAGTGACCAAGATACATATAAAGAATTACCCAATAATCCCAATTCGTCTTTTAAAAAAGAATTAGAAAAACTTGTCACAAGGGGATATGATCAACATATCCTAAAAAAAAAAAAATAAATAAAAAGAAAGAGCATTCTTAGTACCCATTGCACCCAGAATTCCAACTATGTACTACTTGCCCAAAATTCACAAGGACTCAGTCCAACCCCCCCCAGGATGTCCCATTGTGAGTGGTATCAACTCAGTCACTTCCCGCATTGGTTGTTATATGTCGATTTCTATCTCCAACCATTAGCCAGACTCCTTCATACCTTAAGGACACTAGGGACACCATTAGATTCCTGGAGATTATAGATATACATGGAGACTATATATTGGCCACTGCCGATGTGGCCTCCCTGTATACTTGCATCAACCATACATTGGGGATTGAAGCAGTTAGCCATTTTTTACCCACTTCAACCCCGGAAGGATTTACCCCCTTCCTGACCAGAGCACTTTTTACAATTTGGCACTGCATCGCTTTAACTGCTAATTGCACGGTCATGCAATGCTGTACCCAAACAAAATTTGCGTCCTTTTCTTCCCACAAATAGAGCTTTCTTTTGATGGTATTTGATCACCTCTGTGTTTTTTATTTTTTGCGCTATAAACGGAAAAAGACCAAAAATTTTGAAAAAAAATGATATTTTCTATTTTTGTTTTAAAAAAAAAATCCAATAAACTCAATTTTAGTCATACATTTAGGCCAAAATGTATTCGGCCACATGTCTTTGGTAAAAAAAATGTCAATAAGCGTATATTTATTGGTTTGCGCAAAAGTTATAGCGTCTACAAACTAGGGTACATTTTCTGGAATTTACACAGCTTTTAGTTTATGACTGCCTATCTCATTTCTTGAGGTGCTAAAATGGCAGGGCAGTACAAAACCCCCCAAATGACCCCATTTTGGAAAGTAGACACCCCAAGGAAATTGCTGAGAGGCATGTTGAGCCCATTGAATATCCATTTTTTTTTTTGTCCCAAGTGATTGAATAATGACAAAAAAAAAAAAAAAAATTTACAAAAAGTTGTCACTAAATGATATATTGCTCACACAGGCCATGGGCATATGTGAAATTGCACCCCAAAATACATTAAGCTGCTTCTCCTGAGTATGGGGATACCACATGTGTGGGACTTTTTGGGAGCCTAGCCGCGTACGGGGCCCCGAAAACCAAGCACCGCCTTCAGGATTCCTAAGGGCGTAAATTTTTGATTTCACTCCTCACTACCTATCACAGTTTTGAAGGCCATAAAATGCCAAGATGGCACAACCCCCCCCCCTCCAAATGACCCCATTTTGGAAAGTAGACACCCCAAGCTATTTGCTGAGAGGCATGTTGAGTCCATGGAATATATTATATTTTGACACAAGTTGCGGGAAAATTACAAACTTTTTTTTTTGCACAAAGTTGTCACTAAATGATATATTGCTGAAACATGCCATGGGAATATGTGAAATTACACCCCAAAATACATTCTGCTGCTTCTTCTGAGCACGGGAATACCACATGTGTGGGACTTTTTGGGAGCCTAGCCGCGTATGGGGCCCCGAAACCAAGCACCGCCTTCAGGATTTCTAAGGGTGTAAATTTTTACTTTCACTCTTCACTACCTATCACAGTTTTGAAGGCCATAAAATGCCAAGATGGCACACCCCCCCCCCCCCCAAATGACCCAATTTTGGAAAGTAGACACCCCAAGCTATTTGCTGAGAGGCATGGTGAGTATTTTGCAGCTCTCATTTGTTTTTGAAAATGAAGAAAGACAAGAAAAAAATTTTTTTTTCTTTTTTCAATTTTCAAAGCTTTGTGACAAAAAGTGAGGTCTGCAAAATACTCACTATACCTCTTAGCAAATAGCTTGGGGTGTCTACTTTCCAAAATAGGGTCATTTGGGGGGTTTTGTGCCACCTGGGCATTCCATGGCCTCCGAAACTGTGATAGGCAGTGAGGAGTGAAATAAAAAATTTACGCCCTTAGAAAGCCTGAAGGAGGTGCTTGGTTTTCCGGGTCCCGTACGCGGCTAGGCTCCCAAAAAGTCTCACACATGTGGTATCCCAGTACTCAGGAGAAGCAACAGAATGTATTTTGGGGGGGAATTTCACATATTCCCATGGCATGTTTGAGCAGTGACAACTTTGTGCAAAAAAAAAAAATTGTCTCTTTCCCGCAACTTGTGTCACAATATAAAATATTCCATGGACTTGACATGCCTCTCAGCAAATAGCTTGGGGTGTCTACTTTCCAAAATGGGGTCATTTGGGGGGGGGGGGGGTTTGAACTGTCCTGGCATTTTATGCACAACATTTAGAAACTTATGTCACACATCACCCACTCTTTTAACCACTTGAAGACAAAGCCCTTTCTGACACTTTTTGTTTACTTGAAAAAATATTTTTTTTTGTAAGAAAATTACTTTGAACCCCCAAACATTATATATTTTTTTAAAGCAAATGCCCTACAGATTAAAATGGTGGGTGCTACATTTTTTTTTTTTCACACAGTATTTGCGCAGCGATTTTTCAAACACATTTTTTTGGGAAAAAACACACTTTTTAAAAATTTTAATGCACTAAAACACACTATATTGCCTAAATGTTTGATGAAATAAAAAAGATGATCTTAGGCCGAGTACATGGATACCAAACATGACATGCTTTAAAATTGCGCACAAACGTGCAGTGGCGACAAACTAAATACATTTTTAAAAGCCTTTAAAAGCCTTTACAGGTTACCACTTTAGATTTACAGAGGAGGTCTACTGCTAAAATTACTGCCCTTGATCTGACCTTCGCGGTGATACCTCACATGCATGGTGAAATTGCTGTTTACATTTGACGCCAGACCGACGCTTGCGTTCACCTTTGCGCGAGAGCAGGGGGGGACAGGGGTGCTTTTTTTTTTTTTTTTTTTCTTTTTTTTTTTATCTTATTTTTAAACTGTTCCTTTCATTTTTTTAAAATCATTTTTATTGTTATCTCAGGGAATGTAAATATCCCCTATGATAGCAATAGGTAGTGACAGGTACTCTTTTTGAAAAAATTGGGGTCTATTAGACCCTAGATCTCACCTCTGCCCTCAAAGCATCTGACCACACCAAGATCGGTGTGATAAAATGCTTTCACAATTTCCCAATGGCGCTGTTTACATCCGGCGAAATCTAAGTCATGAAATGCTTGTAGCTTCCGGTTTCTTAGGCCATAGAGATGATTGGAGCCATTCTGGTCTCTGATCAGCTCTATGGTCAGCTGGCTGAATCACCGGCTGCATTCTCAGGTTCCCTGTTGGGACAGGAGAGCCAGAGAAAAACATGGAAGACGGTGGGGGGGGGGGCATTCTCTCCCACTGCTTGTAATAGCAGTCTAGAGGCTAATTAGCCACTAGGATTGCTTCTACATGAAAGCCGACCGCTGGCTGAAAAGAATGATACCAAGATGATACCTAAACCTGCAGGCATCATTCTGGTATAACCACTCAAAGTCCAGCAACATACCAGTACATTGCTGGTCCTTGTTGGGCATAAATTGTAAACTTTTTTTTCATGCAGCCTGTGGGCTGAACGAAAAAAAGAGATTGATCGGTGGGTATGCCCACCATTGGAATACCTCCCTTCATCCACCCACTTCTAATGATGGGCATACATGCACTGTTTATATAAGCCGAAGCATGGGGGCATCCTCCCGCAAAAGGTAGGAGCAAATCGCTCCTCCGTCCACTGCTGCCCCCGCGCTTCGGCATATATGCTGAAGTATGTAACTGTGGTGGTGAAATTACCTCCGACAGTGCTGGAGTCATGGCTTTATGTATCGTGGAGCAAACGCTGTTGCTGTCAAGATAAATAAATCCGCGCTGCAACTGAATGGCGTACCTGCTAAGCAAATGATGGTTAACAATAAAACAAAGTAACATTACAGTATAACAGTAAGACTTACCATACCTGCAAAGCAAATACAAAAAAAAATAGTAAAAAATAAAACATTTAACTCAACCTGTGCCTAAAATATATACATGCAGAAGCATGGGGGCATCCTCCCGCAAAAGGTAGGAGCAAATCGCTTCTCCGCCCACTGTTGCCCCCACGCTTCGGCATATATGCTGAAGTATGTAACTGTGGTGGTGAAATCACCTCCGGCAGCGCTGGAGTCACGGCTTTATGTATCGTGGGAGCAAACGCTGTTGCTGTCAAGATAAATAAATCCGCTCTGCAGCTGAATGGCGTACCTGAAAACAAAAAAATGGTTAACAATAAAACACAGTAAACCGTAAAGTATAAAAAAATTGCATACCTATAAAGCAAACATGATAAAAACATAATAACAATAACACATTGCAGAATAGACTACAGTAAAAGAGAGCAGAACAATAGAGAGAATAGAGAGAGAACAATAAAACAACTATTTTTTTTTTTTTGTTTTTTGTTTTACACTTTTTTTTGTAATCTTTATAACTGTAAGCGTTTCCAGGTTCGGGTCTCTCAAAATGCGATGGCATCTTGGGAGACCCTGTGAAAGTGTGTCCTAGTCTGTGCAGTGCTGTACCCTACGCTAAAACTGAACTAGTGTATGGTAGCGTTCAAAACATTCACCAATGCAAAGACCAGGATTGTCAGGACAGGAGGGACAATAATAGTGGGTGTCACGCCTATATCTGCGCTTTCTGCAGAGAAAACATTTTCTTTGGGGGGCTCGTTGGGTAGGGGTACGCGGGAGGACATAAGGAAAATGCCTCTCATGCAGCCGGCTTACTGCATTTGGATTGGGAAGGTGAGGTGGAGCACCGTCTGGAAACAAAAGGGCTCTGACGATGTCCCTGGAATTTAAGGAAGGATCCAGTCTGTCCTGAAGCTCTGTATAGCACATGAGCGTTCAGCAAAGCCAATTGAAATAAGTATACAGACACTTTTTTTATACCAGCGTCTGGCCTTATGGGCAACTAGGTATGGCGCCAACAACTGGTCGTTGAGGTCCACCCCTCCCATATTGAGGTTATATCGCAACTCCACTGAAAACCCCAAATCCTTCCTTGGCTACCAGGGAGAAATTACCACTTCCCTTATATTTCCGAACAGCCCACCAGAAAACATTCGTTCCGATGTGATTAGCAGACTCTCCGAATGCCACTTTCCCGATAAAATCCTTCCCAGACCAACAGGGCAAAAACATCAGAAAAAATGCCGGGTGTGCACCAGAGGAGGAGTTAGAAGAGACACCACTTGTCATTGTCCTCAGTCCTTCCCAACCAGGCCTCTGCATAGTTGACTGGTTTTGCCATTAACCACTTGACAACTGGGCACTTAAACCCCCCTTGTGCTCAAAGACCAATTTTCAGCTTTCAGTGCTCTCACACTTTGAATGACAATTACTCAGTCATGTAATACAGTACCCAAATGAATTTTTTGTCCTTTTTTTCATACAAATAGAGCTTTCTTTTGGTGGTATTTGATCACCTCTGGGTTTTTTATTTTTTGCGCTATAAATGAAAAAAGACCGAAAATTTTGAAAAAAAACGCATTTTTCTTTGTTTCTGTGATAAAATTTTGCAAATTAGTAATTTTTCTTCATAAATTTTGGCCACAATTTATACTGCTACATATCTTTGGTAAAAATAACCCAAATTAGTGGATATTATTTGGTCCGTGTGAAAGTTAGAGAGTCTACAAGTTATGGTGCAAATCATAAAAAATTGATCACACCTGATGTACTGACGGCCTATCTCAATTCTTGCGACCCGAACAAGTCAGGAAAGTACAAATACCCCCCAAATGACCCCTTTTTTGAAAGTAGACATTCCAAGGTATTTAGTAAGATGCATGGTGAGGTTTTTGATGTTGTCATTTTTTCCCACAATTCTTTGCAAAATGAAGATTTTTTTTTTCCCAACAAAATTGTCATTGTAAGGTTATTTCTCTCACATGGCATGTATATACCACAAATGACACCCCAAAATACATTCTGCTACTCCTCCAGAGTATGGGGATACCACATGTGTGGGACTTTTTCACAGCCTGGCCACATAGAGAGGCCCAACATGCAGGGAGCACCATCAGGTGTTCTAGGAGCATAAATTACACATCTAATTTGTTGACTACCTATTACACTTTTGAAGGCCCCGGCGAACCAGGACAATGACATGTGACACTGACGTGGCACTGATGACAAATGGCACTGATACGTGGCACTGACACTGATGTGGCACTGATGACAGATGGCACTAATACGTGGCACTGATGACAGATGGCACTAATACGTGGCACTGATGACACGTGACACTGATGACAGATGGCACTAATATGTGGCACTGATGACACGTGGCGCTGATGACAGGTGGCACTAATACGTGGCACTGATGAAAGATGGCACTAATACGTGGCACTGATGACAGATGGCACTAATACGTGGCACTGATGACAGATGGCACTAATACATGGCACTGATGACAGATGGCACTGATACGTGGCACTGATGACACGTGACACTGATGACAGATGGCAGGTGACACTGACAGGTAGCACTGATGACAGATGGCACTTATACGTGGTACTGGGGACAGATGGCAGGAACATGACAGCAGGGACAGATGGCAGGGCAGATAGCAGGGACAGATGGCAGCACCGATGGCAGTGGGGACACTTTTTTTTCGTTTTTTTTTTTTCTTTTCACTTACCGCCGCAGTGGTTCGCTCTTCCTCCTCACACGCTGTCTCTGTGTGAGGAGGAAGAGCCAGCGATGAGAGATGATCTCATATGTTTACATATGAGATAGTCTCTCATTGGCACAGCCGATCGCGCTGAAAACGGCTGCTATGATTGGCCGTTTTCAGCGATCTGTGACTGGCTGTGTCCAAGGGACACGACCAGCTCAAAACTTCCCCGATGCACGCCCGCGGGAGCGCACAACGCGGAAGTAAACAGGAGGACGTCCAGGGACGCCCTCCCAGCAATTGGAGTCCGCGCTGTAGCCATCTTTCGGCTAGAGCGCGGACGCCTAGTGGTTAATATACTTCACTAAATTATTAGTGAAGTATGGTAAACATAACCCTCACTTCCTGCCATTTACCTTCACACCCCTTATGCCTCTACTTGCTCTGTAACTGACCCTGACTTGTTATTTGACCATGCTTCTGCCTACCAATTCTGTTCATACCTCTGCCTGATCTGGAACTGACCCTGGACTGTTTGACCATGCTTTTTGCCTGCCTCTTGGACTGATCTTGTACCCTGCCACTGGACTAGTGGGATTCATAACACAGGGGTCTCACATATGTGAGGGGCTCCAGAATTGTTTTTCTGGATGAAGAAAACATTTTTTTTTTCTCATTCCTAGATTAGGGTCTGGAAACTCCGAGGCTTCAAAGAGATTTGGGTGGGAGAAGCCTCTACCCCTGTCCCCATTCTCTCCTGAACGAGGCCCTACTTCTGCCTGCTGCCTGTAGGACCTATGCCATCATGCCCCTGCCTGTCGCATGAACTGACCACACCACAGGACCATGTTCCTGCCTACTACCAGGACCAATATTTTGGCACTGCTGACAATCTCTGCCTGCACTGACCCTGGACTGTATATGGACAGTATCCCTGCCTGCTGCCTGTACTGACTATGGACAGTATTCCTGCCTGTTGCCAGGACAATTGCGTTCGCTTTTGCTGACCAAGTCCCTGCCTGCTGCCTGGACCAGTGCTATCCTCCTGTGAATAATTGCGCTACTAAAACCACAGGTATTCTTTTGTTTACCCTTTGCTCACCAGAATGTATTTTGGGGTGTAATTCTTGGCATGTGCATGCTATGTGTCCCTAGAACACCTGATGGTGTTCCTTGCATGTTGGGCCTCTGTATGTGGCCAGGCTGTGTAAAAGTCTTACACATGTGGTATCGCCATACTCAGGAGGAGTAGCAGAATGTATTTTGGGGTGTTATTTTTGCTATGTACATGCTATGTGTTGGAATTATCTTATAAATGGACAGCTTTGTGTAAAAAAAATGCGTTTTCATTTTTTTCACACATTTTCCAAAAACTTCTGGAAAAAAAAATTAACCTTTCAAAAGACTCATTATGCCTCAGATTATATGTTGGGGTGTTAGCTTTCCAAAATGGGGTCATTTTGTGGGCACTTCCATTGTCCTGGTGCTCCAGGGCCTTTAAAAGTGTAATAGGTAGTCAACAAGTTAGATGTGTCATTTATGCTCCTAGAAGAAAATATTACAGCGCACACATGCAAAAAAGACATTTACCTCAAGCAAGGCTAGTTTAAAACACCTAAGCATTTCTAGAAAAACATTTTCAAAAAATATGGGGATTTGGTCACACCATATTGCTATATGGTGCTAAGCCCACTTACTGCGACAAAGTACCCCATAATCAGTGGGTCCTACACTATCCATGGAGTGGGAGAACCTGCATCTCTGAACCATGAGAGCATTGCACTCTTCTAAATGGGAGAATCATAAGGTCTCCACCCATGTCACAAGTGGACACTAATTAAAGGTACTTATGTTATGTAGTGAGGTGCTCTGCACCCCAAAGGATCACCCATCTTTAATGCATTTTTTAGAGTGTGCCCCCCAAATATCTTGTTTATTTATGCTCCTAGAACACCTGATGGTGCTGCCTGCATGTTGGGCCTCTCTGTGTGGCTAGGCTGTGAAAAAGTCCCACACATGTGGTATCACCATACTTAGGCGGAGTAGCAGAATGTATTTTTGGGGCGTCATTTGTGGTATACACATGCCATGCGAGAGAAATAACCTATTACAGCGACAATTTTGTGGGGAAAAAAAATCTTCGTTTTGCAAAAAATTGTGGGAAAAAATGACATCATCAAAAACCTCCCCATGCATCTTACTAAATACCTTGGAATGTCTACTTTCAAAAAAAAAAGGTCATTTGGGGGGTATTTGTACTTTCCTGGCTTGCTCGGGTCGCAAGAAACAAGATAGGCCACCAGTACATCAGGTGTGATAAATTTTTTATGATTTGCACCACAGCTTGTAGACTCTCTAACTTTCACACAGAACAAATAATATCCACTAATTTGGGTTATTTTTACCAAAGCTATGTAGCAGTATAAATTGTGGCCAAAATGTACGAAGAAAAATTAATAATTTGCAAAATTTTATCACAGAAACTAAGAAAAATTAAGTTTTTTTCAAAATTTACGGTCTTTTTTTATCTATAGCGCAAAAAATAAAAAAGTATGTGAACCGTTTTGGAATGATATGGATTTCTGCACAAATTGGTCATAAAATGTGATCTAATCTTCATCTAAGTCACAACAATAGACAATCACAGTCTGCTTAAACTAATAACACACAAAGAATTAAATGTTACCATGTTTTTATTGAACACACCATGTAAACATTCACAGTGCAGGTGGAAAAAGTATGTGAACCCTTGGATTTAATAACTGGTTGAACCTCCTTTGGCAGCAAAAACTTCAACCAAATGTTTCCTGTAGTTGCAGATCAGACGCGCACAATGGTCAGGAGTAATTCTTGACCATTCCTCTTTACAGAACTTTCAGTTCAGCAATATTCTTGGGATGTCTGGTGTGAATCGCTTTCTTAAGGCCATGCCACAGCATCTCAATCGGGTTGAGGTCAGGACTCTGACTGGGCCACTCCAGAAGGCATATTTTCTTCTGTTTAAGCCATTCTGTTGTTGATTTACTTCTATGCTTTGGTTCGTTGTCCTGTTGCAACACACATCTTCTGTTGAGCTTCAGCTGGTGCACAGATGGCCTTAAGTTCTCCTGCAAAATGTCTTGATAAACTTGGGAATTCATTTTTCCTTCGATGATAGCAATCCATCCAGGCCCTGACAGCCAATGACAGGTCGACTTGTCCTTGTGTTTTGGATCATTGTCATGTTGGAATGTCCAAGTAGGTCCCATCCGCAGCTTCCTTGCTGATGAATGCAAATGTTCCTCCAGTATTTTTTGATAACATACTGCATTCATCTTGTCAACAATTTTGACCAAATTTTCTGTGCCTTTGTAGCTCACACATCCCCAAAACATCAGCGATCCATGTCTGTACCTTTCATCATAGGCCTTGTTGACTCCTCTCCAAATGTAGCGTTTATGGTTGTGGCCAAAATGTTCAATTTTGGTCTTATCACTCCAAATGACTTTGTGCCAGAAGGTTTGAGGCTGGTCTTTGTGGCATTTGCGTAGTAATGGCTTACTTCTGGCGACTCGACTATGCAGCCCATCTTTCTTCAAGTGCCTCCTTATTGTGCATCTTGAAACAGCCACACCACCTGTTTTTAAAGAGTCCTGTATGGCACCTGAAGTTATTTGTGGGTTTTTCTTTGCATCCCAAACAATTTTCCTGGCAGTTGTGGCTAAAATTTTAGTTGGTCTACCTGACCGTGGTTTGGTTTCAACAGAACCCCTCATTTTCTACTTCTTGATTAGAGTTTGAACACTGCTGATTGTCATTCTCAAATCCTTGGATATATTTTTATATCCCTTTCCTGTTCAACTACCTTTTCCCGCAGATCCTTTGACAATTCTTTTGCTTTCCCCATGACTCAGAATCCAGAAACATTAGTGCAGCACTGGATGAAAGATGCAAGCATCTGCCAGGAGCCCAGAAACGCATTGGCCATTTATTCACACACGCTAATTACAAGCAAACTGATCACAGGTGAGGATAGTTACCTTTAATAGCCATTCTGCAAGGTGAACTTAGCCTTTAACCTCCATGACACACCACCAAAAAACTTCCCAGCAGACATACAAAGATTACACACACTGCCCTTTAAAAAGATAAGCAGACTATATTGGTAGATTAAAATCACAAATATAACAAAGTAGACTGGTACATCAACATGCACCCAACAGAGGTATCACCAGAGTTAAACCCAGAGTATACTACAGTACTAAGAGCCTAAACAATAGCTCTCCAAATGAGAGGTTACACCTCCAGTGACCAAACAGTATTATAAAGAGATGTGACAGGCTAAGTCACCTGAGGGTTCTCAGACAAATGGGCTAAACTTAGGCCTTGAAATTTGAACTCAAAAATAGCAACCTAGTTCTGGCCTCAAGAAATGTAATGACTTAGTCTTTATGGTGAGCTTCTGCCAGCAATGTTGGGGCCCTTTAAAAAAATGTTGGCCGGCAGAAAGGTGAAGTTTTTTCAAGAGGGTGGCATTCAACAGCAGTCTAGCCTAAATTTAGACTCAGTAGGCATGTAGACTTGCTTAGTGCAGCAATACAGAAAGTGAGGCAAGTTCAAAGAGTAGTTGGGGTATAATTACTAGAATATTATATAGCAAGGGGGAGCAGATGGAAAGTGAAGCAAAGTCAGCGTTCCGGGATACTAATGGCTTTGGGCTCTGTATTTGACTTTGATGGTTGCTGTAAGTGACATAGATCTCTTGTAGCAAGTATCAATGGGAAGAAGTGGTTCTTTATCTAGTTTAGACTGAAGGAAGGGTTAACAATTAGGTACAGCTGTTTTGTGGGTCCCAGACCCTCACCAGATTCTTCTGTGGGGACTGGCAGCAGGTGGTCTGTATCCCTCCTTAAGCAAGGGTACAACAGACAGCAGTGACTTGAAGAGCGATTCCGGATTGCAGATGCCCACATTCAGATAAGCCTCCTGGTTCTGGCATCTGGCACAGCAGTCCTCTCTATCTTTGGCACTGCACAGCTTGGCAAAGCTTATCACAGTTCAGCCTGGCACAACTCGGCTCAGCACAGCATGATTGGCACGCTTCCGCCAACTGCCCAGCTTCTTCCCAGGCTTTTACTTTTATATTGTCCCTCTTGGTCCCATGTGATTATGGGCCTTGTAGTTACGGCCTATAGATTGCTATAGTTAGGCTCCTTCTTCAAGCTACATCTCTCAGACTGCTCCTGGTGACTGTAATCCAGTCACAGTTAGACAAGATTAATTGGCAGCACCATCTTGTGGACAAATAAAGTTCTGCAACTCAGTAACTTTCCCAGTGTTACAGGGGTAATGTTGGACTGTAGTCACCCAGAGTAAGTTCACAAGCCTAAGCCTAGGTTCACACTAATGTGATGGGGGAACCAGAGTGATTATAGCACCGGTTCCCGCATCGCTCCTCTACCGCAAGCAGTTCACACTGCCTTCTGCGAACCGCTGCAGGTGTCATTACATTGTTAATGACACCCCCAGATCAGTTCACAGATTGCAGTGCGAACTGTGAACTCGCACAGGAATCGGACTGCATAGGTGAGAACACCCATGCAATCCAATTCTAGTGCGGGGAAAAACAAGTAAGAAAAAAAGGGGGTGAATCGCGCTAGTGATCATATACATCATCACTAAAACAAATATTTAGAACCAAGTGAAAAGTTCCCCTTTAGGGTATACATAACACATATCAAATTAGTAATCAATCCAAAACATTAAACGTACAAAAGTGATAATTAAAAGTCCATGTATAAAAATAAATCACCCAAGTGATATAAAAGTATCTTAAAAAAAAGTTGCAAAAAACATAGGTTCTTGCTGTGAGAAAAAAAAAGAAGCGTGCTTGTTCCACCACCGTGAAATCAGACTGGCCGCTTACAAGAAACTCATGATCCCCCATTACAGAGGATCAGAGAATGATGTTTATTAATACTGCTTCGGACCACGACCAATGGATCAGAGACCTTATATCAAGATGGGACATCAAAGACTGCAGGGTGAGGATGTTAGTAGACAATAGTAGGCATGTAGTGTAGTCTGGAGCGCCGGCCGGAAGCTCACAGACAGCCCGTCCTACTGGAAATAACAGCAGCAATGGGAGGTAACGAGAACACGTTGCTCTGCCCTACGCTGCGTTTCGTGATAGAGTCACATCATCCAGGGGCACGGGCGGCGCGTCTCATCACCTCCCCTTATAGTATGTATCCTTAGATGCAGACAAGCAAAGAAAATATTTCCACCGCTCAGGCTGACACTGACCCAGGTGTAAGTAGAAGTTTCAGAGCAGAAGAGCTCCAGGTGCTGGCTGAATGCTAGGCAAAGCAGGCTTGAATGGAGGAGAAGATTCGGATGCCGCACACCGGATGTAGTCAAAAAATTTTCACTTTATTGAAAAAATGGGATCATCAAAATAACAAGACTGTCATGCAGAAAGTACAGAAAAGCTGACGCGTTTCGCACTCGGGACTGAGTGCTTACTCATAGCTATGAGTAAGCACTCAGTCCCGAGTGCGAAACGCGTCAGCTTATCTGTACTTTCTGCATGACAGTCTTGTTATTTTGATGATCCCATTTTTTCAATAAAGTGAAAATTTTTTGACTACATCCGGTGTGCGACATCCGAATCTTCTCCTCCATTCAAGCCTGCCTCCCCTTATAGTACTAAGAGCCTGACCAAGCCTCGCTTTGAATTCTGCTCCATCAGCGGACCTGCACAGAAAATTAAAAAGTCCCAAGCGCTGATTGGTGCCTCACTAAATCAAGCCTCACTGTGGATACCGAATCATCAGCGAGCCTACCCAGGTTGGATAATCCCAAACACTGAGTGATATCAGGTGAGCAAGTGTGTGCACAATCACTGGAGAAAGAATTAATCATAAATTGCAATACACCGCTGACTGGAAGGGGGTATATGGTCAGGTATCTGGGAACCATAAAGCTCATATAGAGATAGGTACCCCAAAAAATACAATAAAATGTCAACAGAATACTAAAATTATCAAGTCAGTGCGATCCGTGTCACAGACCGGACTTAAAATGATTTGAGCATAAGGGGATATTCTAAAAATGAACAAAGGCCACCCAGTGGCCATATTGAAAATTGCAACAAATTGCAAAAAAATGTATAAATAAAACTACAAATAAAAAATATAATAGATAGTGGGGAATAGAACTGTGAATCTTTACGAATACACAAAAATCATACCTATATTATATAAATAAAATAAAGGCAAAAAAGCCTCCATATATTCAAAACAAATAAGTCTCATCTACCAGCACGGTCCGTGTCACAGACCAGAACCGGCTTATAAAAGACATAAGGGGACGTATCAATAAAAAGCATGGTGGCCACCTAGTGGCCATATTGCAATTGGCACAGCACTGTAGAGCCATGTTAGAAGACTAGTCCCAATAGATGTATTAAACCAAATGGAGCCAATAAACCTGATCATGACTGTAGTAGGACCACAAATTCGTGTTAAGGAAAATATTGATAGAAAAAATGTTCCGAGAATAGATCCCAAAAGGAAAATAAACAATAAATATTAATAATATTGATATTTTTAAGTGAATCGTCATTTTTAATTTTTAAGTGGAAGTCAAATGGGCCATAGGAAGATAATGAATATAAAAGACAAAATGTTTACCCCACCCCCTCATTAATGCGGCTATGTAGGTGGTCTAGATGGATGGGAAGTCAAAGCATAGGCCTTCAAAAAATTCACCAAGGGCACAGTTTGAACATCGAAATACAATACCATCTCTCAAACGCAGCTCATCCAAATACCTAGAAATTGGGCTGCCTACTTCATATATATTGGTTAATGGCAAAAAATGGTATCCCTCCTTAGGAATTATTAATAAAGGCATTCACATCCACATCGACATTCATGCCGTATGGTACATAGCTTTTGAGCCTGTGGATCCAGGACATCTCACTCTTAGAGATCTCCCTGACCAACAGGCTACCTCGCCAATGTGGTTTATACTTATCAATACCCACAAACAGGGTGTTGGAGGGGTCCTGTTATGTACCTGGTCGTAATGTCTGGACACAGGGTGCTTGTCATAACCTCTCTTGATGTTCCCTATATGTTCATAGGCTTCAGTATGTGGGGAGGACCAAAAGGGCATTGCAATTTTTTGCCATTAACCAATATATATGAAGTAGGCAGCCCAATTTCTAGGTATTTGGATGAGCTGCGTTTGAGAGATGGTATTGTATTTCCATGTTCAAACTGTGCCCTTGGTGAATTTTTTGAAGGCCTATGCTTTGACTTCCCATCCATCTAGACCACCTACATAGCCGCATTAATGAGGGGGTGGGGTAAACATTTTGTCTTTTATATTCATTATCTTCCGATGGCCCATTTGACTTCCACTTAAAAATAAAAAATTAAAAATTACAATTCACTTAAAAATATCAATATTATTAATATATATTGTTTATTTGCCTTTTGGGATCTATTCTCGGAACGTTTTTTCTATCAATATTTTCCTTAAGACGAATTTGTGGGACTATGGTCCTACTACAGTCATGATCAGGTTTATTGGCTCCATTTGGTTTAATACATCCATTGGGACTAGTCTTCTAACATGGCTCTACAGTGCTGTGCCAATTGCAATATGGCCACTAGGTGGCCACTGTGCTTTTTATTGATACGTCCCCTTATGTCTTTTATAAGCCGGTTCTGGTCTGTGACACGGACCGTGCTGGTAGATGAGACTTATTTGTTTTGAATATATGGAGGCTTTTTTTGCCTTTATTTTATTTATATAATATAGGTATGATTTTTGTGTGTTCGTAAAGATTCACAGTTCTATTACCCACTATCTATTATATTTTTTATTTGTAGTTTTATTTATACATTTTTTTGCAATTTGTTGCAATTTTCAATATGGCCACTGGGTGGCCTTTGTTCATTTTTAGAATGTCCCCTTATGCTCAAATCATTTTAAGTCCGGTCTGTGACACGGATGGCACTGTTTGACTTGATAATTTTAGTATTCTGTTGACATTTTATTGTATTTTTTGGGGTACCTATCTCTATATGAGCTCTATGGTTCCCAGATACCTGACCATATACCCCCTTCCAGTCAGCGGTGTATTTCAATTTATGATTATTTCTTTCTCCAGTGATTGTGCACACACTTGCTCACCTGATATCACTCAGTGTTTGGGATTATCCAACCTGGGTAGGCTCGCTGATGATTCGGTATCCACAGTAAGGCTTGGTTTAGTGAGGCACCAATCAGCGCTTGGGACTTTTTAATTTTCTGTGCAGGTCCGCCGATGGAGTGGAATTCAAAGCGAGGTTTGGTCAGGCTCTTAGTACTATAAGGGGAGGTGATGAGACGCGCCGCCCGTGCCCCTGGATGATGTGACTCTATCACGGAATGCCGCGTAGGGCAGAGCGACGTGTTCTCGTCACCTCCCATTGCTGCTGTTATTTCCAGTAGGACGGGCTGTCTGTGAGCTTCCGGCCGGTGTTCCAGACTACACTACGTGCCTACTATTGTCTACTAACATCCTCACCCTGCAGTCTTTGATGACCCATCTTGATATAAGGTCTCTGATCCATTGGTCATGGTCCGAAGCAATATTAACAAACAGCCTTCTCTGATCCTCTGTAACGGGGGATCATGAGTTTCTTGTAAGCGGCCAGTCTGATTTCACGGTGGTGGAACAAGCACGCTTCTTTTTTTTTTTCTCACAGCAAGAATGTTTTTTGGAACTTTTTTAAGATACTTTTATATCACTTGGGTGATTTATTTTTATACATGGACTTTTAATTATCACTTTTGTACGTTTAATGTTTGGATTGATTACTAATTTGATAAGGGGAACTTTTCATTTAGTTCTAAATATTTGGTTTAGTGATGATGTGTATGATCACCAATCTTTTCTAGCGCGATTCACCCCCCTTTTTTTTCTTATTTAATTTCACTGTGTCTGTGTTGCATAGATGAATCGCAGCTATAATTGTTATTGTTTATGTATTTCACTGTAGCACAGTTATCTCCCCATTTTTCTTATCACGGGGAAAAACAAGTGCTTGCACTTTTTTCTGTGTGAATCTAATGCGAGTTCAGCCATACAACTGTATGGCTGAACTCGCATCTCACAGATATCGCATGTGATCGGCAGCGCAGATGTGGGTGCGAACCACATGCGATGTCTGTGATCGCACTGGTGTGAACCTGAGAAAAAGAAAAGCGGTGATACTTGCTGCAATATCAGTTTTATACAGTGCATCCGGAAAGTATTCACAGCGCTTTACTTTTTCCACATTTTGTTATGTTACAGCCTTATTTCAAAATGGATTTAATTCATTATTTTCCTCAAATTCTACAAACAATACCCCATAATGACAAGAAGTTTGTTCGACATCTTGGCAAATTTAAAAAAAAAAAAAAAATCACATGTACATAAGTATTCACAGCCTTTGCCATGACACTCAAAATTGAGCTCCGATGCTTCCTGTTTCCACTGATCATCCTTGAAGATGTTTCTACAATTTGATTGGAGTTCACCTGTGGTAAATTCAGTTGATTGGACATGATTTGGAAAGCCATACATCTGTCTATATAAGGTCCCACAGTTAACAGTGCATGTCAGAGCACAAACCAAGCCTTGAAGTCCAAGGAATTGTCTGTAGACCTCCGAGACAGGATTGTATCGAGGCACAGATCTGGGGAAGTGTACAGAAAAATGTCTGCAGCATTGAGGGTCCCAATGAGCACAGTGGCCTCCATCATCCGTAAATGGAAGTTTGGAGCCACCCGAACTTTTCCTGGAGAGGGCCACTCGGTCAAACTGACTGATCGGGGGAGAGGGGCCTTAGTCCAGGAGGTGACCAAGAACTCGACGGTCACTCTGACAGAGCTCCAGCGTTTCTCTGTGGAGAGAGGAGAATCTTCCAGAAGAACCATCTATGCAGCATTCCACCAATCAGGCCTGTATGGTAGAGTGGCCAAATGGAAGCCACTCCTCAGTAAAAGGCACATGACAGCCTGGAGTTTGCCAAAAGACACCTGAAGGACTCTCAGACCATGAGAAACAAAATTCTCTGGTCTAAGGAAACAAAGATTGAACTCTTTGGCCTGAATGGCAAGCGTCATGTCTGGAGGAAACCAGGCACTGCTCATCACCTAGCCAATACATCCCTACAGTGATGCATAGTGGTGGCAGCATCATGCTGTGCTGATGTTTTTCAGCTGCAGGAACTGGGAGACTAGTCAGGATTAGGGGAAAGATCAATGCAGCAATGTACAGAGACATCCTTGATAAAAACCTGCTCCAGAACACCCTGGACCTCAGACTGGGGTGAAGGTTCATCTTCCAACAGGACAATGACCTTAACCTCCCTGGCGGTATGATTATTTCAGATTTTAGGTGCTGAAAGCGGTACCATTATTTTGCACAGAAATTTGGCGTTTTATATTGTAGGCCTGTAATTCTTATGAATAATTCACTTAAATCTGTCCAAACAAGAGTCTAGTAGACATCCCGGGTATGATAAAGTTTGAAAAACGAAATAAAAAATTATAATATAATAAATAACTATAAATAATTATAACAAATAATAATATAATAATAATAAAAATTATTCAATAATGTAATCAAATCAAAAACACTGAAATTTGCTCAGTTGCAGAATTGTCACTTTCGTTACTTTTAGTGTTTGATGACGGATTTCCCCACAAATCATTATCGCTCAATTCTGCGAGTGATTCTAATTTATTATCGCTGTTTTCTAGCTGGTCTAAAACCACTTTTGATGTAAAGAGACAGTTTTGGTTGCTATGGACAATCTCCAGTTTCCAGGCAGAAAGAACAGTTTTTATATATATAAAACTGCATGCAGGACACTGGGCAGACCACTAGGGACAAAGGGGATGTGTAATTATTTGATACAGTACTGTAATCTGTAAGATTACAGTATACTGTATCTGTACTGTGTGTTTCACTTTTTGAATTTACCGCCGAACTCCGTCCCTGTGCGTCGCAACGCTCGCAGGGAACGGAGCTCGGCACTGTGAATCGAGCGAGACACAGCAGCTCGCCGATCACAGGGGGGAGACATCGCAGGATCCAGGAGACAAGGTAAGTAAACTCTTCCTGGATCCTGCGATGCGATCCCGAGTCTGGCTCGGGGATACCGCTTTTGGTATAAAAAATCCACCCCGAGCCAGACTCGGGAATACCGCCAGGGGGGTTAAGCACACAGCCAAGATAACAAAGTAGTGGCTAGGGGACAACTCTGTGAATGTCCTTTAGTGGCCCAGCCAGAGCCCAAACTTGAACCTGATTTTTGTTTTGTGTTTTTTTTTTTTTTTTTTTAATTGTTTAGTTAAATGTTCACCCTAATAAAAAAAATACCCAAGATGTAATCCAGTGTTATGTATTGAATTTATTCAAATAAAGTTTTTTTTTAAAGATCAGTTTTGTCTTAATGCACTATTCAGTGAGCTGAGGTACATTTTTTAGGGAAATGGTAAAATATTGGCCAGAAAAGCTAAGCCTTAGGCTTAGATTTTTCTGATAATTCACCTCTCTTCACTTATTAGTGAATAGGCCCGATAAAAAGGACACTTAGACAAACAACAAGAAAAACGAGTGCCAAAGATATTAATGGAAGATTGAGGGATTAAATAAGATTGCTGCCACCTAAGTACCGTTGAATCAACAGCATAGGTGTGTGTAGCCTATTTCATTAGGGTGCGCACCCCAAAGAACAAACATGTGTGTATATATATATATATATATATATATATATATATACACACATATATATATATATACATATAGAGTGTGTGTGTGATATATATTACATACACATACAGACACACACTCTTATGGTAGAGCCGGTGCAGTGAAAGAGAAGTACAGTAGCACTTCGTGAATGGCAAAACTGATCAGAGGGAGATATTTCCCGTCTCCCTGCTTGCACACAGAGCGATAATGCTAATGCGCTCGGAGTAATTAGAGTGTGCCCAGGCACACCCCCTGCGCATGCCTATGATCACAAATTAATCGGCAAGAAAAAACAAGATAGCAGTGCAAATCAATAATCCCACAATCTTGTGATAGTGAACCCACTGCTATTAACCTAATCCCTTACTGTGCACATGTGAACTAATTCAATCCAACAATCATGTATAATGATAAACTCATTGCATGAAATAATTCATCTATCATACAAAATTATTTGTTTCTATGAAACAAACCAAGTGCAAATGCTGTTAAAAAAAAGTGCAAAAGAAAAAACTATGTTCTGACAAAGTGAACAAAAAGTGCTTAGTGCAAGAAAATATTATTATTAGTAAAGTGCATGCATCAAAAATTCATATGTGTTAAAAATATTTGAAGTCCATTATGCAATCCCAGGAAAAATCCAAGAAAGTGATAATAATAATTATGGGATTGCAAAATGGTCTGCAAATATTTTGAACACATGAATTGATGCATGCACTCTACTAATGAATAATCTATTCTTGCACTAAGCACTTTTTATTTACTGTGTCAGCACAATATTTTTTCTTTTGCCCTTTTTTAACAGCATTTGCACTTTAATTTTTTTCATAGAAACAACTAATTATTTTTTGCATGATAGATAAATTATTTTATGCAATGGACTGAACGTATTTCACATGTGTACAGTAAGGGATTAGGTTAATAGCAGTGGGTTCACTATCACCAGATTGTGGAATTATAGATTTGCTCTGCTTCTTTTTTCTTGCCAAAAATGGAGACTTGCATATCTCTGGCTATAGACTTGCGGGGCTTTTGCTATAGACTTGCAGGGCTCTTGCTGTAGCCTTACAGCTGCAAATTTGCTCTTGCTAGAGACTTACCATGCAAATTTGCTACAAATTGGAAAAGTGTCAACTAGAACTTGTGCTTCAAGTGCTCTGCAAGTGTACAACTTGCCAGGGAAAATGTGCAGCAAGTTCACAACACTTACAAATCAATACTGCCACAAAAGTTATCCTTGCTATCTGGGTTGAGAGGTCCTGCAAAGGAGAATGGGGGAAACTACCCAAAAGTAGGTGTGCCAAGCTTGTAGCATCATACTCAAAAAGACTTGAGGCTGTAATTGGTGCCAAAGGTTCTTCAAACTATTGAGCAAAGGCTGTGAATACTGCACTGCTACACATGGTTTTTTCTTTTTTTTATAAATTTGCAAAGATTTCAAACAAACTTCTTTCACGCTGTCATTATGGGATATTGTTTGTAGATACATGCTATACAAAAATATATTATATATATATATATATATATATATATATGAGAATGTATCGGCTAAGGGGGTACGACATCCATACGAAGATGTACAGAGAATTTGACAAATTGAGCAGATTTTACTGGTACCAGAAAAAGGACCAACACTACATGATAATACTAATTTACAAAAAATATTTTACAAAAAATGATTAGGTTAAAACGTGTTTGTACACTATAAAAACAAGAAAAATAGAGCTCTCATTAATATAACTACTTATATGATATAATAAATCTGTTACTACTGGGTCAAAGAGGCGAGTTTTCGCTTTATGGTTCCTCAGGACCTTATTCCACTGACCATAGACAGAGATTCTATACAGAAAAGAAACAAGGGAAACAGCACGTTATGGTCAGATAAGTGCAGCATAACATTTTACCAAAATAATCCCCATGTATATACATGGAGATATAGCGTGCAAGAGGTGCCACTTACAGATGGAAAGGAGCCCTCTTAAAGGTGGCGAGTGTCATCAGGAGGCAGTTCACAAACAATATCTTTTATAGATAGATAAACCAACCGACAAGATTGACCAAATGATCCTATTTGGAAAAAATAGTAGGTAAAGAATGGTTAGGCATCCCCAGGATAAGGATGCAAGGGGTGCTCGCTACAGTCAGGCCTTTAATGATGTGATACTTACTGAGTACAGGATCTTAAAAAGAGGAAATCAAGAGAAAAGGGTCAGCCACCAATTCCCTTACTGCCTGATATCTCAGCATGTGCCCTAGAGAATCTAAATAAAAAACAGAATCAATACTCCAAATACAAAGTCCATTGTCCTGACATTACCATCAAACAGAATCAGACAAACTAATACATACCTAAATAATATTGAGGTGCAATCAATACTGATATTAAGCTTGAGGATGTAATTCCTCTATGCCAGAATATTCTGTCGAGTAGAGTCTAGGCATAATAACAAAATAATATATAGTCAAAAAAGACCCCCATTTGCTCAGCCATTATAAGATATAAATGAGGAAACTGTCCCAGTAAGGAATGACAACCAAATGCAGACTCATCAACAAACCCGTATCCAGGGATCCAAATAGGTATTTAATATGTATGTTAAATGGCCACCAATCCTCTTCACATTTACATTAGACCGTTCGACTAGATAATCTATAGGGTATGCATGTAAATGCAACCAATAAGCTACAATAAGGACCTCCTTCAAAATGTACAAAGTATCCATTATTTGAGCCAAAACACTGACACTCACCTCACATCACCTACATTAGACAAACTGCAGCGTCCATTGCTGCCCATATCACATACCAGCCTTAATAAAGGCTGGTTATAGATAATTGGATTAGTATCAGTTGGAAAGAGGGAGGGCCAGGCGGGGGCCAATACCTCTGAAGGAGCGTCCAAAAATGCCCATATAGCGCCAATGAGCATGCGCTGTGTACTAATCGTGACTAAGTCAGAAATGAAAGTACGGGCATAGGCAGTAGAAAGTAAACAAGTGAATAGGAATACATACATGCACCGTAGCGTTTAGGAATAAAAATTGTAATTGCAAAGGGTTCCCCCTACTCCAACCACCGTAACACAACCACCTTGGACAAGCAAGGGCCACATTCAAGCCATCCTCCTCCCAGATCTTTTGCCATGTAGGGGGTCCCAGTTGCAAAAAACACGAAGACACTGATTGGAACCGCATACAGAAGCACCATGGGACGCCACCATCATGCACATGTAAAATACATTTCTGATGTAGCGGGAGAGAAATTCTCAACCCGTATAGATTATAGAACTTCCTAGATACTGCACTTACATCCAGAATCCCTTACAATCTAATATTTCATATTAACATCAGTTTCAATACAATTTATAACAATTTATTTTTTTATTGTAGCTCATGATTCAATCAATTGGTTAAGATAAACAGAACATACTATAACGCATGCAGATATACAGGTATAATGTAGTCACATTATCATATAGGATAAGTGAATGAGATTGTCATGAAGGAACATGGGGTATAATACCCGTAAACCTGAAAATGAACCCAAGAATGGTTTATAACTGAGGGCCTCATTGAGGCCTGGTGGGCTGGTAGCATTTAATTTAAAAATCCATATGGCCTCCCGCTGTAACAATTGTGAACCTGACCCGACAATTCATTACAGCCACGATCAGTTTTAAATGACTTTAAATGACTGTTTTAAACACGGGAAAACTGTGCCACTTTACAGGCATACTATAGACACCCCCCAGGCACGATATTTAAAGAAATATTTCATTTTTATTGTTTCACTTTAAGCATTATTAAAATCACTGCTCCCGAAAAAACGACCGTTTTCAAAACTTTTGTTGCATTGATACATGGCCCCTGGTGCAGGACCCGGGCCCACACACACTTTTTATGCCAATAACTTGCATATAAGCCTTTAAAATTAGCACTTTTGGTTTTTCATGTTAGCGTCCCATAGGCTTTAAATGGGCTCCACGGCTTTCGAATTTGCCAGGAACACCGCATATAATTTTCGTTGTTCGCCGAATGTCTGAACAACCAAAGTTCGAGCCGTACTGTTTGCCCATCCCTACATCCCACATTGATGCATGCCCTTTCTTGGTTCAATAGTCACTGGGGATTCCTGGAAATGACTATGGACTAAACGGTCCTTGAGTGATCTGCATTTTTGTAAGTGAGCTGGGGATGGTCCCCGATATACTTTTTCGGGATAGGGTCACTAGTTAAGAAATGCCAATATCTATCCAATGTTTTTTTCATTATGCCATGGTTGTTGGAATATATAGTAACAATCCTCATAGTTTCAAGCTGTTTATTTGTTTATAAAACAATAATTCATGTCTACTTTTCTGACATGCTTTATTATACACTTTTTTTTTAGAGTTGTTTTCGTATAACCTCTTTCTAGTAACCTTGTTCTCAACTATTTGGATTCCTTCAAGAAATCTTCTTTGTTGGAGCAATTTAGTCTAATCTGTAGGTACTGTGAGTAGGGTATACTTCTAATTAGAGGTTGGTGATGGGCACTGGACGCATGAAGTAAAGTATTTCCCGCAGTGGGCTTCCTATACAAAGAAGTGCCCAGTGTTCCAACCTCCTGCTTAAATATATTCATGTCCAAAAATGATATTGATCGTGAATCGTATTGCATCGTGATTTGCAATCAATATCATTTTTGGAAGTGAATGTCAGTGTTTTGGCTCGAATAATGGATACTTTGTACATCTTGAAGGAGGGCCTTATTGTAGCTTATTGTTTGTATTTACATGCATACCCTATAGATTTTCTGGTTGAACGGTCTGATGTAAATGTGAAGAGGATTGGTGGCCATATAACATACATATTAACCACTTGCCGACCGCCTAACGTAGATATACGTCAGCAGAATGGCACGGGCAGGCAGAATCACGTACCTGTACGTGATCTGCCTCCCGCGGGCGGGGGGTCCGATCGGACCCCCCCCCGGTGCCAGCGGCGGTCGGCTTGTGACTGGGAGCTTTGGGAGGCGAGGGGGAGACCATCCGATCGTGGCCCCCCCTCGCGATCGCTCCCAGCCAATCGGAATCCTCCCCTGCCTGTGTGTAGTTTCACACAGGCAGAGGATGTGATGTCATCTCTCCTCGGCTCGGCAGTTTCCGTTCCAGCGCCGAGGAGAGAAGACATGTAAGTGCACAACACTACACACAACACAGTAGAACATGCCAGGCACACTAAACACCCCCGATCCCCCCCCCGATCCCCCCCCAACCACCCCCCCCCCCCGTCACAAACTGACACCAAGCAGTATTTTTTTTTTTCTGATTACTGATTGGTGTCAGTTTGTGACAGTTACAGTGTTAGGGCAGTGAGTGGTAGCCCCCTTTAGGTCTAGGGTACCCCCCTAACCCCCCCTAATAAAGTTTTAACCCCTTGATCACCCCCTGTCATCAGTGTCACTAAGCGATCATTTTTCTGATCGCTGTATTAGTGTCGCTGGTGACGCTAGTTAGGGACGTAAATATTTAGGTTCGCCGTCAGCGTTTTATAGCGTCAGGGACCCCCATATACTATCTAATAAATGTTTTAACCTCTTGATTGCCCCCTAGTTAACCCTTTCACCACTGATCACCGTATAAGTGTTACGGGTGACGCTGGTTAGTTCGTTTATTTTTTATAGTGTCAGGGCACCCGCCGTTTATTACCGAATAAAGGTTTAGCCCCCTGATCGCCCGGCGGTGATATGCGTCGCCCCAGGCAGCGTCAGATTAGCGCCAGTACCGCTAACACCCACGCACGCAGCATACGCCTCCCTTAGTGGTATAGTATCTGTACGGATCAATATCTGATCCGATCAGATCTATACTAGCGTCCCCAGCAGTTTAGGGTTCCCAAAAACGCAGTGTTAGCGGGATCAGCCCAGATACCTGCTAGCACCTGCGTTTTTCCCCTCCGCCCGGCCCGGCCCAGCCCACCCAAGTGCAGTATCGATCGATCACTGTCACTTACAAAACACTAAACAAATAACTGCAGCGTTCGCAGAGTCAGGCCTGATCCCTGCGATCGCTAACAGTTTTCTTGGTAGCGTTTTGGTGAACTGGCAAGCACCAGCCCCAGGCAGCGTCAGGTTAGCGCCAGTACTGCTAACACCCACGCACGCACCGTACACCTCCCTTAGTGGTATAGTATCTGAACGGATCAATATCTGATCCGATCAGATCTATACTGGCGTCCCCAGCAGTTTAGGGTTCCCAAAAACGCAGTGTTAGCGGGATCAGCCCAGATACCCGCTAGCACCTGCGTTTTTCCCCTCTGCCCGGCCCAGCCCAGCCCACCCAAGTGCAGTATCGATCGATCCCTGTCACTTACAAAACACTAAACAAATAACTGCAGCGTTCGCAGAGTCAGGCCTGATCCCTGCGATCGCTAACAGTTTTTTTGGTAGCGTTTTGGTGAACTGGCAAGCACCAGCGGCCTAGTACACCCCGGTCGTAGTCAAACCCGCACTGCAGTAACACTTGGTGACGTGGCGAGTCCCATAAGTGCAGTTCAAGCTGGTGAGGTGGCAAGCACAAGTAGTGTCCCGCTGCCACCAAGAAGACAAACACAGGCCCGTCGTGCCCATAATGCCCTTCCTGCTGCATTCGCCAATCCTAATTGGGAACCCACCACTTCTGCAGCGCCCGTACTTCCCCCATTCACATCCCCAACCAAATGCAGTCGGCTGCATGAGAGGCATTTTCTTTATGTCCTCCCGAGTACCCCTACCCAACGAACCCCCCGAAAAAAGATGTCGTGTCTGCAGCAAGCGCGGATATAGGCGTGACACCCGCTATTATTGTCCCTCCTGTCCTGACAATCCTGGTCTTTGCATTGGTGAATGTTTTGAACGCTACCATTCACTAGTTGAGTATTAGCGTAGGGTACAGCATTGCACAGACTAGGCACACTTTCACAGGGTCTCCCAAGATGCCATCGCATTTTGAGAGACCCGAACCTGGAACCGGTTACAGTTATAAAAGTTAGTTACAAAAAAAAGTGTAAAAAAAAAAAAAAAAAAAAAACACAAGCAAAAATATAAAATAAAAAATAATAGTTGTCGTTTTATTGTTCTCTCTCTCTCTATTCTCTCTCTATTGTTCTGCTCTTTTTTACTGTATTCTATTCTGCAATGTTTTATTGTTATTATGTTTTATCATGTTTGCTTTTCAGGTATGCAATTTTTTATACTTTACCGTTTACTGTGCTTTATTGTTAACCATTTTTTTGTCTTCAGGTACGCCATTCACGACTTTGAGTGGTTATACCAGAATGATGCCTGCAGGTTTAGGTATCATCTTGGTATCATTCTTTTCAGCCAGCGGTCGGCTTTCATGTAAAAGCAATCCTAGCTGCTAATTAGCCTCTAGACTGCTTTTACAAGCAGTGGGAGGGAATGCCCCCCCCCCAACGTCTTCCGTGTTTTTCTCTGGCTCTCCTGTCTCAACAGGGAACCTGAGAATGCAGCCGGTGATTCAGCCAGCTGACCATAGAGCTGATCAGAGACCAGAGTGGCTCCAAACATCTCTATGGCCTAAGAAACCGGAAGCTACGAGCATTTTATGACTTAGATTTCGCCGGATGTAAACAGCGCCATTGGGAAATTGGGAAAGCATTTTATCACACCGATCTTGGTGTGGTCAGATGCTTTGAGGGCAGAGGAGAAATCTAGGGTCTAATAGACCCCAATTTTTTCAAAAAAGAGTACCTGTCACTACCTATTGCTATGATAGGGGATATTTACATTCCCTGAGATAACAATAAAAATGATTTAAAAAAAAATAAAATGAAAGGAACAGTTTTAAAATAAGATAAAAAAAATAATAATAATAAAGAAAAAAAAAAAAAAAAAAAAAGCACCCCTGTCCCCCCTGCTCTCGCGCTAAGGCGAACGCAAGCGTCGGTCTGGCGTCAAATGTAAACAGCAATTGCACCATGCATGTGAGGTATCACCGCGAACGTCAGATCGAGGGCAGTAATTTTAGCAGTAGACCTCCTCTGTAAATCTAAAGTGGTAACCTGTAAAGGCTTTTAAAGGCTTTTAAAAATGTATTTAGTTTGTCGCCACTGCACGTTTGTGCGCAATTTTAAAGCATGTCATGTTTGGTATCCATGTACTCGGCCTAAGATCATCTTTTTTATTTCATCAAACATTTGGGCAATATAGTGTGTTTTAGTGCATTAAAATTGAAAAAAGTGTGTTTTTTCCCCAAAAAATGCGTTTGAAAAATCGCTGCGCAAATACTGTGTGAAAAAAAAAAATGAAACACCCACCATTTTAATCTGTAGGGTATTTGCTTTAAAAAAATATATAATGTTTGGGGGTTCAAAGTAATTTTCTTGCAAAAAAAAATTATTTTTTTTATGTAATCAAAAAGTGTCAGAAAGGGCTTTGTCTTCAAGTGGCTAGAAGAGTGGGTGATGTGTGACATAAGCTTCTAAATGTTGTGCATAAAATGCCAGGACAGTTCAAAACCCCCCCCAAATGACCCCATTTTGGAAAGTAGACACCCCAAGCTATTTGCTGAGAGGCATGTTGAGTCCATGGAATATTTTATATTGTGACACAAGTTGCGGGAAAGAGACAATTTTTTATTTTTTTTATTTTTTTTTGCGCAAAGTTGTCACTAAATGATATATTGCTCAAACATGCCATGGGAATATGTGAAATTACACCCCAAAATGCATTCTGTTGCTTCTCCTGAGTATGGGGATACCACATGTGTGGGACTTTTTGGGAGCCTAGCCGCGTACGGGACCCCAAAAACCAAGCACCGCCTTCAGGCTTTCTAAGGCCTAAATTTTTGATTTCACTCTTCACTGCCTATCACAGTTTCGGAGGCCATGGAATGCCCAGGTGGCAAAACCCCCCCCCAAATGACCCCATTTTGGAAAGTAGACACCCCAAGCTATTTGATGAGAGGTATAGTGAGTATTTTGCAGACCTCACTTTTTGTCACAAAGTTTTGAAAATTGAAAAAAGAAAAAAAAAAAAAAATGTTTTTTCTCGTCTTTCTTTATTTTCAAAAACAAATGAGAGCTGCAAAATACTCACCATGCCTCTCAGCAAATAGCTTGGGGTGTCTACTTTCCAAAATGGGGTCATTTGGGGGGGGTTTGTGCCACCTGGGCATTCCATGGCCTCCGAAACTGTGATAGGCAGTGAAGAGTGAAATCAAAAATTTACACCCTTAGAAATCCTGAAGGCGGTGCTTGGTTTTCGGGGCCCCGTACGCGGCTAGGCTCCCTAAAAGTCCCACACATGTGGTATCCCCGTACTCAGGAGAAGTAGCTAAATGTATTTTGGGGTGCAATTCCACATATGCCCATGGCCTGTGTGAGCAATATATCATTTAGTGACAACTTTTTGTAATTTTTTTTGTTTTTTTTTTTTGTCATTATTCAATCACTTGGGACAAAAAAAATGAATATTCAATGGGCTCAACATGCCTCTCAGCAATTTCCTTGGGGTGTCTACTTTCCAAAATGGGGTCATTTGTGGGGGTTTTCTACTGCCCTGCCATTTTAGCACCTCAAGAAATGACATAAATTAAAGGCTGTGTAAATTCCAGAAAATGTACCCTAGTTTGTAGGCGCTATAACTTTTGCGCAAACCAATAAATATACACTTATTGACATTTTTTTTACCAAAGACATGTGGCTGAATACATTTTGGCCTAAATGTATGACTAAAATTGAGTTTATTGGATTTTTTTTAGAACAAAAAGTAGAAAATATCATTTTTTTTCAAAATTTTCGGTCTTTTTCCGTGTATAGCGCAAAAAATAAAAACGGCAGAGGTGATCAAATACCATCAAAAGAAAGCTCTATTTGTGGGAAGAAAAGGACGCAAATTTCGTTTGGGTACAGCATTGCACGACCGCGCAATTAGCAGTTAAAGCGACGCAGTGCCGAATTGTAAAAAGTGCTCTGGTCAGGAAGGGGGTAAAACCTTCCGGGGCTGAAGTGGTTAACCACCTCAATACAGGGCACTTACACCCCCTTCCTGCCCAGACCAATGTTCAGCGCTCTCACAATTTGAATGACAATTACTCATTTATGCAACACTGTACCCATATGAAATTTGCGTCCTTTTTTTCACACAAATAGAGCTTTCTTTTGGTGGTATTTAATCACTAGTGGGTTGTTTATTTTTTGTGCTATAAATAAAAAAAGACCATAAATTTTGTGAAAAAAAATGCCTTTTTCTTTGTTTGTCATAAAATTTTGCAAATTAATAATTTTTCTTCGTAAATTTTGGCCAAAATTTATACTGCTACATAGCTTTGATAAAAATAACCCAAATTAGTGTATATTATTTGGTCTTTGTGAAAGTTATAGAGTCTACAACTATGGTGCCAATCACTGAAAACTGATCACATCTGAGCAGGCCTTCAGTACATCAGGTGTATCTCATTTATCGAGACACTAACAAGTCAGGAAAGTACAAATACCCTCCAAAAGGACCCCTTTTTAGAAAGTAGACATTCCAAGGTATTAAGTAGCATGGTGAGTTTTTTAAGTTGTAATTTTTTCCCACAATTATTTGCAAAATTAAGATTTTTTTTTTTAATTTTTAATTTTTTACAAGATTGTCATATTATCAGGTTATTTCTCACACACAGCATACGCATATAACAAATTACACCCCAAAATACATTTTGCTACTCTTCCCGAGTATGGCGATACCACATGTGTGAGACTTTTACACAGCCTGGCCACATACAAAGGACCAACATTGAAGTAGCACCTTCAGACGTTCTATGAGCATAAATTACACATCTCATTTCTCAACCACCTATTACACTTTTGAAGGCCATGGAGCACCAGGTCAATGGAATTGCCCACAAAATTGCCCCATTTTGGAAATCAAACACCCCAACGTATAATCTATGAGACATAATGAGTCTTTTCAATAGTTCATTTTTTTCTAGAAGTTTTTGGAAAATGTGGAAAAAAAATGAAAACGCATTTTTTTTTTTTTTTACGCAAAGTTGTCCATTTATAAGATATTTTCAACATATAGCATAAATGACACCCCAAAATACATTCTGCTACTCCTCCTGAGTATGGCGATGCCACATGTGTGAGACTTTTACACAGCCTGGCCACATACAGAGGCCCAACATTGAAGTAGTACCTTCAGGCGTTCTAAATTACACCTCATTTCATTCCTACCTATCACACCTTTGAAGGTCCTGGAGCACCAGGACAGTGGAATTACCCACAAAATGACCCCATTTTGGAAAGCAAACACCCCAACGTATATTCTATGAGGCATGGGCTGCAGATAGGTACTCAGTACTCTGATGGGCTGCAGATAAGTACTCGGGTACTCTGATGGGCTGGAGACAGGTACTCGGGTAACTTGATGAGCTGGTGACAGGTACTTGGTTCCTCTGATGGGCTGGTGACAGGTACTCTGATGGGCTACAGATAGGTACTCGGGTTCTCTGATGGGCTGGTGACTGGTATTTGGGTACTCTGAAGGGTGGTGACAGTTATTCGGTACTCATATGAACTGTGACAGGTACTCGGGTACTCAGATGAGCTGTGACAGGTACTCAGTTACTGACATGGACTGTGACAGGTACTTGGGTACTCATATGGACTGTGACAGGTACTCAGATGAACTGTGACAGGTACTTTGATGGGTGGTGACAGGTCCTCTTTATTGGGGGGGCAATCAGTGTGTGTTGGTGTACACTGTAAGCGGTAACAAGATGTTACCACAATCTCCTTCTCACACACGATCAGTGTGTGAGGAGGAGAACCCGGTAACATCTCGTTACCGCTCTATGTTTATATTTAGTGATCGGTTGTGAAAGGATCACAGCTGATCACATGGTAAACAGCTGCTGGCCAATGGCTGTTTACCAGCGTCGGTGATGAGCAGTGTTCCCGGGAACACGCTGCCATCGACGTGCGTGCATGCGCCGTGCAAAGTGGGGCGGTACCATCTGTGATCGGCCGTGACCAAATCATGTCCAATCATGTGGTAAACAGCCATGCTTAATGGCTGTTCACCCCTCTCGGTGGCGAGCGGTGTCTCTGTGAAACGCTGGCACCAAAGGTACAGGGTGCGCGCACACGATCGCGCACATGCCCCGTTTAAATGTACGGACGTCATATGACGCCAGCCCAGAACAAGAGCCGTGCCGCCTGGCCGTCATATGACGGCCGGCAATCGGATAGATACCTATTTGGATCCCTGGTTACAGGTCTGTTGGGGAGTCTGCATTTGGTCATCATTCCTTACTGGGACAGTTTCCTCTTTTATATCTTATAATGGCTGAGCAAATAGGGGTCTTTTTTGACTATATATTATTTTGTTATTATGCCTAGACTCTGCTCGACAGAATATTCTGGCATAGAGGAATTATGTCCTGATGCTTAATATCAGTATTGATTGCCACCTCAAAATTATTGAGGTATGTATTAGTTTGTCTGATTATGTTTGATGGTAACGTCAGGACAATGGACTCTGTATTTGCAATATTGATTCTGTTTTTTATTTAGATTCTCTAGGGCTCATGCTGAGATATCAGGCAGTAAGAATATTGCAGTAAGGGAATTGATAGCTGACTCTTCTCTCTTGATTTTCTCTTTTTGGAGGTCCTGTACTCAGTAAGTATCATATCATTAAAGCCCTGACTGTAGCGAGCACCCCTTGCATCCTTATCCTAAGGATGCCTAACCATTCTTTACCTACTATTATTTTTTTCCAAATAGGACCATTTGTCGGGTGGTTTATCTACAGTATCTATATTGTTTGTGAACTGCCTCCTACACTAGGCACGCCCCCTTTAAGAGGGCCTCTTTCCATCTGTAAGTGGCACCTCTTACACACTATGTATAGGCTGCACTTATAATCTGACCATAACGTGATGTTTCCCTTGTTTCTTTTCTGTATAGACTCTCTGTCTATGGTCACGGGAATAAGGTCCTGAGGAAGCATAAAGCGAAATGTCGACCTCTTTAACCCAGTAGTAACAGAGATTTATTATGATATCACATAAGTAGTTATATTAATGAGAGCTCTATTTTTCTTGTTTTTATAGTGTAGAAACACATGTTTTAACCTAATAATTTCCTGACAAATATTTTTTGTAATAAAATAAGCTAGTATTATTATGTAGTGTTGGTCCTTTTACTGGTGATGGTAAAGTCCGCTCAATTTGTCCAATTCTCTGTATTGTTTGTAGAATTTTGAGGAAAATAATGAACTTAATCCGTTTTGGAATAAGGCTGTAACATAACAAAATGTGGAAAAAGTGAAAAATGTGACTGTCTTCTCACCCAAGGGGCTTTTAAAACCGCACTTAGCTTTGTGAATCCCGACTACATGCCAACGGACAACAATGTTTTAGGCCTTAGGCTTCATCAGGATGGGTTTGGTAGTTATGGTCCGCATGTGTGACAACGTCACTGGGAGTACACACTAAGGAGATAGCTGGAAACGTTAACATGCACTGCATTCTTGAGGAACATTTTAAACAGATTTGTCACCTTAAGACCTTTCAAGTTACATAGTTTAAAAGATTGCAAAAAATAGGATTTTTTATAACAGCTTACCTGTAAAATCCTTTTCTTTCGATGGACATCACGGGACACAGAGCCACAGTAATAACTGATGGGTTATGTAGGTACCATTAGGTATTGGACACTGGTCACACCCTAAGCAGAAAGTTCAACCCCCTATATAATCCCTCCCCTTCCAGGGATACCTCACTTTTGTAGAAAAGCAATATAAGTGTATTAGAAGAGGGGCGAGACCTCTGTGTCCCGTGATGTTCATCGAAAGAAAAGGATTTTACAGGTAAGCCGTTATAAAAAATCCTATTTTCTTTCTTGGACATCACGGGACAGAGCCACAGTAATAACTGATGGGATGTCCCAAAGCAATGCCAACTGAGGGGGGGGATCAAAACCAAGTAGGGTGCAATCAGACCTGAGGACCTTGTACCGCTGTCTGCAGCACACTATGCCCAAAGGCGATATCCTCATGCCTTTTCACATCCACCTGATAAAATCTGGTAAATGTATGGACTGAAGACCAGGTTGCGGCCTTGCAGATCTGAGCCATAGAGGCCCGGTGATGCACTGCCCAAGAAGCACCAATAGCCCTTGTGGAATGTGCCTTGATCTGAAACGGAGGAATCCTCGGTTTCAAACCGTAAGCTTGAATAATCAATTGTCGAATCCATTTAGAAATGATAGCTTTTGCCGCTGCCTGTACTCTATTGGGACCCTCTGGCAGCATGAACAAAACATCAGTTTTGCGAATCTGAGCAGTTGCTTCCAGATAGGTCTTGACTGCTCTTACTACATCCAGAGAATGTAGTGAAATTTCTTCCGGAGAACAGGGATCTGGAAAAAAGGAAGGCAGAACAAGGTCTTGGTTTAGATTTAAATCTGAAACCACCTTTGGTAAAAAACTAGGAAGAGGGCGCAGTACCACTCTATCCTTGTGTACAATCAAATAAGGCTCTTTACAAGAAAGAGCTGCTAATTCCGATACTCTTCTAGCAGAAGAGATGGCTACCAGAAAAATTAGTTTCCTTGTCAGCAAGATCAAAGGAATCTGATGTATTGGTTCAAAAGGCTGTTTCTGTAACACCGACAGAAGCAAGTTCAAGTCCCAGGGGTTTAGGGGCACCTTAACCGGAGGATTAAGACGCATCACCCCCTGTATAAAGTTTCGGACCAAAGAATGTGAAGCAAGTGGCCGTTGAAACAATACTGATAAGGCCTAGACCTGGCCCTTGATGGTACTCAAGGCCAGCTTCATCTTTAATCCTAATTGTAGAAAATCAAGAATTCTACCTATCACATATTTTCTGGGATGCCAACCCCTGGATTCACACCAGGATATATAAGCTTTCCAGACTCTATGATAAATCATTCTGGAAGCTGGCTTCCTTGCATTGATTAAGGTAGATATCACAGGACCTGAAAGCCCATGACTCTTCAGAACGTGAGTCTCAATAGCCAAACCGTCAAATTTAGCGTTTGTAAGGCAGGATGGAACACTGGACCTTGAGATAACAGGTCCGGGCGTACTGGTAGGGTCCACAGGGAACCCACCGTCATCCTTACTATTTTTGCATACCAAGTCCTTCTGGGCCAAGCGGGGGCCACCAGAAGTACTGACCTCCTTTCCTGCCTGATCCTGCGAAGGAGTCGTGGCAGTAGCAGAATAGGCGGGAATGCATAAATCAGTGAGAACCGATGTCACGGACTCACCAACGCATCCGTCCCGTATGCAAGAGGATCCCTTGTCCTTGCCACAAATCTGTCTATCTTTTTGTTGAATCGAGATGCAAAGAGATCTACATCTGGAACCCCCCCCCCCATCTTTGGCATATGGCCCGAAAGATGTCAGGATGCAGGGACCATTCCCCTGGGAGTAACTGCTGGCGACTTAGATAGTCTGCCTGCCAATTCTTTATCCCTGGAATGAAAACTGCCGATATGCATGGCACATGCATCTCTGCCCAGACTAAGATCTGGTTCACCTCCTTTTGAGCAGCCCGGCTCCGGGTGCCTCCCTGATGATTGACATAAGCCACTGCTGTGGCATTGTCGGATTGGATCCTGACCGGGCAACCCTGTAGCCTGGTAGTCCAGGACTTTAGGGCTAGATATACCGCCCGGATCTCCAGAATGTTGATGGATAAGGTCCTCTCGGTCTTGGACCATAGCCCCTGGATCGCAGACTGTCCCAGAACTGCTCCCCAACCTGACAGACTGGCATCTGTTGTTAACACCGTCCAGGTAACCGGTAGAAAGGATTTCCCCTTCTGCAGGTTTTCGGGTATGAGCCACCAATTGAGGCTCTGACGCACCGCATGCGACAGGTGCATCGGAAAGTCTAATGCCTGAACCTTCTTGTTCCAGGCCGACAGAATACTGTGTTGCAGTAGTCTTGAATGGAACTGAGCATAGGGAACTGCTTCAAATAAAGACACCATCTTCCCCAGCAGCCTCATACAAAGGCGGACAGAAGGACCCTTCTTGGTCCTGACTGTCAGAATCAGCTCCCTTAAAGCAGTGATCTTTGCCAGAGGAAGAAATACTTTCTCCTGGCTTGTATCTATGATCAGACCCAAATACTCCAGTCTTCTTACTGGTTTTAGGAAAGATTTTTCCAGGTTGAGGATCCAACCTAGATGTTCCAGATACTTGACCGTGGTCCTCAAGTTCATATTCAAGGAAGCTACCGACCGGTCTATCAAGAGCAGGTCGTCTAGGTATGCTATGACAGTTATACCCTGAGCCCTTAATCTGGCCAGAGGAGGAGCCAAGATCTTTGTGAACACTAGAGGTGCAGTGGCTATCCCAAAAAGGCAGAGCCACAAACTGGAAATGGCGCCCTCCTATCTCGAAGCGTAGAAACTTCTGATGAGCAGGAAAAATGGGCACATGTAGGTATGCATCTCTGATGTCTATCAATGCCAAAAATTCTCCTCCCTGCAGGATGGAGACTACTGTCCGAATCAATTCCATGCGGAAGGACTGTATCCTTAAGAATCGATTCAGATCTCTTAAATCCAGAATGTGTCTGACATCCCCATTTGGCTTTTGGACCGTAAAAAGGTTGGAATAGAAGCCAAATCCTTGATCCCTTGTGGGAACCACCATAATGACCTCTTGCAACAAAAGTCGCTCTAATGCTAGAAGGAGCGACTGCTTCTTCTCTGGGTCTCTGGGGACACTTGATCTGAGGAAACGAGGAGAGGGAAATTCTTGGAACTCCAGCTTGTACCCTAAGGTTACGGTGGAGAGCGAGCGGGGGCGCCCCTTTATGAAGAGGCCTTAGTGTCTTATCTAGAAGACTTCTTCCCCCAGGACTTCTTTTGTCCCTGGGGTTGACTCTTGTTTCTTTCCCCAGATGGAGGAGGCCGTTGTGACTGCCTGGAGGCTGAAGCCCCTGGTGCTGGGGAAAGAGTCCGTCTGAAAGAGAAACGCTTACTCTTCTTCTTAACAGGTAAGAGAGTGCTTTTCCCCACAAGAGATTCTTTTGATATAGTTATCCAAGTCTTCTCCAAACAACCTTGCAGCACGAAAAGGAAACCCAGCCAACAGCCTCTTACATGGTGCTTCGGCTGACCAATTTTTCAACCATAAGATTCTACGCATATGTACCAACCTGAGTGAAAGACAAGAGGTTTGCATGATAGAATCTCTGATGGCGTCAACAACATAACATAAGGCCGCTGGAAGGTTAGCGAACCCCTGGGCCTGCTGTTCAGGTAAAACTTTGATGACCTGCTTAACATGGTCTGTTAAGTATTGACAGACTCCAATCGCTGCTACTGCAGGTTGAGCCACTGATCCTGCTAAGGAAAAAACACCCTTTAATAAGGATTCCATCTTTTTATCCACAGGATCCCTGAACATCTGAGCGTTGTCTACAGGACAAGTCAGACTACTATTTACAGAGGAAATGGCCGCATCAATGGCCGGCATTCCCCACATCTTAATACATTTTTCTTCCATAGGATAAAGTGTTGAAAACTTTTTTGGTGGAAGAAATCGCTTATCTGGGTGATCCCACTCAGAATAAAGGAGCTTTTCAAATAAATTATGAACAGGAAAAGCAGGTGCTATTTGAGAGGGTTTCAGCGACCCCAAAGAAGAAGAGGGTTCCTTAACAGCTTCAGGTACCGGCAACTTAAATGTGGAGCGGACCAATCCAGTAAGGATCTGTACTAAGACCTTCTCCTCTTGGGAAGCCGAAGAGGGTCCCTCTCCACCCGATTCCTCCGAAGAGGAATCATCCGTCCCATCCCGATCCTCTGAAAGGGATTCGTCTCCTTTATCCCAGAGCTCCTCTACCTGAGGGTCTTGGGAAACAGAGGAAAGCCTAGTACGTTTCTTTCCACTGAGTAAAGAAGTAATCACGGCCATTAATCTTTCCTCTAACCCAGTAATGGTTGAGGAGAAAACTTCTTGTGTAATGTATACAGGGGCTGAAGTGCCAGAAGCTGGTACAGCCCCAGACCCCAACGGCTCTCCCTGACCAGCCGTCCCTGGCCCCTCGGGGGGGAGGATGTAGCAGACAGGGGGTCCTCAGAACCTGAACGAGATCCCCTAGTGTCTCTGGTTCTGGGGGTACTTGAACCTCTTCTACCCATAGTGCAAAGCAACAAGGTGTGAGGTGTCCAAAATGAACACTGACTGCTGAGCGATGTAGTCCGGCAAAGCCCTGCTACCAAATGCCCAGTCTGGTGTTCACTTAGTAAATGCAGCCTAGGAGAATGCCTGTGTCCCACCTTACATGCGACCGTCAGCTCTGTGTCCCTCCAAGGCTCAGAGCACTTGTAAAGTGTGCTTTAAATAGCCATGCTTCTGGCACTGTGAGCATCTGAGCACGCTGACACTGTGCTGACGCTCCGCCCCCCTTTTTGTTTTCAAAAAAGAGTGCTCCCCGCGCTAGCCGACCCTTCGGGGACAAGCCTGGAGGCAGGCTGGGGGTGGAGGAAGGAGGAGGAGGCCGGCAGTGATGGGGCCTGCATGAGCAATGGCTGCCTGGCGGCGGCAGTGCGGTTTAAGACCGCCTTACAGCCCATCTGTAGCCTCCCCTGGCCTGGGGGGAACATTCCTGAGAAATCCCCCCATCCCATCCTACCTGGAGCCGGTCGGAGGAGCTGTGCAGCGTCGAACGCTGAGACAGATCAGCATGAGAAGGTATGTGCTCTTGGCAACCCCCAGTGGTCACAATAGGCAAAGCGTGCATTTACCTTAAAGGAGAAAACCTACTAGAATTCAAAAATTCTGTGGAATCTCCTCTTACCTTATCCATCTGCAGGGTTCTGTATACACAGACCCAATCTTCACCTCTCATGGTGGGCTCCGTTTAAAAAAACCGTCAGAGACTGGGGCCCCCTACAAATAGGGGGATCCTGCAGTTCTGGCCCTGTAAAGCACCCAGCCAGAAATTAGGAGATTTAAAGCCATTTTCTGATCTGCGGGGTCCAGCTCTCTAAAAAGAGAAGCGTTACAGGTAAAACCTCGTTTCTTTGGACACGAGGTCCGGGTACCATCAATTAGGCCATGAAAGGACACTTTGAATGGATCCGGTTCGCCTGGCTTGCCCCAGTATAGGATATCAGGATATTCCCTTTGGAGCTTCAGCACAGGACATCTTTACACGTCCGACACCTAAGACACTGGAGTAAAAACTGAGGTATCCCTGGAAGGGGAGGGATTATATAGGGGGTTGAACTTCCTGCTTTGGGTGTGACTAGTGTCCAATACATAATGGTACCTACATAACCCATCAGTTATTACTGTGGTTCTGTGTCCCGTGATGTCCGAGAAAGAAAGATCCAGTTCAACCTAGGTGTGTGTTATTTTTATCCTCTCTCATAGCCCTGTGTATTCTGCTTCCTGAGGAAGACATCTAAACCTGTGGTAGCCCGTGCATTGTGGGCGCGCGGGCACCACCCCCCCGACACCTCCGCCTCCTTCCCTATCCATGTGCCCGGCCCCTTTCAGGATGCCGGACACATGAATTACTTTGGTGGGGATAGGCGGGGGGGTGTATTTTGAAGCACGTGATTAGAGCCAGAGGCTTTCAAAATAGGGTGGGCTTGGAGGTGCAGAGTACTGCATCCCGATCCCACCCTGTTCTGCGACATAGCGAATAATTTTTGCTATTTTCACACTAACCTTCTTCCCTGCCAATCAGGAGGCAGGTCTGTGAGACCTGTTTCCCGATTGGCCAAAGTGTCAGGTGGTCCCATTGGAGGAGCTTTGGCAGGAAGAGGAGACATGGCGCAGGAAGCCTGGGAGTCGGAGTGGACACTGGAGCCACCGCTTTAGAAGAAGAGGAGAGCGAGCCCGCTCCGCCACAGAGGAGGAGGAGGAGGAGCACGAGCCCCGCCACAGAATTGGAGGAGAGCGAGCCCCACCACAGATGGGGAGGAGAGCGAGCCAAGCCACATAGGAGAAGGAGAGCGAGCCCCGCCACAGAGGAGGAGGAGAGCAAGCCCCGCAACAGAGGAGAGCCTCAGCAGTAAGTGCCGCCGGGCGGCCCATGGGGGGTGGCGGTTGCTGCTGTACCCTGGTCTGTGAGGCTTCTCTGTATACCCTGATCTGTATACCCCCCTGGTCTGTAAGGCTGCTCTGTATATCCTGATCTGTGAGGCTGATCTGTATACCCTGGTCTGTGAGGCTGCCCTGTATACCCTAGTCTGTGAGGCTGAGCTGTATACCCCGGTTTGTGAGGCTGAGCTGTATACCCTGGTTTGTGAGGCTGAGCTGTATACCCTGGTCTGTGAGGCTGAGCTGTATACCCTGGTCTGTGAGGCTGAGCTGTATACCCTGGTCTGTGATGCTGGAGCTTTATACTCCTGACACTATGGGTGGAAGAAAGTGGAGTACAGGGGACGGAGTGGGTGGATTGTATAAGGGGTGGGGCTTATGAGAAGTGGGAGAGGTTAAAAAGGAAGGGCATGGTCTGGCACCCCCCCATCCTAAAACTTCACCAGCCGCCACTGATTTAAACATTTTTTGAAGTCGTTGACACTCTCAGCTAGTAGTATTTCTGGGGGAGGGTGTTCCACGTTTTCACTGCCCTAACAGTAAAAAATCTAACAATCTACGGTAAATCTCTTTTTTTCTAACCTCAAATCATGGCTGAATATCCTCTTCAGGGACCATAGGATAAACAGTATATTACAGTTACTGCAGTCATCTTTGATATATTTGTACATTGTAATCATATACCCTCAAATAATATGTTACCCTAGAATTTGTTATTCTTGATATGCGTCTATTAACCACTTCAACCCCGGAAGATTATGCTGCTCAATGACCAGAGCACTTTTTACAATTTGGCACTGCGCTGCTTTAACTGGTAATTACGCAGTCATGCAATGTTGTACCCAAACTAAATTTGCGTCCTTTTTCCCCCCACAAATAGAGCTTTCTTTTGATGGAATTTGATTGCCTCTGCGATTTTATTTAAAAGACCGAAAATTTTATTATTTTTAATTTTATTTAACCACTTAAGGACCGCCTCACGCCTATGTACGTCGGCAAGGCGGCACGGGCAGGCAAAATCACGTACATATACGTGATTTGCCTCCTGCGGGTGGGAGGTCCGATCCCCCCCCCCCCCGGTGCCCGAGGCGGTCCTGTTTTGTCCCCCGGCGATTGGAGGTGAGGGGGAGGCCATCCGTTCGTGGCCCCCCCCTCGCGATTGCCGCCGGCCAATGAGAATCTTCCTTTGCTGCTGTATGCTAAACAGCAGCAAAGGAAGTGATGTCATCTCTCCTCGGCTCGGTATTTTCCGTTCCGGCGCCGAGGAGAGAAGACATCTACGTGAGTGTAAAACACAAACACACACAGTAGAACATGCCAGGCACACAAAACACCCCGATCCCCCCCCTATCCCCCCCCAATCACCCCCCCCCCCCCCGTCACAAACTGACACCTAGCAGTTTTTTTTTTTTTTCTGATTACTGTATTGGTGTCAGTTTGTGACAGTTACAGTGTTGGGACAGTTAGTATTAGCCCCCTGTAGGTCTAGGATACCCCCCTAACCCCCCCCAATAAAGTTTTAACCCCTTGATCACCCCCCGTCACCAGTGTCACTAAGCGATCATTTTTCTGATCGCTGTATTAGTGTCGCTGGTGACGCTAGTTAGGGACGTAAATATTTAGGTTCGCCGTCAGCGTTTTATAGCGTCAGGGACCCCCATATACTACCTAATAAATGTTTTAACCCCTTGATGGCCCCCTAGTTAACCCTTTCACCACTGATCACTGTATAACCGTTACAGGTGACGCTGGTTAGTTCGTTTATTTTTTATAGTGCCAGGGCACCCGCCGTTTATTACCGAATAAAGGTTTAGCCCCCTGATCGCCCGGCGGTGATATGCGTCGCCCCAGGCAGCGTCAGATTAGCGCCAGTACCGCTAACACCCACGCACGCAGCATACGCCTCCCTTAGTGGTATAGTATCTGATCGGATCAATATCTGATCAGATCTATACTGGCGTCCCCAGCAGTTTAGGGTTCCCAAAAACGCAGTGTTATCGGGATCAGCCCAGATACCTGCTAGCACCTGAGTTTTGCCCCTCCGCCCGGCCCAGCCCACCCAAGTGCAGTATCGATCGATCACTGTCACTTACAAAACACTAAACGCATAACTGCAGCGTTCGCAGAGTCAGGCCTGATCCCTGCGATCGCTAACAGTTTTTTTGGTAGCATTTTGGTGACCTGGCAAGCAAGCACCAGCCCCAGGCAGCGCCAGGTTAGCGCCAGTACCGCTAACACCCATGGCACGCACCGTACAACTCCCTTAGTGGTATAGTATCTGAACGGATCAATATCTGATCCGATCAGATCTATACTAGCGTCCCCAGCAGTTTAGGGTTCCCAAAAATGCAGTGTTAGCGGGATCAGCCCAGATACCTGCTAGCACCTGCGTTTTGCCCCTCCGCCCGGCCCACCCAAGTGCAGTATCGATCGATCACTGACACTTACAAAACACTAAATGCATAACTGCAGCGTTCGTAGAGTCAGGCCTGATCCCTGCGAACGCTAACAGTTCTTTTGGTAGCATTTTGGTGAACTGGCAAGCACCAGCCCCAAGCAGTGTCAGGTTAGCGCCAGTAGCGCTAACACCCACCCACGCAGCGTACACCTCCCTTAGTGGTATAGTATCTGAACGGATCAATATCTGATCCGATCAGATCTATACTAGCGTCCCCAGCAGTTTAGGGTTCCCAAAAACGCAGTGTTAGTGGGATCAGCCCAGATACCTGCTAGCACCTGCGTTTTGCCCCTCCGCCCGGCCCAGCCAAGCCCACCCAAGTGCAGTATCGATCGATCACTGTCACTTACAAAACACTAAACACATAACTGCAGCGTCAGGCCTGATCCCTGCGATCGCTAACAGTTTTTTTTGTAGCGTTTTGGTGAAGTGGCAAGCACCAGAGGCCTAGTACACCCCGGTCGTAGTCAAACCAGCACTGCAGTAACACTTGGTGACGTGGCGAGTCCCATAAGTGCAGTTCAAGCTGGTGAGGTGGCAAGCACAAGTAGTGTCCCGCTGCCACCAAAAAGACAAACACAGGCCCGTCGTGCCCATAATGCCCTTCCTGCTGCATTCGCCAATCCTAATTGGGAACCCACCACTTCTGCAGCGCCCGTACTTCCCCCATTCACATCCCCAACCAAGTGCAGTCAGCTGCATGAGAGGCATTTTCTTTATGTCCTCCCGAGTACCCCTACCCAACGAACCCCACAAAAAAGATATCATGTCTGCAACAAGCGCGGATATAGGCGTGACACCCGCTATTATTGTCCCTCCTGTCCTGAAAATCCTGGTTTTGCATTGGTGAATGTTTTGAACGCTACCATGCACTAGTTGAGTATTAGTGTAGGGTACAGCATTGCACAGACTGGGCACACTTTCACAGGGTCTCCCTAGATGCCATCGCATTTTGAGAGACCCGAACCTGGAACCGGTTGCAGTTATAAAAGTTAGTTACAAAAAAAGTGTAAAAAAAAAAAAAATATATAAAATAAAAAAAAATAGTTGTCGTTTTATTGTTCTCTCTCTCTCTATTCTCGCTCCCTATTGTTCTGCTCTTTTTTACTGTATTCTATTCTGCAATGTTTTATTGTTATTATGTTTTATCATGTTTGCTTTTCAGGTATGCAATTTTTTATACTTTACCGTTTACTGTGCTTTATTGTTAACCATTTTTTTGTCTTCAGGTACGCCATTCACGACTTTGAGTGGTTATACCAGAATGATGCCTGCAGGTTTAGGTATCATCTTGGTATCATTCTTTTCAGCCAGCGGTCGGCTTTCGTGTAAAAGCAATCCTAGTGGCTAATTAGCCTCTAGACTGCGTTTACAAGCCGTGGGAGGAATGCCCCCCCCCCACCGTCTTCCGTGTTTTTCTCTGGCTCTCCTGTCTCAACAGGGAACCTGAGAATGCAGCCGGTGATTCAGCCAGCTGACCATAGAGCTGATCAGAGACCAGAGTGGCTCCAAACATCTCTTTGGCCTAAGAAACCGGAAGCTACGAGCATTTTCTGACTTAGATTTTGCCGGATGTAAATAGCGCCATTGGGAAATTGGGGAAGCATTTTATCACACCGATCTTGGTGTGGTCAGATGCTTTAAGGGCAGAGGAGAGATCTAGGGTCTAATAGACCCCAATTTTTTCAAAAAAGAGTACCTGTCACTACCTATTGCTATCATAGGGGATATTTACATTCCCCGAGATAACAATAAAAATGATTAAAAAAAAAAAAAATGAAAGGAACAGTTTAAAAATAAGATAAAAAAGCAAAAAAATAATAAAGAAAAAAAAAAAAAGCACCCCTGTCGCCCCCTACTCCCGCGCTAAGGCGAACGCAAGCGGCGGTCTGTCGTCAAATGTAAACAGCAATTGCACCATGCATGTGAGGTATCACCGCGAAGGTCAGATCGAGGGCAGTAATTTTTGCAGTAGACCTCCTCTGTAAATCTAAAGTGGTAACCTGTAAAGGCTTTTAAAAATGTATTTATTTTGTTGCCACTGCACGTTCGTGCACAATTGTAAAGCATGTCATGTTTGGTATCCATGTACTCGGCCTAAGATCATCTTTTTTATTTCATCAAACATTTGGGCAATATAGTGTGTTTTAGTGCATTAAAATTTAAAAAAGTGTGTTTTTTCCCCAAAAAATGGGTTTGAAAAATCGCTGCGCAAATACTGTGTGAAAAAAAAAAATGAAACACCCACCATTTTAATCTGTAGGGCATTTGCTTTAAAAAAATATATAATGTTTGGGGGTTCAAAGTAATTTTCTTGCAAAAAAAAATAACTTTTTCATGTAATCAATAAGTGTCAGAAAGGGCTTTGTCTTCAAGTGGTTAGAAGAGTGGGTGATGTGTGACATAAGCTTCTAAATGTTGTGCATAAAATGTCAGGACAGTTCAAAACCCCCCCCAAATGACCCCATTTTGGAAAGTAGACACCCCAAGCTATTTGCTGAGAGGCATGTCGAGTCCATGGAATATTTTATATTGCGACACAAGTTGCGGGAAAGAGACAAATTTTTTTTTTTTTTTTTTTTGCACAAAATTGTCACTAAATGATATATTGCTCAAACATGCCATGGGAATATGTGAAATTACACCCCAAAATACATTCTGCTGCTTCTCCTGTGTACGGGGATACCACATGTGTGGGACTTTTTGGGAGCCTAGTCGCGCACGGGACCCCGAAAACCAAGCACCGCCTTCAGGCTTTCTAAGAGCGTGAATTTTTGATTTCACTCTTCACTGCCTATCACAGTTTCGGAGGCCATGGAATGCCCAGGTGGCACAAACCCCCCCCCAAATGACCCCATTTTGGAAAGTAGACACCCAAAGCTATTTGCTGAGAGGTATAGTGAGTATTTTGCAGACCTCACTTTTTGTCACAAAGTTTTGAAAATTGAAAAAAGAAAAAAAAAAATGTTTTTTCTTGTCTTTCTTCATTTTCAAAAACAAATGAGAGCTGCAAAATACTCACCATGCAAATAGCTTGGGGTGTCTACTTTCCAAAATGGGGTCATTTGGGGGGTTTTGTGCCACCTGGGCATTCCATGGCCTCCGAAACTGTGATAGGCAGTGAAGAGTGAAATCAAAAATTTTCACCCTTAGAAATCCTGAAGGCGGTGATTGGTTTTCGGGGTCCCGTGCACGGCTAGGCTCCCAAAAAGTCCCACACGTGGTATCCCCATACTCAGGAGAAGCAGCAGAATGTATTTTGGGGTGCAATTCCACATAGGCCCATGGCCTGTGTGAGCAATATATCATTTAGTGACAACTTTGTGCAAAAAAAAAAAAAAGTGTCACTTTCCCGCAACTTGTGTCAAAATATAAAATATTCCATGGACTCAATATGCCTCTCAGCAAATAGCTTGGGGTGTCTATTTTCCAAAATGGGGTCATTTGGGGGGTTTTGTGCCACCTGGGCATTCCATGGCCTCCGAAACTGTGATAGGCAGTGAAGAGTGAAATCATAAATTTACACCCTTAGAAATCCTGAAGGCAGTGATTGGTTTTCGGGGCCCCGTACGCGGCTAGGCTCCCAAAAAGTCCCACACATGTGGTATCCCCATACTCAGGAGAAGCAGCAGAATGTATTTTGGGGTGCAATTCCACATAGGCCCATGGCCTGTGTGAGCAATATATCATTTAGTGACAACTTTTTGTAAATATTTTTTTTTTTTTTTTGTCATTATTCAATCACTTGGGACAAAAAAAAAAAAAATATTCAATGGGTTCAACATGCCTCTCAGCAATTTCCTTGGGGTGTCTACTTTCCAAAATGGGGTCATTTGGGGGGGGTTTGTACTGCCCTGCCATTTTAGCACCTCAAGAAATGACATAGGCAGTCATAAACTAAAAGCTGTGTAAATTACAGAAAATGTGCCCTAGTTTGTAGCCGCTATAACTTTTGCGCAAACCAATAAATATACGCTTATTGACATTTTTTTTACCAAAGACATGTGGCCAAATACATTTTGGCCTAAATGTATGACTAAAATTGAGTTTATTGGATTTTTTTTATAACAAAAAGTAGAAAATATCATTTTTTTTCAAAATTTTCGGTCTTTTTCCGTTTATAGCGCAAAAAATAAAAACCGCAGAGGTGATCAAATACCATCAAAAGAAAGCTCTATTTGTGGGAAGTAAAGGACGCAAATTTCGTTTGGGTACAGCATTGCATGACCGCGCAATTAGCAGTTAAAGCAACGCAGTACCAAATTGGAAAAAGACCTCTGGTCCTTAGGCAGCATAATGGTCCGGGGCTCAAGTGGTTAATTATATTTTCTACTTTTTGTTATAAGAAAAATCCAGTAAACTCAATTTTATTCATACATTTAGGCCAAAATGTATTCAGCCACATGTCTTTGGTAAAAAAATGTCAATAAGCGTATATTTATTGATTCGCGCAATACTTATAGCATCTACAAACAATGGTACATTTTCTGGAATTTACCCAGCTTTTAGTTTATGACTGCCCATCTCATTTCTTGAGGTGCTAAAATGTCAGGGTGGTACAAACACCCCCCCCCCCCATGACCCCATTTTGGAAAGTAGACACCCCAGGGAAATTGCTGAGAGGCTTGTTGAGCCCATTGAATATTTTATTTTTTTGTCACAAGTGATTGTGTAATATTTTTTTTTGGTCATTTTTCAAAGTTGTCACTAAATGATATATTGCTCACACATGCCATGGTTACATGTGGAATCACACCCCAAAATACATTCTGCTGCTTCCCCTGAGTATGGGGATACCGCACGTGTGAGACTTTTTGGGAGCCTAGCTGTGTACAGGACCCCGAAAACCAAGCACTGCCTTCAGGTTTTCTAAGGGCGTAAATTTTTGATTTTACTCCTCACTACCTATCACAGTTTCAAAGGCCATAAAATGCCCAGATAGCACAACCCCCCTACAAATGACCACATTTTGAAAAGTAGACACCCCAAGGTATTTGCTAAGAGGCTTGGTGGGTATTTTGCAGCTCCCATTTGTTTTTGAAAATGAAGAAAGAAAAGAAAAATGTATTTTTTTTCCTTTTTTCAAAACTTTGTGACAAAAAGCAAGATCTGCAGAATACTCAACATGCTTCTCAGCAAATAGCTTGGGGTGTCTACTTTCCAAAATGGGGTCATTTGGGGGGTGGTTTGTACTATCTGGGCATTTCATGGCCTCCGAAACTGTGATGGATAGTGAGGAGTGAAATAAAAAATTTACGCCCTTAGAAAGCCTGAAGGCAGTGATTGGTTTTCGGGTCCTGTACGCGGTTAGGCTCCCAAAAAGTCTCACATGTGGTGTCCCCGTACTCAGGAGAAGCAGCAGAATGCAGCGGAGGTATTTCGTGCAGAACATGTACATATATATATATATATACACATATATACACATACATATATATATACATATATATATATATATATATACACATATATACATACACATACACACACATGTACACACACAGGTTTATATGGGTTGTATAACAGCAGAGGTGGATAATATGAGGAGAAATGGTGTACATGAAACTGCGGGGACAGGAGAGGGTATACAGGGTTTACTGTATGGTGGAATGATGGTGATGATATGAAGGGGATCACAGGTAATAAGGGGGGGGGGGCTGGGGATGGCTAGGATAGAGGGGGGGCAAAGCATGATGGTGATATTCTGTATCTAGATGGCACCATGGATATCTAGATCTTCATTCATTCCATCGGGAACCAATGACCCAAGAGTGAAAATCCAGAATGATTCTTGTTTGCCAGTGGGCATCCATCTTCGACCAGAAAGGCAACTACAAGTGTGGAACCAAAAACTGTGGAGCCTGTGCCTTCATGGCACACCGCAAAAAAGAAATCATGGGGTCCGACGGCCAGTACCACAAAATCAAACAGTTCATCAATTGCGGTACCTCCTATGTAGTCTAGGGTCTTACCTGTCCATGCGGTCTTCTGTATGTTGGGCGCACAATACATCCACTCAGGACAAGATTTAGCGAACACAAATGCAGCATAATCAATAGTAACACGTACCATCAGAGTAAAAATAAAAAATGCCACAGCTATTCAGTACCTAGGCATTTCAGAGAATGTCATAACAGCAATCCAACAGGCATCAAAGTGTTTGGCATTGAAGCTATCAATGAATTGAAGCTATCAAAAAAGACGCTGACAATGGGAGGAGATTCAGAAGACTCTGTAAACAAGAATCATTCTGGATTTTCACGCTTGAATCATTGGTTCCCGATGGAATGAATGAAGATCTAGATATCCACGGTGCCATCTAGATACAGAATATCACCATCATGCTTTGCCCCCCCCCTCTATCCTAGCCATCCCCAGCCCCCCCCCCCTTATTACCTGTGATCCCCTTCATATCATCACCATCATTCCACGATACGGTAAACCCTGTATACCCTCTCCTGTCCCCACCTGTCTGCCACCTCCAATATTTGGTCACCAACACCAGATTATCCCCCTAACGTATCCACTCCCGCCACTCTCCGCTATTGCGTTGCACAAACTACACATTCCTACCCTACCGCCATGACACTGGTTCTATATATGTACAGATTTATGTGAATATATACATATATTTATTTTGTGCATATTGTTTCTTTATCTATATATATATGCATATGCGTTTTAGATTTTTATGTACATTTGATATATGCATTTTTGTATATATTTTTGTGGATTTCCATTTAAATGAACACATTTCTGTTTTTGCACAAACCACATGGCCATCTTTGTGCCTCCATTTGTACTTTCCGTGAACAGGGTCATACCTCCACATATCTGTTCCAGCACAGCGTTTTACGTGCTGGCAGAGTTTTTACACGCATGCGCATGTCCTTTGGACAAAAGCACAACCGGTTTTACCATGCGGAGAGACAATATCTCTCAATGTGTCTCAGTGCACTTTTTACTTCATTTACCATCGCCCCCCCTCATATGCATATATGTTTTTTTTTTTTTAATGCATTTACATGCGTTTGTATTATGCACGTGTATGTATATGCATGTATGTGTACACGAGTATGTGTGTGTACACTTATGTATGCGTAGATTTTTTCATTTGTATGTATTTAGACTACAATCTCATGTTCTGTGTTTCAAAATCCCACTACCTATCATTAATTCTTTGTACTGATATGGTAATTTTTATTTCTAATATATTTATATTATATACTTTTTATCATTTTATGAATGCATTTTTCAATGTAAACTTATCTTACGTCTCCAGTCTGTAGTGTACGGTATATATTGTTCTTATTTATACCCCATCTAGAACACCTGGGTATGGAACTTGGAATAATCAATTGTCCATTACAGGACACATCCTCCTACTAGCCACACCACCTCTCCCCATGTACACATGTCGGCCTACCGGCCCATACAGACTGTGCTCCAGTTCTCCTGGCTCTGATGAAGAGGTTTTCCTCGAAACGCGTCACCATTTCTTTAATACCTTCCTCAATATGGGCACACCCCAATTTTAACTTCCTAGTACTTATTTTGTTACCTGTTTTTCCTTTTTTTTTTTATAATATTATGTAGTATTTGTATGATTTTATATCTATATGACTATATGTCTGTATTCTTTTACATAAATAAACCATACATTTCTTGATGTAAGCATCTGATCACGCGCCTTCCATCCACTTCCTACTAAACAGTCCTTTGCAGACCACCCCTGGTCAGCTAAGGCAGCGGGACACGCTCCATCATCTCCCCCAGTCCTATCTCTGACTACAATACTACCTTTGTTTTACAGCAAACGATCTCACAAGCGCAGGAGTATTTTTCTCCATATCTTGTTCACACTTTTGATGATTGGAACCATTCTGGTCTCTGATCGGCTCTATGGTCAGCTGGCGGAACCACCGGCTGCATTCTCGGGTTCCTTGTTGGGACAGGAGAGCTTGAGAAAACCATGGAAGATGGCTGGAGGGGGGGATGTTCCCTCCCACTGCTTGTAAAAGCAGTCCAGAGGCTAATTAGCCGCCAGGATTGCTTTACATGAAAGCCGACTGCTGGCTGAAAAGAATGATACCAAGATGATACCTAAACCTGCAGGCATCATTTTGGTATAACCACTCAAAGTCGAGCAACGTACCAGTATGTCGCTAGTCCTTGTTGGGTATACATTGTAATGTTCTTTTTTTCATGCGACCTGTGAGCTGAACGAAAAAAAGAGATTGATCGGTGGGTATGCCCACCATTAGAATACCGCCCTCCATCCACCCACTTCCAATGATGGGCATTTTTTTTTTTTTTTAACTGTGGTGGTGAAAACACCTCCTATAGCGCTGGAGTCGCTGATTTACGTATCGTGGGAGCAAACGCTGTTGCTGTCAAGATATATAAATCAATGCTGCAGCTGAATGGCATACCTGCTAAGCAAATGATGGTTAACAATAAAACATTACAGTATAACAGTAAGACTTAACATACCTGTAAAGCAAATACAATAAAACATAGTAAAAATAAAACATTTTTTAACGCAATCTGTGCCTAAAAAATATATGCTGAAGAATGGGGGCAATCTGCTCCTAATGTTAGGAGCAAATTTCTCCTCAACTCCTGCCCCCATGCTTCGACATATATGCTCTTTTTTTAACTGTGGTGGTGAAATCAAGGCTGCAGTTATGGCTGTACGTATCGTGGGAGCAAACGCTGTTGCCGTTAGAATAATTAAACCTGTGCTGCAGCTGAATGGTGTACCTGCCAAGCAAATGATGGTTAACAATAAAACAAAGTAACATTACAGTATAACAGTAAGACATACCATACCTGCAAAGCAAATACAATAAAACATAGTAAAAATAAAACAGAGAGAGAACAATAGATATCGAACAATAGTGAGCGAACAATAGAGAGGACAGTAGAGAGAGAACATAACATAAGAACATAAGAGAGAACAATGGAGAGAGAGAAGAAAAATAAAACCACAACTATTTTTGGCTTTATTTGATATATTTTTTTGTTTTTTTTTCACTTTTATAAAAACTGTAAACTGAACGTTGCAGATTAGGGTCTCTCAAAATGTGATGGCCATCTCATCTTTCGAGACCCTGTACCTTAGGACTATGTAGTGCTGTACCCTACGCTAATACTCCAATAGTGTGCGGTAGCATTTGAAACAGTCACCGATGCAGAGACCAGGTTGGTCAGGACAGGAGGGACAATAAAAGCGGGTGTCACGTCTAAATCCGCGTTTTCTGCAGACAGGGTAGGGGTAACAGGGAGGACATATGGAAAATGCCTCTCATGCAGCCGGCTCACTGCATTTGCGTTGGGAAGGTGGGCCATAGCACCGTCTGGAAACAGAAGGGCTGTTCCTGGAATTTTAGGAAGGATACAGTTCGTCCTGAAGCTTTGTATAGCAAAAAAGCGTTCAGCAGAGCCAACTGAAATAAATATACAGACACTTTTGTACCAGCGTCTGGCCTTACGGGCAATTAGGTATGGCGTCAACAACTGGTCGTTGAGGTCCACCCCTCCCATATTAAGGTTGTATTTGTGGACACAGAGGGGGTTCTCCACAACACTAGTCGCCGTAGGAATCTGGACTGTCGTATCTGCATGAAGGGAGGACAGAACGAAAACATTCCGTGAATCCCTCCACTTCACTGCTAACAAATTATTACACTTCAAGCAGGCTCTCTCCCCCCGTCTAAGTCAGGATTCTACAAACCGTTGGGGGAAGCCCCGGCGATTAGATGGCACGGTGCCACATGCGCCAATTCCATAATCAAAAAGGTGACTAAAAAGTGGCACGCTCATGTAATAATTGTCCACGTACAAGTGGTACCCCTTTCCAAATAATGGTGACACCAAGTCCCACACAATCTTACCAGCGCTCCCTATGTAGTCTGGGCAATTCTCCGGCTCTACGCGACTATCTTTTCCCTCGTAAACCATAAAACTATATGTATGGCCTGTTGCCTAGTCACAGAGCTTATACATCTTGACCCCATATCTGGCACGCTTGCTGGGAAGATACTGTTTGATAGACAAGCGTCCAGAAAACTTAATCAGGGTCTCATCAATGCAGACAACTTGATCAGGAGTAAAAAAGGCTGCAAACTGTTGGTTGAAGTGGTTTACGAGGGGCTGAATTTTGTAGAGCCGATCAAATCCAGGGTCACCCCGAGGACAACAGAGTTCATTATCATTGAAGTGCATGAACTGCAAGATCTGCTTGTATCGTGTCCTGGTCATGGAGGCAGAGCAACACGGGAATATAGTGAATTGGGTCAGTGGACCAATATGACCGCAACTCACTCTTTTTAGTTATGCCCATGAGAAGGGATAGGCCCAGGTAGGTCTTAAAATCGAAGACCGCAATAGGTCTCCAATCTCTGGCAAGGGTCAACTGGGGATTAGTGGTGATGAATTGACCAGACCTTTGGTCCACAATAGATCTATAGAGATGTTCTGTGAAAAACAGTGATTTATAATCAAGTGACGTAAAATCAACTGTTTCCACCTGAATTCCGGGTTGGCCAGTGAATGGGGGGAGTACGGGTGCTGCAGAAGTGGTGGGCTTCCTATTAGGATTGGCAACTGCAGCAGGAAGGGCACTATGGGCTCGACGGGTCTGTGCTTTGTCTTCTTGGTGGCTGCGGGACACTAATCGCGCTAGCCACCTCACCAGCTTGAACTGCTGGATGTATGATCAGGATGTACTAGGCCGCTGGTGCTTGTCAGTTCACCAGAAGGATGAGCAGCACTAGTACTGGCTCTCTGCTCCATACGAGAGCCCTGCGGTTCTTGCACCTCAACGACAGCAGAAGAATGGGGTCGGGTACGCCTGACCTTGGCAGGGACCACTACTCCATCATCAGAGCTATCTGTCAGGGTGCCATTGCTGTCTACTGTCTACCGGTTCGTATTCTGAGCCTGAATCTGACAGATGGATGACTTCCTCTTCATTATCTGTCATGCTTAAAAACGTGTAGGCCTCTTCACTACTGTACCTTCAATTTGACATTTTGGTCTCTAAATTTACTGGTACAGTAGTGAAAACTCACGGGAAAAAAAGAGCTCCCGTCATTGACTGCTTCAAACGCTACAAAAAAAAACACAAAACGTTAGGTTTCGCAGGGATCAGGCCTGACTCTGCGAACGCTGCAGTTATGTGTTTAGTGTTTTTGTAAGTGACAGTAATCGATTGATACTGCACTTGGGTGGGCTGGGTGGAGGGGCTAAACGCAGGTGCTAGCAGGTATCTGGGGCTGATCCCGCTAACACTGCGTTTTTGGGAACCCTAAACTGCTATAGTTCAAACACTATACTACTAAGGGAGGTGTATGGTGCGTGCATTGGTGTTAGCGCTACTGGCACTGATTTGACGCTGCCTGGGGCGACGCAGACCCTAACACTAAAACCGGTGATATCACCCACCGGGTGATCGGGGGTTAGACCTTTATTTAGGTAATATACGATGGGTGCCCTGATGCTATAACAAAAAATTAGCTAACCAGCGTCACCCGTGACACTAATACAGTGATCATTGGTGACAGGGGGTTAAACCTTTATTAGGGGGGTTGGGGGGGTCCATAGACCTACCTGGGCCTACACTAAGTACCCTAACACTGATTGTTGTCACTAATGACACCAGTACAGTGATAAAAAAAAATATATGAACACTGCACTGGGTGACACAGTGACAGGGGGTGAAGGGGTTAACTTGGGGGGGGGGGGGGGGGGGCGATCAGGGGGTGACAAGTGTACCTACGTGAACTGGTGTCAGAGTAGTGTTGGTGCACTTACTGTGAAATGTCTCCTCTCCTCTCTCTGGAATGGAAAAGAGTTCCACGAGGAGAGAGATGACATCACTTCCCCTGCTGTGTTTACACTTACACATGCAGGGGAAGGATTTCATTTGCCAGGACCGATCACCAGGTCCAGGCCAGAAACCATTGGACTGGACCTGGGGATTGATCAGTTCTGGATTGAATCAGATTGTCACGTGCGACGTATAGCTACGACGCTTTGCGCAGCGGGGCCAACCTGATACAGTATAACTGCGGCGGCTGGTCCGGAACCAGTTAATATGCTTATGTTAAAAAGTATCCTGTTCTCTTTGCATTGTTTCCTTTGTGTGAAATACCTGGTGTTCCTGCCAGTCCTCCTGCTCTCCTATTTCAAACTGACCACACTAGACGTGGTAGCACATCCAATCCAGCGTGGTCAGTTTTCTGGCGATGCTGGAAGAACTGCTACCTCTCCTCCAATGGTCAGACTTCTGATGACACCCCCCCTGCACAGCCGTTTATTGGGAAGATCAGCGTCCTGCTGTTTCTCCACCCCCACCTCTCAAAGCTCCTTAAAGCAGAGCTCCATCCAAAAGGGGAAGCTCAGCTTGTTTGCTTCCCCCCTCCACTGCCACATTTCAGGGGGGAGCGCATACCTGTCAAAACCAGGTACCTGCACCCACTTCCGGGTAAGGTCGCCACAATCATTGTGCAGCCCTCCCCCCAATGCCTTCTGGGAGACACATGGGTCCCAGAAGACAGCGGGACCATTCAGAAAGTGCAGCACGACTCGCGCATGCACAGCAAGAAACAGGCTGTGAAGGGGCAGGCCTTAGCTTCCTGTTTCCCTTAGTGATGATGCCAGCGCCTGCACCCGGAGCCGATTGACCGATTGGCTTGGGGTGCTGACATCATGGGATCCCTGGACAGGTAAGTGTCCATATAGTAAAAGTCAGCAGCTACAGTATTTGTAGCTGCCGACTTAATTTTTTCCCCCAGGCAGGAACTCCTCTGAGCAGCTCTGAACAGAGATTATGTGACCACTTATAAATCAAAAAGAAAAATAGGATTTTTGATTTATCGTAAAATCCGTTTCTCTGAGTTCATTGACACACAGCCTTCTTTATTCAGAACCATAGGGTTATATTGCCCCCTACAGGAGTAGGACACTAGGCAGAAAAAAAGACTTGGCTATGCCCATGGGCAGTCCTAGGCGATATACAGTGGGACGGAAAGTATTCAGAACCCCTTAAATTTTTCACTCTTTGTTATATTGCAGCCATTTGTTAAAATTATTTAAGTTCATTTTTTTCCTCAATGTACACAGCACCCCATATTGACAGAAAAACACAGAATTGTTGACATTTTTGTAGATTTATTAAAAAAAGAAAAACTGAAATATCACATGGTCCTAAGTATTCAGACCATTTGCTGTGACACTCATATATTTAACTCAGGTGCTGTCCATTTCTTCTGATCATCCTTGAGATGGTTCTACACCTTCATTCAGCTGTGTCCAGCTGTGTTTGATTATATTGATTGGACTTGATTAGGAAAGCCACACACCTGTATATGTAAGACCTTACAGCTCACAGTGCATGTCAGAGCAAATGAGAATCATGAGGTCAAAAGGAACTGCCTGAAGAGCTCAGAGACAGAATTGTGGCAAGGCACAGATCTGGCCAAGGTTACAAAAAAATTTCTGCTGCACTTAAGGTTCCTAAGAGCACAGTGGCCTGCATAATCCTTAAATGGAAGATGTTTGGGATGACCAGAACCCTTCCTAGAGCTGGCCATCCGGCCAAACTCAGCTATCGGGGGAGAAGAGCCTTGGTGAGAGAGGTAAAGAAGAACCCAAAGATCACTGTGGCTGAGCTCCAGAGATGCAGTCGGGAGATGGGAGAAAGTTGTAGAAAGTCAACCAATCACTGCAGCCCTCCACCAGTCGGGGCTTTATGGAGGGTGACCCGACGGAAGCCTCTCCTCAGTGCAAGACACATGAAAGCCCGCATGGAGTTTGCTAAAAAAAACACCTGAAGTACTCCAAGATGGTGAGAAATAAGATTCTTTGGTCTGATGAGACCAAGATAGAACTTTTTGGCCTTAATTCTAAGCGGTATGTGTGGAGAAAACCAGGCACTGCTCATCACCTGTCCAATACAGTCCCAACAGTGAAGCATGGTGGTGGCAGCATCATGCTGTGGGGGTGCTTTTCAGCTGCAGGGACAGGACGACTGGTTGCAATTGAGGGAAAGATGAATGCGGCCAAGTACAGGGATATCCTGGACAAAAATCTTCTCCAGTGTGTTCAGGACCTCAGACTGGGCCGAAGGTTTACCTTCCAACAAGACAATGATCCTAAGCACAAAGCTAAAATAAGGAAGGAGTGGCTTCACAACAACTCCGTGACTGTTCTTGAATGGTCCAGCCAGAGCCCTGACAAACCCAATTGAGCATCTCTGGATAGACCTAAAAATGGCTGTTTACTACCCAACCAGAACTGGAGAGGATCTGCAAGGAGGAATGGCAGAGGATCCCCAAATCCAGGTGTGAAAAACTTGTTGCATCTTTCCCAAAAAGACTCATGGCTGTATTAGATCAAAAGGGTGCTTCTATTAAATACTGAGCAAAGGGTCAGAATACTTAGGACCATGTGATATTTCAGTTTTTCTTTTTTAATAAATCTGCAAAAATGTCAACAATTCTGTTTTTCAATATGGGGTGCTGTGTGTACAATAATGAGGAAAAAAATGAACTTAAATGATTTTAGCAAATGGCTGCAATATAACAAAGTGAAAAATTTAAGGGGATCTGAAAACTTTCTGTCCTCACTGTACACCCCCCTCTCTGCTATAGGCCTTCAGTTATGTAACAAGCAGTATCAGAATTAAAGTATTAAAACTTTATAAAGGGGCAGGTGCTGTGTCTGTCAATTACCTCAGAGAAACGGATTTTACGGTAAGTAAAAAATCCTATTTTCTCATTCTTTCATTGACAGACACAGCCTTCTTTATTCAGAACCATAGGGATGTCCCAAAGCAGTGCCAAACATGAGGGGTGGGGCAGCCAACAAAAAACCAGGCCAACCAGACAACCTGGAACCCACCTGACACCCCTAGACCACAGCCTGCAGAACCTTTTTGGTATTTAATCACCACTAGGTTTTTTATTTTTTGTTAAACAAAAAAATTTGTCAGATTTTCAAAAAGAACATTTTGAAAAACAAAAACAAGTTTTTCTTTGTTTCTCTTATCAAATATAAATAAATAAATATTGCAAATAATCTTTCTTCATAAACTTAGGCCAAAATGTATACTACTACATTTGGTGAAAAAAAACAAATTAGCGTATATTATTTAGTCAGTAAGAAAGTTATAAAGTCCAGGATGACTCCTCATTTACTGAAGGCCCATCTTATTTCTTGAGGCCCAAAAATGCCAGCACAGTACAAATATCCCCCAAATGACCGACTTTTGGAAAGTAGACAGTCCAAGGTATGTAAGAGGCATGGCAAGTTTTTTGAAGTTGTAATTTATCACAATTTTTTGGAAAACAAAGAAATTAAAAAAAAATGTTTTTGTCCACAATTTTTTACCAGTGCAGTACAGCACCATCATATAACTGGTGTCCCAGTGATCCGGAACATTGACAATTTGTAAAAAAAAAAATTTAGCAATATGTTTTTTCTTTTTTATGGCTTTTTTTTTTTTACTGCGACAAGAGCAATATATAGTAACTGCTTTGAGGTGGTGATCAGGTTTTTTGTTTACCATTGTGATTAGCCACAGCTAATGGCATGGTACAGATAGGCTGTGACTGGCCCTGTCCGTACCATGTGATCACTGTGACCAATCACAGTGAGCAACATAAATGTACACAATGAATGGCATGAATGAAAGCCATCCCTTGTGTACAATTGGCCTGTGATCTGCTGTGATTGGTCACAGCAATCACATGGTACCGGCAGCGGGCCTGGACCTTGTTCTGTCATTTGTGTTCGGTGGACACTATGGGTCACAGATTGCGCCTTAGCACGGCCCGTGGGAGCCGCAAAAGGCTCATTCTGGGGAGGAAGTCATATAGCATCCACCCAGAACAAGAAAGCTCCCACCCAGTAATCATTTGTCTATGGGCCAGGCTGGAAGCAGTTAATTCACGAGAGTGTTTTGCTATCTTTGTTAGCGGAGATCCACAAGCATCCCTAGTTCCCTTCTGTCAGATTCTCTCTCAGGGGAACCCCTTCTTGGAGTTACATATTAATCACTTGCTGCCCGCCATATAGCAAAATGACATTAGCAAAGTGGTTGCGATATCCTGACCGCACTTAATATGACATGGTCAGGATAACAAGCCGCTGCGCACCCCCGGGGGGCACGCATTGCGGTGATCGTTGTTGCGGCGTGTCATTCTGACACACCGCAACTCCGATCTAGGAAAAGAGTGTCTGACAGAGACTCTTTACCACGTGATCAGCTGTGTCCAATCACAGCTGATCACGATGTAAACAGGATGAGCTGTTTATCAGCTTTTCCTCACTCGCGTCTGACAGACACAAGTAGAAGAGAGCTGATTGGCTGCTCCCCTGACGGGGGGGTCTGCGCTGATTGTTTATCAGTGCAGCCCCCCCTCGGATGGCCACCACCGATGACCACCAGGAATGGCATCCCTGGTGGCCATGTGTGCCCACACGATACCAATCAGTGCCCACCAGCAATACCTGTCAGTGCCTCCTAATCAGTGATGCCAATCAGTGCCATCCATCAATGTCACTCATTAGTGTGCAGTGCCACTTATCGGTGCCCATCAGCGCTGCCTATCAGTGCCACCCATCTGTGCAGCCTTTCAGTGCCGCCTATGAGTGCCCATCAGCGCCATGTCACATCAGTGCCACCTGATTGGTGCCACCTCATCTGTGCTCATCAGTGCCTGGCAGTGCAGCCTCATCAGTGAAGAAGAAAATGTACTTATTTACAAAATTTTTTAACAGAAACAAGGAAAAATGTTTTTTTTTTTTTTCCAAAATTTTCTGTCTTTTTTTGTTTAGCAAAAAATAAAAAGAGCAGAGGTGATCAAATAGCACCAAAAGAAAGCTCTATTTGTGGGAAGAAAATGATAAAAATTGTATTTGGGTACAGCGTAGCATGACCGCACAATTGTCATTTAAACAGCGACAGAGCTAAAAATTGGCTTGGGGAGGAAGGGAGAAAGTGCCCAGTATTGAATTGGTTAAAGTTATCCCAGCAAACAGATATGTCTCAAAAAAAATAAATACAAAAATTGCACTATATATACCCTTATTCATTAGCTCCAAAATTTTCTCAGTCATTAACCACTTGAGGACTAGCCTCGTTTTGGAATTTAGGTGTTTACATGTTTAAAACAGTTTTTTTTTGCTAGAAAATGACTTCGAACCCCCAAACATTATATATTTTTTTTTCTAACACCCTAGAGAATAAAATGGCGGTCATTGCAATACTTTTTTTTTCACACCGTATTTGCGCAGCGGTCTTAGAAGCGCACTTTTTTTGGAAAAAATTCACTTTTTTGAATAAAAAAATTAGACAACAGTAAAGTTAGTCCAATTTTTTTTTTACATTGTGAAAGATAATGTTACATCGAGTAAATTGATACCCAACATGTCGCGCTTCAAAATTGCACCCGCTCGTGGAATGGCATCAAACTTTTACCCTCAAAAATCCCCATAGGCTACGTTTAAAAAATGCTACAGGTTGCATGTTTTCCGTTACAGAGGAGGTCTATGGCTACAATTATTGCCCTCACTCTACCGATTGCGGTGATACCTCACATGCGTGGTTTGACCATTTTCATATGCAGGCGCTACTCACATATGTGTTCCCTTCTGCGCGCAAGCTCGTCAGGACGGGGCGCGTTAAAAAATATTTTTTTTCTTATTTATTTTACTTAATTTTATTTATTTTTTCACTGTTTTTTTTTTTTTTTTTTAAATTGGGTCACCTTTATTCCTATTACAAGGAATGTAAACATCCCTTGTAATAGAAAAAAAGCATGACAGGTCCTCTTAAATATGAGATCTGGGGTCTCATATTTGGACCAAAATGCACAAAAAAAAAGTCCTTTGAATAAATTGCAACAGAAAAATGTTCCTTTAAGTTGTATGGGCGGAAGTGACGTTTTCATGTCGCTTCCGCCCTCCTATGGTATGGAGACGGGTGGGGGCCATCTTCCCCTCACTCGTCTCCATACACAGACACGGAAAGGTCCCGATCACCTCCGCCGCTACCGACGGCTCTGGTAAGCGGCGGAGGGCACGGGAGAGTGGCAGGTGGCACCTCTCCTGTCACCGATAGCGGTGATCTTGCGGCAAATCCGCTGCAGAGACCACCATTATCGTAAACAGAACCGCCGGCTCTAAAGATAGATACCTCGGTTGCGGCAGCAGTTGCTGCCGTTACCGAGATATCCATCTTCAAACTGCCGACGTATATCTACATGAGCCGGTCGGTAAGTGGTTAAACCTAAAAAAATTGCAGACCACTGGCTGAATGATTGTTCTAACTCAAGGTACTGAGCAGCATATGAATTGAGACATTGGATATGCGATATAATTATATTGGCACACACCAGTTTAAATTTGTACATTTCTTTTTCACTGTGGTTACAATCTTGAAAAGGAAGGTTTTATCGTAACTCACCTTGGACTTGGCCTGGCAACACCCAGGTGTGAAATTAGACCATTTCTTAGACTGCTTATGAGTTATAATGGAATGGGATATTTATCTAATGTTCCTCCTTGTGAATAGATCCATTTTATACAGCGAGATTTAAAATCAGCCATAGGTATCCCTTGAGTAAATTGTGGGACCTCACAGATTTTTGAGATGGGTAGTTGAGAGTTTGAGGTTCAAATTTGATATCTAACATAACATGTAAAATGATGGTTATCCCATATACAGTATCTCAGAAAAGTGAGTATACCCCTCACATTTTTGTAACTATTTAATTATATCTTTTCATGTGACAACACTGAAGAAATGACACTTTGCTACAATGTAAAGTAGTGAGTGTACAGCTTGTATAAACCATCTAAATTTGCTGTCCCCTCAAAATAACTCAACACACAGCCATTAATGCCTAAACCGCTGGCAACAAAAGTGAGTACACCCCTAAGTGAAAATGTCCAAATTGGGCCCAAAGTGTCCACCATTATTTTCCAGCACTGTCTTAACCCTCTTGGGCATGGAGTTCACCAGAGCTTCACAGGTTGCCACTGGAGTCCTCTTCCACTCCTCCATGACAACATTACAGAGCTGGTGGATGTTCGAGACCTTGTGCTCCTTTACCTTCCATTTGAGGATGGCCCACAGATGCTCAATAGGTTTTAGGTCTGGAGACATGCTTGGCCAGTTCATCACCTTTACCCTCAGCTTCTTTAGCAAGGAAGTGGTCGTCTTGGAGGTGTGTTTAGGGTCATTATGTTGGAATACTGCCCTGCGACCCAGTCTCCGACGGGAGGGGATCATGCTCTGCTTCAGTATGTCACAGTAAATGTTGGCATTCATGGTTCCCTCAATGAACTGTAGCTCCCCAGTGCTGGCAGCACTCATGCAGCCCTAGACCATGACACTCCCACTACCATGCTTGACTGTAGGCAAGACACACTTGTCTTTGCACTCCTCACCTGGTTGCCGCCACACACGCTTGACACCATCTGAGCCAAGTATGTTTATCTTGGTCTCAGACTACAGGGCATGGTTCCAGTAATACATGTCCTTAGTCTGCTTGTCTTCAGCAAACGGTTTGCAGGCTTTCTTGTGCATCATCTTTAGAAGAGGCTTCCTTCTGGGATGACGAGTCATGCAGACCAATTTGATGCAGTTTGCGGCGTATGGTCTGAGCACCGACGGGCTGATCCCCCACCCCTTCAACCTCTGAGGCAATGCTGGCAGCACTCATACGTCTATTTCCCAAAGACAACCTCTGGATATGACGCTGAGCACGTGCACTCAACTTCTTTGGTCGACCATGACGAGGCCTGTTCCGAGTGGAACCGGTCCTGTTAAACCGCTGTATGGTCTTGGCCACCGTGCTGCAGCTCAGTTTCAGGGTCTTGGCAACCTTCTTATAGCCTAGGCCATCTTTATGTAGAGCAAAAATTCTCTTTCAGATCCTCAGAGAGTTCTTTGCCATGAGGTGCCATATTGAACTTCCAGTGACCAGTATGAGAGAGTGAGAGCGATAACACAAAATGTAACACACCTGCTCCCCATTCACAACTGAAACCTTGTAACACTAACGAGTCACATGACACCGGGGAATGAAAACTGCTAATTGGGCCCAATTTGGACATTTTCACTTAGGGGTGTTCTCACTTTTGTCACCAGTGGTTTAAACATTAATGACTGGGTGTCGAGTTATTTTGAGGAGACAGCAAATTTACACTGTTATACAAGCTGTACACTCACTACTTTACATTGTAGCAAAGTAATTTCTTCAGTTTTGTCACATGAAAAGGTATAATAAAATATTTACAAAAATGTGAGGGGTGTACTCACTTTTGTGAGATACTGTATATATGTATTGCAATCGGCAAGTGGATAATATACTTTCATATCTATTTACTAATGCTAGCAGCATAAGGATTAAAAATAGTCAATGTTGACTGAAAGAGTGACATTCCACTTCAAGCAGTTGGCAAGTGGTTAACTAAAATCTGATCATTTTAATCACCTCTGCCAATGTAAGTGGTTTGTCTCATCCATGTAAACTAATACATTCTGCTGGAGAGTTTGAACTTTTGAAAAACAACAGACTTGGTGGCTGGATCACCAGATGAAAATAGAAGAAAGCAAGCATAAAAAAGGAAACTAATGTAGCCATCACATCTAGAAATTGGTAAGCTGCAATGTAATAAAGCTACTTTCACACTGAGGCACTTTACAGGCACTGCAGTGCTAAAAATAGCACCTGCATAGTGCCTGTAAAGAGCCTCTCCAGTGTGGAAGCTCGAAGGCTTTCACACTGGAGCGGTGCGCTTGCAAGACGGTAAAAATAAGTCCTGCAAGCAGCATCTTCGCAGCACTGTAGGAGCGGTGTATATGGTGCAGCGCCCCTGCCCACTGAAATAAATGGGGCAGTGCTGCTGCAGTAGCGCTTTGCGGGTGGTTTTAACCCTTTTTCGGCCGCTAGTGGGGGTTAAAAGCACCCCGCTAGCGGGCCAAATAGCACCGATTTACCGCTGATGCCTCAGTGTGAAAGTAGCCTAAATGTTTGCTTTTGGGTTTAATACTGCTTTATATATGGAGTGTAGGTGGAGCCACCTCATAAATGCAGTAATGCCCATGCAGCAATGCTTGACAATTAACATGCCTGTCTAAACTAAAATGCACACCTATACCTAAATGGCAACAGTTGAAGACAGTAAACCAAATGTCATGGGTCAGTGTTTGTAATCCAGACCGCATTGCACAGTGGAAGACATTAGGCTAAGCTTCCCTTCCACACTCCTTACCGATTTGAAGTGAATAATACAGCATACATTATCATCTAATACAGAAAGGAAGACAGCAAGTCTTCTCAATGAGACAAAAGTACAGTCACACATACAGAGCAAAACAACTGTACTAAAGGCTGCTGTTCTTAAGATTCAGTGTGCGGGAGTGCAATGGCGTCACCAGGGTGGGGCCACAGGGGGCCCTGACCACTCATCATACTGTGTCTCCCCATTTAAAACGATCGGCAGGGCAATTACAGAGCAATACTCTGTAGGCTCTCTGCTGCTGGAGGGAGAGACACAGAAGGCATCGCTATGCAATTGCCGTGCTCCCTGTTCTGTTGTGTAATGTGTATACTTTGCAGTCCAGGTCTCCTGCCTGTCATAATGACAGAAGACAGAGCCAGCTCCAGCAGCAGCGCTTCCACCTCTAAGCCCGCCCCTGTGTGTGTGCAAAACAACATCTCCAACCTGTAATGTGTGGAGAAGTGTACATAGCAGTAAGATGCAGGGCTGCATGATGTCTGTGTCCTGACTCCCGACCATCACAGGGAGGGGGATATTTGCATTTCATCTTAGCCATTAATGCTTTGTCCGTGCTGCAGCCCCTCCCTCTTCCCCTCCTGTCCACCACATTTTGACTTCAGTTCCAGGAAGAAGCCAGAATCAGTCCTCAGCTTGCCAGCACCCATGTGAGTTTTTTTTTTTCTTTGTTTATTTCAGGGAGGGGGAGAAGGAGGTTCTGAAGCAGCAGGGATAGTCATATGTTGATACTTTTAGTGCAGGTGATAGAGGAAGAGGCGAACAGGACTCCTACCTATTCATGTTGTCATGTATTTATCCTGGCACTACCACCTAGCCTGCCACTACCACCCTAATCTGGCACTACCACCTAATCCGCCACTACCAACTAGCCTGCCACTACCAACTAGCACTATCACCTAACCTGCCAATACCACCTAGTCTGCCGCCACCACTACCTCCTAGCCTGCCACTATCACCTAACCCGGCACTACCAACTAGCCTGCCACTACCACCCTAACCTGGCACTATCACCTAGCCTGCCACTACCACCTAGCCTGCCACTACCACCTAGCCTGGCACTATTGTATATCACCTAACTTGGCACTACCACCCTAACACTGCACTACCACCTAACTTGGCACTTCCACCCTAACACTGCACTACCACCTAGCCTGCCATTACCACCTAACCCGGCTCTACCACCTACCCTGCCACTACCACCTAACCTGGCACTATAACCTAGCCTTCCACTACCACCTAGCCTGCCACTACCACCCTAATCTGGCACTACCACCCTAACCTGGCATTACCATCCTAACCTGGCATTACCACCCTAACCTGGCACTATCACCTAGCCTGCCACTACCACCTAACCCGGCTCTACCAACTAGCCTGCCACTACCACCTGACCTGGCACTACCACCCTAACACTGCACTACCACCTAGCACTATCACTTAACCTGCAACTACCACCTAGCCTGGTACTACCACCTAACCTGGCACTATTGTATATCACCTAAACTGGCACTACCACCTAACCCGGCACTACCAACTAGTCTGCTATTACCACCTAGCACCATCACCTAACCTGCCACTACTACCTAACCTGGCACTATTGTATATCACCTAACTTGGCACTATCACTTAGCCTGCCACTATCACCAAACCTGGCACTATATTACCCCAATCTGCCAGTATACTACCCTAACATCACTTGACGTTGAAGTACGGTGCGCTGCCTGTCCACTTGGGGGGGTGCCAGATATAGGATCCGCCCCAGGTGCGTAGATGGGGTGTATCTAGATTTTTCAAATGCATTTGACACAGTTCCCCATAAAACACTTACTGTACAAAATAAGGTCCGTTGGCATGGACCATAGGGCGAGTACATGGATTGAAAACTGGCTACAAGGGTGAGTTCAGAGGGTGGTGATAAATGGGGAGTACTCGGAATGGTCAGGAGTGGGTAGCGGGGTCCCCCAGGGTTTGGGGTTGGGACCAATCCTGTTTAATTTGTTCATAAACGACCTGGAGGATGGGGTAAACAGTTCAATCTGTTTATTTGTGGATGATACTAAGCTAAAGCAGGGCAATAACTTCTCCGCAGGATGTGGAAATCTTGCAAAAAGATCTGAATTATTGGGGTGGGCAACTACATGGCAAATGAGGTTCAATGTAGATAATGCAAAATGTAAAATAATGCATTTGGGTGGCAAAAATATGAATGCAATCTATACACAGGGGGGAGAACCTCTGGGGGAATCTAGGATGGAAAAGGACCTGGGAGTCCTAGTAGATGATAGGCTCAGCAATGGCATGCAATGCCAAGCTACTAACAAAGCAAACAGAATATTGGCATGCATTAAAAAGGGTATTCATTCCAGAGATAAAACGGTAATTCGCCTGCTCTACAAGACTCTGGTCCGGCCGCACCTAGAGTATACTGTCCAGTTCTGGGCACCAGTCCTCAGGAAGGATGTACTGGAAATGGAGCGAGTACAAAGAAGGGTAACAAAGCTAATAAAGGGTCTGGAGGATATTAGTTATGAGGAAAGGTTGTGAGCACTGAACTTATTCTCTCTGGAGAAGAGACGCTTGAGATGGTATATGATTTCAAAATAAACAAATACCATACTGGTGACCCCACAATAGGGATAAAACTTTTTCGTGGATGGGAGTTTAACAAGACTCGTGGCCACGCATTAAAATTAGAAGAAAAGAGGTTTAACCTTAAACTACGTAGAGGGTTCTTTACTGTAAGAGTGGCAAGGATGTGGAATTCCCTTCCACAGGCGGTGATCTCCTCGGGGAGCATCGATAGTTTCAAGAAACTATTAGATAAGCGCCTGAACGACCACAACATACAGGGATATACAAGGTAATACTGACATATAATCACACACATAGGTTGGACTTGTGTCTTTTTTCTACCTCACCTACTATGTAACTATGTAGCACTGAAACAAGTACAGAAATTAGCAAAACCAGGAATCCTCATCTTCCCGTGTTTCTTGGGCCCCTGACCCACAGTACAGAAGCCACCAGGATTGTGTGACAGCTAGGGAAGTAGCACTTTCAGAAGGGTAGGTGAGCAATGGCAGACTCCATATTTCCTTTAACTCTGTGCATTAACCACCTGCCAACAACACAGTAAATACAGTGCAAGCAGGCGCCAGGTACAGGCTTCACAACGTACATGCAACGTTTCTGGTTTGCCCCCTGCTGTGATTGGGCACAGCACAAGTTTGCCAACAGAATTCAGCTGAAACCTGTTGATCCGCTGAGTCCAATTACACACACAGTTCTGTGTTTACAAACATACAGAACAGTGATCTGGCTGTTTCTTATCCCTGAAAAGCAGAGAGAAAAAATAGCCAGATTAGTAGGTAAAAGCAGCACACATTACACTTGTTAGGCACACAGTTAACACCTTCCTAGCCAGTGTACAGTATCATAACTAAAAAGGGGGCACCAGCTAAGTGCAGCATCAAAGGGTTTAATATGATTAAAAAGCCAAATGCAAGCTCACAGAAATGTAAAATAACAGAGCTTATCTGCAGCCATTCCACACTGGATAGAAGCCACCCACCAGAAGAGCCACTTGTGACAGCAAACAGCATGTTGTCAGTGAGGAAACCAAGTTCAATGCTCCAGGAAGTGGGGAGAGCCACTGTGGAAAGAGGGCAAGATGTGATGTCACACCTGGGGTGGGCTGGTTGCTATGGCAATGCATTTCATCCAATACGGCATTGGCTGCAGATAGGTTCTTTGATTTTATATTTCTGCGAGTTTGCATTTGGCTACTTAATCGTTATAAACCCATTGATGCTGCACTTAACTGGCACCCCCTTGTGTTCCTTTTTGTAATTTCAGAAATTCTTTCTCGCCTCAGGTGGAGCAGCCTACTGAAGTAAAACACCCTTCCTATGGGATTTTTATAAGCTTCTATGAACATTTTGTTAACTACTTCTGCTACACAAAATGTATCTTCACATTTATCTAGGGGTTTAGAGGCCAACTTATCTCGATGGTGCATTAGCATTTGTTTGCGCCACAATTTCATTTGTTGTTTGTATTAGTGCCACTAGCGACGTCCGTGACTCTCCCAGCCAGTGTCTGTTAGTGCCAGATTGTCTGCCACACTATAAGTCGCTGATCACTGCCATTACAGTATAGTGTCTATAGCTGCAGAAATTCCAGTATACTGTATATACACCAGTTTGTAGATGCTAGAACTTTCACACAAATGGGATTTTTTTTTTTTTTTTTTTTTACCGAAGACATGTAACAGAATACCTTTTGGCCTAAATTTATCATTTATGGAATTTTTTTTATTGGATATATTTTATAGCAAAAGTAGTAAATATTGTCTGTTTCAAATCAATTTTGGTATTTGTCTATATAATAAAAAAAAAAACAAGTGGTGGTCTAATACAACCAAAAGAAAACTCCGTGTGAAGAAATTATATAAATTCAACTTGTGTGCAATGGTGCATGACCACGCAATAGCCAGTTAAAGTAGGGCAGTGCAGAACAACAAAACAAATGTCTGGTCATGAAAGGGGTAAAACCTTCTGGTGGTCAAGTTGTTAAAACGGTTGGCTAATATTTCTTTTGTGAAAAGGTATACTCAAGTGGTCATCAGTATATTAAGGAAGAGACGACACTGCAGACCTGCTTCTAAAAACACTGGTTGCCAGGCTGCCATACTGACCCCTTTGACTTGAATACCAAATACAGGACCTGACTTAGAACAAGTATGCAGATCAGAAGCCCTTAATTCACTGGCTGCATTCCCATTTCTAGATTTGCGTGTCAGATTCAAAACTATCATGACAGATAACTAGCATTTTCAGTAGGGAACAAAGGTATCATCCATATTTTCCTCACATTTTCTTAATACAGATGACCCAACAAATACTTAAATAGAAAAGCAAAGCAGGTTTTCAGGTGGATTCCACCAATTATCTTGCAGCACAGATCAGGAGGTGGAAGCTTGTTTTAACCTCAGTTCCTGGTGCAGCACATTCATTTTTCAGGAACCTTCCCCATTATATGCATTACATTAAAAAAAAAAAAAAAAGACTCAAAATAGGGTAGATGAGAGGACGCCATGGCTCAACCTTTTATTCCAGGAGTTTTTCAGTGGGAATGATACAATTTATAAAATACAGATAGAAAAGATGAGAGTCTAATATGGTACAGAACGCACTAAGCTTCAGCAATACATCCCAATGCAGCTACACACACACACACACACACACACACACTCTCAGACAGGAGCCGTTATAACTAGCAGTGCACTACACAACATAAGAAACAGCACCAGCAGGAACTGCACTCCAGAACAACAAAAAATTACAATAAAAAAAATAAAATCAAGAAATGTAAAAATAAAATAAAAAAATAAAAACACAAATGAGATCAAATTCCTACACTAAATCAGCTGCATTAAAATTTAGTTTGGTTGCCACACAATTGTAAGTAACAGTGGCTTTGTATAGGAGGTGACAAGTTTGCACATTGAATATGTTTTTTCTGCTATGAATGAAAAGGTGAGAACAGTTAAAGGGGGGTGTCCAATCTCCTGCAGAATTCTGTCCCTGAGCGAAGCGGACTAGCTAATTATCTCCAAAGTGACGCTATTGGGAGACCAGTAACCCAAAAATGCTTTTGTACACTAACAGTTATATATATTTGAACGTGCCTCTAACTGTTAGTTGTCAAGATATTTTAAATGATTAACTTCTTAAAGCAGGAACTATTTCTACCTAGTGGTAATTTTATTGTATGGTATTTGGCAATTATGCAGCTGTACAAAAAAGCTTCTCATTATGCAGTTTAATCATTAAATGTGTGGGCTTTTTTTCCAGCAATGCATGAAAAAACAGCCAATATGATGGAACTCCTTTGCTGAACATTCCATGGCCATTTTTACTTCCCGTTTAGCTTGCCCTGGCCATCTCTAACAGATACTACTGGGAGACCAGAGGTTTGCTTTGAACTAAATGAGGGAGCAGCTCAACATCCGGTAACAACTTCTGCAAAGCACCGCAGAATATGATCAAATGGGCAGGAGTCTGTGGTTGTAGAAAATATTGCTATAAACAGGGCTACACCAGGAAAGGCAACCCATTATATTGGCATTTTAGAGAACAAAGTAAAAATATATAATTTAAAGTGAATACACAGTAAGTTCTGTCAACTATCCTATTTGTCCCTGCTTTTCCCTTAACATAGGTGAAACCAAAATGTAGCTTTACTGGTTCCCTACCTATTTAATCTGGCCACATGCAGGAAGATTTTATTCAGCTGATTCAGTAACACTTTGACAAATGTCTAAATGATAAAGCTTGGTTTTAGCAGCTCATCTACATAAAATTAGAGAGTGTAAAAGGATGGACACCCCCTTCAACAGTGGCAGAAGTACCAATCTAATTGATGCAGATGCCTGAAAAGAAAAGAAAAAAAAAAAAAAAAAAAAAAAAAAAAAAGCTTAGCCGAGTAAACATACCAAGATACTGTAAATTGTCCATAGTTGAGACTAATAGGAGAATTTACATTGCATTTCTTTTAATAGACCACTAGATGGCAGAGTGAGTTCAACTGGGCTGCTATTCGATTTCCAGGACCCTCATTAGAAACAAAAAAGTGCAGGGATGTATCCTTGATGAATCTATGTACCTCTCGATCACGTATTAACATTTACATAATATTTTATATATTTATATATACCTATATACACTGGCAGGCCATTAACCAGCCATAAAAATAAATCGGACAATTGTGGCAATTACAGGCCATACACAACTGATAGTAAAACTAGTAAGCGCAAGGTTGTTAGGCAGGGTCAGGAGGGAACGAATGGGAGGGGCAAGGAGCTGTGGTTAGCACATAAATTTGAAGATGTATATTTAATGTCATCAATAGTAACAAGGTTGTATTTGGGGCTACAAGCACAAAAAGTGTTATTTCGTTTTACAGTGCTGAATGAGTACTTTACAATATAAACTAGAATATATATAATTTGTCCATTTGAAAAAGCAGAGGTAAGCTTTAAAGGGTTTGTAAATACATAAGAATTACTTGAGATTTCCTCTGATAATGGTCTCAATTCACAAAGCCACAAGGGTTATCGTATCGTTATCACATTTTCATGTGAAAATGTTCAAAAAATTGCACTGGGTGTGAAATTGCTGTTTATTGAAAGCCTCTATTACTAATGAATCTGTATGTCATCTCATGTGTCGTTATTTTATCTCCAGATGGAATGGTTGCTTTTTCTGCTTTTTACAGCAGGCAGATCAAAGACTTGAAGTTAGCAGAATTTTTTGAATACATACCATACATAAGGTGAATGCAGCAGATTTTTACAATAAAACCTTTACCGGATAGAGAAGAACATTAGAAAACAAGGAAAAGCAATGATAATATTGCATGCGTAATACTTTAAAGTGTTGATGCTAAAGTGTATCAGTATAATACTAATAATGAATAGAAAGTATACAGATGCCCTGACAAAAACAGCAAATTGTTTTACTGGACTTTCACAACGGCACGCTATTGCCTTGCGCTGAATAAGCTCTTAGGCTGGATTCACACCTATGCATTTTTAGTGCTTTTTGCATTTTGCAGATTTGCACTACAGTCCATTTAACATTGTTTCCTATGGAACACGTTCTGTAGTGCAAATCTGCAAAATGCAAAAAGCACTAAAAATGCACAGATGTGAATCAGGCCTAAGGCCTCATACACACGGACGTTTTAACAGCGGCTTTCTTTTTAACTTTTTTTGCTGCTTAAGAACGCCACTCCATGTTATTCAATGGACTCATACACACCATGGTGTTTTTGAGCTGTAACAGGCATGGTCTTTTTTAAGCTCCAAAAAAACCCAAGGACCAGCACGTTCTGAGGCTCCAGCGTAAGAGCTGTTTTGACGCCGAAAAAAAAGCTCAAAAAGGCAAATAAGCGATATACCGACGTTTTTTAGCGTCAGCGTTTTTAAGCTGTAAAAATGTTTATGTGGGTAATTTGAGAGTGGAAAATAGCAGAGGGATTTAAAAAAAAATAAATAAATAAAAACGCACCTTAGCGTTAACGCTTACAAACGACGTTAAACGCGTACTGACGGCAAATCAAAATGCTAATAAAATCGTGTTTTAACACTGCTTTTTTGCCAAGCGTTGTTACTAGCTTTACAGCCCGTTTTTTAAAACGTCCGTGTGTATGAGGCCTAAAACTTGCTACACTAGCATCAGTCATTTTCTTTGTAGAGCCTGACTAGAATGTTGTATCTTGTTTCGTTGATGGTGTCAAACATGCTTGAAGTTTCCTTTGCACCAATAGTGTAAAAAAAAAAATGTAGTTTCAGGCTTTACATGGAAAAATGCCCACAAACTGTTTGATATTTTGTAGATTAGACTACAATATCAAAACTTCAGGTGTAGGCACTATAAGGGTAACAGGCACAGAATGAACAGGGTGCATAGAACCTGATGAGCCTTAACTTCACATTCTACTGGCTGTCCTTAGTTTGACTTGCATCTCCTCACAGACTGTATTGTGAAGTGAATCTTTGATGATGTATTAGAGAAGAGCCAAGCGTGGGATGGGCCCAACATCTGATGAGCATGGGTAGTTGTGAAATCATTGAACAGGCTCAAAATACACAACTCTAACCAGTGTTTTGTTTTTTGTCTACACAAAAAGAAAAAGGTGTGTTAGAGCAGAACAAAAAGGTAAGTATATGGAATGATTTTACATGGTACAAAGTCAATGTAAGCTCTTTGAAAATGCTACTGAAACATGGAATGCTTTCGAAAAAAAAAAAGGAGACTTCATCGCACTGATTTACAAATACATCAGATAACAGGTTATGTCACAGCAGACTAGGATTTTTGCTGCTGGTTACAGCGAGATGCAATTCTATATTAATTTCTTCATGAATAGACAAGGAGGAAACACTTCTGACTTAACACTGGCATTCAACAAGACCCTATATATAGGACAAAGACTCCTTTACACATGTATATTTAGGCTTAGCTGTGACATCCCATTTAAAAAGCGGGTGTAAAACTGATCCCTTTAAAAAAAAAAGTTGCAAATATGGTTCCATAGGCAATTTGGCTTCACAAAACTGGCGCAGCCCTGTTCAGCTACCTACTCCCACTTGTTTAACTCTCTGTAATAACATAAGTGCTGAAATGCGTGTAATTTCTAAAGAGAGAGATGAGAAGGAACACAAAAAGGAACAAAAAAAAAAAAAAGTTATGATAGAGCACATGGGCAGACAATACTAAAGTTAAAAATACAAGTGACCACTGACACGGTTTCCCCTTTGAGGAAAACTTCAGCTTGTCAAAACATCCTTCCAAATAAGCAGCTTTTCCACTGTTTAGCAAGTGATATGCATTTGGGCCAGCATGCACCGATGCCTGATCCCTTATCCACAGTACAGGCAGAGTCCGCATGGAGGGAGGCACCCCTTTCCAGAACGTCAGGGTCCCCGGCTTCATGCATCCCTTTCAAACAAGTTTAAATTTAAAGTCACAGCAAAAAACGACAAAATCTAGAAGGACGACCACATATCTTAGGACAAGAAGAATATTAATAGTTAACCTTGAATTTTTTCGCTCAGAGTCTCTTGGGCTTTACCGGACATAGACTGCACACACATGCATACACATACACGCGCACACAACAAGGATGATCGGCAGAGAAGTGACATGGAAAGCCCTGCCCTCTGCTGTCACATGCACACTGACACACACATTTGCTCGATGCATGGTAAACCCTCCACGTAGTGTAAGTTTGCCAGTTTTACTGTCTGTTGCCATAATATTCTTGTTGGCTTAGAACTGCTTCGATAAAAGCTCACATAGGTGCTTGGAGACAGTTTCTTTGCTGGTTCTTAGGGTAAGTCGATACATCTGAAATTTAAAAAAAAAGATGAAGTTAGGGCTATTTGCTCCATTATATTGATAAAGTCTAGCTAAAAGTTCCACTATACACAAATTACATTATTTTAAACGAGTACACAGAACACTAATAACAATACAAAAAAAAATAAATAAATAAATATATATTATATATATATATATATATATATATATATATATATATATATATATATATATAGCGCAAAGGAAACAACACAAAAATCAAATTAATAATATACACTGTATCTGATTAACCGCTTCAGCCCCGGAAGATTTTACCCCCTTCCTGACCACAGCACTTTTTGCGATTCGGCATTGCATCGCTTTAACTGACAATTGCGCGGTCGTGCGACGTTGCACCCAAACAAAATTGACGTCCTTTTTTTCTCACAAATAGAGCTTTCTTTTGGTGGTATTTGATCACCGCTGCAGTTTTTATTTTTTGCGCTATAAACAAAAAAAGAGCGACAATTTTGGGGAAAAAAAAAAAAACGCAATATTTTTTACTTTTCGCTATAATAAACATCCCCCAAAAATATATATAACAAAAGTATTTTATTCCTCAGTTTAGGCCAATATGTATTCTTCTACATATTTTTGGTAAAAAAAAATTGCAATAAGCATATATTGATATGCGCAAAATTTATAGCGTCTACAAAATAGGGGATACTTATGACATTTTTATAAATTTTTTTTTTACTAGTAATGGCGGCGATCTGCAATTTTTAATTGGGACTGCGACATTATGGTGGACACGTCGGACAATTTTGACACATTTTTGGGACCACTGCCGATCAGTGCTATAAAAATGCATTGATTACTGTAAAAATGTCACTGGCAGGGAAGGGGTTAACACTAGGGGGCGCTCAAGGGGTTGTGTTCCCTAGTGTGTGTTCTAACTGAACAGGGGAGGGGACTGTGTAGGGGAGGTGACAGATTGCTGTTCATACTCTGCATGAACAGACGATCAGTCACTTCTCCCCTCACAAAACCGGAAACTGTGTGTTTACACACACAGATACCGGTTCTCCGTGTGCCCTGAGCGATCGCTACCGCCGGGCACTTGCATCGGCTCTGTGGGCGAGCAGGGGGCATGCGCCTCTAGTGGCCACAGGGCGAATCGACGTTACATAACGTCGCTTCGCCCAGCCGTGACATTCTGCCGCAGTACAACTGCGGCGGCTGGTGGGCAGGTGGTTAATAAAGTGCTCAACAAAATAAACCATCAGAAATGTCCATAATAATCATATTGTGAACAAATCTTCTTGTGTATGCTCCAACACTGAAAAATAAAATGCACACGTGCTTCAGTAAACTTGCTTAAAGTGCTTCACCTGAAGTGATAACAAAATGCGCTCACCAGATCGCCTCACCCACACAGTGATCTCAAAGCATGACTAATGGGAAGAACTCCTTAGTTCAATGCTGTAGCTCCTTTATGCATCCCATTCCAATCAAGCAATCATATATGGAGGAAGCTGGATCCCAATCCACTTTGCAGGTATAGAAATGTAGATGTCTTCACCTTATAACATCTCTCCACTGCATATATCAACTTGCATCCACTGCATATATCAACTTGCATCAAGTAGGTCTGTGAAAAAGCTCCCCAACAAAGAGCCACAGAAGGCAGGATATAGTGCAACAACACTTTAATGTTTTATTACTTAAAAGGAGCACTTACATAGTCCAGCATGAAATCACAAACAATCTGCTCAGAGGGGGACGCAGAAACCGGTCTGATGCCGGTATAAAACTCGCAATGTGCGTGGTGCATCTCAGCTGTGCAAGCAATAGTATAGGGCTCCTATGATTGTAAGCGTCAGGTCTCACCTCTATGCATTTCACGCTAGAGCGCGTGTCATCAGGACGTCAAGGCACCGGTTTCTGCTACCCCCTGAGTGGATTGTTTAACCTCTTGCCGACCAGCCGCTGTCATACTGCGGCAGGTTGGCACGATCCCACGAACAGTCGTAGCTATATGTCGGGGATCGGGAAAGCAGGCACGTGCATGCTGCACAGGGGGGGTGCTGTTGCTCGTGGCCGATGGTCGCGATGACCGCCGGCCACGAGCGATCGCGAGCACGAGGGACAGAACACGGAAGTGTGTGTGTAAACACACAAATCCGTGTTCTGCTCTGAGAGGAATGACAGATTGTGTTTCTATTAGCTAGGAACCACACTTCCTCTAGTTATTCCACTCCCCCTTCAGTTAGAGTCACCTCCCAGGGAACAGTTAACCCCTTGATCGCCCCCTAGTGTTAACCCCTTCATGCCAGTGACATTTTTACAGTAATGAATGCATTTTTATAGCACTGATCGCTGTATAAATGCCAATGGTCCCAAAAATGTGCTAAAATTGTCCAATGTGTCCACTATGTCGTCCCAGTCATGATAAAAATCACAGATCACCGCCATTACTAGTAAAAAAAAAAAAAAAAAAAAAAATAATAAAAATGCTATAAATCTATCCCCTATTTTGTAGACGCTATAACTTTTGCACAAACCAATCAATATACGCTTATTGCGATTTTTTTTACCAAAAATATTTAGACGAATACATATCAGCCTAAGCTGAGAAAAAAATTTGCTTTAAAAAAATAAATAAATAAGGGGGATATTTATTACAGCAAAAAGTACAAAATGTTGTGTTTTTTTGAAATTGTCGCTCTTTTTTGTTTATAGCTCAAAAAATAAAAAAAAAACATCGAGGCGATCAAATACCACCAAAAGAAAGCTCTATTTGTGGGAAAAAAAGGACGTCAATTTTGTTTGGGTGCAGCTTCACATGACAACGCAATTGTCAGTTAAAGCGTTGCACCGCCGAATCGCAAAAAATGGCCTGGTCATTCAACAGCCAAATCTTCCGGGGCTGAGGTGGTTAAGCAATAAAACATAAAAGCTGTATTACACTATATTCTGCCTTCTGTGGCTCTTTGTTGGGGAGCTTTTTCACAGATCTACTTGATGCAGGTTGATATATGCAGTGGAGAGATGTTATAAGGTGAAGACATCTACATTTGTATACCTGCAAAGTGGATTGGGATCCAGTTTCCTCCATATATGATTGCTTGATTGGAATGGGATGCATAAAGGAGCTACAGCATTGAACTAAGGAGTCCTTCCCAATAGTCATGCTTTGAGGTCACTGTGTGGCCGAGGCGATCTGGTGAGCGCATTTTGTTATCACTTCAGGTGAAGCACTTTAAGCAAGTTTACTGAAGCACGTGTGCATTTTATTTTTCACAGTGTTGGAGCATACACAAGAAGATTTGTTCACATATGATTATTATGGACATTTCTGATGGCCTATTTTATTGTGCACGCTATTAAATCAGATACACAGTGTATATTATTAATTTGATATTTGATTTTTGTATTGTTTCCTTTGCGCCCTTTATATATTTATTTTTGTTTTGTTATTAGTTTTCCACTAATTTTAGGTGCAGCATTGGTACATAATCAACTAATTGTTTTTTGTATTTTGGCGCCGACACCCAATATCCCCCCCCCCCTGAGTACACAGAACATAGGAGATTAAATTTGATTAAAAAAAAAAAAAAAAAAAAAAAAGAAGAAGAGGTTGAAGGCAGCAGACACACTCAAAAGGAAAAGAGATCTTGGAAGTCTTCTTGGTCATAGGCTATATATTTATTGGTCAAATAACAATAAAATACATCAATATGCTTTCCCAGCTTCTCTTGTATACCCCAAGTGCGGCAATCTGCTAACCTGGCCAGGCTTTATTTAAACTCCCCAGTCTCTGTGTGGAGTGAACCCTCCAGGGCCCTTACATGTACTTGAACTTACTGTCCTCCTGGTCACCTTATCTGTATCTTATATATTATTACATATAATAAACATTGGTTTATTTTATACTGCACTATGCTCTTCATGCCTTTTTTTCTGTGTTTCATGGTATATCTTATTATGTTTGACCGATAACACTTACAAGTTCTTCCTTCTACTAACAGACACCTCTGCTGAACTCAACAATGTTCTATATTTTGGGGCAAACATCAGCTCATATAAATCACTTCCCGGAATTCAAACACTGCAGGGTGTATGATCATCTTGAACTCTCCGATGAGCATTGAATGCGACCACCCTTCACCCTGCATGGAAACCTTGATGGGTTTCTCACAACCATACAAGGAAAAGTAGATTTGCCACTTTTTTTTTTTTTTAAGAACCTTAAAAACTCTGATATATAATACTAAGCTCAAAAGCCTCTCTCCTGTGGTCTTTTATTTTTCTTTTCTTCTATCTCTTGATTGAAAAGCTCTACACATTTTATGTAGAAGATGTTTTAACAAGTGAGGATTTATATTATGTTGTATAACACTATCATGGCATAAGATAATAAACTTAAAGTGGTATAGTTGTGGGCAGATCCTTTAACATACAACTAACTTCCTATTCAGTAAAAAAGACAAAACGCTACCAACCTTTTAGTCTACTTTTGCCTACAATAATAGATGACATAGAAAACTATGCTGTATGAAATATTACACAAAAGTGAAAGATCTCAATGTGTATACAGGTGTGGAAGATTTTACATGATGGTGAATGTTAGTAGTCACATAATAGGGCAGCTGGGAGAGAATTGATGTTGCATAAGGCACAGTGACCCATAACATCCAATCAGATTTTTACCTTTTAGCATTTTAAAACAATGGTCACTAACTCAATGTTGGCCTGATAAAGCATAATAAAATCAAGCAACGTATGACATTCAACAAATGTTGCATATGATTTAATAAACGTGTAGACATCCTTATATATATATATATATATATATATATATATATATATATATATATATATCTCTTATATTTTAGAGGACACAGCGTTATTCCCATTAGACCTTAGTCCTGTTTCACACGGGCTTCAGCTTGTATAAGCGCAGTGTAAACTAGAGGTTGACCGATATGGGTTTTTCTCTGGCCAATGCTGATATTTAGAAATTGCGGCGGCCGATGGCCGATATATGATGCCAATTTTATTTGGGCCGATATGTTAAGCCGATTTTTTTTTTTTTTCCCCTTCATCTCATAAAATCTAACAGTTAGACCACTTTCACAATGGGGCGTTTTTGGGCTAAAAATAGTGCCTGCAAAACGGCTCCCCTGCAGTCTCAGTGTGAAAGCCTGAGTGCTTTCACACTGAGGCGATGCGCTGGCAGGGTGTTAAAAAAAAAGTCCTGCAAGCAGCATTTTTGGAGTGGTGTATACCGCTCCTCCACCATTCCGCTTCACGGGCGCATTCAACCCCTTCCTCGGGCGCTAGCTGGGTTATAAGTGCCCCGCTAGCAGCCTGAATAGCGCTGCTAAAATGACGGTAAAGCTCCACTAAAACTAGCAGCATTTTACCGGCAACGCCCGCCTGCTCCAGTGTGAAAGCAGCCTTAAGTAATACAGAAAATTTCTTACATTTAAACAGGTAATCAAAACTTTTGGACGAAAAAAAAATGGGCTAACTTTACTGCTTAGTTTTTTTTTTTTTTTAATTCATTAGTGTATTTTTTTCCAAAAAATTGCATTGAAAGACCGTTGCACAAATACCGTGTGACATAAAATATTGCAGCAACAGCTATTTTATTCCCTAGGGTCTCCGCTAAAAAAATATATATAATTTTTGGGGGTTCTATGATTTTCTAGCAGAAAATACAGGATTTTTACTTGTAAGCAACAAATGTCAGAAAAGATTTAGTCTTTATATGGTTAAACTGAGAACTCCTCCACACAAAGTTCAGTTCATTGACAAGTGGAAACATTGTATCTTTTTAGTTTCTTTTATCAGACTTGGCAGGCTGCCCAGAGAGGATAGAAGTCACTCCACAGAAGACTTCAGGCAACTTGCATTGACTTCTATTACAGAAGTCATTTGCAAGTCGCTCTGAAGTTATAATTGGCCTTTTTTATCAGCACAATTGGCCGATGCCGATTAATTAAACGCCAAATATCGGCCGGCCGATATATCGGTCGACCTCTAGTGTAAACAGCAACATTTGACAAAGCATTAGTTTTCAACAAGTTTTGTTGAAGCACCAATCAACTCTAGTTTGTAAATGTTGAACACAGATCCTAATGGGAGTGTTGATTGCCACTTTAGGCAAGCTGCTAGCAGGCTTCACAAGTTTTCAACAAGAAGTGATAAAGCCTGTTAACAATCAGCACTCCCTAAGTGGCTTCAGTTGGTAAATCAGGTACTACCTTATGAAAAACTTATTTTTGAACATAGAGGTTGCCCAGTATAATAATGTGTGGGATGCTTGAGTTCATTTGCTCTTACTGTAACCAAGGCTTGAGAGAATTGCTATGGGTATCAAGTAACAGTTATCTGTAATTTTGTGCTTATATGTTACTGAGCATATGTATCAGGTATTTGTTACTATGAACAACTTTTGTACACTGTAAATGTACCTCATTGTTTTCTATGCTCATGTTGAGCACTTTTATTACTGTTGCTGTCAGATCTTTTTCAATAAAAAGAGTTTATATAAACAATCAGCACTCCCATTAGGATCTGTGTTCAACATTTAGACCCTTTCACACTGAGGTGCTTCTAAACTGCTAATAAAACACTGAGCGCTTTCCATTAACTTCAATGGAGGGGTGCTTTTTTTAGTTCTCCAAACATGCTTCAAAGATGCTGCTTGCAGGAGTTTTTTCACCTCCCTGCCAGCGCACCACCCTGCACCAGTGTAAAAGCATCCATTGATTTTAATAGGAAGCAGTTTTCGTGAGCTTTTCAGGTGCTTTTTTTATTGCAAAAGCGCTTGAAAAACTGCTCAGTGTTAAAGGGGTCTTACAAACTGGAGCTGAATGATGCTTTAAAAGACATAAAGCTTGCTGAAAGCTCTGCAAATGCTTGTCAAAGCTTGCTTTTCATGCAGCTCTTATACAAACTGAAGCTTGTGTGAAACAGGCCTTACGTGTTTGTGTAGATAGGAAAGCGTATGAATGTTATTATACCAACAAATCCTCTGTGTTGTCTTATGTCTTTCTCCATTTACCTGAGCTTGGATGTTGGGCTCCAGACGCAAGAGACAGCCAACCTGAATAGTTTTAGTCTGGATGATACCAGCACCCACAAAATTGTCTGGATTAGGATCCACATTTTCTAGTAGCGCAGTACCGAAACCCAACAACTGGAATACATGAAAACAATTTAAGGATCAGAAATCAGTATAGCATTCAATAATAAAGATCACTTTTGCCTTTACGTTGATTATGCCACAATAACATCAAAGGCAGAATATAGGGCTGAGAAGAAAAGGAAGATTTCTAAGGAATATAAATGTAGTTGGCGGAGGAAATGATCAAAGCAGGTACAGTCCAGTGTGGGGGGGGGGGGATGATATGCAGGACAAGTCTAATCATTGGAGAAGAGCAGGCATAGCTAGAGAACTGACCACTGTGTGTTGTGCTGCTTAGTTTGGTCAGTTTTTAATAGGAAAGCAGAGGACATGGCATGAACACCAGGTATTTCACACAAAGGAAGAAACACGAAGTACAGGATAGTAATATATATACATTATATAAAATATAATTTACAATAAACCATCACAATGGAATGACGTCCTCTCTGTTCTATATGTGGTGAAATAGCTGGATCCGAGGGACACTAGAATAACTTTGATTTCCTAAACTGTGTGATGATTACCCAAGTGGCCTGTGCACAAGACTTACCTTTGCTTTCGTCACTTCAGAATCCATGCCATGGTTAGCTTTAAAAATCTTTTGTGCTTCTTGCTGTGGCCTAGAAAAACAAGCAAAAATGACAGCTAAATGCAATAACACAGACTGTATATGCCTAAGAATATGTTAACTTTTTTTTAGAAAAAAAATAAAAGGTTTCGGCTTTAGATGCACTTAAAAACACATTCTTGTGAGCATCCATGTTGTCAGAGTCAACTATGTGAACAAAGCAACAACACGTGTGTTAGCTGCCAACAGCCTCACCTGTCATTGCACCACTAAGATCATCAGTTTAGGAGACGTCAAACTAGTTCAGTTAAACTAATTTACAGTGGAGATATGGCAAATGGAAGGAGTTTTTGTTGGTAAGCGAGGCAAGGACTCAAAATCAGCCTTCCAAAGCACTTTAAAAATTTATTTACTTCCTCTAGTATTACAAACGCTCTTTAAAATACAAGGTAAAGCAATTACAGGCTGAGCTGTTTCCAACGCTGGAAGAAGTCTTGGGACGGCATCTCAGTTGCTTGGAAGAACTTGTTGATTGTTATCGGCAATTTTAAAGTGATGTTCTGCAACGTTCCTCCATACCTAAAATACGTAGATGGCGAGGTTAAACAAACATAATCCCATAAATGTTACTCGCACAAACACCAGGTTCCCAATACCTGAATTTAATATTAGTTAGTGGAGCCTCATCAAAGTCTGCCAAGCACTCAATGTTTAACACCTGCTGGACCTGTGCTCCACCCTCCACCATGGGATCCACTGGTTTAGTCTGAATGTTGAGCTGTGAGATGGCAAGTTAAGGATGACTGCATCATATGAAGGCCATGTAAAAAATATCAGCTGTCCTTTCAGGCTTGGTTCAGACCAGCTGCAGTCCACCGCAGGGGGTCCAGTACATCCCTGTTCCCCGATTCAGGTGCGAATTTCTGCCCTACCTCACACCTGATTCAAAGCCAAAGACGCACAAGACCCTTTCCAAATCTGGGCCACGGCAGCCCCAGAGGTGTGTGAACTGGCTCCATTGAGAGCCGGTCACACTCCTGTCATGCGAAAAACTCGCATCCAATTCGCATCAGTGTGAACCCAGCCTCAGTGTTTACCTTTTAAATGTATTTAACATTCCATGAATCAATGATTTGCATGAAGTCCCCTTACACATGCCCTTTGTCATGTTTTAAGACCCAGTACATATGGGATTCAGCTTGTATAAGACCAGTGTGCACAGCTAACTTTCACAAAACATGAAGCCTTTAGTCAGCAGCAGCTTTGCTAAAGTGTAACCGAAACCCAAGAGCAAAAAATTAGTTCTGTCCTAGGGTCACAACCAGGGATGAGCTTGGCGTGTTTGGACAGGAATTCAAATTTGCCTGAGCTATCCTGCTGGGAATATGTAAAAGGCAATAGCCAATGACAGGCAACTGAGGCATCCCCTGCCCAACAACCACACCTACAAACACACACACACACACACACCTTGTATACATGTGGCTGTGGGGCAGCCTCTGCTCCCTTTGATTGGCCATCACCTTTGACAGTTCCCTGACAAGATAGCTCACCTGGGTTTGGACTCATGTCTGAACATGCCTGAGGTCATTCCCTAGTGGCACTGGCAACACTCATTGTACTGTATCTATGGAGGAGCAGCGTTGTCATACTAGGACATGACTACAGAACCCCACCACCACTATGTCACCCTTACCTTCGCAATTATATACATACATATAAACACTTATCAAATAGAGATCAATACGTCTAATAGTAAATTTAACACGCCAAAGAAAGCAAATAAGAGAAGCTCCTCATTAGGATTTATACACCTTAAAAGCACCATTCCACTCTAGTTTGGGGAAATTAAACACGGATCTCAGTGGGAGTGTGGACTGTCACTTTACACAGGCTGTTAGCAGGTTTCGGCCCTACCTAAAGCTGGTTAAAAGCATGGCAGCTTGTTTACAGCTGAGCAGATTTTTTTTTAAGAAAAAATACCCTTGCAGTGGGTAGGGAAATGGTATGTAATACTTACCCTCTCTCTGGCAAGCTCTGGCGCTTTCCTCTTAAAGAGGCCCTTGCTGTTCCCATGTACAATACTGGACTGCTACTCCTGCATTGTATTTGAGGAGGTCAGAGTGCAGCTACCGTCCAAAGGGTCAAAGTAAAGATGTTTCAGGGGACCAGTCAAACAGGCTGGTGGAAGCCTGCCCGGGGTGGGGAAGAATGTAATTATAACAGCCTATTACTTTATCTCTAGACTTAACAGGTGTGCAACCACTGCAGTGCAGGGGGTTCCCACTGCTAGGATATACATTTTTAAAAACAAATGGAGTAGGGCTTTAACCACTACCACTTGACCTCTGCATTACTTTAACTGACAATTGCACAGTCATGTAACACAAGTTTTTACATTTTTTTTCCGCTATAAACAAAAAAAGACCGACAATATATATATATATATATATATATATATATATATATATATATATATATATATATATATATATATATATATATATATATATATATAGTTAGTGTAAGTGCACGTTGGCTGTGAGTACCAGTGTATTGTCCTGTTGAGAACCCATGTATTGTTGATGATTAGTGTCAGGAAGCTAGTTGATTTGGACAAGGTATAACCCCCAATTCCCATTAAATTAGTAAGTACGATGATGCAAATCGGTGTACATCATGTATGCGTTCCTTGATCATTCGTTCGAGGGAGAATACTGTTGTAAAAAATGTAAGCACGTTGTTTCCCTGGAAGCCCAGGTCTTGAATCTAGGGAAGCAACTGTCAACACTGAGAAGATACTCTATACTACAGGTGATACTCGAAAAATTTGAATATCGTGCAAAAGTTCATTTATTTCACTAATGCAACTTAAAAGGTGAAACGAATATATGAGATAGACTCATTATATGCAAAGCAAGATAGTTCAAGCCATAATTTGTCATAATTGTAATGATTATGGCTTACAGCTCATGAAAATCTCAAATCCACAATCTCAGAAAATTTGAATATTGTGAAAAGGTGCAATATTCTAGGCTCAAAGTGTCCCACTCTAATCAGCTAATTAAGCCATAACATCTGCAAAGGGTTCCTTGGCCTTTAAATGGTCTCAGTCTGGTTCAGTAGGAATCACAATCATGGGAAAGACTGCTGACCTGACAGTTGCGCAGAAAACCATCATTGATACCCTCCATAAGGAGGGAAAGCCTCAAAAGGTAATTGCAAAAGAAGTTGGATATTCCCAAAGTGCTGTATCAAAGCACATTAATAGAAAGTTATGTGGAAGGGAAAAGGTGCACAAGCAGCAGGGATGACCGCAGCCTGGAGAGGATTGTCAGGAAAAGGCCATTCAAAAGTGTTGGGGACTTTCACAAGGAGTGGACGGATCCTGGACATGAGTTTCAAATGTTGTATTCCTCTTATCAAGCCACTCCTGAACAACAAACAATGTCAGAAGCGTCTTACCTGGGCTAAAAAAAAAAACAGACCTGGTCTGTTGTTCAGTGGTCCAAAGTCTTCTTTTCTGATGAGAGCAAATTTTGCATCTCATTTGGAAACCAAGGACCCAGAGTATGGAGGAAGAATGGAGAGGCACACACTACAAGATGCTTGAAGTCCAGTGTGAAGTTTCCACAGTCAGTGTTGATTTGGGGAGTCATGCCATCTACTGGTGTTGGTCCACTGTGCTTCATTAAGTCCAGGGTCAACGCAACTGTCTACCAGGAGATTTTGGAGCACTTCATGCTTCCTTCCGCAGACAAGCTCTATGGGGATGCTGACTTCATTTTTCAGTAGGAGTTGGCACCTGCCCACACTGCCAAAAGCACCAAAACCTGGTTCAATTTCAATGACCGTGGGATTACTGTGCTTGATTGGCCAGCAAACTCGCCTGACCTGAACCCCATAGAAAATCTATGGGGCATTGCCAAGAGAAAGATGAGAGACATGAGACTGAACAATGCAGAAGAGCATCCTGGTCTTCCATAACACCTCAGCAGTGCCACAGGCTGATAGCTTCCATGCCACACCGCATTGAGGCAGTAATTGCTGCAAAAGGGGCCCAAACCAAGTACTGAGTACATATGCATGCTTATACTTTTCAAAGGTCCGATATTGTTCTACGTACAATCCTTGTTTTATTGATTGCATGTAATATTCTAATTTTCTGAGATTGTGTATTTGGGGTTTTCATGAGCTGTAAGCCATAATCATCACAATTATGACAAATCACGGCTTGAACTATCTTGCTTTGCATGTAATGAGTCCATCTCGTATTAGTTTCACCTTTTAAGTTGCATTAGTGAAATAAATGAACTTTTGCACGATATTCAAATTTTTCGAGCATCACCTGTAAAGGAGAGTTGGGATCGTACCCGGCAGGTCCTGGCAGGGGCCAGCACAGAGGTGGGTGGAGATGAGGGGCAGACACCAAAGCAGAGTAGATGGGTGACAGTCAGGAAGGATAGAGGGAAAAGTGCCAGGGAGGCCGGTCCTGGGCTGGAACATCCCAAAAGGTACGCCCCTTTGAGTGACATTTGTGAAACAAGCCAGGGACTAGCCCTGCTGGAGCTGAGTGACTCCCCTAGCCGCCAGATTTTGGTGGTAGGGGACTGAATTCTTAAGAGGGACAGAGAGGGCAATCTGTCACAAAGACCTGAACCGCCGAACTGTATGATGTCTACCGGGCGCTCGGGTTCGGCACATCACGGATCTGGTGGACAGATTACTGGGAAGGGCTGGGGAAGACCCGGCTGTCATGGTGGACGTTGGCACCAATGACAAATTCAGAGGTAGATGGAGTGTCCTAAAAAAAGATTTTAAGGACTTAGGAACTAAATTGAGGTAAAGGACCTCCAAGGTTTTCTCAGAAACAGTACCGGTACTTCGAGCTACACCAGAAAGGCACAGGGAGATTAGGGAAGTAAACACGAAAGGCACATAAAGGAGAGTAAAAAAAAAAATCCCAAGAAATTTTTTAAGTACATAAATAGTAAGAAAGGGAGGTTAGATCATATTGGTCCCATAAAGAATGATGAAGGGAATCTGGTTATTAAGGATGAAGAGATGGAAAAGGTATTACATTTATTTTTCTCCTCTTCATGAGGGAATCAGGGGGCTTCAGTAACCAAAACTGCAATGTTTATCCTCGTGACATGTCACAGGAAGCACCCTAATGGCTAACAGAGGACAGAATTGGAAATAGACTTGAAAAACTTAACATTAATAAGTCACTGGGACCAGATGGCTTGCACCAGAGGGTCCGTAGCCTCCCTGGCGGTTTTTCCCCGAGTGTGGCTCGGGGCTAAATTTGAGCACCATTAGCGGTAACCCTGAGCCACACTCAGGATTACATCTCAGTATCCTGGTGCAGTGTACTTACCTTGTCCCCAGGATCCTGCGATGTCCCCCCGTTGTGTCTGCGGGCTCTGTCCTCCGCCCCGATGTCCTATGTGCCGGGCTCCTCTCCCTGCGAGCGTCGCATGGGGGCGGAGCCTGGCGGCAAATTAAAAAAAGTGAAAATTCATAACACATACAGTACACTGTAATCTTACAGATTACATTACTGTATGAAATTATTTAACATCCCTTTTGTCCCCAGTGCTTTGTCCAATGCCCTGCATGCAGTTTTAAAATGATATATACTGTTCTGTCTGCCTGGAAACTGGAGATTGTCCATGGCAACCAAAAAGTGTCCCTTTACATCAAAAGTGGTTTTAGACCAGCTAGAAAACAGCGATAGTAAATTAGAACACTTGCAGAATTGAGCGATAGTGAATCGTGGGGAAATTTATTTTATTATTATTTTTTATAATTATTTATTATATTATAATTTATGATTTTGTGTTTCAAACTTCATCATACCCAGGATATCTACTAGACTCTTGGTGGACAGATTTAAGTGTGCTATTGCTAAGAATTACAGGCCTACAAAATAAAAAACGCCAAATTTCTATGCAAAACCTGATATAATCATACCCCCAGGGAGGTTAAGAAACTCAGTCAAATAATTGCCAGACCATTGTTCCTAATTTTTTTTTTAACAGTCTACTAACTGGAATGATACCAGCTGATTGGAGAAAAGCCAATGTAGCACCAATATTTAAAAAAGGGCCAAGATACATCCCTGGGTATTACAGACCAGTTAGCCTAATATCAATTGTATGCAAAAGAATAGAAAAGGCTGCACAAAATTATTAAAATCAAAAGTGAGTGAGTAACCATGGTGAAACGAGAAACAATCTAGATACCACCGAGAACAATATAAAAAGCCCTCAATAAGTAATTAAACAGTCCAGTGAAATGGGTCCAGTGATAACAGTGAAGGTGAAATAAACTCCTTAATACAAAGACACCACCCTCTGATGTGATCCTCCACCACATAGAATGCACTCTTACGTTTTGTCTCAAAATGACGTTGTCTGGGGAGCAACGTCATTGTGAGACGAAATGTACATCGGGAGGTTGACGTGCTGACGTCATTGCGGTGTACTTTGTGTGCGGACGGGTGTCTGCAAGCCAGCCGGCAATTTTTTAAGGATGTTTTATCTTCAGTTTCGTGTAAGTGTAACTTTTAATTTTTAATAAACCTATAATAGCCTGATTTACACTATGGTGAGCTTCTCTCCATTCTCTTGGGTTTTTGATCGGTGCCTTGCCCTGTATACCCATTGATTTGAGGTCACCTGGCTTGCCTTCGGTGTAACTACAGATAGTTGCTGCTGCTGGATAGATGTCCGGACACTGACCAATTATACAGGCTTATTTAAGCTTGCCCTCCAATAAGCGTGCATTCTATGTGGTGGAGGATCACATCAGAGGGTGGTGTCTTTGTATTAAGGAGTTTATTTCACCTTCACTGTTATCACAGGACTGTTTAATTACTTATTGAGGGCTTTTTAAATTTATTGTTCTCAGTGGTATCTAGATTGTTTCTCGTTTCACCACGGTTACTCACTCACTTTTAAATTTTAATAATTTTGCGCAGCTTTTTCTTTTCCTTTGTATTCATTGTTTTGATTATATCTCACAATTTTGAGCTGTTCAGCAATGGCATGCAATGCCAAGCTGCTGCAAACAGAATATTGGCATGCATTAAAAAGGGGATTAACACCAGAGATAGAACAATAATTCTCCCACTCTAAAAGACACTGGTCTGGCCGCACCTGGAGTATGCCGTTCAATTCTGGGCACCAGTCCTCAGGTAGGATGTGCTGGAACTGGAGAGAGTCCAGAGAAGGGCAACAAAACTAATAAAGGGACTGGAGGACATTAGCTATGAGGAAAGGTTATGAGCACTGGAGAAGAGACGCTTGAGAGGGGATATGATTTCAATGTACAAATACAGACCCCATAATAGGGATAAAATTTTTCCGTGAAAGGGAATTTGATAAGACCCCCGGCTATTCACGAATATTAGAAGAAAAGTGGTTTCATCTTAAACTGTGTAGAGGGCTCTCTACAGAGGGTCAGGATAGCAGGGCTGTGTATGACGGCGAGCACAGCGGAGGTAATTGTAATGTAAGCTGTTACAGTGGGCTATGCGCACTCTGTGATCCCGCGGCTTTCCTTTTCCTCCATGTTCTCTTACCAAACAATAAATTCACTTTTTACTTGCAATAAAAATTGTGCATTTATTTATTTTTAAAAAGGGGAATTTATCCTTTAATATAAAGACCTGACAGACGTAATTTTTTTCTACTCCACCAAAACAAACTAGCTGGATATAAGTTACATTTTTAACTGGACGTTTGCTTTTGTTTTCAAAAGAAACAGTAATGACTGCAGCACTATTATCTTAAATTTTTGCAGGACTGGTAACCAGTATGCCTTTAAATGAAGTGCAAAAGGATATGGTTCTGCAGCTCCCCTGGGTACGATACTGTTGGAGTAAAGCTCTGGAACTGCACCGATGTTTTGTTCCCATAAAACAAGTACATACGTCCTGTAGTAAAGTAGAGAGGAAATGGTTTACAGAGAGAAACTTGCAGGCCTACAGAAACCAGCCACCAATAGAAAAATGCTAGCAGACGTTCTGGTTACATACCTAGGTTCTGCCGGAATTCCGACTTTACCCCGATCTGCAAAAGTTGGTTCTCAAAAAGTACTCCATTGTTCTTGCAAACAAACCTAAAACCGCAGGGATAACCCATCTGTTATGTTCAATCAATACTTACACATAAACTGTAAATCAGTTCTAAGCACAAACGCATGCAAGTAGAAATTATGTCAACAAAAGATCAAACGTGCTCTTCTGTGCAAGGGATTGCCAATCCTCAAATTGCATGAAACAAAAGTATGGGGAATCTCAGTTTGTCACGTAAATAGTGTTGTAATTTTATATTAAATACCTCTTAAACCACAACTCCAGGCACATCAGTATTACAGCAGTTATAGATTCTATTAACAGAAAAGAAACCTCCAGTCATGCTGGCTTTATTCTACAGATGCCAAATCTGTTCCTATGAATTCATTGTACTTTGTCTCTGCTTGGGTGTAAGTACTGCAATCCCACCGCCATGGTCACATCCTTGCCTCCCTCTCATCCAGGCCATTAACAGAACAAAATGTGAGACTAAGTTTGCATCTTCGCCCCCCTCTTCTCCAGAGCATTCATAAAACTAAGGCTGAGTCTGTGAGCTTTGTTAAGGGGCATGGAGGAGGAAGAGAGAAGATCTGCAGCATTCACATACCAGCAGGCACAGAGATACAGTGGGAGCTGTGCTTCTTAAATGTAGAAGAATACAATTTGAAACTATAGACCACTATATAAAAACTTAAAACTAAAATAGATTATAGCCAGCATGATGGGAGGTTTAATTTTCTGCCAATGGAATGTAATACTAATAAGGATTTTTATGCCCAGAGCGAATTATGAGAAATCAGTTATGGAAACAAAGCTGATAAAAGAAGATCATGGCAAATCAAGATGGACATTTGACAGATTTGGCATGAGAGTACTTCCTAAACTTTTTGTAAAAAGCTAGGAGCTTCCAAAAATGAAATCCATAGTGAGGATAAAAATGCAACAATGATCATATAAAATAGTGTTTGTAAAAAAAACTCCTAGTGTACAAAAGCCTTGCACTCCCTGTAAACTCTATAATGGTTACATCTCTGTGCTCCATAGCTAAGGGAGAGGTTAGACATTGCATACAATTTAAAGCCTTAAGCCAGCCATACATGGATCAAAATATGGCTGGTTCAGTAAGGACTATAGCCGTCAGAGCTCATCAGTGTATTCTGACGGCGAGGAAGTCTCCCTGCTGTCAGAATACAATAGGATGGTGGATATCAGGTTTTTTTTAGGTTTATCCTAGTTAAATGAAAAAACCTGAATCATCTATGTGCTGCTTAGCTACACATTTAATGTCCCTGTAAATAGTTGGTCAAGGGCAAGGTGGCGCAAATGAACTAATAAATGCTTTAAACAGGTGCACTTGCTGGGCACGTTGTGCAGTGTTCTGGAGTAGGAAGGGTAATTCCTTTCCCACTCCCAAAACAAAATAGAGTTCAGCTGACTGTTGCTCAGCTATTCACAAGTTTTGTATTCAATGAACACAAAGCTTCCTCTGATTGGCTGAGGTGGAAAAGCAGGTGGATGATGTCACAATCTCCTTCTCAGCCAATCGGAAAAAGCTTTGCATAAATTCAAAAGCTTCCCGTAAATGGGATAGGAATTTTTAGGTTATTTTTATAAATGTTTTTTTACAAAAGGTCAGCTTAGCCTTTAAACATGAGTTTATGCTTAATAAACAATCTAGCCAATACCTGTATATTTCTATTTATACATGGCATAGAAATGGGGTAGGCTGAAGTATACTCCAATTACTGGTGTCTTTCAGTGACCCCAGTGCTATGATTTGTACCCTATTCAGTAATTACAGATAACTATGAATTCCAATGTGTATAAATCTGCTCTCCAAGATGCATGAAAATAGGGAGATGTTCTTGCGTGGTACAATACAAAGACAAATGGCACTATTTAAACGGGAACGCAAAAATCTAGCAAAAAAAAACTAGAACTCAATTTTAATGCAGCCTACATATCATTTCAAGATAATCCATCTCAGAGTACAAAATCTCATCTGGAAAAATCTAGATTGGAATACGATCTATTTCTCACTGAGTCAGTTGATAAATCCCTCAAACGCTCCAAACACAATTTCTACATGAATACAAACAAACCAGGTACATATTTGGCTCGGGCATTAAATTCAACTAACAAATCTTTCAAACCAATACGTTTGAAATTATCAAAAAATGTTTACACTTGTAATCCAGTTAAAATAGTCCATAAATTTCACTCACATCTCGCAACTTTATACAAGACAAACAATGAATTTAATCCTACAGAGGCTGAATCCTTCTTCTCAAAAATAACCTTACCTGAGTTATCTCAGAATCAAAAAAGCAGTTTGGATGAGCCTATAACTATAGATGAAGTTGCTAACGCCATAAAAGACCTAAAACTTAACAAAAGACCAGGCCCAGACGGCTACTCGGCTTTATACTATAAAACATTCTCAGAAATACTCTCTCCCATTCTCACTGAAACTTTTAACAAACTTCTAGATGGACATTCTTTTCGGCAAGAAACACTAATGGCAATTGTTTGTATGATCCCAAAACCCCTTTCTGATGATACTTCCTGTGTGAATTATCGGCCTATCTCTCTGTTAAACCTCGATATTAAATTATTAGCAAAAATAATAGCAAAACGCCTCAATAGCATTATAGGAAAATTAATACATAGAGATCAAGTAGGCTTCATGCCAAATAGACAGGCAGGCGATAATATACGCAGGGCAGTGTTATTGGCACATATTGCTAAAAAACGGAAAATCCCTTTATGTTTTCTATCTCTCGATATTAAGAGGGCATTTGACACAGTATCCTGGCAATATATGCAATATTCATTACAAAAATGGGGTTTTGGACCCCACTTTTTAACATGGATCAAAGCATTATATAATAAACCCAAAGCCTATATAAAATATGCTGGATACAAATCTGAAGCCTTTAATATCGAAAGAGGTACTCGACAGGGTTGCCCATTATCTCCCTTATTATTTGCCCTTATACTCGAACCCATGGCCCAATACATCAGAACAAACCAAACTATAACTGGCATTGAAGTAGGAGGTATTACACACAAATTATGTATATTTGCAGACGATATATTACTTTTTCTATCATCACCACAGGTCTCTGGTCCTAACTTAATACCAGCTCTTGATGGATTTGCAGCCCTATCCGGCCTTATGATTAATCCTAAGAAATGCCTAGTGCTTAATATTTCACTCACAAACATGGAATTGATTCCGGCTAGGGCTGCACTCCCATTCACATGGGCAGAAAAATCAATCCCATATCTTGGAATTCATTTAACAGCATCTCATTCTGACTTATTCTCAACCAATTATCCTCCTGTATTAAGACAGATCACAAATCTAATAAAACAATGGTCGCAACTTCCTTTATCCTGGATAGGGAAGATTAATGCAATCAAAATGACTATTCTACCCAAATTGCTTTATCTATTCAGAGTCCTCCCTATTCCAATTCCTTCCTATTTTTTGAGAATAGTACAAAAAAGAGCAACTTCGTTTATATGGGGCTCTTCTAAACCACGTATACCTATACACACACTACATCTTCCCAAAAATAAAGGAGGCCTGGGATACCCTAATTTTACTAACTACTACAGAGCAGCACATTTGGCCAGTCTGTCCAAATACCATGCAAAACAGAAAATCCCATTATGGGTATTTATAGAGGCTTCAGAAAATGACCCTCTATTAATATCAAACTTATTATGGCTTGATCCTAAAGACCGCTTTAAAATTCATAATCCCATAACTAAACACTTCTTATCTCTCTGGGATAAACTAAAAACCAAATATCAGTTACAATCTCCACACAATCCTCTCCTTTCTTTTATCAGAAATCCGGCCTTTTATCCGGCATGGATCTACCCAAATTCTTTTAAAGCTTGGACAACATCAGGCATTCAGACACTAAATGACTTCATAGCATCTAAATCATTCCTTTCATTCCCATCGCTTAGAGAAAAATATGATCTACCAAACTCTGAGATATTTAGATATCTCCAAATCAAAAATTTCTATACACCATTCCTAAAGGGGGAGACACCATTATCCCAATTATCCATTTTTGAATCAATCTGTACAAAAGATCCATTTGTTAAAGGTACAATTTCATCACTTTATAATCAATTATATGGAGTAGCAAATCTTAATAGACCCTCTTACGTTCAGAGGTGGGAGGAGGACCTGGGACGAACTTTAGAAGACACGGACTGGTCTAACATATGGCTCACATCTAAGTCATCTTCACCCAACATCTTAGCACTGGAGACAAATTATAAAGTCCTAACTCGCTGGTACCTTGTACCCGCTAGAGTGGCAAAATATTCACCTAATACCTCAGCTCTTTGTTTTCGAGGATGCCCAGAAATAGGCACATATTTACACATATGGTGGACGTGCCCAGTAATCCAAACCTTCTGGAAGGAAGTCTTCGTGATTGCATCTAAAATATTTAAAAAAATAATACAACCAGATCCATATTTGACTTTACTTAATCTAAAACCGGAATGGTTAACACTCTCTCAATTCAAACTTATGATCCAACTAATAACGGCTGCAAAACAAACAGTGGCCAAGGCATGGAAATCTCCTACATTGGTACTAGCAGAAACAATTCACAGAATGAATAATACAATGTCCCATGCTAAGATGGTAGCCATCGATCAAAATCAAATTCCAAAATTTGAAAAACTTTGGCATCCTTGGATAAAACAACAGTTCCTGTCAAACTTCAATGACTCTGTCCTGTTGCCATGGTAACAGATTAAATGACTTACAGAGACACCCATTCTAAGGCTTCAAAGAGAACTAAAAAGAATAATAAACTGACGAGCGGGACAACCTTGTGGACCATACCTCTACCTTTCAACCCTTTTTCTTCTTTCTCTTTCCTTTTCTCCACCTTACGATTAAAGCTCATTATCAGAATTTATTTGACCTATATACACTCTACTTGTAAACAATATGTATAGTAGGTATAAATCATTTAAATACCTACAAAAGTAACTAAGGAAATGATATATATCTTTAATTTAGGTTTACGTGAACCCAATGTTTAATATTTGAAATTTCATGATATTTACCTATATAAACCCTACTGTAAAACAATGAGCTTACTTTATAGATCCTTGTAAACTTACTTTATGTATATTTATAACATTGTATACTCAATAAACTTCTTTTGACAAGGAAAATAGGGAGATGTTTTTCCCCCAGTCAGCATCTGCCCTAAACTGGTGTTCAGCCATGTGTGGTTTAAAGCAAATTCTATAGTAAGAAGGACAAATCTGTGTTCTCCAGGGCATTGACATCAGTTAGTAATATTAGAGGAGACAGACAAGCATCAATATTAATCAAATTAATATCACCACTCTTGAGAGTCTGCATGTAATGCAAAAAACAATAAATCTACTACTAAATAAAAATGTGGGGAAAAGCACATTTAAAATTAACCAAGCCTAAATAAATTAACTTACACAATAAAAAAGCGCATCTTTGTTCACATTCACCATTCTGAATGGTTACCAGAAATGAAGAGAAAGCACCTGGAGATGCTTGCATGAATAGTTCTTTACCTTGCAGACCCCGAGAGCCTCAAAGCCCCCAAACCCAGGAATCTTATGTAAAGCTCTACCACCTTCTGTGATCAGAAGCTCTGGCTCGATATCTCCTGTGCTCAACCACTGGCCCATAAATACATTGGTTGCCCTTAGCAAATAATAGTTAGGGCTGGGAGAGGGTAGGTCTAAGTTTTGTAAAGAAGATGTCTAAAAAGTGCATTTAAAGTGTTCAAGAGGTCTTGACTCTGTGGTGCTTTATAATGTGTGTAAATATACATTCGAGCATCAACAGGTGTGTGTGTGTAGTGACAACTTAGTACACACAGGTTCACTTTAAAGAACTGCTCTAGAATTCATTTCCCCAAATACAGCATTGCTGTCACAGCTGCTGCTGAGTTTTTTTGTGCTCTGGGCTCTCCAGGGAGGATTGCAGGAAAATACAGAGAATTCTCTTTGTCTCCTGACATCAGAGGCTCTGATGAAAAGCTAATGAGTATCTGTCACAGCCATACTATGATCAAGGAAGGCCTCCCCCTCTGGGGTTCCAGACAGCCATTCAAACTTGGCAGGAAACACATCTAAATGTCATCTAAAATGTGGAAATCTATTTGATACAATTATGTTTTACAAAATAGTTGGAAGGATTACTACTTTACAGAAAAAAAAAAATGAAATCACTTCACTGAATTGTACATATATGATATAGACAGACAAGGGATCTACACCTCTACAACATGTACACGCTTCAATACACATGCTAATCTTACTTGTTAAGAAGCTCATCAGCCTCAGCGATAGGCAAAGCAGGATCCTCTGAAACAGTAGAGCCAGAACTGAGAGCAAAAGGACAGGAGGAAAGAATGGAAAAAGGGCAGAGAAAGCAACCAAAAGGGGAAAAACAAAATTAATCTGTTAGCCACACAAAAAAAAGCGTTAGTCCTGACATGATCACATGACCCAGAATTAAGAGCAGCACCTTTGATCACAGACAGGAGTAAAAGCAGCACAACACATTTTTTAACATTAAGGAACTCTGAGCCTTATAGCTCTGATGTGAAAATATAATTTGTTATATAAACCGTGATGGAGGTGTAATGGTCTTGAGACTGTACTACAGTCATTATCATCTTAATGGGTCACACTCAAAAAGGAATTTAGTTACCATATGGTACCATGCTCTCATACCACATGCAAGTTCTAGGGCAAAAATGTGCTTCTATTCAACCACTCTACAACTGAAGCCACTGGCCTGAACTTAGGCAAGCCATAGATGATGTGATTAAAGATAATGGCCCGATTCCCCCATCAACACAGTCAGTGTTGATCGGGGAATCCCTCCCATGAAGCTATTGTGTTCTCCCAGTGAGGGGGCGTAGGGAGCCGTCCCTGCTGGGAGAACATAATTATTGCTAGCAGCTATAGCCACTGGCAATAATCGCATGTAAATATCCAACATTCTGTTTGTACCCAAGCCGATCGATGGATCGACTTGGGTACACTCAGCCTGCCCATAGACGATTAGAATCTCAGCCAGTTCAGAAGGGACCGGCCGGGATTCGAACCAACTATGGTCGGCTTAACTCTACAACTGAAGTGACTGGCCTGAACTAGAATGTAGTCAGAGCTCCCAGTTGGTCTAGTGCTGTCCACAAGTGCCTATAGAGTAAAAAGGAGCAAATTAAAATAGAGCTGAGCGATGAGAAAGAGGCAAAAAAAGGAGCTTGTCAACAATACATAGAAAAGATGATTTGAATGCAGAGAATCTTTTTAGGGTCTGATCTGGTGCTGTATCTAGCAAGTTTTATCGAAACACATAGGGGTTGATTTACTAAAACTAGAGTGCGCAAAATCTGGTGCAGTTGTGCATGGTAGCCCATCAGCTTCCAACTTCGCCTTGACCAAAAAAAAAAAAAAAAGAGAAAAAACTGGAAGCCAATTGATTTCTATGCAGAGCTGCACCAGATTTTTTAGCTCACATGCATTAAAGTGATTGTAAGGCTTCGTTTTTTTTTTTTTTTCTAAATAACATGTCATACTTGCCTCCACTGTGCAGTTCGTTTTGCTCGACTTCTGGGGTCCCCCAGCGTTGGTAGCTCCTCCCCGCATCGTATAACCCCCTAGAGGAAGCATTCTCCCAGGGAGTCACCTTGTGGGCGCGCTCCCAAGTCTAGCATTTGCGTCCATAGATGCAGAATGCCGGACTCGGCCCCCCCCCCCCCGGCGCCACGTCATTGGTTTTGATTGACAGCAGCGGGAGCCATTGGCTGCGCTGCTATCAATCTATCCAATCAAGAGCTGAGACAACGGGAAGAGCGTATCTCCAGTGTGTGAATCACAGGACTCAGGTGAGTAAAATATGGGGGGGGGGGGGGGGGGTCAGTGACAGAAGTTTTTTCACCTTAAGCATCTTATATTGCATGCTTGCTGGTCTGCGGTGTGAAACACTGTCAAGACAGATTGTACTTTAATTTTTTTTTTACTTTAATAAAATGTCACAAAATGACATTTCGTTAAACTCTATGCACCACGGTGCCATGATGTGCGATGTGCTTTGTAAAATGTAGCCATACTGCTTTTATGTGCAGCGTACCTTAATATACCGTCATGGTGTGAACAGGGCACAAGGAAAAATATTCCTTAAAAAGGGGTTGTACAGCCTGTACACCTACAGGTAAGCATATAATAAGGCTTACCTGTAGGTACCGTGAATATCTCCTAAACCTGCACCGTTTAGGAGATATTCACTGTATCCGCGTGTGCAGACAACATCGGCACATGCGCACTGAAGAAATGGCTCGCTCGTGCCATTTCTTCAGTAGCTGTGCCGTGACCAGCGCAGCTACTGGCATACTAGCTCATTACGCCTTTGTGTTACAGGTTGTTTGTTTTTTTTCCTGAGAGTTTACAACCACTTTTAATCTATGCAAAATGCAGGTCAAAAGACATGGTATTAACAAAACCTTGTTGGATTGGACAAAAATTAGCCCGCTGTGTCAAGCATTATACTCATTCCTGCGTAAGAGCATCCAGAGACAGCAATTAGTCTTGACAATGGCAACCTTAAGCCATCCATACATGGCTCAAAATTCGGTCAGTTCAGCATGGACCGGACGAATTTTGATCCATGTATGGGTAGGGAGGTTGTACAGATGTTGATCTACTGCTAGACTTTTGTACAACCGCCCTGTTGGAAAATTTCTGCTCTATCGGCACTGCCAGCTATAGCCGGCAGCATTAAAGTGGAGTTCTAACCCAAAAAAAAAAAAAAAAAATAGTAATGTGTTTAAAAAAAAAAAAAAAACATTTGGAGAAAAATTTTTTTTTACTCACCTCTAAATGCCTGTTGCTAGGGGGTCCCTAGCAATCTGCCTCCTTTGGTGCCTGGGCTCCTGACGTCACTTCCCTCGGCGCAGGAAGGGAGATTGCCTCTCTCCCCTCCCTCTTGTCAATCATCTGGGACACGTGACCGGTCCCAGATGATTGCGGGGCCAGTGACAGCACGCGGCACAGCTCGCGCATGCGCAGTGGGTGCCTGGCTGTGAAGTCACAGCCAGGCACCCACAGTTAGAATGCTGGCGCCGCCGAGCGGAAGGGGGTGGACGAGCGGGGCTTCGATCCGCCGCATCGCTGGACCCTGGGACAGGTAAGTGTCCAATTAAAAGTCAGCAGCTGCAGTATTTGTAGCTGCTGACTTTTATTTTATTTTATTTTAAATGGGAACCCCGCTTTAATCAGTGTATTCCGACAGCGTAGCTGTCGCCCACTGTCAGAATACAATAGCTCAGCAGGAAGGATTCCCCCATTCACACATTTGTTGGTTGAACCAAAAAAAAAAAAAAACCTATTGGAAAGTTCTGATTGGCTTCATGTTTATATGAACGGTACAAAGAAGGACATATTCATAAAAGACAGGAACTGAAGAAGATGCGCTGCCACATTAAAGTTACCCTAGAGCCACATGTGGTTGCCAGCTCACTGATCTCTAATTATTAAGGGTTCAGTAGCTGTACTGTAGTACTGCCTCAAAGGCCATCATGCTAATGTGGGAAAGAACACTGGCGACTCCTGTAGCGTGTGATCTGAACAGCCTGGTTTCTTCAGGAAATGGTTGAAAAATGTAGTGAACACTGATAATGATATCTACCGAGCATGCCTTAATTTTTACTAAATCAGCCCTTACTCTGAAGGCTGGTCTGCATTGACCAACAGGGACGCAGGACTTTCAGAGGGCGGGTCCAAGTCACTGTACACCATCCAATCATAGGCAGGCACAGCAAGACAGACAAAGACAAGAAACAATCCCACCAGCAGCAAAACAAGAAAAGGAAGACAAAGACCAAAAGAGAAGACAGAAAACTCACATGCAATTAGACAGTAGACAGACAAATAGCGGCATACACACAGCTGTACAATATAAAGTGATGTATTAACAAAAACAACCTCACCCCTATATAACACTAGGAAAGGCTAGGTGAAACATATCAGAAGACGAGAGATGGAAATACAGCATCCCACTCCTTCACGGACGACAGCCATACAGACCAAATTTGATGCAGTGTGCGGCGTATGGTCTGAGCACTGACAGGCTGATCCCCCCCCTACCCCTTCAACCTCTGCAGCAATGTTGGCAGCACTCATACGTCTATTTCCCAAAGACAACATCTGGACATGACGCTGAGCACGTGCACTCAACTTCTTTGGTCGACCGGGCCTGTTCTAAGAGGAACCTGTCCTGTTAAACCGCTGTATGGTCTTGGCCACCATGCTGAAGCTCAGTTTCAGGGTCTTGGCAATCTTCTTATAGCCTAGGTCATCTTTATGTAGAGCAACAATTCTTTTTTTCAGATCCTCAGAGAGTTGTTTGGCATGAGGTGCCATGTTGAACTTCCAGTGACCAGTGAGTGCGATAACACCAAATTTAGCACACCTGCTCCCCATTCACACCTGAGACCTTGTAACACCAAGGAGTCACTGGGGAGAGAAAATAGCTAATTGGGCCCAATTTGGACAGTTTCACTTAGGGGTGTACTCACTTTTGTTGCCAGCGATTTAGATATTAATGGCTGTGCGTTGAGTTATTTTGAGGGGACAGCAAATTTACACTGTTATACAAGCTATACACTCACTACTTTACATTGTAGCAAAGTGTAATTTCTTCAGTGTTGTCACCTGTGAGGGGTGTACTCCCTTTTGTAAGATACTGTAGAAGTAAAGATGCAGCTTAAGCCTGAGCTCCTCCTGGCTATGTTCCTCTGGTTTTTCCCCTATTTTTTGCCCCTCATTTTCTATATACAGTGTTTTATAATGTAAATACTATATAAAGCTATAGGGGCATACTTTCAGGAGCAATAATATACAAGGCAAATGTGTTTCACTCAAACAAATCATTGCAATTCGACTTAGGTTTAAGGATTGCAGAATACCTTAGAAAGTTCTCGTCAGTACCAGGAGCTACAGAAGCAGTGGCAGAGGGAGAGTCAGAAAAAACATCCACCAGGAGGTTTCCAGCACTGGGTGCTGCTGATCCTGTTACAGGAGCACTCCGCAAACCAAGGAGATCAGCAGATGGCGATGGGGTAGACTGTGAAAACAAAGCCCATGGTGAAACAGGTTTTATAAAGCTTGTAACATTCTACTGGATACCTGCACTGAGGAAAATATATGGACCTTCACTGCAGATAGTTGTTCATAGACAAACTCATAATTACTAAACCAATTAGATCACTACGGCAGAAAAGCAACGGTATTCTGAGACAACCTTTATTATATTAAGTGTATGTTCCCTTTAAACAAATTAAAGTGACGAACTGCAATTAGAAACACCCAATGTTTTGTCAATATACATTATATGCAGGTACAGTACTGTGAAAAGGTATTTGCCCCCTTCCTGATTTTTTTTACTTTTTTTTGCATATTTGTCACACTTAAATGATTCAGTTCAACAAACAAATTTTATTACACAAAGACAACCCGCATAAATACAAAATGCAGTTTTTAAATGAGGATTTAATTTATTAAGGGAAAAAAGCTGTCCAAACCTGCCTGGCCCTATGTGAAAAATTACCCCCTAAACCTAATAACTGGTTGTGCCACCCTTGGCAGCAACAACTGAAATCAAGCATTTTCGATAAATGGAAAATTTTTACTTACCGTAAAATCCGTTTCTCTGAGTTCATTGACAGACACAGCTTTCTTTATTCAGAACGGTAGGATTATATCATCTACACAGGAGTAGGACTAGGCAGAACAAAAAAACAACCCTGGCTATGCTATGGGCTGTCCTCCGTCAGTATATAACCCCCTCCCTGCTCTAGGTATTCAGTTTAGTAGCAAGCAGTAATAGAAGTATCAAAAAACTCCATAGAGGGGTGGGTGCTGTGAACTCAGAGAAACTGATTTTACGGTTAGTAAAAAATCCTATTTTCTCATTCATTCATTGACAGACACAGCCTTCTCTATTCAGAACGGTAGGGACGTCCCAAAGCAGTGCTGAACATGAGGGGTGGAACAGCGAAAAATCCCAAGGCTAACACAAAAGCCAACCAGGTAACAGGAGCTTCATACAGGACAACTAGAACCCAATCTGAACGATACCCCTTCAAGAGGGATTAGACCCCGCACCCGCAGATGCCAACCCATTCACTTCGTAGAACTTGTGAAAAATGCGCCACGAACGCCTGAAGACAGAAGGCCCAAGACGCACTAGGAGCCTGAAAAGAATGCGCCGTAACAGGGTAAGCATGAACCCAATTCCTGACAGAATAGTCATCATCTGTCTGATCCATCCAGAAGAAGGTTGCAGAAGAAGCAGACAACCCCATTCTTGGCCTGTCCATGAGTACAGAGAGCCTGACCTCCAAAAGACTCAGTGGCTGGAAAATACAACCGAATCCCCCACACCACATCCCGGGCAGATAAGGCAAATTCCTTGGTATGTGTTGCCAGGGACACAAGAAAGGAAACACAATGTCCTTGTTCAAATGCAAACCCAGGGATGAAACTATAGAAAAGGGCGAAGCACCGCCTAAGCCTGGATAAGGTGAACGAGAAGATAACGCCACCGTTTTCAACACCCTGTGAGCAGAGGTAAAAGCCACCAAGAGGCCACCTTCCGAGTGGAATCTCGAGAGAGAGAGAGAGAGAGAGAGAGAGAGAGAGAGAGAGAGAGGAGAGAGAGAGAGAGAGAGAGAGAGAGAGAGAGAGAGAGAGAGAGAGAGAGAGAGAGAGAGAGACTCCTGGAGAACCAAAAACACTAAGTTCAGAAGCCACGGCGGTAGAAAAAAAAACAAAAAAACAAAAAACGCACAGAAACAGACATCTAACCCCTTGAATAAAAAAGGTACGCACCAGGGAGCGCGAGACCAGGGGATGCTGAAGACGACCACCCAGGCTGACACCTGGCCCTCGATGGTACTCGAAGCGCATTCCTGCTAAACCCCCCCCGTAAATGGGGGTCGGAATTGGAGCCACCTAAAAAGTTAATTAAATTAGTTAAATTAAAATCTCCTAATAGATGGACTCCCTAGCCATCAACAGTGTCGGAACTGTCGCACCTGGCTCAACACAGCCAGGCCATTAAAACCAGTGACTCTAAGGCAGGATGGAAGAACGGCCCTGGGCCCATAGATCCTTCCTGAGAGGCAGTCAACAAGGAACGCCGGCGACCAGGCGCACACGGTCGGCATACCCAGACCGAATGGACCCATTTCGGGTATAATAGAATGAACCCCCGTAGCCACAATCCTGCGTAAAAGCCGCAACAGAAGCTGGAGAGGAGGAAAAGCATAGGGAAACGTCACTGGCCCCATGGGCCACCAGAGAAACCCGTAACCTTACCAGGAACCTTGGTACCATCCAGTTGAACCAGGACACCAAGAGAACTACCGCATGAGTGTCCCAGCGGGAACAAACCCAAAGAAATGCGGCCCTGTGAAGGGCCCATCTGTGGTCCAACCCTCGCCACTCCTGGAATGCATACACTGGAAAAGGGCCGGACGAAACGTTCTGCTCATCGGGGAATACTGGCAACAGCCAGGGCCGCCACAGCCTATTTGACCCGCACTGGCGAAGGGCCTAAGCCATCGTGGTTGCCTTGTCTGACTAGAACCATACCGGGAGCCCCTGAAGTCGATCCGTTCATGATCCAGACTTAGCCTGATCGCTCGAAGTTCCAGGATATTACCCGGTAGTCTGGACTCCACCAGCGTACAATGACCCTGAGCAGAGCTCAGTCCCAGGACATCCTACCCGGACCGACTGGCATTGGTGGTCACTCTGTTTAATATAAGGGGAGAAAGGATTTATCCCGCTGAAGAACCGGAGAGCAAGCCACCAGACCAGGGAATCCTGGTTTCCTAACTCAGCCGAATCTGATTGTCCCAAGACCTCGGGCATTTGTCTCATGCCAGGATCTCCCTGAAGGGAGTTTGTATGGAACTGCGCAAATGGAATCTTTTCAAAAAGGAAGAAACTCACACCCAACACCCACACGCAGGTCCGCAGAGGGCCTACCTGCCGGACAGAAAAATAAAAAACGCAGCATGCAACTTCTGGCGTTTGTCTAAGAAGAAAACATGCTGGCTAGAGCTGAAGCTTGGGCTTAGATAATCCGACGTTCTGGAAGGGCCCAAGCAGACTTCAGATAGTATAGATGCCTACTGAAACCAGTCAAGGTCTGTATAGAAACTACATTGCCCCTCGGGGTAGCCGAGGAGTGACAGAAGAAGATTGTTCAGGCAGCCAGGACTGCAAACCCCCACAGATGCAAGCACGCCCGATTCGGGGCCAACACCTCGCGAATACCCGAGGAGTAGTGGCCAGACTATGCGCTGATCATGCGCCTCACCCACAGCAAAACGGAGGAAGTGCTGGATTCAGGCACATAACGGAATGCGTAAATAAGCATTCGTGATGTCGATAGAAACCAGAAGGTCCACATGATGAAGGGGTGCTGCCGCCGTGCTAACGGACTCCATCCTGACCTTCTGTACCCACACAATGCAGGTCAGGGCCTTAAACTGTTCCCGACATGGGAACCGTGACAACCACACTCTGCAGCAAGGGAGCTTTCATATCCCCTCCGCGGAGAACAATAAGCGGTCCAGCAGTAGACGCCCATTGGAATGATTGACATTCAGTGTAGCCCCCAAAATACCTGTCTAAGCACCACTGAGGAGAGCTTAGAAGCTCAGCAACCAGGGGAACTACGTCCAAGAGGCATAGCTGACATACTGCAGTGCCTAGACCATAGGTACGGCAATACAGCAAAGGCAGGGGGATTCCCAAATGGGTACCTCACAGCAAGCATTTTATTTTGATTTTAAACACAAATGCACTTTAGACCCTCCCAGTCTTCAAGGACAATATTGTTAAGCTAAGAGGGAAAAGGGAACGCTTTCGCTGCACAAGACGGCTTATGAGGTATCGGCTCTCCGCCGCAGCCACCGCTGCATCCCCCATCTTGAAAGGTTCCTGCACAGATGTATTAAGTGCAAAAAACAGCGCTTTTTTGTGCCCTACTGCAGTCATCCTCACTCCCTGACAAGATAGGGAGCGTGGCCACCACCCCGCAAGGTGGGCCATGTCCTCAGAGCCAGATAGGAGACAGAGGGGGGAGGGCAGGGATGCCATATACTAAGCTATATGCCTAAGTGCTACCCTAAAAAACACAGGAAGAGGGGGCCACCAACTGGAACCTCCCACCGCCCGAGGTCCACATATGGGATGTCGACCAAGGCCCCGCACAGGGGGCGCAGACCGAGGGCCCCCGCACAGGGGGCACGGATCCAGGAGGCCACAGAAGCCGCGGCCCAATAGGTACAAAAATGCGGCCCAGTAGGCCGCAAAAGCCACGGGATAAATTTTGGCCGCCCGCTGCGAGCACGCAGCCCACTGTGGGACCGGACAGCCGATCGGTAGGCTGCGGCCTAAACTCTCGGACCTCCAAGCCGGTAGGCTGAAATGCCACAGCCTAAATTTCCGGCCGCGAGTAGGGTAGGCCGTAAAGCCACGGCCTAAATTTGTGGCCCCCTAGCTGGTAGGCCGCAAGGCCGTGGCCTAAATTATGGCAGCCACTCACCTCCCAGGCCCAACCCTAGATGCCCCCCCCCCCCAGTAACAACCCAAAGCTGGAAAAGGGGAACCATGTCCCAAAGCCCCTAGGCCGGGAGCCTGGGCCTCACCAGGGATGGGGGGGTTGAGGAAGGGGGAAGGAAGGGGGGTGGAGAACCACGGAGGGACCGATCACCCCCCAGGGAGTACCCCGGAGTGGTGTGGGAAGGAGAGGAGGGGACCCCTTACCTCTCTAGCGAAAAGGTAGCAGGTAGCGCTCCCAGACACATCCTCCTCGCCACCGAAGTGGGGGGTTGTCGGCCATGAGGAACGCTGTAACACAGGCACGAGACACGGTCGTATGCGACCTCGTGAAACGTTTAACTCGCAGGGCCAGCCCCTGTCCAGTGTGTAGCTGTGGTCTGCGCACGCTTGCTGGCCAGACTGGGGCAACCACTGGATCAAGCATCCAGCCCGTCGCCCAGCCCGGCAGTTGATTGTAGATCTCACCGGAAAAAATCCAGAAAAAAAAGAGAAAATAACAAACAAAAAAAATTCCCAGGACTAGAGATCCCAGCAGGGAAATAGGTCCTTACTCCTGAATACCTAGAGCAGGGAGGGGGTTATATACTGACGGCGGACATCCCCATGGGCGTAGCCAGGGGTTGTTTTGTTTTTGTTCTGCCTAGTCCTACTCCTGTGGAGTTTATATAACCCTACCGTTCTGAATAAAGAAGGCTGTGTCTGTCAACGAACGAATGAGAAATAAGTCTTTCACATCACTGTGGAGGAATTTTGGCCCACTCTTTGCAGAATTGTTTTAACTAGAGTTTTTGAGCAAGAACAGCCTGTTTAAGGTCATGCCACAGCATCTCAATCGGATTTAAGTCTGGACTTTGACTAAGTCACCTTAAAACCTTCTTTGAGGGATTCAGAGGTGGAGTTTCTGGTATTTTTCAGATCACTGTCCTGCTGCATAAACCAAGCGCAATTGGGTTATGCAGTGGTAGACATTTTCCATCAAGATTTTCCTGTAGAGCGCAGTCTTCCAGGTCATGAAGCTGCAAAGCTTTACAAGTTCTTTTTATGAAATGCTGTGTTAGTTTTACACCAGATGTAACGGGACGCACATGCCTTCCAAAAAGTTCAACTTTGGTTTCATCAGGCCACACAATATTTGCAGTAATCCAGAATTTTTTTTTTTTGGCAAATGCGAGACAAGGCTTTGTGTTCTTTTGGTCAGCAGTGGCTTTCGCCTTGGAACTCTCCCATGAGTGCCATTTAATTTTTCACCTAGGGCCAGGCAGGTTTGGACAGCTTTTCTTCCCTTAACAAATTAAATCATCATTTAAAACCTGCATTTTGTATTTACTCGGGTTATCTTTGTGTAATATTAAAATTTGTTTGATTATCGGAATCATTTAAATGTGATAAATATTCAAAAAGAAAAAAAACAGGAAGGGGCCAAATAATTATCACTTTTGTATACTTCTCAGTCAGACTGTAAAATACAATGTTTATCTCACAGTACTTGTATAGTTATCCAGATAATTTAAAAACTCACTGCAGTGCTGGGTGTAGGTTCCACTCCACCGTTAATCTCAGCGTTCGGATCCTTCTTTCCTTCTTCTAACTCACTAACTGCACCTGGTCCTTTCTTCTTCTTCAACTTGGCCAGAATAGAGGACTCTCGTTCAGGGAAAGGTGGCATCTCCTCCAGCACTGTAGCCTAGACATACAGGCACACAATAGCAACATTCTAAAATGACTTTAGTGAAAAAGATTTGAAGTAGAGTAAGCACGTTGGTTGAATTACATGTAGCAATCAGATTTTACCCTTTATTTTGTTGTACAGATAAAATAAATAAAAAATTCTATGGTAAAACATCCAGGAGCAACAGGGGAATTTCCAATTAAAAAGGAACACAATTATTCAAAATGCAAAATACAGCATAAAACACTGTAAAATGTGATGGAACAATATGCCTTCTTAGCGGCCACCCTACATTAAAACTAGAGCTGCACGACTCTGGCCAAAATCAGAATCACATTTTTTTTTCTTAGAATAAAGATCACGATTCTCTCAGGATTCTCACGGCGTAACATCATCTTTCACGTTATACAAAAAAATTGGGCTAACTTTACTGTTTCGTTTTAACTCGGTAAAGTACACTAAATATAGCTGGCTTGTAGAATAGTTAAAACATGAAATGCATTGTTTTTAAAATGTTAGAAAACTACCCCCCCCCCCAAATTAATGAAAGTTACTGGAGTCCCTTTCAAGCTGGACTTTCCAAAAATGCCAACTTAACTTAGCAGAAGGATATTCTGATAACTGCTTAAAGCAGAACTCCAGCCAAAAAATTTTTTTCCATGTCCTTGTTGCTGATCGCCTACCTTCACCAACTTTGCCATTCATGTTCTTCTGAGCTCTGTAGTTGCTCTGTAATGGGCTGCTGAACTTGCTGCAAAAACTGTTACTGCCTGCTGACATCCTGTTTGTAAGACCGCTGGATTCAATCCATCTCCTCAGCTCAGCCAGCGGTCTGGCATGCCCCCTTGTAGTCCTCTGAAAGCCGAGCAGGGAGTTCTGTTTCCGGTCTGTGCCGCCCATGGTCGAGGTGTCCTTCTCTCACCTCCCTCGTCCTTGACTGGTGGTACGCCCCTCCACCCCCCCCCCCTCCTGCTATCCCTGTGCAGAGCGGGGATTATTATCAGTAACCAGTTGTATGACACAGCACGGATCTCCCACTGTGTCAGGTATTGTATACGAGAACATAGATCGTTGGTGTCCCGCCATCCTCCATGATGATTGACAGCGCACTGTGCCAATTGTGCCATTTTAGATTTAAAGAGGTCTGGCTCCAGTTTGCGGAAGTGACCTCATCCCCCTGGTTGTCGGCGTGCGCTCCAACAACACGAAGTGTCAGCAGCCATCCAGCACCAAGGATGCGTTTCACTTCAATGATACCCGGCAGTCCATGCCCTAATGCCTGTGACCAGTGTACCTTTGTGAGTACCAGGTTTTCAGCTTTTATTAAAGATTATGTAATTTACTGCATCTAGAGTGGCGTCTTTGTTTTATCTCCCGGGCATTCACAGCACATGCGCCGCTGACGTCAGTGGCTGCATGCAAAGTGAATATTTCCTAAACCTTACAGGTTTAGGAGATATTCATTTTACCTACAGGTAAGCCTCATTATAAGCTTACCTGTAGGTAAAAATTAAAAATAAGGGTATACAACCTCTTTAAACGAAATTTCACAAATAATGAAAACTGTTTAGTGTTTTGTGTGGGGGGTGTACTAACTGGGGATTTTTTGAAAATCCTCGAGTTCTGCTTTAACAGAAAATGGATATTTGATGCACATTTACAAACAACTAACCAACACATGAGATAACGGTCATTAAAGAGTATCCACTCTTATGATCGATAAAAAATTATTTGAAAAAAAAAAAAGTATCCAAACCCTAGAACAAAAATGTAATGTTTTGCAGCTTGACAGTTCTTCGACATGGACATATCGAAGTCCATTGTATGGGTTTTTTATACACTTTAAAGCTGCCCATACATGGAGCACAATTGGCTCCATCATCTGCCTCCTGCCTGACATTCTTCGATGAAAAATAAATAAATAAAAAATAATCCAAAAGGGTCCAGGCGGAAAATTGTCAGCCAAAGAGCGCCTGCAGGGCCAGCTGTAATAGTACAATAACCACAGCAGGAGATTCATCCATTCATGCTGTGTGGCAAGGATGGAGGAATTGGTTAGATATCTTTATGCGCAAGGCCAGATTAAGAGATGCCGTAAGTAATTCATTTACTGTATATTAGGAAACCTAACTGTAAGCTTATATTGACAGTTTGACCATAAGATAGGCACAAAATTTAGAGAGGAAGAACGTTATACCTGCCTTTAGCTGTATCTCGTAGGACCCTTTCACACCAGAGAACCGATCAGCAGATTACCAGACCGGATGCCGGCAGGTGTCAGTGGACACATGTCCGCTGACATCACCCGCTCCATAGAGAACAATGGGTGTTCCGATGGGGTCCGCCTGAAAAATGGACAGGCGGACCCGATCGGAACACCCATTGTTCTCTATGGAGCGGCGGATGTCAGCGGACATGTGTCCACTGACACCTGCCGGCATCCGGTCTGCTAAAAACAGACATATGGGGATCCGCTCCCCATCTGTTCGGCGGATCAGATGACAGTCGGATGGAAAAGGACAGGCAGTCAGTTTCCATCTGAACGCCTCAAAGAAAACAGCAGGCTGCATCCTTGTCCGCTCTCTACATAGCAGGGAGATTTCCTGCCGAGCAGGTGGATCCGCTTGAAGGAATCCACCCCGTCTGAAAGGGGCCTAAACCTAAATTGACCTGCATTATAGTACTATGCACAAGTATTTAAGGTGATCCCCTTTTTCTAAACAGAAATAGTAAAGACAGACACGGAAAGATAGAAAATCTCTGCAAGTGGCATGCATTTCCAATTGTATTGGGATATTTATAGCCACCTGTACATAATAATAATAATAAAAATTCTTACAAGGACATCAGTGCTTGCAATAGAGCTGAGTTTCAGGTACTCTACTGCTCTCTGCTGAAGCTCCACATCTGCATTTCTGATTTGACTATCTGAACGTAGCACATCTTGAATAGTGGGTTTGGTTTCAGGGAATAAGTTGATGAACTTGATGTAGGTGGAGAGGAGAAGGGCTCGAGTTGACACGCTGCACAAGTGAAACTTCGAATGCAGTAGGTTGAACTGTACCAGTGGGCTGGAGGGGAAAGCAGAATTTTCAAGTCGATGCATTTTATTTCATGAACCATAGAGTACACATTGGGGTTACAAACCATGAAGGATAAAAAGAAGCTGTTGCTCATAGGTAAATATCAGGTACTAACTTCCAGTATTTTTATTTTAGCACATGTAGCGGTTTGGCTGGCTAACTTGAAAATTTACAGTGGAAATTTACTCTAAACAGATTTTTTTTTTTTTTTTCTTTCGTGGGGGAAAAAATAATTTAGCGTATACAATTGCGACAAGTCCTATTGCTATTAAAATGCTTTTCAATCTGCAGCTCTGTAATTTTCTGAAAATGCAATGCAATATGGGTACCTAGAGGTGTTCTGTACACACAATGTACCCCTGCTTGTGTGATTGGCTCACTGATTTTGCCAGAAGTCTGCCCTAAGATACAAGTGAGATTTCAGGCATCCCCTGCTACAAAAATGTAATTTTTGGTGAGATACTTCCAATAGGAAATGACATCTAAAAAGGGATACAGGCCCAGCAGCTTTCCTCATTAGAGCCCTGCAGGTGCAGCAGCTGATTGATAATTATTAAACCACTACCATTTGGATACAATTACACAAGGATTTCTTCAGAATAACAAAAAGGTAGCAATCTGCAACAAAGTTTGTTAAAATCCTTGTGATGTACATAGATCACCCAGAGGGGAATGTTTTCTTTTCAACAAAAGTGGAGTTATGCTTTAAAGTCTTGAATAGAGTGGGAAGTTTTATAAGATTTGCCATTTTTTTTTTCAGTCCTTGAGGAGATTCTCATTCCAGTGGTTTTTATCTTTCCTCACTCAATCCACAACTTTAAAGTATTTTCTGGATTTCATGTTTAAAGCGGTTGTAAAAGTTCAAATTTAAAATAACAAAACATGCTATATTTACATGCCCTGTGCAATAGATTTGTGCAGTTTTCGAGATTCTTCTGGGGTCCCCCGCTGGCACTCCTCTTCTGAGTGCCCCATAGCAAGCCACTCATGCGGGCTCAATCCAAAGCCGCACTGTGTGTGTGTGTGTACACACACACAGTATAGTTCAGTCCCGACCCCACTTTCAGGTTATGATTGACAGCAGTAGGAACCAATGGCTCCTGCCGAGCCATCTGTGAGAAGAGAGGAAAGAGGAGCAGTGTTGCTGCAGACAGGCACAGCGCTGGATGGAGATCGAGCCCAGGTAAATATTTTAGGGAGTACTGGGGGGAGCTGACATGGTAAGCAGAGAATGCATTAAGGTAAAAAACCTTTTACCTTTACAAACACTTTAAAGTTCTGCTGTGTCCTTGGAAAGTAGAAAACCCAAGGAACCGGTTAAAATAAATAAATAAATTCAAGTCACACGCAACCTCGCATGCCAAACTGACTTTTTGAATATCTACAGACACAAAATTGACTGTTTTGTCACCTATGATTACCTGGACCTAGGGTCTCCTGCAATAAGATTACCAAATTCTCCAAGGATATATCCTCCTACTTTTACCATGTTCTCATGGCAGGCAGGAGCCTGAAGCGCCTGAAAGATATATAAAAAAAAAAAAAATGAATTACTGTTCTGCTTACCAAGTTACAGAATTCACTTACAAATAATCAGCAATAAAAAAAAAAAAAAAAAAAAAAAAAATGAATAATTGAAGGATTTAAAATAGAAGATTAGAAGCTAGAGCAACCAGAGGAACAAAGCAGAGCAACCACTAGCAGGCAGTGCTTTAGTGGGAACAGAACTAGGAGAAGGACAGTTTAAGAGCTGCAGATTTTACCTCAAAAACGGTTTTGGCCGCATAGCCTTGCACATCATCCCGGTTAATAACAATTTGGATGACACGGTACCAGACTTCCTCACTGACATAATCTCCAGCAATGCGGATCAAGTTCAGGATAGTGTCCACGTACCAGCTGTAATCCACAGCATACTTCTCAGCTAGAACGGCCACTTTCAGAACCTGTTTTCAAATAAAACAGATGAAAAAAAAAAAACACATGTAAAATTCATAGTCACGGGATTAAATGTTTTAAACATTGAACTCTGCTTCTCACATCTGAAGACATTTTGAGATTGTGGTACAGCCTGTATTTCCATACATGACTAACGTCTTGAGAATTTAAGACCATGAAAGAATAAGGTTGCACTCAAGAAAAATTATCTATGGCAAATTCTGAATCCTCTGCTCAGATTATACCACCTAGCTAGTCTTGAAAGCTTTAGGTTACCCTGTGCGAAATAAAACTCTTAAAGTGAACCTAAGAGTAGGGACCACAATTGGTGCTTTACTAGATTTGTTAGCCAGCAAAGACTCTTCTGCGGAGTGCATGCTTTGTTACTAAAAGCTTAACCTCGACTTTGAATATAACCCACACCCCAAGAGCGGAGCCCTGCATTGTCTTTCACTTGTCCAGTGAGAGTGCCTTACAAAGGTGCTCTTATGAGACGGGCTGGCTAATGCACATATTTAGTTTAGGTGCAAAGTTGAAAAGCTGAGTCGTTAGTAACAAAGTAAAGCCAAGATCAGATGGAAGGAAGAATGTAGGATTAGCAGTTACGTAAAATGCCCAAGTTTCTAAAATATGAAGAGCGGTAAATTGAAATGATTCTGTGCTTATATATCAGAGATCTGATTGTGAGAAGGAGAAACTCTTTAAACAATGTATGCAAGCCCTATCTGTGGACTTCTCTTATTTGCTCCTCTTTGGTCTGAAAAATAAACCACTTGAAAAAAAATGAAGCCCTCAGTTCTTAACATGGACTACAGAATAATTAGTCTTGTCTTATGTTGTAGAGATGTCAGAGTTGGAGTGGTTGAGTAGTTTAGCTACAAATACAGTGAGCAGGGATGATACCACTCAGTCCACACAAGAAAAGCTGTGTCTTCCAAGTCCATAAAAAGGCTTAGGAGCCAAGTACATCGGTGACACATCAACAGGCATTTTCCAGTCTTTAACCTCTTCCTGCCCGCCCAATGACGGTTGGGCGGCACGGCTCTCGTTCTGGGTGGACGTCATATGACGGCCCTCCAGAGGGACTTGGGGCGCGCAGCGCGGCAACCACGGCAGCGCCGTGTTGCTGGGACATGTCGCGACTCTGATCTGTGTAAAGAGCTGCGGCTCTTTAACCATGTGATTGGCTGTGTCCAACCACAGTCAGTCACATGTAAAACACAGAGATGCCAGTAATCGGCGCGCCTTGTCTCACACTGACAGAGTGTGAGGAGAGGAGAGCCGATCAGCATCTCCTCACAGAGGACATCTAGGGATGTAATCAGGGCATTGATCATCAGTGCCCTGATTACAATTATGTGCCAAACAGTGCCAGCAATGCCACTGCCAGCAATCAGTGCTGGCCATCAGTGATGCCAGTCAGTGCTGGCCATCAGTGACGCCAGTCAGTGTCCACCAGTGCCGCCTATCCGTGCCCACCATCAGTGCCAATAAGTGTGGCATATTCGTGCCTCATCAGTGCCACCTAATCAGTGCCCATAAGAGCTGCCTCATAAGCGACCATCAGTGAAGGCGAAAAGTTACTTATTTTAAAAATTTACTGACAGAAACTAAAGAAAACACTTTTTTTAAAAAAAATTTTTGGTCTTATTTTTTTTTAGGAAAAAAAAAAAAAAAAAAACAGGAGTGATTAAATATCACCAAAAGAAAGCTCTATTTGTGTGAAGAAAATGATAAAAATTTCACATTGTTACAGTGTAGCATGACCACGCAATTGTCATTCAAAGTATGACCGCTCAGAAAGCTGAAAAATGGCCTGGGCAGGAAGGGGGATGTAAGTTTACTGTATTGAGGTGGTTAAAAGAATTAGAGGGTGCATTTTCTTTGCCTCGAAACATCCTTAAAATTCCCCTACGCAACTGATGAAGATAAACACGAAGCAAAACCACACGATAAACACTATCACTGTAGAAAAAAACAAAAACAAAACATTCATAAGCAAATGGATAAAGTGTAGGCTACACTGCTAAGTGAAGCAGCTATTATGCAGTCTGATTGCAAAGAACCAAACCCACTTACAATTTCCTCACGAATTGAGTAGTCCGCGGTTTCCAGGTAGCTCAACATTTCGGATACAATCTGCTTAGCATTTGTACGATCACACATTGCATACAGGAGGTCAGCAGCCCGCTGTCTTACACTTACATCCCTCTCTGTCTACAGAAAAAAAAAAAAAAAGATAAAAATAGTATCGGCAAATTTAGTGAGTGCAAAACAAAGAAACACATCTTTTTGATTCTCCAATTAAAGAATTTCACCTTTAAAAGAAAAAAAAAAAAATGACAAATTACAAAAAATTTTACTATTTTTTTTTTCTTAGTAGCCTGTAGAGCATTGCACCCACAATCAGCAGATTATGGGTGCAATGGCAGGCTCTTGCAAACTGTCAATGTAGCTACTACTGCCCCTACCTCCAATACGGCAAGGCAGGCAGTTACTTCAGTCCAGGAAGAATCAATGTACTATGAGGATACTCATCAGCACCCTTGAAGTTAATGGAGAACTACAAGCCATCAGCCGCAAAGGCTGTAGTAGGCAGGGGGAGAGCTGCAGGAGCGGGAACAACTTATATGTTGCATGAGATGAGGTCCATTGTACTGGAAGTGTAAAAGTCATTTGAATGCTTGGTGTAATTTTCGTTACTGCAATGCGATAGTGTGAACAGGACTTAAAGCGGGGTTCCACCCAAATTTTGAACATTATCTCTATGCATTCTCTTCCTTGCCTAGATGCTGACATGCTGTGTAAAAAAATTTAAATCGCCGTAATTACCTTTTTTTTCTAATCTTCTTAGCAATTCCTGGTTTTCCTCCCATGGGAGTAGGCGTGTTTCTAGCCTCTCCCAGACCTCCCACAGTCCCCTGGGAGCTAGCTAGCATGCATTGTGCAACAGTGTCATCACAACATCTCGGTGAATGCTGGGAGCACAGCAGTCACCGCATCCAGGAAATACATGCTTGTGGGCTTCAAATGCCCACAATGAAGATGGAAACCGCCTTCAGTGAATTTTATAAGTTATTCTTTACAACGAAATCGGACACAGGCGGACTTATTACACAGAACATGTGAGTAGATAATCATGAGAAGAAAAGTTTGTGAATGAACTCCAAAAAAAAAAAAAAAAAAAAAACGATAAATAGGTGGACCCCCGCTTTAAAGCAAAATTAAACTCGCAAGTTTGAAAAAACATTGGCAAGCAGGGTTTTTATAACTACTGGGGTCTTGGTCATAAATGTTTCCCCACATTACATTTATGGCCCTGCTTTGTGCAATGAAGATATGACTATGTGGTAGACTGACATCACTGTAGCCAGGCCATTCAAATGGCCAAACAGAGCAAACTTGGAAGACTGAGCAAAGATGGAAGCGCCCGGGTCCAGCTGAAGCCATGGCGCTGGAGGGCTTTGTTTGATAGGCAAGTCTGCCATAATGTGCTAATACGCGGTGCATACTATGACACTATGACATAAACCACCTGGTGGCCCATGAAAAAAAAAAAAAAAGTTTAATTCCACTTTAAAAGAAAAATTCCTCTAAAGCCTACTAAAAAGGACAGTGCCCTGCAAAACATAAGGATGGTCTTGAGCTACACCCTGTGCCCAGGCCCATACAGGCTCTAATTTTGTTTAGGCCTGTTTACAAAGAGCTGCAGTAACACTCTCTTGGCAGTTTTTACTGTTAAAAGGCAAATTGTTAAAGAATAATTTTAGGCAGATCACTAAAACGATTAAAGTTATTTTCGAGGACATATTGCTAAACTGCATGAAGAAAAGCAAGGTCAATGAAAGTTTTAACACAATTGAAAATATTTCAGCAGGTAACCATTCACAATTCATGTTTTATCTGGGCAGTTTGTCTGGAGATTAGTTTTAAAGTGCATCAGTATGCAGATGGGTATTTACTTACCTTCAAAGCATTAATGACTGTTTCTATATGTGTTTTTACAGCCTCATGGGAAAATTCAGAGCTGGCTAATGTACACATACTTTCCAGGGCTAAATAGCGCAGATTGGTCTCCCGATGCTGCAGAAACTGGCCCAGCTGGTTACAGGCTCTAACCAGCAAATTAGGTTCACTAAGAGTAAAAGAAACAAAATAAATGCATCAAATCAGTGAAACATGAAACAAGAAATAATATAACTATCTACAAAGCCCAATGCTTGGTTACATAAAGATTTTAGCTCCAACAAACAGTTCCACTAAAGCCACAAAATCTTTTACTATATCATCTACCTGTCATAATGGATAATCAGACTGATGGCCTCAAATAGAATAGCGTTTTTTGCATTGGAATGCTGCACCTTCTTGGACTTTGGTGGCTCTTGTGCTTTGTTCAGGATAGTTTCTAGGCACTCCACTAAACGACCCTTCACAGCAGCATCCTCTGAAAAACACAAGAGGTGACTTATTTCAGAAAACTTGGGCTGACAGAAATACCTCGACTTCCGTTGCTGGCCCAACAGCTGCTTGGGATTTGGTGCTGTTCCTCAGATCTCCCTACTTTTATTTACAGATTTTGGACAAGTAACGTAATCAGAAATCCAGGACTACATACTTTTTCCAACCTGGTGATTCAATGTAACTAAGCCAGAGTCAGCATGCTTGTTAGAAAGAAAAAAGATTTTTGCCTAAGAGATAGCAATGGTAACTTTCTTACAAAAATACTTTTGGTCTGGCAAGCATGCTAACTCAGTGGCTGCCTTAAGAATGGGTTTCCTTTAAAACATGCACTAGTGTTCACTTTAAGCTAAAAAGAAAACATGTATGTTTACGTACTCTGCAGAGATCCTCAGGAGGCACAAAGCCTGGGATGCACTAATAAGCAAAGGCCTTTGCCTGGCCTTGACCCAGTCAGCACCTTAACAAAACTTGTAAAGTGGTTGTTAACCCACTAAGTTAAATGTACACTATCTTCTCTGATTATTCATGTATTGTGCCTCTGTGTCTGTGCCTTATAAAAAGGAAAAAGGAAAAAGACCCTCTGCCTCGCCTCTCTCGGCCTGACAGCTGCAGGGGGCGGGGCCGAGGATCCCCCACCAATGTCAGTCAGGAGGAGAGACACAGGGGCACATTACATGAACAGAGAGGATAGTGTAAATTTAACCCTAATTTCAGCAGCAGGAGGGGAGGGGGGCGGGGGCGTGCACGGACACGGAGCTGACAGGCAGGGAGGGGAGGGGGGAGAGGAGGGAGGGGGGAGCAGGGAGGGGAGAGGAGGGAGGAGAGGAGGGAGGAGAGAGGAGGGAGGAGAGGAGGGAGGAGAGGAGGGAGGAGAGGACGGAGGAGAAGGTGGGGGGACAGAGGAGAGGGGGGGGGGCAGAGGAGAGGGGGGGGGGCAGAGGAGAGGGGGGGGGACAGAGGAGAGGGGGGGGGGGACAGAGGAGAGGGGGGGGGGGGACAGAGGAGAGGGGGGGGGGACAGAGGAGAGGGGGGGGGGGGACAGAGGAGAGGGGGGGGGACAGAGGAGAGGGGGGGGGGACAGAGGAGAGGGGGGGGGGACAGAGGAGAGGGGGGGGGGACAGAGGAGAGGGGGGGGACAGAGGAGAGAGCGGATGACAGAGGCATGTAAACTGACCAGGGTGTCAGGGCTCAGCAGTCGTGATACGCCGTGGTCAGTTTACAAAGGGGAGGGCAGAACTGGGCAGAACCAGGCAGGATCAGCCAGGTATTTCAGGTGATACAGGAGGCCAAATGACACACTGTGCTGTATAACATGCTTTTAAGGAACAGGATTTTTTTTTTTTAGGTTAACAAACACTGTAAGGTTTATTGCTTTTAAAGTGAACACAGATTCCCTTTAAACTCCACTAACAACATGAACATACGACTGTTAATGTCAAGAAAATTACTTTAACATATAGAGAAGAAAGGAGGGCGCACCGACTTTGTGCATTACAAAAGATAAAATTTATTAAAAAATGTAACAGCAATAGTAAATACAAACCAATGTGATAAAAAGGCTTGTCAGTACTCCAGCAAATGGAACCGTGTCTCTAGACATCTGCAACCTGTACCGGGTGTTGGGGGAGACCAGATGGCATTGCAAACGTCTTCTGTGTTACGAAGGAAGGACCCTCTTCCTCAGAGGCACAGCTTTTTTTTTTACCGCTGTGGCTCTGAGGAAGAGGGTCCTCCCTCCTAATGCGTAAGCCGTTTGCAATGCCATCTGGTCCCCCTAACACTCGGTCCAGGTTGCAGGTGTCTAGAGACACGGTTCCATTTGCTGGAGTACTGACAAGCCTTTTTATCACGTTTGTGACTATTACTATTGCTTTACATTTTTTAATAAATTTTATCGTTGGTAATGCACAAAGTCGGTGCACCCTCCTTTCTTCTCCATATGTTTCAGTTCTAAGGATACCCATTGTTCTGAGGAAGGCAGCAAAACCACTGACATTACACACTCTAGCCAAAGGGTTGGCTGCACCACCCACCTATAGACTAGGCCCCCGAGCGTAGGAGATTGTGTTAAGAAAATGACTTTACCTGGAGGAGGATAACACTGGAGAAGGCGCAACAGCTTTACAGAAAGCCAGGGAGCAGGGACAAAATAATATGTATAATCCTGCAGATCAGTGGAGGCTGAAGATACAATCTGTCAAAATGGGGCAGAGATATTAGAGAACGGTACTACGATTACTTAATCATATTGTTCCACGCATATTTAAGAAAAAAAATATACACAGGTTTCCAGACGGTCCAGTAGTTTCACAAGGCAGCATTTTTGATAAGCTGGCCTTATAGGCTGTAATTATTCATGTTTATTGAAAATTTTACAGTAACTTATAAACCCCCGCCCCAAAAAAAAATTTCACAAAAGAGGTACAGAAATTCCTGCTCATCTCCATGCCCCTAGCCTCCTTAATGTTTTAACGTAAATATGACTAAGAATATGTAAATGGCTCATATCTATTGCCTAGCCACAGATTCACATTCAAGTAGAACAAAAAACACATTTTCTTCATTCTGGATAAAGAAAGAAAGGGTTAGAAGACTTGAGATTTTTTTTGCCATCTAGGTCTCTCTGCAGAAATTTCTCTTCACTTCCTATCCCATACCCAAAACAGGAAGGAGGAAATATCTCTAAAGTGAGGGAATCCCTGTTTCTCACCAAAACTAATGTTACCACAGGAAGATTTCCCCTCTATTACTGTTCTGGTGACAACCCAAAATTTGGGGCACTCACTTTCGGTGATAATAGTAAACAGGACAAATAGAGAAGGCGAATCTCCCCAACGGGGACACAGACAGCAAAGAAAACTTGACAGGGGTTCTAACCCTTCTCCACTCTATTCAGAACTACAACCAATTCCAAAAACCTGGGACACAGTAAAATCTACATAAAAACAAAATGCAAGGATTTACAAATCTCAAACCCATATTTTAAAGCACAAGAAAAAAAAATAGAAGGCATATCAAATGTTTAATCACTTCAATAATCGGAACATTTTCACCTCCATCCTGCCCAGGCCAGTTATCAGCGCTGTAACACTTTGAATGCCAATTGTGGAGTCATGCAACACTCTACCCAAGTTAAGTTTTTATCACACAAATAGAGCCTTCTTTTGGTGGTATTTAATCACCACTGTGTTGTTAATTTTTTGCTAAATAAATGAAAGAAAAGACAGAAAATTGTGAGAAAAAAAAAAAAAAAAGAAAAAAAACAAAAAACAAAAAAAACAAAAAAAGTGTTTTTCTTCGTTTCGATTATAAAATTTTACAAAATAAAAAATATTTCTTTGTAAATTTAGGCCAAAATGCGTACGGTTACATTTCTGGGGTGAAAATAACCCAAATCCATCTTTATTATTTAGTCTGTAGGAAAGTTAGTCTGCAAACTATGGGATATATATCTGAAAATTGATCAATCCTGGTGTACTGACAGCCTAATTTCTAGGGGCCCAAAAATGCCAAGACAGTACTAATATCCCCCAAATTACCCCTTTTTAGAAAATTGCCCAGGGTATTTAGTACAGGGCATGGCAAGTTTTTTTGAAGTTGTCATTTTTGTTATAATTTTTTGAAAAGTTAAATTAAAAAAAAATATATATTTTTTTTTCCTTTACACATACTGTCACCAGTGTAGTACAGCGTCATCATATAACTGGTGTGGTGGTGATAAGGAACACTGACTGGTGATGGTGACACTATGTAAGGAAAAAAAAAAATTATATATTTTTTTTCTTACATACTGTGACCAGAGCAATACAATGTTACAAAAGTAATGTACTGTTCCTACTCTGGGGAGGTGATCCGGATTTTTTTTTTTCCACACTATGATTGCTATTAATGATTATTCATTGTCATAAGCAACCATTTTTTCTGAATGAAATCCATTAATTCAGTGTGCACTATGTTGATTAGCTGTGATCGGTCACAGCCAATCCCATGGTACATATAGGCTGTGGTTGGCCCTTTCTGTACCGTGTGATCACCGTGACCAATCACAGAACACCACAATAGTACATAATGAATGGAAGCTATCCATTGTGTACAATTGTCATGTGATCTGTTGTGATTGGTCACAGTGATCACATGGTACGGGCAGTGGCCTGGTACACTGATCTGTCATCTGCAATGTCCGGTGTTCAGAGCGCTGCGATCCTGGGAGGATGTCATACAGCGTCCACTCAAGATTAGAGAGCCCCCACCCAGCTGTCATAATACAATATGCTGGGCGGAAAGCCGTTAAGCTGGGAAAACATACCATTTTGAGAAACAAATAAGGTAATTTTGAAATTGATGGCAGCAATACATCTCAAAAAAAGTCGGGACAGGGTCATATTTACCAGGGTATAGCATCTCCTCTTCTTTTAATGACACTTTGAAAACGCCTGATAACGGAGTTGCTGGAGTTTTGGGAGAGGAATGTTGTCCTATTCTTGCCTGATATAGGATTCTAACTGCTCAACAATCCTGGGTCGTCTTTGTCTTATTTTTTGTTTTGCCAAATATTTTGTCAGGTGAAAGGTCTGAACTACAGGCAGGCCAATTAAGCATCCAGATTCTTCTACTACAAAGCCATGCTGTTGTCATAGATGCAGTATGAAGTTTAGCATTGTCCTGCTGAAATATGCAAGGCCTTCCCTGATGTCATCTAGATGGGAGAATATACTGCTCTAAAACATGGATATATATCTTTCAGCACTGATGGTTCCTTTGCATATGTGAAAGCTGCCCATTCCATACGCACTAATGCACCCCCCATACTATCGGAGATGTAGGCTTTGGCTTTTGAACTGAGCACTCAAAAGCCAGAAGGTCCCCCCCCCCTTTTATTTATTTATTGGTATGCATCAAAACACCACAACATGAAAAGACAATATGAATGGGTACAAACAGGCCATGAAGAACAATCAGCAGCAAAACAAAATTAGAAAATTATAGAACAAGAGTGTATAGAAGACTGCTTGGAGTCACTAGCACCATAAAGGCACACTTCCAAATCAAAACTACAATTGAGAACTCATTAAATCCCATATACATACACCTTAAAATATTGGCTAGTGAAAAGAGTTCAGGTGGAGCACAAGATTCAGAACCTGCTGAGCAGTCATACCCATGGTATTATTGCACACCATAAAACATGTTGACGTATTTATAATGGGGGGGAGGGAATAGGTTAAAAAAAGAGGGGAAAAAAAGAGGGCTAGAGGAAGAAGTGGAATAAGTGGGCGAATGGAAGGGGTAGGAGTCCATGGCGGGGGCGACGAATCTTCAAATCGAATCCAATGCAGAAAATGCTTGCAGGTTAGGATAACAAAGTATTCATTTGAATAGTAAAACAATCGCGTGTTGTGCTCCTCTATTTTGTCTCTAAGGGTGGCAGTCAAATACTCCATGTGCTGGATGTCCTTCACCCCGGTTAACCACTGAGAAATGGTAGGTGGAGATTGTTTTTTCCACATACTGGGTATGCAGTCCCTGACAGCATTCAGTAAATTTTTAATAGCAGCGAACAAATACTCTTGCGCACAAGTGTGATGATCAGGTGATATAAAGTTCAGGGTGGATAATGTCTCAGGCCTTGCTGCCCTCCAGGATAGGGGTATCCTAGCAGTCAGAAACGAAAGAGAAAAGAGGGCGCACAAGCCTTGTGCATTATCCTTTGATAGGTTTATTAAAAAAAATAATTGAAAACTACTCACAAGCATGTGAAAGAAACCGGCAAAATAAAAGCTTATAACCGATAGCAATCGGCCCGATATCAACAGTCTCCAGGTATTGAACGAGAGGACACGAGGACCACTGCTGGTTGACGCGTTTCGAAGAGATACCATCTTGCTCAGAGCCTTCAGTAAATGCTTTAGTAGTGATTTACAGTAACTCTTACTGAACATAGGGGTTAAGTTGAGAAGCATTGCTGGTTGTCAAAAAGGGAGACGTCTGTTCGTTTGTGATCAATTTGCAAGACTTGCTGCCAAAAAGCCTATATCGTACTGACCTGAGCTCCGCATCGCCAACAAGGGCTGTGTCCAAGAAACATGGACACTACAACTGAGGGGTCCGGTACCACTGCGACAGCATTTTAAATGTAGTCTCTTGGTATTTGCTACACAAGGAAGATTTGTGGGCAAAGAAGAGTATACCATTCTTCTGATCGACAGTAAATGTGGTATTCAGGTCCCTTTCCCATTTGGATAGGTATGGAGGATCCTGCTGGGAAGATAAGCTATGCAGGATATGATATGAGGAAGAGAGCGATTTACGAATAGGACCTTCATTGAGGTAGGAGGTCTTCAAATGGGGTGAGATGCCTGGTAAAGGATGCAGGATCCGGGAAGGAACGTAGAAAGCAAGCCAGCTGCCCAACTCCTCTTTAGGCCGGAGGACACAGCTCCCATGGTTGCCAAAAAGAATGTCAAATTTTGATTTGTCTGAACACATAGCAGCTTTCCACTTTGCAACAGACCATTTTAAATGAGCTTTGGTCCAGACAAGACGGCAACGTTTCTGGATTATGTTCAGATAGGACAAACTTCTTTGCATGATGGAGCTTTACCTTGACAGAGAGTGATTTTTGGAAGTATTCCTGTGCCCGTGCAGTGATCTTCACAGAATCATGCCTGTTTATAACACAGTGCCGTATGAGGGTCCGCAGAACTTGGGCATCTAATATTGTGTTTCAACTTTGTCCCTTGCTCACAGAGATTTCTTCAGATTCTCTGAATCTTTTGATATTGTACTGCAGATGATGATATATTTAAAGTATTTGCAATTTTACATTGAAAAACATTATTCTGAAATAGTTTGACTACTTTTAGACACAGCTATTCACAGACTGGTAAACCTCTGCCCATTTTTTCTTCTGAGACACTGACTTTCTAAGATGCTCTTTTTATACCCAATCGTGTAACTGACCTGTTGCCAATTAACCTAATTAGCTGCAAAATGTTCTTCCAGCTCGTCCTTGTTAGTACCACTTTGCCAACTTTTTGTTGCCTTGTCCCACTTTTTTGAGAAGCGTGGCTGCCATCAATTTTAAAATTACCTTTTTTTTTTTTTTTCTTGAAATGGAAAATTTTCCGTTTAAACATTTGAGATGTTTTCTACTTTTTTATTGTTAATAAAACATGGGTTTATGAGATTTGCAAATCACTTTTTTTTTTTTTTTACATCCCTAATTCCAAAAAAGTTTGTACGCTGTATAAAATCTACATTAAAAAAAAAAAAAAAAAAAATGAAGTCATACTTTAAAACAGATATTCCCCCCCCCCTCCCCAGAATCATACTTACCTAGGTGGATGCAGCATCAAACCGATGCTGCATCTGTCCCCCCGACACCTCTGCACTGAGAACCGAGCGATCGAACAACGCCGAGCAGAGAGCTGCTGCCTGTCAGACTGTTTTGCTCTCCGCTTTGCCCCCCCCCAGCCCCGAGAGCTAACCTGTGGAGGGGCGGGGAGCGGCCGTCTCAGGCTCTCAGCTCTGAGATGGGTATCAGTCCAGGCACCTGGCGGATTCAGACTGTCGTGATGACGCAGTGCCTGGACTGATTTCTGTGATGTCGGCAGAGACTTCAGCCTGATCTCTGCTGAAAACGGGTCACAGGAGTAAAAAACGAATTGCACTCCTGGGATTCATAGAAGCCCAGCCAAACAAGCTTTGGCTGGACTTCTCCTATAAGGCCCAACTTTTCCCAATGTAATAAGGTGGTGCTGTAGGAGGGCTCTTTTCCTCCTGAGTTGAATTTGGCCAGAGAACTCCTTAAATATTACTGCCTTACTGGTAGGGATGGTGATACATCTGTCTAGCTAGGGGCTGGGCAGAGAAAAGCCTGCAGTGCTTGCGCCCCTGGAGTGGCAGTCCAGGACTGCCAGAACAACTCAGTTTGAGTTAAGTACGGCACCTTAGTCACATCACTCATTGCACACCTGTCTCCTGGGCTGGACCCTTTTGGCCAAGACCAGAGGTATTTTATACCGGCCAGAGGGCCAGCCATTGTATAGCACTCACGATTAGTAGAGTGTAGATCCTCGGACTTGCCCTGAAAGTCTTTTGGTCAGGTTCACCCCCTGCCATAGGGTTCTCCCTTTGGTAAAGCCCCTCCCAATACTTGGGGGACCTTGCTTCAGCCGGTCCCTCAAGAATGATGTCCACCTGGTTTTGGTCAGGTGGACCATGAGTACCCCAGTCCCCGTCAGGTATCTTGTGACCTGGGGGGGATGAGGATCTTTTCTCTTCAGAGGACGACCATGTGTACACCTTGTGCACTTTTTTGTGTTCTTCACTTTTTGTGTGCTCACTTTTTTTTGCACCTGGTGTTAGTTTCGAGTGAGGATACTGCACTGCAGAGCTAAAAATAAAAAAACACTTTAAAACCCACATGAAACCAAAAACTTGTAAAGGCTGTCACGTTTTTAAGGCCATCTGTTAAGGCTTAAGGTTTACATCTACCAGGTGTGATCATATACGGGCAAGTTTCTGCACATCACATTTAGAGCAGTCCATGGGCTTCCCTATGCACAAGAAATACAGAAAAGCCCTGGACTCTTCCAAAAATACACGACACCATGCGGTTTGGCGTACGCGAAAACTTACACGCTTGCAGATGTGTGGGGATGGCCATTAATTAATGGCATCACCACATATCTGCTAAAGGGCAATGCATTTCTGTGTGTTGGGAAAGCGTGTGATGTTGTGCGTGTTCCAAATCATGCAAAGATCTGATTCTAGCCTTAGGGAGATTTCCCCCAACTTTCAGAACTGCTGACGGAGTGTCCCCAGAGCAGAAGCAATAGAATATTTTTGGAGTGAAAGGAAAACTTTTTTTGTAAAGCAAGACAAGGTTACAATCAGTTAAGGTTTTCTTTACCGATTCCTTCTTTCCCAGTGACAGCTGTCCCCCCCCCCCAACCATGTTTTGTCGTGGGGTCGGAAAGATAAGTGAAAGGAAATCACTACACTGGGTTTAAAGTCAGCAAGAAGCCACCATATACGTTACAATCTGACATTAAAATCCCCTTTAGATCTACCAAAAAACAAATGCAACTGCTTTATTGGATGCAGATTGATTGGATAGTTTAGGTCAGTCCCTTTTTTTACATAGTTTTGGAAAATCTAAAGTTAATTGTACGATAGGAGGATCAGATTGCCAAGTGCATGTTGAGCTGAAAAAAAAATAGAAAGTCATTACCAAAGCTATACCCAAAGGATTTAAGTGCTCACACACATGGACTAGGACCATACACTGCGCAGATCAGCCTATTTCTGTGGCAGATACTGGCAAGTGTTTCTGTTCAGCTGCGGACAGTAAACCTTTACAAATCAAGGGCAGGCTGATGCTGTCTACAGCCACTACATGTAATTGCACATGGAGCGATTATTAACAAATTAGACAGATGTGTCAGCATCCAAGGGTGCACATCTGTACCTAACCACAGATAATACATTGTGTGGGATTACAATAAATAGCTGTGGACAGTATCAATCTGTCATTGATGTGTACGTGCTTACGGTCTGCAAGTCAACAGAAACCCCTAGCAGCACCAATTGCGAGAATATACTGATCTGGGCAGTGTCCATCACTAATCGCCCATGTTCATGAGCCCTAAAAGCCCAATGCAACCATTCACAGGTCGCTGCAAGCCATGTTCAAAATGGCAGTTCCTAGTGTCCATTTGTGTCACTCTTATGCCCCGTACACACGGTCGGACTTTGTTCGGACATTCCGACAACAAAATCCTAGGATTTTTTCCGACGGATGTTGGCTCAAACTTGTCTTGCATACACATGGTCACACAAAGTTGTCGGAAAATCCGATCGTTCTAAACGCGGTGACGTAAAACACGTACGTCGGGACTATAAATGGGGCAGTGGCCAATAGCTTTCATCTCTTTATTTATTCTGAGCATGCGTGGCACTTTGTCCGGCGGATTTGTGTACACACGATCGGAATTTCCGACAACGGATTTTGTTGTCGGAAAATTTTATATCCTGCTTTCAAACTTTGTGTGTCGGAAAATCCGATGGAAAAAATGTGTGATGGAGCCTACACACGGTCGGAATTTCCGACAACAAGGTCCTATCACACATTTTCCGTCGGAAAATCCGACCGTGTGTATGGGGCATAAGTATTCATTAAGAATTGTGGTCAGGTGAATGGTAAAAGCAGGTGTCTGAGCGATGTTTTACCGTTCCCCCGTGAACTGCAAAGGCTGTACACATGGCACAACAAAAATTACACCCCAGTCACATTCAGCGGGCTGAACTGCTGCTGGAAGTAACACACTTATGTAAATGGGGCCGCATCATTAACTGGCCTGCAACAGTGTGCAGTGCAATGTTAAAAAAGACTATAGCCACATATCGTCTCATCAAAGCCTGGTAAACATCTTTGAAAAGCGATCCGCCTTCCTTTTCAGAGGGGCAGCAGACTGCCACAGTTGTAAACTTAACCCAATAATATTTCTGACGCAGACAAGCTCTATATACACATGCTTCTTTCATTAGCAAACATCTGCATGCCCAAGTGTTTTTTCTTTGTAGTTGAGACTCCCTTTAACAAAAAAACAAAAAAAAAAAAAAAAAACTTACCCGACTGAGTCTGGAAACTGCCAGAGACACACATGTCTTGAAGTCATCTGGATTCTTTCTGCAGAGGCAAGTAATGAGGCTGACAGCTGCAGTCACCACTCCCTGTATCAATGACAAAAATAAAAAGTAGATGTAGGACGTGAAACCAATCAAAAATAAAGATAAAAATAAAACAGCTGGCTAAAGACAAAATATAAAAAACTGTTTGCTGCAACATTCGATCTCAGTCTAGAGATTTCACCCACAGTATTTACTAGGGTTGCACCGATACTAGCATTGGCGCCGATACTGAGCATTTGCGCCGATGCTTGACCCGATACCTGGGCAGTCAGGGTGATCGATACGGCCGTGGGGGTAGTTACCGCTCTTACAGTAAAGAACCCTCCACGCAGTTTAAGGTTAAACTTGTTTTCTTCTAATTTTAATGAGTGTCCACATGTCTTATTAAACTCCCTTCCGCAAAAAAGTTTTATCCCTATTGTGGGGTCACCAGTATGGTATTTGTAAATTGAAATCATATCCCCTCTCAAGCGTCTCTTCTCCAGAGAGAATAAGTTCAGTGCTTGCAACCTTTCTTCATAACTAATATCCTCCAGACCCTTTATTAGCTTTGTTGGCCTTCTTTGTACTCGCTCCATTTCCAGTACATCCTTCCTGAGGACTGGTGCCCAGAACTGGACAGCATACTCCAGGTGAGGCTGGACCAGAGTCTTGTAGAGTGGGAGAATTATCGCTTTATCCCTGGAGTTAATCCCCTTTTTAATGCATGCTAATATTCAGTTTACTTTGTTAGCAGCAGCAGCAGCTTGGCATTGCATGCCATTGCTGAGCCTATCTACTAGGAACCCCGGGTCCTGTTCCATCCTAGATCCCCCAGAGGTTCACCCCCTAGTGAGTAGATTGCATGCATATTTTTGCCACCCAAATGCATTATTTTACATTTAAACCTCATTTGTCTTGTAGTTGCCCCACCCCATTAATTTGTTCAGATCTTCTTGCAAGGTTTCCACATCCTGCGGAGAATTATTAGAATTAGATATTGCCCTGCTTAGCTTAGTGTCTAAAAATACAGCAATTGAACTGTTTACCCCATCCTCCAGGTCGTTTATAAACAAATTAAAACAGGATTGGTCCCGGCACAGAACCCTGAGGGACCCCACGTCCCACCCCTGACCATTCCGGTTATTTCCCATTTATCACCACCCTCTGACCTCACCCTTGTAGCCAGTTTTCAATCCATGTACTCACCCTATGGTCCATGCCAACGGACCTTATTTTGTACAGTAAATGTTTATGGGAACTGTGTCAAATGCTTTTGCAAAATCCAGACACACCACGTCTACGGGCCTTCCTTTATCTAGATGGCAACTCACCTCCTCATAGAAGGTTAATAGATTGATTTCGCAAGAACGATTCTTCATGAAACCATGCTGATTACTGCTAATGATACCGTTTTCATTACTAAAATCTTGTATATAGTCCCTTATCGTCCCCTCCAAGAGCTTGCATACTATTGATGTTAGGCTAACTGGTCTGTAATTCCCAGGGATGTATTTTGGGCCCTTTTTTTAAATATTAATGCTACATTGGCTTTTCTCCAATCAGCTGGTACCATTCCAGTCAGTAGACTGTCAGTAAAAATGGGAACAATGGTCTGGCAATTACTTGACTGAGTTCCCCAAGTACCCTTGGGTGCAAGCCACCTGGTCCTGGTGATTTAATAAATGTTAAGTTTCCCAAGTCTATGTCTAATTCTGTCCTCTGTTAGCCATGAGGGTGCTTCCTGTGATGTGTCATGAGGACAAACACTGCAGTTTTGGTTACTGAAGCCCCCCGATTCCCTCGTGAAGACTGAGGAGAAGAAAAAATTCAATACCTTTGCCATCTCGCCATCCTTTGTAACCAGAGGTCCTTCCTCGTTCTTTATGGGGCCCAATATGGTCTGTCCTTCCTTTTTTACTGTTTATATATTTAAAGAATTTCTTGGGATTTTTTTTTCTCTGTGTCTTTTATGTTCCATCTTAGCCGCCCTAACATATCTGGCGTTAAGCCATCCAGGACTTTTGTTCGCCGTTTTAAAATTAATTTCCCAATGGGATGCACTGGCTAATGCCCTCATTAAATATGCTCTTAAAGCAAACCCATCTCTCCCCCGTGTTCTTTGTTTCTAAGATTTTATCCCAATTTATATCTTCTAGCAAAGTTCGTAGATGAGGGAATTAGGCTCTTTTGAAAGTCAGCATCCTTGTGTTTCCTATTTGTATGATTTACAGTGGGGACGGAAAGTATTCAGACCCCCTTACATTTTTCACGCTTTGTTATATTGCAGCCATTTGCTAAAATCATTTTAGTTAATTTTTTTCCTCATTAATGTACACACAGCATCCCATATTAACAGAAAAACACAGAATTGTTGACATTTTTGCAGATTTATTAAAAAAGAAAAACTGAAATATCACATGATCTTAAGTATTCAGACCCTTTGCTGTGACACTCATATATATTTAACTCAGGTGCTGTCCATTTCTTCCGATCATCCTTGAGATGGTTCTACAACTTCATTTGAGTCCAGCTGTGTTTGATTATACTGATTGGACTTGATTAGGAAAGCCATGCACCTGTCTATATAAGACCTTACAGCTCACAGTGCATGTCAGAGCAAATGGATCATGAGGTCAAAGGAACTGCCTGAAGAGCTCAGAGACAGAATTGTGGCAAGGCACAAATGGCTGCAATATAACAAAGAGTGAAACATTTAGGGGGGTCTATATACTTAAGTCAATTGACCTGTGATCGCTGTTTCCTAAATTGCTCCTTATTTCCACATCCGTGATCAGGTCTGTATTGTTGGTAATCAGTAGATCTAGTAACACCTTGTTTCTAGTTGGTGCGTCTACCATCTGACCCATGAAATTGTCCTACAAGACATTTAGGAACTGGCGAACCTTAGGGCTCTTTCACAGGAAAAATCCGTTCAGGTCCGCCTGTCAGTTTTTTAGGCGGACCTGAATGGACGCTCCATAGACCTCTATGGAGCGTCGGATGTCAGCGGTGACATGTCCGCTGACATCCGACCCACTCCGATCAGAAAAAGTGTAACGGAGGAAAAACCTACTTTTCCATCCGTCATCGGATCGGATGATGACGGACTCTACGCTCCGTCTTCATGCGATCCCCCAAAGGGGAGAGCGGCGCTCTGACAGGTCCGTCGCTGCACCCGTCATCTGCCTGCTCAGCGGGGACCGACGGAGCGATCCCCCGCTGAGCAGAGCGGGCTCCATACACGGACACGTCCGTGTGAAAGAGCCCTTAGACGAATGGGTGGTTCCCCTGCCGAGTCTATGTCTGGGTAATTAAAATCCCCCAGTATGATAACACTTCCCATCCTTGCTGCTAATCCAAATTGTGATAGGAGGTCCATCTCTCCCTCCTCCCTCAGGTTAGGGGGCCTATAGCATACTCCCAGTATTTTCTCCTTAGCGTCATTCCTTTGGAGCTATACCCATAAGGATCCCACCTCCTCCTTAGCTCTCTTATTGATGTGATCTCTCACATTCACTTGTACATTGTTCTTGATATATAGGCATACTCCTCCCCCTTTTTTTCCCCTTTATATCCCTGCGATAAAGGGTATGCCCTTGAATGGTTGCCAGCCAATCATGAGAGCTGCTGAACAAGGTCTCTGAAATTCCTACAAAATATAAATCCTCCTCGTTCAATGGTATCTCTAGTTCACCCATCTTGTCCGCCAGGCTCTTGGCATTGGTGAACATGCCATGTAGTTTAGACCAGTTGCATACTGTCCTCTTATTGGGTGTTCCGAGATTGCAAATAGGACTCGTTTCTATACTTACCTCGGTTTTATGTGCTTTAGTCAACCTACCACTAATGCCCCCAATACTACCCTCTGGAATATGTTCATTGCTGACTATCTCTACCTCTGGACCCTCCCCGGTTGCCTAGTTTAAAAACCCCTCTAACTTTTTGGCCATCTTCATCTCTAGCAGATCTGCCAACGTGCACCATCTTCCCCAGCCCCTCCCAGTAATCTGTCCACCAGATCCGTGATGTGCCGAAAGAGAGCACCCAGTAGACATACAGTTCGGCGCTTCAGGTCTTTGTCACAGATTGCCCTCTCTGTCCTAAGAATTGAGTCCCCTACCAACCAGAATCTGTCTATATTTTTCACTCCGCTCCCCCCCCACTCTCACTGGAGGAGTTCTTCCCCTGGCAGCTAGGAGAGTCCCTCAGCTCCAGCAGTGCTGGTCCCTGTCCGGTTTCACCAATGTCACTCAATGGAGCATACTTATTGGGATGCTCCAGCCCAGGATCGGCCTTCCCTGGCACTTCCCCCTCTATCCTTGAATGTAGATATTTCAATAAAGCAGCTGACAGCCACTTCTCCTCCTCGATAGATATGTTACCATTTTTATTTAAGAAGCTAAAATTGTAAAAATATAAATTATATATATATATATATATATATATATATATATATATATACCCCGACAATCACACTAGGTCTAATTTTCGGGGAAACAGGGTAGGGCTTATTTGGGCCGTAGGGCTTATATTGCAGCCATCACCGACAATCACGCTAGGTCTTATTATTTATATATATATATATATATATATATATATATATATATATATATATATATATATATATATATATATATATATATATATATATATATATATATAAAGACCTAGCGTGATTGTCGGCGATGGCTGCAATATAAGCCCTACGGCCCAAATAAGCCCTACCCTGTTTCCCCGAAAATTAGACCTAGTGTGATTGTCGGTGATGGCTGCAATATAAGCCCTACCAGACAAATAAGCCTTATTTTCAGGGAAACAGGGTAGGGCTTATTTGGGGCGTAGGGCTTATATTGCAGCCATCACCGACAATCACGCTAGGTCTTATTTTCGGGGAAACAGGGTAGGGCTTAATATATATATATATATATATATATATATATATATATATATATATATATATATATATATATATATATTTTTTTTTTATTAAAAATAAATTGTAAAAAATATATAAAAATAAAACTACTGACAGTCCACGCGTCATCAGTGCTGCATATTAGTGCAAAAAAAGGTCACTGCCCCCACCTATAACTGGTCTTCACAGTAAGGAGCACTGGAAGGGCAAACGCATGTAAAATAAAACCAAAGAATTTCCAAGCTCAACTTACCAACCAGCCTGCGACCAACCGAATGTCACATGACCAAAAAAAAAAGTAAATCGGTAATTGGTATCGACGAGTACTCGGAAAAAAAAAAAAAAAAAAAAAAAGTATCGGTGCTTGCACTCGGTCTTAAAGAAGTGGTATTGGTGCAACCCTAGTATTTACTTCTGCCACTAGATTTGCCCTAAAGATCGATTCAAACGGCCGGTTTAGCAGGGACTGGCTGAATCCGGATCTGTGTGTAGGCCTCCCAGTTCAACAGAAGCCAGTCATTACTTCCGGTTCCGGCGCCGCATGGAGTAGCTGCACCCTTTATCAGCTCCCGCTCTGAGGACGCCCAAACCAGCCTACAAAACCGGCCCAGAAGCCAGAAACCCCCCTCAACCACCTCGGGCACCTATACCCGCTCTATGGACCGATTCGTGGAGGTCCGCGGCTCCCGCTCCAACACGGCCCTGACGGCGCCGCCGGCCCTGCCGCAAATCGAGGCCCCGGCTTCGGCCTGCACGGAAGTCTACACAGGCGCGCAGCAGCAGCATCAGTACACGGCGGAGATGGAAGTAAGTGGAAGCACAGCTCCACACACATCCCTACAGGCATCCCCTGCCCACCCACATTCTCAGGCCTCCTCTCCTCAAGTACCCTCTCCACAAGCCTTCTCCATGCCAGCTACATCCCCACAGCTCGCCGGGGACCACAAAACTGAACGCATTGCACAGGCAGTGGCAGCACTTCTGTCCCCCATGATATCTGCCTCGGTAGAAAAGGCTGTTAATGCGGGGATGAAACAGATAAAGGCCCAGCTAGGAGAACACAACACTAGGCTAAACGAGCTAGAACATCGCCAATCAAGCATAGAGGAAGAGTTGTATCAAGCTCAAGCCACGGAACAAGCACAAGACAAAACCAACCAATACATTATCCAAAAACTCGACGATTTGGAGAATAGGTCCAGAAGGAGCAACCTGCGATTCGTGGGGATTCCCGAATCTCTCCAAGCATCTGCCCTAATGGACTTTTGCTCCCAACGCATACCTGAGGCGCTAGGCCTAACAGGCCCTTGCACGGTGGAACGCGCTCACAGGATGGGGTCATATAGTGAAGAACGCAAGAACCCCCGGCCCATCATAGCCAAATATCTGAACTACTCTGACAAGGCTCTAATTCTTCAAAAATTCCGACAATCCCGCTCGTTTCAAATCGACGGGGTGAGGGTCCTGATTTTTGCTGACTACTCCATCGAAGTCTCAAAAAAGCGCAAGGCCTTCCAACAGATATGCTCTGAACTCTTTAAACAACAGATCAAATTTACTCTGGCATTCCCGGCTATCCTACGCCTCAAGACACCCAACGGGGACCAGCTATCTTTCCAGGAACCCTCAGAAGCAGAAGCCTACATGCGGTCTTTGCTCCCCAACGCCCAACAACACACCCCGTCGAAAGGCACTTCAATCAACCGCTCCCTGGATCAACGCAGCCCGCGCAAAGACTCCCCCAAGCGATTCAGACCCTCGGTTCCGGACCAGCATCGCTACACCCACCGCTGAACAGAAACCAGAAACCTACCTTCACCTGGTTTCCACCATCTTCTTTTTTGGACAGTAAATTTTCTGTCCCCCCACAGGTTCCACATATCCTCTGTTCCTCACCAACACGTAATGTATAATGTCTCTTATACATATGTTTGTTCTTCCATTTTAAATGTTTTTCTCCTTTTAGGATTCATCCTAGCAAGTTACAACTTTTAAGTGTTTTTCTCTACATCCTCCTGGCTTCACTGTGTGCGGACAACCACTCCCCTCTCCCCCTCCCCCATGTATGCGACCCCTTGGTGTCCACATAAACATCTGTCTCACGGCCAAGGGCTCTCTGGGGCTTTATCATTACCGTCCCGAAATGGGAGTTGACCCTCACAGTGACTCCATGCGGAAAAAAGCGAAGTTTCCATGTTCATTTGTTTTATTGGTGATACTCTCCCCTATGTTGACTCTCCTACAGATTAACCCCTCTCCCCATCTCCCCTCTCTCCCACACGGCCCTAGCCAACTCAAATCCACCTCCTTTTTTCTATCCCTCCCATACAACAACATCAAGCCCCTGGACACAACTGGCACTCTATCATACCTACCTCACAATAGTAAACCATACTTAACAGCACATACCCCCTTTCGACCCCCCTGATATGAAAATAACTTCATGGAATGTAAAGGGTCTAAGATCCCCCCAAAAGAGAATGAAAATCCTAAGGCATCTCAAACGTCTCAAAACTGATATAGCACTAATACAAGAATCCCACCTACCAGCTTCAGATTTTCATCGCATGCAGAAACTATGGGTAGGCACTGTGCTAGGCTCAGAGGCAGCAGGACGCAAAGCTGGCGTTCTCCTGCTCATACACAAGAACCTCCCGTGCACAGTCCTGTCTGTGAAAAACGACGCTCAGGGGCGTCTGATCACGGTCCACATCAAAATAGGCTCCAAAGAACTACTCATAACTAATGTATATGCACCCAATAACCCAGGCAGACAATTTTACACTGAATTATCCAGTTGGATACTAAATAACCCACATCTCCCTCATCTAATCGGAGGAGACTTCAATGACATCATCCATCAGATAGACGACAGATCTTCACAAAAACGTCCAAAACAGGGCACTAACCCACCACCCCCTTCCCTCCTGGCCAGCACCATGGAATCCACACATTTCCAAGATCTTTGGCGCCTTTCTCACCCAACAGACAGGGAGTTCACTTTCTACTCCAACCCTCACAAAACATTCACCAGGATAGACTACCTCTTTGGCTCTGACAACATTCTCCCCTACCTCCAGAACTCCACCATCCACGACATAACTATCTCAGACCATGCCCCTATTGAGGTGACACTGGACAATCTAGACCTACCCCCACACCCCAACTTATGGCGGTTCCCATCTTATCTACACAACAACACTGACTTCCAAAACTACATCTCTGACGCATGGGCTGAATATTCCTCCAATAACTCCCCACACATACACAACCCCAACCTATTCTGGGACGCTGGTAAAGCTTTCTTAAGGGGTCGTATCATATCGTATGCAACCTCTTTTAAACGTAACACCCTAACTAAATACAAAGAGGCCAGCTCACGCTTACACCAAGCACAACGAGAAATGTACATTAATGACTCCCCAACAACACGCTCTGAATGGCAGACAGCGAAGAGGGAATTTGACACTTGGGTAAACACCTTAGAAAACACCAAGAAGGCCCATTTAGATGCCACATTCCATAAATTTGGAAACAAAGCAGGAAAACTCCTATCTAGATTATGCAAAGGTCCATATCGCCCCACTCACATCACGTCCCTACGTGACAAATCAGGCGCCCTACACGCCACTCCACTTTCGATTAACAAAGTCATGCAAAAATTCTACTCCACTCTTTATGCCCCAGACCCCATAGACAAACCTACTGCGCACGCTTTTCTAGATAAAATAACCTTACCCAAACTATCCCCAACACAATTAGAAACCTTAAACGCACCTATCACCATCCCTGAAATATCGACAACCATTCGCAACTTAACCCTGTCCAAAGCCCCAGGCCCAGATGGATTCACCAGCGAATTCTTCAAAACCCTACAACCCCTACTAGAACCTACTCTCCTCCAAGTATATCAACATATATGGGCAGGGGGTGCATACCTACATTCGGGGAACCAAGCCATCATAAAACTACTGGCAAAAAAGGGTAAAGACCCCCTAGAACCGGGTTCATACAGACCCATATCGCTTCTTAACCTAGATGTGAAAATCCTCTCAAAAATCGTTGCCACTAGACTAGCAGATATTATGCCCTCCCTTATCCACCCCGCCCAGTCAGGTTTTATTAAAGGACGTACGGCCACCCTTAACATCCGCAAAGTCATGCTGGCCCTAGAACATGCAATGCATTACCCGAACACCGATCATGCCATTATCACGCTAGACGCGGAAAAAGCTTTCGATAACGTCAGTTTCGATTGGTTATCCATGACAATGACGGCAATAGGATTCACTGGCCCCTTCAAACATCTAATTACTGCCATGTACACAGCTCCGACAGCAAGGTTAGTGGCAGCAGGCCTGCTATCAGAAGAAATTCACCTCCATAAGGGCACTCGCCAGGGCTGCCCCCTATCGCCACTCCTCTTCAATATAGCACTAGAACCACTCTCCAGATATCTAACGACAGTAGCCCCACTACATGGCTTAAAGATAGGCCCACATAACCTACACACCTCACTTTTTGCAGATGACGTCCTTATATTTTCAGCCAACCCTACATCAGATATGCTAACCATAAAAAACGTATTCGATGAATTTCGCTTGTGCTCGGGCCTCCGTATCAATTACAGCAAAAGCGAAATTCTTCCCATCGGCACTCACTCCACACCAAAATGGACCCAGCAATCAATCTTCCCTGTTGCTAAATCTCACATCACCTACTTAGGAATAAAAATAGGAAAACTCCCTTCTTCACTATACCACCTCAATTACCCTCCTTTATTGTCAAAAATAACTCAGGAACTAAATACCTGGATGGATCTGCCCCTTTCGCTTTTGGGAAGATGTCATTTAGTGAAAATGGTCAGTTTTGCAAGATTACTCTACCCAATGCAAACCATCCCATTACTCCTCCACCATAAAGATGTGACCTCCCTTAACAACGCTATATCTAAATTTCTATGGCAGAACAAAAGACCACGCATTGCTCTTAAAAAATTTTATCTTCCCAGACGCGAAGGGGGCATTAGTCTCCCTCATGTTAGAATGTATAACCTTGCATGTTTGCTAAGAACAAGTCTAGACTGGATAACCCAGTCCTCTCGTTACTCAAACTTCTCTCTGGAATCTGCCATGGCCCATCCCTACTCACTAGTAGCCCTCCTACACTGCAGATGGAAGTCGATCCCCCATCCCCACCAACATAATCTCCTATTAAGAGATACAGCAATAGCCTGGAGAGAAACACGAAAGATCCTCAAGCTATCCCCTTTTGTGTCAATACACCTCCCGATCCAAGGAAATCCAGCATTCCCGCCGAGTTTAGAACATAAATCTTTCAAAACATGGGAACAAAAAGGTTTAACGAAATTCTCCCTCCTCTGCAACACCCAGACGGGTCAACCATTACCCTTTGCTGATATCGCTGAATCCTTCACTCTACCCTCCACACATATCTTCCACTATGGGCAATGTATCAGCTTCCTAAAGGAGGCGTGCAATCACAACGAAAAAAGGTTCCAACCAAACGTCACGGATCTAATGATAATGAGCAATGCTTACAAAATCTCAGACATATACAAACCACTCCTCAACAAGTCCTCTCCACCTCTCTCTTCATCCTCAATCAAAAACTGGAACAAAGACTTCCCCGATCCAAACCTAGTAGAAAAAATCATCCAAGGGCTCAACGCTGTACAAAAGCTAACACCCAATGAAATATGGAGAGAAACACAACTGAAAATAGCCCACAGAGCATACATGCCTTTCTCAACCTCGAAAACTGACAAAAACAAAGCTCTTTGCCCACATTGCAACCATCAGAAACCATCCCTAGCTCATCGTTTCTGGCACTGCTCCTACATTTCCGCCTTCTGGGACCAAGTTCTTGCCTACATATTTGAAGTGACCCTAATCAAACTACCCAAGGATCCTTTGCTTCTTATCTTCGGCCACTGGGACCCAATTCTACTACCCTGGTCCAAAACCGCCACCACCAGGGACGGCTCCCCAAAAAACCCGAAAGAAATCACATCACATAAAGGGTGGTCCTTGACTTGCCTATTAATCGCAAGGAGAACCATTTTGAAAAACTGGATTACACCAATAAGCCCCAATATCTCTCAAGTCAAACGGGACCTCATGCATCTTCTATACAAGGACCGCCTAAACACGGACTTCAAGCACAAAAAATCTTCAGAACATTTCTACTTCAAATGGCTCGCCTTCATGCGATCATCTCTCTCACAAGCGGAAATAGCAAACATCTCCTCGTCCTCCTTTTCCTACTACGATCCCTCCCATCCGCTGCCATCTCAAGACCACAACCGATGCCACACTCCTATCCCTGGCACCAACCGACCCTTTGCCAATGCAAATGTAAATGGGATTACTGGATAATTCTGCATGGCTTTACAACTTACCATAACAACTCTCTTACTCTTTCCAGGGCCCCCCCCCCCCACACTCAACCAACCAACCCACCCCCCCCAGTTTTCGTATTTTCTTTATTATTATTTTTCAAGTTCAATTATAATATGTACTCAGGGTTTCAAACAGATCCATCCAGGTATCCAGATACCCACTAACTGTTATCATTTATTGAAATGCTATGTACAGGTACACACGCTCCAAGCAGCCACCCTACATGGGTATATATACCGGAAACCCTCCCACGTCTTAAAAATTTAGTTTAAAATTTAGTTTACAATTAAGTAACCCTTTTATTTTGTTACTTCCGTATATGTCACAATTACATACTGTACACTATACTGTATATTTTTTTTGTATTCTCTGAAAATTCAAATAAAAACTTTTTTGAAAAAAAAAAAAGAAGCCAGTCATTTATCCACCTCACTTGCGTGGATGCAGGAATCTGAATTTATTTCTGTTCAGCCCGGTTGATGGAAAAAAAAAAAAAACTCAATAGGGTTGATTTACTAAAATTGAATAGTAGAAAATTGGGTACAGCTTGGCATGGTAGCCAATCAGCTTCTAACTTCAGCTTGTTAAATAAGCTTTGACATAAAACAAAAAAACAAAAAACAAAAAAAAAAAACAAAAAAAAAAAAAAAAAAAAAAACACACCTGGAAAAACTTCAGATAAAAACCAAAACAGAAGGGGATCCATTCACCTCCATCTAACCGGATCGGCAGGCAGTCAGATGTAACGAACAGCCGGCCTTTTTACATCCAACTGCCCATAGAGCAGGCTGTGCTCTGCATAAACCGAGCAGACACAGACCTGTCATCTGTCCTTGTAAAAGGGGCTTAATTAAAACCACTTACTCAAAGTCCAAGTCGTCCTAGCCCATAAATTGACAGTGAAAGGAGAATCAAGCTGCTGCCAAAAGCCAATCAGGAGTGCGAGTCCCCGTAGAGGCAAGGCTCTTGTGGACATCGCTGGATCGAGAGGGGGCTCAGATAAGTATTGGGAGGGGGGGGGCTGGGGGGCTGCTGCACACAGGTTTTTAAAAAAACCTTGTGCCTTTACAACCACTTTAAAGTGCAGATATAGCCAATGTTTTTTTCTTTTTTAAGAATTTTGATAAAAAGAGTTTAGAGTCTAGCTAGAACCCCTGCTGAGTTTTTGAGATGTCGTTAAACCTGTATTAGTCCTGGTGAAAATTGTCAGCAAAATAGGAGCTTATGTACAAATCTAAAATTCTAGAGTTGCCATCAAAACAAGAAGTTAGGGTAAGTCTTCCACCTGTTTCAGTGACAACTCTCATTTTTTTTAAGATTTTATCTCTATTCCTGCTGTGTCTCCAGGCCAGGAAGGGAAATTTCCCCAATGGTAACAGGCAGCAAAGGATAAACTGACAAGGGTCGTAACCCTTTTCTGCCCAATTTAAAACTAGAAATTAAAAATATATATATATAAAAAATGACTATGGATGTTAAGATAAAGTACTATACATTTTTTTCAGGACAAATCTAAAAACGTTCTTTAGGCAATATTGCATGCATGGCAAGAAAGGTACAATGGTGTTGGTAAACCCTCCCAGAAAATAAAAAAACACCAGAAAAAAAAACTATGCAGCCTTGCAGTGAGCCCGCCTTGGTCTGTGCAGATTAACACAGATCACTGCACATAGTGTGAACTTGCCCTAAGGGTTGAGGGGTTAAACAAACAATTATTATATATAACATTTTCCCTGGCCCCATTTTCCCGAAATGCACCCACAGGGCAGCTGCAACACAAACGTGCTGCGTTTTTAAATGCGTGGAGTTCACACCATTGTGTGATCCTGAAACATGCTGCTGCCTAGATGCACGAGGGTGCAAACATATTGGCAAAATGCCAACGTTTTGCCACCTGCAAAACATGAAAATCCAAAATTTCCTACGCCGGGATTTTGAAAGGACCCGGGACTTCTTCCAACTATGTTTCTGCAAATAGGGCAGCCCATTGAAAATAAGGGACTACCCACAGAATGCAGCCTGTGCAAGCATGCACTGTACCATATTTATGTTGTTTTAGTCTAACAAAGCAAGTGTGCAATACAATAAAGCCTTTATAAAACAGAAGGAATTCACATGTCTCATTCCATCATACTGTATATCCTAAGATAAGAGAAATATTCCCCATTTCAAGAGACTGTGCAAATCATTGCTTTACATCCAAAACAGCCAACTGCAAATCCAGAATTACTGGTTTGCAATATAAAATATAACATGATGTAGTAGAGCCATTTATTCCAAACTGCATACAGTTTCAGACATTTTGGCCTGGTTGTTTGGGGTACAAATAAATGATTTGTTTGACTCTGTCCACTGTCTTGTAATAGGGAACAATTTTTTATATATATGATGGAATGGGAGTCTGTATAGTTAACACTGTCAAATAAAGCAGGAAATCCAACATTTGCCTTATTACAATACTTAACTTTTATAAGTTATTCTCCAACCAAAGAATTACCTCCAGACAAATCTAAAGCACGTACCATGTGTTGATCATTAAGGAGGTGGACCACCCGTGATGTCCATTCGCCCATAGGCACAAGGTCGGGTGAGGTCTTGTAGAGTCTTAACAAGCAAAGAGCTGCACTCTGCTTTACGCTGTCCATTGTGTCACTATTAAAAGGACATGACAAGAAAACGTGTTAGGAGGATTGCAGGAGTTACTCTGATCAGGATGGCCGATATTATGCATCCAAAAGAGGAACTTCTGCTATATATCTGCATTTAGCCTATCTGCTAAAAACACACAGAAGAAATGTTTCTGCTCTTATGCGGTTTGGCTGCTCAATAGAAGGGCGACAACACAACAGAAGCTGCAGTTTTGCAGACACCATCTCCTGCCTGCAATTAAATATTGCCACACTGGTTATGCCCACTCAGAATCTTTCCCTCTCAACTTGGCCCACCTGAATATTTCATTTCAGGCCATTCCTTTAAACCCAAGGCACCACCGGCCTGATTGCCACTTTCAGTTGGCAAGCCTCCCACCTATGTTTTAGAAAGCAATTACCCAGCAACAAGGATTCTGGGGATCTCTGATGCAAAAGCTTCTGCCATTTCTCTGCTGCCAACATTGGCGATGCAATGCAATGCCAGGCACATGAAAGTGGGGTTGCGGCTGGCCAGGTCGTTCTTGATTGCATTATTAATAAGGCGGATTAGTTCACTGTTGGAATTCACCAAAACAGAGATAAAAAGGTAGCCCTAGAACAGAGAAGAAACACAATTCATTAGAAAAGTCACTGGCAGTACCACAAATAATTTCTTATGCTCCTAGTATTTATTTATAAGATTTTGTTTGTGCTATAGGCAAATATTTAAAAGGACCTTTACTAAGGAAAGGAAGTTCTGCTCCCTACAACCTCCCCATCCTCTGCAATATGAAAATGCTTTTGTTTTCATATTTTTTTTTTTTTTTTAACTATATATGTCTTTCCCCACCACCCTATTCTAGACTAGGCAAGAAGGACATGTCTCTGTCCCGCATAGCCTTGTCACATTTCCCAGGAGGCTGCAGGAACAGGGTCTCACAATAGCCAATGGGCAGCCTGGCGTGCATCATGGGGGCGGGCTGCAACAGCCCAGAAGAGAAAGTTGAGCTTCTGATTTAAGAGGAGAAGATGGTAGTGCATGTCCCAAGATGCGGCACCTGAGTAGATGATCACAGTAGGAGAAAATGGGATTCACTGGACAGGCAAGTATGCAAATTGAGGACAACCCAGTTTAACAGTTAGGAGGTCAGGAAAAAAACAAGCTGGGGTTGGGGGGAAATAGGAAATGATGTTTCTGACAAAAAAAACATATTAGCCATCTCAATACACTTTCACCCCCTTCCTGTCCAGTCCAATATTCTGATTTTAGCGCTGTCCCACTTTGAATAACAATTGCGCAGTCATGCTACACTGTATACATATGAAATTTTTATAATTTTTTTTTCACACAGAGCTTTCTTTTGGTATTTAATCACCACCGAATTATGTTTTGCTAAATAAAAAAAAATTAAATAAAAAAATCTTAGTTTATAAAATTTTGCAAATAATCTTTCTTTCTTCATAAATGTAGGCCAAAACTTATTCTACTACATTTCTTTGGTTAAAAAAAACAAACAAAAAAAAAAAAAAAAAAAAAAAAACAACCCAAATCAGTATATATTATTGCCGGGACAAATATTCCCCAAATGACCCCTTTTTGGAAAGAAGACCGCCCAAGATATTTAGAGAGACATGGTGAGTTTTTTTTAAGTTTTAAAATTTTTGGAAAATGAAGTAATTAAAAAATATATATTAGTACAGTACAGCATCATCATATAACTGATATGGGTGGTGATCAGGGACACCGACTGGCAGTAAGTAATAATAAAAAAAAAAGAAAGAAGAAAAAAAAATGTAAATACATTTTTTTCTTCAATTTCTCTAAATATATATATGTTTTTCTTTTATATAATTTTTCCCCCACTTTTTTTTTTTACATACTGTGACCAGAGAAACACAGCGTTACCATAGCAACACTGTAGTACTCTGGGGTGGTGGTCAGGATTTTTTTTTTTTTTTTTTTTTTTACACACTATGATCGTTTATAACATAAACGACCATCTTTTTCTAAATGAAATCCATTCAGTCAGTGTATACTATTGTGATAACATGGTAGAGATGGACTGTGATTGGCTATGTCTGTACCATGTGATCACTGTGACCAATTAGAGAGAACAACACAGTAGTACACAATGGTATGAATGGAAGCAATCCATTCTTTAAAATTGACATGTGAACGGCTGTGATTGGTCACAGCAATCACATGGTACCGGCAGCGGCCCAGTACACTAATCTGTCATCCACAGTGGGTGACAGGTTGCACTACAGTGTTGCCCGTGGGGCATGTGTAAGGCATGATCCTGGGAGGACATCATATGGCATCCACCCAGAATAACAGAGTTCCCGTCTGGCAGTTATTTGTCTACAGGCCAGGTGGGAAGCAGTGAGAAAAAAAAAAAAAGTAAGACATTCATATTTCTTGAACGAAAGGCTTACTTTACAGAGCAATTTCAAGTAAAGACAACTAGCGAGCTACTAATGCTGAGCATGTACTGCAACTGTGGTAAAGTCGCAAAGTCTACTCAATGTACTTACACCAAGTTCTATGTAACCCACTGCAGCCAGATTTCACAGAGCCCTCACATGTGTGATGGGTTAAGGACTTGTTTTTCTTATTAGCTTCATGCATCAACAAGATTTAAAAGCTCTCCAGCGAGGTTTGAAATCGGATTGATGGCTGTGATTAAGTAACTCCACCGAACCTAGTTCTAACACCTTGATACATTATACATTCTTTATGTTGCAGACAGCCCATAGTGGGTGTGATAGGGTAAATTTCCCTGTCTACAAAAAAATTAAAAATATATTCTCAGGAAAATGTTGACAAGAACACTTGCATTGCTACTTACAATCTGCTTTTCTGTGTATTTGTTTGAGCTCAGCAAGTTGACCGCTTCCATGTGTCCAAAATCAATGTCATGGCCAAGCAGGAAGATGAAGAGCAGTTTACATACATATTTCTTCTTACTGTAGCCATCCAGGGCTTTATCTCCTAATCCAAAGAAAAAAAAATAAAAAATGGGAACAGACATGAAGCCTTGGAAAAAAAATAATCTTTTGCTACTTAGGGAAAATGAATTTGCACAAGAAAATAGGCTGTTAAACAACAGAAAGTGTCTCCACTTTAAAGCGGGGTTCCACCCAAATTTTGAACAATATCTGTATGTATTCTCTTCCTTGCCTAGATGCTGACGTGCCGTTTAAAAAAATTGAAATCGCCGTAATTACCTTTTATTTTTCTATTCTTCTTTGCACTTCCTGGTTCTCCTCCCGTGGGAGTAGGCGTGTTTCTAGCCTCTCCCAGACTCCTGGGAGCTAGTCTCAGGCTTCCCAGGATGCCACTGAGCATGTGCGGGAATAAGCGGTGAATGCTGGGAGCACAGCATTCACCACATCCAGGAAATAAATGCTTGTGGGCTTCAAATGCCCACAATGAAGATGGAAACTGCCTGCAGTGAATAATATAAGTTATTCTTTCCGACGAAATCTGACACAGGCGGACATATTACACACAATATGTGAGTATGTGATGCTGAGAAGAAAAGTTTGTGAATTAACTCAAAAAAAAAAAAAAAAAAACGATAGATAGGTGGACCCCCGCTTTAAACGTTCCAAGCTTGCAAGGACAGATCTCCCATGGTACTAGTGAAGCACTTGAAAAGTTAGCAAGGAGGACATCTTCTCTACTTTCCTAACTCCTCTCCTTGTTTTTCTCACTTTGCACTGTTCAAGGCACTGGCCTCTTGTGCACTTAGGTCTTGGCACCATTCAATTTGGCTAATTAAGATGTCGTATCTTGTGCCCAGCTTAACCTATAATGTAAGAACTGTCATAGCGGGGTCTCACTTGCTCACAGTGTGGTAGTGCAATTATGCTGTACATGACTAACACTGTGGATTTATTGTTGTGTACCCAGGTGCCTTATTTTTCTGGCATTTGTTTCTGAGTTTAAAGTCAAAGTGCCTGTATTTGTGCAAAATATATTAATTTTTTTTTTAAAGAAAAGTTACCAAGAAGGTATAGAGAGACTGTGAAGTCAAAGAAAAAGCCCATTACTCAGTTTCATTACATTTCTTTGCCTAATTCCACAGCCAGGAAGATCAATTTGATACTTCCTGGATGGTAAAAACAAACTGGTAAAATATTTTGAACTATGTCTGGCCACATTTGGGATTCACACAATGTCAGGAGAGGCATGCCTGTAAGCAAGATGGCCTCTCTGGGCAGTTTTCTGTGCGCAGTTGCAGACCAATTCACTGCCCTTAACCCTGCACTTAAGAAATGTGCATGTGCTTGGCCCCAGTGCTGTCTCATCCACAGCATTCCCGTGCAACCTGTGTTTTGTTACTATGCATCTGATTCCAGTTACTGACCAAGCTCGTCTTGACCATTACTTGAACGCTAAAGACGACAAAAAGTGTAGCGCTAAACCTTATCATACATAACCCTAGATGGGTAGGTATACAGTGAAGGGGATCACCAATATAAAGACCCATACATAGATGGGAAGTCCCGTTATAGGTGTTTATGGCCAAACAATAAATAACAATGTTTAGTCCTTAGATAGAAAAATGAATAAATCCAGTATCTCAAAACAGCAGATCAGCTCACTACCACCGAGAGAAAGGAAGGCTTACCAGATGTGGTGGACCCGACAGGGCATACGCCGAATTGGGTCAGATAAGGCTTGAGTGGTACGAGGCTGTGGATGTCTGTGGAGTCGCAGATTGCTGGATTCCTCCAACTGGTGTCCGGGTCCTGGAAGGTGTGCGGAGTCCCAAGAATATGGATGGTTCTGTAGATCCCAGGGGGGAGGGGATGAGGTGTTCCGTGGATGGATCCCTCAAACCAACATTCATTGGGTATAGATAATGATATTAATGGGGAAAAAAGAAAAGAAGGGCCACATAGTGTAAATCCGAGTAAAAAAAAATTTAATAAAAACTTTAAGGAAATACACTCACGTATAAGTCCAAAGAATAATACAGCGCTGTGACAAAGTGGCGACAATGGGGTCCTTCCCGACGTGTTTCGTCCTAAAAAGACGTCATCTGGGGAACCCCCCAGATGACGTCTTTTTAGGACGAAACGCGTCGGGAAGGACCCCATTGTCGCCACTTTGTCACAGCGCTGTATTATTCTTTGGACTTATACGTGAGTGTATTTCCTTAAAGTTTTTATTAAATTTTTTTTTACTCGGATTTACACTATGTGGCCCTTCTTTTCTTTTTTCCCCATTAATATCATTATCTATACCCAATGAATGTTGGTTTGAGGGATCCATCCACGGAACACCTCATCCCCTCCCCCCTGGGATCTACAGAACCATCCATATTCTTGGGACTCCGCACACCTTCCAGGACCCGGACACCAGTTGGAGGAATCCAGCAATCTGCGACTCCACAGACATCCACAGCCTCGTACCACTCAAGCCTTATCTGACCCAATTCGGCGTATGCCCTGTCGGGTCCACCACATCTGGTAAGCCTTCCTTTCTCTCGGTGGTAGTGAGCTGATCTGCTGTTTTGAGATACTGGATTTATTCATTTTTCTATCTAAGGACTAAACATTGTTATTTATTGTTTGGCCATAAACACCTATAACGGGACTTCCCATCTATGTATGGGTCTTTATATTGGTGATCCCCTTCACTGTATACCTACCCATCTAGGGTTATGTATGATAAGGTTTAGCGCTACACTTTTTGTCGTCTTTTGCATATACACTTTGTTGGTTGTGTTAGCTGCTTTTTCTCCCTTATGAGCAGCGCAGGATTATTTTGCATATATTCATTACTTGAACGCTGCCTGCACCAATCCCAGTGTGTCTCCTGACCTATTCTTCTGCAACGCTGATCTGTTATAGACTCTGGCCTGTATCCTGACTATGCTCCTGTCTGTGCTACCTTGATCCGATTACCAGCATCTGACCCAGCTTGTCTGACTTCGCTACTGTCCTATCTGCTGCTGCTCCTTCGCTGCAAGCATCTGTCTGCTACCTGTCAAGTGCATACTCCACACCAGCTCACTGCTGCCAGTGCCAACTTGTTCCAGCCTACTGTTGACCTACCACTACCCAGCTTACCTGCTCCGCTATGGTCCATCAGCTTCCTGCTGCTTGGCCTGGACTTCACATCTGGCTCTGCTATTAGCAAGATCCATAGACATTTGTGCCACTCTGCACACCTGTGTCACTTTGGAAGATTTCCACTCTAATCCTGTTCTGGTGACAACCCAATTTGGGCGTTTTCCTTTACTTTAACTCTCAGTGATAATGGTAAACAGGACAAATAGGGTGAATCTACTAAACAGGGACACAGACAGCAATAAAAACCAGACAGGCATTCTAATCCCTCTCTACTCTATCCAAAACCTAAAAGTTTGGCATTTAGTGATACTTTACGTGCGAGAAGCAACAGAGACCCCTTTGGATAGCAGCATTGTCAAAATGGTTTGCCTCAACGCCAATTGCCACTTTTGCTAGACAGCTTGGTCTGTTACAGGAAGATGAGAAAGTAACAAACTAAATGATCACAAGGTAAAAATAAAAAGGAAAAAAAAAAAGGCTAAAAACAAGAAATATATGCAGCCATCACATCTAAGATTTTCTAAAATGCAATATGTTAAATGTTTATTTTTGTTAGCACTTTTCCCTAGAACTTGTTTACTACATTTGCAAAATGCCTCTATGCTTACGCTTCGATCTCTCATATACATGAATTGGTTGGTTCAATTTATTCTACCTTAAAAGAGTTATTATATCTGTTGAAAAACGCAATTAAAAAGGTGCAATTTTCAAAACACCCACGCTCTACAAATAATCAGCTTGGTGATCCCATACTAAAGCTCCTCCTGAACAGAATGCACAGCCTACACCCATAAATTCAAGACTTGCGCACTCATTAACACCTTTCCATTGAGCTCTCCCATTACTTCTGTTCACAAGAGCACCATTCAAAGATCATTATTATTTTGTTACGTGAAAGTCTCATTTGCAGCCAGTTACATCATTCTACATCATGAATAAAGAGGTTGTGACGAGCTGAGAACCAGCTATTTGTAACTTGAGGCTGCAATAATGAACATAGGCAGCTGCAATGACCTGAAGTATAACAGAATCCCTAATTGATAGGCCTGACGGTGCCGGAGACTGTTGCATTGAATGTTACGGTCAGAAGACCTGACATCTTCACATATGAAATCAACATTAGCTCATGGTCCAAGTCAATGGGAAACACTGTTGGGGAGAATTCAATAAAGCAATTATGACTCTTTTTTGGAGGCGTGGCCCCTTTCAAACGGCCTCAAACTAATTTAGAAAAGCATTACAACAGTGTCAACACAGTATCCAACACATGCACCATAGTTAGTTCTTCTTTTGCCACTAGGAATCTGTTGCTATGGTTGCAACAGATGATAAAAGAATTACCACTGTTCACAGATAAGCAAACTGGCAGTAATTAGGAACAGCTCAGAGTAGGTGTACAGAGGGATGCCGATGCCCTGAGTGGGACATTTTTTGCTGGGACATGGTCATGATTGTAACAGCTTCGTGCAGAGAGCTTGTGGCTACCAGGACACAGGAGACCATACTTACCTAGGTGGATGCAGCATCAGACCGATGCTGAGACTGCCATCAGTCCAGGCACCTGGCAAATCCAGACATCCTAATTCGGGATGATGCGCTGCCTGGACTGATTCCAGTGACGTCAGCAGAGAGCGGAGTTCAGACCGCTCTCCGCTGAACTTTTTTTCTGTAATTGGAATGCACTGGAACTGCAAGCACTGGTGTGAACTATGCCATTGAAAACCATATAAACTACTTTACATGCGTTTTTGATGCAGAAAAAAAAACGCACTGGACTGCATGCAGGGTGAACTGGCCCTGAGGACGGAAGTGTCCGTGTTATGGACACTGACCTCACTGCTGTCCCCCACCATGTCTCCGATAAATTAATGTCCAGACATTTGTTGCGCAGAGGCATGACAGATTACCAGAGTGTCGCAGATGTTTTTTTATGAATTCCCAAGTGTGTTCTTATCACCTGACATAGTCAGTGGGTTTTTTTTTTTATGGGACTGTGGTCCCAAGTTTTACCAGACAATAAGGAATTGCAGTTTAAGATGCCAAACCTATGGGTTAACCCAATATACAGAGAAGAGGAAAAAAAACAAAAAGCTATTTTTTTTTATTCCCATATATGCCTAGGATACAACAATCGAACAAAACAAATGTAAATGTAGATATGGTCAGGAAATAAGACTGTTCTGTTTTCTTGTCAGGGATGATCAGACAGTGCATACAATTGCAGGAAAGAAGGAAAAGGGTGGAACCGCAGATCACCAAGCTCCTGCTCACAATACGGCTTACAACTGGTAAAAAAGGACAATATGGGAACTTGTAAGCATTTTAGTGACAAGAAACTCCTTCCACAAAAAACAAAAAAAGAAACAAAAAAAAAAACATTTTGCAGGAAGCTGTGGAAACTGTAGCCCAACTGAACACACACACACACACACACAATAAGCTTAACCCTCAGCACATATGTGGCCAAAATAAAATGAATGGGCTGTCTTCCGTGATAAGTGCTTACCTGCATTTGGGTTCTGGAAACGCACTACACAGCACTCTCCCAGCTTAGAGTCCGCGCTGTCCCCAACAGCTCCTGGTCTCGTACTAACAATAGTGTTCCTTTAAACACTGGTTTAGCCATTCTTATTTATTATACTGAAAAAGAAGGGTGTTCTCCTTCATGAAAAATAGACTCAGAAAACATTTAAACTGTTACCTACCCTTAAATTTAGACCGTATATTTGCCAGTTCCTTGTTGATTCGCTTAATTTCAGCTTCTTTACTTTTACCTGGAACAAGAAAAGCAAAAACCTAAACAACTCATTCCATAGAATAATTACATACTAGGCTTTCAAAGTGCCATTAACAATAACTAACTGAAATTCCAACACTACTAAAGCTTTACAATTAGAAAAGAGAATTATTAATGTTTCAACATATATGGGTACTGCCAAGATTTAGGTAGAGTGACAGCTCACCCCCAAAACCTTAATAAGCATTCATGCACAGACTCACTACTGTGGGAGGACAAGGGATCTACCCAGTGCAAAACTGAACAGCTCACCTAAAAAGCATGACAGAATGTGAAGGATTGTGCCTCAGCGGCTGCTTCATTGTAGCTATACATCCCTAAATGCCCAGTCACATCATAAAAACATCCTCCATTTTTAATGCATTTCAGCATTTTTGTTACACTTTTGATGTGCTTCCAGATGCATTTTTTTTCCTGCATTTTTTCCCACTGTACTGGGTCCGGTGCGTTTTTGATGCTTTTTACAGCGTTTCAGTACAGTTCTGGGCAGGGAAAAAAAGCAGCATGTTGTACTTTTTTCTGGAACAGAAAAGCACTGATGGTGTGAACAACCTGTATAACCTACTTTCCATGCGTTTTTGATGCAGAAAAAAAAAAAAAGAAAAAAGGGTTGGGTTGTTACCCTGTAGACAGGGTCATCTTACGCTGGCCATAGACTGATCAAAATTGGGCTGGTTCAGCTGGAACCAGCCCAATTTCATTCCATTTATGGGCAGGCTCATTGTTCTGCTCATTGTAAGTCGATGACGTGGCTGTGCTGGGCTCCAGAGAGAAGATCCCCCGCCCGCCGTCATAATGGAGGAACACGGGTCGAGCAAGACAGATGCTTCAATTCCATGTTACACCCTGAATATGAGCGTAACATGCAACATGTTACTAAAGGTGAACTTATCCTTCTAGGATAAGTTAGAACTACTTTCATTTGGTGTGTTTCAGCCCCTGAAATCACAACATCTGACAGCTTTGTCAGCATATAAATGTAGAGAAAAATATAAATAAAAGGAATGTGACCTGCTCCCCTCACTACACACAGAATAAGGCCCTGAGTGCTACAACCCTGACAGACCGACAACACCATAAGTCTCAAAAGATGCAGCCGTGCTCTTGAATAAGTGTGGCATAAAACTAAAACCCTATAGGATTCCTCCCTTCGTGCTCCCAAACTGACTCGTTTCTTCTCTCTCATCACCGCATAACTGGCCCTGAACACAGACTGTCTGCAAGCAACATCTACAGGGAAAGGTGGCAGCTGGATTTCCATAATTCTGCCCCTGGTAACGTCAAAAGCAGCAAAATCACCAGGGTAATATCTTCAATGTGCTTCCAAAATTGCCCACAGATAATTATGGATAAGAAGCAATCAATAATAAAAGTGTGCCTGAACCTAAAAGCAAACATTTTATATATTGCAGCCTTAAGGTGGCTGTGATCATCTGCAGATGGATTTCAATGGAGCCTTCAAACAGAACGAAAGGTAAAATTTCCCCTCTATTACTGTTCCGGGGACAATCTCAAATTTTAGATTTTCTTTCACTCTCTGTGACAATGATCACTAGGAAAAATAGAGATGGCAGGGCAGAAAATATCTGATCGACATAATAGTTAACTATTTTCATAATCAATTTGTTGCTAAGCCGATTATTTGGCCTGCATACAAAATGTATTATTTGTGTACATATCAGGAAATACAGTGCAGCACACATACAGCTCAGTACACCATGTATACATGTCAGTAAGTGCCTGAGAACTTGTGAATGTGAGAAGCAATGCCTTATGGGACATGTAGTCCTTGGCAGAAGAAGGAAGTGAGTGATTCCAAAGTTCTTTTTACATTGCTATAGGGGCAATCTTTACTATACTTTGCGGCTTGCTATAGGGGCACTCAAGCAGGAAAAGCTAGAAGCACCCGTACAGGATCCCAGTAGAGGAGAATTGAGGCTCCTCTGTGCAAAACCATTCCATAGAGCAGGTAAGTATGACAAATTTGTTAAAATCCAAGTCTCATCCTTTAGTACTACTTTAATCAGTTCCGGACCGCCCACCATACATTTACTGCGGCAAGGCGGCCCGGCTACGCAAAACAATGTACCTGTATGTCACTCGTGCCCACGGGTGGGGGGTGCGCATGCGCGCCCGCTGTCCCTGCAGTGATCGGATTTGTTACAGAACTGATCTACAGGCCCAGGCCAATGATTTATGGCCTGGACCTACTGATCAGTTCTGACGAATCACAGAATGTCCTGTGCAATGAAACACAGGTACAGGAAACAATGCAATCTCCCCTCCTGGAGCCCTTTTTGGTTCCAGCATGAGAGGAGAGAGCATGTACCGTGAGTACACAAGCACTAAACTGACTGCAGATCACATAGGCAAATATTTAACCCCTTGATCGCCCTCCCCAGTTAACCCTCTCACTCCCTGCCACAGTGTCACCAAGTACAGTGTACAGATTTTTTTACAGATTACTGTATTGGTGTCACTTGTGATGCTAAACAGCAATGGGGCAGTTAGCATTCATCCCAGATAGGGCGGGTACCCTAAACCTATATTCCCTAATCAAGCATTAACCCCTTGATCACCCCAGTTAACCCTTTCCTTCCATGTCACAGTGTCATTGGTACAGTGTACAGAGTTTTTTTCTAATCAGTCTCACGGGTGACGCTAGTTAGCATCAGCGTAGAGCTGCACGATTAATCATAAAAAAAATTGTGATTCAAACCCCCCCCACGATCTTAATAGAGCATTTGCCTGATTCATGTTAAACAAGTGCAGAGCGGTAATAACGTCTGCAAATGAGGTCAGATTAATCACTTAAAAAGACTAAACTAAAAGTTAAAATCTGTATTTTTTTCTAGAAAATTACTTAGAACCTCCAAACACACACACACACACACATCTATATCTCTATCTATACAGTTTTTTTTTAGCTGAGACCCTAGAGAATAAAATGGTGGTCATTGCAATATTTTAGGTCACACTGTATTTGTGCAGCGGTCTTTCAAATGCAATTCTTTTGGAAATTGGAAAGAACACATCTCAATGAATTTAAAAAAAACTAAACAGTAAAGTTAGCCCAATTTTTTTGTAGTATTTGAAAGAGGATGTTACGCCATGAGAATCGTGATCTTTAACCAAGGAAAAAAAAAGCGATTCTCATTTTAGCCAGAATTGTGCAGCTCTAAATGTATAAAGTAACTCTGCACTTCCACTTAGGGAGGCGGCTTCTGCTGTGATTACTCACAGTAGAAGCTGATCTGTGGGTGCCAGGCACTGGATGTCCGCTGGCACCTGCAAATTGCGGGGAAGACACAGAGCCGCTCCGATGGGGGGTGGGAGCTGATCGCTATTATCAGTAAAAAAGACAAAAAAAAAAAAAAATGTATATATATATATATACACATACATACACACACACACACACACACCATAGCTTGTAGATGCTATAACTTTTGCGCAAACCAATCAATATACGTTTACTGGGATTTTCTTAACCAAAATATGTAGCAGAATACATATTGGCCTAAGTTTATGAAGAAATTTGATTTTTTTTTTTTTAATTATTGGATTGGTTCATAGTAGAAAGTAAAAAATATTTTGTTCCCCAATCATATAGCCGGTTATTTATACTTAACCCTACATATAGATATTGAAGAATAAATGGTTGTTTTTTTTTTAAACTTCAGATAACTAAAAATTATACACGTTTTGGTTTTTATCCAATTAACAGAAACAATAAAATCGGCTAACTAATCAATTATGAAAATAATGGTTAGTTGCAGCCCAAAGAGAGGGTGAATCTTCTTAATGGGGACACAAACAGAAATAAAAACCTGATGTGCTCTAATACTTCCCCACTCTTTCCAAAACTCAAAAAATAAATAAAAACCCATACAGCGATAGCGAAAACCCATAGAGTGATTAGGAACTAGCAGCCATGTGAAATGTAAGCTGCTGGTTCTCAAAAGGTGGAATGTATATTACTGTATCCTTGAAACAGGTATTGTGCTGGTTAACAAAGACAGTGCTCAGCATAAATTAAAAAAGAAAATATATTTTAATATCTCAATGAACACAAGAAAATTTTTCAAAATTTTGACAAAACTGAGTTTTATATAACATTTGTTTAGCTCATTACATGAAAGCAAGGTTGATAATATAACTTAGATTACAAAATCTTCAGTTTTACTCAAATTAGTTGATGCAAAAAGGAATACACACCCCACAACAAAACTACTCCATCTAGTATTTTGTATGACCTTTATAATTTGTAAGGACAGCACCAAGACTTCTAGGCATGGAATAAACAAGTTGGCAACATATTGCAACATCTTTTTCCATTCTTCAAGAATGACCTCTTTTAGGTTGCATTCACCCATAAGCGTTTCAAAGTTGTGCGTTTTTACTGCAATTTTGTCCAGGTCAAAACGCTCAGATGTGAACAGGTGCCATTGAAATGAATAGGATTTTGTTTGTTGGGCGTTTTTTCAGGTGTTTTATGAGCTGAAAACGCTCAGGTGTGAATGCAGCCTTAGAGCCTGGATGGAGAGTGATGCTCAACTTGTCGCTTCAGAATTCCCCATACGTGTTCGATTGGGTTCAGATCAGGTGACATACTCTGCCACTGAATCACTTTCACCCTGTTCTTCAGAAATGCAATAGTGGCCTTAGATGTGTGTTTTGGATCATGTTGGAAAAGTGCACAAAGACCAAGGGCACGGAGTGATGGTACCATCTTCTCTTTCAATATAGAGCAGTACATCTGTGAATTCATGATACCATCAATGAAATGCAGCTCTCTGACACCAGCAGCACTCGTGCAGCCCCACAGGACACTGCCACCACCATGCATTTTTCTTTGTATTCCTCACCTTTACGACACCATACAGTTTTGAAGCCATTGGTTCCAAAAAACATTTATCATGGTCTCATCACTCCAGAGTACAGAGTCCCAGCAGTCTTTTTCAGCATGGGCCCTGGCAAATTCTAGGCAGGCTTTTTTGTGCATGGGCTTTGGGAGAGGCTTCATTTGTGGACGACACCCATGCATGCCATTCCTGCAGTGTGCACCGTATTGTGTCACAAGAAACAATTACCACAGTTTGGCTTTCTACTTCTTTAGCTAACTGCAGTGGCCCATAGAAAATGTTGATTCTGAAAGGAAAGGAAAGGTTTTCTGACAAATCTGTTGGGATGTACTCATTTATGCTGGAGATTGTGAGTGGGAAGGGGCTAAAAGAAGTGCCATTAGCCAGGAATACATATAATAAAAAGGATGCACAAAATGGGCAATAGATCATGCAAGCCATTCAATTTGCCAGAACATTCATAGAAAAGAAAAAAAAAAAAGTTACATTATGTTAAAGGTGAAGTTCACCTTTGGGAACATGTTATATGTTCCACTTGATTTTAGGGTGGAACATGTAATATGTTCCCAGCGCTGCAGCCACCTCCCTCTGCCCACGTCATTCAGACACACAGCTTTGTGTGTCTGAATGAACTACAAGCCCCGACATCCTTTGTGGCTGTCGGCTTGTATTTCTCAATGAACTACCACAGTGCTGTGGTAGTTCATTGAGTCTTCCTGTCAAGCAAGTATCGGCTTACCCATATGGGAAAGCAGATATCCCTGACAGTGTGCAGGAAGCCTGCACTGCATCAGTGATCTGCTGATACAATGTTTTCCAGGCTCCTGCAACAAAAAATGCTGCACATTTTTTACATGCAAAAAAAATGTGCATTTTTTTTTTTTTTTTAATTAAGTGAACTTATCCTTTAAAAGCTGTAAAGCCCAAAAAAACAAAAAAAAACAAACAAGCAGCAGACCAAACATGCTATACAAACAAAAAGAACCTGTTTTATAGGGATAGCATAACTGGTTGCTAGCAAATATTAATATACCACGATTTTATAAAAAATGATTTAGATTTAAATAAATGGGCTGCACTTCTTTAATAAGATTTGGTGCCCTAGAGAGGGTTTAACCACTTCCCGCCCGGCCTATAGCAAAATAAGGGCCGGGCAGTGGTTCAGTTATCCTGACTGGGCGTCATATGACGTCCTTCAGGATAAAAGCCGCCGCAAGCCCGTGGGGGCGGTGATCGGTGGTGCTGTGTGTCAGTCTGACACACCGCTACACCAATCTCGGTAAAGAGCCTCCGACAGAGGCTCTTTACCACGTGATCAGCCGTGTCCAATCGCAGAGGTGATCAAATACCACCAAAAGAAAGCTCTATTTGTGAGAACAAAATGATAAAAAAATGTGTTTGGGTACAGTGCTGTATGACCGCGCAATTGTCATTCCAATTGCTACAGCGCTGAAAGCTGAAAATTGGCTTGGGCAGGAAGGTGTCTAAGTGGCTGGTATTGAAGTGGTTAAAGTAGTAGTAAAGGCCGTTTGTTTTTTGGTTAATAACAAACATGTTCTACCTACCTGCTCTGTGCAAAAAGTGCAAAACCATTTTGAAAAAGACAAAAAGTCCATAAAGTCCAACCTATTTGTGCGACTTTATGTCAGTATTACATTGTATAACCCTGTGTCGTGGTCGTTCAGGTGCTTATCTAATAGTTTTTTGAAATTCACAATGCTCCCCGCTGAAACCACTGCCTGTAGAAGAGAATTCCACATCCTATCCATTCTTACAGTAAAGAACCCTCTACGCAGGTCAAGGTTAAACTGCTTTTCTTCTAGTTTTAGTGAATGGCCGCGTGTCTTATTAAATTCCCTTTTGCGGAAAAGTTTTATCCCTATTGTGGGGTCACCAGTATGGTATTTGTTTTGTTTTTTTCTTTAACAATCAGGAGAGCTTTGTTGAAGGATTAAATAACAATACAATGAAGTATGCAATCATCATAAACAGCAAGACATGGTATAATACGGTAAAAGAGACATTGGGTGATCTGTAGTCATTGTCCAAACAGCATTAAGAACGGTAAAACAGTATGACAGGTTGTTTAAAGAAACATAACATACTCAGGAGCCGGGTCCAGGTCCAAGGCAACCACACCTTATCAAACGTCCAGAGATAGCCACGACTAACGTACGTCAATTTGTAGAGGGGCAGAGCGGCATTTATTTTACCTTCCCAGGACGACAGAGTAGGGGGAGCAGGGGAAGACCATTTACAGAAAATTTTTTTTTGCGTAGAATAAAAGATACAAAATCAACAGTTTACTGTGGTGGGGTCTTTCTTCATCCTCGTGAATCTCTAACAGGGCCAGCTCTGGTGACATAGGGACAGACAGTTCAAGCCGGGCATTAAGTTGTTCAAAAATCCCTGACCAGAAGGTCGAGAGAGTGGGGCATTCCCAGAACATGTGAAGGTAAGTGCCCAATTGCATCCGACAACAGGGACAGTGTGGGTCTCTGTTAGGATATATCCTACACAACCGCATAGGAGTAAAACAGACCCAATGTAGAAACTTGATTTGTATTACTTTATCCCCTGAAGAGATTACCAACTTAGGACCGTGCTCCAAGCCGTCTAACCAGTCCTCCCTGTCCAAGGTAGAAATATCTAGTTTCCACATGTCCAACAATTTATCCATTTTAGGATAGTCAATGGTTAACAGGGTACCATATAAGGCAGATAAAGGCTTCTCTAGACCACTGCAAGACAGGAGATCCTCCACTGGGTCTAATTGAAGGAGCGGAGGTTCAGGGAATTGGGCCCTGGCAGCATGACGGAGTTGGGCATAGCAAAAATACATCCAGCCGGGCAGGTTGTGCAGCCTAGAGAGCTGGGAGAAGGTCAATAATGCACCCTCAGACATAATCTCCCTTAAGGTCTTAATGCCAAATCTTGCCCACACCTGGGGGTCCAGAATCGTTCTAAAGTGAGACAAATTAGGTTTCCCCCAGAGAGGTTGGACAGGAGGAGACCAGCGCTCCACTTGGGAGGAACCGACGTCGAGCCGTAACTCACACCCGCAACGTCTTCCTAGTTGGATCAGGCATTTCAGCATAAGCCCTCACCCACTGTACACTAGGTTTTGCAGTTCCTGCAAGGAGCTCAACCAAGCCGCCTCCACACATACCATGGCATTAGAACGCAACACTTCGAACCACCAGTAGGTCATAACCAGCATCGCTGCCCAGTAATATACCTGTAAATTTGGAAATGCCAGACCCCCCCAGGTGTACTGGTAAATGGAGTGTGGATTTTGCTAGACGAGGGATGGAGCCATTCCATATAAAAAGGAGCTGATACAGTGGTCCACATCCCGAAAGAAAGATGCCATTATCCAAACCGGGCTGTTCTGGAAAAGATAGTATTGCATTTGTTCATTAAAATTATACTCCCTCTCAAGCGTTTCTTCTTCAGAGACAACAAGTTCAGTTCTCTTAACCTATACTCATAACTAAGGTCCTCCAGTCCCCTTTACTAGCTTTGCTGCCCTTCTCTGGACTCTCTCCAGTTCCAGCACATCCTTCCTGAGGACTGGTGCCCAGAACTGGACAGCATACTCCAGGTGCGACCGGATCAGAGTCTTGTAGAGTGGGAGAATGATCGTTTTATCTTTGGAGGTAATCCCCTTTTTAATACATTCCAATATTCTGTTTGCTTTGCTTGCAGAAGCTTGAGCCTGTCATCTGCTAGGACCCCCAGGTCATTTCCTATCCTAGATAACTCCAGAGGTGTTCACCCTAGTGAGTAGATTGCATTCATATTTTTGCCACCCAAATGCATTATTTTACATTTTTCTACATTAAACCTCATTTGCCATGTAGTTGCCCACCACATTCGTTTGTTCAGATCTTCTTGCAAGGTTTCCACATCCTGCGGAGACATTAGTGCCCCGCTTAGCTTAGTATTGTCCGCAAATACAGAGATTGAGCTGTTTATCCCATCCTCTAGGTCGGTTATGAATAAATTACATAGGATTGGTCCCAGGAAAGAACCCTGGGGGAATCCCACTTTCCGCCCAGAACCATTCAGAGTACTCCCCATTTATCACTTGCCTCTAAACTCACCCCTGTAGCGAGTTTTCAATCCATGTACTCACCCTATGGTCCATGCTAACGCACCTTACTTTGTACAGTAAACGTTTAAGGGGAACTGAATCAAATGCTTTTGCAAAATCAAGATACACCATGTGGGCCTTCCTTTATCTAGATGGCAGCTCACCTCTTCATAGAAGGTTAACAGATTGGTTTGGCAAGAACGATTCTTCATGAATCCATGCTGATTACTGCTAATGATACTGTTGTCATTACTAAAATCTTGTATATAGTCCCTTATCATCCCCTCCAAGACAATTGATGTTAAGGGACTATATACAAGATTTTAGTAATGGACTGATTAGAAGTTATAGGTGTTGCCCCCAGGAAAGGCAGTCACTTTGATAAGGTCTCTTCCATCCCCAGCAGCCTGTTGTGTTGAAAGGCAGCAGGAGGTACATTCAAACACATGAGGAGTGTGTGTGTCTGTCCTGGCCTCAGAGACATAAAGGTTCAGTCTGCAGGGAGACAAACTCAAGTACTGAGCAGACTAAAAAACAACCAGGAGTCTAAGAGCTTATGTCCAATAAAAATGAGAAGGAACATTCTTAAGTTAATGTTGGCGAGTTAACTAATTCTTGGAAAGCTCTAACGTTGATGCTAAATCTTTACTTTAGACTAGAAGTGTCAGAATATGGGTCTTTTGCAAGTTTGTAAGGTTGATGTGAAACTTGCAATCCTGTTGCCGACAAGAACCCTTTGCTAGTGTGACACTGGCCTAAGGCTACTTTCACAGTGCTCCGTGGTAAAAACCAAGGAGCATTTTTCAGAGTACTGCGTAAACGTTTGGCGCTATATAAATCCTGTATTATAATAATAGTAATAATAATAACAGAGGATAGAGCTAGAAATAGACTTGGGAAACTTAACATTTAATAAGTCCCCGGGACCAGATGGCTTGCACCCGAGGGTCCTTAAGGCATTCAGTCAAGTAATTGCCAGACCATTGTTACTAATTTTTACGAACAGTCTACTGACTGGAATGGTACCGGCTGATTGGAGAAAAGCCAATATTTAAAAAAGGGCCAGGTTACATCCCTGGGAATTACAGACCAGATCTGCCTGCCTGGTGAGTAGTGTGTCCTGCACTGAGCCAGGCTTTGCTGCTGCAGAACTTCTTAGAGTGGGAGGGCAGGTCTGCTGGGTGTTTTAGTGCAGTGATTGGGTTCCCAAATACCCCCCATTCCCCTCCACCCTCTCCGCCCAAAACAAAACAATAACCCCCTCCCTACCCCAAACAATAACCCCCTCCCTACCCCAAACAATAACCCCCTCCCCACCCCAAACAATAACCCCCTCCCCACCCCAAACAATAACCCCCTCCCCACCCTAAGCAACACCCCCCCACAAAAAAAAAAAAAAAAAAGTTATAAAAATGTAAATTTAAAAAAAAATAAGTGTAAAAATAGGTAATAAATCGGTATCAGCGAGTACTTCAAGAAAAGTATTGGTACTCGGTCTTAAAAAACTGGTATCAGTGCAACCGTAGTACGCATAATATTATATGTCAAGTTTAAAGGGGTTGTAAACCCTCGTGTTTTTTCACCTTCATGCATCCTGTGCATGAAGGTGAAAAAACACCTGGCAGTCACCGGCCCCCCAGCCAACCCGTTTTACTTACCCGAAACCTTCATCTCCTCAGTGTCCCGGCTCTTGATTGGATAGATTGATTGCAGCGCAGCCATGGGCTCCTGCTGTTGTCAATCAAATCCAATGACGCGGGCGCCAGGGGGTGGGGCCGAGTCCGGCATTCATGTCTGTGGACGCAAATGCTGGACTCAGGAGTGCGCCCGCAAGGTAACCCCCTTGGGACAGCACTTCTCCTAGGGGGTTATCTGATGCAGGGGTGAGCCGTGAGAGCCGCCGGGGGACCCCAGGAGAGGATGTTCAGTAGGGGTGCTGAAATTAATCGTTGCATCGCGATTCGGGTGTCCCCAATGCGGCATCGATGCATAAGGACCGTAAAATCGATGTCCGGTGACGTCATTATTACTAGCCCCACCCCTCCCGGGAAAGCGCTCTGAGCGTATTTTTAAAATGACTTTATTTTAATTAATGTTGTATTACAATGGATGCTGTGCCCCCGCTGTATGTGCTTTTTAAAAAACGATATCACTTCATACCGAATTTCTCCGTAGTACGATCATATGAGATTTCCTGCCTGTCCCGCCCCTCTCCGCTCTCCTCTTTCGTCTCCTGAGTCCTGACGTCAGTGGGGAATTCAGTCCCGCCCGCCTCTCTTCTGATATGATAACTATAGTCAGCGGGCGGGACTGAGAATTCCCTGCTGACATCAGGACTCAGGAGACACGGGAGAGGAGAGCGGAGAGGAGAGCGGAGAGGAGAGCGGAGAGGAGAGCGGAGAGGAGAGCGGAGAGGAGAGCGGAGAGGAGAGCGGAGAGGAGAGCGGAGAGGAGAGCGGAGAGGAGAGCGGAGAGGAGAGCGGAGAGGAGAGCGGAGAGGAGAGCGGAGAGACGAGCCGGGAGTCACATGATTGTACTACGGAGAAATTCGGTATGAAGTGACATCGTTTTTTAAAAAGCACATACAGCGGGGGCACAGCATCCATTGTAATACAACATTTATTAAAAGAAAGTAATTGGGGGGGGGGGGGGTTAGTGATGGCTGCGTTTGACGAGCACAGGTGGCTGCGTTTGACGAGCACAGTGAGGCTGCATTTGATGGGGGAGGTTCAGTATTTTTCAGTTTGTTTGTGCCCCCCCCAAAAAATTTTGAGCACCAGCTGCCACTGGTCAGCACAAAGACAGTACAGGGAACTTCACAGGGCTGTTTGTCATCTGTGGATTCTATCCCTTCTGACCTCCAAGCAGCCGTGTGTGTGTGTGAATCTCTGTACCCTGTAGTGCACTCTTTAAGGGAGTGAGGTTATTCCTAATTCAAAGCAGAGTTCCAGTCAATTTTTTGTTTATTAGAAGTCAGCAGCTACAAAAAAAGTATCTTCTGACTTTTAATAGACACTCACCTGTCCCACAATCCAGCGACGTGGCCACCCAAACCCTCCCTTCTCTCCCCTGCCTGTCCACAGCGCTGGCAATACTACTGTGGGCATACGGCTGTGACAGCTTGCAGCTTCACAGCCGGGTGCGCATGTCTCACTGCGCTTTCCTGCATAGCCGGGCAATCTTTTGGGAACTGTGATGTCTCCCAGAAGATTGCAGGGTGGAAGGGCCGCCTAGGCGGCCCAAGCGGAAGTGGGAGCTCGTCGGTAATCGTGATGCATCGCGGAATCGAATCGAATTGTTGACCAGATAATCGTAATCGAATCGTGAGACCAGTGAAGATGCGCACCCCTAAAGTTCAGGGCCACTCTGTGCAAAATGTGCTGCACAGTGGAGGCAAGTATGATATTAAAAAAAAAACCAAAACAATCCTTTACAATCACTTTAAAAACTTGAAAAGATGGTAAAGAAATGAATGAAGATGAAGCACAGGTATATATCAGAGCAATCAGATTACTAAATTCCTTCAGTTTAGGCACAAATAATAAAGGATCTTGGATTGGTTGCTGTGGGTTATTGCACTCTGCATGCTCCTTATAAAATTAACGCTGTACTCAATTCATAGTCACTGAGATTCAACAGTCAAGAGATGTCTGTGATTCTACTGATCCGTAATATCCATAATAGCAAACACCGGGTAATTATACTCAAATAGGTAGATGCAGCATCATTCCCCTGCTGCCTCTAAGACTGAGAGCTGAGAGTGGTCAAAGACAGATGATAGTTCTGATTGTGCTCAGTCTTCAGTGAGCCCGTGACTGTCAGTCACCAACTTTCTGCTCTGCCCCCCCCCCCCCCATGCTCACTGGAGCGCCGGTCTGTGCAGGGGGTTGGAGTGGATAGCTCAGGCACTCAGCGACTTGCTGAGAGGCGGAGTTAGCTGCTGGTCCAGGCTTCTGGGTGGATCCCAACATTAAAAGCCTCATATCCCCCTCCCTTCCTTCTGAGGGAGGAAGTGGAGACGGATCTATTATCACTAATTGGATTAGCAGCAAGGATGGGAAGTGTTATCATAATGGGGGATTTTAATTATCCAGACATAGACTGGGCGGAGGGAACCGCGCATTCATTTAAGGCTCGCCAGTTCCTTAGTGTCTTGCAGGACAATTTTATGGGTCAGATGGTAGACGCACCAACTAGAAATAAAACATTACTAGATCTACTGATTACCAACAATACAGACCTGATAACAGATGTGGAAATACGGGGCAATTTAGGTAACAGCGATCACAAGTCAATTAGTTTCAGTATAAATCACACAAATAGGAGACATGAAGGGAACACAAAGACACTGAATTTCAAAAGAGCCAACTTCCCTAAACTACAAACCTTGCTAAAAGGCATAAATTGGGATAAAATATTAGGAACAAAGAATACGGAGGAGAGATGGGTTTGCTTTAAGAGCATATTAAATAAGGGCATTAGCCAATGTATCCCATTGGGTAATAAATTTAAAAGAGCGAACAAACATCCTGGATGGCTTAACTCCAATGTAAAAATGCATATAAAAGCAAAGGAGAAGGCCTTCAAAAAATACAAGGTTGAGGGATCATCCACAGCATTCAGAATTTATAAAGAATGCAATAAGAAATGTAAGGGTGCAATTAGGATGGCTAAGATAGAACATGAAAGACACATAGCGGAGAGGAGCAAAAAAAATCCCAAGAAATTCTTTAAGTATGTAAACAGTAAAAAAGGGAGGACAGACCATATTGGCCAAAAAAAAGAATGAGGAAGGACATCTGGTTACAAAGGATGGGGAGATGGCAAAGGTATTGAATTTATTCTTCTCCTCAGTCTTCACGAGTGAATCGGGGGGCTTCAGTAACCAAAACTGCAGTGTTTATCCTCATGACACAACACAGGAAGCACCTACATGGTTAACAGAGGACGGAATTAAAATTAGACTTGAGAAACTTAACATTAATAAATCACCGGGACCAGATGGCTTGCATCTGAGGGTACTTAGGGAACTCAGTCAGGTGATTGCCAGACAGTTGTTCCTAATTTTTACAGACAGTCTATTGACTGGAATGGTACCAGCTGATTGGAGAAAAGCCAATGTAGCACCAATATTTAAAAAGGGCCCAAAAAACATCCCTGGGAATTACAGACCAGTTAGCCTAACATCAATAGTATGTAAACTCTTGGAGGGGATGATAAGGGACTATATACAAGATTTTAGTAATAAGAATGATATCATTAGCAGTAATCAGCATGGATTCATGAAGAATCGTTCTTGCCAAACCAATCTATTAACCTTCTATGAGGAGGTGAGTTGCCATCTAGATAAAGGAAGGCCCGTAGACGTGGTGTATCTGGATTTTGCAAAAGCATTTGACACAGTTCCCCATAAACGTTTACTGTACAAAATAAGGTGCGTTGGCATGGACCATAGGGTGAGTACATGGATTGAAAACTGGCTACAAGGGCGTGTTCAGAGGGTGGTGATAAATGGGGAGTACTCAGAATTGTCAGGGGTGGGTAGTGGGGTTCCCCAGGGTTCTGTGCTGGGACCAATCCTATTTAATTTGTTCATAAACGACCTGGAGGATGGGATAAACAGTTCAATCTCTGTATTTGCAGACGATACTAAGCTAAGCAGGGCAATAACTTGACCGCAGGATGTGGAAATCTTGCAAAAAGACCTGAACAAATTAATGGGGTGGGCGACTACATGGCAAATGGGGTTCAATGTAGAAAAATGTAAAATAATGCATTTGGGTGGCAAAAATATGAATGCAATCTATACACTGGGGGGAGAACCTCTGGGGGAATCTAGGATGGAAAAGGACCTGGGGGTCCTAGTGGATGATAGGCTCAGCAATGGCATGCAATGCCAAGCTGCTGCTAATAAAGCAAACAGAATATTGGCACGCATTAAAAGGGGGATCAACTGCAGAGATAAAACGATAATTCTCCCGCTCTACAAGACTCTGGTCCGCCCGCACCTGGAGTATGCTGTCCAGTTCTGGGCACCAGTCCTCAGGAGGGACGTACTGGAAATGGAGCGAGTACAAAGAAGGGCAACAAAGCTAATAAAGGGTCTGGAGGATCTTAGTTATGAGGAAAGGTTGCGAGCACTGAACTTATTCTCTCTGGAGAAGAGACGCTTGAGAGGGGATATGATTTCAATTTACAAATACTGTACTGGTGACCCCACAATTGGGAGAAAACTTTTTCGCAGAAGAGAGTTTAATAAGACTCGTGGCCACTCATTACAATTAGAAGAAAAGAGGTTTAACCTTAAACTACGTAGAGGGTTCTTTACTGTAAGAGCGGCGGTGGTCTCAGCGGGGAGCATTGATAGCTTCAAGAAACTATTAATCACCTGAATGACCGCAATATACAGGGATATGTAATGTAATACTGACACATAATCACACACATAGGTTGGACTTGATGGACTTGTGTCTTTTTTCAACCTCACCTACTATGTAACTATGTGTTGGGAGGAGCCTCACGAGTGACGTTATTCTGCAAGTCGACCTGACTGCTTGGACCTACTGGTTGTTTGTAACACATGCTATGTAATTCCTTTCAAAAATGTAAGTGTCATTTTATTAAAATCTTGGTGAAATACTACACTATGTGGATTTTCCTCTGTACTTTAACTACCTCCATGGAGTCTATCTTGGCTTAAGACCCCTTTCACACTGAGGCGCTTTAAAGGCGCTAAAAATAGTGCCTGTATAGAGCCTGTAAAGTGCCTCTCCTGTCTTTCCAATGTGAAAGCCCTTGGGCTTTCACACTGGAGCAGTGTGCTTGCAGGACGTTAAAAAAACTCCTGCAAGAAGCATGTTTGGAACGGTGTATACACCGCTCCTGCCCATTGAACTGAATGGGCACCGCTGCAGCTCTCCTGGGTACCCTGTGGCGGCTTCCTGTCAGCTTTTCTGCATCCTCACCCAGGCTTTGACAGCGCTCCAGCAATCCCAGCAGCTCAATGGGGACACTGTCAGCCAGACTTTACCTCCATGTCTTACCCACCGAAATGCTTGTGAGTGCATACTTCTATGTTACCATTGTTTGATTCAATAAAACTCTACTGCACCATTGGCGGCTTGGGGCCTCTCTTCTTCCCCCCTTTCAAAGAGTTCCCTACTTCTCCTTTAATTAGGAGTGGCCAGATCTCTGTTCTACCGTATCTGAACAGGCAACCGGCGCTGCATGCTCCAATTTCTTTGCCATCTTCTCCCCCTGCTCAACTCAGAGCAGGAGGGAGCTGTAACCCCTGCAGACTCTGCTCATGTTGTGCAACCACTGCACGAGCAGATAAAACGGATATGAACTGCCTGACAGCTCACATCCTGAACGATAGGTCACGCCTGGCAGAAAACTGACACATTCCTTCTGTTAATTAAGGGCAGACCTGTGCTAGTTTGTATTTCACTCTGACATAGATAGACCTAAAACAGTTTTGGCCACTCCTGACATTATTATAATGCATGAAGCTTAGGCAATTCCCCGGAAAGTGCATATGTTTAACAATTAGTTATCAAAATTTGCTTTTAAACACTTCAACCCCAGAAGGATTTACGCCCTTCCTGACCAGAGCATTTTTGTGTGATTCGGCACTGCGTCGTTTTAGCTGACAATTGCGCGCTTGTGGGACGCTGTACCCAAACAAAATTGACGTCCTTTTTTTTCCCCACAAATATTGATTTCTTTTGGTGGAATTTAATCACCTCTGCAATTTTTATTTTTTGCGCTATAAAAAAAAAACAATTTTGAAAAGAAAAAAAAAAAAAAAAAAAAAAAATACTTTTTGCTATAATAAATATTACCCCCCCCCCCCCCCCAAAAAAAAAAAAAAAAAAAAAATCGCAATAAGTTTATATTGATTGGTTTGCACACAAGGGATAGCGTCTACAAAATAGGGGGTAGATTTATGTCATTTTTATTATTAATACTTTTTTTCACTAGTAATGGCGGCGATCTGCGATTTTATGGCAGACAGATGGGACACTATTTTGGGACCATTGATATTTATACAGCGATCAGAGCTACAAATAGTACAAATAGCCACTGATTACTGTATAAATGACACTGGCAGGGAAGGGGTTAAACACGAGGGGGCGATCAAGGGGTCAAGTGTGTTCCCTGGATGTGTTCTAACCAGAGGGGGGATGGGCTCACAAAACATGACAGAGATCACTGCTCCCGATGACAGGGAGCATTAGATTCCTGTCATGTTGCTAGGCAGAACAGGGAAATGCTTTGTTTACATAGGCATCTCTCCACCGCAATCTCGGGCCGCCAGCAAACATCGAGTTTGTGGGCGCGCGCACCCACTAGGCAGCTAATTAAAAGGGACGTACAGGTACGCCCTTTAGCCTTCCCGTGCCATTCTGCCGACATGTGGCGGTCGGCAAGTAGTTAAAGAAAATAACCTTGAAAACATGCTTAGCATCTTATAATAGCCCCCAAAACAGGAGCCTGTGCCGTGAAAACAAAGAATGCTAGGACCAAAAGCAAATACATAAGCCCTAAAGCTACCATATTGCAGCAATTGGACTGGTACCAGAATATGCCAAAGTAAATAATAGGATTTTTTCTAACAGCTTACCTGTAAAATCCTTTTATTGGAGTACATCACGGGACACAGAGCACCATAGTAATAACTATATGGGTTATAGGCCACCTTTAGGTGAATGGACACTGATATAACCAAAAAGGAAACAGGAAGTGCCCCTCCCTATATAACCCCTCCATACTGGGAGTATCTCAGTTTTTGTATCAAAGCAATATATACACATATCCCAATAAGAGGGAAGGGACCTCTGTGTCCCGTGATGTAATCCAAGAAAAGGATTTTACAGGTAAGCCATTATAAAAATCCTATTTTCTTTATTGTACATCACGGGACACAGAGCACCATAGTAATAACTATATGGGATGTCCCAAAGCAATGCCACCTGAAGGGAGACACAAAGGAAATAGCAGCCGCCAGGCGTGAGAACCTATACTGCTGCCTGCAGCACACTGCGCCCGTAGGCGGTGTCCTCCTGCCATTTTACATCCATTAGTATAGTATTTCGTAAATGTATGTACTGGCGACCAAGTAACAGCCTTGCAAACCTGAGCCACAGAGGCTTGGTGATGCACTGCCCATGAAGCACTGACTGCCCTGATAGAGTGCGCTTTAATCTTAAAAGGGAGGAACCCTTCTTTCCAGGCCATAAGCCTGACTAATCACCTGACGAATCCACTTAGCAACAGTAGATTTCGATGCTGCCTGACCCTTTCTAGGGCCTTCCGGCAACACAAACAAAACATCAGTTTTCCGTATCTAAGCAGTCGCTTTCATATAGGCTTTAATTGCTCTCACTACAATCGAGAGAATGTAATTTTTCTTCAGCAGAGCAAGGTTCTGGGAAAAAGGAAGGTAAAGAAACATCTTGATTCAGATGAAAACCAGACATTACCTTTGGCAATAAGGTTCGGTGCGGACGCAGCACAACCTTATCCTTGTGAATAATTAAGTATGGCTCTTTACAGGGGAAAGCAGCCAATTCTGATACGCTTCTTGCAGAGGTTATCGCAACTAGGAATACCAATTTCCTTGTCAAAAGGATCAAAAGGAATATTCCGTATAGGTTCAAAAGGGTTGTCTTTGCAACACCGACAAAACCAGATTCAAATTCCATGGGCACAAGTGTATTCTTTTTTTTTTTTTTAATCAAAACTTGTTTATTAATATATTGCTCATATGATACACACAGTTGTTGCAGTATAAAGACAAAGAAAAACAATACATGTAGTATATGTTTCTGTGGGTATACAAAGGGTCTGAGCAATAACAGAAAATAGTGCATATAATACATTTCTTTTACCCCTTCCATCCCTAAAGAAGAAAAATTTGAAAGGGGTTTAACCAGCACTTTCGACCAAGTATGATAAACCTGTGTTATACTTTTCTTCATTTCACGAATAATGCGAAGTCTAGTGCATAACCTTTAAACTAGGGTCATCCAGCCATGGTTGCCAAAAAAGGTAACATTTTCCCGCAGCCTTTCCATGGCTGTAGGCCAACTGTTCTCTTAGAAGTAAAGAATTAACATATGCAATCCACTGCTTTCCTGTGGGGATCGCAGGTGCCATCCAATACCGTGCTATGAGTTTTCTGGCTAGGTACATCAGTCTAGTGATCATATAATACGTGCCCTTTGGGTACATTTCTTCATCTATTGCCCCAAGCAAGTACACCAGGGGGTTATGGGGAACAGGAACCTGAGCCAGTCTGGATATGCATTGTGATACTTCCGCCCAATACCGGTGGAGTTTCGGGCACCTCCATAGCAAATGTATAAAGTCTCCCAGATGTACTTTACATTTTCGGCACAGGGTGGAGTCTCTACTTCCCCAACTGTGGAGTTGTGTTGGTGTTCTATAGGCTCTATGTAGAATAAATAATTGTGACAGTTTATGAAACGCTGAAACCGATACCGCGGGTGTTGACTCCAGGGCCATGTCCCACTGATCACCGTCTATGTCTCCGATATCCTCTACCCACTTGTGAGAGGTATGATCCTGGAGGGAGGACAACAGTTCCAAGTATATCCTGGATATAAGTCCCTTCCAGGTCTCAGCCTGGAGGACCTCCATCAACAGAGGAGACGACGACACTATTAAGGACTGGGTCTGCTGCTGCGCCCTCAGGGCATATCTAAGTTGGAGGTATTTGTAGAAACCCCTTGGTGTCAAGTGAAATTCCCTGCATATCTGTTCATAGGTTTTCAGTACTGTCCCTTCGTATAGCTGCGGGATGTACCAGATTCCACTTTCTCTCCGTGAGGAGAACCCCTGTAATACCCGAAGTTCTGGATATCTAGGGTTGCCTTCTGAAATCCCTCCCATGCTTTTTTAAGGAGGCCATTGATAGGGGCCGAGTGCGGGATACTTGGTAGGTCCATTTCCATATGGGAAGCTGCCTTCAGTGAGGGGTTAGTCATTTTTACCAGATTAATTACGGAGTCATCACCTGCATCCCTTCCCCACCCCGCTAGTTGAATTTGTGAGGCTAGAAAATACATTTTAGGGTGTGGTACAGCTAGTCCCCCCCCCATCCTTTCCATATTGCAGGGTGGTCAGGCTGATTCTTGCTTTTTTTCTTTTTCCATATCAGATCTCTCATTAGGGAGTCTATGCGTTTGAACCATTTGTTTGGGACCCACACAGGTGAATTATAGAACATGTACAAAAGTTGCGGGGCCCATACCATTTTAATTAAATTTACTCGTCCTACTACTGACAAGGGTAATTTACACCAACTGTTGCATTTAGCCTTCTGCCTGTCTATTAACGCACCCAAGTTCAGTCTGAGATAATGTGTAGGGTCTGGGGACACCACCACCCCCAAATACTTAAAGCTGTGTGCTATGTCAATCTGACTTGCTCCTGCCGGCAAAGGTGCCGCCAGGGGGTCAATAGGCATTAAGATTGACTTATACCAATTTATGGTAAAGCCAAAGAATCCGCCAAAATCAGTTATAATCACCATTACTGTTCGCAGAGATGCAGCGGTGTCACCCAGATAAAGGAGTGCGTCTTCCGCATACAGCGATATCTTGTCTTCCAATAGGTCTCTACGGAATCCTATAACCTGAAGCATTGCGAATCAGGATGGCTAGAGGCTCTACCGCCAAGGCGAACAGCAATGGGGATAGTGGGCATCCCTGATGAGTGCCCCTGTGTAGATTAAAGGGTGGGGACAAATTGTTATTGACACCAATCCTAGCCCTGGGTCCCGAGTATAATAATTTTACCCAAGCAAAAATTGACTTCCCAGACCAAATCTTGCCAGGATTTCCAAGAGGTAGGGCCACTCCACGCTGTAAAAAGCCTTTTCAGCACAAGTGTATTCTATCTGCTGGAGTTATCCGAGTTACCCTTTGTATGAATGCCTGGACTAAAGAGTGTGAAGCAAGAGGCCTTTGGAAAACCACTGCCAAGGCCGAAATTTGACCTTTGATTATATACTCAAGGCCAGCTTCATTTCTACTCCCCTTTCCCGCGCTCTGCGCGGAGATAGCCGGCCCTGTAGTGAGGGCGGATCGAGGGGGGGTGGGGGTCTTCAGCAGGGGAGAACCTGACCTCTCTGATGGTGGATGGTCCCCCCAAACCCCAACTGATTGCTGACAGAGCAGGAGAAATAGCAACACTTGAGCACATCACAGGGGAAGCATGGAATGCTGGAAGCCAGGTATGTAGTGTAGTAGCTTTTACACCCTCTGGTGGCAAAACACAGGCAAGGCATCGCATACTCACACCAGAAAGATCAAGTGAATTTTTATATATATATATACATATATACATACATATACACACACATACACACACACACACACACGCATTATACACAGTGGGGAGTGAGGAACACAGAATTGTTGACATTTTTGCAGATTTATTAAAAAAGAAAAACTGAAATATCACATGGTCCTAAAGCGGAGTTTCACGAAAAAAAAATGTTTTAGATGTCAGCAGCTGCAAATACTGCAGCTGCTGACTTTTAAAATAAGGACACTTACCTGTCCCGGGGTCCAGCGATGTCAGCACCCGAGACCGAACCGTCCCTCGGGTACTGCCGCCGCCATTCTCACTGACGGAATCAGGAAGTGAAGCGTTGCGGCTTCACTGCCCAGTTCCCTACTGCGCATGCGCGAGTCGCGCTGCGCGTCTACACTGGTCCCCGTTGTGTTGTGGGAACTGGGTATTTCCCAAAACACAACGGGGGTGGGCGAGGAGTCTGCGGCTAGCTATACCCGGAAGTGGGTGCAGATACCTGTATCTGCACAGGGCTCTGCGGGCTGAGTTCAGTAGTGCCGTGGTCTTAGAGGATATTCTGACAGTTTCCGCTGAGGCATCTGCTAAGAAGGCTGCCGCTCTAGTTAGTGTGGGGATGGTTTTTATTAGTTCTTCCCTGGGCGTGTCGTTTTCCAGCAGTTCTTGCAGCTGGGTTAACCAGATTAGCAAAGTCCGGGCTGTGCAGGTGGAAGCAATAGCCGGATTTAGGTTTGCCGCCCCTGCTTCCCATGCCCTTTTCAGGAGGGCTTCTATTTTCTTGTCCATGGGGTTGCTTAGGGTACTTGCGTCATCAAAGGCCAAGTCAGATTTGTTTGTAATTTTTGCCAGAGAGGCATCCACCTTGGGGCATTTAGCCCAGGTTTTGATGTCTGCTTCCGCAAACGGGTATCTGCGTTTGATTGTGGCGGGTATAAAAAGTTTTTTCTCTGGGTCTTCCCATTCTTTTTTGACTATGTCTTTAAAGCGGAGCGGCACCGAAAAAAAAATTTTTAAAAGTCAGCAGCTACAAATACTGCAGCTGCTGACTTTTAAAACATGGACACTTACCTGTCCAGGGCGCCCGCGATGTCGGCACCCGAGGCCGAAGCGTCTCTCCGTCCTCGGGTGCTGCCGCCTCCATCTTCGGTAAGGGAATCAGGAAGTGAAGCCGTGCGGCTTCACTTCCCGGTTCCCTACTGCGCATGCGCGAGTCGCGCAGCGCAATACGAATGGTCCCTGCTGCCTCTGGAACCCGTGTGTTTCCCAGCAGGCAGCGGGGGGGGGGGGGGGGAACAGGATGTGGCGTAAATACCCGCAGATTCTGCGGCTATCTACGCCGGAAGTGGGTACAGATACCTGTAATATACAGGTATCTGTACCCCCCTCCCCCCTGAAAGGTGCCAACTGTGTCACCGGAGGGGGGAGGAATCTAATGAGTGGAAGTTCCACTTTTGGGTGGAACTCCACTTTAAGGGTTTGGTGTACAGGGAATGTTCTTGGCTTCTTGGGCTGTAGCTCCTTGTACATCCTGTCGTGTATAGTGAGCTCTGCGGTTTTCTGTTCTTTAATGCCTAGAGTGTCAGTGATGGCTTTAAGAAGACTGACTGTGTCCTCTGAGGGAAACAGGTTGCAGTCTGCAGTGTCATCTTCCTCCTCTGAGTCTGAACAGATTCCGTCTTCCGATTCAGATTGCTCGGATTCATCTGAATCCACCTCTTGTTCTGCCTGTACCTTGTTACCCGCCGGAATGTATGTTCCGCTGGTAGATGGGATACTGGCCTGACCGACACTTGATGGCGCTTCTAATTTTTCAATAGCTGAGCGTAGTGGCGCCATGGTGCACTGAATTTCTTTCTTAAAAGAATTGAGCAGGTCTTTCAAAAATCCCTGCGATTCTTTGGCCACCATTTTGTCTATGCATTTCTGACATAGGGGTTTTTTCCAATCTGGGGAAAGCCTGTGGCTGCATGAGGCACGTTTTGCCTTTCGCCTTCCTTTCCTCGGGGGTCTTTGCCTAGAAGCAAGCATAGTAAACAAAGTCCCCGTGAGGCAGGAGGTCAAAGACTGCCTGTAGGTAGGCAGTTCTGTAGAGAGGTTAAGACAGAGATAATTCTAGAGTATTCTGGCTTACCGTGGAGCTGTCCTGGCTCGCAGGATCTGCAGGGCAGGGTGGAGAAGCGTCAGACATGATCAGCCACCAGGATCCTCTGCTTAGAGGGCCTTTTTAACTGCTTCCTGCATAAGCTCCGGCCCCGCCCCCAGCTGACCCCGTGCAGGTTGGTGGACACACCTGCACATGCCGCTGCCTTTTGGTATACTCCTCCATGGTAGTGATAGGAAGGGCATGTATCAAAAGGTTAATTTGTAATCTAAGTGTATATATCTGCTTTTTCTTTTTTTTTTTTTTAAATTCCCGCCCCTGAAAGTCCTGGGTGTCCCGCTCTATCTCCTCCCGGAGATAGGCTACGGGAAAATGGCCGCCACCCGGAAACGCCTCTGCTCCGGCGCCATCTTGGCACACCCACAGTCTCCATGGGGCGCCCTGTATGGCGGCGTGCCGAGGACGCCACCGCGCCGCACGGACAGCGGGCGGCCGGCTGGATCAGCCGCATCGCTCTGGGACCTAGATGGAAGGTAAAAATAACCTATCCAATCGGAGTGCTGCGGCGGCGGGGGGGGGGGGGGGGTTGGCGGCCATCCAGTACATGCTGATGTATCCCCCTGGCGGCCCCCAGACACAGTTGTCTAGAGAAACGGCTTTCATAGAAAGCATATCAGAGGGATGGTCAAACCTGCTAAAAAAACAGAATGGCAGGCCCTAGAGCAGCGGCATGGGGGGGGATGACAGAGTCCTCCTGCAGCCTGGGAGGATGATTGCAGACCCCTCAGTAGGGGCAAAATCTCAGGCTTTGAGCAAGGTTGCTCAGTGCTGCTCCTGCTCGCCCTCCCAAGGCCCGTTGGGCTTTATGGGATGCTGGCAGGGGGTCTCCTGCAACAAGCACAGACAAGTGAAAAAATAACAAACATTCTTTGCAGCTCCTGTGGGTCCGGAGGAAACACAAAACAACTGAGGCACACAGGTAAGACTGTGAAATTTATAATGGTGGACTAATGTGTTTCCTGTTTTAGGGAGGAGGAGCCTATCTCTCGGATGCTGCTCTGGAAGACGATTCGAGAAAAGGACGTCAATTGTGTTTAGGTACAGCGTCACATGACACCTGAACACCATCCTTTTTTGCCCTTTCCCTGCCCCTCTCCATCAGCACTGGGGTCACATTAGTTGAGTGAGGGAAAAAAAAAAAATCGAGTGAGAAGAGAAAAACTAGAATTCTAGTCAGTACCAGTGTATTTGCTTTGTAAGAATAATTCACTTCTAATTTTGGGTGTCCTACGTGTTGGATGTTGCTGCATTATGTAAAACTATTGGTTTATTGGACATGTCAAATCGGCGGCAATTGCACCCTCCTAATCAGTGCGACGCTGCATTTGCGGCGCCGCAACAATTTCAAAAAGTCGTTTCTGTACTACCTTTTGCGATTTTGGGGTGCGATTTCCATTGACATCTGTGTAGAAACCCGCACAGAAGTCTGAAATCGCAGCCGAAATCGGGACTGACATGTGGGAGTGAAATTGTGCAAGTTCAGCTGAACTCGCATGGCTTCATTCCCGCAGCTCAGAGTGAACCTGGGCTTAAGGGTGCCCTGCCTGAAACATGCGTTACCACGTCCGCTATTTCATCATGGACCTCACCAGATTTGGCTCCTGTGGACTTCGCCCTCTTCTCAAAGATGAAGATCCAGCTCAAAGGTTGCCGTTTTGACACCATTGCGTTGTTTCAGTGCGAATTGAATGCAAATTGAATTACTGAAATATATAAACTTTTTGATGATATTCTAAATTTTTTAAGATGCATCTGTACACCATGAATTCAGTCTCAAAGAAAAAGAAGATGCTGTGTGGACAGGGGCAGGTTGCAGGGCTGAGGTATAGGTTTTCCAGTTCCATTTATTCATATTTCTGTGTTTTATATACGTTTGAGCTGACAATTCCACCCTTCCCAATAATATCTGCTGCACACAGATCATTACCTCTTCTTCAGTTCTGCATTTCTGAGAAATGCCACAAAGAAATACATAATAAGGCTCCTTTCACACCGGTGTGCTTTCGCTCTGCTTTTTCAGAGCGATGAGTGTGAAAAACAGGCACTCAGCATAAATTCGGTTAAACAAATTTATTTTCTAAAAGAGTATAATCTTTAAAAAAAAAAAAAAAAAGGGGCTCCACTCGCCCAAACGTACACAGAAATAAAACAGCTTCCTAGGTCTGGACTGTGTGCGTTCCACAGAACACAGCGCAAAAAACGGACGTTCCGTAAAAGAAAAAAAAAAAAAAGAACTTTTTTTTTGCACTGTGGTCTGCCCGTTATTCACACTCAGTTACATGTGAATACCCCACTGCATAAACGCCACGGAGGAGGCAGTCATATTGACCCCCGGGACATCAGGACCAGAGGAAGATCTGATTATATGCCTTTTACCCCTGCAGGGGTAAAGAGATCTGGTGAGTGCATAAACAAGAGGGGATCACGAAAAGTCACTTTATCTGACACGGAAGCTGTGATAAAGTATCACTTTGGTATCCTGCACAAGTCACTTGGGAATTTTTGATCATGGACATTTATGAATAAATTTTTTATAAGTTTGTTGCAGATCTGGACGTTTCTCTTTTATACGCCGATTACTTCACCGCTGTTACAAAATTTAGCACCAATTTTGTTTGCTTATATTAGAGAAATTTATATATATATATATATATATATACACACACACACACACACACACACACTCGCGTCTGTGATGAAAAGCCGATACACGGCACTTCCTGTTCACATCACCAGCTGTGAGTGATTGGACACAGTTGATCACGTGGTAAAGAGTATCCGTCAGAGACTCTTTACCGAGATTGGTGTTGCAGTGTGTGTTGCAGGCACGCGCCGGCTGTTATCCTGAAAGAAGTCATAAGATGTCTAGTCAGGATAATGGAATATAGCAAAATGAAGGCCGGGCAGACATGGTTAAATTACTTGTAATAGGCATAAAAGTGATAAAAAAAATAAATAAAAAATGAAAAAACAAAATTTAAAAGCGCCCTCATCCCTCCGTGCTCACGCACAGAAGCAAATGCATACTTACAGTGGATATAAAAAGTCTACACACCCGTTAAAATGTCAGGTTTCTGTGATGTAAAAAAAAAAAAACATGAGACAAAGAAATCATTTCAGAACTTTTTCCACCTTTAAAGTTGTTGTTAAGCCACTCTAACAAGTATGCACCATCTGCGCCGTCTCCTTATGCAGTATCCCTCATTGTGTGCGATTTATAAAAATAAATGCTGTAAATACTTCATGTAAGAGCCGATAACCACGATCACATGACCGGCCAGGTCTCTCCTTTCCTCCTGTCAGATGCAGCGGGAGGGGCCTAGATTCTCCCGCTGATGTCACTTGGGAAGGGAGGAGGAGAGACCCGGCCGGTCATGTGATCGCAATCTCGGCTCTTACATGAGGCATTTACTTTTATAAATTATACACCGAGGGGGGACACTGCATAAGGAGACAGCGCAGATGGTGCATACAAATTACAGTTATTTGAGCAGCAGGAGCGGAGGGGGCGGCACACTCATGAGCCAACAGGCAGCGAGGGGAGGGGGAGGACAACACAGGAGCACAGAGGAGACGCAGGACAGCAGGCTGCAGATGACGGAGGCACGTAAACTGATCGCGGTGTCAGGGCTCAGCAGCCATGACACATCGTGGTCAGTTTACATAGGGGAGGGAAGAAACTGGCAGGATCAGTCAGGTTTTTTAGATGTTACAGGGGGTCAAATGACACAGGACAAGCACTGTCATAACATGTTTTAGCCACCTCCCGCCCGTGCTATAGCAGAATGATGGCTACAACGCGGGCCTTAATTGCCGGGAGGCCGTCAATAGACGTCCTATCAAGCATGCACTGCCAGCGCGTCCCTGCAGGGTGCGCTTTGTGATCACTGAGCCTGAGACTCAGCTGATCACAGATCGGAGTAAGGGGCCGATCCCAGCCCCTTAGCTGATCAAGTGATGTAAACAAAAGATCGGTAATCGCCGATAACTGGCTTCTGTCAGAGGGACATCGGCCCCTCACACAGAGAGCTGCTGCCTTGTCTGTGCCTACCAGTGCCCTCCACAAGCACCACCTACTAGAGCAGCTTCTCAGTGCCACCTCATCAAGGCCTTCTAATCAGTGCCCATAAGTGCAGCCACATCAGCGCACATCAATGAAGAAAAAAAAAATGACCTGTTTTCAAAATATTATAACAAACTTAATTTTTATTTTTTCGGTCTTTTTCCTTTTTTTTTTAGCAAACCCATCAGTGATTAAATACCACCAAAAGAAAGCTCTATTTGTGTGAGAAACAAAAAAAAATTATAAAAATTTAATTTGGGTACAGTGTTGCTTGACCGTGCAATTGTCATTTCAAAGTGTGACAGCGCTGAAAGCTTAAAATTGGCCTGGGCAGGAAGGGGGTTTAAGTGCCCAGTAAGCAAGTGGTTAAAAGGATACTTTGTTGAAGCACCTTTTGATTTTATTACAGCACTTGACTTGGCAATATTTACCCACTCTTTGCAAAAACACTCCAAACCTGTCAGATTGCGTGGGCATCGCCTGTGCACAGCCCTGTTCAGATCATCCCACAGACTTTCAATCAGATTCAGGTCTGGGATCTGCCTGGGCCATTCCAAAACTTTATTCTTCTTCTGGTGAAGCCATTCCTTTGTAATGTAATTTAGATGTATGCTTTGGGTCGTTGTCATACTAAAAGATGAAGTTCCTCTTCATGTTCAGCTTTCTAGCAGAAGCCTGAAGATTTTGTGCCAATAATGACTGCCATTTGGAACTGTTCATAATTCCCTCTACCTTGACTAAGGCCCTTGTTCCAGCTGAAGAAAAACAGCCCCAAAGCATGATACTACACCATGGATCACTGTGGGTAAGGTGTTCTTTTGGTGGTGGAATTATGGCTAAAAAGTTCAACCTTGATTTCAGACCAGAACACATTTTCCCACATGCGTTTGGGAGACTTCAGATGTCTCTTTGCAAGATTTGGCCAGCCTTGGATGTCTTTCTTGGTAAAAAAAGGCTTCTGCCTTACCATTCTACCCCATAGCCCAGACAAATGAAGAAGAATACGGGAGATTGTTGTCCCATGTACCACGTAGCCAGTACTTGCCAGATATTCCTGCAGCCCCTTTAATGTTGCTGTAGGCCTCTTGGTAGCCTCCCTGACCAGTAATTTTCTTGTATTTTCATCATTTTTGGAGGGACATTCAGTTCATGGTAATGTCACTGTTGTGCCATATTTTCTCCACTTGATGATGACTGTCTGCACTATGGTATATCTAATGCCTTGGAAATTCTTTTGTACCTTTCTCCTGACTGATACCCTTTAACAATGAGATCCTCTGATGTTTTGGAAGCTCTCTGCGGACCATGGCTTTTGCTGTAGGATGCCACTGAGAAAATGTCAGGAAAGACCTACTAGAATTGCTGAACTTTATTTGGGGTTGATCAGAGGCACTTTAAGCCTAGGTTCACACTGACTGCGGGAATGAAATCGTGCAAGTTCAGCTGAACTTGCACAATTTAATTCTCGCATGCCAGTCCCGACTTTGATGGCGATTTCAGAGACATCTGTGCGGGTTTGTGCACAGATGTCAATGGAAATCGCACCCCGAAAAATAATAATAAAAAAAAAAAATAATAATAATATAATGTTTGGGGGTTATAAGTAATTTCCTAGCAATAATACTTAAAACGAAGTTCCACCCAAAAATGGAACTTTTGCTTTTTGGATTCCTCCCCCCCTCCGGTGTCACATTTGGCACCTTTTAGGGGGGAGCAGATACCTGGCTCATGCAGATATTTGCTCCCACTTCTGGGCATAGATAACCGCAGGCTCCGCAGCGATCTACACCATGTCCGGCCCTCATCCATCCCCCCCCACTGTCTTCTGGGAGACACAGGTCCCAGACAGCAGGGATCAGTGAGGACACGCAGCGCGACTCGCGCATGAGCAGTAGGCAACCAGGCTGTAAAGCCGCAAGGCTTCACTTCCTGGTTCCCTTACCGAAGATGGACGCGCCTCTACCCGAGAGCAGAGGGTCAGATCAGCTTCGGGTGAGGACATCGCGGGCACCCTGGACAGGTAAGTGTCCATATTTTAAAAGTCAGCAGCTGCAGTATTTGTACACATTGGATGTTATCAATGCTAAGGAAGGTAAATTTATTAGAGACAAATCTGCACACGATAACGGATATGCATACAAGTGGAATCAATCTACATATAGTAAACCTATGACTAGACCTTCTACTTTTACTGCACCTAAAATGGATAACGATATGCATAATGCTTCTTCTGCTTCCTCCCTATCATCTAATCAATCAACTACCTATCAGGATGTATCCCACCACAGAGTACCAAAGAAACGAAAGGGTGAACTCAACGCGACATCCAAAGAGTCACTTCAACGTACCTTCAGGCCTACGCTCACTCAATGACAATCCATGGTTCGCTCCACTTCACAATCCCTCACTCCTCTCTCACGTTCTATGCCGAGTACACTAGGCACGTCTTCTCCATCCTCCACTCTTGCACAGAGAACTGTCACATCTATAACGCCTTCATCTTTGGCCTCTATCACCACTAGACGGGTAAGTGAGCCCTATGTTTCCTATTTGTGCTAGAGCTGCACAATTAATCGTTAAAAAATCGTGATCTCGATTCACCTCCCCTGACGATCTCTCCTGCTGAGTTTGCCGATTCTTTCATATAAACAAGTGGAGAGATTATCCAGGCAGTCTGCCAAGTTTAGAACTTGAAACATTGTATCTAACTTCCTTCTTAGATCAAAGGGATAAACTTCTCTGTGTAAACAAATAACCTGGGCAATCTGCCAAGCTTTAAACATGTAAATGCAGGAAGTTTAACCACTTAAAGTCTAAATCTTTTTCTGACACTTCTTTCTTAAGTTAAAATCAATATTTTTTGCTAAAAAAAAATTACTTGGAACCCCCAAACATTATATATATATATATATATATATTTTATCTCTCAATATTTTTTTTTTTTTTAGCAGAGACTCTAGGGAATAAAATGGCAATTGCTGCAATATTTTATGTCACACTGTATTTGCCCAGCGGTCTTTCAAATGCGATTTTTTGGGAAAAAATACACTTCAATAAATAAAAAAAAAAAAAAACGAAACAGTAAAGTTAGCACAATTTTTTTTGTTTTAATGTGAAAGATGATGTTACGTCGCGAGAATCGTGATCTATCCTCTAAGCAAAAAAATCGTGATTCTCATTTTAGCCAGAATCGTGCAGCTCTAATTTGTGCACAATCTATTGATCCCAAAATTGCTCCTATTTTTTTACATCCACACACCGGAGCACTCTGAGTTTAGCTTCGACCCCTCCAATATGCAAGGACAACATTGAGACACAGGACTAGAGAACATCAATCTCTTGCTTTGAGGAACTGCAGGCTATTGATGATCTAACTGATCTGTGGGAGGAGGGACACACTGGCGATGATGCGTCTCCATTCCCTCTCATGGCTGGCGTCGTTGTCCCCGGTGTCGCCTCTTAAACCAAAATCACCAGCTTTCCCTATTCTCAGCACTAACGCCAACATTTGGGCTTTTGTTCAACCGATTACTAACGAGATAGATGAGATTGATCTTGAAAACCTTCATACTAACAATCTTTCCAAGAAACAAAAACAGGCGCTTAGATCCCTTCAGAATCACCCCAGGCTGGTGGTTAAACCCGCCGACAAGAGTGGTAATGTTGTTGTCATGGATGTCGAGGGATATGAACGTATGTGCCTCGACATCCTTGACAACAGGGATTGCTACCGCCCAAACGATGATTGAGAATTACATTCTTAAATACCATACCATTATCCTCAAAGCCCTTCATCGAGGAGTAATTGACCAAAATACTTGGAGCTACTTAAATATCCAAGAGCCCAAAATTTCTACCTTTTACGCACTGCCTAAAGTGCACAAATCACTTATCAATTCCCCAGGCCGTCCAATTGTATCGGGCTGCCAGGGTTTAACAGAAAATAACAGTTCTCTTGTTGATAAATACTTATATCCTCATGTAACATCCCTTTTTTCATACATCAAGGATACCATTGATCTCTTCCGTACACTTGAAGGTAAACATCTCCCCAAAAATGTTTGGCTTGTAACCATAGATGTGAAAAGTTTATATGAACATCCCACATAGAAAGGGCGTGGAAGTAATTTGTAACCATTTAAGAGAGGGGACCCTTGGCAGATCCTTACAGCCAGTTTGTCCTTGACCTGTTAGAGTTCATTCTTAACCACCTCAATACTGGGCACTTTCACCCCCTTCCTGCCCAAGCCATTTTTCAGCTTTCAGCGATGTCGCACTTTGAATGACAATTGCGCGGTTATGCAACACTGTACCCTAATGAAATTTTTAACATTTTTTTCCCCACAAATAGAGCTTTCTTTTGGTGGTATTTGATCACCTCTGCGGTTTTTATTTATTGCACCATAAACAAAAGAAGAGGGACAAGTTTGAAAAAACACAATTTTTTTACTTTTTGCTATAATAAATATCCAATTTTTTTTTTGTTAAACTTTTTCCTCAGTTTAGGCCGATACGTATTCTACATATTTTTGGTAAAAAAAAAAAAAAAAAAAAAAAAAAAAAACGCAATAAGCGTATATTGATTGTTTTGCGCAAAAGTTATAGAGTCTACAAAATAGGGATAGATTTATAGCATTTTTATTTATTTATTTTTTACTAGTAATGGTGGTGATCTGCGATTTTTTTCGTGACTGCGATATTGCGGCAGACATATCGGGACACTTTTGACACATTTTTGGGACCACATTTATACAGCGATCCGTGCTATAAAAATGCATTGATTACTGTGTAAATGTGACTGGCAGGGAAGGGGTTAACACTAGGGGGTGATCGAGGGGTTAAATGTGTGTCCTAGGGAGGTGATTCTAACTGTAGGGGAGGGGACTGACTGGGGGAGGTGACCAATCGGTGTCCCTTTGTACAAGGGACACACCATCGGTCTCCTCTCCTCTGACAGGACGTGGATCTGTGCGTTTACATACACAGATCCACGGACCTGCTCTGTTACCCGGCAATCGCGGGTGCCCAGCGGACATCGCGGCCACCGGGCACGCACATAGGGTCCCGAGCAACGCGGCGGGCACGCGCCCCCTAGTGGCTCAGGAGGGCGATCACGTCATAACAACAGAACGCTCACAACAACAGCTGCCTCGTCCCGCCATCATATGACAGTGGGCGGTCAGATAGTGGTTAAGCGGAATGTTTTTATGCTTGGACCCTCCCATTTCCTCCAGGTGCAGGTGGTGGCTATGGGGACACATTGTGCCCAATCTTACGCCAACCTGTACCTGGGGGGATGGGAAAGGGAACTTTTTGGAGCTGGTGACTCTTCTGGCTTATTGCAATATGTTACATAGTAGGTGAGGTTGAAAAAAAAAGACACAAGTCCAACCTATGTGTGTGATTATATGTCAGTATTACCTTGTATATCCCTGTATGTTGTGGTCGTTCAGGTGCTAATCTAATAGTTTGTCATGTCATTTCTTGGCACAGATATATAGATGATATTTTGCTCTTTTGGTCTGGTACTAGGGATGAGCTCTCAGTTCATGGACAAACTGGCTGTTAATGAATTTAATTTAAAATTTACTATGGAATGTAGCCAACATCAAATTAGATTTGTTGACGCAGAGGGAGCACTTTACTCTTCTTTATATGCACAGTTGCACACCCTAAACCCTTATTACGAAGTATTCCTTGCAGTCGATATTTAATACTCAAAAGAAATTGTACGCTTGACTCTGATTTTCAGAAGGCTGCTAGGGAACTCCACAATAGATTGAGAAAGAGGCTATAGTCGCAAACTTTTAAAGAAAGCATTCAATCAAGTCAACAAAAAAGGAGAGAAAAGGATCTTATTTTCTCTAATAAGGTAGTGAATACCCAACAATCAGTCAGAATTATCACCCAGTATTCTAAGAGCCCTTGCACACTGGGGTGGTTTGCAGGCGCTATTGCGCTAATAATAGCGCCTGCAAACCGCCCCGAAAGTGCCGCTGCTTTCATTCCAGTGTGAAAGCCCCGAGGGCTTGCACACTGGAGCGATGCGCTGGCAGGACGGTAAAAAAAGTCCTGCCAGCAGCATCTTCGGAGCGGTGAAGGAGCGGTGTGTATACCGCTCCCTTACCGCTCCTGCCCATTGAAATCAATGGGACGGCGCGGCTATACTGCCGGCAAAGCGCCTCTACAGAGGCGCTTTGCGGTGGTATTTAACCCTTTCTCGGCCGCTAGCGGGGGGTAAAACCGCCCCGCTAGCGGCCGCATACCGACGGTAAAACGCCGCTAATAATAGCGGCGTTTTACCGCCGACGCCGCCCCCGTGTGCAAGGGCTCTACAACATGCTCAAGTAAAAAATGTTTTGACCACATTTTGGGCCCTTCTCACTGCCTATCATTACTAAATATTTTAATCCCTACCCTGAGATCACGTATCGACATGCACCTTCCCTGAAGGATCGTCTGATCGTCACCATTCCCCCTTTACTTCAGACAGCTGCCCTCCTGCTGGCACTTTTACCAGAGATGCGATGTATGCCACTTTATCCCTGGTGGTTCAGAATTTTTACCCAGCAGCCTTACTCATAATATTAAACACAGAGTCATTTGCAATACTATAGGCGTTGTTTTTTTGGCCAGTGTGGACATTTCTACTTCGGCAAGACCAAGCGTCTTTTTTTTTTTTTAAACGAATCAGCGATCATACAATACCCATTTCCAAACGTCTCATGACTATTGCCATCAGCAGACATGTTGGACTCCAACATGACTTTGATCCCAGCATGATTAGCTTTACTGCCCTTGAGCATGTCCCCTTACATGCTAGGGGCGGAGGCATCGATCGTATTTTATTACAACTAGAGACTCGGTGGATCCATACCTTAGATGCCACCCAATATCCGGGCCTAAACTAAATATATTAGCTTCAAATCCTCCGTATAAAATCTGAATCAAACAGAATGTATATTTATTCTGATTTGCCCTTGTTGGGAACATCATTTGGTGTCTGACCCTTAATACCAGCTGTTTTGGCCTTAACAATACCTGTTTATAAGGTCTTTTTCCCTCCTATACTCTCCCCCGTTTCCATCTTGACCACTATCTTTTGGTGATTTCCTTATCTGTTCATATGATGCTGTTTTGTTGTATTTTTTGTATTACCATGCCAAGTTTAACTCCGTTATTTCTTGTTAATTTTTTCACAGTAGTATTGTCCTATGTATGCATTAATACTTGTTTATTATTGTCTTTAATAATTGTTATTCTATCATAGGATTCTGTTTCTTTTGTCACGTTTCCTTGTGTAAATTTGTATTACTCTGTTGATCGACCATCATGGCTCCTGATGACAGGGACTGATTCTTTGCCGCCCCCTGCCTGTGTGTTCCCTTGTTGCCTGGTGGCGCATTTGGGCACCTTCTTTTGGCACTGATCGGGTACCATGGGTGGTTGTACGGACGCCCAGGGCTTGGGTACCCTCCGGGTCTCTCGCCCACCTTTTGGCCGGTGCCCTATATGCTGTTTTCGTCCACTCCATATGCTCTCCCCTGGGATCTGGCTGCCTGCTGTCATGTACCTGAGCCAAAGCAAATATGCAGAGAGGGGCTCCCCTTGCGGCTAGGTGCGGTATACCTCTGAAAGTGCCACAGAAGGTATACAGCCTGAAGTAGCATGGGTTGCCGGCAGGATCCGGATGGGTCCAGAAGAGCGTCACCTTGTGAGGACTGCCAGGTTGTGGTGGTGCACAGGAACTTCCCGCTGTGCTTGGAATAGACCGTGCTTCAGAGGACAGCAGTGGACACCCGGCTGAGGGTCAAACACAGGATGGCCAGAAGCAAGAGCAAGTCTGGGAAGTAAGCTGAGGTCATAAACTGGTAATCAAGCAGGAGCAAAGTCGGTATAGCAAGCCGGGGTCATGCACAGGTAATCAGGCAGAGGCAAAGTCCATATAGCAAGCCGGGGTCATGCACAGGAAATCAGGCAGAGGCAAAGTCCATATAGCTAGCCAGGGTCATGCACAGGTTATCAGGCAAAGGCAAAGTCCATATAGCAAAGCCAGGGTCATGCACGGATAATCATCAGAAGGAAGGTCAAGGAGCAAGCCAGGGGATGAGCCAGGAGAGGAGGTCAACAGGTCTGGAACGAGCCGGGACAAGAACAGGAGATTCAAAAAGTAACAGAGGTTCAGGAGTACAGGAAGCTGACGACAATCCAGCAATTTGGGTCAGACAGTGGCAGCCTTTTATAGGCCAGCAGGGGGACCCATCTGTCACATGATGTGCCTATGGCGCCCATTCCTTCTACTGGCAAGATTGCCAGTACTTCCAAGACCATTTCCCTGCCACCTGCTCTGTCTGGGCGGGTCATCTAGCTGTTTGATCCCACCCATTCACTCTATACCTCTATCTGTGCCTCTGACGCCACGCTCTACATGACTAGTGTTGTCTGACGCTCAGCATCATGTGATTGCACGGCACCTTGGGGAATTGTGGGTGGGTGGTGGACACACTTGCGCATGCGCCATGGCCTTTCCTCGTCCGCACTCGGCCGGTGACGTCAGACGCCGACTGAGTGGGGGTGCTATATACGGCCGTTATTGCCAGTTCAACTCCTGCTGGTGTTCAGGGGCAGCCTCGCTGATACTGCACGATACCCAGGTATATCTGTTTTGCCTTGCTATCCCACTAATTGTTTGATGCACTCCTGATCTTTTAGTAGCAACTTTTCACTCATAACGTTATCATTTGTTTTTTGGTTTCCCATTGAATTGTTTTCTTTCCTTGCCACTTCAGCCCCTTGATTGGTTGTGCAACAAAATATAAATTTACAATTAGGTTGCTAGGGACCTAGGGTGATTAGCACCTTGCCCCATCAGGCATACTGATGCATGTGTGCACCTAATCCAGTGTACATTTATATATGTATTTTACACACATACACTTCCCTTCCTTCTTTTTGTAATCCTTTTGTGATTTTTATTCACATTTTTCAATTTTTATTAAGTTTACTTACTCCTCCATCGTTGTTTCTTTTAACCCTTCCTTTCTTCATTATTTCACATACAGGGCTTATTTGCCACCTGTTCAAATTTATTATCTTTAGCGCAACTACTTTTGGCACCCCTGTACTTGTGCTTATTTTCCTACAGAGTAATTGTAAGTATTGAGGCTACGTTAGCCCACTGGAATAGACTAATTATGTCCATCCTTAGACATTTATTGTTCCCTTTTTTTCGTCCTCCTTTTTAGTTTTAGCTTGGTTCCTTATATGCCCCCCGCAACTGCCCTTCATTGTATCCCCTCTGCTGCCTTTGGACGGCCCGGATGCGTGTTTCATTCAGTGGGGAGGGAACGCTTGTGGTAGGTGGGGCGGTGGACCATTGGGAGTATGGTTTATGAGCCATGCCGAACGATCAACACAGTACTTAATATGGTTATGTATACTTTATCACTTTTTGCTAAATTGTTTTTCTGTATACATTACTATTAGAGCCATTATCGCGCTTGGCAATTACTAACTCCCCTGAAGAAGCCATTGTTTGGCGAAACATGTAGGGATCGCTACCAGTAATTGCCGTTATATGTAGGGTTGTCCTGATACCACTTTTTTAAGACCGAGTACAAGTACCGATACTTTTTTTCAAGTACTCACCGATACCGATTACCGATACTTTTTTTTTAATGTCACGTGACAGTGTTTTTTGGGGTTTTTTTTTTTACAATTTTTTTTTTGTTTTTTAGGGAGGGAGGGGGTGGATGGTGTCTGTGTTTTTTTTTTATTTTAAATTTTATTATTTTTTTCAATAATTTTTTTTTATTATTTATTGCAATACTTTTTTTTTTTATTAGCCCTGTTGGGGGGCTTTGTGAGTTATCGGAGGTCTTAATAGACCCCTTAAATCTCCCCCTTGAGACAGAGAAAGACACAGAGGATAGAGATTCCCCAGTTCCTTTCTCTGCAGTCTCAGCTGCATTGAAAATGAATGGAGAGAAGACAGCGGCTCCTCTCCATTCATAAACTGAGACATCGTAATCACAGGTTACAATGTTTTAGTTATGTGAATGGACAGAGTCAGTGATCAGTGACTCTGTTCATACAGAAAAGGAAGGAGGACGACATGGAGAGGGACAGCAGAACGGAGGGGGACACGGAGGAAAATTGGAGTGGGACAGCAGCAGAACGGCGGGGGGAGGAAGAAAGGTGGGGGACAGCAGAACGGAGGGGGACAGCAGCATAAAGGAGGGGAACACGGAGGAAGAAAGGAGGGGGACAGCAGAACGGAGGGGGACAGCAGCAGAATATGGAGGAAGAAAGGAGTGGGACAGCAGAACGGAGGGGGCATGGAGGGGGACTGGAGGAGGATGAGGGGACAGTCAGCAGTGATTGTGTGTGGGAGAGTTGCAAGCACCGATCACCGCTGTATAGATTTCACTAAAGCAGCTGAAAGCGGGGGGGGGGGGGGGGGGGAGCTTGTAAATCCCCCACTCACCGATCACCGCTGACTGTCCAGGTATCGGGTGAAGCATCGGGAGCATTTGCCCAAGTACTTGGGCAAATGGTTGGTATCGGTGCCAATACCGATACTAGTATCGGTATCAGGACAACCCTAGTTATATGGATATTTTGGCCAGTATTGACCATGCGGCACAGTGGTGTAGTGGTTAGCACTCTCGCCTAGCAGTAAGAAGGGTCGCTGGTTCGAATCCCAACCACCACACTACCTGCCTGGAGTTTGCATGTTCTCCCTGTGCATGCGTGGGTTTCCTCCGGGTACTCCGGTTTCCTCCCACACTCCAAAGACATGCTGGTAGGTTAATTGGATCCTGTCTAAATTGTCCCTAGTATGTATGGATGTTGGTTTTAATTAATAAAAAGTATTTTTATACCACAAACATATTGTTTACTATTATACGCTGAGCACAGTATAATCCCTAGCTTCTACCCTACATTTACAATCGGTTATACAATTTTGCAAATAATTGTTCATAAATGTAACACAAAATGTATTCTGTTACATTTCTTTAGTGGAACTAACCCAAATCAGTGTACATTTAGCCTGTAGGAAAGTCCACAAACTATGATATATCTGAAAATTGTACTGATGTTACTCTCAGCTGTCTATCATTTCTTGAGATGCAAAAACATCAGGACAGTAGAAATACCCCCCAAATTACCCTTTTTTGGAAAGTAGACAGTCCAAGATATTTAGTAAGAGGCATGGCAGGATTTTAAGTTTCCACAATTTTTTTTTTTTTAAATACTGTCACCAGTGCAGTACAGCGTTGTCATAACTGGTGTGGAGGTGGTCAGGGACACCGACTGAAGACATTACAGAGGAAAAAAAAAAATATATATAGTTTTACTGTTTTTTAAAACACACTGAGCAAAGCAATATGTTACCATAGTAACACTGTACTGCTCTGGGGAAGTAATCAGTATATATATATATATATATATATATATATAAAAAATGTATTTATTTATTTATTTTTTTTTTTTTACACATTATGCTTATAGCGAGAGCTGCACGATTAGTTGTTAAAAGATTGCGATCCGACCCCCAGACATGATCTTAATCCAGCATTTCTATTGGTTGCTTAACAAGCAATGACTCAATCAGCTGTCAGAGAAGTTTCCCTGCTCACAGCTGTAACAAAAACAAAAAAAAAAAAACAAAAAAAAAAAAAACACCAAACAAACAGCTGCCAATATTTATCAACAACATTGCTCAGCTGCTGAAAAAAAACAGATAAAAAGAAGCATTGTATCGTCGTAGCTGTCCTTCTGTTTATTCATTTACAGCTCAAAAGGGATGAACTTGTCTGCAAGTGAAGTCAGTTTAAAGAGGAACTGCAGTCTGCTCACATAATTTGTAATAAAAACCACATTTGCCATTCTGAAGCTTCACTCCAACCACTTTACATATTGTTTCATATATACTGTGATTCTGTACTTGCCAAATATGCTGCAGAAGTCTCCCTCCACCGAGTCTGGCTACATCCATTTTAACTGTGGGAAGCTGAAGCTGCTGCTTGTTCAGTTCCTGGATTTACAGACACACAGATGCTCTGCAGCTCTCATTGACGTTCTTATGACTTAACCCCCCCCCCCAGCAAATGAGGAGGAGAGGGAAATTTGTTTTTTTATTAAATTGTTTTTGTTTAACCCCTTGTTAACCCTTAATTTACTCCAAAACAGCCTTATTAATGCCTTATTCTCCTTCTCCATTTAAATTATTTTACTGGAGGAGATTTTTTTCACCATTTACTTCTATTTTCTAATTATTAATCATTTTAAAAAATTGTTCGCTTTGTTCATTAACCACTTGCCGACCAACTGCCGCAGTTAGACTGCGGCAGGTTGGCTTGGCTGCGCGAATCACCGTCATTGTATGTCGGGCGTGTCCACTAAGATCTGTGGGCACGCGCTTGCCCATTCTCTAGCGGTGGAGCGAATCAGCCGGTCCATCGATCACCTGTGACCGCTCCACAGAGAGGCAGAACGGGGATCTGCCAGTGTAAACAAAGCAGACCCCTGTTCTGTCAGGGGAGTAGAGTATGACTGTCTGTTCCTATTGATTAGGAACAGTGATCTCTCTCCACTCCGTCAGTCAACTCCCCCCACAGTTAGACAGCACCTCCCTATGGAACATTTAACCCTTTGATCGCTCCTGGTGTTAACCCCTTCCCTGACAGTGTCTTGGCAGTAATCAGTGCATTTTTATAGCACTGATCGCTGTATAAAATGTCACTTGTCACAAAAAAAAAAAAAAGTGTCCGATCTGTCCACCGCAATGTCGCAGTCCCGATAAAAAGCGTAGATCACCAGCATTACTAGTAAAAGTAAAAAAATAATGAATAATAAAAATGCCATAAATCTATCCCCTATTTTGTAGACGCGATAACTTTTGTGCAAAATTTAGATTTTTTTTACCAAAAATATGTAGACGAATACTTACTGACCTAAACTGAGGAAGAAATTTTTTTTTCACATTTTTTGGGGGGATATTATAGCAAAAAGTAAAAAATGTTGGGGTTTTTTTTCAAAATTGTCAGCCTCTTTTTGTTTTAAGCGCAAAAAATAAAAACCACAGAGGTGATCAAATACCACCAAAAGCAAGCTCTATTTGTGGGGAAGAAAAAAAAAAACAAAAAAACAAAAAAACAAAAAAACAGGACATCAATTTTGTTTGGGTACAACATCGCACGACCACGCAAATTGTCAGTTAAAGCGAAGCAGTGCCGTATCGCAAAAAGATGGCCTGGTAATGAAGTGGGTAAATCCTTCCAGGGCTGAAGTGGTTAGGGACTGCCCATATGTTGTGGCAGGGCTGCCCTTTTGTGCTAAACGACTTACCTGTTGCGCTGGCCACCCGTGATAGCTCCTCAGAAAGGGAGAATGGGGATCTGCCTACGTAAGCAAAGCAGATGGGAGTACAGAGAGATTGTTTGTTCCTAATGTTTGTTCCTAACGATAGGGAACAGCGATCTCTCCCAGTCAGTAAGCACCTCCCTAGGACACACTTGACCCCTTGATCGCCCCCTAGTGTTAAACCCTTCACTGCCAGTGTCATTTATACATCGATCAGTGCTTATTTTTAAACTCTAATTATTCTAATAATGTCACTGGTTCAAAATAAAAAAAAAGTGTCCGATCTATCCGCCACAATATTGCAGTGCAGCTAAAAAAATAGCTGATTAATAATAAAAAATAATAATAATACCACCATAAATTTATCCCTTATTTTATAGACACTATAACTTTTGCGCAAACCAATCAATATACCCTTATTGCGATTTTTTTAACCAAAAATATATAGAATACATATTGGCCAAAACTGATCTTTTTTTTTTTTTCTTTGGATATGTATTAAAGCAAAAAAAAAAATTTTTTTTTTAATTGTCTGTCTTTTTTGATCAAATACCACCAAGAGAAAGCTCTATTTGTGGAGAAAAAAAAAGGATATCAGTTTTATTTGGGTACAGCGTTGCATGGCGCTATTTTTTTTAATTCATGAAACTGTTTTTCTCCAAACAAAAACGTTTGAAAAATGACTGCACAAATACCGTGTGGGATAAAAAGTTGCAACGACCACCATTTTATTCCTTAGGGTCTCTGCTATATATATATATAATGATTTTTACATATAAAAGCGAAAGTGTCAGAATTGCCCAGGGTAGCAAGTGGTTAAAAACAGTCTCTCTGGAACATTATGATATATGGAAGTGAGGGAAAAGCCCTTAGCTCATAGTTTTCACAATGGCCTTTTTTTTTTTTTGCTGATAAATACCCATTTTTTTCTATTTATACATTACTTCCTCCTTGTGATCGCCTAGGCGATTGCGTCACTAGGTGATTCGCAAGTGTCCCTGGGATAGCGGCATCACGTATCCCATGACTCCTTGCGAATCACCTACTGCTGAAATCTTGCGTATGCAGGGAGACAGAGTAGCTGTCAGAATTCATCGATGATGTCGGGGCTGGGCGGGACCGAACAGCTATCGAACACCAGCCAATAGGATGGGGTCAAGGCGGGACGCTACATGTATGCGGCTCTGCCCCCTTTCTTAAGAAGCCCAATAATTGGCTGGTGTTCAATAGCTGCTCTGTCCCGCCCACCCCTGATGAATTCTGTCAGCTCCTCTCTCTCCCTGCACACAGTTAGATTACAAGTCTGCTCAGTAAGGTTGAACTGGATGGACTTGTGTCTTTTTTCAACCTATGTAATGTTGTACCGTCTCAGCGTGGGCTACATACGCGCGTGTGTATATATTTTTTTTTTTTTTTTTACACATTATGCTTATAGCAAGAGCTGCACGATTAGTTGTTAAAAGATTGCGATCCGACCCCCAGACATGATCTTAATCCAGCATTTCTATTATATATAGCGAGATTTTGGTGTTGGTGGTGCATGATGGGTAAACAGCTGCACAAAAATCCAGGAAATTAACAGGAGAGGGCTTCAGATGCCCACAACTAAAATGGAACCTGCCTGCTTCCGAAATCAGTAAGTAACTATTTTTAAAGAAAGTAAAAGCGCAAAAAAATAGGACATGTTAGAAATGTTCATTTACAGGTTTAGACAGTTACAGAGCAGTCTTTATATATATAATTTTTTTTTTTTTTTTTTTTTTTTTTTTTTAATGTTTGGGGGACTGGAACTCCCCTTTAACGGGTCCTCTGATGGAAGTATAAATGGATAAATGACAGTGAAACAAACGATTTAGGCCCCTTTCACACTTATATGACTTGTCCCACGATTTTGTACTACAAAAATCGCATGACAAGTCATTCTCCATGATTTTTAATGACTACCATTCATATTGGCACGACTTTAAGTCGTACCGACTTCAAAGTAGTCCCTGCACTACTTTGGTCCAACTTCCATGCGAGTTGATGTCCATAGACTTCAATGTTAAACCTTCAAATAGCATGCAAATCGTACCTGAATAATATAGACACAATTTCAGTACAACTTTGTAAGCACACGCAGCATTTGTAAACCCCAACCCTGTAAAGTCGTACAAAGCAGTACTGATCCCAATTCGCAGTAAAATTACGCGACTTTGAAGTCGCAAAATGTGAAAAGGGCCTTAGTGGTTTTACAAATAAATAAATCAAAGTTACATTATCAGCACGCAAGGAATGCTAACTGTCACATTGGTTGTGCTCTCAACCCAACTGTCAAACCTTCAAATGACTGGTGTCACAACTGATCACATATGCAGCCCCATGGCAGTTGCAAATCAAAAAAAAGGCTAAAATGGCAGCTTCCATGGCTGAAAAGATTAGGAGGGTTTACTTCTGCTTTAATATTCTCTTCTCAAAAGATTTGGCCTTCTTTGCATTCCAAAGGGTTTCCTTAGAGGAGGATGATGCCACATGGAAGTCAGGAGAAAGGTGAGTGATGGGGCCCCCGCTCCCCGTACGACGACCCCGGCGGACAGACCCCCCGCTCCCCGTACGACGACCCCGGCGGACAGACCCCCCGCTCCCCATACGATGACCCCGGCGGACAGACGCCCCCGCTCCCCATAGGACAACCCCGGCGGACAGACGCCCCCGCTCCCCATAGGACAACCCCGGCGGACAGACGCCCCCGCTCCCCATAGGACAACCCCGGCGGACAGACCACCCGCTCCCCGTACGATGACCCCGGCGGACAGACCCCCCGCTCCCCATAGGACAACCCCGGCGGACAGACGCCCCCGCTCCCCATAGGACAACCCCGGCGGACAGACGCCCCCGCACGATGACCCCGGCGGACAGACGCCCCGCACGACGACCCTGGTGACTGAACAGACATTGATATATATTGAGTACCATATTCACAGATCAGGTTGTGGATGTGACAATCAATGGTCGGGGTCAGGCCCTGATCTAGATATACGAATGACCCCCCCTTAGTAGGAGGTCTGTTCTGCCATGACAGGCTCTCCACACCCCATTCAAACTTCCTGACAGCCGCCCACATTCACACATACAGGCCGCAGTCCCCTCCCTTCTCCCCGGGGCCCCACTCACAGTTCCTGATGTCGGAGATGAAGACAGCCAGTCCCCGCATCCCGTCCCCTTTTGACACGGCCGGCATCTTGTAGACTACGAGTGTCCAGACCCAGGAAAGGAAGACTTCACACAGCGGAGGCGGAACAGGCCAGGCAGTGAGGGACTGAGGCGAATACCGGGCTTATCCTGAACTCTCCGCTGCAGCAAAGCGACCCCCCCGGCTAATTAATGGACCTGACCAGCGCCTGAAACAGACAGGCTGACGGAGAACAGCAGGAAATCCGCCGCGCAGGCTTCTCCCGCCCCGCCTGTTCCGTCATTGGACCGCGCCTGATACGTCTCGCCAGGGATTGTACCAACGCAATGTCCATCAAAGCAGCGGCCAGAGGGCGGGGAAGAAGGGTGTGGAGTGGGAAATGACGTTTCTCTTCCAACTTAGTGTATCAGTGTACGCTGCCGAGTTCTGCACAGAGTACCAATACTAGTGGCTGGGCGGGGTTCAGTGGTAGGCGCTGATTGGACTGAATGTCATGGTGTGGGTGGGCTTTCCAGGCGGCCCCCGTTCGTAATTGGTATCCTATATACAGTAGAAGCTAACGGTTCCCAATCCTAAAGAGGGCGGAGGTGATTGCCTGCCATGACGTCACTCCAGCGGGGATACCCATCACAGATGACGGTGTAAATCACTGGTGCTGGTGGAAACGTCACTCATCTATATTAACCAATCCGGATCTAGAGCATTTTTTTGTACACATTGCAAAAAATGTGCATTTTTGACCAAAAAATTACCCCCCCGCCCCCCACACACACACACAAACACACACACAGATTATTATATATTTTGTCAGCAGAGGACCTGCAGAATAAAATTGAGGTAGTTGCATTTTTTTTACGTAATCGAATATTTGTACAACTTGTTATTAAACATATATTTTCAGGAAAAATGTAAAATCATCAAAATTGTGTGTGTGCACTGGTCCAAATCCTTTGGTGGAGGGGGGATTATGATGTAGGGTTGTTTTTCAGGGGTTAGGCTCATCCCCTTAGATCCAGTAAAAGGAACTCTTAAGGCGTCATGTCATACCAAGACATTTTGGACAATTTCATGCTCCCAACTTTGTGGGAACAGTTTGGGGATGTCCCCTTACTGTTCCAACATGACAGTGCACAAAGCATGTTCCATAAAGACATGGATGAGTGAGTTTGGGGTGGAGGAACTTGACTGGCCTGCACAGAGTCCTGACCTCAACCCCATAGAACACCTTTGGGATGAATTAGAGCGAAAACTGTGAGCCAGGCCTTCTCATCCAACATCAGTGCCTGACCTCACAAATGCTCTTCTGGAAGAATGGTCAAACATTCCCAGAGACACTCCTAAACTTCGTGGACAGCCTTCCCAGAAGAGTTGAAGCTGTTATAGCTGCAAAGGGTGGGCCAACTTAACATTGAACCCTACGGACTAAAGCCTCATACACACGATCAAACTTTCCGATGGGAAATGTGTGATGACAGGCTGTTGGCGGAAAATCCGACCGTTTTACGCTCCATTGGACAATTGTCGGATTTACCGCTGACAAATGTCGGATGGCAGATTTTAAAATTTTACGCGGACAAATGTCTGTTGTCGGATTTTCCCAGCGTGTGTACACAAGTCAGTCGGACAAAAGTCCAAATTACGAACACGCATGCTCGGAAGCAAGGACGAGCCAGAAGCGGTCGGTCTTGTAAACTGGCGTTAGTAACAGAGAATTAATATTCGTGACGTGGCAAATTATGAAATCCCAAAATGCAGCGCACAATTCTCTTCTTCTTTAATGGGATAATAATGAAGTTGCTTTGCTGGGCTGGTGATACTGATGGAGTTATTGCAAACAAATTTTCAAAGGCTTTTTTTTTTCTAGTGATATCAAGAATAATATTATTATGCTTTTTTTTTTTTTTTTTTTTTTTTGGGCAAGTTACCACAAAACCATTATCCCGTAGTTTTTAAGTTTAAAGATACAACTATGTTGGTTTCCCTTGTCAATTTTACATTGTATTTTTTTAAATGTAACTGCCTACTCCGAAACTGTTCATTTTAAGTAAAACACATAGCCAAGTATTATTCTCCACAATTTTTTTTTTTATTGTGCATTAAAAAAAGAAAACAAATAAATTTATACATGCTATCTGCCAATAGAACTTAAAGGGGTTGTAAAGGTAAAATTTTTATATTTTAAAAATAACAAACATGTTATACTTACCTTCACTGTGCAGCTCGTTCTGCACAGAGTGGCCCCGAACCTGGTCTTCTGGGGTCATTCGGTGGCTGTTTCAGTTCCTCCCCGCAAGCATTAACCACCTTAATGCGAGCTCCCTCGCATGGTGGTTAGTGCTTGCGGGCGCGCTCCCGTGATACAGCCACTGTATCACTCGGCCAATGGCCAATGGCCGCGCTGCTTCCAATCCATCCACTGTAGCCAATCAGCGGCCAGTGTGAGCGGAGGAATAGATGTCGGGAACGCGAAGCTGACTTTCGAGGCGTCAGGTAAGTAAAACGGGGGGGCTGGGGGCGGCGGTATTGTCAGAAGTTTTTTCACCTTAATGCATAGAATGCATTAAGGTGAAAAAATGTTTACCTTTACAACCCCTTTAACCAAAAAGTGCATTCTATGCATCCAAAAATATAGAAAATATACCAAATTAAATCATTATTCAACTAAAAAAATAAAATAAAAGCCTCATGCATGTGTCCTGCTTCTTAATATAGGGGGTCAGCAATGCCAAGAGTTGGTGAAAGCAGGGGTCCGTCATCTAGAGATAATTCCAGAAATCATCTGGATTATTCTCCTGGAGCTCCCGCAGCAAAGGCATATGGCATAACTGGTCACAATTAATAAAGCAAACAATTTTTGGTCCAAGAAATCCTCCTCTTTCTGTTCCTGGACTTGGGTCAAAGCAATAACTCCAAGGCCAATAATAAATAACACGTTATCTCCTCCGATTCTGCAACGTCTGGTTGACATTCAGAAACTAACTGAAAAGCATGAAATGAAAAGCGCAAACTGAAAAAGCGCTAAATGAAAAGCGTGAAATGAAAAGCGCAAATCAACACTCACCAAACTTCTACTGACACGAAATTAGCAGAAGGAGCCCAAAGGGTGGCGCTAAAGAGCTGAAAAACCATGTAGTACGTCACTGCGTTCCTGATTGTTGGCCAACAATTGTGTGCCGTGTGTATGCAAGACAAGTTTGGGCCAAAGCCCATCGGATAAAAGTCCACGGTTTTGTTGGCCAATAATCCGATCGTGTGTACGAGGCTTAAGACTGGGATGTCATTAAAGCTTTAAAGGAAGGTGTCAGAATACTTTTGGTAATATAGTGTATTTTCTATTATGAATAAAATATGGGTTTATGAGATTTGCAAATCATTGCATTCTGCTTTTATGTAGATTTTTCACAGCATCCCAACTGCAGGCAGCCTGTTAAAGTCTGTGGGAGTTTGGGGCTGAATGCTGTACTTAGTGGTACCCATAGAAAACCTGTGCTATGGACCATTTGTCCCTAAATGCATAGGGCCCTAAATGGCCACTTGGGCAAGGGCCTTTGTGTGCCCTTCTTCTAGTGAAATGTTACAAATGATTTATATTCCTGAGCTAAGGGCAGAACATTACCACACTGATACATTGTTTTCTTACAACTCCAGAGCAGAGATCCCCCTCATGGTTTGTTTGTGCTTTCCTAAAACATTGACTGCCTATAAACTTTATATATCATGAGATAAACTAACTTTTTTTTCTTTTTTTGTGAATTGACTGTAATGATGTACCTCATTTTTTGGCAATATACAGTGCATCCGGAAAGTATTCACAGCACTTCACTTTTCCCTCATTTTGTTTTGTTACAGCCTTATTCCAAAATAGATTAAATGTATTATTATATCTCAAACAATACCCCATAATGACATGAAAGAAGTTTATTTGAAAGTATTAAAAAGAAAAAAAAAAAATCACATGTACATAAGTATTTACAGACTATAACGATCTGGAGTGATTATGCTCAAGTGGTGTATGCGTTTTCAGGAATACCGGTCAGTCCAGACTGTATTTTTCAAGGGCGTGGCAGCCCAATTTTATTTTGGCCTCATGCCCACGGATGTTTTTACAGTCACATTTTTGAGCATTTTTTGCAGCTTAAAAATGCCTCTCCATGTTAGTCTATGGCCTCATGCCCACCATGGCGTTTTTGAGCTGTAAGTGGCATAGGTGTTTTTAAGCTCCAAAAAAAAAAAAAAACCCAGGACCAGTTCGTTCTGAGGCTGCAGCGCTGGAGCTGTAAAAACGCCAGACGCCAGTAAAAGGTGTTAAACGCAATTTAACGGGGCTTAACATTGTATACACAGTGTTATGCACCGTCCCGCGTTTCTGTCTCTATTCAAAATCAATGGTTCCCTATGGGAGCCCATTAATTTGAATAGAAGTCTCACCAGAAGTCAGATCAAGATGACTTGTGTGCTGAGAATCTTGAAGGGGAACCCCGACAAAATTTTGCGTGAGGTTCCCCCCAAGATCCATACCAGACCCTAATCCGAGCAAGCAGCCCGGCAGGTCAGGAAAGGGAGGGGACGAGCAAGCACCCCCCCCCCCCTTCTGGACCATAGCAGGCCACATGCCCTCAACATGGGGGGTGGGTGCTTTGGGGCAGAGGGGGGCCCCTGCGCCCCCCCCACCCCAAAGCACCTTGTCCCCATGTTGATGAGGACAAGGGTCTCTTCCCGACAACCCTTGCCCAGTGGTTGTCAGGATCTGCGGGCAAGGACTTATGATCTGGAAGCCCCCTTTAACAAGGGGCCCCCCAGATCATGGCCCCCCACCCTAGGTGAATGAGTATGGGATACATTGTACCTCTACCCATTCACCTAAATAAAAGAAGTGTCAAAAATAAACACACTACGCAGGTTTTTAAAGTATTTTATTAAAGCAGCTCTGGCTCTTCTCCTCTCTCTCCGCTATGTTCTGCTCTTTTGCTGGGTCTTCTCCCCTCTCCGGTTCTTCTCCTCTCTCCCCGCTATCTTCTGCTCTTTTGCTGGCTCTTCTCCCTCTGTTCTTCTTCCGATGTTGACTCAACGCGATCTCTGGGTGTAATGCTGGGTCCGCCGTGTGCAATGACTTATATTGGCATGGGGCGGGGCCACCCGATTACTTAGTTAGAGGACACGCCCCTTGTGATGTCATCACCCCATAATGCTCCGGGTGATGACATCACAAGGGGCGTGTCCTCTAACTACGTCATCGGGTGGCCCCGCCCCATGCCAATATAAGTCTTTGCACACGGGGACCCAGCATTACACCGGGAGATCGCGTTGAGTCAACATCGGAAGAAGAACAGGGGAGAAGACCCATCAAAAGAGCAGAAGATAGAGGAGAAGAACCGGAGAGGGGAGAAGACCCAGCAAAAGAGCAGAAGATAGCGGGGAAGGACCGGAGAGGGAGAAGACCCAGCAAAAGAGCAGAAGATAGCGGAGAAGGGCCGGAGAGGGAAGAAGACCCATCAAAAGAGCAGAAGATAGTGGAGAAGGACTGGAGAGGGGAAAAGACCCAGCAAAAGAGCAGAACATAGCGGAGAGAGAGGAGAAAAGCCAGAGCTGCTTTCATAAAATACTTTAAAAACCTACATACTGTGTTTATTTTTGACACTTTTTTTATTTAGGTGAATGGGTAGGGGTACGATGTACCCCATACTCATTCACCTAGGGTGGGGGGCTGTGATCTGGGGGGCCCCTTGTTAAAGGGGGCTTCCAGATTACGATAAGTCCCCGCCCGCAGACCCTGACAACCACCGAGCAAGGGTTGTCGGGAAGAGGTCCTTGTTCTCATCAACATGGGGACAAGGTGCTTTGGGGTGGGGCGCAGGGGCCCCCTCTGCCCCAAAGCACCCACCCCCCATGTTGAGAGCATGTGGCCTGGTATGGTCCAGGAAGAGGGGGGGCGCTTGCTTGTCCCCTCCCTTTCCTGACCTGCCGGCTGCGTGCCTGGATAAGGGTCTGGTATGGATCTTAGGGGAACCTCACGCAAAATTTTGTTGTGGTTCCCCTTCAAGATTCTTAGCACACAAGTCGCACCGCAAGTCGGATCATCTTTATCCAACTTCTGGTGAGACTTCTATTCAAATAAATGGGCTCCCATAGGGATCCATTGATTTTGAATAGAGACAGAGAAACACGGCTGAAAGCTAGCGTGGCTAAATGGGTATTGACACCAATACAAAATGCGTAAAAAAATAAATCGCATTTTTAGCGCCACTTTTTTCCTGGCGTCGGTACTAGCTTTGCAGCTCGTTTTTTTTAAAACGTCTGTGGGCATGTAGCCTTAAACGAAACAAACTTCACAGAAAGTCTTCCCTCGCAGGGGGTTCCACCATCATTGTATAACAGAAAAAACTTCAGCCTCCTGGCTCACTCACTCTTACTTAGTCAAACTCCCACCTGGAGCTTACTTGCTCAGCTGCGTGCTGCTTGGTCGTCACGTCTGCTTCCTGCAGACATACATGCTCAGACTCGTAGAGACCGCTTGTCTCTCTTTCGTGGAGCCGTCTCCACCTGAAAGCCCTCCCAAATCCTACACCAGGCCACCTGCTTGTAGGGTGGAGCTGTTCCCAAGTGTGAGCCCTGAGCTCTCTCTTCCCGAGGGGAATATAAACCCAGCCCATGATCATGTCTGTCTTTGCAAAAACCAGGCTGGAAGGTGCTAATACACACCGTGACCTGGGGTCGCCTCTCCACAAGCCTTTGCTCAATACTTTGTTCAAGCACCTTTGGCACCAATTACAGCTTCAAGTCTTTTTGAGTATGATGCTACAAGCTTGGTACACCTATTTTTGGGCAGTTTCTCCCATTCTTCTTTGCAGGACCTCTCAAGTTCCATCAGTTTGGCTGGGGTGCGTCGGTGCATGGCAATTTTCAGATCTCTCCAGAGATATTCAGTCGGGTTCAAGTCTGGGCTCTGGCTGGGCCACTCAAGGACATTAACAGAGTTGTCCTGTAGCCACTGTTTTGTTATCTTGGCTGTGTGCTTAGGGTCGTTGTCCTGCTGGAAGCTGAACCTTCTGAGGTCCAGAGTGCTCTGGAACAGGTTTATGTCTCTGTACATTGCTGCATTCATCTTTCTCTCGATCCTGACTAGTCTCCCAATTCCTGCTGCTGAAAAACATCCCCACAGTATGATGCTGCCACCACCATGCTTCAGTGTTGGGATGGTATTGGTCAGGTGATGAGTGTTGCCTGGTTTCCCTCAGACATGGAGCTTGCCCTTTAAGCCAAAGAGTTCAATCTTTGTTTCATCAGACCAGAGAATTTTGTTTCTCATGGTCTGAGAGTCCTTCAGGTGACTTTTGAGAAAACTCCAGGCGGGCTGTCATGTGCCTTTTACTGAAGAGTGGCTTCTGTCTGGCCACTCCACTATAAAGGCCTGATTGGTGGAGTGCTGCAGAGATGGTTGTTCTTCTGGAAGGTTCTCCTCTCTCTACCGAGAAATGCTGGAGCTCTGTCAGAGTGACCATTGGGTTCTTGGTCACATCCTTGGCTAAGGCCCTTCTCCCCCAATCGGTCAGTTTGGCCCGGCGGCCCGTTCTAGGAAGAGTTTTTATTTTTAATAAATTTGCAAAGATTTCTAACAAACTTCTTTCACGTTGTAATTATGGGGTATTGTTTGTAGAATTTTGAGAAAAATAATGAATTTAATCAACTTAACAAAATGTGGAAAAAGCAAAGCTCTGTGAATACTTTCCAGATGTACTGTATGTAAAACCTTTTATCTCAAAAGGAAAAAATATTTGCTATAACTGCTTATAAAGTGTTAGCTGGATTTCAGTTTCAATTTATTAATGTATATACAGTATCTCACAAAAGTGAGTACACTCCTCACATTTTTGTAAATATTTTATTATATCTTGTCATGTGACAACACTGAAGAAATTACATTTTGCTACAATGTAAAGTAGTGCATGTACAGCTTGTATAACAGTGTAAATTTGCTGTCCTCTCAAAATAACTCAACACACAGCCATTAATGTCTAAACCGCTGGCAGCAAAAGTGAATACACTCCTAAGTCAAAACGTCCAAATTGGGCCCAAAGTGTCAAATTTTTTGTGTGGCCACCATTATTTTCCAGCACAGCCTCAACCCTCTTGGGCATTGGGCACTGGAGTCCTTTTCCACTCCTCCATGACGACATCATGGAGCTGGTGGATGTTAGAGACTTTGCGCTCCTCCACCTTCCGTTTGAGGATGCCCCACAGATGCTCAATAGGGTTTAGATCTGGAGACATGCTTGGCCCGTCCATCACCTTTACCCTCAGCTTCTTTAGCAAGGCAGTGGTCATCTTAGAGGTGTGTTTGGGGTTGTTATCATGTTGGAATACTGCCCTGTGGCCCAGTCTCCGAAGGGAGGGGATCATGCTCAGCTTCAGTATGTCACAGTACATGTTGGCAGTCATGAACTCTAGCTCCCCAATGCCGGCAGCACTCATGCAGCCCCAGACCATGACACTCCCACCACCATGCTTGACTGTAGGCAAGACACACTTGTCTTTGTACTCCTCACCTGGTTGCCACCACACACGCTTGACTCCATCTGAACCAAATATGTTTATCTTGGTCTCATCAGACTACAGTACATGGTTCCAGTAATCCATGTCCTTAGTCTGCTTGTCTTCAGCAAACTGTTTGAGGGCTTTCTTGTGCATCATCTTTAGAAGAGGCTTCCTTCTGGGATGACAGCCATGTAGACCAATTTGATGCAGTGTGCGGCGTATGGTCTGAGCACTGACAGGCTGACCCCCCACCCTTTCAACCTCTGCAGCAATGCTGGCAGCACTCATAAGACTATTTCCCAAAGAAAACCTCTGAATATGACGCTGAGCACAAGCACTCAACTTCTTTGGTCGACCATGGCGAGACCTGTTCTGAGTAGAACCTGTCCTCAAACCGCTGTATGATCTTGGCCACCATGCTGCAGCTCAGTTTCAGGGTCTTGGCAATCTTCTTATAGCCTAGGCCATCTTTTTGTAGAGCAACAATTTTTTCAGATCCTCAGAGAGGTCTTTACCATGAGGTGCCATGTTGAACTTCCAGTGACCAGTATGAGAGAGTGAGAGCGAAAACACCAAATTTAACGAGGAGATAACACCATGGACCAGTGCACAAGGAAAGGTCCATAAAGACATGGATGAGCGAGTTTAGGGTGGAGGAACTTGACTGGCCTCACAGAGTCCTGACCTCAACCCGATAGAACACCTTTGGGGCAGGGGCGTAACTATAGGGGGCGCAGCAGTCGCGACTGCCACTAGGCCCTGTGCTGCAGGGGGCCCATGTGGCCCCCCTCTACATATGGCCGGTGGCTAGGAGTACCAGTGCACTGTGCACACGGGTGACTGGAGGTGGGGGGTGATTAGCAGAGCTCCATGCTCGACTACCGCACTGGATACTCTTTAGTTGTGCATTCCCCGCATGACCTGTGTCCTCGGTGGCTCCTTCAGGTCCCCCTCTCCTGCTCCATGCAGCGCCGCTCAGTCCGGTGTGTCTGTCCTCCCCAGCCAGAGTCCCGCCCCCTTAATCCAGCTCACACTGCACTGCACACTTCTCCTGGGCAAACAAACTTTAAACACACAGATGCAGTGCAGCCCTTTGAGAGCTGGGTCCCCAGGGGACACCGCAGGCTTGTCTGCCAGCCCCCCCCCCCCATGTCATAATGTCATACAAAGATGACATCTCCCCTGGGGACGGGGCCCACTTCTCCCCATAAACTATATTTGTATTTTTTTAAAGAAATAGCTTGTGTATTGTATTGATGGTGCCTGCAGAAAGTCTAATTCCATATATTATTAAATCTGTGTTCACTATTAGGGATGTGGCACCATTGTTATAGGTGGGTCTGATTAAGGCAATAAGTTAATTTGGAGATATACAGTGGGGAAAATAATAATTATTTGATCCCCTGCAGATTTTGTAAGTTTGCCCACTTACAAAGAAATGAAAGTTTTAAAATTTTGATCATAGCTGTATTTTAAATGATAGAGACAGAATATCAACCAAAAATCCAGAAAAAAACACATGATACAAATGGAATAAATTGAGTTGCAGTTCAGTGAGTAAAATAAGTATTTGATCCCCAAGCAAAACATGACTTTGTACTTGGTGGAAAAACCACTAAGGTAAGACATTTCTTGCAGTTGGTTACCAGGTTTGCACACATCTCAGGAGGGATTTTAGTACACTCTTCTTTGCAGATCTTCTGTAAATCCTTAAGGTTCCTTGGCTGTAGCTTGGCAACTCATAGATTCAGCTCCTTCCATACATTTTCTATGGGATTAAGGTGTGGAGACTGGCTAGGTCACTCCATGACCTTAATGTGCTTCTTCTTGAGCGACTGCTTTGTTTGCCTTGGCGGTATATTTTGGATCATTGCCATGCTGGAAGTTCCATCCACAACCCATCTTCAGTGTTCTGGCTGAGGGAAGAAGGTTCTCATCCAAGATTTGACAATATATGGCCCCATCCATTGGCTCCTCAATGCAGCAAAGTCAGCCTGTACCTTTAGCTGAGAAACAGCCCCAAAGCATAATGTTTCCACCTCTGTTCTTTACTGTAGGGATGTGTTCTTAAGGTCATAGTCAGCATTGTTCCTGCATTCTGAATTATCATAATTCAACAAGATTCCTGTTTGGGAGTTCACGTGTAAAGAACTGTGTTTTATGTTGTGGCAACCTTAACAGTTGCTCCACATACATTTGTAACTATCATTTACAAAAGTATATCTTTACAAGTCTCAATAGCAATTTTCTTCTTTCCCAATGTTTTGGCCCTCTAAAAACGAATTGGAATTTCCTGGGGACATTATTTTTCCAGAGTGGATCTTGGGGCAATAAATACCAAAAATTCATTAATTTCTCCAATCAAAATAAGTAGAGAACATTGCAAAGTTAAAAAAGGTATATTATTAGACCACTTGATCTTTTCATTTGCAAGGTTTTTTATTTTCCTTACTAGTCTTGTGTGAGTTTCCTTGACCTGCTGTAAGCTCCAATTATCATATCTTCCAGAAACTGTCTATGTAAACATCCTTTCCTAAATATAGAGGCCTAATCCTCAAAATCGTGATCCATAGTACAGCTTTCTCGCATTATTTTGAACTGTCTAAATGGAACACTCCAGGGGTCTATGGTGTATACCAGTGGTCTCCAAACTGCAGCCCTTTGCTTTCCTTTATCCGGCCCTTGGGGCATTATTCCACTGCCATTGATAATAACAGTGGGGCACTATTCCTCCAACTGACACCAACAATGGGGCACTATTCCTTCCACCGAAAACAAAAATGGGGCATAATTCCTTCCTAATACCAAAGATCGGGCATTGTTTACGTCCACTGGCCACAGTTTGGCCCCCTAAATTCTGAAGGACAGCAAACTGGCCCTGTCTTTAGAAAGTTTGGAGACCCCTGGTATATACTATGGAAACATAAATAACTCTGAGGGAAGGGATTAACTAAAACTGGTGCACACAGTATCTGGTACAGATGTGCACAGTAACCAATCACTTTCTAGGTTTTATTGTCAAAGCTTAATTGAACATGCTAAAGGTAGAAGCTGACTGGCTAACATGCACAGCTGCACCAGATTCAGAGTGCTCCAGTTTTAGTAATACTCCCACTGTGTATCTACTGACTTAAAATAGGCGTTGGTATGGATCTTTTTCTCCTCTTATCCTCATAGACACATCTAAGAATTCAATCTTAGTTTTACTATATTTGCCTGTAAAATGTAATCCCCAATTGTTACTATTGACATAAACATTTCCTCACCAGATATACCTCGAAGAACTGTGGACGAAAAAATCCTCAAAATTCCCCATACCTAGGTTAAAAAATTCAGCACAAACCTTGTCCCCATCACCGTACCCCTGGTCTGTAAATAAAATGTATCTAAAAAACTAAAATAATTTCGAATGAGTGTAAACTCTATTGAATTCATAATAAATTTATGTTTTCAGGGGTATGTTGGAATATAAAGTGTATATATATATATATATATATATATATATATATATATATATATATATATATAGTTGTCCAATAATAATCTTGACCCCATACAATATCCTTCAGTTTCCTTAATAGATCTGGTGTATCTTTTTTATGTGACGGACGTTGTGCTACAAATTTCTAGAGGTGTAAATCTATGTAATGTGATAAATTGCTAGTTATTGAATTAATGTCTAAAATAATTGGATGACCAGGTGAGGATAATAAGGACGTATGTTTCTTTGGAAGGTGACACATCGCCCAAATACTTAATTCCTCTAAAAAAAAAAAATGTTGGATCTTGTTCTAGAGGTCTGTAGTACTTCATATTATTTATAACATTGTATTTTTCAGTTATTTAATTAGTTTTATTTTAAATGACACTTCCAATTCCCTTTATCCACATAATCACAACTTATTTGTTTTGTGTTAAGTTTTTAATTGCTCTACTTTCTGTTCTTCTGATCTTCTTTCTATTAATATTTTTCTTGCATAAAGGGATCCTCCCCAATTGTTGTAATTATTTAATAACTAATGAAGCGATTGTTTCTGGTTTCCAGATGATTACATTTGGATGCTGATTTGAAATCTGCATTTATGGGTTTATTGAATGAAGTAGTAACCCAAAACCAGAAATGTAATATATTGCAGCTTACCAATCATCAGATGTGGTGGCTGCATTAGTTTTCTTTTTTTAGGCTTTTCCCCCTCTGTTTTCACCTGGTGATCTGGCAAGTAACACACCTCCTATATTAGAGTGCCCCTACTCTGGATGAAGGAGCACAGGGGGTAACTTTAGACAGCAGCATTATTAATCAGGGGAGTGGGGAGTGTTTAGATATTCTAGCAAATTTAGGTACACTAAACCATTCAAGCCAAACTCCAGCTAACACGTTCAAAGCAGCTAGAGCAACTGTTTTTTTTTCTGGGATAAAGGTTTTACATAAATAAAAGTTGAACGTTGTAAGTGCCCTGTCAGAAATTGATGGTTTGTCTCATTTGCAGCAAAGCTTGTTCTGGTGAAAAAAACAGACTATTATTGGATAGATTATCAGGTGAAAATAAAGGAAAGAAAGCTTAAAAGAAATGAATGCAGCCATAACATCTAACAATTGGTAAGCTGCAGTATACTGTAAATAAATGTTTGCTTTTGGGTTTAATACCACTTTAAGTTAGAAATATCATTTTCTATTCCAATCCTACTCCAATTGAAAGAAATCAGGAGAAAGATTAACCCCTTCACACCTAAGGGTAATGTCCTGGCCTCGCCCCCCATACTCCCGGAGTCTATGGGTAGCTATCCAGGCAGATAACCTTTTTCTGCGCACACAATAATAGACTGCTGTTTCTTGTCTGTGTCTTTATTGGCAGGTTGCAGATTTTAATACAAGTGTGAATGACACATGTTATATGCGGTAAAACTGATATAACAAGAATAATATAACATTACCATACAATAGTAAACATCATATAAAATAACAACTGAAATGACTATCTGCTTTCCCTAATAGCCTGTGGAAGAGGAAGGGGAAGATTGCTTACCTCCGATGCCATGGATGGGAAGAGATTACATCTGGGCAGCTGGGATAATCTTGAAAATGCTGATCCCTAGGGGGTATTCACTTCCTGACTAAAGAGGATGTGATGATTTTTATGTCACATCCTTTAACCACTTCAGCCCCGGAAGGATTTACCCCCTTCCTGACCAGAGCACTTTTTACAATTTGACACTGCGTCGCTTTAACTTCTAATTGCGTGGTCATGCAATGCTGTACCCAAACAAAATTTGCTTCCTTTTCTTCCCACAAATAGAGCTTTCTTTTGATGGTATTTGACCACCTCTGTCGTTTTTATTTTTTGCGCTATAAACGGAAAAAGACCGAAAATTTAGAAAAAAATGATATTTTCTACTTTTTGTTATAAAAGAAATCCAATAAACTCAATTTTAGTCATACATTTAGGCCAAAATGTATTTGGCCACATGTCTTTGGTAAAAAAATGTCCATAAGTGTATATTTATTGGTTTGCGCAAAAGTTATAGCCCCTACAAACTAGGGTACATTTTCTGGAATTTACACAGCCTTTAATTTATGACTGCCTATGTAATTTGTTGAGGTGCTAAAATGGCAGGGCAGTACAAAACCCCCACAAATGACCCCATTTTGGAAAGTAGACACCCCAAGGAAATTGCTGAGAGGCATGTTGAACCCATTGAATATTAATTTTTTTTGTCCCAAGTGATTGAATAATGACAAAAAAAAAAAAATTTACAAAAAGTTATTACTAAATGATATATTGCTCACACAGGCCATGGGCATATGTGGAATTGCACCCCAAAATACATTTAGCTGCTTCTCCTGAGTATGGAGATACCACATGTGTGGGACTTTTTGGGAGCCTAGCTGCATACGGGGCCCCGAAAACCAAGCACCGCCTTCAGGATTTCTAAGGGCGTAAATTTTTGATTTCACTCCTCACTACCTATCACAGTTTTGAAGGCCATAAAATGCCAAGATGGCACAAACCCCCCCCAAATGACCCCATTTTGGAAAGTAGACACCCCAAGCTATTTGCTGAGAGGCATGTTGAGTCCATGGAATATTTTATATTTTGACACAAATTGCAGGAAAGTGACCAATTTTTTTTTTTTTTGCACAAAGTTATCACTAAATGATATATTGCTCACACAGGCCATGGGCATGTGTGGGATTGCACCCCAAAATACATTCTGCTGATTCTCCTGAGTACGGGGATACCACATGTGTGGGACTTTTTGGGAGCCTAGCCGCGCACGGGGCCCCGAAAACAAAGCACCACCTTCAGGATTTCTAAGGGCGTAAAGTTTTGATTTCACTCCTCACTACCTATCACAGTTTTGAAGGCCATAAAATGCCCAGATGGCACAAAACCCCCCAAATGACTCCATTTTGGAAAGTAGACAACCCAAGCTATTTGCTGAGAGGCATGTTGAGTCCATGGAATATTTTATATTTTGACACAAGTTGCGGGAAAGTGACAATTTTTTTTTTTTTTTGCACAAAGTTGTCACTAAATGATATATTGCTCAAACATGCCGGGGGCATATGTGGAATTACACCCCAAAATACATTTTGCTGCTTCTCCTGAGTACGGGGAGCCTAGGGCGTAAATTTTTGATTCACTCCTCACTACCTATCACAGTTTCGAAGGCCATAAAATGCCAAGATAGCACAGAACCCCCCAAATGACCCCATTTTGGAAAGTAGGCACCCCAAGCTATTTGCTGAGAGGCATGGTGAGTATTTTGCAGCTCTCATTTGTTTTTGAAAATGAAGAAAGACAAGAAAAACATTTTTTTTTTCTTTTTTCAATTTTCAAAACTTTGTGACAAAAAGCGAGGTCTGCAAAATACTCACTATACCTCTCAGCAAATAGCTTTAGGTGTCTACTTTCCAAAATGGGGTCACCTGGGCATTCCATGGCCTCCGAAACTGTGATAGGCAGTGAAGACTGAAATCAAAAATTTACACCCTTAGAAAGCCTGAAGGCGGTGCTTGGTTTTCGGGGTCCCGTACGCGGCTAGGCTCCCAAAAAGTCTCACACATGTGGTATCCCTGTACTCAGGAGAAGCAACAGAATGTATTTTGGGGTGTAATTTCACATATTCCCATGGCATGTTTGAGCAATATAACATTTAGTGACAACTTTGTGCAAAAAAAAAAAAAAATGTGTCTTTTTCCCGCAACTTGTGTCACAATATAAAATATTCCATGGACTCTACATGCCTCTCAGCAAATAGCTTGGGGTGTCTACTTTCCAAAATGGGGTCATTTGGGGGGGTTTTGAACTGTCCTGGCATTTTATGCACAACATTTAGAAGCTTATGTCACACATCACCCACTCTTCTAACCACTTGAAGACAAAGCCCTTTCTGACACTTTTTGTTTACATGAAAAAATAATTTTTTTTTGTAAGAAAGTTACTTTGAACCCCCAAACATTATATATTTTTTTAAAGCAAATGCCCTACAGATTAAAATGGTGGGTGTTTAATTTTTTTTTTCACACAGTATTTGCGCAGCGATTTTTCAAATGCATTTTTTTGGGAAAAAACACACTTTTTTAAATTTTAGTGCACTAAAACACACTATATTGCCCAAATGTTTGATGGAATAAAAAAGATGATCTTAGGCTGAGTACATGGATACCAAACATGACATGCTTTAAAATTGCGCACAAACGTGCAGTGGTGACAAACGAAATACATTTTTAAAAGCCTTTAAAAGCCTTTACAGGTTACCACTTTAGATTTACAGAGGAGGTCTACTGCTAAAATTACTGCCCTCGATCTGACGTTCGCGGTGACACCTCACATGCATGGTGCAATTGCTGTTTACATTTGACACCAGACCAACGCTTGCGTTCGCCTTTGCACGAGAGCAGGGGGGGACAGGGGTGCTTTTTTTTTTTTTTTTTCTTTATTATTTTTTTATCTTATTTTTAAACTGTTCCTTTCATTTTTATTTTTTTTTAATCATTTTTATTGTTATCTCAGGGAATGTAAATATCCCCTATGATAGCAATAGGTAGTGACAGGTACTCTTTTTTGAAAAAACTGGGGTCTATTAGACCCTAGATCTCTCCTCTGCCCTCAAAGCATCTGACCACACCAAGATCGGTGTGATAAAATGCTTTCCCAATTTCCCAATGGCGCTGTTTACATCCAGTGAAATCTAAGTCATGAAATGCTCGTAGCTCCCGGTTTCTTAGGCCATAGAGATGTTTGGAACCACTCTGGTCTCTGATCACCTCTATGGTCAGCTGGCTGAATCACCGGCTGCATTCTCAGGTTCCCTGTTGGGACAAGAGAGCCAGAGAAAAACATGGAAGACGGTAAAAGCAGTCTAGAGGCTAATTAGCTGCTAGGATTGCTTTTACATGAAAGCCGACTGCTGGCTTAAAAGAATGATACCAAGATGATACCTAAACCTGCAGGCATCATTCTGGTATAGCCACTCAAAGTCCAGCAACATACCAGTACGTTGCTGGTCCTTGTTGGGCATATATTGTAAACTTAATTTTCATGCAGCCTGTGGGCTGAACGAAAAAAAGAGATTGATCGGTGGGTATGCCCACCATTAGAATACCTCCCTTCATCCACCCACTTCTAATGATGGGCATACATGCACCGTATATATATGCCGAAGCATAGGGGCATCCTCCCGCAAAAGTTAGGAGCAAATCGCTCCTCCACCCACTGCTGCCCCCACGCATTGGCATATATGCTGAAGTATGTAACGGTGGTGGTGAAATCACCTCCGGCAGCGCTGGAGTCACGGCTTTATATATCGTGGGAGCAAACGCTGTTGCTGTCAAGATAAATAAATCCGCGTTGCAACTGAATGGCATACCTGCTAAGCAAATGATGGTTAACAATAAAACAAAGTAACATTACAGTATAACAGGAAGACTTACCATACCTGCAAAGCAAATACAAAAAAAACATAGTAAAAAATAAAACATTTAACGCAACCTGTGCCTAAAATATATATATATGCCGAAGCATGGGGGCATCCTCCCACAAAAGGCAGGAGCAAATCGCTCCTCCACCCACTGCTGCCCTCACGCTTTGGCATATATGCTGAAGTAAGTAACTGTGGTGGTGAAATCACCTCCGACAGCGCTGGAGTCACCGCTTTATGTATCGTGGGAGCAAACGCTGTTGCTGTCAAGATAAATAAATCCGCTCTGCAGCTGAATGGCGTACCTGAAAACAAAAAAAATGGTTACCAACAAAACACAGTAAACAGTAAAGTATAAAAAAATTGCATATCTGAAAAGCAAACATGGTAAAACATAATAACAATAAAACATTGCAGAATAGAATACAGTAAAAAAGAGCAGAACAATAGAGAGAGAATAGAGAGAGAGAGAGAACAATAAAACGACAACTATTTTTGGTTTTTTTATTTTATATTTTTTTTGTGTTTTTATTTATTTTATTTTTTTTTTACACTTTTTTTAGAGACTTTAACTTTTTTGTAACTGGTATCAGGTTTGGGTCTCTCAAAATGCGATGGCATCTTGGGAGACCCTGTGAAAGTGTGTCCTAGTCTGTGCAATGCTGTACCCTACGCTAAAACTCAACTAGTGTATGGTAGCGTTCAAAACATTCACCAATGCATAGACCAGGATTGTCAGGACAGGAGGGACAATAATACCGGGTGTCACGCCTATATCCGCGCTTGCTGCAGACACGACATATTCTTTGGGGCGCTCGTTGGGTAGGGGTACTCGAGAGGACATAAGGAAAATGCCTCTCATGCAGCCGGCTTACTGCATTTGGTTGGGGAAGGTGAGGTGGAGCACCGTCTGGAAACAGAAGGGCTCTGACGATCTCTTCCTGGAATTTAAGGAAAGATCCAGTCCGTCCTGAAGCTCTGTATAGCACATGAGCATTCAACAAAGCCAATTGAAATAAATAAACAGACACTTTTTTGTATCAGCGTCTGGCTTTACGGACAACTAGGTACGGCGCCAACAACTGGTCGTTAAGGTCCACCCCTCCCATATTTTTGTTATATTCGTGGACACAGAGGGGTTTCTCCACAACACCAGTCGCCGTAGTAATTTGGACCGTCGTGTCTGCATGAAGGGAGGTAAGAACGAAAACATTCTTATTGTCCCTCCACTTCATAGCAAGCAAATTATTACACTGCAAGCAGGCTCTCTCCCCCAGCGTACAAGTGGTACCCCTTTCCACACTATCTTGCCAGCGCTTCCTATGTAGTCAGGGCAGTTTGTCGGCTCTACATGACTATCTTTGCCCTCGTAAACCATAAATCTACATGTATAGCCTGTGGCCCTGTCACAGAGCTTATACATCTTGACCCCGTATCTGGCACGCTTGCTGGGAAGGTACTGTTTGAATGACAAGCGGCCAGAAAATTTAATCAGGGACTCATTAACGCAGACAACTTGATGGGGAGTAAACAAGTCTGCAAAACGTTGGTTGAAGTGGTTTACGTGGGGGCCGAATTTTGTAGAGCCGATCGTATCCAGGGTCTCCACGAGGACGACGGAGTTCATTGTCATTGAAGTGCATGAACCACAAAATCTGCTCATATCGTGCCCTGGCCATGGAAGCAGAGAACACGGGCATATGGTAAATTGGGTCAGTGGACCAATATGACCGCAACTCACTCTTTTTATTTATGCCAATGTTGAGGGAAAGGCCCAGAAAGATCTTAAATTTGGAGACCGTAATTGGTCTCCAATCTCTGGCAAGGGAGGACTGGGGATTAGCGGCGATGTGTTGACCAGCGTATAAATTGCTTTGGTCCACAATAGATCCATAGCGATCTTCGGTGAAAAACAGCGAATAAAAATCCAGTGGCGTAAAATCAACTGTTTCCACCTGGCCAGTGAATGGGGGAAGTACGGGTGCTGCAGAAGTGGTGGGCTCCCAATTCATATTGGCGAATGCAGCAGGAAGGGCACTATGGGCTCGACGGGCCTGTGTTAGTCTTCTTGGTGGCAGCGGGACACTACTAGTGCTTGCCACCTCGCCAGCTTGAATTGCACTTATGGGACTCGCCACGTCACCACGTGATACTGCAGTGCTGGATATACGACCAGGGTGTACTAGGCCGCTGGTGCTTGCCAGTTCACCAGAAGGAATAGCGGCGCTAGTACTTCTCTGCTCCATACAAGGGACCTGCAGTTCTTGCACTTCAAGGACAGAAGAAGAAGTTCGGGGTCTGGTATGCCTGACCTTAGCAGGGACCATAACTCCGTCGTCAGAGCTATCTGTCATGGAGCCGCTGTCCTCTACAGGATCGTATTCTGAGCCTGAATCTGACAGATGAGTGACTTCCTCTTCACTATCTGTCATGCTCAGAAACGTGTAGGCCTCTTCACTAGTGTACCTTCGATTTGCCATTTTGGGCTCTAAATTTAGGGGTACACTAGTGAGACTCACAGGCAAAAAAGCTCCTGACTGTTAGCGACTGATTCAAAACGCTACCAAAAAACTGTTAGCGATCGCAGGGATCAGGCCTGACTCTGCGAACGCTGCAGTTATGTGTGCTTAGTGTTTTGTAAGTGTCAGTGATCGATCGATACTGCACTTGGGTGGGCTGGGCAGGGCTGGGCCGAGGGGCAAAACGCAGGTGCCAGCAGGTATCTGAGCTGATCTCGCTAACACTGCGTTTATGGGAACCCTAAACTGCTGGGGAGTATAGATCTGATCGGATCAGATATCGATCCGTTTAGATACTATAGCACTAAGGGAGGTGTATGCTGCGTGCGTGGGTGTTAGCGGTACTGGCACTAACCTGACGCTGCCTGGGGCGACTCAGACCTTATCTGACCATAAAAACGTAACTTATATCACCGCCGGGCAATTAGGGGGTTAAACCTTTATAAGGTAATAAACGGCAGGTGCCCTAAAACTATAATAAACTATAAAACTATAAAAAACAAACGAACTAACCAGCGTCACCCGTAACACTTATACGGTGATCGCTGGTGAAAGGGTTAACTAGGGGGCAATCAAGGGGTTAAAACTTTTATGCGATAGTATAAGGGGGTCCCTGTCGCTATAAAACACTGACAGCGAACCTATATACTTACCTCCCTAACTAGCGTCACCTGTGTCACTAATACAGTGATCAGAAAAACGATCGCTTAGTGACACTGGCGACGGGGGGTGATCACGGGGTTAACCTTTATTAGAGGGGGTTAGGGGGTACCCTGGACCTAAAGGGGGGTACTGCAGACCTAAAGGGGGCTAACCCTAACTGCCCTAACACTTATAACTGTCACAAACTGACACCAATGCAAAAAAAAAAACTGCTATTGGTGTCAGTGTGACAGGAGGTACAGGGGGGTGATCGGGGGTTGATGGGGGGTGAAAAGTGTGCTTGGCGTGTTCTACTGGAAGTGTAGTGTTGGTGTAACTTACATCGATGTCTTCTCTCCTCGGCACCGTAACGAAAAGACCGTCTCGAGGAGAGATGACATCACTTCCTCTCCCTCTGTTTACATTACAGAGGCAGAGGAAGGATTTTCATTCGCCGGGAGCGATCAGGAGGGGGTGGCCACAAATGGATGGCCTCCCCCTCACCTCTCATCACCCGCGAACGGGGGGTCCAATCGGACCCCCACCTGCGGGAGGCAGATCACGTATTCTGCCTGCCCGTGCCATTCTGCCGACGTACATCGGCGTGAGGCGGTCTGCAAGTGGTTAAAGGTATTATTACAAATGGTATTAATGTTTGGCCAGTAGGTGGCGCATTCGTACAGCTAACCTGGAACAAACATAATTTATAGCTTGATAATGCAGCAACACAATATACAAATTAAATGACAAAATGAATTCTCTTTTCTGAACCTCGAGAGAGAGAAAGGTCTCCTGGAGACATAACAGGTAAAACAAATTTAAAAGTCTAAGCACAATTTTGCAATTTTGACATGTGTTAGTAAAACTGTACATATCATCACAACTACTTTGTGAATCCAGCTGCATTATACCTTGTTTTTTCAGAACAAATTGAGCTTTTATTTGGTAGTAAATAGTTATGGCTATCTCCTGATTTTTTTTTATTATTAAAGGAAAACAGGCCCAAAATAGTAAAAAAAAAATATATTTTTTTTAATTAACTGTATATTTCTTGTACCTACCACCAAAAACAACCCTGAATAAATTCTGCTGCTCCTGACGATTGCAACAATACCACATATGTGTATGTTATTTGTTGTTCGTACCCATAGTACAGCCCAGAAGCAATAGTGCACATTTTGCTTTTTTTTGTCCTACCTAAAATACATTGACACTAACTGAGACTGATGCTTATTTGAAAAAAAAATCCTGCTCAAAATATACTAACCTTGACCTATGACCCTGATCTTGACCCAAACACTTACCCTGGCACTGACCTAGATCAAACCTTGATCTATGTGTATTTTCTTTATTTTTTATTTTCTTTATTTTTTTTATTTTTTTACAAATATTTTTTTTTCTTTCTGTGTGGAAAGACAAAGATACAATGTAACACCATTTACAGAAAGGAAAAAAAACACAGAGGCTGGCTTCACAGTGACAGGTAGCCAATCAGAGGCTACCACAGCGATCAGGTGACCTGGAATCGGGAGATCCCGTTCCCAATCATTATACAGGGCCTGGGGCTCTCGATGACACCCCGGTCTCTGTGCTGGGAGTGCACAGTGCAGCACGCTCCCAGCACAAAGGAAGAAACACATTTATGTGGCCCAGTTCCGTGAGGCCGCATATACTATATCTGTTACGTCAGCGTGAGGGGGTTAAGATTCTTATTGGTTTATTGAAAAAAATATACGATTAAAGATATCACCACAGAGTGGCACTGTGGATACCAAATTGATACATATGTGCCATGTCCTAATTTTTAGTGATACCATTGGGGGGGATTGATACTGGACTTATAGGCGCTGAGATACACAAGGTATAAATTTAATGCAAACAGACAATGTTTTAAAACAGACAGAAATTTAAAACAGAAAACAATGTTTAAAAAAAAACTTACTTTGCAAAGTTTTTTTAACCACTTCCCGCCCGGCCTATAGCAGAATGACGGCCGGGAAGTGGTTCAGTTATCCTGACTGAGCGCCATATGACATCCAGCAGGATAAGCCATGATTGCGCGCCCGTGGGTGGTGTAGTCTGACACACTGCATCACCGATGTCGGTAAAGAGCCTCTGACGGAGGCTCTTTACCACGCGATCAGCTGTGTCCAATCACGGTTGATCACGATGTAAACAGGAAGAGCTGTTTATCGGCTTTTCCTCACTCGCGTCTGACATACGCGAGTAGAGGAGAGCCGATTGGTGGCTCTCCTGACAGGGGTGTCTGTGCTGACTGTTTATCAGTGAAGCCCCCCAGCGGATGCCTGCCCAGGACTACCAGGGATGCCGCCAGGACCACTAGGGTTGCCCACAAAGGAACCCCAATAGGTATGCCACCCTAGACCACCAGGAATATGCCAATCAGTGCCCAGGCAGCTGCCAATCAGTGCCCATTAATAATGCCTGCCAGTGCCAGTGCCATCAGTGATGCCTATCAGTCCAATCTATCAGTGCCACCCATCAGTGCCCAGCAGTGCCGCCTATCAGTGCCACCCATAAGTACCCATCAGTGCAGCCTTTCAGTGCCCATCAGTGTCATCTATCAGTGCCCATCAGTGCCCACCAGTGCCACCTATGAGTGACCATCAGTGCCGCCCATCAATGCCCATCAGTGCTGCATATTAATGCCACCCATCAGTGCTGCCTATCAGTGCCGCCAATCAGTGCCCATCGTCAGTGCCCATCAGTGCCATCTCATTGGTGCCACCTCATCGGTGTCGCCTTATCAGTGCCCGTTAGTGCAGCTTATCAGTGCCCATCAGTGAAGGGGAAAACTTACTTTTTTACAAAATTTTATAACAGAAACAAAGAAAAGCTTTTCTTTTCAAAATTTTCGGTCTTTTTTTATTTGTTTAGCAAAAAATAAAAACTGCAGAGGTAATCAAATACCACCAACAGAAAGCTATATTTGTGGGAACAAAATTATAAAAATTTTGTTTGGGTATAGTGTTGCCTGACCGCGCAATTGTCATTTAAAAAGTGACAGCGCTGAAAGCTGAAAATTGGCTTGGGTAGGAAGGGGGGTAAGTGCCAGGTATTGAAGTGGTAAAATATTGTCTGTTTTTTCTCTTTTAAATTCAATCTGTAATAAAAAGTATTCAATTTTTAACTTTGTGTATCTCAGTGCCTATAAAGTCCAGTATCAATCCCCCCAACAGTATCTCTTATTGGTTTATGATGTGTAAGATTGCTTGTGCAGTCAATGGTGAATAATATAGAATGTTTGCAGATTCTGGCACGGTTTTCTGTCTAGAAAAAAAAGGGGAATCACCACAAACTATATCTGATAAGTTGATTACTGTCTTTTAAAGGGATAGCTCACATTTACCACAAAACTACCTGTGCAGATAGGGGGGCATCTGTAGATAAAAACAAACTGTGCAGCTCTGACTAAAAATAATAGAATAATATCCTTGCTATAGGTGTAGGCCATTTGCATACCTTTTGAAGCCTGACTGGAATACTCCCAGGCAGGTACGGACTGACCATTCGGGCTCTCGGGCAGTGCCCAAGGGCCTGGGCCACTAGGGGGCCCCATCAGGGTGACCAGACTCAGTAAAACCAGGGACAGTATGTAAAAATCTGTGTATTTTTACATCTGTCCCTGAAATGTCCCTTACCAACATTATTTTGCTGTGAAAAAGGAAAATGTCAAATTAACTGCGCAACAAAAAATAAAAATAAATTGTGAACCATCTATGCTGCAGAGTCCTATGTATGACACAAACACACAGAAAACGAATGGGAAAAAAAGTTGACTCGCGCTAAAACAAAAAAAGGCTAACGTGTATAAAGCTGAAAAATCCCAGCCTGTTTATGATATCTTAGACATTGAAGAAATGTAACAAAAGTATATATCAAGTTGGGAGATGAATACCACTTCCCCTTAACAGGTATGTGTAACCAATAGCGACTCAAATTGGTACCTAAACCAAAACAAACCACTTAAATTGGCAAAGTGAATAAACTGCTTGAAAAAGAAAATAGTGTAAAAAAGAAAATCCATGTACAAAAAACACCATAACGTGCTGTGATGAAAACAAAAGGTGTCCAATTGTATATAGTCCCAAATGTGTGGGTCCACCACCATGAATGAAGTGCCTGGCCGTTTACTGGAACCCCATGACCCCCCATTACAGAGGGTCTAAATGGGCATTGAAGTCCTGCTGCATCCGACAGCCTGGGGACCCGAAAGGAGACTGGATTGGAATCTCTGGAGTTTGTATTGCTGTAAAGGTTGGGTACAGGTGGATCTCCAGGGAAAAAAAGGCAAAACTCAGCCCTCAATGGAATACCAACGTCATGTGGGGAAAACAAAAGGAGGCTCCCATAGTGTAAAATCACTTAAAATTTATTAAAAAATGTAGTAAACACTCACATTTAAAATAGCACTTTTCCTCAGATGAAAGGCAGTCTGTGACACCGGCCGGATGTACACAGGCCGCCCGTCCTACTGGAGTAACAACGACAGAGGGAGGTGACGCGATGACACCACTCAGCCCTACGCTGCGTTTCGCAAGAGATTGCGCCTTCCAGGGGCACGGGCGGTGCATCGCGTCACCTCCCTTAAATACAGTAAATAAATGAAGGAGCCTCGCTCTGGGTTCTCTCTGGCCTGGACGTCCGTGTGAGTGTGGAGCGCAGGGAGTTAGACACAGGAGCGCATGCGCGCCCTGTATCACGGCCCCGATCACGTGATATGGTGTCAGGTCATACGTAAGGAGGAAACCAGAACTAAAATAAAAACAAAAACAATCCCACTGCGCCTGCGCACTCTGAATCTTGATCCATGTCATGTGACACTATATCGGATGAGCAACTAAGTAGCCTTTGCTACGCACAAGCAACAGAGACCGGGGGAGGGGGGGGGCGGACGGGAAACGTCAGTGATCAGCAAATATACATTGGGCTCATACATCAAGCTTCACGGAGAAAAAAAAAAAAAAGGGGGGGGGAGGGGGGCCCACAAGACAAGGCCCACACTCCGCCACACTGACATATGTCCGCACTGAAGCGGACAGACCACAAATTGTGAAGCCTCTAAACGGTGACACACATAAAAGGTGTAGAAGTGAAGCCTCTGGGGACATAAAAAAGGGGGAGAGAGAGGGAGGAGAGAAAACGCCTCCAGTGGTCAAGCTAAGTATTACCTACAGGAGAATGATTATCCCCATGTAGATACTTGAACATATTTATGGGTGCATATAAAAAATATAAGGTGAAAAAAATGTGTTAAATATAAAACTAAGAAGTGTAAAATTAATCCATAAATCAGAATGTACTATAAATACATTAATGAAAATAATATATTAGTACATTCTAACAGGAACAATTAAAGAAAAAAAAGGGGTGATATATATATATATATAATAATATATTAGTGCGTACTGTAAAAATGATCGAAACACATCCGGTGATCCAGATATGTGAACCCAGAGCGATGACTTTAACACTGGATACATAAATACAGTAAAATGTGTTACATGATCAAAAAAATTGTATACTATTACAACCCAAAAAAGAGTTAGGCGTTATTGATAAAGGCGTTTAAGTCGGTGTCGACGTTCATGCCAAATGGCACATATCTCTTGACTTTAAATATCCAGGACATCTCTAACTTAGAGATCTCCCTGATGAGTGAACTACCTCGCCAATGGGGTTTGTACTTGTCAATTCCTACAAAGAATGTTTTTGAGGGGTCTCTACTATGAACCTGATCGTAATGTCTGGAGACAGGGTGTTTATCATAACCTCTTCTAATATTCCCTATGTGTTCATTTAAACGAACGCGTAGGGCCCTTTTGGTCCTCCCTATATATTGGAGCCCACAAGGGCATTGTAGGAGATAGACCACCCCTTCGGAGCTGCAGGTGATAAAAGGTTCAATATCATGTGAACGTCCTGTACTGGTAGATGTAAATGTTGTGATACGTCTAGATCTATTGATATTAAGATGACACACTTGGCATTTCCCACACTTATAGAATCCTGTCAGATTTTGAAGAAAAGATCTAGTTTCCTGTGGGGGATCTTGGACTGTAGGTGCTACCCTACTTCCCAAGGATGCTGCTCCCTTAAATATCACTCTAGGGTTAGGTGGTAGAATGGTCCTAAGAGTTGCATCACTACCAAGAACATGCCAGTGCTTACGTATTAATTGCTTAATCACACGGTGTTGTACTGAAAAAGTAGTAATGAATGGGACAGTATCTGAAACCTCCATCCTAGGTCTAGAAACATCGGACAAGAGATCAGCCCTGTCCCTATCCCTTGCTGATTTGACAGCCTGAGAGAGGGAGAGCTGGTCGTATCCCTTCTCTAGGAATCTTTTGGTCAGAATAGATGCTTGATGGTAAAAAGTAGCTATATCTGAGCAATTGCGTCTGAGGCGCAAGAATTGTCCTAGGGGGGTGGCCTTAATCCATGGTTCATGGTGACAGCTGTCTACAGAGATGTAGGCATTTCTGTCAGTAGTCTTGAAATATGTGGATGTCACGAACTGTCCATCCATAATCTGAATTTTCAAGTCCAGGAAGTGGATAGCATCCTGACTGGCCTCAAAATTGAACTTGATGCCTCTATTGTTGGCATTCAGAGTATTCATAAAGCCATGGAGTTCGGCCTCACAACCATCCCATAGGAGGAGGACGTCGTCAATATATCTAGCCCACAGGAGGACCTCAGGTCTCCTGGGGGCGTTGACGATGTCCTCCTCCCACTTGGCCATAAAAATGTTGGCCAAGCTGGGGGCATACTTAGCCCCCATAGCTACTCCACAGTCCTGTCGATAAAATTGGTGTTCAAACCAGAAGTAGCTATGGCTGGCGGCATATCGCAAAAGTTCCATGATAAATTGAATTTGTAGGGAAGGTAAACCCGAATCTTGATTCAAAAATAATTCAACCGCCTGTAGGCCCAATTGATGGGGAATAATGGTGTAGAGGGATGAAACATCCACGGTTACCATCCAGAGACCCTCCCTAGGGGTGATATTAGAGAGTGTATTAATCACCTGTTTGGTATCCTTAATGTATGATGGTATCCTTCCCACCAGCGGTTGCAGGAAATAGTCAATATATTTGCCCACCCGGGACGTAATTGAATCAATTCCACTAACTATGGGACGTCCCAGGGGGGCAAATGGGATCCTTATGTATCTTCGGGAGGTAGTAAATGACTGGGGTTCGAGGGGCAATCGGAACCAAGAACCGTTGTTCTTTGTCACTCAAAATACCTCTCCGAAGTCCCCTATCGACAATAGATTCCAGTTCCTTTTTATATTTGTTCAAAGAGTCTCTATTTAACACTGTGTATATCTCAGTGTCATCTACAATGCGATGCATTTCTTTGTAATAATCATGGCGATCCAACACCACAATCCCCCCACCCTTGTCCGCTGGCCTAATGACCAGGGATTTATTATTGCAAAGGGATTCCAATCCAACTTGGAGCTCCCTATGCAATTTCACCTTCCTAACCTTGATTTGCTCAAGGTCTCGTAGAACTACATCCCTAAAAACACAGATAGCTGGGGCAAGGGAACCCGGGGGATTAAAAAGAGAAGCATTTGACAAATTTGTGTGCTGATATTGGCTAACCATGTTGTCTACCCTATTGATGGGGTTAGACAACATGTACCGTTTAATATTTAATCTGCGTGTGAACTTGTGCACATCCATGTAAGTTTGAAACTTACTTAGATTCCTAGGTGGAGCAAACTTTAAACCTTTGTCGAGTAGTCACTTCTCGGCATCGGTAAGTATTTGTTTAGACAGATTAAAAATGCCTGAACCTAGGTTCTTCTTCTTTTTGAGTTTCTGGACCCGCCTCCCCCCTCTGGTTCCTCTTTTCGTTCCCCGGGACGTTTGGATGGCCGGGCGTCCCTGGGAAAACCCCAATGCTGATTATTATTCCTGCCTGGAGGACCATAGGGATGGGAAGGACCAGGGTGATTGAAATCTTGTTGGGAATTCATGGAGTACTGAGTACCCTGATTCCTTTCGGGATAAGTCTGCCTATATCCATCAACATTAATACCCCGATGTCCAGGGGTATCAAGGTCCGACAGAGGATAAAACCTATTGTATGTAGGGACCGGATTACCCATGTCCTCGGATGGTGAGTAATGTTGAATAGGCCCTTCATTATAACTCTGGGGATTACGTCTCCATGATGGATTCTCCCATGTTGGTGGAGGAGGGGTATTATAGGGGCGTGGATATTGGTTGGAGCGTGGGGACTGATAATAGTCCTGTCTGGGGAATCCAGATGGGCCTCCCCTAGATCCATGATGGGGTCCAGGCCCAGAACCCCTGGATTTGGGGTTAGTATTTTTAGAGGGCACCTCCCTTTTAGATACGGGGTGTTTCACTCGATAGGGGGCAGATTCAATATTAGACAAGGAAGCTCCATGGGGCTGTGTGTCCATTCTCCCCTCCTCTGCATTTAGTTCAGCCAGTTTCTTTTGCCAGATGAAAACAAAACCTGATTGATAATCCTGCTTGTCTCTATTATATTTCTTTGTCTTTTTTGCTTTTTGTTCCTTGTCCTCCTTCTCGAGGATTTTTAGCAGACCCTTAGATTGCTCTTTATAGTCCTCACTATTAACATGTGGGACTAACTGGTCCTTGATGCCTTTAATTTCCCCGTCAAGGCGGGCAAGTTTGTCAGTCTTTCTCTGAACCAAGAAACGTAATAGGCTAATGCCTGCATCATTGAAATGTTTAAACCACCCCTCCAAATCCGGATCTCCTTTCTGTGGGGGAACATCCCAACGCAGACTCCTTGGGACCATGGCCTCCCTGATGTAAGTCTCAAGGAAGGCAATGTCCCATTGGGTGTGCGCTTCAGAAGTGATTAGATTTTTTAGCCTCATGAAGAGGCCACTGATCCCTGAGTCAGCAGCCATGGGAGTGGAATCAAAGACACCAGATGTGTCTACCACTCTCCTGGCTCGAAACTCGAAGACATCCATATTGGTTAGACCCAATGTGCCGTGCTGCAATTAAACTTATGTATAATATGTGAACAAGAAAAATGTCAAATTAACTGCGCAACAAAAAATAAAAATAAATTGTGAACCATCTATGCTGCAGAGTCCTATGTATGACACAAACACACAGAAAACGAATGGGAAAAAAGTTGACTCGCGCTAAAACAAAAAACGGCTAACGTGTATAAAGCTGAAAAATCCCAGCCTGTTTATGATATCTTAGACATTGAAGAAATGTAACAAAAGTATATATCAAGTTGGGAGATGAATACCACTTCCCCTTAACAGGTATGTGTAACCAATAGCGACTCAAATTGGTACCTAAACCAAAACAAACCACTTAAATTGGCAAAGTGAATAAACTGCTTGAAAAAGAAAATAGTTTAAAAAAGAAAATACATGTACAAAAAACACCATAACGTGCTGTGATGAAAACAAAAGGTGTCCAATTGTATATAGTCCCAAATGTGTGGGTCCACCACCATGAATGAAGTGCCTGGCCGCTTACCGGAACCCCATGACCCCCCTGTTACAGAGGGTCTAAATGGGCATTGAAGTCCTGCTACATCCGACAGCCTGGGGACCTGAAAGGAGACTGGATTGGAATCTCTGGAGTTTGTATTGCTGTAAAGGTTGGGTACAGGTGGATCTCCAGGGAAAAAAAGGCAAAACTCAGCCCTCAATGGAATACCAACGTCATGTGGGGAAAACAAAAGGAGGCTCCCATAGTGTAAAATCACTTAAAATTTATTAAAAAATGTAGTAAACACTCACATTTAAAATAGCACTTTTCCTCAGATGAAAGGCAGTCTGTGACACCGGCCGGATGTACACAGGCCGCCCGTCCTACTGGAGTAACAACGACAGAGGGAGGTGACGCGATGACACCACTCAGCCCTACGCTGCGTTTCGCAAGAGATTGCGTCTTCCAGGGGCACGGGCGGTGCATCGCGTCACCTCCCTTAAATACAGTAAATAAATGAAGGAGCCTCGCTCTGGGTTCTCTCTGGCCCGGACGTCCGTGTGAGTGTGGAGCGCAGGGAGTTAGACACAGGAGCGCATGCGCGCCCTGTATCACGGCCCCGATCACGTGATATGGCGTCGGGTCGTACGTAAGGAGGGAACCAGAACTAAAATAAAAACAAAAACAATCCCACTGCGCCTGCGCACTCTGAATCTTGATTCATGTCATGTGACACTATATCGGATGAGCAACTAAGTAGCCTTTGCTACGCACAAGCAACAGAGACCGGGCGAGGGGGGGGGCGGACGGGAAACGTCAGTGATCAGCAAATATACATTGGGCTCATACATCAAGCTTCACGGAGAAAAAAAAAAAAAAGGGGGGGGGGGGAGGGGGGAAGGGGGGCCCACAAGACAAGGCCCACACTCCGCCACACTGACATATGTCCGCACTGAAGCGGACAGACCACAAATTGTGAAGCCTCTAAATGGTGACACACATAAAAGGTGTAGAAATGAAGCCTCTGGGGACATGAAAAAAGGGGGAGAGAGAGGGAGGAGAGAAAACACTATTTTACACTATTTTCTTTTTCAAGCAGTTTATTCACTTTGCCAATTTAAGTGGTTTGTTTTGGTTTAGGTACCAATTTGAGTCGCTATTGGTTACACATACCTGTTAAGGGGAAGTGGTATTCATCTCCCAACTTGATATATACTTTTGTTACATTTCTTCAATGTCTAAGATATCATAAACAGGCTGGGATTTTTCAGCTTTATACACGTTAGCCTTTTTTTGTTTTAGCGCGAGTCAACTTTTTTTCCCTTTTGCTGTGAAAAGCCCGAGGCTATAGCTGCCCCGCCTTTGCACTGCCTCCTCAGGCAATGGGAACACAGTGTACATGCCCCCTTCCCCACCGCGGGGGGAACACAGCCTGCAGTGTGGGAAGGGCTGCAGACTACTGGAAGTTAAGCTTGCTGAGCTGAACTGAGTGTATTTTTGTCAGTGCTTGCCCTGGTGGGCAGGAGGGAGGGGGAGGATGTGTTTTTGCTCTAGCAGGGCTCCTCCTGTCTCTGAAGCTGTTAGATTGATTTTCTGTGTGAGAAGTGTACTGCTTCTGGAGGAAGGACATGTTCTGAACTTCTCCCCAATCTCTGCTACTCTGCCTACTCAAGAGGAAATTAAAAATAGGTGGGACTTTATATGAGCCGTGACCATCCAGTACACCGGTCTCCATCCCTAAATATTATTGAAAAGAAGGGGGGGAATTTGGGACTTTATATGAAACAAGACACTGAGGTAGATTAAATCAATCAAAATGGTAAGAATAATTTATTGGCAACATGAGAGGAGGTAGTAGAGTGGATAACATTAATAGTAAATAAATATGTAATTAGCAGAATTAAAAGGCATGATACAATCATAGCACAATAAAATTCATAATACAATAGCATTGTTACATATAATTGATAATGAACCAACAGTACACTCCAGAGTAGCTATATAATATTAACCAATATATTTTTTTGATGATTTAAACAAATCAAACCCATATTGGAATCATGGTTATTATGGCATAGCATCCAATCGTGAAAAAGCTCGACGCGTTTCGTGGATCGTTTCCACTCATCAGGAGCAACTATATATTGGGGGTACCTATGATAAACAATGAATCAATAATCAATGGTAATTGATTATAGTAGGAAGAGAAGGAACATAAAACAGTAGTCCTAACAACTCTTACCTATAGTGTTTCACGATTGGATGCTATGCCATAATAACCATGATTCCAATATGGGTTTGATTTGTTTAAATCATCAAAAAAATATATTGGTTAATATTATATAGCTACTCTGGAGTGTACTGTTGGTTCATTATCAATTATATGTAACAATGCTATTGTATTATGAATTTTATTGTGCTATGATTGTATCATGCCTTTTAATTCTGCTAATTACATATTTATCTACTATTAATGTTATCCACTCTACTACCTCCTCTCATGTTGCCAATAAATTATTCTTACCATTTTGATTGATTTAATCTACCTCAGTGTCTTGTTTCATATAAAGTCCCAAATTCCCCCCTTCTTTTCAATACTCTGCCTAGTCATTACCTGCCCACCATACACAAGCACAGTCCCCTCCTCTCCTGCATTACCAACTAATGTGTCTGTGAGCTGCTGGGACACTACAAGTACCAGCATGCCAGGATATGGGGGCAGCAGTGTGTTCAATCAGGCTGAAAAGTGCTGGTGTGTGTATGTGTGACTGTGTGTGTGTGTGTATACTGTGTTATTTGTGTATGTGTATATATGTATACTGTGTGCCTATGTGTATGTATACTGTGTGTGTATGTATACTGTATGTTCCATGTGTGCCTACTGCTGCTCAACAGAAAACGATCTAACAATCCTATGCCTGTGAAAAATCCACTTGTTGCCATTCGGAGGCAGCTGATTGGTGCACTGCTGAGTTTGGCCTCGGGTTAGGCAGCAGGGCCAGTCTGGGTGGGTGCCTGTGCAGTGAAATCATGACATACATCAAGTATGGCTTTTATTCACATGCCCTACTGCCCGATCTGAGGCCAACCACAGCAGTTCACTATTCTGCTGGCTCTAATGCCACGTACACACGATCGGACATTCCGACAACAAAATACTGGATTTTTTTCCAACGCATGTTGGCTCAAATTTATCTTGCCTACACACGGTCGTACAAATGTTGTCAGAAATTCCGATCACCAAGAACGCGCTGACGTACAACACGTACGACGGCACTATAAAAGGGAAGTTCAACACCAAGTGCGCAACCCTTTGGGCTCCTTCTGCTAATCTCGTGTTTATCTTGTGTTACTAGAAGTTTGGTGAGAGATGATTCGCGCTTTTCAGCTACGTGCTTTTCAGTCCGTTACTGCTCTTCAGTTTGTGCTTGTGGGTTCGTATCTGTTTTTCAGTGTGTGTAGTCAATTCATTTCTGTTTTTCAGTGCGTTCTTGTCCGCTCGTTTCTGATTTTCAGCTCGCTCTTCTCAGGCCTTTTTTTTTTTTTAGTGCTTTCTGTTAGTTCGTTCTGACCAGCCAACCGTTTTCTAGCCATGTTGCGGGTACATACTCGTAGAGTTCGTGCTGTGCAGGGGCTTGGTGTTGGGGTTCTTACTTTGACCCAATCCCAGTCCATGAACAGAGCGGGGAGAAGTTCATGGAAGAAGTATTGGTTACTCCAGTGTGACTAATTCTCTCATATGCCTTTGTTGCGGGCAATCCGTGAGAATAATCCTGACGATTTCAGGAATTATCTCCGGATGACGGACCCCTTTTTTCACCGTTTGTTGGCTTTGCTGTCCCCATATTACCAAGCAGGATACCTGCATACTCCTGAACAAAGGCTCGTTGCCACGTTGCGGTACTTGGCGAAGGGGAGAAGTCTGCAGGACATCAAATTCTCGACAGGCATCTCCCCCCAGGCTCTGGGGATCATTATTTCAGAGACCATAATTCAGGTCCTGCAGAAGGACTATATTAAGGTAAGTATTCTCCTTTAACATCACATTCTATGTATTTAATGTTTGCTAATGTATTGCATTTATTTCATCATTCCCTAATTACCATGATTGTAATATGCTGTGAATGTCCCCTTTGTCCTCATGCATGCTGGAAGTTTTTAAGTACCTTTTTTGTCCTTCATGCATATTTGCCTTCACTAACCTCCCCAGCATGCTATCCTGGGCCCATACCCACCTAGCCTAGTCACTTAACAATGTATTTTTCAGCTCCATTGTAGTGCTTTACCCTAAACACCCCCTAAAACGTGTAGAAATGTTATTTCTGTCCTTAAATTCAGGCAGAGTGCAAGAGACTTTTTTTGGGGTCCCAAACTCATTTGGAACCCTCCCTCCCCCCATCCGCTAAGTCAACCAATACCTATACTCTATCTGCTGACTTTGCCAAACCCATACAAACTATACCGACCTCTTTTGTGGTCAGATTTCTGTATGAATTCCCCAAAGCATGTAGTGAAAGGGCCTGCCAGAATACTTTCAAATGGTACTGTTTAAAGTTTTGTTCTCCTATTACCTTGATAGGTAATTGCAGAATGTAAAAAAGTGCTTCCATTTGTACAGTGTATATTTATATTTTTGTATTATGACACTTCTCCTGTCCAGTGGACACCAATAGTGTAAGTAAGGAGGGGCAGGCCAAAGTAACACACATTATGCATGCATTCAGCTCTCAATGAAGTGGAGAGGGTTACCTGTCCAAAACATCCCCCCCCTAAAATTTCTTTTTTTATTGTTTATTGTTTAACTCCAAAGTTTCTTTCAGCGCCATAGGAATGGCAGACTGTGGCTTCCCAATTTGCCCAGCGGTGGGACTTCCCCAACTGCGGAGAGGCAATCGATGGGAAACACGTCCACATCATCCCACTCCCCAGCTCGGGGTCTTACTATTATAACTATAAGGGGTTTAACAGTATAGTAATGTTGGCAGTGGTGTCGGCGACATACGAGTTTTTGTATGTAGACACGGGGATGGTGGAGTCATTGCCCAGACCGAGTTCTATAGATGGCTCCAGAGTGGTTGCTTGGGATTGCCACCTGCAGAAAATAACGTGGCAGGACTCCCGTTCGTCTTCGTCGCTGATGAAGCGTTTGGGCTTTGAGAACACCTGATGCAGCTATTCTCCATGAGGACCCTCACCCCGGACCAGAGGGTTTTTAACTAGCGGCTGGCCAGAGCCAGAAGAGTGGTGGAGAATGCTTTCGGCATAATGGCCAGCCAGTTCTGCCTATTCCTCACTGCAATCAACATGGTGGAATATAAAATAAACCATATCGTACTTGCATGCTGCTTTATGCACAACTTTTTAAGGAAAAATGCTACAAACTATATGGCCTCAGTTGGGCCTGAGGCCGGATTTCCCGATCAGTCTACCCTGATGGCACTTGAACCTGGCCGTCCTGGCTTGCCCCCCAAAGCACACGCAAAGTGAAGCAAAAATATATGGAATACTTTGCGGGTAGGGGGGCTATTGATATGCCAGCAAATGTCTGAGACTGCTTGTGTTTCTTTTAGCTATCTCCTAGGTTCTCCAATGGGCTTTTCTTTTTGGCAATTTTCTTCAATAGTGCAAATGTAATTTTTTTGGATACATAAGGTGACAATTTCTTCTTCAGCTAACTATTATGTTGTGGGTCTGCTACACACACATATTGTTTTGTTGTTAATGTATGTAATGCATTCATAATAAAAAAAAAAAAATCATCATTTTCAGCACCATGAATTAATTGTTTTGAGTCCCGAAAATGTCCTGATTGGGGCAAATTTTACAGCACTGTGGGGGTTATTTACTAAAGGAAAATCCACTTTGCACTACAATTGCACTGCAAGTGCACTTGAAAGTGCACTGAAACTGCACTGAAAGTGCACTTGTAGTGCAAAGTGGATTTGCCTTTAGTAAATAACCCCCATTGTCACTGTAAACACCAACTTACTCCAAAAACTGGTATTGAGCATAAAACCACTTCAGCCCCGGAAGGATTTACCCCCTTCCTGACCACACTTTTTACAATTTGGCACTGCGTCGCTTTAACTGCTAATTGCGCGGTCATGCAATGCTGTACCCAAACGAAATTTGCGTCCTTTTCTTCCCACAAATAGAGCTTTCTTTTGATGGTATTTGATCACCTCTGCCGTTTTTATTTTTTGCGCTATAAACGGAAAAAGACCGAAAATTTTGAAAAAAAATTATATTTTCTACTTTTTGTTATAAAATCCAATAAACTCAATTTTAGTCATACATTTAGGCCAAAATGTATTTGACCATATGTCTTTGGTAAAAAAAAATGTCAATAAGCGTATATTTATTGGTTTGCGGAAGTTATAGTGTCTACAAACTACGGTACATTTTCTGGAATTTACACAGCTTTTAGTTTATGGCTGCCATGTCATTTCTTGAGGTGCTAAAATGGCAGGGCAGTACAAAACCCCCCCAAATGACCCCATTTTGGAAAGTAGACACCCCAAGGAAATTGCTGAGAGGCATGTTGAGCCCATTGAATATTAATTTTTTTTGTCCCAAGTGATTGAATAATGACAAAAAAAAAAATAAAAAATTTACAAAAAGTTGTTACTAAATGATATATTGCTCACACAGGCCATGGGCATATGTGGAATTGCACCCCAAAATACATTTAGCTGCTTCTCCTGAGTATGGGGATACCACATGTGTGGGACTTTTTTGGAGCCTAGCCGCGTACGGGGCCCCAAAAACCAAGCATCGCCTTCAGGATTTCTAAGGGCGTAAATTTTTTATTTCACTCCTCACTACCTATCACAGTTTTGAAGGCCATAAAATGCCCAGATGGCACAAACCCCCCCCAAATGACCCCATTTTGGAAAGTAGACACCCCAAGCTATTTGCTGAGAGGCATGTTGAGTCCATGGAATATTTTATATTTTGACACAAGTTGCGGGAAAGTGACCAATTTTTTTTTTTTTTTTTGCACAAAGTTGTCACTAAATGATATATTGCTCACACAGGCCATGGGCATATGTGGAATTGCACCCTAAAATACATTTAGCTGCTTCTCCTGAGTATGGGGATACCACATGTGTGGGACTTTTTGGGAGTCTAGCCACGTACGGGGCCCCGAAAACAATGCACCGCCTTCAGGATTTCTAAGGGCGTAAATTTTTGATTTCCCTCCTCACTACCTATCACAGTTTTGAAGGCCATAAAATGCCCAGATGGCACAAAACCCCCCCAAATGACCCCATTTTGGAAAGTAGACACCCCAAGCTTTTTGCTGAGAGGCATGTTGAGTCCATGGAATATTTTATATTTTGACACAAGTTGCGGGAAAGTGACAATTTTTTTTTTTGTACAAAGTTGTCACTAAATGATATATTGCTCAAACATGCAATGGGCATATGTGGAATTAAACCCCAAAATACATTCTGCTGCTTCTCCTGAGTACGGGGATACCACATGTGTGGGACTTTTTGGGAGCCTAGCCGCGTACGGGGCCCCAAAACCAAGCACCGCATTCAGGATTTTTAGGGGCGTAAATTTTTGATTTCACTCCTCACTACCTATCACAGTTTTGAAGGCCATAAAATGCCCAGATGGCACAACCCCCCCAAATGACCCCATTTTCCGAAACTGTGATAGGCAGTGAAGAGTGAAATCAAAAATTTACGCCCTTAGAAAGGATGAAGGCGGTGCTTGGTTTTCGGGGTCCTGTACGCGGCTAGGCTCCCAAAAAGTCTCACACATGTGGTATCCTCGTACTCAGGAGAAGCAACGTAGAATGTATTTTGGGGTGTAATTTCACATAATCCCATGGCATGTTTGAGCAATATATTATTTAGTGACAACTTTGTGCAAAAAAAAAAAAAAAATAGTCTTTTTCCCGCAACTTGTGTCACAATATAAAATATTCCATGGACTCTACATGCCTCTCAGCAAATAGCTTGGGGTGTCTACTTTCCAAAATGGGGTCATTTGGGGGGGTTTTGAACTGTCCTGGCATTTTATGCACAACATTTAGAAGCTTATGTGACACATCACCCACTCTTCTAACCACTTGAAGACAAAGCCCTTTCTGACACTTTTTGTTTACATGAAAAAATATTTTTTTTTTTTGCAAGAAAATTACTTTGAACCCCCAAACATTATATATTTTTTTAAAGCAAATGCCCTACAGATTAAAATGGTGAGCGTTTAATTTTTTTTTCACACAGTATTTGCGCAGCAATTTTTCAAATGCATTTTTTTGGGGGAAAACACACTTTTTTAAATTTTAATGCACTAAAACACACTATATTGCCCAAATGTTTGATGAAATAAAAAAGATAATCTTAGGCTGAGTACATGGATACCAAACATGACATGCTTTAAAAGTGCAGTGGCGACAAACTGAATACATTTTTAAAAGCCTTTAAAAGCCTTTGCAGGTTACCACTTTAGATTTACAGAGGAGGTCTACTACTAAAATTACTGCCCTCGATCTGACCTTCGCGGTGATACCTCACATGCATGGTGCAATTGCTGTTTACATTTGACGCCAGACTTTGCGCGAGAGCAGGGGGGGACAGGGGTGCTTTTTTTTTTTTTCTTCATTTTTTTTGCTTTTTTATCTTATTTTTAAACTGTTCCTTTCATTTTTATTTTTTTTTAATCATTTTTATTGTTATCTCAGGGAATGTAAATATCCCCTATGATAGCAATAGGTAGTGACAGGTACTCTTTTTTGAAAAAACTGGGGTCTATTAGACCCTAGATCTCTCCTCTGCCCTCAAAGTAGCAATGCTCGTAGCTTCCGGTTTCTTAGGCCATAGAGATGTTTGGAGCCACTCTGGTCTCTGATCACCTCTATGGTCAGCTGGCTGAATCACCGGCTGCATTCTCAGGTTCCCTGTTGGGACAGGAGAGCCAGAGAAAAACATGGAAGACGGTGGGGGGAATTCCCTCCCACTGCTTGTAAAAGCAGTCTAGAGGCTAATTAGCCGCTAGGATTGCTTTTACATGAAAGCCGACCGCTGGCTGAAAAGAATGATACCAAGATGATACCTAAACCTGCAGGCATCATTCTGGTATAACCACTCAAAGTCCAGCAACATACCAGTACGTTGCTGGTCCTTGTTGGGCATATATTGTAAAAAAAATTTTCATGCAGCCTGTGGGCTGAACGAAAAAAAGAGATTGATCGGTGGGTATGCCCACCATTAGAATACCTCCCTTCATCCACCCACTTCTAATGATGGGCATACATGCACCGTATATATATGCCGAAGCATGGGGGCATCCTCCCGCAAAAGTTAGGAGCAAATCGCTCCTCCGCCCTCTGCTGCCCCCACGCTTCGGCATATATGCTGAAGTATGTAACTGTGGTGGTGAAATCACCTCCGACAGCGCTGTAGTCACGGCTTTATGTATCGTGGGAGTAAACGCTGTTGCTGTCAAGATAAATAAATCCGTGCTGCAACTGAATGGCGTACCTGCTAAGCAAATGATGGTTAACAATAAAACAAAGTAACGTTACAGTATAACAGTAAGACTTACCATACCTGCAAAGCAAATACAAAAAAAACACAGTAAAAAATAAAACATTTAACGCAACCTGTGCCTAAAATATATATATGCCGAAGCATGGGGGCATCCTCCCACAAAAGGCAGGAGCAAATCGCTCCTCCATCCACTGCTGCCCTCACGCTTCGGCATATATGCTGAAGTATGTAACTGTGGTGGTGAACTCACCTCCGACAACGCTGGAGTCACGGCTTTATGTATCGTGGGAGCAAACGCTGTTGCTGTCAAGATGAATAAATCCGCTCTGCAGCTGAATGGCGTACCTGAAAACAAAAAAAATGGTTACCAACAAAACACAGTAAACAGTAAAGTATAAAAAAATTGCATATCTGAAAAGCAAACATGGTAAAACATAATAACAATAAAACATTGCAGAATAGAATACAGTAAAAAAGAGCAGAACAATAGAGAGAGAGAGAGAGAACAATAAAACGACAACTATTTTTGTTTTTTTTATTTTATATTTTTTTTGTGTTTTTATTTATTTATTTTTTTTACACTTTTTTTAGTAACTTTAACTTTTGTAACTGGTACCAGGTTTGGGTCTCTCAAAATGCGATGGCATCTTGGGAGACCCTGTGAAAGTGTGTCCTAGTCTGTGCAATGCTGTACCCTACGCTAAAACTCAACTAGTGTATGGTAGCGTTCAAAACATTCACCAATGCATAGACCAGGATTGTCAGGACAGGAGGGACAATAATACCGGGTGTTACGCCTAAATCCGCGCTTGCTACAGACACAACATCTTCTTTGGGGCACTCGTTGGGTAGGGGTACTCGAGAGGTCATAAGGAAAATGCCTCTCATGCGGCCGGCTTACTGCATTTGGTTGGGGAAGGTGAGGTGGAGCACCGTCTGGAAACAGAAGGGCTCTGACGATCTCTTCCTGGAATTTAAGGAAGGATCCAGTCCATCCTGAAGCTCTGTATACCACATGAGCGTTCAGCAAAGCCAATTGAAATAAATAAACAGACACTTTTTTGTACCAGCATCTGGCCTTACGGGCAACTAGGTATGGTGCCAACAACTGGTCGTTGAGGTCCACCCCTCCCATATTTTTGTTATATTCGTGGACACAGAGGGGTTTCTCCACAACAGCAGTTGCGGTAGTAATTTGGACCGTCGTGTCTGCATGAAGGGAGGTAAGATTCTTATTATCCCTCCACTTCATAGCGAGCAAGTTATTACACTGCAAGTAGGCTCTCTCCCCCAGCTTAAGACGGGAATCTACAAGCCGCTGGGGAAAGCCCCGGCGATTAGGTCGCACGGGGCCACATGCTCCAATCTGTTGATCAAAAAGGTGACTAAAAAGTGGCACTCTCGTGTAATAATTGTCCACGTACAAGTGGTACCCCTTTCCAAATAAGGGTGACACCAAGTCCCACACTACCTTGCCAGCACTTCCTATGTAGTCAGGGCAGTTTGTCGGCTCTACGTGACTATCTTTGCCCTCGTAAACCATAAATCTACATGTATAGCCTGTGGCCCTGTCACAGAGCTTATACTTCTTGACCCCGTATCTGGCACGCTTGCTGGGAAGGTACTGTTTGAATGACAAGCGGCCAGAAAATTTAATCAGGGACTCATCAACGCAGACAACTTGATGGGGAGTAAACAAGTCTGCAAAACGCTGGTTGAAGTGGTTTACGAGGGGACGAATTTTGTAGAGCCGATCGTATCCAGGGTCTCCACGAGGACGACAGAGTTCATTGTCATTGAAGTGCATGAATGAACCGCAAAATCTGCTCATATCGTGCCCTGGCCATGGAAGCAGAGAACACGGGTAAATTGGTAAATTGGGCCAGTGGACCAATATGACCGCAACTCACTCTTTTTATTTATGCCCATGTTGAGGGAAAGGCCCAGAAAGATCTTAAATTCGGAGACCGTAGTATCACTAGAGACTACTAGTGATACTGCAGTGCTGGATGTACGACCAGGGTGTACTAGGCCGCTGGTGAACTGGCAAGCACCAGCGGCCTAGTACACCCTGGTCGTACATCCAGCACTGCAGTATCACGTGGTGACGTGGCGAGTCCCATAAGTGCAGTTCAAGCTGGCGAGGTGGCAAGCACTAGTAGTGTCCCGCTGCCACCAAGAAGACGAACACAGGCCTGTTGTGCCCATAGTGCCCTTCCTGCTGCATTTGCCAATCTGAATTGGGAACCCACCACTTCTGCAGCACCCGTACTTCCCCCATTCACTTGCCAACCCGGAATTCAGGTGGAAACAGTTGATTTTACACCACTGGATTTTTATTCACTGTTTTTCACCGAAGATCTCTATAGATCTATTGTGGACCAAAGCAATTTATACGCTGGTCAACACATCGCCGCTGATCCCCAGTCCTCCCTTGCCAGAGATTGGAAACCAATTACGGTCTCCAAATTTAAGATCTTTCTGGGCCTTTCCCTCAACATGGGCATAAATAAAAAGAGTGAGTTGCGGTCATATTGGTCCACTGGCCCAATTTACCCGTGTTCTCTGCTTCCATGGCCAGGGCACGATACAAGCAGATTTTGCGGTTCATGCACTTCAATGACAATGAACTCTGTCGTCCTCGTGGAGACCCTGGATACGATCGGCTCTACAAAATTCGGCCCCTCGTAAACCACTTCAACCAGCGTTTTGCAGACTTGTTTACTCCCCATCAAGTTGTCTGCGTTGATGAGGCCTGACTCTGCGAATGCTGCAGTTATGTGTGCTTAGTGTTTTGTAAGTGTCAGTGATCGATCGATACTGCACTTGGGTGGGGTGGGCAGGGCTGGGCCAAGGGGCAAAACGCAGGCGCTAGCAGGTATCTGGGCTGATCCCGCTAACACTGTGTTTATGGGAACCCTAAACTGCTGGGGATGCTAGTATAGATCTGATCGGATCAGATATTGATCCGTTTAGATACTATAGCACTAAGGGAGGTGTATGCTGCGTGCGTGGGTGTTAGCGGTACTGGCGCTAACCTGACGCTGCCTGGGGCGATGCAGACCTTATCTGACCCTAACAACGTAACTTATATCACCGCCGGGCAATTAGGGGGTTAAACCTTTATAAGGTAATAAATGGCGGGTGCCCTAAAACTATAATAAACTATAAAAAACAAACTAACTAACCAGCGTCACCCGTAACACTTATACGGTGATCGCTGGTGAAAGGGTTAACTAAGGGGAAATCAGGGGGTTAAAACCTTTAGTAGGTAGTATATGGGGGTCCCTGTCGCTATAAAACGCTGACGGGGAACCTATATGCTTACCTCCCTAACTAGCATCACCAGTGACACTAATACAGCGATCAGAAAAACGATCACTTAGTGACACTGGCGACGGGGAGTGATCAAGGGGTTAACCTTTATTAGGGGGGGTTAGGGGGGTACCCTGGACCTAAAGGGGGGTACCCCAGACCTAAAGGGGGCTAACCTTAACTGCCCTAACACTTATAACTGTCACAAACTGACACCAATGCAAAAAAAAACCTGCTATTGGTGTCAGTGTGACAGGGGGTACAGGGGGGTGATCGGGGGGTGATCGGGGGGTGACTGGGGGGTGAAAAGTGTGCCTGCGTGTTCTACTGGAAGTGTAGTGTTGGTGCACTTACTTGATGTCTCCTCTCCTCGGCGCCGGAACGAAAAAGACCGGCTTGAGGAGAGATGACATCACTTTCTCTGCCTCTGTTTACATTACAGAGGCAGAGGAAGATTCTCAGTGGCTGGGAGCGATCGCGAGGGGGGCCACGAATGGATGGCCTCCCCCTCACGTCTGATCGCTGCCAGACAGAAGCCGACCACCTCAGGCACCGGGGGGGTCCGATCGGACCCCCCGCCCGCGGGAGGCAGATCACGTACAGGTACGTGATTCTGCCTGCCTGTGCCATTCTGCCGACGTACATCATCGTGAGGCGGTCGGCAAGTGGTTAAAGAAGAAGCCACACATTGTTGAGTAGAAAACATTTTACTCAAAGCACATTCACATGTGCGTTATAAAAGGGTTTTTGAACAAACCAACATCTTTTGGTTAAACAGGCATGTTTCAAACCATAACATACACAACTCAGGAACTTGAACAAAGTTCAACTCTGATAAAGTGAAGGCAATATTAGACATTAGTATGTCAAAACTGTGTTGTTCTTGCTTTCATCAGATGGGGTGATGTCACCCCTGTAAAAGCCAAATTTTAAAGATGCACACAAATTGGGACTCAAAATGGGGATTTCCCTCCTGATCCCATGCCTAATGTCAACATGTGCTAGCTCCCATCATGGGGGATCAATGGACGTGTTTCGGGGGTGCAACCCCTTCCTCTCACCTACTTGAGTTGCGAGGAAGGGGTTGCACCCACAAAACGTGTACCTTGATATCCTGTGATGGCAGATAGCCCATGTTGACACACAGGGGGAGATTTACTAAAATTGGAGAGCTCACAATCTGGTGCAGCTGTGCATTGTAGCCAATCAGCTTCCAACCTCAGTTTGTTCAATGAAGCTTTGGCAATATAACCTGGAAAATGATTGGTTTCTCTGCAGAAGTGAGCCTAATTTTGCACTCTCCAGCTTTAGTAAATAAACCCCACTGTGTGCATCTTCAAAATTTGGCTATTAAAATACTTTAAAAACTGATTTAAAATTTGACAAAACGGTACAATTTTTGTGTGTTTTAGATTCTGCCTAAAACATCAATGGTGTTCTTCATTTTTTGTTGAACATCATTGATGTTTTCCTTTAACTTGTCTAAATCCCAATTGCACCCCATTATCTCCCCGATGAGGATCTGGGCACTTGCACTTGTGAAATGAGATTCTTCTTTCACAACATCCACATCACCTAAAAAAAACACACCATGTATTATAAATATGCAGGCATACATCTATTACCTGAAGCTGTGGTCTCAGACACTGACCTGTTGTGGTCACTATTTCGCCCACTTCATAAACGTCTCCCTCCTCATCCTCAGGTTGTGGTGTGGGGAGTTTCCCTTCTTTAGGAGGTTGGGGGTACCTGGTGTCCTCAGATGTCCCGAGTCTTTTCTCCCCTATGTGAATTAAAAAAAAGATATACTTAGCACACAGATATTTGATGCCAGAAATAGGTATATGAAACATTGCTTGGAAGTGTCGTACAATTGTCTGTTTTGGCAGAGTTCCAAGCTGAAGACATTATTTTTTTCCCTTTCCAAAGCTGGAATACTTACCTTTTTTGTACAATTTTCACACATGGAGAAACCCCTTGTATCCACTGAAGCACCTGTGTGGAACACCCTAAAAAGTTTGTTCTGGTGTCCCACACTAGTGCTCCTGCGTCCAGATGTGTAAACAGCTGCTGAGTGTCCTCTCCTTACACTGTATCAAGTTTACATTTGATTCTAGTTACAAGCCCATCTAGACAACAATGTAATAAACTTCTTTTAATACAAATAGGCATGACCAAATGTAGTTAACCTGCATCTGTCAAAAACATTGTATTAGTGGGCGAACAAACGATGTTTACTACTACCGATTACTGTGTCCACGAACCTGAAAGTTGTCATTTTAAAATGTACAACAGTAAAGAAAAGCACATGGAGCAGAATGCAAGTAATAATAATAATAGGAACACAGGACAACTACTTACTTTTTAGAAGCACTCTCTTGATCCTTTTGTACTGATCCTGCTCCCTCAATTTCAGGTCTGACCAGCGTTTCCTCAATTGCTCCTTGAAATGCCGTACCCCAAAATTCCTGTGCAGACTTTTCACAACTTTAGTCATCATCTTGGCCTTTCTCACATTTGGGTTGCTGTACGGTCCATACTTCCCACCATAGTCGGCCCTCTTCAAGATGTCCACCATCTCCACCATCTCTACAAAGGACATATTTGAGGCCTTATATTTCCTCCTGGATCGGGACGTTTCTGGCTCCGGGCTTTCCTCGTTGTTGCTGCTACTCTCATGCACCTGTTGTCTCTCCGCCATGTGCTCTCCCACTGCGCCGAAAGAGAAAGAGAAGGGGCGGGGTATATACTAGAAAGAAGGTCAGTGGCGGGCGGAGTTCCACGCATGCGCAGTGTATATAAAGTGTAACACGCATGCGTTGTACGTACGATCTGTGAGCGGAGGAAGGAGTAGCGGAAGCGCTGACCGTGATAACGAAGGTACAATTTTAACTTGGTGCATCAGTGGCCTATACTGCTTATAGATTGAGGCCTATATTGGGACAAGATTAGGAGAGTTTAGCCTGACATTAAGGTTTGGATTGCTTTAACGATCATGACTTCCTCCCCCTATTCATCAATAAGTACAGGGAGCTGCCCTGTCTGTGGCAGGTGAAACACCCCTTTTATACCAATAAAAGAAAGAGGAAGGCAGCGCTGGATCAATTGCTGGAATTGGTGAAGCCGCAGAACCCCACGGCAACCATCCCCTATTTGAAGGCCAAAATTGGTGGCCTGAGGAGCACTTATAATAGGGAGCACAAGAAGGTCCAGGATTCCCAGAGATCAAGAGCAGCAACAGATGACGTTTATGTCCCCAGGCTCCAGTACTATGACAGACTGTGTTTTCTGTCAGACCAGACTGAAGTCAGGCCATCACTCTCCACTCTTCCTTCAACGCTTCCTTCCACCCCAGCTGAGGCTTCCGACGTCCAACCTGGGCTTTCCAGCCAGGAAGATGTGGAGGAGCCCAGCTTGCGTCAGGTATCGCATTGTTCAACATATTTCTTGTCCAAAAATTAATGATGTTAAAGTGGAGTTCCACCCACTTTTACAACTCTTCAGCATCCCTCACTAAACTGTGCACTGTAAACGAATTGGATATTTAAAATTTTTTTTTCTCAGCACCTACTGTATATCTGCTGTATTCATTTTTCACTTCCTCCTCCCTGGCCGCGGCCCATCGCATCATTTTCTGTTTGCAATGCCTTCTGGGAAGGGGCGGCAACTTCCTCTGACACTGCCGTTGCTATGGAGACCTGACCTGAAACCTATTACACTGCTTGTGCTGCACTGAGCATGTGCGAGATCTGCAAGGATGAGATCCAGGAAGAAATACAGTCTGGCTTCAGATGCCCACACTTAAGATGGCCACGGCCTGCTGTAAGTTTATAAAATAACAAACTACTGCTATAAACTAACAAAACAGACCTTAGTTTACAGACTAACTTTACTAGAATACATTACGCTTGTGTATTATAGGGGTAATTTTATCTAAAAAGTATAATTTCGGCCGGAACACCACTTTAACTAGATGTTATTATTGATCACTAATTTCTGATTTAACAAAGTATTTTACATATCAATAGAGAGTAGTAGCCAAAAATGATTGGGACAAGAATGAAAAATGCTGGGGTCAGAATGATAGTCTTTTCTAGTCCAACATTCAATTTGCAACAGTCATGAGCTGAAAATTGTGTGTGATTGATGACCAAAACACTAAAACTATGTCCCTTTTTCATACACAGGAAAACCGCAGCCAGGAGGAGGCTGTGGAATGTGGCAGCCAGGAGAAGGCTGTGGAAAGTGGCAGCCAGGAGGTGGCGGGGCTAAATGGCAGCCAGGAGGTGGCCGAGCCCAGTAGCCTGACCGAATCCCAGGTCCCTCCCCTCCGCCTTCCAACAAAAAGGCCCAAGAAGGGGAGGGACCTGGAGGAGGCAGCGCTTGTGTTAATTCGGCAGGCTAATGCGGCCCTCAGAACCCCCCTACTCTTCAAGAGGCCTATGACTGCATGGCAGCCTGCAAAATGCAGGAAATGGAGGAGGGCCAACACCTCTTCTGTGAGGAAGTGATCTATCTGGCCCTAAATAAGGGGTTGAGGGGCGAACTCACAAGCAAAAGCCATGTTTGTGAGTTCGACCATCCTCCTCCTCCTCCACCTCCTGCCACAACTCCAACACCAGAGCCACAGCCTGGAATCAAGCCTGGAAGGAAGCGTGGAAGTAAGACAAGAAAGTAATGGCCTGGGTTCAGTCTGGTCTACAAAAGATTCAGGCTGTTGTATAACCACAGCCTGGGGACATATATGTCATTTGCTGCTGCTCCCAATCTCTCGGAGTCCTGGACCAGATTGTGCTCACTATTATATGGACTCCTCAGGCTACCAATTTTGCCTGTCAAATAGTTGATGTGTGCCCTGGGGTACAAAGGCTTCGCCAATTTCACCAGTTTGTCCAGCGTTGCCTTTGTCTTTATTTTGTTATGACCCATAATAAATGTCTATTTTTTTTCACAAATACTTGCCTATGTGTTTTACTTCAAAAAGGATAGTTTGTTTGTGAGTAGGCAGGTACATTTCAAAAATACAATGTCAAATTAACAAGGGACACCAACACCAACCAACCTCCCTGAGGTTAACCTCCCTGGCGGTATGATTATTTCGGATTTTAGGTGCTGAAAGCGGTACAATTATTTTGCATGGAAATTTGGCGTTTTATATTGTAGGTCTGTAAATCTTAACAATAACACACTTAAATCTGTCCAAACCAGAGTCTAGTAGATATCTCGGGTATGATAAAGTTTGAAACACAAAAACATAAATTATAATATAATAAATAAAAATAAATAATTAAAAAAAATTAAAAAAAATAGTAATAAAATAAATTTCCCCACAATTCACTATCGCTCAATTCTGCAAGTGTTCTAATTTACTATCGCTGTTTTCTAGCTGGTCTAAAGCCACTTTTGACGTAAAGGGACACTTTTTGGTTGCTATGGACAATCTCCAGTTTCCAGGCAGAAAGAACAGTGTATATCATGTAAAACTGCATGCAGGGCATGGGCCAGAGCACTGGGGACAAAAGGTATGTGAAATCATTTCATACAGTACTGTAATCTGTAAGATTACAGTACTGTATGTGTTATGATTTTGACAGTTTTTTGAATTTGCCGCCAGGCTCCGCCCCCGTGCGTCGCGCCGCTCGCAGGGAACGGAGCCTGGCACGGAGAGGCTTCGGAGGAGGACGGAGCCCTCGGACACTGCGGGGGACATCGCAGGATCCCGGGGACAAGGTAAGTAACGCCGCCCCAGGATCCTGCAATGCGATCCCGAGTGTGGTTCGGGGTTACCGCTAATGGTACTGAATTTTAACCCCGAGCCACACTCGGGAAAACCGCCAGGGAGGTTAATAAATACAAGATAATACTGGTGTTGTGGTAACTTGACACACAAAACGACAAAAAAAGAGGGAGATCACTAGAAAAAAATAAAAAAAAACAAACAGATCTTGATAAAAAAAAAAAAAGACTAAAAGATCGCTATAAAAATAAATTCTAAATATTATTATGGAGATCTGGCGAAAAAAAAATAAAGATTATTCAGGAGATCACGAGAAATAATAAAGAAATCAGTTTGTCAGAACTCTGTGTGAATATCAGCAGCAAAACAACTTAATTAGTCTAGCATTATAAAGTAGAAGAGAATGCGGTGCATTAAAAGATTTAAAAATTTGCAGCGTGACGAATGTGCTATCTCCATTATGAATGCTAGTTTTACCAGACCGAACGCTTCCGTCTCGTACTTGATTCAGAGCATGCGTGGAATTTTGTGCGTCGGATTTGTCTACACACGCTCGGAATTTACCAGAACGGATTTTGTTGTGGGAAAATTTGAGATCCAGCTCTCAAATTTTTGTTGTCGGAAATTCCGACAGCAAATGTCTGATGGAGCTTACACACGGTCGGAATTTCCGACAACAAGCTCACATCGAAAATTTGTTGTCGGAAATTCCAAGCATGTGTACGCGGCATAAGACTCACTTGCGCAGTTCAAAGCCTGCAACAAGTGGATTTTTTTTTCTAATTAAAAGCCTTTTTCCTACCAGCTGCCTGCCACACCAAGCACTAAGGTGCAAAGGTGTGTGTAAGGGGACACTGATAGAAGGTGACACACTGGGGGGCTCTGCCATAGGGTGGCACATTGGGGGGGCTTTGCCATAGGGTGGCATACTGGGGGGCTTTGCCATAGGGTGGGACTCTGCGGACTGTGATGTATAGGGAGAATGTTGGGACTTTGGTGTAAGGCAGGACTCTGATGTGAGCGTGGCGCTCATCCTGACTGCTGTATTCTACCTGTTGTTTTGTTTGTTACTTACTCCTGGCATGGCGGCCACTTGTAAGCCTGGGGGCCCCATAAACTTCTATTGCCCTGGGGCCCCATGAGATGTCAGTCCGCCCCTGCTCCTAGGATGTTGCCAAGTACTCCCAGGATGTTGCTAATTGAGGCCTAATCATCACTGCTCACCTCTACCATCACAGGAGAGAGCTCTCAAATGCTGAGCTCAGAGCTACTGCATCAGGGGAGAGAAAGCGCGTGTGAGGGGGTTTGAATCAGAAAAAGAGCTCACTCCTGTGATGGTGGAGGTGAGCAGTGATGACTAGGCCTCACTTAGCAATGTCCTGGGAGTATTCCATTCAGGCTTCATAAGGTATATAAATGGCCTACACCTCAGGGACGTGCAGTCAGGGGAAGCTCTACCTCACCTGCCATGAACATAAAAAAAATACCAGCAATAAACTGATCGAGCTTTAAGGGTCGTAGCTCGGTGACTTGGAGTCACAGAGACCCCAAATTTGGGGGGTAAGTAGCTGAAGTCCTACACGTCATTTTGGGGCACCTGCCACCTATACTCCCGGATATACTGGGCTTCTTGTGTAGCCTGTCAGAAGCTACATACAGAGCAGCCAGTTTAAATACTAGCTGGCACATTCTGTTTGCAGCAGACTGAGAGGATGAGCTCACAGTGCCTCTTACTTCTTGTCAGAAGCACTGAGCTTAATGGACAGCATGGAGCCTTGTACCAATTGGAACACTGCAGTGTCATAGGAGGGGGCATGTATCTAGAAGATAAATACTCCCTTCGAGCCCAGCCCTCTTTTTTTTTTCAAATATTTTTTTTAAATCACAAAACCACAAAAAATGAGTCCAGGTTATTTCAGTAACAAGTAGGGCACTCCAAAACAATAGCATTACTGATACAGTGGAATGTTACATTAAAAAAACAGGATTGTAAATTAAATTAGACAAGACATTCTCAGCGTATAATCTGTGTGAATATGGTCTATGTATTGTAGCAACTGAGGGGGAGACCCGTTGTACCGAGTCCTGATGTCAGGAGACGCAGGTCGCCTCCGTCCGCCGGGCTGCGGGGCGCATGCGCAGCGGGCTGGTGTTGAGACGTGCACCCGATCGCGGCCCGATGGTGCGGCGGGTGCACGGCGGTCCCCGTGTGCGTACCGTCGCCCGTGAGGGTGCTGACGCGCTCGCCGGGAGGCTATTTCAGACGACTCCAGCGCCCAGTTGGGTTGCTGGTTTGTCGTCAGCTGCTCCCGTGTACCTTGCCCTGAGAAAGTTCCCTGTTCCTGTTTACTTGATTCCCCTGACCACTGCCTGTTTAAAGACCACTCTATCTGCCTGCTGGATACCCCTTGATCTCTGCTTGTTTAAAGGACTATTCTACCTGCCTGCCTGATACCCCTGACCTCTGCTTGTTTAACGACCACTCTACCTGCCTGCCGGATACCCCTGACCTCTGCTTGTTTAAAGACCACTCTACCTGCCTGCCTGATACCCCTGATCTCTGCTTGTTATAAGGACTATTCTATTTGCCTGCCTGATACCTCTGACCTCTGCTTATTAAAGAACCACTCTGCCTGCCTGCTTGATACCTCTGACCTCTGCTTGTCCTACGGACTTCCCTGCTCTCAGTCACACCGGTCCTGCACGGTACCCGCCAGGTGTCTTCCTACATCTACAGCGAATCCAAGTCTACTTTCCGCAGCCACCGGAAGCCCGTGCCTCCGCGGGCTTCCGATCCCCTGTATCACCCTCAGGGGTTCGGGTGCGCGTGGTCGTAAGGGCGAGCCGCTCTTGGCATCTCGGCCTCAGTGAGTATTGACGTGACAGTACAAACCAGCCAGATGTCCGAGGCCGACAGAGCGCGCTCCCCCTTGGAGATCCTGTGTCAGCAGGTCTCCACCCTGGCAGACTCGGTGCAGAGACTACAGGAGGGATATACGCAAATTGACAGCCGTCTCCAACAGCTGACAGGACCACTCCCTTCTGCCACCGCAGCTCCCGCACCCAGCAGTGAAGGCCCGCTTCCCCAGGCTACTGCCAGTCCTACAGTTGTAATGGCACTTCCGGAACCTAGGGTCCCCACACCGGAACGGTTCTCAGGGGACCGTAAGAAATTTAGAGCTTTTAAGAATGCATGCACTCTTTATTTTGCTCTGCAGCCCCGAACCTTTGCATGAGAAGTGGTTAAGGTGGGATTTGCGATCTCTCTGTTGTCCGAAGAACCTCAGGCCTGGGCCCACGGCTTGATGGAGTCGGGAAGTCAGGCGCTTAATACAATCGATACGTTCTTCGAGGGTATGTCACAGCTTTATGATGACCCACAACGCATGGCTACGGCTGAAGCTATCCTGCACCACCTAGCCCAAGGAAGGAGACCAATTGAAGATTATACGGTGGATTTCCGTAAATGGGCGGCCGATACAAATTGAATGAGCCAGCCCTACGCTATCAGTACCGCCAAGGCCTGTCCAAACTCCTCAAGGACGAGTTGGCCAGGATGGAGACCACCGCATCTTTGGAGGAGTTAATGCAGGCAGCCACAAAACTGGATAGACGTTTGCGGGAACGTCGTTCAGAACGGTTCCAAAGTCCACGCCCTGTGTGGACGACATCAAGACCTCAACCTACTCAAATACCGTCTCCTATGACAGCCGGGTCTACTACCCTTCCCGATACTGAACCTATGCAGCTTGGTCTGGTACGGCCTCCACTGACCTCGGAAGAAAGACAACGTAGACGGCAGTCCAACTTGTGTCTCTATTGCGGGGGAGCCGGACACTTCCTGCGCAACTGCCCGATAAGGCCCAGTACGTTTTTTCAGCCAAAATCAATGAATTGCCAAGACAACAATGCTCCTAAATCTTACGTCATGTTGTTTATTTCTCTACAGCTACTGGAAGGGGAGTCCCGCCTGCCAGCGATCATTGATTCGGGTGCATGCAGTTGCTTTATGGACGCTGCTCTGGCCCGGAACCTGCATGTACCCTTGCAAACCAAAGCTCAACACCTACGGGTTCACTTGGCTGATGGGTCTCTTCCCAGTTCAGGTCCAATTACCCAGGAGACCCAACCCATTCTAGTAACTACTGACTCCGGGCACCAAGAGCTCCTACGCCTAGACCTTATTCACTCTCCCATGTTTCCAATCATTCTAGGCTTACCCTGGCTACAGGCTCACGATCCTCTGATCCAATGGAGTACTAAGGCGGCTTTGTTTCCCTCTTCATACTGTTCTCAACATTGTCTTCCTTTGGAGCCCAAGATCTGTGCCACAATTACGGCTCCTTCAGTTAACCTCCAAATTGTTCCTCAGGAGTATCTTGAGTTCCAGGAGGTCTTCAGCAAACAAATGGCCGATCGCCTTCCGCCTCATCGACCTTATGACTGCCCAATCGACTTACTGCCAAGGTCAGAGATTCCATTTGGTCGTATATTTCCCCTCTCAGAAACGGAGCTGGAGGTTCTCAAACAATATATTGACGAAAACTTGAAGAAGGGGTTCATCCGTCCCTCATCTTCACCCGCTGGAGCGGGTATATTCTTTGTCGGGAAGAAGGACGGCTCCCTTAGACCCTGTGTGGATTATCGGCAGTTAAATAACATCACCATCAAGAATCGGTATCCATTGCCGCTCATTCCAGAGCTGTTACAACGGTTCCGGTCAGCTAGAGTCTTTTCCAAATTAAATCTCCGGGGGGCATATAACCTTGTCAGAATTAGGGCCGGGGACGAAAGGAAGACGGCCTTCAGGTCCAGGTTCGGGCATTTCGAATACTTGGTGATGCCATTCGGGCTTTGTAATGCTCCAGCCACCTTTCAGCACCTAGTGAATGACATTTTCCGCAAACACCTTGATGATTTCCTTGTAGTCTATTTGGACGATGTACTAGTTTTTTCTCCCACGATTGAGCTGCACAGGGGGCACGTCAAAACAGTTCTTGCCATTCTGAAGCAACACAAACTCTACTTAAAAATGGAGAAGTGTGAGTTTGAGAAATTAGTCGTGCAATTCTTGGGGTTCATCATATTGGCAAATGGGGTTGAAATGGACCCCCAAAAGATACAGGCTATCCAAGAGTGGCCAGCTCCATCTGACAAAAAGGGAGTCCAATGGTTTATAGGATTCGCCAACTTTTACCGAAAATTTATCGTTGGATTCTCTGCTATAGTGACACCTATCACCCAGCTAACCCGCCAGCATGGCTCATTCCGGTGGTCCCAAGCCGCACAGGAAGCCTTCCTGAAACTAAAAAACCTGTTCAGCTCCGCTCCCATTCTCCGACACCCTGATCCTTCTCAACCATTTGTATTGGAAGTGGACGCATCAGAGATCGCAACAGGAGCAATTCTTTCCCAAAGACAAGGACCTAAAGCCATTCTACATCCAGTTGCATTTGCATCCCGGAGACTCAGCTCAACGGAATTAAATTACGATGTAGGTGACAGGAAGCTGCTGGCCATAAAATTCGACCTGGAGGAATAGAGATATTTACTGGAGGGGGCACTCCACCCAGTGATGATCTTCACAGATCACAAGAACCTTGAATACCTCCGAACAGCAAAACGACTCAAACCCAGACAAGCCCGTTGGGCTCTATTCTTCTCTCGCTTCAATTTTCATATTTCTTATAGACCTGGTGCAAAGAATGGGAAGGCAGACGCCCTTTCTCAGATGTTTTCAGCGGATCCCCAAACTCCGGAACCAAGCACAATCCTCTCTCCTCAAAATTTCCTTGGGCTGGCACAGACGGACTTAGTATCATCCATCAAAACCTCATCTAATTCATATACGGAACCAGAGGTACAGTCTTTGAAGAAAGATGGGGGTTTTTTTTGGATCCGGGGTAAAATTTTTGTACCTCAGAAAACCCGGTCAACAACCCTCAAAATGTGCCACGACCACAAACTGGCCGGTCACTTCGGAGTTAGGAAAACATCTGACCTGATCTCTCGCTCCTTCTGGTGGCTGGGGTGGAGACGGGATTGCAGGGAATACGTGGCCTCCTGTCCCCTGTGTCAACGGAACAAGGGCCAAAACACCAGGTCCTGGGGTTTACTTAAACCACTGCCTATTCCAGAACGACCATGGACCGACGTGTCCATGGATTTCATTGTGGACTTGCCGGCCTCAGGAGGCTTTACTACTATTTTTGTTGTGGTCGACTGTCTATCCAAGATGGCCCACTTCTTGCCCATGGAGGGTACCCCTTCTGCAGTAGAGACGGCCAATATCTTCCTGAAAGAGGTCATAAGACTCCACGGTGTCCCAAGGAGTATAGTGTCGGACAGGGGCGTGCAATTTACGTCCAAATTCTGGAAAGAACTCTGCAAAGCCTTGGATATCAAAGTGTGCCTCTCGTCAGCCTACCACCCTCAGAGCAACGGTCAAACGGAGAGAACAAACCAGACCTTAGAGCAATACCTCAGTTGCTTCTGCTCAGGATCCCAGGATGATTGGGCAAATCTTCTTCCGTATGCAGAGTTCGCTTATAATAACTCCATTCACGCAGCTACTAACCAAACGCCTTTCTGGGCGTTTGCGGATTTCATCCCACATATCTGTCTAATGACATTCCTGAAATAGCAGTCCCTGCAGTACATGATAGAATAACCTCCTTGCAGGCTAACTTCCAGAGGATCCAAAGCATGTTGCAGAAGGCTCAAAGGGACTACAAGGAGCAGTATGACCGGGGTAGGAAGGAGAATCCAACGTTTGATATAGGGGAAGAAGTCTGGTTATCCACCTCTAACCTTAAACTACAGGTGCCATCTCGAAAATTGGGACCTAAATTCATTGGTCCTTTCCCTATCAAAAGGATTATCAATTCTGTGGCCATGGAACTAGCACTGCCAAAGACGTACAGGATCCACCCTGTCTTCCACGTATCCCTGTTGAAGCCTGTTGTGCCCAGTTCTTTCCCAGAAAGAGGAGAGGTTCCTCCCCCACCAATCAGGGTGGACGGGGAAAACGAGTTCAAGGTGGAGGCCATCCTTGGTTGTAGAAAGAGGGGCAGGCAGCTACAGTACCTGATCCAGTGAAGAGGATACCCACCTGAGGACAATTCTTGGGAGCCCGCAAGGAATCTACATGCTCCTCATTTAATACAAACCTTTCATCGAGACCATCCAGAGTTGATGTCTAGCTTGGGCGTCCAGTGTCCGCCCTTAGGAGGGGGGCACTGTCAGGAGACGCAGGTCGCCTCCGTCCGCCGGGCTGCGGGGCGCATGCGCAGCAGGCTGGTGTTGAGACGTGCACCCGTTCGCGGCCCGATGGTGCGGCGCGCGCGGGTGCACGGCAGTCCCCGTGTGCGCGCCGTCGCTCGTGCGGGTGCCCGGTAGCGCGTCACGCTGACGCGCTCGCCGGGAGGCTACTTCAGACGACTCCAGCGCCCAGTCGGGTTGCTGGTTTGTCGTCAGCTGCTCCCATGTACCTTGCCCTGAGAAAGTTCCCTGTTCCTGTTTACTTGATTCCCCTGACCACTGCCTGTTTAAAGACCACTCTATCTGCCTGCTGGATACCCCTTGATCTCTGCTTGTTTAAAGGACTATTCTACCTGCCTGCCTGATACCCCTGACCTCTGCTTGTTTAACGACCACTCTACCTGCCTGCCGGATACCCCTGATCTCTGTTTGTTTAAAGGACTATTCTACCTGCCTGCCTGATACCCCTGACCTCTGCTTGTTTAAAGACCACTCTACCTGCCTGCCTGATACCCCTGATCTCTGCTTGTTATAAGGACTATTCTATTTGCCTGCCTGATACCTCTGACCTCTGCTTATTAAAGAACCACTCTGCCTGCCTGCTTGATACCTCTGACCTCTGCTTGTCCTACGGACTTCCCTGCTCTCAGTCACACCGGTCCTGCACGGTACCCGCCAGGTGTCTTCCTACATCTACAGCGAATCCAAGTCTACCTTCCGCAGCCACCGGAAGCCCGTGCCTCTGCGTGCTTCCGATCCCCTGTATCACCCTCGGGGGTTCGGGTACGCGTGGTCGTAAGGGCGAGCCGCTCTCGGCATCTCGGCCTCGGTGAGTATTGACGTGACACCTGAGCTCACCTAAACTATTTTCCAATTTCTAAATTAGAAGAGAAAAGAAAAGAAAAATGTAATTGTAGAGGGCACAGAGGAGAGAGAAGAGAGGGGAGGGTGGGTGGGGACAAGAAAAGAGGGGAGGGGGGGAGGATGGGATGGGGAAGGGGTCCCAGGTTTGGAAAGGGCGCCAAGCCATCGGGTATCTCTGCAGGATACAGCTGTTCTACATTCATGAGACAAGTAGGTTTAGACCCTCTTCAGAGAGGACAAACAGATTCCATAATCTCCACAGTTCAGAGTATTTTTCTTGTTTGTTTTGTGCTGAAAGTATGAGATCTTCCATTTTATTAATCTCTTCCACTTTATGGAGCCAGCATCCGACAGTAGGAGGTGATGGGTTTTTTGCAATTGAGAGGAATACATGCCTTAGCTGCATTTAGCAAATGTTGCAAAATTGATTTTTTATACTTCTTTGCTGGGATGTTCGAAACATGTAATAGGAAGAAAGCTGGGTCGTTTGGGATTTTGTAGTCCGTGAATTTTTGAACAATGTTCCGTACTTCTCTCCAATATGATTCTATTTTCGGACAGGACCAAAATATGTGTAGTGTAGTACCCCTTCCCTCCTGGCATTTCCAGCAATGATCAGGCATCTCAGGATAAAATTTATGAAACATTTGCGGAGTATGGTAAAACCGTGTCAGTATTTTAGAATTTGTCTCCTGAATCTTAGTGCAGATAGAGGATTTCAACGAGAACCTAACAATGTTTTGTAATTGGCTGAGCGTGAATGTACGGTTCATTTCTTTCTCCCATTTCTCCAGCCAGGGTAAGTGTAAATGTTCCGGCGGGGAAATCAGTAGACTATATGTTTTTGAGAGTACTTTTGTCAATACTCCACCCTCTAAGCAGTACTCTTCAAATGTGAATAGTCATCTTTCTTGTAAAAAAAAAAAATGTGGATAGTCGTCGACCAAATCTTCCTGGAGTCTGTAGAGAGTGGAGAAAGTGATAGAGTAGTTGGGCACTCCAAAAAGCCAAGCGAAAGGCACCAGCGGGCTCTGGAGGGCCAACAGCCTGACACTAAAAAATTTGATGCCCGAACACAGTAATGCCCCGTACACACGGTCGGATTTTCCGGAAAATGTGTGATAGGACCTTGTTGTCGGAAATTCCGACCGTGTGTAGGCTCCATCACACATTTTCCATCGGATTTTCCGACACACAAAGTTTGAGAGCAGGCTATAAAATTTTCCGACAACAAAATCCGTTGTCGGAAATTCCGATCGTGTGTACACAAATCCGACGGACAAAGTGCCACGCATGCTCAGAATAAATAAAGAGATGAAAGCTATTGGCCACTGCCCCGTTTATAGTCCCGACGTACGTGTTTTACGTCACCGCGTTCAGAATGATCGGATTTTCCGACAACTTTGTGTGACCGTGTGTATGCAAGACAAGTTTGAGCCAACATGCGTCGGAAAAAATCCTAGGATTTTGTTGTCGGACTGTCCGATCAATGTCCGACCGTGTGTACGGGGCATTACTCCGTCGTAGGGTATAGAATTGATGATCTCTCAGGCCTGGGAGAAACCGTGGATTCCCAATAATGGACATCAGGGAAGAGTCTATGGTCAAGAGAGAGGTCTTTGTAAATATTTATGCGCAACTACGTACTGTAGGGCCTATCAGGGGGTGTAGTTTTAAGGTTGGTGGTAGATTATCAAAGCACTAAGGCGCTCCTCTCAGTAAAATGTCCGTTTGAGCCTGTTCAATTTGTACCCAGAGTTTTCCAGCTGAGTGACGGTTCCAATCTATTAGACATCTTGTGAACTGCCTGGTAATATTTTAGAATGTCAGGAAGGGCAATACCCCCATATTGTTTAGGCAGGGATAAAAGCGATCGGGGAGTGCGTGATTGTTTGTGAGCCCAGATAAATTTGATGAATATGGAGTGGACCTGTTTAAAGAACTGAGAGTGTCAGGGATGAGTTCACCTGCTAGTGGCACTAGGGTTCACTAGGTTGATGGCTGCAGTTCCAATGTCCACCAGCAGGTGTCTCCCAGAAGCCAGCAGTTTCTGATCAGCTGCACCTGGATCCAACTGCCAGGTGGATATTCATGGCTCCTCCCCCCTTCGCCCCAGGGTGTCACTATCCTGTCTGATAGCCTCCTTGCTACCAGATTTTGCCTGATATCACTTTAATGATATATATTTTGTTTGGTCTCAGTTCCTCGATGTAGCTATGTGTCTGGTTTCTTTAGCCACTGATTTCTGACATAATAGTGCCGCCCACCAACGAATAGATTTGCAGGCACTGAGAGCCAGTTACTTGAGTTTTTTGTATTTTGTCAAGGTTGCTCCTTAAGGGGGGGAATCTGTCAGGGTTGAGTTCCCCTGCTAGTGGCACTAGGGTTCACTGGGCAGATGGCTGCAATTCCAATGTCCAGCAGCAGGTGTCTCCCAGAAGCCAGCAGGTTCTGATCAGCCACACCTGGCTCCAGCTGCCAGGTGGATATTCATGGCTCCTCCCCCTTCCCCCAGGGTGTCACTATCCTGTCTGATAGCTTCCTTGCTACCAGATTGTGCCCGATACCTATCCTGAACCTTCCCTTGTCCTGATCCGTCCTACACCCCTCTGCCTTGCTCCCTGCTCTTGTACCCAGTCGTGTTTCCCTTCCTTGAATCCCTGTTACCTTTGTCCCTTATGTTGTAGTTATTGTATATAGATAGTATTTAGGTTCATTAGTTATTTTTGTTCTTGTTTGCTGGAGTGGCTTATGTTTTCACTGGTTGCTGTGTATGTTTATTGGTGTGTCTTCACCGTAAATAAATATCACTTTAATGATATATACTTTGTTTGGTCTCAGTTCCTCAGTGTAGCTACGTGTCTGGTCTCTTTAGCCGCTGATTCCTGACAGAGGGTATTTTAACTGGTAAAGTTTGAAAAAGATATAAATACTTAGGTAAGATACACATCTTTAGAAGATTGCATCTACCGAACCAGGAATGTAGTCCTCGATTCCACGTCTCCAACAAGACACGGGTTCTGGTCAGGAGAGGGGGGAAGTTGAGTTCAAAGACCCGAGATGAGACCTGAGATAAGTTAGATGGGATATATGTTCCCAGATATTTTAGAGCTGTCTCAGTCCTCTTGAACTTAAAATTTAGCTGCAAGGTCCTGAGTAGCGCACCCCCATAGCTTCTGATTTACATGCCAACAGTCCCAATTTTCCCGGGACAATCCCGATTTTGGGACCCTCGTCCCGATTGGAGGCTGTCCCGAATCGGGATTTCCATCAGGAAAATCGGGAATGTTGTTTTTTTTTTAATTTTTGGAGCAGCTGGCTCCAGCAAAATGGGCGCCGGCGCCGCCACTCGATCTTCCCCCTAGTGTTTAGTGGAGAGAGGAAGGGGGCTCTATCCGTGCAGCCAATGAATCGGCTTCTTTAGCTGCACGGATTGGCTCCTCCCCTTTCCACTGAACACACAGCACCGGTGTCTTGCCGAAAAGTTCCCCAGCTCGGCTATTTCCACCGGCTCGTACTGCGCAAGCGCTGCGCCTGCGCAGTACAGGGGGGGTCCTTATTTGCCGAGAGGAACTTTCTCGGCAGAACACCGGCCGCTCCTGGACGTGTGGTGGGGGTGTTATGGGAGGGGAGGGTCTGCACTGAGGGGGGTCTGCACTTATAGAGGGGGGTTGCACTGAGGGGGGTCTGCACTAATAGAGGGGGGGTGCACTGAGGGGGGTCTGCACTAATAGAGGGGGGCTGCACTAATTGAGGGGGGTCTGCACTAATAGAGGGGGGTCTGCAATGAGGAGGTCTGCACTGATGGAGGGGGATCTGCACTGATGGAGGGGGGTCTGCACTGATAGAGGGGGTCTGCACTGATAAAGGGGGGTCTGGACTGATAAAGGGGGGTCTGCACGGAGGGGGGTCTGCACTGATGGAGGGGGTCTGCACTGAGGGGGTCTGCACTGATGGAGGGGGTCTGCATTGAGGGGGTCTGCACTGATTGAGGGGGGTCTGCACTGATTGAGGGGGGTCTATACTGACTCTGCTGGGGGCACCTGATGCGAGGACAGACTCTGCTGGGGGCACCAGATGCAAGCAGGGACTCTGCCAGGGGCACCTGATACGAGGACTGACTCTGCTGGGGACACCTGATGCAAGGACGGACTCTGCTAGGGGCACCTGATGCAAGGACAGACTCTGCTGGTGGCAGGAGATGTGACGGGTGACACGCTCAGGGATCCCACTGATTCGGCATTACGGTGAGTTGAATGATTTAATTTTATATTACAATGTAATAATAGAAATAATGCGCTTCAATCATCCTGACACCATAACAATCATGGTGCCGGGATGATTGAAGCGTTAACACCAGGTGTTTGGAGTATCTTTATCTGCTGATTGTTAAACTTTCTAGAATACACATATTTCTATTGTTGTGTAGGATCTGGGGCTGCTGTCCCGTCATTCCCCTCTCCCCCTTTCCCTCTCCCTCTCTCATTCATCTCAGACTCTAACCACACCCTCTTGAGCCATGCCCATTTAAGCCACACCCAATATTGCACGTAAACCATGCCCATTTTTCGCCGCACTTGTATTTTCTATTGCTAAGCCACGCCTACAAACAAATGCCCCACCCCCTAATTATTGTACGGCTCCTCCTACAGCCTAAAAAGTGTCCCACATATTTTTTTTGCAATGTTGGCAACTATGGATTAACCAAAATTGATCCGTAAGTTAGATAGCTGGCCATAGATATCGAATTCACGGATAAGGTTCGGGAGTGATACAGACGGGTTAGTGAGGGAAAAGAGCAAGTCATCAACACAAGCTGAAATATTATGCTGCATATTCCCTACCTGAACTCCAGTGATGTCAGGGTTCAGTCAGATCGTACAAAGAAAAGGTTCCATTGAGAGAGCAAAGAGCAGGGGGGATAGTGGGCAACCCTGTCTTGTCCCGTTCTTAATGGGAAAGGGATCCGATAGAATCCCATTGGCTTTCACTTGGGCTGTTGGATGTGATTAAATCTTGGTGATCCATTGTAACATATGTTCTCCCAGGCCAATATGACGTAGGACTGAAAACATGACGGCAGTTCACGCGGTCAAATGCTTTTTCAGCATCTGTTCCTATTACAGACCACCCACATAGGGGGTCTGTGTCTCTTGTGCTTTGTGGATAAAGTTTAACACTTTAACCGCTTCAGCCCCAGAAGATTTTACCCCCTTCCTGACCAGAGCACTTTTTGTGATTCGGCAATGCGTCACTTTAACTGATAATTGCGCGGTCATGAGATGTTACACCCAAATAAAATTATCTTTTTTTCCCACAAATAGAGCTTTCTTTTGGTGGTATTTGATCACCTCTGTGGTTTTTATTTTTTGCGCTATAAACAAAAATAGAGCGACAATTTTGAAAAAAATGCAATATTTTTTACTTTTTGCCAAAATAAATATCCTCCAAAAATATATAAAAAAAACAATTTTTTTCTTCAGTTTAGGTCGATATGTATTCTTCTACATATTTTTGGTAAAAAAAATTGCAATAAACGCATATTGATTGGTTTGCGCAAAAGTTATAGCGTCTACAAAATAGGGGATAGTTTTATGGCATTTTTATTATTATTTTTTTTTTACTAGTAATGTCGGCGATCTGCGATTTTTATCGGGACTGCGACATTAAATTGTAAAAATGTCACTGGCAGGGAAGGTGTTAACCATTAGGGTGCAATCAAGGGGTTAATTGTGTTCCCTCTCTGTGTTCTAACTGAAGGGGGAGGGAATGTCTAGGGGAGATGACAGATCGCTGTTCATACTGTATATGAACAGATGATCAATCTCTTCTCCCCTTTACACACACAGATCCCGGTTCTCGGTGTGTCAGCAGTGATCGTGGGAGCCCGGTGGTGATCGCGACCGCCGGGCACTCGCTTCGGCTCCGGGGGCGAGCAGCGGCCACGCGCGCACGCGCGCCCCTAGTGGCCACAGGGCCAAGCGATGTTGCATAACGTTGTTTAGCTCAGCCATGCCATTCTGTCGTAGTAAAACTGCGGCGGCTGGTCGGCAAGTGGTTAAGCTTGTTGTTGCTGGCTTCTCTAGTTGGAATGAATCCCACTTGATCTAGGTAAATCAGTGGTTGTAAATGTTGTGCTATACGCGTGGTGATAATCTTCATAAACAATTTAAGATCACAGTTCAAGAGTGAGATAGGTCTGTAACTGCCACAGCAGGTCGGATCTTTGCCCTCTTTAGGGATTACTGTGACATGGGCTTTTAAGGTATTTCTAGGGAAGAGTGTTTCGTAACCTATTCCATTGAACAGATCCACCATATTGGGACCCAGGAGTGGGAGAAATCGCTTGTAGTACTATAGTGGGAAACCATCGGGACTTGGAGCTTTGCCTGTCTTTGAGATGTTAAGTGCATCTTGCAGTTCGTCTAAGGTTATTGGTGCTTCCAACTCTTCTCGTACCTCAGGGGTCAGCTGAGGGAGCTGAGAGGAGGCGATGTAGTCTTTTATTTGTATCTGGGATAGGGACTGGTCTGGTAAGTTTTAAAGGGAAGAATAAAATTCTCTAAAGTCCTGGGCAATCTGTTTAGGGAGCACTGCTTTTTGGCCTTGAGGTGTAACAATTTGAGGGATATATGAAGCTAATTTTTGTTCTCTAATCGATCTGGCCAACATTCTCCCACATTTATCTCCCGACTCATAATTGAGTCTTCGGCATCTTTGTATGGCTGCTTTTGGCTTAGTATCTCAGTAAGTCTGACGTCTGTTTGCGAAGGGATAAGAGGTCTCTTTCAAGGGTCGAAGTTGGGATGTGTTTATGTTGGGCCTCCACTTTGTGGATGTTGTTGAGAAGGGGAGAGAGTTTCTCCTCGGGTTGTCTTTTGAGCCTCAATCCATGCTTGATGAGGATACCTCTGATAACTGCCTTGTGGGCCTCCCACAGGATACCCATATCACAGTCAGGTTGTTTATTGGTCTGAAAGAACATATTCAATTCTTTTTGAACATCCTCAACCACTTCAGGGGTCTGCAGGAGGCTTCCAGAATCTAGTCCTACTTGTAGAAGCAGACAGGTCTGAAAGTTTGTACGTTAGCTCAATTGATGCGTGGTTTGACCATGTTATCATGTTAATAGCTGAGCTTAGCAAAGCCTGCAACTGTGAATGTGGGATTAAAAAATAGTCTATGCGCGTATAGACTTTGTGAGGAAAGGAATAGAAGTAGTCTTTTTCACCTGGATGCTGTAAGCACCAGATCTCGATCAGTTGGGCCTTGTGAAGGGATTGCACTACTTGTTTTCGGATACCAGGAGAAAAGGAAGACGTGCCGGAGGAGGTAGCTACAGTGGGAAGTAGAGGAACATTGAAGTCTCCCCCTAAAATACCAACTGACCTGTGGAAAATTCCAGGAGTAAGTCTATCGTGCGGACGAGAAAAAGGTCCTGACGGTCATTAGGGGCATAGATAGTGGCAAATGTCATTTATGGCCTCCCCAAGCAACCTTTTGATGAACATGAAGCAGCCTTCAGGGTCCGCTAGGGTATTGTGGCATGTCCAGGGAAGTCGGTTGGAAAATAATATGGATACACCTTTAGATTTAGTGAGTTTATTAGTAGAATGGTAGGTAACAAGATAAAACCCTTTTTTTCAACATAGGAAGTTTATCGTCTCTGAAGTGGGTTCCCTGGATGAACGCCACATCTGCATGCGAGCGTTTCAGATCATTCAAAAGTATGCGTCTCTTTTCGGGAACATTTAGTCCTTTGACATTAAGCAAGATTATCTTAACAGTATCCATCTCAGAATAGGGAGAGGGAATTGACCAGGGGAAGGTGTGGGGGGGAAGGAAAGGGGGAAGAAAAAAGAAGGGGGTTGTAGTAATCAAATGGGGGACAGATAGAGTAGAAGTGTGGAAATAGAAAGAAGAAAAATATATGCAAGTGCTAAATCAGCAAGTAGGTTTAGGGGGACACGTGCGAATAGACACGGCCCCTGAAGCTACAATGGCAAAATGGTGCACTCCAACCCACGTCAGCATTGGGGAAGTGCACCAACCTAAGTGGTGGAGGGGGTAGACAAAAGCCTAACAGGAGTGGCCCCTACCCACCCCACCCAGCCCGGCAGCAAACATCAATAGCAACGGCATGTAATATGAAATATAAACATAACCCAAACAGCAGAAAAATATAACCTCTCCAGCATATTTGTAGTTCAGGGGTGTAACCTCAAACCAGCACGGGGCACTCCACAATCCCAATATTGGGGCAGGGAGGGCCTAGTCTCAATCGGGGGCGCCAATGTATCTAAGGAGGTGATGTAGGGAGGGCAGCTATGCTAACTGAGATCCTAGAGATCCTTCTTCCAGTATTAGGGCTTGGGTGCTACATAGGTTGCCAAGAAGAAGACCTCACCCACCTACAAGTTAGGTCTCCAGCACAATATAGCTTACCACTTGTGTGTCTCTGTCTCCCAATAGCAATGCCTTTGTAGTACTGTTCTCTTTGCCTTAGATCGTTCCTGGGTAGACTCCGCTGGGACTCTACCAGGGCACGCCCCTTCAGAGTCCCATCCCACCCCCTCTCATCAGACAGGAGGCTGTCAGCAGAGAGCAAGGCAGAGTCCTGAGTGGCCCTCCCTCCATATCTAACAATCTCCCCCCCTCCCTCACCCCAGCCTACCTAAGTATGAGCAGAGATTCAGCATTTTTCATTAACAAAAACAATGTTAGGATTCTCCATTTCTGGCCAGAGGTGTAAAACAAAAATAAACTTGTAGCAGACATTGCCCACCCCTCACAGCAGCATACAGGTCACAAGTGATGGTGTCAGCAACAGTGACTGTTTCCCGTGTCCCACTTAGCATCAAGCAGACAGTTAGTTCCACAGTTCGCTGTAGTACCATCTATAGTTACATAGCAGTAGCATTTAAGGCACCATTAGGGTTTGCAGTCTTGGTCAGTTCTGCTAGGGGTGGACAGGTGGTTAATAAAGCAAAGGCTCATGGAGAGCAATAACGATTGCCCACAGTAGTGATGGAATCCCAAGTTGTTCTCAGACCGTATGAAGTGAGCAGCCCAGGCAAACAGGGGACCCAGAGGGAGGCAGGCAGAGCGGAGTCATGGGGATGTACGTCAGGTATTGTAGCAGGGGTAGTAGCTATGCCGTCTGGCACCATAGACACAAGTGGCCATAAGTAATAAGAGTTACTTGCATCGGGTATACTGTGGAGGAGCGGTGAGATGTTTCTGGACATAGATGGATCGGGGTGTCCTCCAGAAGCTATTGGGAGTGCAGTAAAGAGCTTAGCTGATTCAATTGCTTTAGAACTTCAGATAGACAGTGGGGTCATGGGAGCTGGTCAGAGGGAGAGCATCTCTGTGGAGTGGCCAGCGTGGATCAGGACTCCCGTTGGACCTCCGACGAGGGCACCCGGGAGTGTTTCCGTGCCCTCTACGTCAGGGATTGAGAGGTCTGCCAGGGTTTCCCCGTGCCCATGTGTCCCACTGGCCAGGGCAGGAACATCAGCCAGTTCTGGACTGAGGACAGGGTTCGCTGCCATGAACGTGAAGAGAGCGGGCAAGTCTCCAGGTGTGTGCAGGGTAAAGGAGCGCTGGTCCCTGCGGAAGGTGGACGTGAGGGGGAATCCCCATCTGTATGTGGTGTTTGACTGACGAACAACATCTAGGACCGGCTGTAGCATAGCCCGTCGTTGCAAGGTGGCTCTGGAAAGGTCAGGGAGTATTTTGATAAGTGCACCATCAAAGTTCAGTCCCCCAAACTCCCATGCCTTCCTGAGGACAGTCTCCTTGAGTGTGTATTTGTGCAGCCTGCAGATCACCTCTCTAAGTCTAGCGGGGTCAGTAGAGAGGGGTCCCAGGGCTCTGTGGATCCTGTCGAACTCCACATGGTTAGGGAGGGCACCTCCGGAGACCCTCTGAAAAATCGCGGTGACTGTTTCCGTAAGGTCCTCAGGGCCTGTCGCTTCAGGTAGACCCCGAATCCGCAGGTTATTCCGTCTGCTCCTGTCTTCCACGTCCTCAATATGGAGCTGTAAGGACACAGTGGCATCCACGTGGGCGTCCTGCAGGGACTTCAGTGCCATCACTCGCTGGCTCAGGGTCGCTATAGAGGACTCACCCGTTTTTAGTCTGGTGGAGAGGGACTGACCGTCTTTTCTGACCACTTGTAATTCCTTACGGTGTTTCTCCTTCAGGCGCCCGATGATTAGTTATATATCTGATTTAGTTGGAAGGGCCTGAAGGAGGGCTTGGAGTTCAGCGTCCATTTGAAGAGAGCAAGGTTGTATCGATGGGCTCTGAGAGGTAGAGCGGAGATCCAGCGGGACGTCTGAGTATGAGGCCGATGAGGCAGCCGTCAAGGCCAGGTGCGAGTGCGTACCAGAGGTTGTAGGTGGAGAGGCTTGTGGCTCCGCCATCTTGTGATCTGGGGAGGCTGCCTGGGAGCCGAGGAAGTAATTGTCAATACTGCTGCTGGCCTTGCTGGTCTTAGCTGCCTGTTTGCCTCCCTTTGCTTTGCGTTTCCTGACTGAGGGCATGCCGCAAATAGGGATGAGCTTTGCGTTCGAGTCGAACTCATGTTCGACTCGAACATGGGCTGTTCGCAAGTTCGCCAAACAGCGAACAATTTGGGGTGTTCGCGGCAAATTTGAATGCCGCGGAACACCCTTTAAAAGTCTATGGGAGAAATCAAAAATGCTAATTTTAAAGGCTTATATGCATGGTATTGTCATAAAAAGTGTTTGGGGACCTGCCCCAGGGGACATGTATCAATGCAAAAATAAGTTTTAAAAACGGCCGTTTTTTCGGGAGCAGTGATTTTAATAATGCTTAAAGTGAAACAATAAAAGTGTAATATCTCTTTAAATTTCGTAGCTGGGGGGTGTCTATAGTATGCCTGTAAAGGGGTGCATGTTTCCCATGTTTAGAACAGTCTGATAGCAAAATGACATTTCAAAGGAAAAAAAGTAATTTAATGCATTGCTGGCCCAAAAATACACATAAAAGTTCATTGATAAAAACGGCATGGGAATTCCCCACAGGGGAACCCCGAACCAAAATTAAAAAAAAAAAAAAATGACGTGGGGGTCCCCCTAAATTCCATACCAGGCCCTTCAGGTCTGGTATGGATATTAAGGGGAACCCCGGCCAAAATTAAAAAAAAAAAAAAATGACGTGGGGGGTCCCCCTAAATTCCATTGCAGGCCCTTCAGGTCTGGTATGGATATTAAGGGGAACCCCGCACCAAAATTAAAGAAAAAACGGCGTGGGGTCCCCCCAAGAATCCATACCAGACCCTTATCCGAGCACGCAACCTGGCAGGCTGCAGGAAAAGAGGGGGGGACGAGAGAGCGGCCCCCCTCCTGAACCGTACCAGGCCACATGCCCTCAACATTGGGGCGGTGCTTTGGGGTAGCCAAACGACAACCTCCGGATAGGATGCTGAGCATGTGCACTCAACTTCTTTGGTCGACCATGGTGAGGCCTGTTCTGAGTGGAACCTGTCCTGCTAAACCACTGTATGGTATTAGCCACCGTGCTGCAGCTCAGTTTTCAGGGTCTTCGTAATCTTCTTATAGCCTAGGCTATCTTTATGTAGACTGATCAGAATCCCAAAACTATACCTCTCACACGTGTACAGATAGAGATAGCGGCGCTAATATAAACTGTGTAAAATAATCAGGTCAGAGCTCATAATGCCTATGACCCTCTACTTATACATAAAAATAATAATAGTGTCATGAAAAATATTATTTTTATCATGAAAAGAAATTTCTTTAACACCCAGTGAAAAGTGTCACTATAAATAATAAATTACAAGAAATGAATGAACAAGTTCAAAAAAAAAGGGGGGGGAGAGGGGGGGTGAGGAGGGAGAAAAGAGGGGGGGAACAAGATGGATATTTGGGAGAAAATGGCATAAAGATAGGTTGCCAGATAGAGAGGGGGTGGAAGACAGTTCTATAGTAGACCAGAACTTCCTAATACTCCAGGTATGAGAAAGTATTTAGTACTGCCTTTGTACTAAACATCAATCACGCTAACATTACCTGTTTGCCAAGGGCAATCGCTACTCTGTAGCAGTACTTGATATGGTTGTGATTTTTTAAAGGTGAGCCACGCTTCCCAGATAGCTGAAAAGCTAGATATTCTGTCTTGTGAAGTGTGAATCAGCTCTTCCATTGTCTCTACACTGTTGATACGATGAAGGCTTTTCTTTAACCAAGACCTAGGGGACTGTATCCTGGTATGTACTTTCTATACCTTGAAAGATAGCCTACACAGATCCCTCAACCCTTATTGGGTTACACAGGTTCAGATCCTTTTCACCTACTGTTACTTTTCATATGCAGTTAGATAACACTAATCCCCCACTTATCACCCCCCTTTTACCTTCCCTCCCCCCTTACCCTCCCTTATATTCTTCCCTTGCTCTTTCCACGCCCCCCCCCCCTCCCCTTACTTACCCCCACCCAGAGCTACATACACTGGTCAACTGCAGATATAGTTCTTATCTGATAAGTTAATACAACTGTTTATGTAAGTCAATGATTGCTAAAAAGTACCTGAGTTTGATGCTATATTAATGTTTTAATTTTCCCATTTGCAGCGGGGAGCTGTCACTGCTCCCCCCCTCAATAGTGCGCCCACTCTTCAGCTAGCTGGCTGGCTGAGGAGTCTGTGCACTACTTGGTCGGGCAATAGAGTCCAACCCTTTTGGTGTTTGTTACGCAATTGTTTGCCCTATAGCATTTACACCCTGCTCTTTAACACCCCTCATTTCCCCCCTTTCTTTTTCTACTTCTCCTTTCCTTTCTTTTCTGGTTGGTCGGTTCGCATGGGCCTAATGTCCCCCACCAATAACTTTCCCCACACCCTCAGATGGCCCCCCTAAATATACTTTCCTAAAATGTTAAGGAGCTTAACTCCTCTAACAAGGGGGTTAAGGCCTTCCAGTAATTTGCTTCCCTGAAAGCTAGTATAGTAGCCCTCCAGGAAACACACTTTTCAGCCCGTACTACCCCAAAATACTTCAGTTCCCGATACCCTCAGGTGTTTACTGCCTCCGCCGAATCAAAACAAAGAGGTGTTCTGTTGGCCTTTCACCATACCCTACCGTTTACCCCCTTGACCGAGATTAAGGACCCCGAAGGCCGCTACATTGTTCTAGTGGGCCTATTACAAGATGTTGAAACTACATTTGTTTCGTATTATGCCCCTAACAATAACCCAAACCCAGTTTTCTCGCACCTTCTACAGGTAATGCGGACACACTGTAGAGAAACACTATTTATGTGTGGCGACTCCAACCTAGTACTTCACCCGCACCTAGATAAATCCCCATATTTCCCTGAACAATATTCTCCCTCTATACAATTACGCAAACAGCTCAAACAGGCCTCTTTGCTTGACACCTGGAGAGAATGTAATCCCTCAAGAAAGAACTATACATTTAACTCCTACCCGCATAAATCCTTTCCTAGGATTGACCATATATTTATCCCAGTAGCAGTAGTAGGAGGGGATGATAAGGGACTATATGTAAGATTTTAGTAATGAGAACGGTATCATTAGCAGTAATCAGCATGAATTCATGAAGAATCGTTCTTGCCAAACCAATCTTTTAACCTTCTATGAGGAGGTGAGTTGCCATCTAGATAAAGGAAGGCCCGTAGACGTGGTGTATCTGGATTTTGCAAAAGCATTTGACACAGTTCCCCATAAACGTTTACTGTACAAAACAAAGTCCGTTGGCATGGACCATAGGGTGAGTACATGGATTGAAAACTGGCTACAAGGGCGAGTTCAGAGGGCTGTGATAAATGGGGAGTACTCGGAATGGTCAGGGGTGGGTAGTGGGGTCCCCCAGGGTTCTGTGCTGGGACCAATCCTGTTTAATTTGTTCATAAACGACCTGGAGGATGGGGTAAACAGTTCAATCTCTGTATTTGCGGACAATACTAAGCTAAGTAGGGCAATAACTTCTCCGCAGGATGTGGAAACCTTGCAAAAAGATCTGAACAAATTAATAGGGTGGGCAACTACATGGCAAATGAGGTTCAGTGTAGAAAAATGTAAAATAATGCATTTGGGTGGTAAAAATACGAATTCAATCTATACACTGGGGGGAGAACCTCTGGGGGAATCTAGGATGGAAAAGGACCTGGGGGTCCTAGTAGATGATAGGCTCAGCAATGGCATGCAATGCCAAGCTGCTGCTAACAAAGCAAACAGAATATTGGCATGCATTAAAAAGGGGATTAATTTCTACAAGACTCTGGTCCGGCCGCACCTAGAGTATGCTGTCCAGTTCTGGGCACCAGTCCTCAGGAAGGATGTACTGGAAATGGAGCAAGTACAAAGAAGGGCAACAAAGCTAATAAAGGGTCTGGAGGATATTAGTTATGAGGAAAGGTTGCTAGCACTGAACTTATTCTCTCTGGAGAAGAGACGCTTGAGAGGGGATATGATTTCAATTTACAAATACCGTACTGGTGACTAGGGATGGGCGAACAGTTCGGCCTGAGCATAAATTCTGGCCAAACTTTTGGTGTTCGGATGTTCGGCTAATAGCCGAACAAACTGGTCGTTCGACCATTTGTTCAGCCCCCCGAACCGACCACAAGGCATTGTGGCATTGAACAGTGCATTGCAAGCCCTTATTGGCTGAAGCAGTGAAAGATTCAGCCAATCAGGGCACAGAGCACTGTCAGAGTCATGATTGAACACTGTCATCATGACTTTATCCAGTCATGGCTCATTCCCACCCCACAGTATAAAGGTACTCTTTCAATGGCAGCCATTTTCAGTGTAATTTTGGTGTGGAGAGAGATAGAACAGGGCTCTGTTCAGTGCTATTAGTTAGTGTGCTATACTGAGCTATTTTGCTTCAATTGTCAGTGTAGAATATTAGTTTAGTGTCAGTCTAGGGATAGTGTGAGTGTAGTGAGGACCTCTAGTGCAGCTAGAGTAGGGACAGCTTAGATAGTTTCAGTGTAGTGTAGTGAGACCGTGTCAGTACTCTTGACATTAGTATATAGCTAGAGAGCTAGAGTAGGGACAGTTCAGAAAGCTTCAGTGTAGTGACGGTTGAACACCGTCTATTTGATTGCGTTACTGCCAGTTTAACGGCATATCGTATTGCGTGCGTTACTGCCTCCTTGTCCACATCTATTCCTGCCATAGCCCTAACATCAGCCATTGAGGAGTCAGCTGAGTTATTTGACCACAGCGTCAGCCACTTGCTCCTTGATGATGCCCGACCATTACTGGATTCAGATGCTGGTTCTGAGGTTGAGGATAACAGGAATATGAGCCTAGAGAGAGGGAGGAACACTGGTAGACAAATTAGAATTCATGTTTCCCAAGCCGCAGCGTATTGCCAAGTTGTCTCCAGCGGTAATGATGAAGATGGAGGAGATGGAGATGATGAGGATGAGGTCACTGATGCGACTTGGGTGCCAGATAGAGCAGAGGAGGAAACTGAAGGTGAGGCGGCACAACCCCAAGGAGGTCGTGATCAAGAAAAAGTAGAGAGCAGCCACCTTATTCCATCACATTCTACAGCTGTTATCTCCTGGCCCACTCCCCACAGCTCAGCTGTCTGGGCCTTTTTCAGCACATCTGCAGCAGATCTGCAAACTTTGTCACAGGCACAAACGTGGCAAAAACACCAACCATTTGGGTACCACATGCCTAACAAGGCATTTAACCACTCAGCCCATTGGCAAGAGCACCTAAAAGCCACACAAAGGGGGCACAAATCTGTCCTCCTCCTCCTTATCCACTTCAGTCTGCCCCTGCGATACTGAGTCATTACCTTTCAGCAGCCTCCACTGACAGGAACGATGGTATAGCACAGAGTGTCCAAGGTCCTAGCAGCTCATCTACCAGCATCACATCACCAGATGTAGACTGTAGCCGGCAAATTTCTCTGCCCCATCTTCTGCAGCGGAAAAAAAATACAATCCCTGCAACCCACATTCTTGCTTTCATCAAGATTATCTCTATAGGGTTACGGTGGGAAGGCGCCACCGACACCCAAAGACCAATTTTAACGCACCCGTTATTTCTATCCAAAGTCAAAGTGACACCAGAATGTACCCAAAAAAATCTCTAATCTTGTTCCCAGTGCATTACATTGTGGCCTCGTCATACACACTGGCTCCCCAGCTGTTGCTGAGCAAAATAAAGGCAGCTTGCAGGAAAAATGTAATTTTTTTTGGCTTTATAAATTCAATTATTGCTGCAGCAGATTCTAGACATGGTACAGATCTGCCACTTTACAGTTAGACTTAGGAGACCCCCCTGGCACTATATTGGAAGGAATGTTTCATTTTTAGGCTTTCACTTTAAAAATAAAAAAAATCACTCCTCATTTAAAAATGAAGTTTTTTACAAACTTTTTTTTTATTGATCCATGTCCCCCAGGGCAGGACCCGGACCCCTATAACCATTGTATGCCTAATTATTTGCATTTAAGCCTTCAAAATGGGCACTTTTGATATTTGACGTTCGGGTCCCATTGATTTTATTGGGGTTCGTTATTCGGGTCCGAACGTTCACGGTGTTCTGAAGTTCTGGTCCGAACCGAACAGGGGTCCGATCGGCCCATCCCTACTGGTGACCCCACAATAGGGATGAAACTTTTTCGCAGAAGGGAATTTAACAAGACTCGTGGCCACTCATTCAAATTAGAAGAAAAGAGGTTTAACCTTAAAATACGTAGAGGGTTCTTTACTGAAACTTAATGTAACTATGTGGCGTCCTCACCGATATTGCTCTGTTCCTGCATACACCCCATCACATGGTCGGACCATTGTGCAGTAATTACTACGGTCTCCTCACTAATCCCCCAAACCAGAGACTGCACCTGGTGTATAAACAATGCACACCTAACCTAATCAGTCATATTGCTTTGATATCCAGCTCGCCCTTAAGGAATATCTATTACACAACACCACACCAGACATCTCTCCAGTCCTTTTATGGGAAGCACACAAAACTGAAGGCCTCTTGAGCCCCCCTAGGGAAAGAGAGCCTTGACTGATGGCCAGGTGTCGGACAAAAGGAAATGGTTTGTAGAAACATGGGGGATGGGATGTGCCTGAGCTCAGGGAACGTGTGCCCCAGGGAATTCTGGGTCTTTCAGAAGAATTGGATGGAAGAGCTGCCCACCCTCTCGCTGCGTTTTTTTACTCTGTTATGGTATGTCACAGCTTGCTGCGTTTTTTTGACCTTGCCAGCATTTAAAGTTGCTGTAATGGGCTAGGCCCTTGATGAAAAATTGGAAGTAGGCTGTCTGTCCAGCACTTATGGTAAGGACAGGCCCGACTTCCCCCTTTTGGAATTGAGTGCTCACAGTACGACTGTGACTGGCACTGGTTAAATTTGTTCACATGTTACGTGTTGGAATTTAATAAAGCTGTGGCCTTGCCCTTTCCAACCTAATGGTTGTAAGTGTTTTATTTGATGGGGTAAAAGGGCAAGGGTGGTGGGGGATTTGATCCCATTGTGTTACATTAATTTGTACCTAGGCCCATTGCGCCTCAGCAGTCATGTGATTCGAGGTACATGTATCTCGGTCTCCACCCACCCTAAACGGGATAAAAAACTTAAAATACAACAATTAGAAACAGACTTCCACCACCACTTTCTCCAATTTCAATCCTCCCCTACCGAACACCACAGAATAACTTTAGAGAAGACTAAGGCTGAATTGGACCTGCTTCTGGCTGAGTCAGCAGAAAAGGCCATACGTAGATCCAATCACACTATCTATACTAAGGCCAACAAACCAGACACCTTTTTGGCCCTGCGCCTTCGTTGACTGGAGCGGGTTCACAATCCCATTAGGTTCAGATTGGCTAAAGATACCCACGCAAGTAATCCTATTAAGGTGCTCTCTGAATTTCGCAGAAGGTTGGCCAAGCTATATGAAGCGAAGGCCTCTTTCCCTCTGAATCAAGCAGAGGCACTATTTCAAAATATTCCTATACCTAAACTATCAGATGCCAATCATGAGTCCATGGAGTGTCCTGTTATGACCGAGGAAGTCCTCTCGGCTATCAAGTCACTTAAACCTCACAAATGACCTGGTCCAAACAGCCTTTCCAGCACATACTATAAAGAATTTGCTGATACATTAGCCCTCTCCTCTCAAACTCCTTTAATGCCTTACTCAAACACCACTCCTTTGGCCAAGACACGTTGACAGCCATCATTTCCATGATATCCAAACCTAATACAGATAATACTCTCTGGTCCAATTACAGGTCCATATCCCTACTCAACTTGGATATTAAACTCCTGGCCAAAATAATGGCATTACAACTCAACCCGATTATTGGGGGGCTAATTCATAAAGACCAAGTTGGCTTTATACCGCGATGGCAGGCTAGCGACAACATCAGACGCATAATTTTACTATAACACCTAGCTCGATCCCGTAAAATACCTATGCATCGCCTGTCCCTCAATATAAGGAAGGCGTTTGATACAGTCTCCTGGCCCTACTTACACTTCATACTACAACGTTGGGGCTTCGGCCCACACTTTTTACAATGGATAAACTCCCTATACAACCAACCCCAAGCTTATGTTAAGTATTCTGGGTTTTGCTCAGACTGCTTCCCTATTCAACTAGGAACAAGGCAGGGTTGCCCCCTTTCCCCCTTAGTCTTTGCCCTTGCGATTGAACCCCTAGCAGCCTTGCTCAGAGCGAACCCAAATATTAAAGGTTTGGAAGTGACCTCCTCGACTCATAAGTTGTGTCTATTTGCTGATGACGCATTACTATTCATAACCTCACCCCGCACAACACTTCCAAACCTTTTTCAAATATTAGACAAATTTGCAATGATAACAGGCCTAGAGGTCAATCAATCCAAATCCAAGGCCCTCAATGTGTCTCTTCCACAGAAATAGCTCAACCAATTACAAGAGAACTTCCCCTTCATCTGGTCCACATTGTCGATACTGTACCTTGGGATAAAGCTGACTAGTAACCCAACCCACCTTTTCCAGACAAACTATCTCCCTATGCTGTCCCATTTGTCCTCCATACTAGACACTCGGGAGCCGCTGTGCGCCTCCTGGCTTGGATGAGTTGCGGCCGTGAAGATGTCACTACTACCTAAACTTTTATACCTCTATAGAGTCCTCCCGGGCGCAATTCCCCCTACTTCCTCAATACAAACCCAAGTATTTAAATACATATGGGGCCCCACGAAACCCAGGGTTTCAAGACCTATATTACTCCGTAACAAACTTAGTGGGGGCTTAGAATGTGCACGCTTTAAAATTGTGCATACTCAGGGAATGGCGCCAAACTTCGGTACTTAAAAATCTCCATAGGCGAAGCTTTAAAGTTTTTTACAGGTTACATGTTTACAGTTACAGAGGAGGTCTAGTGCTAGAATTATTGCTCTCACTCTAATGCCCCGTACACACGGTCGGACTTTGTTCGGACATTCCGACAACAAAATCCTAGGATTTTTTCCGACGGATGTTGGCTCAAACTTGTCTTGCATACACACGGTCACACAAAGTTGTCGGAAAATCCGATCATTCTGAACGCAGTGACGTAAAACACGTACGTCGGGACTATAAACGGGGCAGTGGCCAATAGCTTTCATCTCTTTATTTATTCTGAGCATGCGTGGCACTTTGTTCGTGGGATTTGTGTACACACGATCGGAATTTCCGACAACGGATTTTGTTGTCGGAAAATTTTATATCCTGCTCTCAAACTTTGTGTGTCGGAAAATCCGATGGAAAATGTGTGATGGAGCCTACACACAGTCGGAATTTCCGACAACAAGGTCCTATCACACATTTTCCGTCGGAAAATCCGACCGTGTGTACGGGGCATTAGATTTGCGGTGTATGTAACCTGTGTGTATCTGGCTCTGATACTAGCCAGTGCCTCACCAGCCACTGACCTCAACCCACGTCCTTGCTACATGTATAGTAAGGGTATTATTCATTTTTAGTCAGAGCTGTACAGTTTGTTTTAATCTACAATCATCTCTTACCTGCATAGGCAGTTTTTTTGTAAAGGTGAACTATCCTTTTAAAGAGGTAAGAAAATTGGCAAAGAACATTATAAGCTTTGCCTTCTTTTTTCTTAAAGAAATGTAGGATGGACATACAAGTTATTAGGTTTTTTTTAGACCCAAGTCCACTGGATGTACTGTGTATGTTGATGTCAGCCACCCAGGATTATTATGATTTTAAATGTCAATAATAAAGTATTTCTAAAGCAAAACACAAAAAAATTAAAAATTGGAGAGACTAGGGTTCAAACCGGTGTCACTTTCTTTTCTTTTTGCCCCCCTATGTCTCATTAGGTAGCTTTCCCTACACTCCCTGTCCCATAAACTCAATAGGAAGTGAGAGGATATACACTTGTAAGACCAAGCCTTTTCTGGCACTTTTTGCTTACAAGTTTAAATCAGTATTTTTTGCTAGAAAAATACTTATATCCCCTAATAATATACATATATATATATATTTTAGCACAGACCATAGGGAATAAAATGGCGATCGTTTCAATTTTTATGTCATGTGATATTTGCGCAGCATTTTTTTAAATGCAATTTTTTGGGAAAAAATACAATTTATTGAATTTAAAAACAAAACACAATATATATCCCAAGTTTTTGCTAAAATATGAAAGATGATGTTACGTCGAGTAAACAGATACCTAACATGTCATGCTTTAAAATTGCGCACACTCATGGAATGGCGACAACCTACAGTACCTAAAAATCTCCAAAAGGCAATGCTTAAAAATTTTTTTTAACAGGTTACCTGTTTAGAGTTACAGAAGGGGTTCATGGAGATACCTCACATGTGTGGTATGAACACTGTTTACATATGCGTGTGCGACTTAAGTATGCGTTCGCTTCTCCTCGTAAACATTGAGGGATGGGGGCGCTTTAAAATAGTTTTTTCTTATTTATTTTATTTTTGCAGTCTTTTTAATTTTTTTTTTTTTTTTTAGCACATTTATTCCTATTACATGGAATGTTAACATCCCTTGTATTAGAAATAAGGATGACAGGTCCTCTTTATGGAGCGATTCTGCCCTAGACCGGAAGTAATGTCATGACGTCATTCTGGTCTTTCAAGGCCATAGAGGCAATCAGAGATGATCTAGTCTCTGTGACCAGCCGGCTGCACTGTTGGATCATTTCTCGGGCATGCCGATAAAAACAGAAAGCCCGAGAAACACCTGCGAGCAGCGGGAGGAGGGCGACGTCCCTTCCCGCCGCTTTGGAAAGCGATTCAGTGGCTTTCCTGAAAAAGCCAGCTGCCAGCTGAAAAAAAGATACCGGGGTTATGGCTGATAGGTTCAACCATAACCTTGGTAAACCAATTGCAAACCGCAACCTATATATACGTATTTTGGTCGACAAGTGGATATGTTTCCAATGTGAGGGAAATTGCCTCTTAGACAGTTATGGGAATAAGGCTTTGAATCAAGGGTGGAATCTCCACCATTCTGCCCCTGATTCCAAATCGTGCCAAATGCGATGCCATTACTTCTTAAAGTGATTGTAAACCTTTGTTTTGTTTTTTTTAATAACAAGCATATCGTACTTACCTCCACTGTGCAGTTCGTTTTGCACAGTGTGGCCACGAACCTCGTCTTCTGGGGTTCCCCGGCAGTGCTCGCTGCTCCTCTTTGCATCGGTAAACCCCCTGGGAGAAGCGATCTCGCTGGGGGTTGCCTTGCGGGCGCGTTCCCGAGTCCAGCATTTGCGTACATAGACACAGAATGCCGGACTCGGCCCCTCCCCTGGCGCCCGCATCATTGGATTTGATTGATAGCAGCGGGAGCCAATGGCTGCGCTGCTATCAATCTATCTAATCAAGAGCCGAGAACCCCGGGCAGAGAGGTACAGTGCGTCTCCGCTGAGGGAACGAATGGGCTATGGTAAGTAAATGGGGGGCTGGGGGGCCGGTCAGTGTCAGAAGTTTTGTTCACCTTAATGCAAAGAATGCATTAAGGTGAAAAAACACGAGGGTTTACAACCCCTTTAAATAACTTTCAATTAAATAAATAAATTGTACTGCAATTGCAGCAAAATTGCAATGCGCAAAGCTTGTTGCTCAAAAAGGAGCAGGGGCTTCTTTTGGGCGACATCGGCGCGCATTGCGAATTGCCTTGATTTCAGTGCTTTTTTTGCGGCAAAATCGCACCTCGATTGGGATATCATTAAAAAGTAATCGCATCGCAAATGCATCATGTGTTTTGCTGCAATTTAGAATCCCGGCGATATCGGTGTGAACGTTGCCTAAGTGTGCCTATTAAAAGATTTCCCCTCTATTCCTGTTCTGGTGGCAACTCAAAATTTTGGATTTAACCTTGCTTTCATTCCATTTAATATTGATATGCTCCAGTTTTGTGTGCTGTATGTTGTCATCCTTTCACTTAAAATGTAGCCATAGATTTTTTGAGGGACATATATTCTATATAAGGACAAACATTTAATTCCCTTTTACAAGGTTGAATAAAGACACCAGACCATGCAGTTCAACCTTTGTGCAATGCCGTATTTAGACCTTGGGGGGCTTGGGTCACTTCAAGTTGGGGGGGCCCCCTCAATGTACAAGTTAAATTATATGACAAAAAAAGTGAACTGAAATGAATGATGAAAAACCCCACGCCACCCCTTTGCATCGACACCCATACCTAGGAATACAACTTATAAAATAACTGATTTATGTTCAGCTAACATCCCTCCATTACTGAAACAGGTTACCGAATTGTTAACACGATGGTCCTCTATCTCCTTATCCTTGTTCTGTCCACCAGATGTCTTGCTGATTATTTGTACCTGTGTTGTTAAATTTACATGCAAAATGTGTAATTTACTTAAGACCATCATATGTGGTGTGCAGGCTCCATCTAGCGTTCCTTTTTGGTATTGCTGCAGTTCTGTTTATTGTTTTATTGTATGTGTAATTAAGGAAGTTGTCAGCAAGCAGGGCATTCTGGGTAGAATCTTAACAGGAAGTGAACCAGCCACCATTCTTTTCAACACATTGCAGGAAGCAAGACATGTCTTTCTCAATCTATCGTCATCACTCCTTAGAGAACTTAAAAAGTACGTTTTTATTATCTCATCTTGTACTGTATATCGTTGTTTATGCAATGTATGCTGAATTGTATGCAATATTATACATATTGTCTATTTCTGTTATTTTGTAGTTTCACCTGGCTTGTTCTAATAAAACTGAGATCAAAGAAATATGGTATCTGAAGTTATTAGGATAAAAAGGTTTAGCTATCTGTCCCAGAGACAGAACAATCCTTAATAGGCAAAATTAATGTAATCAAGGTGGCTATTTAACCCAGATTATTATACCTTTTTAGAGTCTTGTCCATTTAAGTACCCTCCCATTCTTACGACGTATTCAGCGTAGAAGTATCTCCTTTCTCTGGGGCACAGCTAAATCCCATACCTCTAAATCCACTCTTTGTCTTCCACAACAATGTGGAGGCTTAGGTCTCCTCAATATTTCTGCCTATTATCATGCAGCTCATCTTGCACATTTACCTAAATACCATGCAGTAAAGGAAGTTCCGCTATGGGTAGCAATTGAGTCTTTCGACTGTGACCCTATTTCAGTAGCAAATATGCTATGGTTTGTTTTGCTTGCGTCTATCTAGCAAGGTTACTCTGTGGTATAAGCAAGGAAGCTGAGATTTCTGCAGTGTGTAAATTGTGCTTTTACTATACAAAGATGCTGTACATACAAAACTATTACAATATTAGGAATACAATACAAGACTGACAGATATCAATAACAAGCAAAATGCCTAGCAAACTAAACAGCCTATGGTCTATAATAGTACAAATACACTTAAAGGTTACTTATCTTTCTGTTACTGTATGTTCGTGATCTCCATTGGCAACAAATCTCCTGGAGCATCAGGCAGTGTTCTTGTATCATGAGTGGTGGCTTCTGATCTTCAATGCATAATGGTCTGTGTGTGTGTGCCTACTCACCCCTTTTATGTGTCAGGCTGTTTACCATAATTACCAAACAACAGAAAACATGCCTGTTTACTGTAGCTGTAGAAACAATGGACTGTTGAAAACTGCATCTACGTACCCATTGTCTAATCAGGCCAAGACCTGACAGTAATCTAACACTCATTCTTTCAGTTTGAGAGCTGAAAAAACCCTCAAACAAGTAAATCTCTTTCTTGTGTACTGTAGCTATAAAGACAATAGCCTGTTAATTGAACTGTCAATTAAATACAACAATGATATCTACCCCCATTGTATAAAACAGCATTTGTTTGAGAAATCTACTCAAGCCAAAAAACTGACAGTAATCTGACCAACTCACTATTGTAATATTGTCCTATTTATCTTATGTCTGATTAATATAAAAAAAATCATATTTTTAACAAATGCAATACATTCCGCCCTAGATTTTTTTTTTCTCAGACTACACACAAAATCTGCATTACTAAACTCATTCTAAACATTAATTTCCTTGAATGCAACACCTCCCATTTCTGTCACAGAGAAGGTGTTTCAGTCTTTAACTAAAAAGTTCATTAGAAAGTCCATTCTAAAGTTCTTTAGAAACAAGTCCAGGCTTGTAATACATCAAAGGCCTTGCTCGCCACAGCTCTTGCGATCTTCCATCATTCTGTCCATCATGTAACCACTTTTCTCTGGTCTTCCTATGGATCAAATCGGAGACAGCCTGTGGAGTGGAAAACAAAGCGGATTATCTGTTCCTTCTAATAATACATAAACAGTAGATCCAGGCCCTCCAGCTAAAATCTCTCCTCTAAATGGCTTCTTGCCTGGATATCTGACCAACACTTTGCCACCTGCCTGTACCCACTTTGACCCTCCCAAAGAACATCAATAGGGAGGAGAGGAAATATACTGATATTTCCCAGAAGATCACTGCTGTTTATTTTGGAAGGTTTGCTGTTATGTAGCCTCACTTTCCACTCTTGCTGAGAAGTATCCACTAACCAGTCAGAGTCCCAGCCACTGTCTTGAAGCTCATCTGTCAATGCAAATGTAACTTCAAACTTTCCTGCCAGATTCCCTCTCATTCCTAGATAGGCTTCAGCTTCAGATACATCACTCTTGGTTTCTATGTCATGGGAAGCAGTAACATGGTATCTATTAAGCCCTGTTCTTTCAGGAACCTTACATAAATATTGAACACTGCACTCCAGCTGTGGAATCTGTGCCCCAGCCCCTACCATCCTCTCATATGGTGTGCTTTTGGCTATTGGCCTAGAATTTAACAACAGGACTGCCTGTGTGACGACCCGATCCCACCCCCTTAGTGTATGTGTGGGTGTAAGTTTGCGTATCTGGTCCTTCAATAGCCCGTTGTATCTTTCAATCAAACCAGCTGCCTGTGGATGGTATGGGATGTGGCACAACCAGTACACTCCAGAATATTTGGCCCACTGCTGTACTGTTGGTCCGGTGAAGTGTGAGCCATTATGGGACAACCATAAGCAACGACAAGTTTCTGGAGCAGTTGAAGCGTTGCGGCTTGATCTGCACGTTTGCAAGGATGAACAAGCATAAGTCCTGAATAGGTGTCCACTGCAGTGCAACAATATCTCAGTCCATTGTTTCCCCGGGGGAAGGGGACTGATGAAGTCAATCTGCCAGATCTCTGCAGGCCTCTCACCCCTCTTAATCGACCCGGTGGAGTACTTTTGCAATGGCCATTGTCGCACTTCACCACACACTGTACAGTTCCCTATTACAGTCTTTATCATTCCATGGATATAGGCAATCCTCTCTGCTGTGCCCATTCATATGTTGCTTTCTGCCCCAAATGTCCAGATTACTTGTGGGCCCAGTTGGCCAAGTTCATCAAGACAGGATCAATTGGCACAACTGCCTTCACTTTGACGATTTCATCTGCAACTCTGTTAAAATTCTCAAAGTCTGGGACTAGGGGCACATGTGCATCAACATGCCCCACTTTTATGGTGCGGGAGTGAGCTTCCTTCCAGATGTAGTCCCAGACTTCCTTGCCTCCCCACACCACCTTTCCATGAATCATCCATTCATTGGACTTCCACGTGGGCATCCAAGTTGTCAGTCCTTTAAAAACCGCCCAGCTGTCATTGTAGATAGTGACATGGGAAGAAGGATCCTCCTGAAGAGTCATCCCCACCGCTTTCAACTCTGCATACTGACTGGACCCTCCAATTTCGGTCTCCTTCAGGACTGTGTCTGTACTTGGGTTGTAGGCTGCTGCTGTCCATTTACATCCAGACGAGGTGACTATGGCTGAACCATCAGTGAACCACGCTGACTCCTTCATGTCTTCTGACAGAGACTCAAAGGGTGGAGCCTCTTGAATGGGGGATGACTGCAGCACAGGAATTTCTTCTTCTGGCCGGGTGCTGGTAAAAGTAACAAGCCCAGCCAACTGTTTTGAAATGTTTCAAACATCCCCAGCTGCAATACCCCCTCTTTCTTGAAGGTACCACTTCAATTTCATCAGTGTCTGGTTCTGGGCTACAGCTGCCCTAGTGGTCAGTCCATTATCTCTCACCCATCCTGCTATTGGCAATGCAGTATGGATGGTGACAGTGTCTTTTCCTGTAATGGTCTCTACATGTTGAAGTGCTGTGTAGGCCCCAAACAGGTACTTCTCTAGGGGCATGTATCTCTTCTGTGCCCCTGTCAGTTGTTTGGACCAAAATCCAATGGGTATTGCTCTCAGTCCTTTCTTTTCATTTGACTGCCACAGACTCCAAGATATGGTACCATTCTGCTCCACTACATCCAGCTGAAATGGTACTCCTTGTCTCATGGGTCCTAATCCCTGATGTTGAAAATAGCTTCTTTAGCAGCCAGGAATGCAGTCCGCTGCTCTGAACCCCATGAGAACTCAGTCTTTTTTCTGGTGACATTATATATAGGCCTCAGAATCAGTCCAAGATGTGGGATGAACGATCTCCAGAACCCCACAACTCCAATGAACTTCTGTGCCTTCTCTTTGGTAGTAGGGGGTGACAGAGCCTGGATAGTTTGCACAACTGTCTCTGGAATTTTCCTCTGCGGCCCAGTCTACATCATTCCCAGGAATTTCACTTCTGTGGCAGGTCCTTGGACTTTGTCTCTGTTGATAGCCCACCTTCTGTTCTCCATGTGATGTATCAGCAGGTGCAGTGCTTCAGTTACATCTTCTTTTGTTCCAGAGATCATGATGTCATCAATGTAGTGAAACACAGAGACTTTCAAATTCAGGGTACTTAAATCTCGGGCAATCAGTCCATGACAAATCATTGGAGAATGAACATAGTCTTCAGGAAGCACGGTGAAAGTGTACTGGCGGCCGTCCCACACTATAGCAAACTGGTCTTGACACTCTGGGTCTATCAGAATTGAAAAGAAAGCATTAGCCAGGTCTATCACAGCATGATATTCTCCTGCATCTTTAGCAATTTTCTCAACAATTGAGATCATATCTGGTACAGCTGACTTCAATGGAGGTGCCACTTTGTTTAGACCTCTGTAATCCACAGTCATTCTATATGTCCCATCAGGTTTCTTTACTGGAAACACCGGAGAGGAGAAAGGACTTACAGCAGGTCTAAGGATCCCTACTCTCAACAGTTCTTGAATAGTCTCCCCAATTTCTTTGTGGCCTCCAGGAAGTCTGTACTGCTTGAGACAGACTGGCTTCTCTGGTGGAGGAATGTAGACAGGGGTCCATTTCGCATGACCTCTGACCACAGCCTTCACCGCCCTAACCAGATACGCTTTATCAGGATACCCGAATGTGAATGTACCTCTTTCAGTCTGAATTGACTGACCTTGAAGTACATCCATCCCAAGAATATTTTCTGGTAACTCTGATACCAAAACATTTGTCATAAATCCTGATCCCTTGCCAATAGCCAATTTCACCCGTATCCTAACTGCTGGTATGGTTTGCCCTCCCAAACCTTCTACATAAATCAATTCTCCTTTGTGATGGGAAGGATTACCTTGCAAAAGTGTAACTTCAGCTCCGCTATCAACTAAAGCCATTACATGTGTAGGAGAAGATGACTTCCCCCACCATACAGTGACAGGTGCATATGGGCGTCGGTCTCCTGTTGTCACTGCCCTCACGGCTATTACAGGAGACTCACCTTCCCTTCATAAAGGATAAGGAACCTCTCAATCCCCTTTTCTGATTCTCTTTAATTCCTCCCCAGGATAAAGGGATTTGGGTTTGGGTTCATGTTTGGTTTTGGGAATTGGTTTGGGGCTAACAGGAGGGGTCTGTTCTGTTTTCTCTAAGTCCAGGCTGATGTTATCTTCACTAGGAGTAGTGTTTCTAACCCTGACAGTTTTCCCTACTAAATGTTTCCACCTCTTCAGCATTTCTGTAGTAGAAATCCCATCTATCTCATCTTTAGGTACTCCTGCCTTTAATAGGTCCACCCACATTTCTTTCCTAGAAATAACAAGCCTGGTTTTCTCTTCACCTCCTGTCTTCTCTACCCCATTCCTTTTCTTCTCTGTTCTTTTCTGCTTGTATTCTTCCTGTCTGGCCTTGACCTTATCTACTACCCTGACAGGTTTTGTTTTAGTCTCCTCTAGCTCCCCCAACTGTCTTCAAATGGTAGTGGCTTCATGAATCTTGCCGTTTAATCCCAGGCCTCCCAACAAGGACAATAATGGAGCCCTGAGATTAAATGGCGCAGACTTCATCAGCTTAGAGCGCAGAGCAGACGTAAAGGGTTCCATATCTGGACCCATCCATTCTGGAAACGTATTTAATCCAGTTATACAACCCATCTCACGTAACCTGTAAATACCCTCTCCCATTGCTCTCCATGAGTAGGTATTTTCCAGGTCAGTAGGACTAGCGTATACTCGGACTATTCCATCTCTCACGAGGTCTAACAGTGAAAAATTCACGCTAAACTCTCGGGCTTTTCGCATTGCCTGACGCAATTGTGGATCATGGGTTAATACTCCCATAGTCACTGCTTCCTTACCTGACAAAACAACACTGTCCGCCCCTTCATCCCATAAGCGTAAGAGCCAAATCACTAGGGGTTCCCCAGACCTTTGTTTGTATTGTTTTGCCAGCTCATGGAGTTCAGTTTGTGTAAACTCCCGTACTTCTTCAAATTCAACATCTCTGAGGTTGCGATAATGCACCTCCCCATCTGCCATATCCTATCATGTTGCCGTTTCCTATGCTTAGTAATGGGAGGTCTGGCATACTTTTTCTTTCCCACTAGCAGATCATCATGCGAAATATCAAACTCTATCTCCTCATCCTCACTATCATTTGAGGAGAGCACATCCTCACAATCCCAATTTTGGGATGTGACAATGGCACGTACCCTGGCTTTACTAACAGGTTTATGGTCCTTCCTTTTCCTTAAGGCATTAATTGATTTGGTCATGAGGGCTGCACACCGCTCTTGCAAATCATCAGCCCGACTAGCAGTTGAACGCACACACTCTGAAGCAACTGCTAGCTGGTCTTTTAATACCTTAACTTCTGCCTCTGCCTTCTCCCTTCTATGTGATTCAGTGTAAATAGCATTAAGGAAATACCAGCCCACTGTGGACACTGTCCTCTTCTCTTTTTTACTTAAATCCAACCCCTTAAGGCTAAAATCTACAAAATGATCTGAGACTTTATCACCCCAAGTCAGCTTCAAGGGAGAAGCATACTTCACAAATTCTTTAGCAAGAGGCTCCCACTCATTGTCTCTGGCCCAGATAGGTAAGCTGCACACTTCCTTCTGGCCACCAGAACCCTCTGCAGCCTTACTTTTCCTAAACAGCTTACGCAGCATTTTACCTAGCACAAGGTACACAACACACTACAGAAAAAACAGGTCTGCTTCAATTGAACTATAGCACAGATCCCAGGCGAGCCCCCAAATGTTTTGCTTGCGTCTATCTAGCAAGGTTACTCTGTGGTATAAGCAAGGAAGCTGAGATTTCTGCAGTGTGTAAATTGTGCTTTTACTATACAAAGATGCTGTACATACAAAACTATTACAATATTAGGAATACAATACAAGACTGACAGATATCAATAACAAGCAAAATGCCTAGCAAACTAAACAGCCTATGGTCTGGAAGAGGGAAAGGGAGGGGTAAAGGATTAGGTAAGATAAGGAAAGAAAAAAGGGGGAGAAAAGAAAAATGGAAAGAGACAAATAAACTTGGACCTAATTATAATGAATGGCTCAAAAATTGAAGCCTAAAATATATATAAAACTGTAAAAGATTAACTATATTGTCCACACATATTGACCATAATGTGGATGAGTGTACTTACGTAGATTTAACGATATTACACAAACAGTAGAGGCAGTGTTAACTGCAACAGGGTAAAATTGGACGAATAAACAGAAGGTAATTGGTGATCCTGACAATACCGAGTATCTAAAAAATGAACAGGTAACTATAATTGCTTGATAGTTATCAAAAGGAGCTAGAAGGATATTAAACTGCAGAAAGGGGTATATAATCTATATGTTGCCACTCACCAGAAAGAATTGCACATTGAGGTAGCTGAGATATACCAAAGGGACTATCAGGGTACTAGAAGCAGTCCATAGAAGCTAGTACAGCACTAGAGAGATTCCTGGGTAGGGAATCACTAGACAAAAAAGCCTCCAGCAGGGATATAAATTCCCAAAGCTTTAATAAAGGATTTTGAACAATAACTAGAGTGCTGATAATCCGGAAATATGTGAGTAAATCATAAACCTACTGGATACAAGGACAAACAAGGAAAGAAAGGACTCAGATTAGTAGGTGTAATGAGAATCATGGTAGAACAGTAGTAAGAAAGAGAAAGGATATCGCACTATACCTTAATGTCACCATGTAAGGGGGAACCCTTATTAGGCACAGCCGCTCGGGTAAAAACAGGCGTTGCAGATAATCAAATGAAGGACGCTGAATAGCGTCCTTAAATACACATGCCCCGCCTGTAGTCAACCAATCGGCGTAGCCGATGTGACGTCATCCAGACCGGCCTCTCATCACAAACTGCACATGAGCCCAACATAATTACGCCGGCGTCAAATATTTAATCCGGCTCTTGCCGGAAGAGAGGGGAGCAGCAGAAGCGAATAAAGACCCGGCAGAGGAACAGCGCCCTCTGTCTGGTTCAACATGCCCCAACACCCCACAGGAAATTTCAGAGTGTGGCGCTGGGCAGCCGCATAGTACTGGGATAATGGGCCCTACCCAGCAGTAACCAGACAGCATCCACCAGGGGGAGGGCAAATTAAATAGCCACGACAACACACAAGACACAGTGCACTTACAATATAACATCAGTAAAACAAACAAGATAATGTATATAAAAATACATAACATGGTATAATATTTATTGGTACCCACTATTAAAGTTGGCAAAACCAACATTGGTAGTAACAACATTAAGTGAAATTGCATATATGTCTGGACGGGCATATAGTTGCTAGAAAAAAGAAGAAAAAAGAAAAGGGAGCTCAAAAGGATGGGGAACTACCAGCTAGACCTGGATAGAATAAAATTCAAAAAAGGGAAACCTAGAAAGAGGGATGACCAAAGATCTAGCATAAAATCAGAAATCCACAGTAAGGGATGGTCACAAGAATGGTCTGTAGGTCTGAGCCTCATTAATCCCAGGGGCATGGATCGCATTAAGATGTTCTATCCAAGTTGTTTCCTTTTGGAGAATATATTTGTCCCATTCACCACCCCTGGGATCCTTGGGGACGACGGCTAGAGCAATGAAGGATACCAGGGACACATCAAATTTGTGATATAGATTTAAATGTCTGCTAATGGCAGTAATCATTTTACCGCCTACAGAATAATATACATGATCTTTGATTCGGGAACGAAAATGTCTGGCCGTCTTCCCCACGTAAAAGGCACCGCACTGACAGGACACGAGGTAGACTACCCCTTAGGTATCACAATTGGCATGAAATTTGGGAACAAAAGATTCCCCATTAGGAAGCACCAAGCGGGTACCTATATTGATCCAGGGACAAGAGTAACATTTGCCACATCAGGTCATGCCGTGATTGAGTTGTCTGGTATTAGAATTAACGGAGTAATGACTAGATGTCAACTTATCGTGCAGGGACCTTGCTCGTCTAAATATAATTTCTGGAGTGGGACTAATGTATTTTTTAAGAATGGGGACCTCCTGAAGTGTTGGCCAGTGGTTTGCTAGAATATTGCGCAGTTCTTTATGTTGTTGTGAATATCTAGTGCTATACTTGACAGTATGATTGTTTTTGTTTGTTTGGCTTTATATAATAGCGAATAATGTGATTGGCGTAGGGCTTTATTGAAGGCACTGCGAAGTAGAGTCTTACTATAGCCTCTTGCCCATAGTCGAATGCGAAGTGCATTGGCTTGGATTTTAAATTCATTCAAGTGAGTACAGTTACGGCTTAGTCTTAGATATTGGGCATATGGAATGCTCTTAATGAATGCTATAGGGTGGGCACTATCTGCACGTAGCAGGGTGTTACCTGCAGTTTCCTTCCTAAACAAGGTAGAGGCCAAACAGTTGTCTTGGTCTTAAAAGATTGTCAAGTCCAAAAAAGTAATTTGCTGGGGGTCACTAGAGACTGTAAATTTTAGATTAAATTGGTTCTGATTAATAGTCTCAACAAACGTGGCAAGCAAGGACAGGGTCCCTGTCCAGACAATAAACACGTCATCAATATAACGTAGCCAGCAAAGGGCATGATTGACGAGAGGGTGATTGACGAGAGGTGACAGGCATTCATCAGAGAAAAGGAAACGTTCCCATCCCCCAGGTATAGGTTGGCGTAGGCAGGTGCTTGAGTACAAAGCCTCAACATCCAAGGTCACGAGCAGGGCATCGGGAGGGACGACCATACCTTCAATGTGCTTAAAAAGGTCAAGTGTATCTCGAGTATAGGACGGCAATCCCCAAAAATGTGGCATAAGAATAGAGTCGACCAGTCAACTGGCATTTTCAGTCAGGGAACCAATCCCTGATACGATGGGTCAACCTGGGGGCATGGTTGGATGCTTATGTACTTTCAGTAAAGCATTAAAAGTGGCCTCCCTAGAATTACGTACCTTCAAGTAGTTATGTATGTCTTGGTCAATCAGGCCTTTCTGATGGGCAGAGCCAATGATAGAAAGATATTCATTCTTGAATTTAATAATAGAGGATACCGGTATCCGTGAGTACCATTGTTTGTTTCGTAAGATATTCATGACCATCTTCTCGTAGTTGGTTTTGGTCATGAGTACAATGTTCTCTCCTTTGTCGGCTGCCTTAATTTCAAGGTCAGGATGATCCTGTAAGTATCGTATAGCTCGTAGCTGGGAATGTGTCAAATTATTGGGTCTGAACGTAATAGTCATACGTTTGATGTCATTGACTGTGCCCACCAGAAAGACCCAAATATATGGATTCGCCATAAGATCTGGGAATCGTTGGGATTTCAACTTGAATTTATTTGTAGGGGGTATTGGCAGAGTAGAAGCGCCTGTAGAGGGCATCTGACTACTAGCCTTGTTTGACTGGTCACTTTAGTCAAGTAGAAGCATTAGATCATGGAGAGCTCGAAAGTCCTCCATGGTGAAATGCTTAACCTATTCGGAAATAAATTTATCTTGTTTTGATTGGAGATGATCCCTATCAAAAAGAAATTTGTACGTGAGGTTCCGTGAAAAGAGATAGACATCTTTAATGGCTTTGTATTTGTCAATGTTCATTGATGGGCAGAAACTGCGAGAAACTCAGAGCTTCAGGACATCCAGTTCTCGACCATCAAAAGAGTAAGGGGTCAGATTAATAATGTCAAGACCCGATTTTATCTCGGGAACTTTGTGGTTATGGGCAACTGAAAATTTGGCTGAGGGGTATTTGATTGAATATGTGAATCTAAGGTGCTCTGTTTATTAAACATTTAGAGTTGTGCTGTATACTCGTAAGGGGATTGTATACAAGTGATTGTGCATGATCAGCAGATGTCAAATGAGCATGATATCCCTGCTGGAGGCTTTTTTGCCTAGTGATTCCCTACCCAGGAATCTCTCTAGTGCTGTACTAGCTTCTAGGGACTCCTTCTAGTACCCCGACAGTCCCTTTGGTATATCAGCTACCTCAATGTGCGATTCTTTCTGGTGAGTGGCAACATATAGATTATATACCCCTTTCTGCAGTTTAATATCCTTCTAGCTCCTTTTGATAACTATCAAGTAATTATAGTTTTTTTTTTTCAATATCTTTTATTATTATTATTAAATTTAAGTACAAAAAAGTTCCAATACAGTTTAAGAACATACATTTCATCCCCCGAAAAACTTTCTTCTCTAGAACTAGATACAAATTACCTCAAAGCTTTTAGAACCCCTCCCCCCATCCCCTTACTATCATCTCCCCTCTCCTGCTCTGGAGCCAGCATTTAATGTCGCTTACATCTATCTCGGAACCAGCTCCTACCATCTCTGTGGACTTCAAAGTAAGCTTAAATAAGTGCCAATCCTTCCATTTTCTCTCAAATCCCGCCCAACCCTCCTCTCCACTAAATCTCAGGTATTCCAAATTATAAATATCATCTACTATATTACTCCAGTTCCTCAGCGTGGGCTTATCTGGATCTTGCCAATGTCTGGGAATTAAACTTTTGGCTGCGTTCAGGCATGAGGGGACCAGGGTTTTCAGATATTGGTTAACTGGTGTTTTCGTCCGGTGGAATAAACACTCCCACGGATCTTCTTGGACTTCCTCTTTTGTTATCTCTTTTATTTTCTGAATTATCTCCCTCCAAAATTGTCTAATTTTAGGACACGTCCACCAAATATGAGACATAGTTCCCCGTTCTCCGCACCCCCTCCAACAGCACTGCGAGGGCTGCATTTGAAACTTGTGGGCTTTATCTGGAGTTATATACCACCGTGCTAAACATTTAAAACGAATTTCTATCACATTGCTATCCTGTGACGTTACAAAAACCAAACTCATAATTTTTCTCATCTCTGACTCATTCACTTGTGACCCTAATTCCTCCTCCCACTTGCTGATGTATGGCGGCTTTCCCATCCCAGTTCCCTCTATTAGGATTTTATATAATACTGATATCCCCCTCCTTTTTTCTACCTCTGTACATAGTTTCTCCATCGGTAGCAGATTATCTGCTGACCTCACTGGTTGAGGGAGGGAATCAAAAAAATGTTTTAGATGGGAAAAACGCCATTCATCTATCACCATTATATATATATTATATGAAATATGAAATGTGCATAACCTTCCCCTTACCATCACATCTTTTAATTGTGCGTTTGGTTTTTTAATCCAATTTCCAAACTAACTATCAAGCAACAGTTACCTGTTCATTTTTTAGATACTCGGTGTTGTCAGGATCACCAATTACCTTCTGTTTATTCATCCAATTTTAACACTGTCTCTACTGTTTGTGTAATATCGTTAAATCTACGTAAGTACACTTATCCACATTATGGTCCATACGTGTGGATAATATAGTTAATCTTTTACGATTTTATACACAGTATATTTTAGGCTACAATTTTTGGGCCATTCATTATAATTAGGTCCAAGTTTATTCATTTGTCTCTTTCCATTTTTCTTTTCTCCCCCTTTTTTCTTTCCTTATCTTACCTAATACTTTACCCCTCCCCTCCCCCCCCCCCTTCCTGGTTTCTTTTCATTCGTCTACTTGTTTAATCTACGTTATTATATTTTTTATTTCATTTTTATTTCATTTTTTCACTCTTTTCTTATCACTTTCTCATTTTTTCCTCCCCCCCTCCTTTTCTCATTGTTGTTGCTATACCTTTCCTATATGCTGAAATTAGTATGTAAAAAAACTCCAAATAATATGTGTATATAATAAACTTGAACTATCCTAGTCATCATGTTACATACGCCCCCTTAGTTTACTGATTTTTGGTGCCTTACCCTTTTTATGTGACCGGTCAGCTTCCTTTCGTGAGGGTAACCCACAAGCACAGTGCCACATCAATATTTTAATGTTGTTTTGATGTTTACTATATATTTGTATATTTGATCTCATTGTATAGATCTTGTTTTTTTAGTAAAGTCTGTTGATGCTCCTGAAGAAGCACAAGACGCGTAACATATAGAGCCGAGGATATTATTATCATCATTATCTGTTACATAGCTTATTTTTGGAATTTAAACTTGACTATGGAATGAGTGGTCCTTCACCTCCAAGTTTTTTATGCTAATTTCCTATAGCTATGTACAGTATTAATTATTCAACCTTGTTATACTGATTTTTTCTAATGTCGATAATTTTGAATGTAGTTGCTATGTATAATAAACTTTTTATGTATTAATTACCCATGTGGTCTTGCCTAAAAAGTCCAAGCCTTCTACTCCAATTTTTCTACCTCTCTGCTGTGTTCAGCTTAGAGACTGACCCTGTTCACCTGTCTGCTTAAGTAATCTTCCCTCAAGCATGGCTCCACCCCAGCCTCTAACAGGGAACACTATATTAGCCTGTGCACTGCAGCCAATCCTTGCTGATCAATATTACTGTATGTGTTTGGCTTCCTGTGTGTATCTTGCTATGTGCTCTACGTATGATTCTGTTTACCGTCCTTGGCTTGTTCTTAACTATCCTTGTCCACTTCGAACCCTTACCTTTGGTGTGTTCTTTGACTACCCCTGTCTGCTCGTTGCCCCAACGTTTTGGCTTATCCCTTGACTATCCCTTGTTGTCCCTATCTGCTGCTTCCTCTCTATCCTCCAATAGCCTACCGTGAGCGTGAGTTGGGAGACCCTGGGTGCCGGGAACCTGGAGCTAGTTGCAGCGAAGTCCATCCCCACCACTAGGGGCTCTGGTGAACACCTGCTGGCTCTTTGACTCCGCGCCCTGGGGAATCTCATGCACTAGCTCCCAGTAGGATCCGTGTTGGTGCTCCAGAGGACCTGCTTTCCTGAACCACTCAGAGCTCCATCCGTGGCAGTCAGCCATAAGGTCCACTACCTTAGCGGTGCACTCCTGACCCCCAACGGCGTGCATCTATCACCTGGCCTCAGGTGACCTGACACCTTGTTCATGCTAAAATGGAAGCATTTGAGAGTGATCAGATCTGCAAATTTGAAAAACTTTGGTTACCTTGGGTTAAACATTGTTTACTGCCAGACTTTGATCACACTTTACTATTGCCATGGTAATAATACTTCATTTACACTTTCATTACCTTTCATTCAGTTAAACTCACACTACCTCTATCAAATGTATCCTTTACTGTATTTTTTCCTTATTCTTGACTCCTATCCTCTTACTCCTTTTTCATGACCCTTTCCCTTTTATCAGTTCTTATGTGCTAGGCTGTTTTCACACTGGGGCGGAGGGGCAGTTAGCGATAAAATGGCGCTAGTTTTGGCGGCGCTTTACTGCTGTTTAAGCGGCTATTTTTGGCCCCTAGAGGGGAGCTTTTAACCCCCAAGAAGAGGTTAAGAAGGGTTGCGGCGCGTGTTGCGTGTTGCGGCGCTTTGGAAGTACTTTTCAGGCGCTTTGGAAGTGCTGTCCATTCATTCCAATGGGCAGGGGCGATGTAGGAGCGCTGTATACAGCGCTCCTACACCACCCCAAAGAAGCTGCTTGCAGGACTTTTTTCCTATCCCACAAGCGCACCTCCCCAGTGTAAAAGCACTCAGGCTTTCACACTGGGGAGGCATGAGAGACAGTTTTCAGGCGCTTTACATGCAATATTTTTAGCGTTAAAATGCCTGAAAACCGCCTCAGTGTGAAATTAGCCTTACGCACATGGTTGTTCTCCAAACCCATTGAAATGTACTTTTGCTTTACTGATTTATTAATCACCTTGTTTTTAAACTAGACTGATAGTCAATTTATGACATTTGATCTTGACGGTCTATTTGATGCTTATATAGTGCGATATTGCATTTGAATTTTTATTTGTCTCTTTCTAATTGAAGTAATTAGTTTGTTATCCTTTGAATATGTACCACAATTCTTGTAAAATTCAGATTGTTCTCCCCCTATCCATGTGCCTGGCCCCCTAATCTACATGCAGGGCGCCGGACGCATGGATTCCAATGGGCTTTTTTGTTTTTTTGAAGACCGGTATTAGAGCCAGAGGCTCTAATAGGCTTCAAAAAAGGGTGGGCTCGGGGGAGGGGGGGGCAGAGCACTACGCACTAAGCCCACCTAGTTGTGTGACCATAGCGAATGAACATTTGCTATGGTCACTCTGATTCTCCTCACGGCCAATCAGGAAGCGGGTCCTGAGACCCATTTCCCAATTGGCTGAAAAGAGAAGCAATCCTATTGGCCTAGGAGGAGGGAGGAAAATGCACAGCCACTGAGGCGCCAAGAAGGAGATGCAGGGAAAGCCATTACCTGTCCCCGGAGGGAAGCGCTGCCCGCGCCATAGATGGCGTAAGTGCGGGGCTGGTAACTGACCTACTAACCGGGGGGCGCCCCCCAAAAAATATACCACCAGCCGCCACTGAACTTCTATATACAGTCTCTATATACAGCTTATCTTCTTCCTCCAGCACACACTTAGTTGCAGGGCCTAGTTGGAACACTGTGAGTACCTGACAGTCACTCAATCAAGTGAAAGCAATAGCCCATTATAGGCAGGAACCCAAGGCCCCTTAGGTGTGTAGTAGAATTTCAGTGTCCAGAATGCATTACTCCTGTGGCTACTGATCCCAGCACCACCTCTTCAGGCACTGCCAACCCTCCTGGCTGCAGCTGCCCCTGCTTGAATAGTAAAAAAATATGAAAGATTGAAATGTAAAACATCTGCCAGAAGCTCCCATCTCTTTCTTTGCCTAAGTCAGGCTTAATCACTCTGTATCCTGACACCCACACACTTTATTTATTTTTTTAATAATCAAACTATTTTTATTATTATTGCATTTTTATACAAAGAAAGTCCCTCTTATAAGTGTGTGTGTCCCATATTCCTGTATGTTGTGTTCAGTAAGAGGCCCATATAAGAATTTTTTGAAATTAGCGACATTACCCACTGAAACCACCAATTGTAGAAGGAAGTTCCACACCCTTACCGCTCTAACAGTAAAAAACCCCTTATGCAGTTTAAGGTTGAACAACTTTCCTTCCAACTTCATTGAGTGGCCACATGTCACTTTAATATCTCCTCCTAAGCGTCTCTTCTCCAGGAAGAATAACTTTAATGGTTGTAGTTGTTCCTCATAACTGAGACCCTTCAGTCCTCTTATTAGTTTTGTTCTTCTCTGGAATTTCTCCAGTTCCAGCACATCCCTTCTGAGGACTGGTGACCAGAACTGGAAGGCATACTCAAGGTCACATTGACATTGGTGATGAGGAAAATTGAAGAGATTGAATCTCCTTAAGGCCCTTCCACATGTGGCCTTCAGCTGCAGTACATCTCTCCTGGAGCTATAGTACGTCAGATGGGGAGAGGTGCATTATCCAGCCACACTGTAGGCATCCTGTCCTTCCCAAGCGCACTAAAGCTTGACTATTGGATAACAGATGTCTATTAAACATTACCCAACCATTATACTCCTATTCCCAATAATGAGACCACACCAGCTTCTGGAGTATAAAACAAAGGCCGTAGCAGCCTACTTTATTAACTTAACATAAAATTATTTATGGCAGGCTGCAACTAAATGGGGCTGAATGCTGTTCTGAATGGTAATGGCATTTTGAGCCCTGTCTGCTCAGGGACAAGGTTCTGGAATGCAGGTCTTCCAGAGCAAAGTTCCAGAGGGACATACTGCAGCTGAACAGCCCAGTGTTCAAGGGGCCTAACAAGGACACAGACAGCAAAAGAAAAAAAAACCTGCTCGGAGGGGGGGCATCTCGATGCTGAACAAATTGTTTGTTTACCCATCTGCAAAATTGCCTTATATGTTGGCGTGGAAGAGGGACTTAGGGGAGGAGATTGATTTGGGTGATTGGTGAAAGTGGTCTCCTCGTACATATAACAGTATCATGAACACAGCCCTGGCGGAGGGAGGATATAAGGTGCCTGACCGCCTCTCCAGAATGTACCAGGGAGCTTCCTCTCTGTGTTTTTCGGGGATGTGATCAACCTGGTACGATGTTTCACGTATGGTGGACCTGTACCAAGGTTCGCCGGTTTTGGATTAGAGTTCATTCCCTGATCTATTCTGTGACCATGGTGAATATAGTTAAAAATCCTAAATTGGTTCTTCTTAACGAACCTGTTGTTAATATTCCCAAACACTTTCATCCATGTTATTCTCACTTTAATCCATGTTATGCTTCTCGCGACGAAAATGGCTACAGCGACCGCTTGGAAGAAACCGGTGGTAGATTTAGCTGTTATGAAAAATAAACTGACATGGATCATGCTCAACGAAAAGCTAGTCAGTATTTTGCAGGATAAAACTGCTAAGTTTGACCGTGTTTGTGATCCGTGGATTAAGTATCTCCAACTTCCAGCTGACTGAGGGGTGTGGGCGGTGGAGGCGGGCGTTCAGACCGTCCTTTTCCTTTTGCTGTGTCTTATCCTTCTTCTCTTCTCTTCCTTCCCTTCATGCTTTTCTTTGTCTTTCTTCCTTTAATTTCTTCTTTTCTTTCTTGGATCCACATTTCACCCTTTTATCTGGTTGAGTTGCTATCACTTGGGGTTGCGTATTATGTTTACCCACAGCCCATTCCGGCATGGTAGGTGATAGTGAAGTCTGGTTCTAATGTTTTCCTTGTGGGGGAGGATTTCCGAGTGGGATGGCTGTTTGCTCCAAAAGACCCTTTTCTTTATGTTGAATTCCTACTTTACCTCGCATCCTCTTGGGGCGGGAGTAGCTGGTGGCATAATATTTGATTCCCCCTTTATACCTTTTTTTTGGATTTTTTTTTTTCAATAAACATATTGAGACGGAAAAAAAAAACTCCTAACAGTGGTTCCTAACCCTCACCACTCTATCAGAATCTGAAAGAAAAAAATGCCTTTTGCTATACTTTAGGCCCCATTCAAACGATGACATGTGACGGTAGGCATTGCACTGTTATACACACTGTGCAACACACATAGGGCAGCCTATTCATTTCAGTGGCCTGCTCTACATGCGTTAAACACATCAAAGTACCTCATGGAGCTTTTTGAGCATTGATGCATTAGTCACGTGTTTTTCCATGTGAAAAACTACATGCGTCCTTGGTGCATTTGGGGTGCCATTAACAATTTTCACTAATGCATGCAAAATCATTTGCATGAGTTTTGTGAACGTGTGCAAAGTTGCACGATTTTACGCTTGAAAAATGCATGTCAAGCTTGGAGTACCATTCATTGCTAATGACACCACAAAAACAGGGGCAGGGGAAAAAACGCACATCAAAATGCACAGTTATAAAAAAACGCACAGCTTTTGCAAAAAGGTGCTAGAACTACTTTTGTTGCATTTGTCATGCATAGGGAAGGCCATTGAAATGAATGGGCTGCCCTATCTGTGTGGAAACGTGCATATGTGTGGCGCAATTTAAAGTGTGAATGTTGAATGTGAATGTTGCCTTTAGGTTCAATTCCATAACAATTCTAGCAGTTCTAGAGTAAAATGCAGAATACAAAATCCCCCAAAAAATTGCTGTACAATTATACGACATACTCGCTATTTACTCCTACAGTAACACTATAATGTTGTTGATCAGATTTATTCTGTCGCCCCTTTGAATGAACTATGCATTAAAAATCTAACAGCTGTCCTCATACGGACTCAAGCATACTGCTGACTCAGAGGAAAACTATGGGTTCTTAAGAAGTGTTTATTAGGAAATGTTTTCCACGAGTCAGCAGGATTTCAACATTTTGCACTTTCTATGTGCTGTGACAACTACCTCCCAAGTTAAAGTAAATTTAGGCCCACAGTGTAACACAGAATATTTGTAATTTTTTAGAGTTTGTTTTGCAGAATCTTTGCTGCCCCTCTTCTCCCTTTGATGGGCATTTTTCAAACAGGTTGCAATTAAAGTAGAACTAAAGGCAAAAACTTTTTTTTTTTTTTTTTTTTTAGTTTTGAATAGAGTGGAGAGGAATTATAACACTTATCAGGTTTTTATTGCTGTCGGTGCCCCCGTTAGGGAGATTCACTCTCCTCTCTCATCGAAAGTGAAAGAAAATCCCAAATTTTGGGTTGTCACCATGATAGGAATAGATGGGAAATCTTCCACTGGGGACACTAGCATACCTCCCAACTTTTGAACTTCAGAATGAGGGACACTTGAGTAAGGAAGTAACCTTGCATAGCGCGCTGCGGCAAATGTGGGCGTGGTCAAACTTTTGACAGTGGGAGGAGCTTAATGGGCATCATTAAACAAAACTTGGGCTTCCTTGTAAATAAAAAATATGCTTTTATTATTGTTCCACAAGCAAGAGTCTCATGAATACATACAAACCCCAGCGCATTCATTAAAAAAAAGGATAAAAGAATGCAGTGTTTGGAGTGCATTACGTACAGAGTGCAGGGTTGTAGGATGAGCTATATACAGAGTGCAGGGTTCTGGCATGAGCTATGTACACAGTGCAGGGTTCTGGAATGAGCTATGTACAGAGTGCAGGGTTCTGGCATGAGCTATGTACAGAGTGCAGGGTTCTGGCATGAGCTATGTACAGAGTACAGGGTTCTGGCATGAGCTACGTACAGAGTGCAGGGTTCTGGGATGAGCTGTGTACAAAGTGCAGGGTACTAGGGTGAGCTATGTACAAAGTGAATGGTTCTGGGATGAGCTGCATGCAGAGTGCAGGGTTCTGGGGTGAGCTGCATGCAGAGTGCAGGGTTCTGGGGTGAGCTGCATGCAGAGTGCAGGGTTCTGGGGTGAGCTGTGTACAGAGTGCAGGGTTCTGGGATGAGCTATGTACAGAGTGCAGGGCTCTGGGATGAGCTGTGTACACAGTGCAGCTTTCTAGGATGAGCTATGTACAGAGTACAGGGCTCTGGGATGAGCTGTTTACAGAGTGCAGGGTTCTGGGATGAGCTGTGTAGAGAGTGCAGGGTTCTGGGATGAGCTGTTTACAGAGTGCAGGGTTCTGGGATGAGCTGTGTAGAGAGTGCAGGGTTCTGGGATGAGCTGTTTACAGAGTGCAGGGTTCTGGGATGAGCTGTATACAGAGTGCAGGTTTCTGGGATGAGCTGTGTACAGAGTGCAGGGTTCTGGGATGAGCTATATGCAGGGTTCTGGGATAAGCTATGTACAGAGTGCAGGGTTCTGGGATGAGCTGCACGCAGAGTGCAGGGTTCTGGGGTGAGCTGCATGCAGAGTGCAGAGTTCTGGGGTGAGCTGCATGCAGAGTGCAGGGTTCTGGAATGAGCTATGTACAGGGTGCAGGGTGTACAGAGTGCAGGGTTCTGGCATGAGCTGTGTACAGAGTGCAGGGTTCTGGGATGAGCTGTGTACAGAGTGCAGGGTTCTGGGATGAGCTGTGTACAGAGTGCAGGGTTCTGGGATGAGCTATGTACAGAGTACAGGGCTCTGGGATGAGCTATGTACAGAGTACAGGGCTCTGGGATGAGCTATGTACAGAGTACAGGGCTCTGGGATGAGCTATGTACAGAGTACAGGGCTCTGGGATGAGCTGTGTACAGAGTGCAGCATTCTGGGATGAGCTGTGTACAGAGTGCAGGGTTCTGGGATGAGCTGCTTACAGAGTGCAGGGTTCTGGGATGAGCTGTGTACAGAGTGCAGGTTTCTGGGATGAGCTGTGTACAGAGTGCAGGGTTCTGGGATGAGCTATGTACAGAGTACAGGGCTCTGGGATGAGCTGTGTACAGAGTGCAGCGTTCTGAGATGAGCTGTGTAGAGAGTGCAGCGTTCTGAGATGAGCTGTGTAGAGAGTGCAGGGATCTGGGATGAGCTGTTTACAGAGTGCAGGGTTCTGGGATGAGCTGTGTACAGAGTGCAGGGTTCTGGGATGAGCTGTGTAAAGAGTGCAGGGTTCTGGGATGAGCTGTGTAAAGAGTGAGGGGTTCTGGGGTGAGCTATGTACAGAGAGAAGGGTTCTGGGATGAGCTGCATGCAGAGTGCAGGGTTCTGGGGTGAGCTGCATGCAGAGTGCAGGGTTCTGAGGTGAGCTGCATACAGAGTGCAGGGTTCTGAGGTGAGCTGCAAGCAGAGTGCAGGGTTCTGAGGTGAGCTGCATGCAGAGTGCAGGGTTCTGGGGTGAGCTATGTACAGAGTGCAGGTTTCTGAGATGAGCTATGTACAGAGTGCAGGGTTCTGGAATGAGCTATGTACAGAGTGCAGGGTTCTGGGATGAGCTATGTAGAGAGTGTAGCGTTCTGGGATGAGCTATGTACAGAGTGCAGGGTTCTGGAATGAGCTATGTACAGAGTGCAGGGTTCTGGAATGAGCTATGTACAGATTGCAGGGTTCTGGGATGAACTGTGTACAGAGTGCAGGGTTCTGGGATGAGCTGTGTACAGAGTGCAGGGTTCTGGGATGAGCTATGTACAGAGTGCAGGGCTCTGTGACGAGCTGTGTAAAGAGTGCAGTGTTCTGGGATGAGCTGTGTACAGAGTGCAGTGTTCTGGGATGAGCTGTGTACAGAGTGCAGAGTTCTGGGATGAGCTGTGTAAAAAGTGCAGGATTCTGGGATAAGCTGTTTACAGAGTGCGGGGTCCTGGTATGAGCTGAGTGCAGGGTTCTGGGAGAAGCTGTGTACAAAGTGCAGGGTTCTGGGGTAAGCTATGTACAGAGTGAAGGGTTCTGGGATGAGCTGCATGCAGAGTGCAGGGTTCTGGGGTGAGCTGCATGCAGAGTGCAGGGTTCTGAGATAAGCTATGTACAGAGTGCAGGGTTCTGAGATGAGCTATGTACAGAGTGCAGGGTTCTGAGATGAGCTATGTACAGAGTGTAGGGTTCTGGGATGAGCTATGTACAGAGTGCAGGGTTCTGGAATGAGGTATGTACAGAGTGCAGGGTTCTGGAATGAGCTATGTACAGAGTGCAGGGTACTGGCATGAGCTGTGTACAGAGTGCAGGGTTCTGGCATGAGCTGTGTACAGAGTGCAGGGTTCTGGGATGAGCTGTGTACAGAGTGCAGGGTTCTGGGGTGACCTATGTACAGAGTGAAGGGTTCTGGGATGAGCTATGTACAGAGTGCAGGGTTCTGAGATGAGCTATGTACAGAGTGCAGGGTTCTGAGATGAGCTATGTACAGAGTGCAGGGTTCTGAGATGAGCTATGTACAGAGTGTAGGCTTCTGGGATGAGCTATGTACAGAGTGTATGGTTCTGGGATGAGCTATGTACAGAGTGCAGGGTTCTGGAATGAGCTACGTACAGAGTGCTGGGTACTGGGATGAGCTATGTACAGAGTGCAGGGTTCTGGCATGAGATGTGTAAAGAGTGCAGGGTTCTGGGTTGAGCTATGTACAGAGTTCAGGGTTCTGGAATGAGCTATATAAAGAGTGCATGGTTCTGGAATGAGCTATGTACAGATCGCAGGGTACTGGCATAAGCTGTGTACAGAGTGCAGGGTTCTGGGATGAGCTGTGTACAGAGTACAGTGCTCTGGGATGAGATGTGTACAGAGTGCAGCGTTCTTGGATGAGCTGTGTACAAAGTGCAGGGTTCTGGGATAAACTGTTTACAGAGTGCGGGGTTCTGGGATGAGCTGTGTACAGAGTGCAGGGTTCTGGGAGGAGCTGTGTACAGGGTGCAGGGTTCTGGGGTGAGCTATGAACAGAGTGAAGGGTTCTGGGATGAGCTGCATGCAGAGTGCAGGGTTCTGGGGTGAGCTGAATGCAGTGTGCAGGGTTCTGGGATGAGCTATGTACAGAGTGCAGGGTTCTGAGATGAGCTATGTACAGTGTGCAGGGTTCTGGGATGAGCTGTGTACAGAGTGCAGGGTTCTGGGATGAGCTGTGTACAGAGTGCAGGGTTCTGGGGTGACATATGTACAGAGTGAAGGGTTCTGGGATGAGCTATGTACAGAGTGCAGGGTTCTGAGATGAGCTATGTACAGAGTGCAGGGTTCTGAGATGAGCTATGTACAGAGTGCAGTCTTCTGGGATGAGCTATGTACAGAGTGTAGGGTTCTGGGATGAGCTATGTACAGAGTGCAGGGTTCTGGGATGAGCTGTTTACAGAGTGCAGGGTTCTGGGATGAGCTGTGTACAGAGTGCAGGGTTCTGGGATGAGCTGTGTAAAGAGTGCAGGGTTCTGGGATGAGCTGTGTAAAGAGTGCAGGGTTCTGGGATGAGCTGTGTAAAGAGTGCAGGGTTCTGGGGTGAGCTATGTACAGAGTGAAGGGTTCTGGGATGAGCTGCATGCAGAGTGCAGGGTTTTGGGGTGAGCTGCATGCAGAGTGCAGGGTTCTGAGGTGAGCTGCATGCAGAGTGCAGGGTTCTGAGGTGAGCTGCATGCAGAGTTCAGGGTTCTGAGGTGAGCTGCATGCAGAGTGCAGGGTTCTGGGGTGAGCTATGTACAGAGTGCAGGTTTCTGAGATGAGCTATGTACAGAGTGCAGGGTTCTGGAATGAGCTATGTACAGAGTGCAGGGTTCTGGGATGAGCTATGTAGAGAGTGTAGCGTTCTGGGATGAGCTATGTACAGAGTGCAGGGTTCTGGAATGAGCTATGTACAGAGTGCAGGGTTCTGGAATGAGCTATGTACAGATTGCAGGGTTCTGGGATGAACTGTGTACAGAGTGCAGGGTTCTGGGATGAGCTGTGTACAGAGTGCAGGGTTCTGGGATGAGCTATGTACAGAGTGCAGGGCTCTGTGACGAGCTGTGTAAAGAGTGCAGCGTTCTGGGATGAGCTGTGTACAGAGTGCAGGGTTCTGGGATGAGCTTTGTACAGAGTGCAGGTTTCTGGGGTGAACTATGTACAGAGTGAAGGGTTCTGAGATGATCAATGTACAGAGTGCAGGGTTCTGGGATGAGCTATGCACAGAGTGCAGGGTTCTGAGATGAGCTATGTACAGAGAGCAGGGTTCTGGAATGAGCTACGTACAGGGTGCAGGGTACTGGGATGAGCTATGTACAGAGTGCAGGGTTCTGGCATGAGCTGTGTAAAGAGTGCAGGGTTCTGGATTGAGCTATGTACAGAGTGCAGGGTTCTGTGATGAGCTGTGTACAGAGTACAGGGTTCTGGGATGAGCTATGTACAGAGTGCAGGGTTCTGGGATTGAGCTATGTACAGAGTGCAGGTTTCTGGGATGAGCTGTGTACAGAGTGCAGGGTTCTGTGATGAGCTGTGTACAGAGTGCAGGGTTCTGGGATGAGCTATGTACAGAGTTCATGGTTCTGGAATGAGCTATGTAAAGAGTGCATGTTTCTAGAATGAGCTATGTACAGATTGCAGGGTACTGGCATAAGCTGTGTACAGAGTGCAGGGTTCTGGAATGAGCTGTGTACAGAGTGCAGGGTTCTGGGATGAGCTGTGTACAGAGTACAGTGCTCTGGGATGAGCTGTGTACAGAGTGCAGCGTTCTGGGATGAGCTGTGTAAAAAGTGCAGGATTCTGGGATAAGCTGTTTACAGAGTGCGGGGTCCTGGTATGAGCTGAGTGCAGGGTTCTGGGAGAAGCTGTGTACAAAGTGCAGGGTTCTGGGGTAAGCTATGTACAGAGTGAAGGGTTCTGGGATGAGCTGCATGCAGAGTGCAGGGTTCTGGGGTGAGCTGCATGCAGAGTGCAGGGTTCTGAGGTGAGCTGCATGCAGAGTGCAGGGTTCTGAGGTGAGCTGCATGCAGAGTGCAGGGTTCTGAGGTGAGCTGCATGCAGAGTGCAGGGTTCTGAGGTGAGCTGCATGCAGAGTGCAGGGTTCTGGGGTGAGCTATGTACAGAGTGCAGGTTTCTGAGATGAGCTATGTACAGAGTGCAGGGTTCTGGAATGAGCTATGTACAGAGTGCAGGGTTCTGGAATGAGCTATGTACAGAGTGCAGGGTTCTGGGATGAGCTATGTAGAGAGTGTAGCGTTCTGGGATGAGCTATGTAGAGAGTGTAGCGTTCTGGGATGAGCTATGTACAGAGTGCAGGGTTCTGGAATGAGCTATGTACAGAGTGCAGGGTTCTGGAATGAGCTATGTACAGATTGCAGGGTTCTAGGATGAACTGTGTACAGAGTGCAGGGTTCTGGGATGAGCTGTGTACAGATTGCAGGGTTCTGGGATGAGCTATGTACAGAGTGCAGGGATCTGTGACGAGCTGTGTAAAGAGTGCAGCGTTCTGGGATGAGCTGTGTACAGAGTGCAGGGTTCTGGGATGAGCTTTGTACAGAGTGCAGGTTTCTGGGGTGAACTATGTACAGAGTGAAGGGTTCTGAGATGATCAATGTACAGAGTGCAGGGTTCTGGGATGAGCTATGCACAGAGTGCAGGGTTCTGAGATGAGCTATTTACAGAGAGCAGGGTTCTGGAATGAGCTACGTACAGGGTACTGGGATGAGCTATATACAGAGTGCAGGGTTCTGGCATGAGCTGTGTAAAGAGTGCAGGGTTCTGGATTGAGCTATGTACAGAGTGCAGGGTTCTGTGATGAGCTGTGTACAGAGTACAGGGTTCTGAGATGAGCTATGTACAGAGTGCAGGGTTCTGGGATTGAGCTATGTACAGAGTGCAGGTTTCTGGGATGAGCTGTGTACAGAGTGCAGGGTTCTGTGATGAGCTGTGTACAGAGTGCAGGGTTCTGGGATGAGCTATGTACAGAGTTCATGGTTCTGGAATGAGCTATGTAAAGAGTGCATGGTTCTGGAATGAGCTATGTACAGAGTGCAGGGTTCTGGAATGAGCTGTGTACAGAGTGCAGGGTTCTGGGATGAGCTGTGTACAGAGTACAGTGCTCTGGGATGAGCTGTGTACAGAGTGCAGCGTTCTGGGATGAGCTGTGTAATAAGTGCAGGATTCTGGGATAAGCTGTTTACAGAGTGCGGGGTCCTGGTATGAGCTGAGTGCAGGGTTCTGGGAGAAGCTGTGTACAAAGTGCAGGGTTCTGGGGTAAGCTATGAACAGAGTGAAGGGTTCTGGGATGAGCTGCATGCAGAGTGCAGGGTTCTGGGGTAAGCTGCATGCAGAGTGCAGGGTTCTGAGATAAGCTATGTACAGAGTGCAGGGTTCTGAGATGAGCTATGTACAGAGTGCAGGGTTCTGAGATGAGCTATGTACAGAGTGCAGGATTTTGGGATGAGCTATGTACAGAGTGTAGGGTTCTGGGATGAGCTATGTACAGAGTGCAGGGTTCTGGAATGAGGTATGTACAGAGTGCAGGGTTCTGGAATGAGCTATGTACAGAGTGCAGGGTACTGGCATGAGCTGTGTACAGAGTGCAGGGTTCTGGCATGAGCTGTGTACAGAGTGCAGGGTTCTGGGATGAGCTGTGTACAGAGTGCAGGTTTCTGGGATAAGCTATGTACAGTGTGCAGGGTTGTGGGATGAGCTATGTACAGAGTGCAGGGCTCTGGAATGAGCTGTGTACAGAGTGCAGCGTTCTGGGATGAGCTGTGTACAGAGTGCAGTGTTCTGGGATGAGCTGTGTACAGAGTGCAGGGTTCTGGGGTGACCTATGTACAGAGTGAAGGGTTCTGGGATGAGCTATGTACAGAGTGCAGGGTTCTGAGATGAGCTATGTACAGAGTGCAGGGTTCTGAAATGAGCTATGTACAGAGTGTAGGCTTCTGGGATGAGCTATGTACAGAGTGTAGGGTTCTGGGATGAGCTATGTACAGAGCGCAGGGTTCTGGAATGAGCTACGTACAGAGTGCTGGGTACTGGGATGAGCTATGTACAGAGTGCAGGGTTCTGGCATGAGATGTGTAAAGAGTGCAGGGTTCTGGGTTGAGCTATGTACAGAGTTCAGGGTTCTGGAATGAGCTATATAAAGAGAGCATGGTTCTGGAATGAGCTATGTACAGATCGCAGGGTACTGGCATAAGTTGTGTACAGAGTGCAGGGTTCTGGGATGAGCTGTGTACAGAGTGCAGGGTTCTGGGATGAGCTATGTACAGAGTACAGTGCTCTGGGATGAGATGTGTACAGAGTGCAGCGTTCTTGGATGAGCTGTGTACAAAGTGCAGGGTTCTGGGATAAACTGTTTACAGAGTGCGGGGTTCTGGGATGAGCTGTGTACAGAGTGCAGGGTTCTGGGAGGAGCTGTGTACAGGGTGCAGGGTTCTGGGGTGAGCTATGAACAGAGTGAAGGGTTCTGGGATGAGCTGCACGCAGAGTGCAGGGTTCTGGGGTGAGCTGAATGCAGTGTGCAGTGTGCAGGGTTTTGGGATGAGCTATGTACAGAGTGCAGGGTTCTGAGATGAGCTATGTACAGTGTGCAGGGTTCTGGGATGAGCTGTGTACAGAGTGCAGGGTTCTGGGATGAGCTGTGTACAGAGTGCAGGGTTCTGGGGTGACATATGTACAGAGTGAAGGGTTCTGGGATGAGCTATGTACAGAGTGCAGGGTTCTGAGATGAGCTATGTACAGAGTGCAGGGTCCTGAGATGAGCTATGCACAGAGTGCAGTCTTCTGGGATGAGCTATGTATAGAGTGTAGGGTTCTGGGATGAGCTATGTAGAGAGTGCAGGGTTCTGCAATGAGCTACGTACAGAGTGCAGGATACTAGGATGAGCTATGTACAGAGTGCAGGGTTGTGGCATGAGCTGTGTAAAGAGTGCAGTGTTCTGGGTTGAGCTATGTACAGAGTTCAGGGTACTGGGATGAGCTATGTACAGAGTGCAGGGTTCTGGGATGAGCTGCATGCAGAGTGCAGGGTTCTGGGTGAGCCGCATGCAGAGTGCAGGGTTCTGGGTGAGCTGCATGCAGAGTGCGGGGTTCTGGGTGAGCTGCATGCAGAGTGCAGGGTTCTGGGATGAGCTATGTACAGAGTGCTGGGTTCTGAGATGAGCTATGTACAGAGTGCAGGGCTCTGAGATGAGCTATGTACAGAGTGCATGGTTCTGAGATGAGCTTTGTTCAGTGCAGGGTTCTGGGATGAGCTATGTACAGAGTGCAGGGTTCTGGGATGAGCTGTGTACAGAGTGCAGGGTTCTGGGATGAGCTGTGTACAGAGTGCAGGGTTCTGGGTGATCTATATACAGAGTGCAGTGTTCTGGGATGAGCTGTGTACAGAGTGCAGGGTTCTGGGATGAGCTGTGTACAGAGTGCAGGGTTCTGGGTGATCTATATACAGAGTGAAGGGTTCTGGGATGAGCTGCATGCAGAGTGCAGGGTTCTGGGGTGAGCTGCATGCAGAGTGCAGGGTTCTGTGATGAGCTATGTACAGAGTGCAGGGTTCTGAGATGAGCTATGTACAGAGTGCAGGATTATGAGATGAGCTATGTACAGAGTGCAGGGTTCTGGGATGAGCTAAGTACAGAGTGTAGGGTTCTGGGATTGAGCTATGTACAGAGTGCAGGTTTCTGGGATGAGCTGTGTACAGAGTGCAGGGTTCTGTGATGAGCTGTGTACAGAGTGCAGGGTTCTGGGATGAGCTATGTACAGAGTTCATGGTTCTGGAATGAGCTATGTAAAGAGTGCATGGTTCTGGAATGAGCTATGTACAGATTGCAGGGGACTGGCATAAGCTGTGTACAGAGTGCAGGGTTCTGGAATGAGCTGTGTACAGAGTGCAGGGTTCTGGGATGAGCTGTGTACAGAGTACAGTGCTCTGGGATGAGCTGTGTACAGAGTGCAGCGTTCTGGGATGAGCTGTGTAAAAAGTGCAGGATTCTGGGATAAGCTGTTTACAGAGTGCGGGGTCCTGGTATGAGCTGAGTGCAGGGTTCTGGGAGAAGCTGTGTACAAAGTGCAGGGTTCTGGGGTAAGCTATGTACAGAGTGAAGGGTTCTGGGATGAGCTGCATGCAGAGTGCAGGGTTCTGGGGTAAGCTGCATGCAGAGTGCAGGGTTCTGAGATAAGCTATGTACAGAGTGCAGGGTTCTGAGATGAGCTATGTACAGAGTGCAGGGTTCTGAGATGAGCTATGTACAGAGTGCAGGATTTTGGGATGAGCTATGTACAGAGTGTAGGGTTCTGGGATGAGCTATGTACAGAGTGCAGGGTTCTGGAATGAGGTATGTACAGAGTGCAGGGTTCTGGGATGAGCTGTGTACAGAGTGCAGGGTTCTGGGGTGACATATGTACAGAGTGAAGGGTTCTGGGATGAGCTATGTACAGAGTGCAGGGTTCTGAGATGAGCTATGTACAGAGTGCAGGGTCCTGAGATGAGCTATGCACAGAGTGCAGTCTTCTGGGATGAGCTATGTATAGAGTGTAGGGTTCTGGGATGAGCTATGTAGAGAGTGCAGGGTTCTGCAATGAGCTACGTACAGAGTGCAGGATACTAGGATGAGCTATGTACAGAGTGCAGGGTTGTGGCATGAGCTGTGTAAAGAGTGCAGTGTTCTGGGTTGAGCTATGTACAGAGTTCAGGGTACTGGGATGAGCTATGTACAGAGTGCAGGGTTCTGGGATGAGCTGCATGCAGAGTGCAGGGTTCTGGGTGAGCCGCATGCAGAGTGCAGGGTTCTGGGTGAGCTGCATGCAGAGTGCGGGGTTCTGGGTGAGCTGCATGCAGAGTGCAGGGTTCTGGGATGAGCTATGTACAGAGTGCTGGGTTCTGAGATGAGCTATGTACAGAGTGCAGGGCTCTGAGATGAGCTATGTACAGAGTGCATGGTTCTGAGATGAGCTTTGTTCAGTGCAGGGTTCTGGGATGAGCTATGTACAGAGTGCAGGGTTCTGGGATGAGCTGTGTACAGAGTGCAGGGTTCTGGGATGAGCTGTGTACAGAGTGCAGGGTTCTGGGTGATCTATATACAGAGTGCAGTGTTCTGGGATGAGCTGTGTACAGAGTGCAGGGTTCTGGGATGAGCTGTGTACAGAGTGCAGGGTTCTGGGTGATCTATATACAGAGTGAAGGGTTCTGGGATGAGCTGCATGCAGAGTGCAGGGTTCTGGGGTGAGCTGCATGCAGAGTGCAGGGTTCTGTGATGAGCTATGTACAGAGTGCAGGGTTCTGAGATGAGCTATGTACAGAGTGCAGGATTATGAGATGAGCTATGTACAGAGTGCAGGGTTCTGGGATGAGCTAAGTACAGAGTGTAGGGTTCTGGGATTGAGCTATGTACAGAGTGCAGGTTTCTGGGATGAGCTGTGTACAGAGTGCAGGGTTCTGTGATGAGCTGTGTACAGAGTGCAGGGTTCTGGGATGAGCTATGTACAGAGTTCATGGTTCTGGAATGAGCTATGTAAAGAGTGCATGGTTCTGGAATGAGCTATGTACAGATTGCAGGGGACTGGCATAAGCTGTGTACAGAGTGCAGGGTTCTGGAATGAGCTGTGTACAGAGTGCAGGGTTCTGGGATGAGCTGTGTACAGAGTACAGTGCTCTGGGATGAGCTGTGTACAGAGTGCAGCGTTCTGGGATGAGCTGTGTAAAAAGTGCAGGATTCTGGGATAAGCTGTTTACAGAGTGCGGGGTCCTGGTATGAGCTGAGTGCAGGGTTCTGGGAGAAGCTGTGTACAAAGTGCAGGGTTCTGGGGTAAGCTATGTACAGAGTGAAGGGTTCTGGGATGAGCTGCATGCAGAGTGCAGGGTTCTGGGGTAAGCTGCATGCAGAGTGCAGGGTTCTGAGATAAGCTATGTACAGAGTGCAGGGTTCTGAGATGAGCTATGTACAGAGTGCAGGGTTCTGAGATGAGCTATGTACAGAGTGCAGGATTTTGGGATGAGCTATGTACAGAGTGTAGGGTTCTGGGATGAGCTATGTACAGAGTGCAGGGTTCTGGAATGAGGTATGTACAGAGTGCAGGGTTCTGGAATGAGCTATGTACAGAGTGCAGGGTACTGGCATGAGCTGTGTACAGAGTGCAGGGTTCTGGCATGAGCTGTGTACAGAGTGCAGGGTTCTGGGATGAGCTGTGTACAGAGTGCAGGTTTCTGGGATAAGCTATGTACAGTGTGCAGGGTTGTGGGATGAGCTATGTACAGAGTGCAGGGCTCTGGAATGAGCTGTGTACAGAGTGCAGCGTTCTGGGATGAGCTGTGTACAGAGTGCAGGGTTCTGGGATGAGCTGTGTACAGAGTGCAGGGTTCTGGGGTGACCTATGTACAGAGTGAAGGGTTCTGGGATGAGCTATGTACAGAGTGCAGGGTTCTGAGATGAGCTATGTACAGAGTGCAGGGTTCTGAGATGAGCTATGTACAGAGTGTAGGCTTCTGGGTTGAGCTATGTACAGAGTGTAGGGTTCTGGGATGAGCTATGTACAGAGCGCAGGGTTCTGGAATGAGCTACGTACAGAGTGCTGGGTACTGGGATGAGCTATGTACAGAGTGCAGGGTTCTGGCATGAGATGTGTAAAGAGTGCAGGGTTCTGGGTTGAGCTATGTACAGAGTTCAGGGTTCTGGAATGAGCTATATAAAGAGTGCATGGTTCTGGAATGAGCTATGTACAGATCGCAGGGTACTGGCATAAGTTGTGTACAGAGTGCAGGGTTCTGGGATGAGCTGTGTACAGAGTGCAGGGTTCTGGGATGAGCTATGTACAGAGTACAGTGCTCTGGGATGAGATGTGTACAGAGTGCAGCGTTCTTGGATGAGCTGTGTACAAAGTGCAGGGTTCTGGGATAAACTGTTTACAGAGTGTGGGGTTCTGGGATGAGCTGTGTACAGAGTGCAGGGTTCTGGGAGGAGCTGTGTACAGGGTGCAGGGTTCTGGGGTGAGCTATGAACAGAGTGAAGGGTTCTGGGATGAGCTGCACGCAGAGTGCAGGGTTCTGGGGTGAGCTGAATGCAGTGTGCAGTGTGCAGGGTTCTGGGATGAGCTATGTACAGAGTGCAGGGTTCTGAGATGAGCTATGTACAGTGTGCAGGGTTCTGGGATGAGCTGTGTACAGAGTGCAGGGTTCTGGGATGAGCTGTGTACAGAGTGCAGGGTTCTGGGATGAGCTGTGTACAGAGTGCAGGGTTCTGGGGTGACATATGTACAGAGTGAAGGGTTCTGGGATGAGCTATGTGCAGAGTGCAGGGTTCTGAGATGAGCTATGTACAGAGTGCAGGGTCCTGAGATGAGCTATGCACAGAGTGCAGTCTTCTGGGATGAGCTATGTATAGAGTGTAGGGTTCTGGGATGAGCTATGTAGAGAGTGCAGGGTTCTGCAATGAGCTACGTACAGAGTGCAGGATACTAGGATGAGCTATGTACAGAGTGCAGGGTTCTGGCATGAGCTGTGTAAAGAGTGCAGTGTTCTGGGTTGAGCTATGTACAGAGTTCAGGGTACTGGGATGAGCTATGTACAGAGTGCAGGGTTCTGGGATGAGCTGCATGCAGAGTGCAGGGTTCTGGGTGAGCCGCATGCAGAGTGCAGGGTTCTGGGTGAGCTGCATGCAGAGTGCGGGGTTCTGGGTGAGCTGCATGCAGAGTGCAGGGTTCTGGGATGAGCTATGTACAGAGTGCTGGGTTCTGAGATGAGCTATGTACAGAGTGCAGGGCTCTGAGATGAGCTATGTACAGAGTGCATGGTTCTGAGATGAGCTTTGTTCAGTGCAGGGTTCTGGGATGAGCTATGTACAGAGTGCAGGGTTCTGGGATGAGCTGTGTACAGAGTGCAGGGTTCTGGGATGAGCTGTGTACAGAGTGCAGGGTTCTGGGTGATCTATATACAGAGTGCAGTGTTCTGGGATGAGCTATATAAAGGGTGCAGGGTTCTGGGATGAGCTATATAAAGGGTGCAGGGTTCTGGGATGAGCTATATAAAGGGTGCAAGATTCTGGGTGAGCTTTATACAGGGTCCAGAGTTCTGAGATGAGCTATATACAGGGTTCTGTGATGAGCTATATACAGGTTGCAGGGTTCTGGGATGAGCTGTGTACAGAGTGCAGGGTTCTGGCATGAGCTGTGTAGAGAGTGCAGGGTTCTGGAATGAGCTATGTACAGAGTACAGGGTTCTCGGATGAGATGTGTACAGAGTGCAGTGTTCTGGGATGAGCTGTGTACAGAGTGCAGGGTTCTGGGATGAGCTGTGTACAGAGTGCAGGGTTCTGGGTGATCTATATACAGAGTGAAGGGTTCTGGGATGAGCTGCATGCAGAGTGCAGGGTTCTGGGGTGATCTGCATGCAGAGTGCAGGGTTCTGGGGTGAGCTGCATGCAGAGTGCAGGGTTCTGTGATGAGCTATGTACAGAGTGCAGGGTTCTGAGATGAGCTATGTACAGAGTGCAGGATTATGAGATGAGCTATGTACAGAGTGCAGGGTTCTGGGATGAGCTAAGTACAGAGTGTAGGGTTCTGGGATGAGCTATGTTTAGAGTGCAGAGTTCTGGAATGAGTTATGTTCAGAGTGCAGGGTTCTGAGATGAGCTATGTACAGAGTGCAGGTGTCAGGGACATGTCAGCAGTCGTCGGGTGAATCTGCGTGCACGCAGGTCCACAAGGAATGTTTCTAGGCGAATTCAGCTAAATTCCCCACCAGGGGGCGCCGGCACGCTCCCGCGTGTGCCCGTACGCGCGTTCACGGGTGCGCGCGCGCGCCCGTTCGCGCTAGCGCCATTTGGCGCCAAGGGGCCTTTAAAAGGGTGACAGGTGCTCATGTCAGGTGCTGTTCGTCTGCAGCTCTGCACCTGAAAGTTCCTGTATCTGCTTATCTGTTGTTTGATATTGACCCGGCTACGTCTGACCTCTCTCCAGTCTCCAATCCGACCTGGCTTGCCTGACCTTGCTTATTCTGTTACCTGTTGCCGAACTCCTGCCTGTCTGACTATCCTTGGATCATCCCTCCTGTTTATACCTGCCTGATCTCCTGCCAAAACGGACTGTCTGACCTCGTTTGCCTGTGTCCTGTGACGCTGCTTCCAGCCTGCTTGTTTTGCATCCAGCTGCTGTCATCGCATCTGTCCGCCTGCCCTCCGGCCTGCACCAGTTTACCTGCATCCGCAGTTCAGCCATCCCTGAGGGACATCCTTCCAGTTCCGGTGTCTGCTTCTGCTGGAATCTGCATCAGGCCCTCCTACCCACTGCGCTCAGGAGACCACTGTTCCCACTTCCAGTGGCTCCTGAACCAGCGTTTAAGAGAGGTCTCCTTCTACCAGTCAGGCTCAACTACCAGGTAGATTACAGTACGAACAGCCATGACTGAGCCTGCAGGAGAGACCTCTCCCATTAAGGAGATCTGTACGCACTTGGCAGCCCTCACCCAAGCAGTAAAGACTTTACAGGACAGCTATAACAGACTAGAGGGTCAAGTGTTAAACCTCAGTGGTCCCGGTGGTGTGGCTCCTGCTCCCGCAGCCGCTCCAGTACAGGCTGCTGCACCACCCTCCGTGGTCATGCTTCCACCGGAACCAAGAGTCCCTGTTCCTGAAAAGTTTTCTGGTGACCGAACCAAGTTTTTGGCTTTCCGCAGCGCTTGTCAACTTTACTTCGGCTTACAGCCACGGACTTTTTCCTTGGAAGTCACCAAGGTGGGATTTGTCATATCCCTCCTCCAGGGGGAAACCCAGACCTGGGCCCACCGCTTGCTTGAATCCAACGCTGTACAGATCCAGTCTTTACCCGCCTTCTTTGAAGCCATGGCCCAGATTTATGAGGACCCTCAGCGGGCTGCCACCGCTGAGGCAGCTTTGTTCGCGCTCCAGCAAGGCCGTAGGCCGGCCGAGGACTATGTCATGGACTTTCGACGCTGGAGCGCGGACACTCAATGGAACAACGCAGCCCTACGCCACCAGTTCCGCATGGGGCTATCTGAGGGTCTTAAGGATGAACTTGCCCGGGTGGGAATGCCTGACACCTTGGAGGAGCTTATTGCCATTACAATCCAAATTGACCGACGCCTTCGTGAGCGTCGGTCTGAACGATCCTATGTGGATGACCACAAGAGCCCCGCTGCCTGCCTCCCAGTATCTACCTTCTGTTGGGCCAAGTCCAGTCAACCAAACAACTGATGCCTCTGAACCTATGCAACTGGGTCTTATGCGTACTACTCTGACCCCTGAAGAACGGGCACGCAGACGCCAACTGAACCTTTGTCTCTATTGTGGCGGGACGGGCCACTATGTGAACAACTGCCCAGTAAAGATCCGTAAGTGTTTTCCTTCAACTCCAACCAGTTTATCCGCTTTAACAGCCAATGCCACTCAACTTGTCCTCCCTCTCCCATTACAGCTCCAGGGAAGAACAATTCAAGTCAACGCCATTGTTGATTCCGGGGCATGCAGCTGCTTTGTTGACTCTGTTTTTGCTACTCAACAAGATCTTCCTTTAAAGGATAAGACACATAGACTTTCAATTTTTCTGGCCGATGGATCCCATATAAAATTTGGACAGGTCTCTCAAGAAACCCTTCCTCTGTCTGCTACCTGCTCATCTCAGCACCGAGAAATCCTAGTCCTGGACGTTATCTCCTCACCACTTTTCCCAATCATTTTGGGTATGCCCTGGCTTCAAGCCCACAATTCTCTTGTTAACTGGGCCACGGGCGAGATCAAGTTTCAGTCACCCTATTGCCAAAGACATTGTCTACCTGAACCTGTCAATTCTGCTACTACCTTACTGTGTATGGACATTGACCCAGATCTGCTTCAAAATATACCAGAGGTCTATCAGGACTTTGCAGATGTATTCAGTAAGAAGGGAGCAGACTCTCTGCCACCCCATCGTCCCTATGACTGTCCAATTGAGCTGCTTCCTGGAGCTGAGATTCCTTTTGGGCGCATCTTTCCGCTATCCGAAAAGGAACAAGAGGCACTTAAGGTTTACATCAACGAAAATCTTGAAAAAGGCTTCATTCGACAGTCCACTTCACCAGCCGGGGCGGGAATATTTTTTGTCTCCAAGAAAGACCTTACGCTTCGCCCTTGTGTGGACTATCGGGAGCTAAACAAAATCACGGTCAAAAAACGTTACCCGTTGCCTCTAATACCTGAATTGTTTCAAAAATTAAGGTCCACCATCATCTTTACCAAATTGGATTTGAGAGGGGCCTACAATATGGTCCGCATTCGGGCCGGGGATGAATGGAAGACGGCCTTCCGGACCCGTTTCGGACACTATGAATATTTAGTCATGCCCTTCGGCCTTTGCAATGCTCCTGACACCTTTCAGCATCTGGTCAATGATGTGTTTAAGGATTTCCTGGACATCTTTCTAATTGTCTACTTGGACGATATTTTAATTTTCTCCAGTTCACTCGAGCAACATAGGGAACATGTCCATAAAGTCCTGGCCCGACTCCGCCTGCACAGATTATATGCCAAGGCGGAGAAGTGCGAATTTGAACAAAAGGAGATTCAGTTTCTGGGGTTAGTTATCTCCCCAACTGGCATCAAAATGGACCCTCAGAAAGTGTCTGCTGTGTTAGAATGGCCAGCACCCATGGACAAGAAGGGCGTACAACGCTTCATTGGATTTGCAAACTTTTACAGGAAGTTTATCAGGGGGTTCTCTGCCATCATCTCCCCCATTACACAGCTTACCAAGCAGAATCTTCGTTTCCACTGGAACCTGGAAGCTCAGGAGGCCTTTGAAGAGTTAAAGAGGCGTTTCACGTCGGCTCCGATTCTTAGCCATCCTGACCCATCTTTGCCCTTTATCCTAGAGGTTGATGCCTCCGAAGTAGCTGTGGGTGCTATTATCTCCCAACGACAAGGCAACAAGGACCTGATGCATCCTGTAGGGTTCTTCTCTAGGAAACTTTCGCCGGCTGAGCGGAACTACGATGTGGGGGACCGGGAGTTACTTGCTATCAAGACAGCCTTGGAAGAATGGAGATATTTGCTTGAAGGTGCAGTCCATCCAGTACTAATTTATACGGATCACAAGAATCTGGAATATTTAAGATCTGCTAAAAGACTAAAACCCAGACAGGCCCGTTGGGCTCTATTCTTTACACGGTTTTGCTTTCATATCACCTACCGGCCGGGATCCAAGAATGTAAAGCCAGACGCGCTGTCGCGCATGTTTGATAATCCTAAAGACTCTTCCGTACCTGACACTATTCTGCCGGCAAACAGTTTCCTTCTCCTTCAAACAGATCTTCTATCCATGATCCGAGAAGCATCCCCAGAACCTTCAAGTCTCCAGGGGGCCTCTTTAACACCTCGAGATGGACTATTATGGAGGGGAAGTCAAATTTTTGTACCAGAGAACGTCCGAGTCAAGGTGCTGACGCTTTTGCATGACCATCCACTTGCAGGACATTTTGGGGTCCGTAAGACCCTTGAGTTGGTGCAGCGCACCTTTTGGTGGCCTAACCTAAAGGAATTTTGCAGAAAATATGTTAACTCCTGCTCTGTCTGCATCCAGAATAAAACTCCCAGGAACAGAGCTTGGGGACTACTAAGACCATTGCCTATACCAGATAGGCCCTGGAGGATGATAGCAATGGACTTTATAGTTGAATTGCCATGTTCTGAGGGATGTTCGGCGATCCTTGTGGTCGTCGACCGGCTATCCAAAATGGCCCACTTTGTGCCCCTAAAGGGAACACCTTCTGCTGTGGAGACGGCCCGTGTGTTCATTAAGGAAATTGTCAGGTTACATGGGATCCCCGCAAATATAGTGTCTGATAGGGGGGTACAGTTTACTTCACGCTTTTGGAGAGCCCTTTGTGAAAATCTGAAAATTGAACTAGCTCTGTCCTCAGCATACCACCCCCAAACAAATGGGCAAACTGAAAGGACAAATCAGACTCTGGAACAATACATTAGGTGTTTTACATCTTTTGTGCAAGATGATTGGGTGTCCCTGCTGCCCCTAGCGGAATTCGCTTATAACAATGCCAGCCACTCTGCCACCGGTCAATCCCCTTTCTTTGCCAATTATGGGTTTCATGCATCTTTTTTACCAGATTTTCTTTCAGAATCCTCAGTTCCAGCGGTCCAGGACACAGTGCAGTTCCTCAATCATAATAACCGGATCTTGCAGGAAGCGGTATCCAAGGCGCAAGCGGACAATAAGAGGTTCTTTGATCAGAAAAGAAGAGGAGATCTAGACCTTCAGCTTGGCGACAAGGTATGGCTGTCTACCAATAATATTAGATTGACATGTCCTTCCAAGAAGCTTGCCCCTAAATTTATTGGGCCCTTCCCTGTGAAAAGGAAAATTAACGAGGTATCTTATGAATTATGCTTACATGACTCACTTAAGATACACCCTGTGTTTCACGTGTCACTCTTAAAGCCTGCTGTAGATGACCCTTTTCCTGATAGGGGCACCAGGGTCCCTGAACCAGTTCTGGTGGACGGCAATGAAGAGTATGAAGTGGAATCCATCCTTGACTGCAGAAAGAGGTCTGGGCAAGTACAGTTTTTAATTAAATGGAAGGGGTATGGTCCGGAAAACAACTCATGGGAACCTGACTGTAATATTCATGCCAAACGTTTGATTCATGCCTATTTCTCTGCCCATCCTGAAAAGAAAAGTCATCTGGGCATCCGGAGGCTGCCCGTTGGGAGGGGGCAATGTCAGGGACATGTCAGCAGTCGTCGGGTGAATCTGCGTGCTCGCAGGTCCACAAGGAATGTTTCTAGGCGAATTCAGCTAAATTCCCCACCAGGGGGCGCCGGCGCGCTCCCGCGTGTGCCCGTACGCGCGTTCGCGGGTGCGCGCGCCCGTTCGCGCTAGCGCCGTTTGGCGCCAAGGGGCCTTTAAAAGGGTGACAGGTGCTCATGTCAGGTGCTGTTCGTCTGCAGCTCTGCACCTGAAAGTTCCTGTATCTGCTTATCTGTTGTTTGCTATTGACCCGGCTACGTCTGACCTCTCTCCAGTCTCCAATCCGACCCGGCTTGCCTGACCTTGCTTATTCTGTTACCTGTTGCCGAACTCCTGCCTGTCTGACTATCCTTGGATCATCCCTCCTGTTTATACCTGCCTGATCTCCTGTCAAAACGGACTGTCTGACCTTGTTTGCCTGTGTCCTGTGACGCTGCTTCCAGCCTGCTTGTTTTGCATCCAGCTGCTGTCATCGAATCTGTCCGTCTGCCCTCCAGCCTGCACCAGTTTACCTGCATCCGCAGTTCAGCCATCCCTGAGGGACATCCTTCCAGTTCCGGTGTCTGCTTCTGCTGGAATCTGCATCAGGCCCTCCTACACACTGCGCTCAGGAGACCACTGTTCCCACTTCCAGCGGCTCCTGAACCAGCGTTTAAGAGAGGTCTCCTTCTACCAGTCAGGCTCAACTACCAGGTACATTACAGGAGGGTTCTGAGATGAGCTATGTACAGAGTGCAGGGTTCTGAGATGAGCTATGTACAGAGTGCAGGGTTCTGAGATGAGCTATGAACGGAGTGCAGGGTTCTGGGATGAGCTATGTAAAGAGTGTAGGGTTCTGGGATGAGCTATGTAAAGAGTGTAGGGTTCTGGGATGAGCTATGTAAAGAGTGCAGGGTTCTGGAATGAGCTATGTACAGAGTGCAGGGTTCTGGGATGAGCTATGTACAGAGTGCAGGGTTCTGGGATGAGCTATGTACGAGTGCACAGTTCTGAGATGAGCTATATACATGGTGCATGGTTCTGGGATGAGCTATATAAAGGGTGCAGGGTTCTGGGATGAGCTATATAAAGGGTGCAGGGTTCTGGGATGAGCTATATAAAGGGTGCAAGATTCTGGGTGAGCTTTATACAGGGTCCAGAGTTCTGAGATGAGCTATATACAGGGTTCTGTGATGAGCTATATACAGGTTGCAGGGTTCTGGGATGAGCTGTGTACAGAGTGCAGGGTTCTGGCATGAGCTGTGTAGAGAGTGCAGGGTTCTGGAATGAGCTATGTACAGAGTACAGGGTTCTCGGATGAGATGTGTACAGAGTGCAGTGTTCTGGGATGAGCTGTGTACAGAGTGCAGGGTTCTGGGATGAGCTGTGTACAGAGTGCAGGGTTCTGGGTGATCTATATACAGAGTGAAGGGTTCTGGGATGAGCTGCATGCAGAGTGCAGGGTTCTGGGGTGATCTGCATGCAGAGTGCAGGGTTCTGGGGTGAGCTGCATGCAGAGTGCAGGGTTCTGTGATGAGCTATGTACAGAGTGCAGGGTTCTGAGATGAGCTATGTACAGAGTGCAGGATTATGAGATGAGCTATGTACAGAGTGCAGGGTTCTGGGATGAGCTAAGTACAGAGTGTAAGGTTCTGGGATGAGCTATGTTTAGAGTGCAGAGTTCTGGAATGAGTTATGTTCAGAGTGCAGGGTTCTGAGATGAGCTATGTACAGAGTGCAGGTGTCAGGGACATGTCAGCAGTCGTCGGGTGAATCTGCGTGCACGCAGGTCCACAAGGAATGTTTCTAGGCGAATTCAGCTAAATTCCCCACCAGGGGGCGCCGGCACGCTCCCGCGTGTGCCCGTACGCGCGTTCACGGGTGCGCGCGCGCGCCCGTTCGCGCTAGCGCCATTTGGCGCCAAGGGGCCTTTAAAAGGGTGACAGGTGCTCATGTCAGGTGCTGTTCGTCTGCAGCTCTGCACCTGAAAGTTCCTGTATCTGCTTATCTGTTGTTTGATATTGACCCGGCTACGTCTGACCTCTCTCCAGTCTCCAATCCGACCTGGCTTGCCTGACCTTGCTTATTCTGTTACCTGTTGCCGAACTCCTGCCTGTCTGACTATCCTTGGATCATCCCTCCTGTTTATACCTGCCTGATCTCCTGCCAAAACGGACTGTCTGACCTCGTTTGCCTGTGTCCTGTGACGCTGCTTCCAGCCTGCTTGTTTTGCATCCAGCTGCTGTCATCGCATCTGTCCGCCTGCCCTCCGGCCTGCACCAGTTTACCTGCATCCGCAGTTCAGCCATCCCTGAGGGACATCCTTCCAGTTCCGGTGTCTGCTTCTGCTGGAATCTGCATCAGGCCCTCCTACCCACTGCGCTCAGGAGACCACTGTTCCCACTTCCAGTGGCTCCTGAACCAGCGTTTAAGAGAGGTCTCCTTCTACCAGTCAGGCTCAACTACCAGGTAGATTACAGTACGAACAGCCATGACTGAGCCTGCAGGAGAGACCTCTCCCATTAAGGAGATCTGTACGCACTTGGCAGCCCTCACCCAAGCAGTAAAGACTTTACAGGACAGCTATAACAGACTAGAGGGTCAAGTGTTAAACCTCAGTGGTCCCGGTGGTGTGGCTCCTGCTCCCGCAGCCGCTCCAGTACAGGCTGCTGCACCACCCTCCGTGGTCATGCTTCCACCGGAACCAAGAGTCCCTGTTCCTGAAAAGTTTTCTGGTGACCGAACCAAGTTTTTGGCTTTCCGCAGCGCTTGTCAACTTTACTTCGGCTTACAGCCACGGACTTTTTCCTTGGAAGTCACCAAGGTGGGATTTGTCATATCCCTCCTCCAGGGGGAAACCCAGACCTGGGCCCACCGCTTGCTTGAATCCAACGCTGTACAGATCCAGTCTTTACCCGCCTTCTTTGAAGCCATGGCCCAGATTTATGAGGACCCTCAGCGGGCTGCCACCGCTGAGGCAGCTTTGTTCGCGCTCCAGCAAGGACTATGTCATGGACTTTCGACGCTGGAGCGCGGACACTCAATGGAACAACGCAGCCCTACGCCACCAGTTCCGCATGGGGCTATCTGAGGGTCTTAAGGATGAACTTGCCCGGGTGGGAATGCCTGACACCTTGGAGGAGCTTATTGCCATTACAATCCATTACAATCCAAATTGACCGACGCCTTCGTGAGCGTCGGTCTGAACGATCCTATGTGGATGACCACAAGAGCCCCGCTGCCTGCCTCCCGGTATCTACCTTCTGCCGGGCCAAGTCCAGTCAACCAAACAACTGATGCCTCTGAACCTATGCAACTGGGTCTTATGCGTACTACTCTGACCCCTGAAGAACGGGCACGCAGACGCCAACTGAACCTTTGTCTCTATTGTGGCGGGACGGGCCACTATGTGAAAAACTGCCCAGTAAAGATCCGTAAGTGTTTTCCTTCAACTCCAACCAGTTTATCCGCTTTAACAGCCAATGCCACTCAACTTGTCCTCCCTCTCTCATTACAGCTCCAGGGAAGAACAATTCAAGTCAACGCCATTGTTGATTCCGGGGCATGCAGCTGCTTTGTTGACTCTGTTTTTGCTACTCAACAAGATCTTCCTTTAAAGGATAAGACACATAGACTTTCAATTTTTCTGGCCGATGGATCCCATATAAAATTTGGACAGGTCTCTCAAGAAACCCTTCCTCTGTCTGCTACCTGCTCATCTCAGCACCGAGAAATCCTAGTCCTGGACGTTATCTCCTCACCACTTTTCCCAATCATTTTGGGTATGCCCTGGCTTCAAGCCCACAATTCTCTTGTTAACTGGGCCACGGGCGAGATCAAGTTTCAGTCACCCTATTGCCAAAGACATTGTCTACCTGAACCTGTCAATTCTGCTACTACCTTACTGTGTATGGACATTGACCCAGATCTGCTTCAAAATATACCAGAGGTCTATCAGGACTTTGCAGATGTATTCAGTAAGAAGGGAGCAGACTCTCTGCCACCCCATCGTCCCTATGACTGTCCAATTGAGCTGCTTCCTGGAGCTGAGATTCCTTTTGGGCGCATCTTTCCGCTATCCGAAAAGGAACAAGAGGCACTTAAGGTTTACATCAACGAAAATCTTGAAAAAGGCTTCATTCGACAGTCCACTTCACCAGCCGGGGCGGGAATATTTTTTGTCTCCAAGAAAGACCTTACGCTTCGCCCTTGTGTGGACTATCGGGAGCTAAACAAAATCACGGTCAAAAAACGTTACCCGTTGCCTCTAATACCTGAACTGTTTCAAAAATTAAGGTCCACCATCATCTTTACCAAATTGGATTTGAGAGGGGCCTACAATATGGTCCGCATTCGGGCCGGGGATGAATGGAAGACGGCCTTCCGGACCCGTTTCGGACACTATGAATATTTAGTCATGCCCTTCGGCCTTTGCAATGCTCCTGACACCTTTCAGCTTCTGGTCAATGATGTGTTTAAGGATTTCCTGGACATCTTTCTAATTGTCTACTTGGACGATATTTTAATTTTCTCCAGTTCACTCGAGCAACATAGGGAACATGTCCGTAAAGTCCTGGCCCGACTCCGCCTGCACAGATTATATGCCAAGGCGGAGAAGTGCGAATTTGAACAAAAGGAGATTCAGTTTCTGGGGTTAGTTATCTCCCCAACTGGCATCAAAATGGACCCTCAGAAAGTGTCTGCTGTGTTAGAATGGCCAGCACCCATGGACAAGAAGGGCGTACAACGCTTCATTGGATTTGCAAACTTTTACAGGAAGTTTATCAGGGGGTTCTCTGCCATCATCTCCCCCATTACACAGCTTACCAAGCAGAATCTTTGTTTCCACTGGAACCTGGAAGCTCAGGAGGCCTTTGAAGAGTTAAAGAGGCGTTTCACGTCGGCTCCAATTCTTAGCCATCCTGACCCATCTTTGCCCTTTATCCTAGAGGTTGATGCCTCCGAAGTAGCTGTGGGTGCTATTATCTCCCAACGACAAGGCAACAAGGACCTGATGCATCCTGTAGGGTTCTTCTCTAGGAAACTTTCGCCGGCTGAACGGAACTACGATGTGGGGGACCGGGAGTTACTTGCTATCAAGACAGCCTTGGAAGAATGGAGATATTTGCTTGAAGGTGCAGTCCATCCAGTACTAATTTATACGGATCACAAGAATCTGGAATATTTAAGATCTGCTAAAAGACTAAAACCCAGACAGGCCCGTTGGGCTCTATTCTTTACACGGTTTTGCTTTCATATCACCTACCGGCCGGGATCCAAGAATGTAAAGCCAGACGCGCTGTCGCGCATGTTTGATAATCCTAAAGACTCTTCCGTACCTGACACTATTCTGCCGGCAAACAGTTTCCTTCTCCTTCAAACAGATCTTCTATCCATGATCCGAGAAGCATCCCCAGGACCTTCAAGTCTCCAGGGGGCCTCTTTAACACCTCGAGATGGACTATTATGGAGGGGAAGTCAAATTTTTGTACCAGAGAACGTCCGAGTCAAGGTGCTGACGCTTTTGCATGACCATCCAGTTGCAGGACCCGGCTTGCCTGACCTTGCTTATTCTGTTACCTGTTGCCGAACTCCTGCCTGTCTGACTATCCTTGGATCATCCCTCCTGTTTATACCTGCCTGATCTCCTGCCAAAACGGACTGTCTGACCTTGTTTGCCTGTGTCCTGTGACGCTGCTTCCAGCCTGCTTGTTTTGCATCCAGCTGCTGTCATCGAATCTGTCCGTCTGCCCTCCAGCCTGCACCAGTTTACCTGCATCCGCAGTTCAGCCATCCCTGAGGGACATCCTTCCAGTTCCGGTGTCTGCTTCTGCTGGAATCTGCATCAGGCCCTCCTACACACTGCGCTCAGGAGACCACTGTTCCCACTTCCAGCGGCTCCTGAACCAGCGTTTAAGAGAGGTCTCCTTCTACCAGTCAGGCTCAACTACCAGGTACATTACAGGAGGGTTCTGAGATGAGCTATGTACAGAGTGCAGGGTTCTGAGATGAGCTATGTACAGAGTGCAGGGTTCTGAGATGAGCTATGAACGGAGTGCAGGGTTCTGGGATGAGCTATGTAAAGAGTGTAGGGTTCTGGGATGAGCTATGTAAAGAGTGCAGGGTTCTGGAATGAGCTATGTACAGAGTGCAGGGTTCTGGAATGAGCTATGTACAGAGTGCAGGGTTCTGGGATGAGCTATGTACAGAGTGCAGGGTTCTGGGATGAGCTATGTACGAGTGCATGGTTCTGAGATGAGCTATATACATGGTGCATGGTTCTGGGATGAGCTATATAAAGGGTGCAGGGTTCTGGGATGAGCTATATAAAGGGTGCAAGATTCTGGGTGAGCTTTATACAGGGTCCAGAGTTCTGAGATGAGCTATATACAGGGTTCTGTGATGAGCTATATACAGGTTGCAGGGTTCTGGGATGAGTTATGTACAGAGTGCAGGGATCTGAAATGAGCTACGTACAGAGTGCAGAGTAATGGGATGAGCTATGTACAGAGTGCAGGGTTCTGGCATGAGCTGTGTACAGAGTGCAGGGTTCTGGCATGAGCTGTGAACAGAGTGCAGGGTTCTGGCATGAGCTGTGAACAGAGTGCAGGGTTCTGGCATGAGCTGTGAACAGAGCGCAGGGTTCTGGCATGAGCTGTGAACAGAGTGCAGGGTTCTGGGATGAGCTATGTACAGAGTGAAGGGTTCTGGGATGAGCTATGTACAGAGTGAAGGGTTCTGAGATGAGCTATGTTCAGAGTGCAGGGTTCTGAGATGAGCTTTATACAGAGTGTAGAGTTCTGGGATGAGCTATGTACAGAGTGCAGGGTTCTGGAATGAGATATGTACAGAGTGCACGGTTCTGGAATGAGCTATGTACAGAGTGCAGGTTACTGGCATGAGCTGTGTACAGAGTGCAGGGTTCTAGTGTGACCTGCGTACAGAGTGCAGGGCTCTGGGATGAGCTATGTACAGAGTACAGGGCTCTGGGATGAGCTGTGTACAGAGTGCTGCATTCTGGGATGAGCTGTGTACAGAGTGCAGCATTCTGGAATGTGCTGTTTACAGAGTGCAGGGTTCTGGGATGAGCTGCGTACAGAGTGCAGGGTTCTGGGATGAGCTGTGTACAGAGTGTAGGGTTCTGGGATGAGCTATGTACAGAGTGCAGGGTTCTGCAATGAGCTACGTACAGAGTGCAGGATACTAGGATGAGCTATGTACAGAGTGCAGGGTTCTGGCATGAGCTGTGTAAAGAATGCAGTGTTCTGGGTTGAGCTATGTACAGAGTTCAGGGTACTGGGATGAGCTATGTACAGAGTGCAGGGTTCTGGGATGAGCTGCATGCAGAGTGCAGGGTTCTGGGTGAGCCGCATGCAGAGTGCAGGGTTCTGGGTGAGCTGCATGCAGAGTGCAGGGTTCTGGGATGAGCTATGTACAGAGTGCTGGGTTCTGAGATGAACTATGTACAGAGTGCAGGGTTCTGAGATGAGCTATGTACAGAGTGCAGGGTTCTGAGATGAGCTATGTACAGAGTGCATGGTTCTGAGATGAGCTATGTTCAGTGCAGGGTTCTGGGATGAGCTATGTATAGAGTGCAAGATTCTGGAATGAGCTATGTACAGAGTGTATGGTTCTGGAATGAGCTATGCACAGAGTGCAGGGTATTGGCATAAGCTGTGTACAGAGTGTAGGGTTCTGGCATGAGCTGTGTACAGAGTGCAGGGTTCTGGGATGAGCTGTGTACAGAGTGCAGGGTTCTGGCATGAGCTGTGTAGAGAGTGCAGGGTTCTGGAATGAGCTATGTACAGAGTACAGGGCTCTCGGATGAGATGTGTACAGAGTGCAGTGTTCTGGGATGAGCTGTTTACAGAGTGCAGGGTTCTGGGATGAGCTGCATGCAGAGTGCCGGGTTTCGGTGGTGAGCTGCATGCAGAGTGCAGGGTTCTGGGGTGAGCTGCATGCAGAGTGCAGGGTTCTGGGGTGAGCTGCATGCAGAGTGCAGGGTTCTGTGATGAGTTATGTAGAGAGTGCAGGGTTCTGAGATGAGCTATGTACAGAGTGCAGGATTATGAGATGAGCTATGTACAGAGTGCAGGGTTCTGGGATGAGCTAAGTACAGAGTGTAGGGTTCTGGGATGAGCTATGTTCAGAGTGCAGAGTTCTGGAATGAGATATGTTCAGAGTGCAGAGTTCTGAGATGAGTTATGTTCAGAGTGCAGGGTTCTGAGATGAGCTATGTACAGAGTGCAGGGTTCTGAGATGAGCTATGTACAGAGTGCAGGGTTCTGAGATGAGGTATGTACAGAGTGCAGGGTTCTGAGATGAGCTATGAATGGAGTGCAGGGTTCTGGGATGAGCTATGTAAATAGTGTAGGGTTCTGGGATGAGCTATGTAAAGAGTGCAGGGTTCTGGAATGAGCTATGTACAGAGTGCAGGGTTCTGGAATGAGCTATGTACAGAGTGCAGGGTTCTGGGATGAGCTATGTACGAGTGCACGGTTCTGAGATGAGCTATATACATGGTGCATGGTTCTGGGATGAGCTATATAAAGGGTGCAGGGTTCTGGGATGAGCTATATAAAGGGTGCAGGGTTCTGGGATGAGCTATATAAAGGGTGCAGGATTCTGGGGTGAGCTTTATACAGGGTCCAGAGTTCTGAGATGAGCTATATACAAGGTTCTGTGATGAGCTATATACAGGTTGCAGGGTTCTGGGATGAGTTATGTACAGAGTGCAGGGATCTGGAATGAGCTACGTACAGAGTGCAGGGTAGTGGGATGAGCTATGTACAGAGTGCAGGGTTCTGGCATGAGCTGTGTACAGAGTGCAGGGTTCTGGCATGAGCTGTGTACAGAGTGCAGGGTTCTGGCATGAGCTGTGAACAGAGTGCAGGGTTCTGGCATGAGCTGTGAACAGAGTGCAGGGTTCTGGCATGAGCTGTGAACAGAGTGCAGGGTTCTGGGATGAGCTATGTACAGAGTGCAGGGTTCTGGGATGAGCTATGTACAGAGTGAAGGGTTCTGGGATGAGCTATGTACAGAGTGAAGGGTTCTGAGATGAGCTATGTTCAGAGTGCAGGGTTCTGAGATGAGCTTTATACAGAGTGTAGAGTTCTGGGATGAGCTATGTACAGAGTGCAGGGTTCTGGAATGAGATATGTACAGAGTGCATGGTTCTGGAATGAGCTATGTATAGAGTGCAGGTTACTGGCATGAGCTGTGTACAGAGTGCAGGGTTCTAGCGTGAGCTTCGTACAGAGTGCAGGGCTCTGGGATGAGCTATGTACAGAGTGCAGGGCTCTGGGATGAGCTGCGTACAGAGTGAAGGGTTCTGGGATGATCTATGTACAGAGTACAGGGCTCTGGGATGAGCTGTGTACAGAGTGCAGCATTCTGGGATGAGCTGTGTACAGAGTGCAGCATTCTGGAATGTGCTGTTTACAGAGTGCAGGGTTCTGGGATGAGCTATGTACAGAGTGCAGGGTTCTAAGATGAGCTATGTACAGAGTGCATGGTTCTGGGATGAGCTATGTACAGAGTGCAGGGTTCTAAGATGAGCTATGTACAGAGTGCAGGGTTCTGGGATGAACTATGTACAGAGTGCAGGGTTCTGGGATGAGATATGTACAGAGTGTAGGGTTCTGGAATGATCTATGTACAGAGTGCAGGGTTCTGGGATGAGATATGTACAGAGTGTAGGGTTCTGGCATGAGTTATGTACAGAGTGCAGGGTTCTGGCATGAGCTATGTACAGAGTGCAGGGTTCTGGGATGAGATATGCACAGAGTACAGGGTTCTGGAATGAGCTATATACAGAGTGCAGGGTTCTGGGCTGAGCTATGTACAGAGTGCAGGGTTCTGGGCTGAGCTGTGTACAGAGTGTAGGGTTCTGGGATGAGCTATGTAAAGAGTGCAGGGTTATGGAATGAGCTACGTACAGAGTGCAGGGTACTGGGATGAGCTGTGTACAGAGTGCAGGGTTCTGGTATGAGCTGTGTAAAGAGTGCAGGGTTCTGGGTTGAGCTATGTACAGAGTGTAGGGTTCTGGAATGAGCTATGTAAAGAGTGCAGGGTTCTGGGATGAGCTATGTACAGAGTGCAGGGTTCTGGGATGAGCTATGTACAGAGTGCAGGTTTCTGGGATGAGCTATGTACGAGTGCACGGTTCTGAGATGAGCTATATACATGGTGCAAGGTTCTGGGATGAGCTATATAAAGGGTGCAGGGTTCTGAGATTAGCTATATAAAGGGTGCAGGGTTCTGGGGTGAGCTTTATACAGGGTCCAAAGTTCTGAGATGAGCTATATACAGGGTTCTGTGATGAGCTATATACAGGGTACAGGGTTCTAGGATGAGCTATGTACAGAGTGCAGGGTTCTGGGATGAGCTATGTACAGAGTGCAGGGTTCTGGGATGAGCTATATAAAGGGTGCATGGTTCTGGGATGAGCTATATACAGGGACCAGGCTTCTGAGATAAGCTATATACAGGGTTCTGGGATGAAATATGCATAGAGTGCAGGGTACTGGAATAAGCTGTGTACAGAGTGCAGGGTTCTGGCATGAGCTGTGTACAGAGTGCAGGGTTCTGGGATGAGCTGTGTACAGAGTGCAGGGTTCTGGCATGAGCTGTGTACAGAGTGCAGGTTTCTGGCATGAGCTGTGTACAGAGTGCAGGGTTCTGGGATGAGCTGTGTACAGAGTGCAGGGTTCTGGGATGAGCTATATGCAGGGTTCTGGGATAAGCTATGTACAGAGTGCAGGGTTCTGGGATAAGCTATGTACAGAGTGCAGGGTTCTGGGATGAGCTGCATGCAGAGTGCAGGGTTCTGGGATGAGCTGCATGCAGAGTGCAGGGTTCTGGGATGAGCTGCATTCAGAGTGCAGGGTTCTGGGGTGAGCTGCATGCAGAGTGCAGTGTTCTGGAATGAGCTATATACAGGGTGCATGGTTCTGGAATGAGCTATGCACAGAGTGCAGGGTGTACAGAGTGCAGGGTTCTGGCATGAGCTGTGTACAGAGTGCAGGGTTCTGGGATGAGCTGTGTACAGAGTGCAGCGTTCTGGGATGAGCTGTGTACAGAGTGCAGCGTTCTGGGATGAGCTGTGTAGAGAGTGCATGGTTCTGGGATGAGCTGTTTACAGAGTGCAGGGTTCTGGGATGAGCTGAGTGCAGGGTTCTGGGAGGAGCTGTGTACAGACTGCAGGGTTCTGGGGTGAACTATGTACAGAGTGAAGGGTTCTGGGATGAGCTGCATGCAGAGTGCAGGGTTCTGGGGTGAGCTGCATGCAGAGTGCAAGGTTCTGAGTTAAGCTATGTACAGAGTGCAGGCTTCTGAGATGAGCTATGTACAGAGTGTAGCGTTCTGGGATGAGCTATGTACATAGTGCTGGAATGAGCTATGTACAGATTGCAGGGTTCTGGAATGAGCTATGTACAGAGTGCAGGGTACTGGCATGAGCTGTGTACAAAGTGCAGGGTTCTGGCATGAGCTGTGTACAGATTGTAGGGTTCTGGGATGAGCTCAACTGCAGAGATAAAACGATAATTCTCCCGCTCTACAAGACTCTGGTCCGGCCGCACCTGGAGTATGCTGTCCAGTTCTGGGCACCAGTCCTCAGGAGGGACGTACTGGAAATGGAGCGAGTACAAAGAAGGGCAACAAAGCTAATAAAGGGTCTGGAGGATCTTAGTTATGAGGAAAGGTTGCGAGCACTGAACTTATTCTCTCTGGAGAAGAGACGCTTGAGAGGGGATATGATTTCCATTTACAAATACTGTACTGGTGACCCCACAATAGGGATAAAACTTTTTCGCAGAAGAGAGTTTAATAAGACTCGTGGCCACTCATTACAATTAGAAGAAAAGAGGTTTAACCTTAAACTACGTAGAGGGTTCTTTACTGTTATGCCCCGTACACACGGTCGGATTTTCCGATGGAAAATGTGTGATAGGACCTTGTTGTCGGAAATTCCGACCGTGTGTGGGCTCCATCACACATTTTCCATCGGATTTTCTGACACACAAAGTTTGAGAGCAGGATATAAAATTTTCCGACAACAAAATCCGTTGTCGGAAATTCCGATCGTGTGTACACAAATCCGACGGACAAAGTGCCACGCATGCTCAGAATAAATAAAGAGATGAAAGCTATTGGCCCCTGCCCTGTTTATAGTCCCAACGTACGTGTTTTACGTCACCGCGTTCAGAATGATCGGATTTTCCGACAACTTTGTGTGACCGTGTGTATGCAAGACAAGTTTGAGCCAACATCCGTCTGAAAAAATCCTAGGATTTTGTTGTCGGAATGTCCGAACAAAGTCCGACCGTGTGTACGGGGCATAAGAGCGGCAAGGATGTGGAATTCCCTTCCACAGGCGGTGGTCTCAGCGGGGAGCATTGATAGCTTCAAGAAACTATTAGATAATCACCTGAATGACCGCAATATACAGGGATATGTAATGTAATACTGACACATAATCACACACATAGGTTGGACTTGATGGACTTGTGTCTTTTTTCAACCTTACCTACTATGTAACTATATGTAGCTGTGTACAGAGTGCAGGGTTCTGGGATGAGCTGTGTACAGAGTGCAGGGTTCTGGGATGAGCTATGTACAGAGTGCAGGGCTCTGTGACGAGCTGTGTAAAGAGTGCAGCGTTCTGGGATGAGCTGTGTACAGAGTGCAGGGTTCTGGGATGAGCTGTTTACAAAGGGCAGGGTTCTGGGATGAGCTGTGTACAGAGTGCAGGGTTCTGGGATGAGCTTTGTACAGAGTGCAGGTTTCTGAGGTGAGCTATGTACAGAGTGAAGGGTTCTGAGATGATCAATGTACAGAGTGCAGGGTTCTGGGATGAGCTATGTACAGAGTGCAGGGTTCTGGGATGAGCTATGTACAGAGTGCAGGGTTCTGAGATGAGCTATGTACAGAGAGCAGGGTTCTGGAATGAGCTAAGTACAGGGTGCAGGGTACTGGGATGAGCTATGTACAGAGTGCAGGGTTCTGGCATGAGCTGTGCAAAGAGTGCAGGGTTCTGAATTGAGCTATGTACAGAGTGCAGGGTTCTGTGATGAGCTGTGTACAGAGTACAGGGTTCTGGGATGAGCTATGTAAAGAGTGCAGGGTTCTGGGATTGAGCTATGTACAGATTGCAGGTTTCTGGGATGAGCTGTGTACAGAGTGCAGGGTTCTGGGATGAGCTATGTACAGAGTGAAGGGTTCTGGGATGAGCTGCATGCAGAGTGCAGGGTTCTAGGTTAAGCTGCATACAGAGTACAGGGTTCTGGGATGAGCTATGTACAGAGTTCATTGTTCTGGAATGAGCTATGTAAAGAGTGCATGGTTCTGGAATGAGCTATGTACAGATTGCAGGGTACTGGCATAAGCTGTGTACAGTGTGCAGGGTTCTGGCATGAGCTGTGTACAGAGTGCAGGGTTCTGGGATAAGCTGCGTACAGAGTGCAGGGTTCTGGGATGAGCTGTGTACAGAGTACAGTGCTCTGGGATGAGCTGTGTACAGAGTGCAGCGTTCTGGGATGAGCTGTGTAAAAAGTGCAGGGTTCTGGGATGAGCTGTTTACAGAGTGCGGGGTTCTGGGATGAGCTGAGTGCAGGGTTCTGGGAGGAGCTGTGTACAGAGTGCAGGGTTCTGGGGTGAGCTATGTACAGAGTGAAGGGTTCTGGGATGAGCTGCATGCAGAGTGCAGGGTTCTGGGGTGAGCTATGTACAGAGTGAAGGGTTCTGGGATGAGCTGCATGCAGAGTGCAGGGTTCTGGGGTGAGCTGCATGCAGAGTGCAGGGTTCTGAGATACGCTATGTACAGAGTGCAGGGTTCTGGGATGAGCTATGTACAGAGTGCAGGGCTCTGGAATGAGCTGTGTACAGAGTGCAGCGTTCTGGGATGAGCTGTGTACAGAGTGCAGGGTTCTGCGATGAGCTGTATACAGAGTGCAGGGTTCTGGGATGAGCTGTGTACAGAATGCAGGGTTCTGGGATGAGCTGTGTACAGAGTGCAAGGTTCTGGGGTGACCTATGTACAGAGTGAAGGGTTCTGGGATGAGCTATGTACCGAGTGCAGGGTTCTGAGATGAGCTATGTACAGAGTGCAGGGTTTTAAGATGAGCTATGTACAGAGTGCAGGCTTCTGGGATGAGCTATGTACAGAGTGTAGGGTTCTGGGATGAGCTATGTACAGAGTGCAGGGTTCTGGAATGAGCTACGTACAGAGTGCAGGGTACTGGGATGAGCTATTTACAGAGTGCAGGGTTCTGGCATGAGCTGTGTAAACAGTGCAGGGTTCTGGGTTGAGCTATGTACAGAGTTCAGGGTTCTGGAATGAGCTATGTAAAGAATGCATGGTTCTGGAATAAGCTATGTACAGATTGCAGGGTACTGGCAAAAGCTGTGTACAGAGTGCAGGGTTCTGGCATAAGCTGTGTACAGAGTGCAGGGTTCTGGGATGAGCTGTGTACAGAGTGCAGGGTTCTGGGATGAGCTGTGTACAGAGTACAGTGCTCTGGGATGAAATGTGTACAGAGTGCAGCGTTCTTGGATGAGCTGTGTACAAAGTGCAGGGTTCAGGGATAAGCTGTTTACAGAGTGCGGGGTTCTGGGATGAGCTGAGTGCAGGGTTCTGGGAGGAGCTGTGTACAGAGTGCAGGGTTTTGGGGTGAGCTATGTACAGAGTGAAGGGTTCTGGGATGAGCTGCATGCAGAGTGCAGGGTTCTGGGGTGAGCTATGTACAGAGTGAAGGGTTCTGGGATGAGCTGCATGCAGAGTGCAGGGTTCTGGGGTGAGCTATGTACAGAGTGAAGGGTTCTGGGATGAGCTGCATGCAGAGTGCAGGGTTCTGGGGTGAGCTGCATGCAGAGTGCAGGGTTCTGAGATACGCTATGTACAGAGTGCAGGGTTCTGGGATGAGCTATGTAGAGAGTGCAGGGTTCTGGGATGAGCTATGTACAGAGTGCAGGGTTCTGGGATGAGCTGTGTACAGAGTGCAGCGTTCTGGGATGAGCTGTGTACAGAGTGCAGGGTTCTGGGATGAGCTGTGTACAGAGTGCAGGGTTCTGGGATGAGCTGTGTACAGAATGCAGGGTTCTGGGATGAGCTGTGTACAGAGTGCAAGGTTCTGGGGTGACCTATGTACAGAGTGAAGGGTTCTGGGATGAGCTATGTACCGAGTGCAGGGTTCTGAGATGAGCTATGTACAGAGTGCAGGGTTTTAAGATGAGCTATGTACAGAGTACAGGCTTCTGGGATGAGCTATGTACAGAGTGTAGGGTTCTGGGATGAGCTATGTACAGAGTGCAGGGTTCTGGAATGAGCTACGTACAGAGTGCAGCGTTCTTGGATGAGCTGTGTACAAAGTGCAGGGTTCAGGGATAAGCTGTTTACAGAGTGCGGGGTTCTGGGATGAGCTGAGTGCAGGGTTCTGGGAGGAGCTGTGTACAGAGTGAAGGGTTCTGGGATGAGCTGCATGCAGAGTGCAGGGTTCTGGGGTGAGCTATGTACAGAGTGAAGGGTTCTGGGATGAGCTGCATGCAGAGTGCAGGGTTCTGGGGTGAGCTGCATGCAGAGTGCAGGGTTCTGAGATACGCTATGTACAGAGTGCAGGGTTCTGGGATTAGCGGTGTACAGAGTGCAGGGTTCTGGAATGAGGTATGTACAGAGTGCAGGGTTCTGGAATGAGCTATGTACAGACTGCAGGGTACTGGCATGAGCTGTGTACAGAGTGTAGGGTTCTGGCATGAGCTGTGTACAGAGTGCAGGGTTCTGGCATGAGCTGTGTACAGAGTGCAGGGTTCTGGCATGAGCTGTGTACAGAGTGCAGGTTTCTGGGATGATCTATGTACAGTGTGCAGGGTTGTGGGATGTGCTATGTACAGAGTGCAGGGCTCTGGAATGAGCTGTGTACAGAGTGCAGCGTTCTGGGATGAGCTGTGTACAGAGTGCAGGGTTCTGGGATGAGCTGTGTACAGAGTGCAGGGTTCTGGGATGAGCTGTGTACAGAATGCAGGGTTCTGGGATGAGCTGTGTACAGAGTGCAGGGTTCTGGGGTGACCTATGTACAGAGTGAAGGGTTCTGGGATGAGCTATGTACCGAGTGCAGGGTTCTGAGATGAGCTATGTACAGAGTGCAGGGTTTTAGGATGAGCTATGTACAGAGTGCAGGCTTCTGGGATGAGCTATGTACAGAGTGTAGGGTTCTGGGATGAGCTATGTACAGAGTGCAGGGTTCTGGAATGAGCTACGTACAGAGTGCAGGGTACTGGGATGAGCTATTTACAGAGTGCAGGGTTCTGGCATGAGCTGTGTAAACAGTGCAGGGTTCTGGGTTGAGCTATGTACAGAGTTCAGGGTTCTGGAATGAGCTATGTAAAGAGTGCATGGTTCTGGAATAAGCTATGTACAGATTGCAGGGTACTGGCAAAAGCTGTGTACAGAGTGCAGGGTTCTGGCATAAGCTGTGTACAGAGTGCAGGGTTCTGGGATGAGCTGTGTACAGAGTGCAGGGTTCTGGGATGAGCTGTGTACAGAGTACAGTGCTCTGGGATGATATGTGTACAGAGTGCAGCGTTCTTGGATGAGCTGTGTACAAAGTGCAGGGTTCTGGGATAAGCTGTTTACAGAGTGCGGGGTTCTGGGATGAGCTGAGTGCAGGGTTCTGGGAGGAGCTGTGTACAGAGTGCAGGGTTCTGGGGTGAGCTATGTACAGAGTGAAGGGTTCTGGGATGAGCTGCACGCAGAGTGCAGGGTTCTGGGGTGAGCTGCATGCAGAGTGAAGAGTTCTGACATAAGCTATGTACAGAATGCAGGGTTCTGGGATGAGCTATGTACAGAGTGTAGGGTTCTGGGATTAGCTATGTACAGAGTGCAGGGTTCTGGAATGAGGTATGTACAGAGTGCAGGGTTCTGGAATGAGCTATGTACAGACTGCAGGGTACTGGCATGAGCTGTGTACAGAGTGCAGGGTTCTGGCATGAGCTGTGTACAGAGTGCAGGGTTCTGGGATGAGCTGTGTACAGAGTGCAGGTTTCTGGGATGATCTATGTACAGTGTGCAGGGTTGTGGGATGAGCTATGTACAGAGTGCAGGGCTCTGGAATGAGCTGTGTACAGAGTGCAGCGTTCTGGGATGAGCTGTGTACAGAGTGCAGGTTCTGGGATGAGCTGTGTACAGAGTGCAGGGTTCTGGGGTGACCTATGTACAGAGTGAAGGGTTCTGGGATGAGCTATGTACCGAGTGCAGGGTTCTGAGATGAGCTATGTACAGAGTGCAGGGTTCTGAGATGAGCTATGTACAGAGTGCAGGCTTCTGGGATGAGCTATGTACAGAGTGTAGGGTTCTGGGATGGGCTATGTACAGAGTGCAGGGTTCTGGAATGAGCTACGTACAGAGTACAGGGTACTGGGATGAGCTATGTACAGAGTGCAGGGTTCTGGCATGAGCTGTGTAAACAGTGCAGGGTTCTGGGTTGAGCTATGTACAGAGTTCAGGGTTCTGGAATGAGCTATGTAAAGAGTGCATGGTTCTGGAATGAGCTATGTACAGATTGCAGGGTACTAGCAAAAGCTGTGTACAGAGTGCAGGGTTCTGGCATAAGCTGTGTACAGAGTGCAGGGTTCTGGGAGGAGCTGTGTACAGAGTGCAGGGTTCTGGGAGGAGCTGTGTACAGAGTGCAGGGTTCTGGGGTGAGCTATGTACAGAGTGAAGGGTTCTGGGATGAGCTGCACGCAGAATGCAGGGTTCTGGGGTGAGCTGCATGCAGAGTGCAGGGTTCTGACATAAGCTATGTACAGAGTGCAGGGTTCTGAGATGAGCTATGTACAGAGTGCAGGGTTCTGAGATGAGCTATGTACAGAGTGCAGGGTTCTGGGATGAGCTATGTACAGAGTGCAGGGTTCTGGGATGAGCTATATACAGAGTGTAGGGTTCTGTAATGAGCTATGTACAGATTGCAGGGTACTGGCATAAGCTATGTACAGAGTGATGGGTTCTGGGATGAGCTGAGTGCAGGGTTCTAGGTTAAGCTGCATGCAGAGTACAGGGTTCTGGGATGAGCTATGTACAGAGTTCATTGTTCTGGAATGAGCTATGTAAAGAGTGCATGGTTCTGGAATGAGCTATGTATAGATTGCAGGGTACTGGCATAAGCTGTGTACAGAGTGCAGGGTTCTGGGATAAGCTGCGTACAGAGTGCAGGGTTCTGGGATGAGCTGTGTACAGAGTACAGTGCTCTGGGATGAGCTGTGTACAGAGTACAGTGCTCTGGGATGAGCTGTGTACAGAGTGCAGCGTTCTGGGATGAGCTGTGTAAAAAGTGCAGGATTCTGGGATGAGCTGTTTACAGAGTGCGGGGTTCTGGGATGAGCTGAGTGCAGGGTTCTGGGAGGAGCTGTGTACAGAGTGCAGGGTTCTGGGGTGAGCTATGTACAGAGTGAAGGGTTCTGGGATGAGCTGCATGCAGAGTGCAGGGTTCTGGGGTGAGCTATGTACAGAGTGAAGGGTTCTGGGATGAGCTGCATGCAGAGTGCAGGGTTCTGGGGTGAGCTGCATGCAGAGTGCAGGGTTCTGAGATACGCTATGTACAGAGTGCAGGGTTCTGGGATGAGCTATGTACAGAGTGCAGGGTTCTGGGGTGAGCTGCATGCAGAGTGCAGGGTTCTGAGATACGCTATGTACAGAGTGCAGGATTCTGGGATGAGCTATGTACAGAGTGCATGGCTCTGGAATGAGTTGTGTACAGAGTGCAGCGTTCTGGGATGAGCTGTGTACAGAGTGCAGGGTTCTGGGATGAGCTGTGTACAGAGTGCAGGGTTCTGGGATGAGCTGTGTACAGAATGCAGGGTTCTGGGATGAGCTGTGTACAGAGTGCAAGGTTCTGGGGTGACCTATGTACAGAGTGAAGGGTTCTGGGATGAGGTATGTACCGAGTGCAGGGTTCTGAGATGAGCTATGTACAGAGTGCAGGGTTTTAAGATGAGCTATGTACAGAGTGCAGGCTTCTGGGATGAGCTATGTACAGAGTGTAGGGTTCTGGGATGAGCTATGTACAGAGTGTAGGGTTCTGGGATGAGCTATGTACAGAGTGCAGGGTTCTGGAATGAGCTACGTACAGAGTGCAGGGTACTGGCAAAAGCTGTGTACAGAGTGCAGGGTTCTGGCATAAGATGTGTACAGAGTGCAGGGTTCTGGGATGAGCTGTGTACAGAGTGCAGGGTTCTGGGATGAGCTGTGTACAGAGTACAGTGCTCTGGGATGAGATGTGTACAGAGTGCAGCGTTCTTGGATGAGCTGTGTACAAAGTGCAGGGTTCAGGGATAAGCTGTTTACAGAGTGCGGGGTTCTGGGATGAGCTGAGTGTAGGGTTCTGGGAGGAGCTGTGTACAGAGTACAGGGTTCTGGGGTGAGCTATGTACAGAGTGAAGGTTTCTGGGATGAGCTCCCAACAGAGTGCAGGGTTCTGGGGTGAGCTATGTACAGAGTGAAGAGTTCTGGGATGAGCTGCATGCAGAGTGCAGGGTTCTGGGGTGAGATGCATGCAGAGTGCAGGGTTCTGGGATAAGCTATGTACAGAGTGCAGGGTTCTGGGATTAGCTGTGTACAGAGTGCAGGGTTCTGGAATGAGGTATGTACAGAGTGCAGGGTTCTGGGATTAGCTGTGTACAGAGTGCAGGGTTCTGGAATGAGGTATGTACAGAGTGCAGGGTTCTGGAATGAGCTATGTACAGACTGCAGGGTTCTGGAATGAGCTATGTACAGACTGCAGGGTACTGGCATGAGCTGTGTACAGAGTGTAGGGTTCTGGCATGAGCTATGTACCGAGTGCAGGGTTCTGAGATGAGCTATGTACAGAGTGCAGGGTTTTAAGATGAGCTATGTACAGAGTGCAGGCTTCTGGGATGAGCTATGTACAGAGTGTAGGGTTCTGGGATGAGCTATGTACAGAGTGCAGGGTTCTGGAATGAGCTACGTACAGAGTGCAGGGTACTGGGATGAGCTATTTACAGAGTGCAGGGTTCTGGCATGAGTTGTGTAAACAGTGCAGGGTTCTGGGTTGAGCTATGTACAGAGTTCAGGGTTCTGGAATGAGCTGTGTACAGAGTACAGTGCTCTGGGATGAGCTGTGTACAGAGTGCAGCGTTCTGGGATGAGCTGAGTAAAAAGTGCAGGGTTCTGGGATAAGTTGTTTACAGAGTGTGGGGTTCTGGGATGAGCTGAGTGCAGGGTTCTGGGAGGAGCTGTGTACAGAGTGCAGGGTTCTGGGGTGAGCTATGTACAGAGTCAAGGGTTATGGGATGAGCTGCATGCAGAGTGCAGGGTTCTAAGATAAGCTATGTACAGAGTGCAGAGTTCTGGAATGAGGTATGTACAGAGTGCAGGGTTCTGGAATGAGCTATGTACAGAGTGTAGGGTTCTGGGATGAGCTGTGTACAGAGTGCAGGGTTCTGGGATGAGCTGTTTACAAAGGGCAGGGTTCTGGGATGAGCTGTGTACAGAGTGCAGGGTTCTGGGATGAGCTTTGTACAGAGTGCAGGTTTCTGAGGTGAGCTATGTACAGAGTGAAGGGTTCTGAGATGATCAATGTACAGAGTGCAGGGTTCTGGGATGAGCTATGTACAGAGTGCAGGGTTCTGGGATGAGCTATGTACAGAGAGCAGGGTTCTGGAATGAGCTAAGTACAGGGTGCAGGGTACTGGGATGAACTATGTACAGAGTGCAGGGTTCTGGCATGAGCTGTGCAAAGAGTGCAGGGTTCTGGATTGAGCTATGTACAGAGTGCAGGGTTCTGTGATGAGCTGTGTACAGAGTACAGGGTTCTGGGATTGAGCTATGTAGAGAGTGCAGGTTTCTGGGATGAGCTGTGTACAGAGTGCAGGGTTCTGGGATGAGCTATGTACAGAGTGAAGGGTTCTGGGATGAGCTGCATGCAGAGTGCAGGGTTCTAGGTTAAGCTGCATACAGAGTACAGGGTTCTGGGATGAGCTATGTACAGAGTTCATTGTTCTGGAATGAGCTATGTAAAGAGTGCATGGTTCTGGAATGAGCTATGTATAGATTGCAGGGTACTGGCATAAGCTGTGTACAGAGTGCAGGGTTCTGGCATGAGCTGTGTACAGAGTGCAGGATTCTGGGATAAGCTGTGTACAGAGTGCAGGGTTCTGGGATGAGCTGTGTACAGAGTACAGTGATCTGGGATGAGCTGTGTACAGAGTGCAGCGTTCTGGGATGAGCTGAGTAAAAAGTGCAGGGTTCTGGGATAAGTTGTTTACAGAGTGCGGGGTTCTGGGATGAGCTGAGTGCAGGGTTCTGGGAGCAGCTGTGTACAGAGTGCAGGGTTCTGGGGTGAGCTATGTACAGAGTCAAGGGTTATGGGATGAGCTGCATGCAGAGTGCAGGGTTCTGAGATAAGCTATGTACAGAGTGCAGAGTTCTGGAATGAGGTATGTACAGAGTGCAGGGTTCTGGAATGAGCTATGTACAGAGTGTAGGGTTCTGGGATGAGCTGTGTACAGAGTGCAGGGTTCTGGGATGAGCTGTTTACAAAGGGCAGGGTTCTGGGATGAGCTGTGTACAGAGTGCAGGGTTCTGGGATGAGCTTTGTACAGAGTGCAAGTTTCTGAGGTGAGCTATGTACAGAGTGAAGGGTTCTGAGATGATCAATGTACAGAGTGCAGGGTTCTGGGATGAGCTATGTACAGAGTGCAGGGTTCTGGGATGAGCTATGTACAGAGTGCAGGGTTCTGAGATGAGCTATGTACAGAGAGCAGGGTTCTGGAATGAGCTAAGTACAGGGTGCAGGGTACTGGGATGAACTATGTACAGAGTGCAGGGTTCTGGCATGAGCTGTGCAAAGAGTGCAGGGTTCTGGATTGAGCTATGTACAGAGTGCAGGGTTCTGTGATGAGCTGTGTACAGAGTACAGGGTTCTGGGGTGAGCTATGTAAAGAGTGCAGGGTTCTGGGATTGAGCTATGTAGAGAGTGCAGGTTTCTGGGATGAGCTGTGTACAGAGTGCAGGGTTCTGGGATGAGCTATGTACAAAGTGAAGGGTTCTGGGATGAGCTGCATGCAGAGTGCAGGTTTCTAGGTTAAGCTGCATACAGAGTACAGGGTTCTGGGATGAGCTATGTACAGAGTTCATTGTTCTGGAATGAGCTATGTAAAGAGTGCATGGTTCTGGAATGAGCTATGTATAGATTGCAGGGTACTGGCATAAGCTGTGTACAGAGTGCAGGGTTCTGGGATAAGCTGCGTACAGAGTGCAGGGTTCTGGGATGAGCTGTGTACAGAGTACAGTGCTCTGGGATGAGCTGTGTACAGACTACAGTGCTCTGGGATGAGCTGTGTATAGAGTGCAGCGTTCTGGGATGAGCTGTGTAAAAAGTGCAGGATTCTGGGATGAGCTGTTTACAGAGTGCGGGGTTCTGGGATGAGCTGAGTGCAGGGTTCTGGGAGGAGCTGTGTACAGAGTGCAGGGTTCTGGGGTGAGCTATGTACAGAGTGAAGGGTTCTGGGATGAGCTGCATGCAGAGTGCAGGGTTCTGGGGTGAGCTATGTACAGAGTGAAGGGTTCTGGGATGAGCTGCATGCAGAGTGCAGGGTTCTGGGGTGAGCTGCATGCAGAGTGCAGGGTTCTGAGATACGCTATGTACAGAGTGCAGGGTTCTGGGATGAGCTATGTACAGAGTGCATGGCTCTGGAATGAGTTGTGTACAGAGTGCAGCGTTCTGGGATGAGCTGTGTACAGAGTGCAGGGTTCTGGGATGAGCTGTGTACAGAGTGCAGGGTTCTGGGATGAGCTGTGTACAGAATGCAGGGTTCTGGGATGAGCTGTGTACAGAGTGCAAGGTTCTGGGGTGACCTATGTACAGAGTGAAGGGTTCTGGGATGAGGTATGTACCGAGTGCAGGGTTCTGAGATGAGCTATGTACAGAGTGCAGGGTTTTAAGATGAGCTATGTACAGAGTGCAGGCTTCTGGGATGAGCTATGTACAGAGTGTAGGGTTCTGGGATGAGCTATGTACAGAGTGTAGGGTTCTGGGATGAGCTATGTACAGAGTGCAGGGTTCTGGAATGAGCTACGTACAGAGTGCAGGGTACTGGCAAAAGCTGTGTACAGAGTGCAGGGTTCTGGCATAAGATGTGTACAGAGTGCAGGGTTCTGGGATGAGCTGTGTACAGAGTGCAGGGTTCTGGGATGAGCTGTGTACAGAGTACAGTGCTCTGGCATGAGATGTGTACAGAGTGCAGCGTTCTTGGATGAGCTGTGTACAAAGTGCAGGGTTCAGGGATCAGCTGTTTACAGAGTGCGGGGTTCTGGGATGAGCTGAGTGCAGGGTTCTGGGAGGAGCTGTGTACAGAGTACAGGGTTCTGGGGTGAGCTATGTACAGAGTGAAGGTTTCTGGGATGAGCTCCCAACAGAGTGCAGGGTTCTGGGGTGAGCTATGTACAGAGTGAAGGGTTCTGGGATGAGCTGCATGCAGAGTGCAGGGTTCTGGGGTGAGATGCATGCAGAGTGCAGGGTTCTGGGATAAGCTATGTACAGAGTGCAGGGTTCTGGGATTAGCTGTGTACAGAGTGCAGGGTCCTGGGATTAGCTGTGTACAGAGTGCAGGGTTCTGGGATTAGTTGTGTACAGAGTGCAGGGTTCTGGAATGAGGTATGTACAGAGTGCAGGGTTCTGGAATGAGCTATGTATAGACTGCAGGGTACTGGCATGAGCTGTGTACAGAGTGTAGGGTTCTGGCATGAGCTATGCACCGAGTGCAGGGTTCTGAGATGAGCTATGTACAGAGTGCAGGGTTTTAAGATGAGCTATGTACAGAGTGCAGGCTTCTGGGATGAGCTATGTACAGAGTGTAGGGTTCTGGGATGAGCTATGTACAGAGTGCAGGGTTCTGGAATGAGCTACGTACAGAGTGCAGGGTACTGGGATGAGCTATTTACAGAGTTCAGGGTTCTGGAATGAGCTGTGTACAGAGTACAGTGCTCTGGGATGAGCTGTGTACAGAGTGCAGCGTTCTGGGATGAGCTGAGTAAAAAGTGCAGGGTTCTGGAATGAGCTATGTACAGAGTGTAGGGTTCTGAGATGAGCTGTTTACAAAGGGCAGGGTTCTGGGATGAGCTGTGTACAGAGTGCAGGGTTCTGGGATGAGCTTTGTACAGAGTGCAGGTTTCTGAGGTGAGCTATGTACAGAGTGAAGGGTTCTGAGATGATCAATGTACAGAGTGCAGGGTTCTGGGATGAGCTATGTACAGAGTGCAGGGTTCTGGGATGAGCTATGTACAGAGAGCAGGGTTCTGGAATGAGCTAAGTACAGGGTGCAGGGTACTGGGATGAACTATGTACAGAGTGCAGGGTTCTGGCATGAGCTGTGCAAAGAGTGCAGGGTTCTGGATTGAGCTATGTACAGAGTGCAGGGTTCTGTGATGAGCTGTGTACAGAGTACAGGGTTCTGGGATGAGCTATGTAAAGTGTGCAGGGTTCTGGGATTGAGCTATGTAGAGAGTGCAGGTTTCTGGGATGAGCTGTGTACAGAGTGCAGGGTTCTGGGATGAGCTAGGTACAGAGTGAAGGGTTCTGGGATGAGCTGCATGCAGAGTGCAGGGTTCTAGGTTAAGCTGCATACAGAGTACAGGGTTCTGGGATGAGCTATGTACAGAGTTCATTGTTCTGGAATGAGCTATGTAAAGAGTGCATGGTTCTGGAATGAGCTATGTATAGATTGCAGGGTACTGGCATAAGCTGTGTACAGTGTGCAGGGTTCTGGCATGAGCTGTGTACAGAGTGCAGAGTTCTGGGATAAGCTGCGTACAGAGTGCAGGGTTCTGGGATGAGCTGTGTACAGAGTACAGTGCTCTGGGATGAGCTGTGTACAGAGTGCAGGGTTCTGGGATGAGCTGTGTACAGAATGCAGGGTTCTGGGATGAGCTGTGTACAGAGTGCAAGGTTCTGGGATGAGCTGTGTACAGAGTGCAAGGTTCTGGGGTGACCTATGTACAGAGTGAAGGGTTCTGGGATGAGGTATGTACCGAGTGCAGGGTTCTGAGATGAGCTATGTACAGAGTGCAGGGTTTTAAGATGAGCTATGTACAGAGTGCAGGCTTCTGGGATGAGCTATGTACAGAGTGTAGGGTTCTGGGATGAGCTATGTACAGAGTGCAGGGTTCTGGAATGAGCTACGTACAGAGTGCAGGGTACTGGGATGAGCTATTTACAGAGTGCAGGGTTCTGGCATGAGCTGTGTAAACAGTGCAGGGTTCTGGGTTGAGCTATGTACAGAGTTCAGGGTTCTGGAATGAGCTATGTTAAGAGTGCATGGTTCTGGAATAAGCTATGTACAGATTGCAGGGTACTGGCAAAAGCTGTGTACAGAGTGCAGGGTTCTGGCATAAGCTGTGTACAGAGTGCAGGGTTCTGGGATGAGCTGTGTACAGAGTGCAGGGTTCTGGGATGAGCTGTGTACAGAGTACAGTGCTCTGGGATGAGATGTGTACAGAGTGCAGCGTTCTTGGATGAGCTGTGTACAAAGTGCAGGGTTCTGGGATAAGCTGTTTACAGAGTGCAGGGTTCTGGGATGAGCTGTGTACAGGGTTCTGGGAGGAGCTGTGTACAGAGTGCAGGGTTCTGGGGTGAGCTATGTAGAGAGTGAAGGGTTCTTGGATGAGCTGCACGCAGAGTGCAGGGTTCTGGGGTGAGCTGCATGCAGAGTGAAGGGTTCTGACATAAGCTATGTACAGAGTGCAGGGTTCTGGGATGAGCTATGTACAGAGTGTAGGGTTCTGGGATTAGCTATGTACAGAGTGCAGGGTTCTGGAATGAGGTATGTACAGAGTGCAGGGTTCTGGAATGAGCTATGTACAGACTGCAGGGTACTGGCATGAGCTGTGTACAGAGTGCAGGGTTCTGGCATGAGCTGTGTACAGAGTGCAGGGTTCTGGGATGAGCTGTGTACAGAGTGCAGGTTTCTGGGATGATCTATGTACAGTGTGCAGGGTTGTGGGATGAGCTATGTACAGAGTGCAGCGTTCTTGGATGAGCTGTGTACAAAGTGCAGGGTTCAGGGATAAGCTGTTTACAGAGTGCGGGGTTCTGGGATGAGCTGAGTGCAGGGTTCTGGGAGGAGCTGTGTACAGAGTACAGGGTTCTGGGGTGAGCTATGTACAGAGTGAAGGGTTCTGGGATGAGCTGCATGCAGAGTGCAGGGTTCTGGGGTGAGCTATGTACAGAGTGAAGGGTTCTGGGATGAGCTGCATGCAGAGTGCAGGGTTCTGGGGTGAGATGCATGCAGAGTGCAGGGTTCTGAGATACGCTATGTACAGAGTGCAGGGTTCTGGGATAAGCTATGTACAGAGTGCAGGGTTCTGGGATTAGCTGTGTACAGAGTGCAGGGTTCTGGAATGAGGTATGTACAGAGTGCAGGGTTCTGGGATTAGCTGTGTACAGAGTGCAGGGTTCTGGAATGAGGTATGTACAGAGTGCAGGGTTCTGGAATGAGCTATGTACAGACTGCAGGGTACTGGCATGAGCTGTGTACAGAGTGTAGGGTTCTGGCATGAGCTATGTACCGAGTGCAGGGTTCTGAGATGAGCTATGTACAGAGTGCAGGGTTTTAAGATGAGCTATGTACAGAGTGCAGGCTTCTGGGATGAGCTATGTACAGAGTGTAGGGTTCTGGGATGAGCTATGTACAGAGTGCAGGGTTCTGGGATGAGCTGTGTACAGAGTGCAGGGTTCTGGGGTGACCTATGTACAGAGTGAAGGGTTCTGGGATGAGCTATGTACCGAGTGCAGGGTTCTGAGATGAGCTATGTACAGAGTGCAGGGTTCTGAGATGAGCTATGTACAGAGTGCAGGTTTCTGGGATGAGCTATGTACAGAGTGTAGGGTTCTGGGATGGGCTATGTACAGAGTGCAGGGTTCTGGAATGAGCTACGTACAGAGTACAGGGTACTGGGATGAGCTATGTACAGAGTGCAGGGTTCTGGCATGAGCTGTGTAAACAGTGCAGGGTTCTGGGTTGAGCTATGTACACAGTTCAGGGTTCTGGAATGAGCTATGTAAAGAGTGCATGGTTCTGGAATGAGCTATGTACAGATTGCAGGGTACTGGCAAAAGCTGTGTACAGAGTGCAGGGTTCTGGCATAAGCTGTGTACAGAGTGCAGGGTTCTGGGAGGAGCTGTGTACAGAGTGCAGGGTTCTGGGAGGAGCTGTGTACAGAGTGCAGGGTTCTGGGAGGAGCTGTTTACAGAGTGCAGGGTTCTGGGGTGAGCTATGTACAGAGTGAAGGGTTCTGGGGTGAGCTGCATGCAGAGTGCAGGGTTCTGACATAAGCTATGTACAGAGTGCAGGGTTCTGAGATGAGCTATGTACAGAGTGCAGGGTTCTGAGATGAGCTATGTACAGAGTGCAGGGTTCTGGGATGAGCTATGTACAGAGTGCAGGGTTCTGGGATGAGCTGTGTACAGAGTGTAGGGTCCTGTAATGAGCTATGTACAGATTGCAGGGTACTGGCATAAGCTGTGTACAGAGTGAAGGGTTCTGGGATGAGCTGAGTGCAGGGTTCTAGGTTAAGCTGCATGCAGAGTACAGGGTTCTGGGATGAGCTATGTACAGAGTTCATGGTTCTGGAATGAGCTATGTAAAGAGTGCATGGTTCTGGAATGAGCTATGTACAGATTGCAGGGTACTGGCAAAAGCTGTGTACAGAGTGCAGGGTTCTGGCATAAGCTGTGTACAGAGTGCAGGGTTCTGGGAGGAGCTGTGTACATAGTGCAGGGTTCTGGGAGGAGCTGTGTACAGAGTGCAGGGTTCTGGGGTGAGCTATGTACAGAGTGAAGGGTTCTGGGATGAGCTGCACGCAGAATGCAGGGTTCTGGGTTGAGCTGCATGCAGAGTGCAGGGTTCTGACATAAGCTATGTACAGAGTGCAGGGTTCTGAGATGAGCTATGTACAGAGTGCAGGGTTCTGAGATGAGCTATGTACAGAGTGCAGGGTTCTGGGATGAGCTATGTACAGAGTGCAGGGTTCTGGGATGAGCTATGTACAGAGTGTAGGGTTCTGTAATGAGCTATGTACAGATTGCAGGGTACTGGCATAAGCTGTGTACAGAGTGAAGGGTTCTGTGATGAGCTGAGTGCAGGGTTCTAGGTTAAGCTGCATGCAGAGTACAGGGTTCTGGGATGAGCTATGTACAGAGTTCATGGTTCTGGAATGAGCTATGTAAAGAGTGCATGGTTCTGGAATGAGCTATGTACAGATTGCAGGGTACTGGCATAAGCTGTGTACAGAGTGCAGGGTTCTGGCATGAGCTGTGTACAGAGTGCAGGATTCTGGGATAAGCTGTGTACAGAGTGCAGGATTCTGGGATGAGCTGTGTACAGAGAACAGTGCTCTGGGATGAGCTGTGTACAGAGTGGAGCGTTCTGGGATGAGTTGAGTAAAAAGTGCAGGGTTCTGGGATAAGTTGTTTACAGAGTGCGGGGTTCTGGGATGAGCAGAGTGCAGGGTTCTGGGAGGAGCTGTGTACAGAGTGCAGGGTTCTGGGGTGAGCTATGTACAGAGTCAAGGGTTATGGGATGAGCTGCATGCAGAGTGCAGGGTTCTGAGATAAGCTATGTACAGAGTGCAGAGTTCTGGAATGAGGTATGTACAGAGTGCAGGGTTCTGGAATGAGCTATGTACAGAGTGCAGGGTACTGGCATGAGCTGTGTAAAGAGTACAGGGTTCTGGCATGAGCTGTGTACAGAGTGCAGGGTTCTGGCATGAGCTGTGTACAGAGTGCAGGGTTCTGGCATGAGCTGTGTACAGAGTGCAGGTTTCTGGGATGAGCTATGTACAGTGTGCAGGGTTGTGGGATGAGCTATGTACAGAGTGCACGGCTCTGGAATGAGCTGTGTACAGAGTGCAGCGTTCTTGGATGGGCTGTGTACAGAGTGCAGGGTTCTGGAATGAGCTGTGTACAGAGTGAAGGGTTCTGGGAGGAGCTGTGTACAGAGTGCAGGGTTCTGGGGTGAGCTATGTACAGAGTGAAGGGTTCTGGGATGAGCTGCACGCAGAGTGCAGGGTTCTGGGGTGAGCTGCATGCAGAGTGCAGGGTTCTGACATAAGCTATGTACAGAGTGCTGGGTTCTGAGATGAGCTATGTATAGAGTGCAGGGTTCTGAGATGAGCTATGTATAGAGTGCAGGGTTCTGAGATGAGCTATGTACAGAGTGCAGGGTTCTGAGATGAGCTATGTACAGAGTGCAGGGTTCTGGGATGAGCTATGTACAGAGTGTAGGGTTCTGGAATGAGCTATGTACAGATTGCAGGGTACTGGCATAAGCTGTGCACAGAGTGAAGGGTTCCGGGATGAGCTGAGTGCAGGGTTCTAGGTTAAGCTGCATGCAGAGTATAGGGTTCTGGGATGAGCTATGTACAGAGTTCATGGTTCTGGAATGAGCTATGTAAAGAGTGCATGGTTCTGGAATGAGCTATGTACAGATTGCAGGGTACTGGCATGAGCTGTGTACAGAGTGCAGGGTTCTGGGATAAGCTGTGTACAGAGTGCAGGGTTCTGGGATGAGCTGTGTACAGAGTACAGTGTTCTGGGATGAGCTGTGTACAGAGTGCAGTGTTCTGGGATGAGCTGAGTAAAAAGTGCAGGGTCCAGGGATAAGTTGTTTACAGAGTGCGGGGTTCTGGGATGAGCATAGTGCAGGGTTCTGGGAGGAGCTGTGTACAGAGTGCAGGGTTCTGGGGTGAGCTATGTACAGAGTCAAGGGTTCTGGGATGAGCTGCATGCAGAGTGCAGGGTTCTGAGATAAGCTATGTACAGAGTGCAGGGTTCTGGAATGAGGTATGTACAGAGTGCAGGGTTCTGGAATGAGCTATGTACAGAGTGCAGGGTACTGGCATGAGCTGTGTACAGAGTGCAGGGTTCTGGCATGAGCTGTGTACAGAGTGCAGGGTTCTGGCATGAGCTGTGTACAGAGTGCAGGGTTCTGGCATGAGCTGTGTACAGAGTGCAGGTTTCTGGGATGAGCTATGTACAGTGTGCAGGGTTGTGGGATGAGCTATGTACAGAGTGCAGGGCTCTGGAATGAGCTGTGTACAGAGTGCAGCGTTCTTGGATGGGCTGTGTACAGAGTGCAGAGTTCTGGGATGAACTGTGTACAGAGTGCAGGGTTCTGGGGTGACCTATGTACAGAGTGAAGGGTTCTGGGGTGACCTATGTACAGAGTGAAGGGTTCTGGGATGAGCTATGTACAGAGTGCAGGGTTTTGAGATGAGCTATGTACAGAGTGTAGGCTTCTGGGATGAGCTATGTACAGAGTGTAGGGTTCTGGGATGAGCTACGTACAGAGTGCAGGGTTCTGGAATGAGCTACGTACAGAGTGCAGGGTACTGGGATGAGCTATGTACAGAGTGCAGGGTTCTGGCAAGAGCTGTGTAAAGAGTGCAGGGTTCTGGGTTGAGCTATGTACAGAGTTCAGGGTTCTGGAATGAGCTATGTAAAGAGTGCATGGTTCTAGAATGAGCTATGTACAGATTGCAGGGTACTGGCATAAGCTGTGTACAGAGTGCAGGGTTCTGGCATAAGCTGTGTACAGAGTGCAGGGTTCTGGGATGAGATGTGTACAGAGTGCAGCGTTCTTGGATGAGCTGTGTACAAAGTGCAGGGTTCTGGGATAAGCTGTTTACAGAGTGCAGGGTTCTAGGATGAGCTGTGTACAGAGTGCAGGGTTCTGGGATGAGCTGTGTACAGAGTGCAGGGTTCTGGGATGAGCTGTGTACAGGGTGCAGGGTTCTGGGGTGAGCTATGTACAGAGTGAAGGGTTCTGGGATGAGCTGCATGCAGAGTCCAGGGTCCTGGGGTGAGCTGCATGCAGTGTGCAGGGTTCTGGGATGAGCTATGTACAGAGTGTAGGGTTCTGGAATGAGCTATGTACAGAGTGTAGGGTTCTGGAATGAGCTATGTACAGAGTGCAGGGTTCTGGGAACTGCTATGTACAGAGTGTAGGGTTCTGGGATGAGCTATGTACAGAGTGCAGGGTTCCGGAATGAGCTATGTACAGTGTGCAGGGTTCTGGAATGAGCTATGTACAGAGTGCAGGGTTCTGGAATGAGCTATGTACAGAGTGCAGGGTTCTGGAATGAACTATGTACAGAGTGCAGGGTTCTGGGATGAGCTGTGTACAGAGTACAGTGCTCTGTGATGAGCTGTGTACAGAGTGCAGCGTTCTGGGATGAGCTGTGTACAGAGTGTAGGGTTCTGGGATGAGGTATGTACAGAGTGCAGGGTTCTGGAATGACCTACGTACAGAGTTCACGGTACTGGAGTGCACGGTACTGGGATGAGCTATGTACAATGTGCAGGGTTCTGGCATGAGCTGTGTAAAGAGTGCAGGGTTCTGGGTTGAGCTATGTACAGAGTTCATGGCTCTGGAATAAGCTAAGTAAAGAGTGCATGGTTCTGGGATGAGCTATGTACAGTGTGCAGGGTTGTGGGATGAGCTATGTACAGAGTGCAGGGCTCTGGAATGAGCTGTATACAGAGTGCAGCATTCTGGGATGGGCTGTGTACAGAGTGCAGGGTTCTGGGGTGAGCTGTGTACAGAGTGCAGGGTTCTGGGGTGACCTGTGTACAGAGTGAAGGCTTCTGGGATGAGCTATGTACAGAGTGCAGGGTTCTGAGATTAGCTATGTACAGAGTGCAGGGTTTTGAGATGAGCTATGTACAGAGTGTAGGCTTCTGGAATGAGCTATGTACAGAGTGTAGGGTTCTGGGATGAGCTATGTACAAAGTGCAGGGTTCTGGAATGAGCTACGTACAGAGTGCAGGGTACTGGGATGAGCTATGTACAGAGTGCAGGGTTCTGGCTAGAGCTGTGTAAAGAGTGCAGGGTTCTGGGTTGAGCTATGTACAGAGTTCAGGGTTCAGGAATGAGCTATGTAAAGAGTGCATGGTTCTGGAATGAGCTATGTACATATTGCAGGGTACTGGCATAAGCTGTGTACAAAGTGCAGGGTTCTGGCATAAGCTGTTTACAGAGTGCGGGGTTCTGGGATGAGCTGTGTACAGAGTGCAGGGTTCTGTGATGAGCTGTGTACAGAGTGCAGGGTTCTGTGATGAGCTGTGTACAGAGTGCAGGGTTCTGGGATGAGCTGTGTACAGGGTGCAGGGTTCTGGGGTGAGCTATGTACAGAGTGAAGGGTTCTGGGATGAGCTGCATGCAGAGTCCTGGGTTCTGGGGTGAGCTGCATGCAGTGTGAAGGGTTCTGGGATGAGCTATGTACAGAGTGCAGGGTTCTGGAATGAGCTATGTACAGAGTGCAGGGTTCTGGGAAGAGCTATGTACAGAGTGTAGGGTTCTGGGATGAGCTATGTACAGAGTGCAGGGTTCTGGAATAAGCTATGTACAGTGTGCAGGGTTCTGGAATGAGCTATGTACAGAGTGCAGGGTTCTGGAATGAGCTATGTACAGAGTGCAGGGTTCTGGAATGAACTGTGTACAGAGTGCAGGGTTCTGGAATGAGCTGTGTACAGAGTACAGTGCTCTGTGATGAGCTGTGTACAGAGTGCAGCGTTCTGGGATGAGCTGTGTACAAAAGTGCAGGGTTCTGGGATAAGCTGTTTACAGAGTGCGGTGTTCTGGGATGAGCTGTGTACAGAGTGTAGCGTTCTGGGATGAGCTGTGTATAGAGTGCAGGGTTCTGGGGTGACATGTACAGAGTGAAGGGTTCTGGGATGAGCTATGTACAGAGTGCAGGGTTCTGAGATGAGCTATGTACAGAGTGCAGGGTTCTGAGATGAGCTATGTACAGAGTGCAGTCTTCTGGGATGAGCTATGTACAGATTGTAGGGTTCTGGGATGAGCTATACAGAGTGCAGGGTACTGGGATGAGCTATGTATAGAGTTCAGGGTTCTGGCATGAGCTGCATGCAGATTGCAGGGTTCTGGGTGAGCTGCATGCAGAGTGCAGGGTTCTGGGATGAGCTGCATGCAGAGTGCAGGGTTCTGGGTGAGCTGCATGCAGAGTGCAGGGTTCTGGGTGAGCTGCATGCAGAGTGCAGGGTTCTGGGATGAGCTATGTACGGAGTGCAGGGTTCTGAGATGAGCTATGTACAGAGTGCAGGGTTCTGAGATGAGCTATTTACAGAGTGGAGGGTTCTGAGATGAGCTATGTTCAGTGAAGGGTTCTGGGATGAGCTATGTACAGAGTGCAGGGTGCAAGGTTCTGGAATGAGCTATGCACAGAGTGCAGGGTATTGGCATAAGCTGTGTACAGAGTGTAGGGTTCTGGGATGAGCTGTGTACAGAGTGCAGGGTTCTGGCATGAGCTGTGTAGAGAGTGCAGGGTTCTGGAATGAGCTATGTACAGAGTACAGGGCTCTCGGATGAGCTGTGTACAGAGTGCAGTGTTCTGGGATGAGCTGTGTACAGAGTGTAGGGTTCTGGGATGAGCTGTGTACAGAGTGCAGGGTTCTGGGTTAGCTATATACAGAGTGAAGGGTTCTGGGATGAGCTGCATGCAGAGTTCAGGGTTCTGGGGTGAGCTGCATGCAGAGTGCAGGGTTCTGTGATGAGCTATGTACAGAGTGCAGGGTTCTGAGTTGAGCTATGTACAGAGTGCAGGGTTATGAGATGAGCTATGTACAGAGTGTAGGGTTCTGGGATGAGCTAAGTACAGAGTGTAGGGTTCTGGGATGAGCTATGTACAGAGTGCAGAGTTCTGGAATGAGCTATGTTCAGAGTCCAGAGTTCTGAGATGAGCTATGTTCAGAGTGTAGGGTTCTGAGATGAGCTATGTACAGAGTGCAGGGTTCTGAGATGAGCTATGTAAAGAGTGTAGGGTTCTGGGATGAGCTATGTAAAGAGTACAGGGTTCTGGAATGAGCTATGTACAGAGTTCAGGTTTCTGGGATGAGCTATGTACGAGTGCACGGTTCTGAGATGAGCAATATACATGGTGCATGGTTCTGGGATGAGCTATATAAAGGGTGCAGGGTTCTGGGATGAGCTATATAAAGGGTGCAGTGTTCTGGGGTGAGCTATATACAGGGTTCTGAGATGAGCTATGTACTGAGTGCAGGGATCTGAGATGAGCTATGTACAGAGTGCAGGCTTCTGGGATGAGCTATGTACAGAGTGTAGGGTTCTGGGATGAGGTATGTACAGAGTGCAGGGTTCTGGAATGAGCTACGTACAGAGTACAGGGTAATGAGATGAGTTATGTACAGAGTGCAGGGTTTTGGCATGAGCTCTGTAAAGAGTGCAGGGTTCTGGCTTGAGCTGTGAACAGAGTGCAGGGTTCTGGCTTGAGCTGTGAACAGAGTGCAGGGTTCTGGTTTGAGCTGTGAACAGAGTGCAGGGTTCTGGCATGAGCTGTGAACAGAGTGCAGGGTTCTGGGATGAGCTATGTACAGAGTGCAGGCTTCTGGGGTGAGCTGTGTACAGAGTGAAGGGTTCTGGGATGATCTATGTACAGAGTGCATGGTTCTGGAATGAGCTTTGTACAGAGTGCAGGTTACTGGCATGAACTGTGTACATAGTGCAGGGTTCTGGCATGAGCTGCGTACAGAGTGCAGGGCTCTGGGATGAGCTATGTACAGAGTGCAGGGTTCTGTGATGAGCTATATACAGGTTGCAGGGTTCTGGGATGAGTTATGTACAGAGTGCAGGGTTCTGGGATGAGCTATGTACAGATTGCAGGGTTCTGGGATGAGCTATGTATAGAGTGCAGGGTTCTGAGATGAGCTATGTATTGAGTGCAGGGATCTGAGATGAGCTATGTACAGAGTGCAGGCTTCTGGGATGAGCTATGTACAGAGTGTAGGGTTCTGGGATGAGGTATGTACAGAGTGCAGAGTAATGGGATGAGCTATGTACAGAGTGCAGGGTTTTGGCATGAGCTCTGTAAAGAGTGCAGGGTTCTGGCTTGAGCTGTGAACAGAGTGCAGGGTTCTGGAATGAGCTATGTACAGAGTGCAGGGTTCTGGAATGAACTGTGTACAGAGTGCAGGGTTCTGGGATGAGCTGTGTACAGAGTACAGTGCTCTGTGATTAGCTGTGTACAGAGTGCAGCGTTCTGGGATGAGCTGTGTACAAAAGTGCAGGGTTCTGGGATAAGCTGTTTACAGAGTGAAGGGTTCTGGGATGATCTATGTACAGAGTAGAGGACTCTGGGATGAGCTGTGTACAGAGTGCAGCATTCTGGGATGAGCTGTGTACAGAGTGTAGCGTTCTGGAATGTGCTGTTTATAGAGTGCAGGGTTCTGGAATGAGCTGTGGACAGAGAGCAGGGTTCTGGAATGAGCTGTGGACAGAGTGCAGGGTTCTGGGATGAGCTGTGTACAGAGTGCAGGGTTCTGGGGTGAGCTATGTACAGAGTGAAGGGTTCTGGGATGAGCTGCATGCAGAATGCAGGGTTCTGGGGTGAGCTGCATGCAGAGTGCAGGGTTCTGGAATGAGCTATGTACAGAGTGCAGGGTTCTGAGATGAGCAATGTACAGAGTGCAGGGTTCTGAGATGAGCAATGTACAGAGTGCAGGGTTCTGAGATGAGTTTTGTATAGAGTGCAGGGTTCTGAGAAGAGCTATATACAGGGTGCAGGGTTCTGTGATGAGCTATGTACAGAGTGCAGGGTTCTTCTGGGATGAGCTATGTACAGAGTGCAGGGTTATGAGATGAGATATAAACAGGGTGCAGTGTTCTGGGGTGAGCTATATAAAGGGTGCAGGGTTCTGGGATGAGCTATATACAGGTTCCAGGGTTCTGAGATTTGCTTTATACAGGGTTCTGAGATGAGCTATGTACAGAGTGCAGGGTTCTGGGATAAGCTATGTACAGAGTGCAGGGTTCTGGAATGAGATATGTACAGAGTGTAGGGTTCTGGAATGAGATATGTACAGAGTGCAGGGTTCTGGGATGAGCTGTGTACAGAGTGCAGGGTTCTGGCATGAGCTGTGTACAGATTGCAGGGTTCTGGCATGAGCTGTGTACAGAGTGCAGGGTTATGGAATGAGCTTCGTACAGAGTGCAGGGTACTGGGATGAGCTACGTACAAAGTGCAGGGTTCTGGGATGAGCTATGTACAGAGTGCAGGGTTTTGGGATGAGATATGTAGGAGTGCACGGTTCTGAGATGAGCTATATACATGGTGCAGGGTTCTGGGATGAGCTATATAAAGGGTGCAGGGTTCTGGGGTGAGCTTTATACAGGGTCCAGAGTTCTGAGATGAGCTATATACAGGGTTCTGTGATGAGCTATATACAGGGTGCAGGGTTCTGGGATGAGCTGTGTACAGAGTGCAGGGTTCTGGGATGAGCTGTGTACAGGGTGCAGGGTTCTGGGGTGAGCTATGTACAGAGTGAAGGGTTCTGGGATGAGCTGCATGCAGAGTCCTGGGTTCTGGGGTGAGCTGCATGCAGTGTGAAGGGTTCTGGGATGAGCTATGTTCAGAGTGTAGGGTTCTGGAATGAGCTATGTACAGAGTGCAGGGTTCTGGGAAGAGCTATGTACAGAGTGTAGGGTTCTGGGATGAGCTATGTACAGAGTGCAGGGTTCTGGAATAAGCTATGTACAGTGTGCAGGGTTCTGGAATGAGCTATGTACAGAGTGCAGCGTTCTGGAATGAGCTATGTACAGAGTGCAGGGTTCTGGAATGAACTGTGTACAGAGTGCAGGGTTCTGGGATGAGCTGTGTACAGAGTACAGTGCTCTGTGATGAGCTGTGTACAGAGTGCAGCGTTCTGGGATGAGCTGTGTACAAAAGTGCAGGGTTCTGGGATAAGCTGTTTACAGAGTGCGGTGTTCTGGGATGAGCTGTGTACAGAGTGTAGCGTTCTGGGATGAGCTGTGTATAGAGTGCAGGGTTCTGGGGTGACATGTACAGAGTGAAGGGTTCTGGGATGAGCTATGTACAGAGTGCAGGGTTCTGAGATGAGCTATGTACAGAGTGCAGGGTTCTGAGATGAGCTATGTACAGAGTGCAGTCTTCTGGGATGAGCTATGTACAGATTGTAGGGTTCTGGGATGAGCTATGTACAGAGTGCAGGGTTCTGGAATGAGCTATACAGAGTGCAGGGTACTGGGATGAGCTATGTATAGAGTTCAGGGTTCTGGCATGAGCTGCATGCAGATTGCAGGGTTCTGGGTGAGCTGCATGCAGAGTGCAGGGTTCTGGGATGAGCTGCATGCAGAGTGCAGGGTTCTGGGTGAGCTGCATGCAGAGTGCAGGGTTCTGGGTGAGCTGCATGCAGAGTGCAGGGTTCTGGGATGAGCTATGTACGGAGTGCAGGGTTCTGAGATGAGCTATGTACAGAGTGCAGGGTTCTGAGATGAGCTATTTACAGAGTGGAGGGTTCTGAGATGAGCTATGTTCAGTGAAGGGTTCTGGGATGAGCTATGTACAGAGTGCAGGGTGCAAGGTTCTGGAATGAGCTATGCACAGAGTGCAGGGTATTGGCATAAGCTGTGTACAGAGTGTAGGGTTCTGGCATGAGCTGTGTACAGAGTGCAGGGTTCTGGGATGAGCTGTGTAAAGAGTGCAGGGTTCTGGCATGAGCTGTGTAGAGAGTGCAGGGTTCTGGAATGAGCTATGTACAGAGTACAGGGCTCTCGGATGAGCTGTGTACAGAGTGCAGTGTTCTGGGATGAGCTGTGTACAGAGTGTAGGGTTCTGGGATGAGCTGTGTACAGAGTGCAGGGTTCTGGGTTAGCTATATACAGAGTGAAGGGTTCTGGGATGAGCTGCATGCAGAGTTCAGGGTTCTGGGGTGAGCTGCATGCAGAGTGCAGGGTTCTGTGATGAGCTATGTACAGAGTGCAGGGTTCTGAGTTGAGCTATGTACAGAGTGCAGGGTTATGAGATGAGCTATGTACAGAGTGTAGGGTTCTGGGATGAGCTAAGTACAGAGTGTAGGGTTCTGGGATGAGCTATGTACAGAGTGCAGAGTTCTGGAATGAGCTATGTTCAGAGTCCAGAGTTCTGAGATGAGCTATGTTCAGAGTGCAGGGTTCTGAGATGAGCTATGTACAGAGTGCAGGGTTCTGAGATGAGCTATGTAAAGAGTGTAGGGTTCTGGGATGAGCTATGTAAAGAGTACAGGGTTCTGGAATGAGCTATGTACAGAGTTCAGGTTTCTGGGATGAGCTATGTACGAGTGCACGGTTCTGAGATGAGCAATATACATGGTGCATGGTTCTGGGATGAGCTATATAAAGGGTGCAGGGTTCTGGGATGAGCTATATAAAGGGTGCAGTGTTCTGGGGTGAGCTATATACAGGGTTCTGAGATGAGCTATGTACTGAGTGCAGGGATCTGAGATGAGCTATGTACAGAGTGCAGGCTTCTGGGATGAGCTATGTACAGAGTGTAGGGTTCTGGGATGAGGTATGTACAGAGTGCAGGGTTCTGGAATGAGCTACGTACAGAGTACAGGGTAATGAGATGAGTTATGTACAGAGTGCAGGGTTTTGGCATGAGCTCTGTAAAGAGTGCAAGGTTCTGGCTTGAGCTGTGAACAGAGTGCAGGGTTCTGGCTTGAGCTGTGAACAGAGTGCAGGGTTCTGGTTTGAGCTGTGAACAGAGTGCAGGGTTCTGGCATGAGCTGTGAACAGAGTGCAGGGTTCTGGGATGAGCTATGTACAGAGTGCAGGCTTCTGGGGTGAGCTGTGTACAGAGTGAAGGGTTCTGGGATGATCTATGTACAGAGTGCATGGTTCTGGAATGAGCTTTGTACAGAGTGCAGGTTACTGGCATGAACTGTGTACATAGTGCAGGGTTCTGGCATGAGCTGCGTACAGAGTGCAGGGCTCTGGGATGAGCTATGTACAGAGTGCAGGGTTCTGTGATGAGCTATATACAGGTTGCAGGGTTCTGGGATGAGTTATGTACAGAGTGCAGGGTTCTGGGATGAGCTATGTACAGATTGCAGGGTTCTGGGATGAGCTATGTATAGAGTGCAGGGTTCTGAGATGAGCTATGTATTGAGTGCAGGGATCTGAGATGAGCTATGTACAGAGTGCAGGCTTCTGGGATGAGCTATGTACAGAGTGTAGGGTTCTGGGATGAGGTATGTACAGAGTGCAGAGTAATGGGATGAGCTATGTACAGAGTGCAGGGTTTTGGCATGAGCTCTGTAAAGAGTGCAGGGTTCTGGCTTGAGCTGTGAACAGAGTGCAGGGTTCTGGAATGAGCTATGTACAGAGTGCAGGGTTCTGGAATGAACTGTGTACAGAGTGCAGGGTTCTGGGATGAGCTGTGTACAGAGTACAGTGCTCTGTGATTAGCTGTGTACAGAGTGCAGCGTTCTGGGATGAGCTGTGTACAAAAGTGCAGGGTTCTGGGATAAGCTGTTTACAGAGTGAAGGGTTCTGGGATGATCTATGTACAGAGTAGAGGACTCTGGGATGAGCTGTGTACAGAGTGCAGCATTCTGGGATGAGCTGTGTACAGAGTGTAGCGTTCTGGAATGTGCTGTTTATAGAGTGCAGGGTTCTGGAATGAGCTGTGGACAGAGAGCAGGGTTCTGGAATGAGCTGTGGACAGAGTGCAGGGTTCTGGGATGAGCTGTGTACAGAGTGCAGGGTTCTGGGGTGAGCTATGTACAGAGTGAAGGGTTCTGGGATGAGCTGCATGCAGAATGCAGGGTTCTGGGGTGAGCTGCATGCAGAGTGCAGGGTTCTGGAATGAGCTATGTACAGAGTGCAGGGTTCTGAGATGAGCAATGTACAGAGTGCAGGGTTCTGAGATGAGCAATGTACAGAGTGCAGGGTTCTGAGATGAGTTTTGTATAGAGTGCAGGGTTCTGAGAAGAGCTATATACAGGGTGCAGGGTTCTGTGATGAGCTATGTACAGAGTGCAGGGTTCTGCTGGGATGAGCTATGTACAGAGTGCAGGGTTATGAGATGAGATATAAACAGGGTGCAGTGTTCTGGGGTGAGCTATATAAAGGGTGCAGGGTTCTGGGATGAGCTATATACAGGTTCCAGGGTTCTGAGATGAGCTTTATACAGGGTTCTGAGATGAGCTATGTACAGAGTGCAGGGTTCTGGGATAAGCTATGTACAGAGTGCAGGGTTCTGGAATGAGATATGTACAGAGTGTAGGGTTCTGGAATGAGATATGTACAGAGTGCAGGGTTCTGGGATGAGCTGTGTACAGAGTGCAGGGTTCTGGCATGAGCTGTGTACAGATTGCAGGGTTCTGGCATGAGCTGTGTACAGAGTGCAGGGTTATGGAATGAGCTTCGTACAGAGTGCAGGGTACTGGGATGAGCTACGTACAAAGTGCAGGGTTCTGGGATGAGCTATGTACAGAGTGCAGGGTTTTGGGATGAGATATGTAGGAGTGCACGGTTCTGAGATGAGCTATATACATGGTGCAGGGTTCTGGGATGAGCTATATAAAGGGTGCAGGGTTCTGGGGTGAGCTTTATACAGGGTCCAGAGTTCTGAGATGAGCTATATACAGGGTTCTGTGATGAGCTATATACAGGGTGCAGGGTTCTGGGATGAGCTATGTACAGAGTGTAGGGTTCTGGGATGAGCTATGTACAGAGTGCAGGGTTCTGGAATGAGCTACGTACAGAGTGCAGGGTAATGGGATGAGCTATCTACAGAGTGCAGGGTAATGGGATGAGCTCTGTAAAGAGTGCAGGGTTCTGGCTTGAGCTGTGAACAGAGTGCAGGGTTCTGGCTTGAGGTGTGAACAGAGTGCAGGGTTCTGGCATGAGCTGTGAACAAAGTGCAGGGTTCTGGGATGAGCTATGTACAGAGTGCAGGGTTCTGGGATGAGCTGTGTACAGAGTGAAGGGTTCTGGGTTGATCTATGTACAGAGTGCATGGTTCTGGAATGAGCTTTGTACAGACTGCAGGTTACTGGCATGAGCTGTGTACAGAGTGCAGGGTTCTGGCATGAGCTGCGTACAGAGTGCAGGGCTCTGGGATGAGCTATGTACAGAGTGCAGGGTTCTGAGATAAGCTTTGTATAGAGTGCAGGGTTCTTGGATGAGCTATGTACAGAGTGCAGGGTACTGGGATGAGCTATGTACAGAGTGCAGGGTTCTGGCATGATTTGTGTAAAGAGTGCAGGGTTCTGGCATGAGCAATGTACAAGTGCATGGTTCTTAGAAGAGCTATATACAGGGTGCAGGGTTCTGGGATGAGCTATGTATAGAGTACAGGGTTCTGCTGGGATGAGCTATGTACAGCGTGCAGGGTTATGAGATGAGATATAAACAGGGTGCAGTGTTCTGGGGTGAGCTATATAAAGGGTGCAGGTTTCTGGGATGAGCTATATACAGGTTCCAGGGTTCTGAGATTAGCTATATACAGGGTTCTGGGATGAGCTATATACAGGGTGCAGGGTTCTTGGATGAGCTATGTACAGAGTGCAGGGTTCTGAGATGAGCTATGTACAGAGTGCAGGGTTCTGGGATGAGCTATGTACAGAGTGCAGGGTTCTGGGATGAGCTATGTACAGAGTGCAGGGTTCTGGGATGAGCTATGTACAGAGTGCAGGGTTCTGGAATGAGCTACGTACAGAGTGCAGGGTAATGGGATGAGCTATGTACAGAGTGCAGGGTTTTGGCATGAGCTGTGTAAAGAGTGCAGGGTTCTGGCTTGAGCTGTGAACAGAGTACAGGGTTCTGGCTTGAGCTGTGAACAGAGTGCAGGGTACTGGCTTGAGCTGTGAACAGAGTGCAGGGTTTTGGCATGAGCTATGTACAGAGTGCAGGGTTCTGGGATGAGCTATGTACAGAGTGAAGGGTTCTGGGATGAGCTATGTACAGAGTGAAGGGTTCTGAGATGAGCTATGTTCAGAATGCAGGGTTCTGAGATGAGCTTTGTACAGAGTGTAGGGTTTTGGGATGAGCTATGTACAGAGTGCAGGGTTCTGGAATGAGATATGTACAGAGTGCATGGTTCTGGAATGAGCTTTGTACAGAGTGCAGGTTACTGGCATGAGCTGTGTACAGAGTGCAGGGTTCTGGCATGAGCTGCGTACAGAGTGCAGGGCTCTGGGATGAGCTATGTACAGAGTGCAGGGCTCTGGGATGAGCTATGTACAGAGTGCAGGGCTCTGGGATGAGCTATGTACAGAGTGCAGGGTTCTGGGATGAGCTGTGTACAGAGTGAAGGGTTCTGGGATGATCTATGTACACAGTACAGGACTCTGGGATGAGCTGTGTACAGAGTGCAGCATTCTGGGATGAGCTGTGTACAGAGTGTAGCGTTCTGGAATGTGCTGTTTACAGAGTGCAGGGTTCTGGAATGTGCTGTGGACAGAGTGCAGGGTTCTGGGATGAGCTGTGTACAGAGTGCAGGGTTCTGGGGTGAGCTATGTACAGAGTGAAGGGTTCTGGGATGAGCTGCATGCAGAATGCAGGGTTCTGGGGTGAGCTGCATGCAGAGTGCAGGGTTCTGGAATGTGCTATGTACAGAGTGCAGGGTTCTGAGATGAGCAATGTACAAGTGCATGGTTCTTAGAAGAGCTATATACAGGGTGCAGGGTTCTGGGATGAGCTATGTATAGAGTACAGGGTTCTGCTGGGATGAGCTATGTACAGCGTGCAGGGTTATGAGATGAGATATAAACAGGGTGCAGTGTTCTGGGGTGAGCTATATAAAGGGTGCAGGTTTCTGGGATGAGCTATATACAGGTTCCAGGGTTCTGAGATTAGCTATATACAGGGTTCTGGGATGAGCTATATACAGGGTGCAGGGTTCTTGGATGAGCTATGTACAGAGTGCAGGGTTCTGAGATGAGCTATGTACAGAGTGCAGGGTTCTGGGATGAGCTATGTACAGAGTGCAGGGTTCTGGGATGAGCTATGTACAGAGTGCAGGGTTCTGGGATGAGCTATGTACAGAGTGCAGGGTTCTGGAATGAGCTATGTACAGAGTGCAGGGTTCTGGAATGAGCTACGTACAGAGTGCAGGGTAATGGGATGAGCTATGTACAGAGTGCAGGGTTTTGGCATGAGCTGTGTAAAGAGTGCAGGGTTCTGGCTTGAGCTGTGAACAGAGTACAGGGTTCTGGCTTGAGCTGTGAACAGAGTGCAGGGTACTGGCTTGAGCTGTGAACAGAGTGCAGGGTTTTGGCATGAGCTATGTACAGAGTGCAGGGTTCTGGGATGAGCTATGTACAGAGTGAAGGGTTCTGGGATGAGCTATGTACAGAGTGAAGGGTTCTGAGATGAGCTATGTTCAGAATGCAGGGTTCTGAGATGAGCTTTGTACAGAGTGTAGGGTTTTGGGATGAGCTATGTACAGAGTGCAGGGTTCTGGAATGAGATATGTACAGAGTGCATGGTTCTGGAATGAGCTTTGTACAGAGTGCAGGTTACTGGCATGAGCTGTGTACAGAGTGCAGGGTTCTGGCATGAGCTGCGTACAGAGTGCAGGGCTCTGGGATGAGCTATGTACAGAGTGCAGGGCTCTGGGATGGGCTATGTACAGAGTGCAGGGTTCTGGGATGAGCTGTGTACAGAGTGAAGGGTTCTGGGATGATCTATGTACACAGTACAGGACTCTGGGATGAGCTGTGTACAGAGTGCAGCGTTCTGGGATGAGCTGTGTACAGAGTGTAGCGTTCTGGAATGTGCTGTTTACAGAGTGCAGGGTTCTGGAATGTGCTGTGGACAGAGTGCAGGGTTCTGGGATGAGCTGTGTACAGAGTGCAGGGTTCTGGGGTGAGCTATGTACAGAGTGAAGGGTTCTGGGATGAGCTGCATGCAGAATGCAGGGTTCTGGGGTGAGCTGCATGCAGAGTGCAGGGTTCTGGAATGTGCTATGTACAGAGTGCAGGGTTCTGAGATGAGCAATGTACAGAGTGCAGGGTTCTGAGATGAGTTTTGTATAGAGTGCAGGGTTCTGGGATGAGCTATGTACAGAGTGCAGGGTACTGGGATGAGCTATGTACAGAGTGCAGGGTTCTGGCATGAGCTGTGTAAAGAGTGCAGGGTTCTGGCATGAGCAATGTACAAGTGCATGGTTCTGAGAAGAGCTATATACAGGGTGCAGGGTTCTGGGATGAGCTATGTACAGAGTGCAGGGTTCTGCTGGGATGAGCTATGTACAGAGTGCAGGGTTATGAGATGAGATATAAACAGGGTGCAGTGTTCTGGGGTGAGCTATATAAAGGGTGCAGGGTTCTGGGAAGAGCTATATACAGGTTCCAGGGTTCTGAGATGAGCTATATACAGGGTTCTGGGATGAGCTATATACAGGGTGCAGGGTTCTGGGATGACCTATGTACAGAGTGCAGGGTTCTGAGATGAGCTATGTACAGAGTGCAGGGTTCTGGGATGAGCTATGTACAGAGTGCAGGGTTCTGGGATGAGATATGTACAGAGTGTATGGTTCTGGAATGATATATGTACAGAGTGCAGGGTTCTGGGATGAGATATGTTCAGAGTCCAGGTTTCTGGCATGAGCTATGTACAGAGTGCAGGGTTCTGGGAAGAGATATGCACAGAGTGCAGGGTTCTGAAATGAGCTGTGTACAGAGTGCAGGGTTCTGGGCTGAGCTATGTACAGAGTGCATGGTTCTGGGCTAAGCTATGTACAGAGTGCAGGGTTCTGGGCTGAGCTATGTACAGAGTGCAGGGTTCTGGAATGAGCTATGTACAGAGTGCAGGTTACTGGCATGAGCTGTGTACAGAGTGCAGGGTTCTGGCATGAGCTGTGTACAGAGTGCAGGGTTCTGGCATGAGCTATATAAAGAATGCAGGGTTATGGAATGAGCTACGTACAGAGTGCAGGGTACTGGGATGAGCTATGTACAGAGTGCAGGGTTCTGGCATGAGCTGTGTAAAGAGTGCAGGGTTCTGGGTTGAGCTACGTACAGAGTGTAGGGTTCTGGAATGAGCTATGTACAGAGTGCAGGGTTCTGGGATGAGCTATGTACAGAGTGCAGGGTTCTGGGATGAGATATGTACAGAGTGTAGGGTTCTGGAATGATATATGTACAGAGTGCAGGGTTCTGGGATGAGATATGTTCAGAGTCCAGGGTTCTGGCATGAGCTATGTACAGAGTGCAGGGTTCTGGGAAGAGATATGCACAGAGTGCAGGGTTCTGAAATGAGCTGTGTACAGAGTGCAGGGTTCTGGGCTGAGCTATGTACAGAGTGCATGGTTCTGGGCTGAGCTATGTACAGAGTGCAGGGTTCTGGGCTAAGCTATGTACAGAGTGCAGGGTTCTGGGCTGAGCTATGTACAGAGTGCAGGGTTCTGGAATGAGCTATGTACAGAGTGCAGGTTACTGGCATGAGCTGTGTACAGAGTGCAGGGTTCTGGCATGAGCTGTGTACAGAGTGCAGGGTTCTGGCATGAGCTATATAAAGAGTGCAGGGTTATGGAATGAGCTACGTACAGAGTGCAGGGTACTGGGATGAGCTATGTACAGAGTGCAGGGTTCTGGCATGAGCTGTGTAAAGAGTGCAGGGTTCTGGGTTGAGCTACGTACAGAGTGTAGGGTTCTGGAATGAGCTATGTACAGAGTGCAGGGTTCTGGGATGAGCTATGTACAGAGTGCAGGGTTCTGGGATGAGATATGTAGGAGTGCACGGTTCTGAGATGAGCTATATACATGGTGCAGGGTTCTGGGATGAGCTATATAAAGGGTGCAGGGTTCTGGGGTGAGCTTTATACAGGGTCCAGAGTTCTGAGATGAGCTATATACAGGGTTCTGTGATGAGCTATATACAGGGTGCAGGGTTCTGGGATGAGCTATGTACAGAGTGTAGGGTTCTGGGATGAGCTATGTACAGAGTGCAGGTTTCTGGAATGAGCTACGTACAGAGTGCAGGGTAATGAGATGAGCTATGTACAGAGTGCAGGGTTTTGGCATGAGCTCTGTAAAGAGTGCAGGGTTTTGGCTTGAGCTGTGAACAGAGTGCAGGGTTCTGGCATGAGCTGTGAACAAAGTGCAGCGTTCTGGGATGAGCTATGTACAGAGTGCAGGGTTCTGGGATGAGCTTTGTACAGAGTGAAGGGTTCTGGGTTGATCTATCTACAGAGTGCATGGTTCTGGAATGAGCTTTGTACAGAGTGCAGGTTACTGGCATGAGCTGTGTACAGAGTGCAGGGTTCTGGCATGAGCTGCGTACAGAGTGCAGGGCTCTGGGATGAGCTATGTACAGAGTGCAGGGTTCTGGGATGAGCTGTGTACAGAGTGAAGGGTTCTGGGATGATCTATATACAGAGTAGAGGACTCTGGGATGAGCTGTGTACAGAGTGCAGCGTTCTGGGATAAGCTGTGTACAGAGTGTAGCGTTCTGAAATGTGCTGTTTACAGAGTGCAGGGTTCTGGAATGTGCTGTGGACAGAGTGCAGGGTTCTGGGATGAGCTGTGTACAGAGTGCAGGGTTCTGGGGTGAGCTATGTACAGAGTGAAGGGTTCTGGGATGAGCTGCATGCAGAATGCAGGGTTCTGGGGTGAGCTGCATGCAGAGTGCAGGGTTCTGGAATGAGCTATGTACAGACTGCAGGGTTCTGAGATGAGCAATGTACAGAGTGCAGGGTTCTGACTGAGATGAGCAATGTACAGAGTGCAGGGTTCTGAGATGAGCTTTGTATAGAGTGCAGGGTTCTGGGATGAGCTATGTACAGAGTGCAGGGTACTGGGATGAGCTATGTACAGAGTGCAGGGTTCTGGCATGAGCTGTGTAAAGAGTGCAGGGTTCTGGCATGAGCAATGTACAAGTGCATGGTTCTGAGAAGAGCTATATACAGGGTGAAGGGTTCTGGGATGAGCTATGTACTGAGTGCAGGGTTCTGCTGGGATGAGCTATGTACAGAGTGCAGGGTTATGAGATGAGATATAAACAGGGTGCAGTGTTCTGGGGTGAGCTATATAAAGGGTGCAGGTTTCTGGGATGAGCTATATACAGGTTCCAGGGTTCTGAGATGAGCTATATACAGGGTTCTGGGATGAGCTATATACAGGGTGCAGGGTTCTGGGATGAGCTATGTACAGAGTGCAGGGTTCTGAGATGAGCTATGTACAGAGTGCAGGGTTCTGGGATGAGCTATGTACAGAGTGCAGGGTTTTGGGATGACATATGTACAGAGTATAGGGTTCTGGGATGAGCTATGTACAGAGTGCAGGGTTCTGGAATGAGCTACGTACAGAGTGCAGGGTAATGGGATGAGTTATGTACAGAGTGCAGGGTTCTGGGATGAGCTATATACAGATTGCAGGGTTCTGGGATGAGTTATGTACAGAGTGCAGGGTTCTGAGATGAGCTATGTACTGAGTGCAGGGATCTGAGATGAGCTATGTACAGAGTGCAGGCTTCTGGGATGAGCTATGTACAGAGTGTAGGGTTCTGGGATGAGCTATGTACAGAGTGCAGGGTTCTGGAATGAGCTACGTACAGAGTGCAGGGTAATGGGATGAGCTATGTACAGAGTGCAGGGTTTTGGCATGAGCTGTGTAAAGAGTGCAGGGTTCTGGCTTGAGCTGTGAACAGAGTGCAGGGTTCTGGCTTGAGCTGTGAACAGAGTGCAGGGTTCTGGCATGAGCTGTGAACAGAGTGCAGGGTTCTGGGATGAGCTATGTACAGAGTGCAGGGTTCTGGGATGAGCTATGTACAGAGTGAAGGGTTCTGGGATGAGCTATGTACAGAGTGAAGGGTTCTGAGATGAGCTATGTTCAGTTCTGAGATGAGCTTTGTACAGAGTGTAGGGTTCTGGGATGAGCTATGTACAGAGTGCAGGGTTCTGGAATGAGATATGTACAGAGTGCAGGGTTCTGGAATGAGCTTTGTACAGAGTGCAGGTTACTGGCATGAGCTGTGTACAGAGTGCAGGTTACTGGCATGAGCTGTGTACAGAGTGCAGGGTTCTGGCATGAGCTGCATACAGAGTGCAGGGCTCTGGGATGATCTATGTACAGAGTAGAGGACTCTGGGATGAGCTGTGTACAGAGTGCAGCGTTTTGGGATGAGCTGTGTACAGAGTGTAGCGTTCTGGAATGTGCTGTTTACAGAGTGCAGGGTTCTGGAATGTGCTGTGGACAGAGTGCAGGGTTCTGGGATGAGCTGTGTACAGAGTGCAGGGTTCTGGGGTGAGCTATGTACAGAGTGAAGGGTTCTGGGATGAGCTGCATGCAGAATGCAGGGTTCTGGGGTGAGCTGCATGCAGAGTGCAGGGTTCTGGAATGAGCTATGTACAGAGTGCAGGGTTCTGAGATGAGCAATGTACAGAGTACAGGGTTCTGAGATGAGCAATGTACAGAGTACAGGGTTCTGAGATGACCAATGTACAGAGTGCAGGGTTCTGAGATGAGCTTTGTATAGAGTGCAGGGTTCTGGGATGAGCTATGTACAGAGAGCAGGGTACTGGGATGAGCTATGTACAGAGTGCAGGGTTCTGGCATGAGCTGTGTAAAGAGTGCAGGGTTCTGGCATGAGCAATGTACAAGTGCATGGTTCTGAGAAGAGCTATATACAGGGTGCAGGGTTCTGGGATGAGCTATGTACAGAGTGCAGGGTTCTGCTGGGATGAGCTATGTACAGAGTGCAGGGTTCTGCTGGGATGAGCTATGTACAGAGTGCAGGGTTATGAGATGAGATATAAACAGGGTGCAGTGTTCTGGGATGAGCTATATAAAGGGTGCAGGTTTCTGGGATGAGCTATATACAGGTTCCAGGGTTCTGAGATGAGCTATATACAGGGTTCTGGGATGAGCTATATACAGGGTGCAGGGTTCTGGGATGAGCTATGTACAGAGTGCAGGGTTCTGAGATGAGCTATGTACAGAGTGCAGGGTTCTGGGATGAGCTATGTACAGAGTGCAGGGTTCTGGGATGAGATATGTACAGAGTGTAGGGTTCTGGGATGAGCTATGTACAGAGTGCAGGGTTCTGGAATGAGCTACGTACAGAGTGCAGGGTAATGGGATGAGTTATGTACAGAGTGCAGGGTTCTGGGATGAGCTATGTACAGATTGCAGGGTTCTGGGATGAGTTATGTACAGAGTGCAGGGTTCTGAGATGAGCTATGTACTGAGTGCAGGGATCTGAGATGAGCTATGTACAGAGTGCAGGCTTCTGGGATGAGCTATGTACAGAGTGTAGGGTTCTGGGATGAGCTATGTACAGAGTGCAGGGTTCTGGAATGAGATATGTACAGAGTGCAGGGTTCTGGAATGAGCTTTGTACAGAGTGCAGGTTACTGGCATGAGCTGTGTACAGAGTGCAGGTTACTGGCATGAGCTGTGTACAGAGTGCAGGGTTCTGGCATGAGCTGCATACAGAGTGCAGGGCTCTGGGATGATCTATGTACAGAGTAGAGGACTCTGGGATGAGCTGTGTACAGAGTGCAGCGTTTTGGGATGAGCTGTGTACAGAGTGTAGCGTTCTGGAATGTGCTGTTTACAGAGTGCAGGGTTCTGGAATGTGCTGTGGACAGAGTGCAGGGTTCTGGGATGAGCTGTGTACAGAGTGCAGGGTTCTGGGGTGAGCTATGTACAGAGTGAAGGGTTCTGGGATGAGCTGCATGCAGAATGCAGGGTTCTGGGGTGAGCTGCATGCAGAGTGCAGGGTTCTGGAATGAGCTATGTACAGAGTGCAGGGTTCTGAGATGAGCAATGTACAGAGTACAGGGTTCTGAGATGAGCAATGTACAGAGTACAGGGTTCTGAGATGACCAATGTACAGAGTGCAGGGTTCTGAGATGAGCTTTGTATAGAGTGCAGGGTTCTGGGATGAGCTATGTACAGAGAGCAGGGTACTGGGATGAGCTATGTACAGAGTGCAGGGTTCTGGCATGAGCTGTGTAAAGAGTGCAGGGTTCTGGGATGAGCAATGTACAAGTGCATGGTTCTGAGAAGAGCTATATACAGGGTGCAGGGTTCTGGGATGAGCTATGTACAGAGTGCAGGGTTCTGCTGGGATGAGCTATGTACAGAGTGCAGGGTTATGAGATGAGATATAAACAGGGTGCAGTGTTCTGGGGTGAGCTATATAAAGGGTGCAGGTTTCTGGGATGAGCTATATGCAGGTTCCAGGGTTCTGAGATGAGCTATATACAGGGTTCTGGGATGAGCTATATACAGGGTGCAGGGTTCTGGGATGAGCTATGTACAGAGTGCAGGGTTCTGAGATGAGCTATGTACAGAATGCAGGGTTCTGGGATGAGCTATGTACAGAGTGCAGGGTTCTGGGATGAGCTATGTACAGAGTGCAGGGTTCTGGGATGAGATATGTACAGAGTGTAGGGTTCTGGGATGAGCTATGTACAGAGTGCAGGGTTCTGGAATGAGCTACGTACAGATGGCAGGGTAATGGGATGAGTTATGTACAGAGTGCAGGGTTCTGGGATGAGCTATGTACAGATTGCAGATTTCTGGGATGAGTTATGTACAGAGTGCAGGGTTCTGAGATGAGCTATGTACTGAGTGCAGGGATCTGAGATGAGCTATGTACAGAGTGCAGGGATCTGAGATGAGCTATGTACAGAGTGCAGGCTTCTGGGATGAGCTATGTACAGAGTGTAGGGTTCTGGGATGAGCTATGTACAGAGTGCAGGGTTCTGGAATGAGCTACGTACAGAGTGCAGGGTAATGGGATGAGCTATGTACAGAGTGCAGGGTTTTGGCATAAGCTGTGTAAAGAGTGCAGGGTTCTGGCTTGAGCTGTGAACAGAGTGCAGGGTTCTGGCTTGAGCTGTGAACAGAGTGCAGGGTTCTGGCATGAGCTGTGAACAGAGTGCAGGGTTCTGGGATGAGCTATGTACAGAGTGCAGGGTTCTGGGATGAGCTATGTACAGAGTGAAGGGTTCTGGGATGAGCTATGTACAGAGTGCAGGGTTCTAAGATGAGCAATGTACAGAGTGCAGGGTTCTGAGATGAGATTTGTATAGAGTGCAGGGTTCCGGGATGAGCTATGTACAGAGTGCAGGGTACTGGGATGAGCTATGTACAGAGTGCAGGGTTCTGGCATGAGCTGTGTAAAGAGTGCAGGGTTCTGGCATGAGCAATGTACAAGTTCATGGTTCTGAGAAGAGCTATATACAGGGTGCAGGGTTCTGGGATGAGCTATGTACAGAGTGCAGGGTTCTGCTGGGATGAGCTATGTACAGAGTGCAGGGTTATGAGATGAGATATAAACAGGGTGCAGTGTTCTGGGATGAGCTATATAAAGGGTGCAGGTTTCTGGGATGAGCTATATACAGGTTCCAGGGTTCTGAGATGAGCTATATACAGGGTTCTGGGATGAGCTATATACAGGGTGCAGGGTTCTGGGATGAGCTATGTACAGAGTGCAGGGTTCTGAGATGAGCTATGTACAGAGTGCAGGGTTCTGGGATGAGCTATGTACAGAGTGCAGGGTTCTGGGATGAGATATGTACAGAGTGTAGGGTTCTGGGATGAGCTATGTACAGAGTGCAGGGTTCTGGAATGAGCTACGTACAGAGTGCAGGGTAATGGGATGAGTTATGTACAGAGTGCAGGGTTCTGGGATGAGCTATGTACAGATTGCAGGGTTCTGGGATGAGTTATGTACAGAGTGCAGGGTTCTGAGATGAGCTATGTACTGAGTGCAGGGATCTGAGATGAGCTATGTACAGAGTGCAGGCTTCTGGGATGAGCTATGTACAGAGTGTAGGGTTCTGGGATGAGCTATGTACAGAGTGCAGGGTTCTGGAATGAGCTACGTACAGAGTGCAGGGTAATGGGATGAGCTATGTACAGAGTTCAGGGTTTTGGCATGAGCTGTGTAAAGAGTGCAGGGTTCTGGCTTGAGCTGTGAACAGAGTGCAGGGTTCTGGCTTGAGCTGTGAACAGAGTGCAGGGTTCTGGCTTGAGCTGTGAACAGAGTGCAGGGTTCTGGGATGAGCTATGTACAGAGTGCAGGGTTCTGGGATGAGCTATGTACAGAGTGAAGGGTTCTGGGATGAGCTATGTACAGAGTGAAGGGTTCTGAGATGAGCTATGTTCAGAATGAAGGGTTCTGAGATGAGCTTTGTACAGAGTGTAAGGTTCTGGGATGAGCTATGTACAGAGTGCAGGGTTCTGGAATGAGATATGTACAGAGTGCATGGTTCTGAAACGAGCTTTGTACAGAGTGCAGGTTACTGGCATGAGCTGTGTACAGAGTGCAGGTTACTGGCATGAGCTGTGTACAGAGTGCAGGGTTCTGGCATGAGCTGCATACAGAGTGCAGGGCTCTGGGATGAGCTATGTACAGAGTGCAGGGTTCTGGGATGAGCTGTGTACAGAGTGAAGGGTTCTGGGATGATCTATGTACAGAGTAGAGGACTCTGGGATGAGCTGTGTACAGAGTGCAGCGTTTTGGGATGAGCTGTGTACAGAGTGTAGCGTTCTGGAATGTGCTGTTTACAGAGTGCAGGGTTCTGGAATGTGCTGTGGACAGAGTGCAGGGTTCTGGGATGAGCTGTGTACAGAGTGCAGGGTTCTGGGGTGAGCTATGTACAGAGTGAAGGGTTCTGGGATGAGCTGCATGCAGAATGCAGGGTTCTGGGGTGAGCTGCATGCAGAGTGCAGGGTTCTGGAATGAGCTATGTACAGAGTGCAGGGTTCTGAGATGAGCAATGTACAGAGTACAGGGTTCTGAGATGAGCAATGTACAGAGTACAGGGTTCTGAGATGACCAATGTACAGAGTGCAGGGTTCTGAGATGAGCTTTGTATAGAGTGCAGGGTTCTGGGATGAGCTATGTACAGAGAGCAGGGTACTGGGATGAGCTATGTACAGAGTGCAGGGTTCTGGCATGAGCTGTGTAAAGAGTGCAGGGTTCTGGCATGAGCAATGTACAAGTGCATGGTTCTGAGAAGAGCTATATACAGGGTGCAGGGTTCTGGGATGAGCTATGTACAGAGTGCAGGGTTCTGCTGGGATGAGCTATGTACAGAGTGCAGGGTTATGAGATGAGATATAAACAGGGTGCAGTGTTCTGGGGTGAGCTATATAAAGGGTGCAGGTTTCTGGGATGAGCTATATGCAGGTTCCAGGGTTCTGAGATGAGCTATATACAGGGTTCTGGGATGAGCTATATACAGGGTGCAGGGTTCTGGGATGAGCTATGTACAGAGTGCAGGGTTCTGAGATGAGCTATGTACAGAATGCAGGGTTCTGGGATGAGCTATGTACAGAGTGCAGGGTTCTGGGATGAGCTATGTACAGAGTGCAGGGTTCTGGGATGAGATATGTACAGAGTGTAGGGTTCTGGGATGAGCTATGTACAGAGTGCAGGGTTCTGGAATGAGCTACGTACAGATGGCAGGGTAATGGGATGAGTTATGTACAGAGTGCAGGGTTCTGGGATGAGCTATGTACAGATTGCAGATTTCTGGGATGAGTTATGTACAGAGTGCAGGGTTCTGAGATGAGCTATGTACTGAGTGCAGGGATCTGAGATGAGCTATGTACAGAGTGCAGGCTTCTGGGATGAGCTATGTACAGAGTGTAGGGTTCTGGGATGAGCTATGTACAGAGTGCAGGGTTCTGGAATGAGCTACGTACAGAGTGCAGGGTAATGGGATGAGCTATGTACAGAGTGCAGGGTTTTGGCATAAGCTGTGTAAAGAGTGCAGGGTTCTGGCTTGAGCTGTGAACAGAGTGCAGGGTTCTGGCTTGAGCTGTGAACAGAGTGCAGGGTTCTGGCATGAGCTGTGAACAGAGTGCAGGGTTCTGGGATGAGCTATGTACAGAGTGCAGGGTTCTGGGATGAGCTATGTACAGAGTGAAGGGTTCTGGGATGAGCTATGTACAGAGTGCAGGGTTCTGAGATGAGCAATGTACAGAGTGCAGGGTTCTGAGATGAGATTTGTATAGAGTGCAGGGTTCCGGGATGAGCTATGTACAGAGTGCAGGGTACTGGGATGAGCTATGTACAGAGTGCAGGGTTCTGGCATGAGCTGTGTAAAGAGTGCAGGGTTCTGGCATGAGCAATGTACAAGTTCATGGTTCTGAGAAGAGCTATATACAGGGTGCAGGGTTCTGGGATGAGCTATGTACAGAGTGCAGGGTTCTGCTGGGATGAGCTATGTACAGAGTGCAGGGTTATGAGATGAGATATAAACAGGGTGCAGTGTTCTGGGATGAGCTATATAAAGGGTGCAGGTTTCTGGGATGAGCTATATACAGGTTCCAGGGTTCTGAGATGAGCTATATACAGGGTTCTGGGATGAGCTATATACAGGGTGCAGGGTTCTGGGATGAGCTATGTACAGAGTGCAGGGTTCTGAGATGAGCTATGTACAGAGTGCAGGGTTCTGGGATGAGCTATGTACAGAGTGCAGGGTTCTGGGATGAGATATGTACAGAGTGTAGGGTTCTGGGATGAGCTATGTACAGAGTGCAGGGTTCTGGAATGAGCTACGTACAGAGTGCAGGGTAATGGGATGAGTTATGTACAGAGTGCAGGGTTCTGGGATGAGCTATGTACAGATTGCAGGGTTCTGGGATGAGTTATGTACAGAGTGCAGGGTTCTGAGATGAGCTATGTACTGAGTGCAGGGATCTGAGATGAGCTATGTACAGAGTGCAGGCTTCTGGGATGAGCTATGTACAGAGTGTAGGGTTCTGGGATGAGCTATGTACAGAGTGCAGGGTTCTGGAATGAGCTACGTACAGAGTGCAGGGTAATGGGATGAGCTATGTACAGAGTTCAGGGTTTTGGCATGAGCTGTGTAAAGATTGCAGGGTTCTGGCTTGAGCTGTGAACAGAGTGCAGGGTTCTGGCTTGAGCTGTGAACAGAGTGCAGGGTTCTGGCTTGAGCTGTGAACAGAGTGCAGGGTTCTGGGATGAGCTATGTACAGAGTGCAGGGTTCTGGGATGAGCTATGTACAGAGTGAAGGGTTCTGGGATGAGCTATGTACAGAGTGAAGGGTTCTGAGATGAGCTATGTTCAGAATGAAGGGTTCTGAGATGAGCTTTGTACAGAGTGTAAGGTTCTGGGATGAGCTATGTACAGAGTGCAGGGTTCTGGAATGAGATATGTACAGAGTGCATGGTTCTGAAACGAGCTTTGTACAGAGTGCAGGTTACTGGCATGGGCTGTGTACAGAGTGCAGGGTTCTGGCATGAGCTGCGTACAGAGTGCAGGGCTCTGGGATGAGCTATGTACAGAGTGCAGGGTTCTGGGATGAGCTGTGTACAGAGTGAAGGGTTCTGGGATGATCTATGTACAGAGTACAGGACTCTGGGATGAGCTGTGTACAGAGTGCAGCATTCTGGGATGAGCTGTGTACAGAGTGTAGCGTTCTGGAATGTGCTGTTTACAGAGTGCAGGGTTCTGGGATGAGCTGTGGACAGAGTGCAGGGTTCTGGGATGAGCTGTGTACATAGTGCAGGGTTCTGGGGTGAGCTATGTACAGAGTGAAGGGTTCTGGGATGAGCTGCATGCAGAATGCAGGGTTCTGGGGTGAGCTGCATGCAGAGTGCAGGGTTCTGGAATGAGCTATGTACAGAGTGCAGGGTTCTGAGATGAGCAATGCACAGAGTGCAGGGTTCTGAGATGAGTTTTGTATAGAGTGCAGGGTTCTGGGATGAGCTATGTACAGAGTGCAGGGTACTGGGATGAGCTATGTACAGAGTGCAGAGTTCTGGCATGAGCTGTGTAAAGAGTGCAGGGTTCTGGCATGAGCAATGTACAAGTGCATGGTTCTGAGAAGAGCTATATACAGGGTGCAGGGTTCTGGGATGAGCTATGTACAGAGTGCAGGGTTCTGCTGGGATGAGCTATGTACAGAGTGCAGGGTTATGAGATGAGATATAAATAGGGTGCAGTGTTCTGGGGTGAGCTATATAAAGGGTGCAGGGTTCTGGGATGAGCTATATACAGGTTCCAGGGTTCTGAGATGAGCTATATACAGGGTTCTGGGATGAGCTATATACAGGGTGCAGGGTTCTGGTTTGAGCTATGTACAGAGTGCAGGGTTCTGAGATGAGCTATGTACAGAGTGCAGGGTTCTGGGATGAGCTATGTACAGAGTGCAGGGTTCTGGGATGAGATATGTACAGAGTGTAGGGTTCTGGAATGATCTATGTACAGAGTGCAGGGTTCTGAGATGAGATATGTTCAGAGTGCAGGGTTCTGGGATGAGATATGCACAGAGTGCAGGGTTCTGAAATGAGCTGTGTACAGAGTGCAGGGTTCTGGGCTGAGCTATGTACAGAGTGCAGGGTTCTGGGCTGAGCTATGGACAGAGTGCAGGGTTCTGGGCTGAGCTATGTACAGAGTGCAGGGTTCTGGGCTGAGCTATGTACAGAGTGCAGGGTTCTGGGCTGAGCTATGTACAGAGTGCAGGGTTCTGGGCTGAGCTATGTAGAGAGTGCAGGTTACTGGCATGAGCTGTGTAGAGAGTGCAGGGTTCTGGCATGAGCTGTGTACAGAGTGCAGGGTTCTGGGATGAGCTATGTAAAGAGTGCAGGGTTATGGAATGAGCTACGTACAGAGTGCAGTGTACTGGGATGAGCTATGTACAGAGTGCAGGGTTCTGGCATGAGCTGTGTAAAGAGTGCAGGGTTCTGGGTTGAGCTATGTACAGAGTGTAGGGTTCTGGAATGAGCTATGTACAGAGTGCAGGGTTCTGGGATGAGCTATGTACAGAGTGCAGGGTTCTGGGATGAGATATGTGGGAGTGCACGGTTCTGAGATGAGCTATATACATGGTGCAGGGTTCTGGGATGAGCTATATAAAGATTGCAGGGTTCTGGGGTGAGCTGTATACAGGGTCCAGAGTTCTGAGATGAGCTATATACAGGGTTCTGTGATGAGCTATATACAGGGTGCAGGGTTCTGGGATGAGCTATGTACAGAGTGCAGGGTTCTGGGACGAGCTATGTACAGAGTGCAGGGTTATTAGATGAGCTATATACAGAGTGCAGGGTTCTGAGATGAGCTATGTACTGAGTGCATGGTTCTGAGATGAGCTATGTACAGAGTTCTGGGATGAGCTATGCACAGAGTGTAGGGTTCTGGGATGAGCTATGTACAGAGTGCAGGGTTCTGAGATGAGCTATGTACAGAGTGCAGGGTTCTGGGATGAGCTATGTACAGAGTGCAGGGTTCTGGGATGAGATATGTACAGAGTGTAGGGTTCTGGAATGATCTATGTACAGAGTGCAGGGTTCTGAGATGAGATATGTTCAGAGTGCAGGGTTCTGGGATGAGATATGCACAGAGTGCAGGGTTCTGAAATGAGCTGTGTACAGAGTGCAGGGTTCTGGGCTGAGCTATGTACAGAGTGCAGGGTTCTGGGCTGAGCTATGGACAGAGTGCAGGGTTCTGGGCTGAGCTATGTACAGAGTGCAGGGTTCTGGGCTGAGCTATGTACAGAGTGCAGGGTTCTGGGCTGAGCTATGTACAGAGTGCAGGGTTCTGGGCTGAGCTATGTAGAGAGTGCAGGTTACTGGCATGAGCTGTGTAGAGAGTGCAGGGTTCTGGCATGAGCTGTGTACAGAGTGCAGGGTTCTGGGATGAGCTATGTAAAGAGTGCAGGGTTATGGAATGAGCTACGTACAGAGTGCAGTGTACTGGGATGAGCTATGTACAGAGTGCAGGGTTCTGGCATGAGCTGTGTAAAGAGTGCAGGGTTCTGGGTTGAGCTATGTACAGAGTGTAGGGTTCTGGAATGAGCTATGTACAGAGTGCAGGGTTCTGGGATGAGCTATGTACAGAGTGCAGGGTTCTGGGATGAGATATGTGGGAGTGCACGGTTCTGAGATGAGCTATATACATGGTGCAGGGTTCTGGGATGAGCTATATAAAGATTGCAGGGTTCTGGGGTGAGCTGTATACAGGGTCCAGAGTTCTGAGATGAGCTATATACAGGGTTCTGTGATGAGCTATATACAGGGTGCAGGGTTCTGGGATGAGCTATGTACAGAGTGCAGGGTTCTGGGACGAGCTATGTACAGAGTGCAGGGTTATTAGATGAGCTATATACAGAGTGCAGGGTTCTGAGATGAGCTATGTACTGAGTGCATGGTTCTGAGATGAGCTATGTACAGAGTTCTGGGATGAGCTATGCACAGAGTGTAGGGTTCTGGGATGAGCTATGTACAGAGTGCAGGGTTCTGGAATTAGCTACGTACAGAGTGCAGGGTTCTTGCATGAGCTGTGTAAAAAGTGCAGGGTTCTGGCATGAGCTGTGTACAGATTGCAGGGTTCTGGGATGAGCTATGTACAGAGTGCATGGTTCTGAGATGAGCTATGTACAGAGTGTAGGGTTCTGGGATGAGCTATGTACAGAGTTAAGGGTTCTGGAATGAGCTACGTACAGGGTGCAGGGTACTGGGATGAGCTATGTACAGAGTGCAGGGTTCTGGCATGAGCTGTGTAAAGAGTGCAGGGTTCTGGGATGTGCAATGTACAAGTGCATGGTTCTGAGAAGAGCTATATACAGGGTGCAGGGTTCTGGGATGAGCTATGTACAGAGTGCAGGGTTCTGGGATGAGCTATGTACAGAGTGCTGGGTTATGAGATGAGATATAAACAGGGTGCAGGCAGGGGCGTTGCTAGGTCTACAAAAGATCTGGGGCTAGAGCCCATAGCAGCGTAGTAAAGAAAGTCATATGCTTGGGTGGGCATACACATGTATATACAGTAATATACGTGTGGGTGTATATATATCCCCAGAGAGCCCCCTGCTTACATCAGGGTCCCCAGAGAGCTTCCTCCTTACATCAGAGTCCTCAGAGAGCCTCCCCCTTCTAGCAGGGTACCCAGAGGCCCCCCCCCACTTACATCAGGGTTCCCAGAGAGGCCCCCTTACATTAGGGTCCTCAGAGAGCCTCCCCCTTAAATCTGGGTCCCTAGAGAGCCTAGGCCTTAAAATCAGGGTCCCCAGAGAGCCTCTCCCTTACATCAGGGTCCCCAGAGAGCCCCCCACTTACATAAGGGTCCCCAGAGAGCCTCCCCTCCCCTTGGGGACCCCTGCAGAGACTCGGGGCTATTGGCCTCAGATTCGGGGCTATAGCCCCAAAAGCCACCCCCTAGCAACGCCCCTGGGTGCAGGGTTCTGGGATGAGATATATAAAGGGTGCAGGGTTCTGGGATGAGCTATATAAAGGGTCCAGGGTTCTGAGATGAGCTATGTCACGGAACGTCCCACACTCCGCTTGAGTGCTTCCGTCATATACCACTTCCTCCCAGTCTGTATACTGATATCAGATATTCCAACCTCTCTGAGCAGAAAACAAGGCGACACTTGCTTCACTGCTAACATGGACTGTTTATTATGAATCAAAGTTACAAGACTTTATATGCCGTTGGAACCTCCTCTAACAATACAACTGTAACTTAATTAACATGAGCTAATTATCTAATCCTTTATACAGCCTAGGTGACTGAGACATGACCTTTCGCCCAGACTTGTGGTCACCGAGCTTCACACAGTTATAGCAGTCGTCCCGTCTCCTACATTGTATAGAGGACAATGTCATTAGCTCATTCAATTAACATAAACACAGGTTGATGACACCAGTATCTCCTCACAGGATGTGTCCGAACAGAATGAATACATTGAAAATCCAGGGCCCATAATCAAATGGCAACAGGCTTGCATACAGTCCTCTCCAACAGCCTCTGTTCTGGCTAGGTCTGTGACAAGCTATATACAGGGTTCTGGGATGAGCTATATACAGGGTGCAGGGTTCTGGGATGAACTATGTACAGAGTGCAAAGTTCTGAGATAAGCTATGTACAGAGTGCAGGGTTCTGGGATGAGCTATGTACAGAGTGGAGGGTTCTGGGATGAGATATGTACAGAGTGCAGGGTTCTGGGATGAGATATGTACAGAGTGCAGGGTTCTGGAATGATCTATGTACAGAGTGCAGGGTTCTGGGATGAGATATGTACAAAGCGTAGCATTCTGGCATGAGCTGTGTAAAGAGGGCAGGGTTCTGGCTTGAGCTATGTACAGAGTGCAGGGTTCTGGGATGAGATATGCACAGAGTGCAGGGTTCTGGGCTGTGCTATGTACAGAGTGCAGGGTTCTGGGCTGAGCTATGTACAGAGTGCAGGGTTCTGGGGTGAGCTGTGTACAGAGTGTAGGGTTCTGGGGTGAGGTATGTAAAGAGTGCAGGGTTATGGAATGAGCTACGTACAGAGTGCAGGGTACTGGGATGAGCTATGTACAGAGTGCAGGGTTCTGGCATGAGCTGTGTAAAGAGTGCAGGGTTCTGGGTTGAGCTATGTACAGAGTGTAGTGTTCTGGAATGAGCTATGTACAGAGTGCAGGGTTCTGGGATGAGCTATGTACAGAGTGCAGGGTTCTGGGATGAGCTATGTATGACTGCACGGTTCTGAGATGAGCTATATACATGGTGCAGGGTTCTGGGATGAGCTATATAAAGGGTGCAGGGTTCTGGGATGAGCTATATAAAGGGTGCAGGGTTCTGGGGTGAGCTTTATACAGGGTCCAGAGTTCTGAGATGAGCTATATACAGGGTTCTGTTATAAGCTATATACAGGGTGTAGGGTTCTGGGATGAGCTATGTACAGAGTGCAGGGTTCTGGGATGAGCTATGTACAGAGTGCAGGGTTCTGGGATGAGCTATGTACAGAGTGCAGGGTTCTGGGATGAGCTATGTACAGAGTGCAGGGTTCTGGGATGAACTATGTACAGAGTGCAGGGTTATTAGATGAGCTATATACAGAGTGCAAGGTTCTGAGATGAGGTATGTACTGAGTGCAGGGTTCTAAGATGAGCTATGTACAGAGTGCAGGGTTCTAAGATGAGCTATGTACAGAGTGCAGGGTTCTGGGATGAGCTATGTACAGAGTGCAGGGTTCTGGGATGAGCTAAGTACAGAGTGTAGGGTTCTGGGAAGAGCTATGTACAGAGTGCAGGGTTCTGGAATGAGCTACGTACAGAGTGCAGGGTTCTGGGATGAGCTATGTACAGAGTGAAGAGTTCTGGGATGAGCTGCATGCAGAATGCAGGGTTCTGAGATGAGCTATGTTCAGAGTGCATGGTTCTGAGATGAGCTATGTACAGAGCGTAGAGTTCTGGGATGACCTATGTACAGAGTGCAGGGTTCTGGAATGAGCTATATACAGAGTGCATGGTTCTGGAATGAGCTGTGTACAGAGTGCAGGGTTGTGGCATGAGCTGTGTACAGAGTGCAGAGTTCTGGGATGAGCTGTGTACAGAATGAAGGGTTCTGGGATGATCTATGTACAGAGTACAGGGCTCTGGGATGAGCTGTGTACAGAGATCAGCGTTCTGGGATGAGCTGTGTACAGAGTGCAGGGTTCTGGGATGAGCTGTGTACGGAGTGCAGGGTTCTGGGGTGAGCTATGTACAGAGTGCAGGGTTCTGGGATGAGCTGCATGCAGAATGCAGGGTTCTGGGGTGAGCTGCATGCAGACTGCTTAATGCAGGGTTCTGGGGTGAGCTGCATGCAGAGTTCTGGCATGAGCTGTGTACAGAGTGCAGATTTCTGGGATGAGCTATGTACAGAGTGCAGGGTTCAGGGATGAGCTATGTACAGAGTGAAGGGTTCTGGGATGAGCTGCATGCAGAATGCAGTGTTCTGAGATGAGCTATGTTCAGAGTGCATGGTTCTGAGATGAGCTATGTACAGAGTGTAGGGTTCTGGGATGACCTATGTACAGAGTGCAGGTTACTGGCATGAGCTGTGTACAGAGTGCAGGGTTCTGGGATGAGCTATGTAAAGAGTGCAGGGTTATGGAATGAGCTACGTACAGAGTGCAGCGTACTGGGATGAGCTATGTACAGAGTGCAGGGTTCTGGCATGAGCTGTGTAAAGAGTGCAGGGTTCTGGGTTGAGCTATGTACAGAGTGCAGGGTTCTGGGATGAGCTATGTACAGAGTGCAGGGTTCTGGAATGAGCTATGTATGAGTGCACGGTTCTGAGATGAGCTATATACATGGTGCAGGGTTCTGGGATGAGCTATATAAAGGGTTCAGGGTTCTGGGATGAGCTATATAAAGGGTGCAGGGTTCTGGGGCGAGCTTTATACAGGGTCCAGAGTTCCGAGATGAGCTATATACAGGGTTCTGTGATGAGCTATATACAGGGTGCAGGGTTCTGGGATGAGCTATGTACAGAGTGCAGGGTTCTGGGACGAGCTATGTACAGAGTGCAGGGTTCTGGGATGAGCTATATACAGAGTGCAGGGTTATTAAATGAGCTATATACAGAGTGCAGGGTTCTGAGATGAGCTATGTACTGAGTGCAGGGTTCTGAGATGAGCTATGTACAGAGTGCAGGGTTCTGGGATGAGCTATGTACAGAGTGCAGGGTTCTGGGATGAGCTATGCACAGAGTGTAGGGTTCTGGGATGAGCTACGTACAGAGTGCAGGGTAATGGGATGAGCTATGTACAGAGTGCAGGGTTGTGGCATGAGCTAAGTACAGAGTGCAGGGTTCTGGCATGAGCTATGTACAGAGTGCAGGGTTCTGGAATGAGCTATGTACAGAGTGAAGGGTTCCGGGATGAGCTGCATGCAGAATGTAGGGTTCTGAGATGAGCTATGTTCAGAGTGCATGGTTCTGAGATGAGCTATGTACAGAGTGCATGGTTCTGGAATGAACTATGTACAGAGTGCATGGTTCTGGAATGAGCTATGTACAGAGTGCAGGTTACTGGCATGAGCTGTGTACAGAGTGCAGGGTTCTGGGATGAGCTGTGTACAGAGTGCAGGGTTCTGGAATGAGCTGTGTACAGAGTGCAGGGTTCCGGGATGAGCTGTGTACATAGTGCAGGGTTCTGGGTTGAGGTATGTAAAGAGTGCAGGGTTCTAAGATGAGCTATGTACAGAGTGCAGGGTTCGGAGATGAGCAATGTACAGAGTGCAGGGTTGTGGGATGAGCTATGTACAGAGTGTAGCGTTATGGGATGAGCTATGTACAGAGTGCATGGTTCTGGAATGAGCTACGTACAGAGTGCAGGGTACTGGGATGAGCTATGTACAGAGTGCAGGGTTCTTGCATGAGCTGTGAAAAGAGTGCAGGGTTCTGGGATGAGCAATGTACAAGTGCATGGTTCTGAGAAGAGCTATATACATGGTGCAGGGTTCTGGGATGAGCTATATAAAGGGTGCAGGGTCCTGGGGTTAGCTATATACAGCGTCCAGGGTTCTGAGATGAGCTATATACAGAGTTCTGTGATGAGCTATATACAGGGTGCAGGGTTCTGGGATGAGCTATGTGTCAGGGACATGTCAGCAGTCGTCGGGTGAATCTGCGTGCACGCAGGTCCACAAGGAATGTTTCTAGGCGAATTCAGCTAAATTCCCCACCAGGGGGCGCCAGCGCGCTCCCGCGTGTGCCCGTGCGCGCGCCCGTTCGCGCTAGCGCCGTTTGGCGCCAAGGGGCCTTTAAAAGGGTGACAGGTGCTCATGTCAGGTGCTGTTCGTCTGCAGCTCTGCACCTGAAAGTTCCTGTATCTGCTTATCTGTTGTTTGCTATTGACCCGGCTACGTCTGACCTTTCTCCAGTCTCCAATCCGACCTTGCTTATTCTGTTACCTGTTGCCGAACTCCTGCCTGTCTGACTATCCTTGGATCATCCCTCCTGTTTATACCTGCCTGATCTCTTGCCAAAACGGACTGTCTGACCTTGTTTGCCTGTGTCCTGTGACGCTGCTTCCAGCCTGCTTGTTTTGCATCCAGCTGCTGTCATCGCATCTGTCCGCCTGCCCTCCGGCCTGCACCAGTTTACCTGCATCCGCAGTTCAGCCATCCCTGAGGGACATCCTTCCAGTTCCGGTGTCTGCTTCTGCTGGAATCTGCATCAGGCCCTCCTACCCACTGCGCTCAGGAGACCACTGTTCCCACTTCCAGCAGCTCCTGAACCAGCGTTTAAGAGAGGTCTCCTTCTACCAGTCAGGCTCAACTCAGCTATATAAAGGGTGCAGGGTTCTGGGATGAGTTATATACAGGATCCAGGGTTCTGAGATGAGCTATATACAGGGTTCTGGGATGAGCTATATACAGGGTGCAGGGTTCTGGGATGAGCTATGTACAGAGTGCAGGGTTCTGAGATGAGCTATGTACAGAGTGCAGAGTTCTGGGATGAGCTATGTACAGAGTGCAGAGTTCTGGGGTGAGCTTTGTACAGAGTGTAGGGTTCTGGGATGAGCTGTGTACAGAGTGCAGGGTTCTGGGATGAGCTATATGCAGGGTGCAGGGTTCTGAGATGAGCTAGATAAAGGGTGCAGGGTTCTGGGATGAGCTATATACAGGGTGCAGGGTTCTGGGATGAGCTATATACAGGGTCCAGGCTTCTGAGATGAGCTATATACAGGGTTCAGGGATGAGCTATTTACAGGGTGCAGGGTTCTGGTATGAACTATATACAGAGTGCAGGGTTCTTGGATGAGTTATGTACAGAGTGCAGGGTTCTGGGGTGAGCTATGTACAGAGTGCAGGGTTCTGGGGTGAGCTGTGTATAGAGTGCAGGGTTCTGGGATGAGTTGTGTACAGAGTGCAGGGTTCTGGGATGAGTTGTGTACAGAGTGCAGGGTTCTGGGATGAGCTATGCACAGAGTGCAGGGTTCTGGGATGAGCTGTATACAGGGTGCAGGGTTCTGGGATGAGCTATATACAGGGTCCAGGCTTCTAAGATGAGCTATATGCAGGGTCCAGGCTTCTAAGATGAGCTATATGCAGGGTTCAGGGATGAGCTATTTACAGGGTGCAGGGTTCTGGGATGAGCTATGTACAGAGTGCAGGGTTCTGGTTTGAGCTATGTACAGAGTGCAGGGTTCTGGTTTGAGCTATGTACAGAGTGCAGGGTTCTGGGATGAGATATGCACAGAGTGCAGGGTTCTGGGATGAGCTGTATACAGGGTGCAGGGTTCTGGGATGAGCTATATAAAGGATGCAGGGTTCTGGGATGAGCTATATACAGGGTCCAGAGTTCTGAGATGAGCTTTATACAGGGTTCAGGAGTAAGCTATATACAGGGTGCAGGGTTGTGGGATGAGCTGTGTACAGAGTGCAGGGTACTGGGATGAGATATGTACAGAGTGCAGGGTTCTGGGATGAGCTATGTACGAGTGCAGGGTTCTGAGATTAACTATATACAGGGTGCAGGGTTGTGGGATGAGCTATATAAAGGGTGCAGGGTTCTGGGGTGAGCTGTATACAGGGTCCAGGGTTCTGAGATGAGCTATATACAGGTTTCTGGGATGAGCTATATACAGGGTGCAGGGTTCTGGGATGAGCTATGTACAGAGTGCAGGGTTCTGGGATAAGCTATGTACAGATTGCAGGTTTATGGGATGAGCTATGTACAGATTGCAGGTTTATGGGATGAGCTATGTACAGAGTTCATGGTTCTGGAATGAGCTATGTACAGAGTGCAGGGTTATGAGATGATCTATACATTAGTTGCAGGGTTCTGGAATGAGCTAGATAAAGGGTGCAGGGTTCTGGGATGTGCTATATACAGGGTCCAGGGTTCTGAGATGAGCTATATGCAGGGTTCTGGGATGAGCTATATACAGGGTGCAGGGTTCTGGGATGAGCTATATACAGGGTGCAGGGTTCTGGGATGAGCTATGTACAGAGTGCAGGGTTCTGGGATGAGCTATGTACAGAGTGCAGGGTTCTGGAATGAGCTATGTACAGAGTGCAGGGTTCTGGGTTGAGCTATGTACAGAGTGTAAAGTGCTGGGGTGAGCTTTGTACAGAGTGCAGGGTTCTGAGATGAGCTGTGTACAGAGTGCAGGGCTCTGGGAAGAGCTATGTACAGAGTGCAGGGTTCTGAGATGAGCTATATACAGGGTGCAGGGTTCTGGGATGAGCTATATACAGGGTGCAGGGTTCTGGGATGAGCTACATAAAAGGTACAGGGTCCTGGGGTGAGCTATATACAGGGTCTAGAGTTCTGAGATGAGCTATATACAGGGTGCAGGGTTCTGAGATGAGCTATATACAGGGCGCAGGGTACTGGATGAGCTATATGCAGGGTGCAGCAGACGCGTAATTAGAACCTTCAGGGCCCTGGTGCAAGAAACCATGAAGGGCCCCCCCCCGACCTCCAGCCTGAGCCATTCCCTCCGAGCCCAGAGCCCTTCCCACTGATATCACCACCATATATGGTCCCACAGCGGATCCCTTTCACGTTTTCTGCAGTCCTGCAGTCTTGGGCCCCGCCATGGTGGCAGAAGGCGAGGACCTAGTCGCAAGTGCAACCTTTGCTGGTAGTTCTACCAGTGGTGTCAGTGTGGACTTTGAATGTTGTCAGTCAATAGGGCAGTGGACATGGTCAGTAGAGCAGTGGACATGGTCAGTAAGGCAGTGGACGTGGCCAGTAAGGCAGTGGACGTGGTCAGTAGGGCAGTAGACATAATCAGTAGGGCAGTGGACAGGATCAGTAGACCAGTCGACATGGTCAGTAGGGCAGTGGATATGGTCAGTAGGGCAGTGGACATGGTCATTAGAGCACTGGACTTGGTCAGTAGAGCTGTGGACATGGTCAGTAAAGCAGTGGACGTGGACATGGTCAATAGGGCAGTAGACATAATCAGTAGGGCAGTGGACAGGATCAGTAGTTTTTTTTATTTTTCTTATTTTATTTTTGTTATTATATTTTACCATTATATTTTATTTTACCATTTTATTTTTTAGAGTTTTTTTTACAGTTTTTGATGGGAGTTTGTGGCAGTGGAGGGCAGTATGATGGGAGGGGTGGCAGTGGAGGGCAGTATGATGGGAGGGGGTGTCAGTGGAGGGCAGTATGATGGGAGGGGGTGTCAGTGGAGGGCAGTATGATAGGAGGGGAGGCAGTGGAAGGCAGTATGCTGGGAGGGGAGGCAGTGGAGGGCAGTATGATGGGGTGGATGGCAGTATAATGGGAGGAGGCAGTAGTGAAGGGCAGTATGATGGGAGAGGGGTTAGTGGAGGGCAGTATGATGGGAGGGATGGTAGTGGAGGGCAGTTTAATGGGGGGCTAGTGGAGGGCAGTATGATGGGAGGGGTAATAGTGGAGTGCAGTATGATGGGAGGGAGAGCAGTATGATGGGAGGGGTGGTAGTGGAGGGCAGTATGATGGGAGGGGTGGTAGTGGAGGGCAGTATAATGGGAAGGGGGTTAGTGGAGGGCAGTATAATAGGAGGGGTGGCAGTGGAGGGCAGTATAATGGGAGGGGGCAGTGGAGGGCAGTATATTGGGAGGGGGCAGTATGATGGGAGAGGTGGTAGTGGAGGGTAATAAAATGGGGGGGGGTTAGTGGAGGGCAGTATAGTAGGAGGGGTGGCAGTGGAGGGCAGTATAATAGGAGGGGTTGCAGTGGAGGGCAGTATAATAGGAGGGGTGACAGTGGAGGGCAGTAAAATGGGAGGGGGGCAGTATGATGGGAGGGGGTGGCAGTGGAGAGCAGTATAATAGGAGGGGTGGCAATGGAGGGCAGTATAATAGGAGGGGTGGCAGTGGAGGGCAGTATAATGAGGGGGTGGCAGTGGAGGGCAGTATGATGGTAGGGGGTGGTATTGGAAGGCAGTATGATGGGAGGGGTGGCAGTGGAGGGCAGTATAATAGGAGGGGTGGCAGTGGAGGGCAGCATAATGGGAGTTGGCAGTATGATGGGAGGGGATGACAGTGGAGGGCAGTAAAATGGGAGGGGGGCAGTATTATGGGAGGGGGTCGCAGTGGAGAGCAGTATACTAGGAGGGGTGGCAATGGAGGGCAGTATAATAGGAGGGGTGGCAGTGGAGGGCAGTATAATGAGGGGGTGGCAGTGGAGGGCAGTATGATGGTAGGGGGTGGTAGTGGAAGGCAGTATGATGGGAGGGGTGGCAGTGGAGGGCAATATAATAGGAGGGGTGGCAGTGGAGGGCAGTATAATAGGAGGGGTGGCAGTGGAGGGCAGCATAATGGGAGTTGGCAGTATGATGGGAGGGGATGACAGTGGAGGGCAGTATAATGGGGGGGTTAGTGGAGGGCAGTATAATAGCAGGGGTGGCAGTGGAGGGTAGTATAATAGGAGGGGTGGCAGTGGAGGGCAGTATAATAGGAGGGGGGCAGTGGAGGGCAGTTTAATAGGAGGGGGCAGTATGATGGGAGAGGGTGGCAGTGGAGGGCAGTATAATAGGAGGGTGGCAGTGGAGGGGAGTACAATGAGGGGGTGGCAGTGGAGGGCAGTATGATGGTAGGGGGTGGTAATGGAAGGCAGTATGATGGGAGGGGTGGCAGTGGAGGGCAGTATAATTAGAGGGGGGGCAGTGGAGGGCAGCATAATAGGAGGGGTGGCAGTGGAGGGCAGCATAATGGAAGGTGGCAGTATGATGGGAGGGGTGGTAGTGGAGGGCAGTATAATGGGAAGGGGGTTAGTGGAGGGCAGTATAATAGGAGGGGTGGCAGTGGAGGGCAGTATAATGGGAGGGGGCAGTATGATGGGAGAGGTGGTAGTGGAGGGTAGTAAAATGGGGAGGTTAGTGGAGGGCAGTATAGTAGGAGGGGTGGCAGTGGAGGGCAGTATAATAGGAGGGGTTGCAGTGGAGGGCAGTATAATAGGAGGGGTGGCAGTGGAGGGCAGTAAAATGGGAGGGGGGTAGTATGATGGGAGGGGGTGGCAGTGGAGAGCAGTATAATAGGAGGGGTGGCAATGGAGGGCAGTATAATAGGAGGGGTGGCAGTGGAGGGCAGTATAATGAGGGGGTGGCAGTGGAGGGCAGTATGATGGTAGGGGGTGGTAGTGGAAGGCAGTATGATGGGAGGGGTGGCAGTGGAGGGCAGTATAATAGGAGGGGTGGCAGTGGAGGGCAGCATAATGGGAGTTGGCAGTATGATGGGAGGGGATGACAGTGGAGGGCAGTATAATGGGGGGGGGTTAGTGGAGGGCAGTATAATAGCAGGGGTGGCAGTGGAGGGTAGTATAATAGGAGGGGTGGCAGTGGAGGGCAGTATAATAGGAGGGGTGGCAGTGGAGGGCAGTATAATAGGAGGGGGGCAGTGGAGGGCAGTATAATGGGAGGGGGCAGTATGATGGGTGAGGGTGGCAGTGGAGGGCAGTATAATAGGAGGGTGGCAGTGGAGGGCAGTATAATGAGGGGGTGGCAGTGGAGGGCAGTATGATGGTAGGGGGTGGTAGTGGAAGGCAGTATGATGGGAGGGGTGGCAATGGAGGGCAGTATAATAGGAGGGGGGGGCAGTGGAGGGCAGCATAATAGGAGGGGTGGCAGTGGAGGGCAGCCTAATGGAAGTTGGCAGTATGATGGGAGGGGTGGTAGTGGAGGGCAGTATAATGGGAAGGGTGGCAGTGGAGGGCAGTATAATAGGAGGGGTGGCAGTGGAGGGCAGCATAATGGGAGTTGGCAGTATGATGGGAGGGGATGACAGTGGAGGGCAGTATAATGGGGGGGTTAGTGGAGGGCAGTATAATAGCAGGGGTGGCAGTGGAGGGTAGTGTAATAGGAGGGGTGGCAGTGGAGGGCAGTATAATAGGAGGGGTGGCAGTGGAGGGCAGTATAATAGGAGGGGGGCAGTGGAGGGCAGTATAATGGGAGGGGGCAGTATGATGGGTGAGGGTGGCAGTGGAGGGCAGTATAATAGGAGGGTGGCAGTGGAGGGCAGTATAATGAGGGGGTGGCAGTGGAGGGCAGTATGATGGTAGGGGGTGGTAGTGGAAGGCAGTATGATGGGAGGGGTGGCAATGGAGGGCAGTATAATAGGAGGGGGGGCAGTGGAGGGCAGCCTAATGGAAGTTGGCAGTATGATGGGAGGCGTGGTAGTGGAGGGCAGTATAATGGGAAGGGGGTTAGTGGAGGGCAGTATAATAGGAGGGGTGGCAGTGGAGGGCAGTATAATGGGGGGGGGCAGAGGAGGGCAGTATAATGGGAGGGGGCAGTATGATAGGAGAGGTGGTAGTGGAGGGTAGTAAAATGGGGGGTTAGTGGAGGGCAGTATAGTAGGAGAGGTGGCAGTGGAGGGCAGTATAATAGGAGGGGTGGCAGTGGAGGGCAGTATAATAGGAGGGGTGGCAGTGGAGGGCAGCATAATGGGAGTTGGCAGTATGATGGGAGGGGATGACAGTGGAGGGCAGTATAATGGGGGGGTTAGTGGAGGGCAGTATAATAGCAGGGGTGGCAGTGGAGGGTAGTATAATAGGAGGGGTGGCAGTGGAGGGCAGTATAATAGGAGGGGGGCAGTGGAGGGCAGTATAATGGGAGGGGGCAGTATGATGGGAGAGGGTGGCAGTGGAGGGCAGTATAATAGGAGGGTGGCCGTGGAGGGCAGTATAATGAGGGGGTGGCAGTGGAGGGCAGTATAATGAGGGGGTGGCAGTGGAGGGCAGTATGATGGTAGGGGGTGGTAGTGGAAGGCAGTATGATGGGAGGGATGGCAGTGGAGGGCAGTATAATAGGAGGGGGGGCAGTGGAGGGCAGCATAATAGGAGGGGTGGCAGTGGAGGGCAGCATAATGGAAGTTGGCAGTATGATGGGAGGGGTGGTAGTGGAGGGCAGTATAATGGGAAGGGGGTTAGTGGAGGGCAGTATAATAGGAGGGGTGTCAGTGGAGGGCAGTATAATGGGGGGGGCAGAGGAGGGCAGTATAATGGGAGGGGGCAGTATGATGGGAGAGGTGGTAGTGGAGGGTAGTAAAATGGGGGGGGTTAGTGGAGGGCAGTATAGTAGGAGGGGTGGCAGTGGAGGGCAGTATAATAGGAGGGGTGGCAGTGGAGGGCAGTATAATAGGAGGGATGGCAGTGGAGGGCATTAAAATGGGAGGGGGGCGGTATGATGGGAGGGGGTGGCAGTGAAGAGCAGTATAATAGGAGGGGTGGCAATGGAGGGCAGTATAATAGGAGGGGTGGCAGTGGAGGGCAGTATAATGAGGGGTTGGCAGTGGAGGGCAGTATGATGGTAGGGGGTGGTAGTGAAAGGCAGTATGATGAGAGGGGTGGCAGTGGAGGGCAGTATAATAGGAGGGGTGGCAGTGGAGGGCAGCATAATGGGAGTTGGCAGTATGATGGGAAGTTTTGGAGGGAATTTTAAGGAAAAACACTTTTAGGAGGGAAGTTTAAGGAAAAAATTTACATTTAAATGCCCATTAATGCAGCCTGGCACAGCGTCCATCTGCAACCTTGTCCAGTGTTATTGCAGCCTTGTCAGTGTAGCCTTGTCATTTGCAGCTTTGCCCCAGTGTCATTTGCAGCCTTGTCATTTGCAGCCCTGCCCCAGTGTCATTTGCAGCCTTGTCATTGCAGTCTTGAAGTTTAAAAATGGCGCAGCTGAGATACAGAGTCCTGTGTATCTCAACGGCTCTCGGGTCCTCTCGCAGTCCCGAGCGGAGCCAAGAGTAGCCGAGAGTAGCCGAGTGTTTGGGTACAGCGTCACACAACTGCGCAATTGTCAGTTAAATTGATGCAGTGCCTTATCGCAAAAAAAAAATGATTGAAGTGCAATATTTTTATTATTACATTGTTATATAAAATAAAATAGTTCAACTCACCATAAGCAGAATCAGTTGGAGCCTGAGCGTGTCACTTGCCAACGTCACCTGCCTTCAGATGCGGATTGTCACTTGCCACACATTGCGGATTTTCACTTGCCACATCACCTGTCAGTGGATGCTGGGTGTCACTTGTAAGCGGATGCAGGGTGTCACTTGTAACTTCACTTGTCAGCGGATGCAGGGTGTCACTTGTCAGCGGATGCAGGGTGTCACTTGTCAGCTGATGCAGGGTGTCACTTGCCACCGAGTTGAAGGAGGCCCCGTCAGGTAAGATGTACGGGGGCCCCATGATTTGTAACATTTAGGGGCACATTCAGGGGGGCGGCAAAACTCCCGCCCGCTAGCAAGCCCGTTTCGCCGGCACCGCTGCTTATTTCATGGTGACTGATCGGGCTTGTGTACTCCCACTTCCTGGTAGCGGTGGAACACACCATAGGGCGGATGTGATGTAATCAGCTGGAAATGATGCAAGACATGGTTGGCAACGCGGCCATCATTTCTCGCTGATGACATCACGTCCGCCCTATGGTGTGTTCCACCGCTATCAGGAAGTGGAAGTAAACACAAGCCTGATCGGTCGCTGTGAAATAAGCAGCAGTACCAACGAAACGGGCTGGCTAGCGGGCGAGTGTTCGCCGTTGATCCGGCCCTGCCCGCGGGGCCCCCTATTGGATGGGGCCCATGGGCTTGAGCCCAGTCAAGCCCAATTGTAAGTCCGGCCCTGGCAGTGGAGGGCAGTATAATAGGAGGGGGGCAGTATGATGGGATTGGGGTAGTATGATGGAAGGGGTGGTAGAGGGCAGTATAATGGGAGTAGTGGAGGGCAGTATAATGGGAGGGGGGGCGGTATAATGGGGGGTAGTGGAGGGCAGTATAGGGGGACTGTACAGCATGACTGGAGGGAGCAGTGTATGGGAGGGAGCAGAGTGACCATGAGCGTACTCAGAGTCAGGGCAGTATGATGGGGTGGAAGGCAGTATGTTGGGAGGAGGCGGTAGTGGAGGGCAGTATGATGGGAGGGAGGTTAGTGGAGGGGAGTATGATGGGAGGGATGGTAGTGGAGGGCAGTATAATAGGAGGGGGGTTAGTGGAGGGCAGTATGATGGGAGGGGTGGTAGTGGAGGGCAGTATGATGGGAGGGAGAGCAGTATGATGGGAGGGGTGGTAGTGGAGGGCAGTATGATAGGAGGGGTGGTAGTGGAGGGCAGTATAATGGGAGGGGGGTTAGTGGAGGGCAATATAATAGGAGGGGTGGCAGTGGAGGGCAGTATAATGGGAGAGGGGCAGTGGAGGGCAGTATAATGGGAGGGGGCAGTATGATGGGAGAGGTGGTAGCGGAGGGTAGTATAATGGGGGGTTAGTGTAGGGCAGTATAGTAGGAGGGGTGGCAGTGGAGGGCAGTTTAATAGGAGGGGTGGCAGTGAAGGGCAGTATAATGGGAGGGGAGCAGTATGATGGGAGGGGGTGGTAGTGGAGGGCAGTATAATGGGGGGGTTAGTGGAGGGCAGTGTAATAGGAGAGGTGGCAGTGGAGGGCAGTATAATAGGAGGGGTGGCAGTGGAGGGCAGTAAAATGGGAGGTGGCAGTATGATGGGAGGGGGTGGTAGTGGAGGGCAGTATAATAGGATGGGTGGTAGTGGAGGGCAGTATAATAGGAGGGGTGGCAGTGGAGAGCAGTATAATAGGAGGGGTGGCAGTGGAGGGCAGTATAATAGGAGGGGTGGCAGTGGAGGGCAGCATAATGGGAGTTGGCAGTATGATGGGAGGGGATGACAGTGGAGGGCAGTATAATGGGGGGGTTAGTGGAGTGCAATATAATAGGAGGGGTGGCGGTGGAGGGCAGTATAATGGGGGGGTTAGTGTAGGGCAGTATAGTAGGAGGGGTGGCAGTGGAGGGCAGTATAATAGGAGGGGTGGCAGTGGAGGGCAGTATAATTGGAGGGGGCAGTTTGATGGGAGGGGTAGCAATGGAGGGCAGTATAATGGGGGGTAGTGGAGGGCAGTATAATGGGAGGGGTGGCAGTGGAGGGCAGTATAATGGGAGGGGTGGCAGTGGAGGGCAGTATGATGGGAGGGGGTAGTAGTGGAGGGCAGTATACTAGGGGTGGCAGTGGAGGGCAATATAATGGGAGGGGTGGCAGTGGAGGGCAGTATAATGGGAGGGGGGTTAGTGGAGGGCAGTATAATAGGAGGGGTGGCAGTGGAGGGCAGTATAATGGGAGGGGGGGCAGTGGAGGGCAGTATAATTGGAGGGGGCAGTATGATGGGAGAGGTGGTTGTGGAGGGTAGTACAATAGGGGTTAGTGGAGGGCAGTATAGTAGGAGGGGTGGCAGTGGAGGGCAGTATAATGGGAGGGGGCAGTATGATGGGAGGGGGTGGTAGTGGAGGGCAGTATAATGGGGTGGCAGTGGAGGGCAGTAAAATGGGAGGGGGACAGTATGATGGGAGGGGGTGGTAGTGGAGGGAAGTGGAGGGCAGTATAATGGGAGGGGGGTAGTGGAGGGCAGTATAATAGGAGGGGTGGCAGTGGAGGGCAGTATAATGGGGGGTGGCGGGGGGGCAGTATGATGGGAGGGGGTGGCAGTGGAGTGCAGTATAATAGGAGGGGTGGCAGTGGAGGGCAGTATAATAGGAGGGGTGGCAGTGGAGGGCAGTATAATGGGGGTTAGTGGAGGGCAGTATAATAGAAGGGGTGGCAGTGCAGTATAATAGGAGGGGTGGCAGTGGAGGGCAGTATAATTGGAGGGGGGTAGTTTGATGGGAGGGGTGGCAGTGGAGGGCAGTATAATGGGGGGGTAGTGGAGGGCAGTATAATAGGAGGGGTGGCAGTGGAGGGCAGGATAGTGGGAGGGGTGGCAGTGGAGGGCAGTATGATGGGAGGGGTAATAGTGGAGGGCAGTATAATAGGGGTAGCAGTGGAGAGCAGTATAATGGGAGGGGTGGCAGTGGAGGGCAGTATAATGGGAGGGGGCAGTGGATCGCAGTATAATAGGGGGGTTAGTGGAGGGCAATATAATGGGGGGTTAGTGGAGGGCAGTATAATAGGAGGGGTGGCAGTGGAGGGCAGTATAATAGGAGGGGTGGCAGTGGAGGGCAGTATAATAGGAGGGGTAGCAGTGGAGGGCAGTATGATGGGAGGGGCAGTGGAGGGCAGTATAATGAGTGTTGGCAGTATGATGGGAGTGGGTGGCAGTGGAGGGCAGTATAATGGGGGCATTAGTGGAGGGCACTATAATAGGAGGGGTGGCAGTGGAGGGCAGTATGATGGGAGGGGGTGGCAGTGGAGGGCAGTATAATGGGGGTTAGTGGAGGTCAGTATGATGGGGGTTAGTGGAGGGCAGTATAATAGGAGGGGTGGCAGTGGAGGGCAGTATAATTGGAGGGGGCAGTATGATGGGAGGGGTGGCAGTGGAGGGCAGTATAATGGGGGTTAGTGGAGGGCAGTAAAATATGAGGGTTGGCAGTGGAGGGCAGTATAATAGGAGGGGTGACAGTGGAGGGCAGTATAAAAGGAGAGGTGGCAGTGGAGAACAGTATAAAGGGAGGGGGGCAGTATGATGGGAGGGGGTGGCAGTGGAGGGCAGTATAATGGGGGTTAGTGGAGGGCAATATGATGGGGAGTTAGTGGAGGGCAGTAAATAGGAGGGGTGGCAGTGGAGGGCAGTATCATTGGAGGGGGCAGTATGATGGGAGGGGGTGGCAGTTGAGGGCAGTATAATGGGGGGTTAGTGGAGGGCAGTATAATAGGAGGGGTGGCAGTGGAGGGCTGTATAATTGGAGGGGGGCAGTATGATGGGAGGGGGTGGCAGTGGAGGGCAGTATAATGGGGGGAGGTTAGTGGAGGGCAGTATAATAGGAGGGGTGGCAGTGGAGGGCAGTGTAATAGGAGGGGGGGCTGTATGATGGGATTGGGGCAGTATGATGGGAGGGGTGGCAGCGGAGGGCAGTATAATAGGAGAGGTGGCAGTGGAGGGCAGCATAATGGGAGTTGGCAGTATGATGGGAGGGGATGACAGTGGAGTGCAGTATAATGGTGGGGCGTTAGGGGAGTGCAGAATAATAGGAGGGGTGGCAGTGGAGGGCAGTATAATGGGAGGGGTGGCAGTGGAGGGCAGTATAATGGGGGGTTAGTGTAGGACAGTATAATAGAAGGGGTGGCAGTGGAGGGCAGTATAATAGGAGGGGTGGCAGTGGAGGGCAGTATAATTGGAGGGGGGCAGTTTGATGGGAGGGGTGGCAGTGGAGGGCAGTATAATGGGGGGTTAGTGGAGGACAGTATAATAGGAGGGGTGGAAGTGGAGGGCAGTATAATGGGAAGGGTGGCAGTGGAGGGCAGTATGATGAGAGGGGGTAGTAGTGGAGGGCAGTATAATAGGGGTGGCAGTGGAGGGCAGTATAATGGGAGGGGTGGCAGTGGAGGGCAGTATAATGGGAAGGGGCAGTGGATCGCAGTATAATAGGGGGGTTATTGGAGGGCAGTATAATGGGGGGTTAGTGGAGGGCAGTATAATAGGAGGGGTGGCAGTGGAGGGCAATATAATAGGAGGGTGGCAGTGGAGGGCAGTATGATCGGAGGGGTGGCAGTGGAGGGCAGTATAATGGGAAGGGGCAGTGGAGGGCAGTATAATGAGAGTTCGCATTATGATGGGAGGGGGTGGCAGTGGAGGGCAGTATAATGGGGGGGTTAGTGGAGGGCAGTATAATAGGAGGGGTGGCAGTGGAGGGCAGTATAATAGGCGGAGTGGCAGTGGAGGGCAGTATAATGGGAGGGGGGCAGTATGATGAGAGGGGGTAGCAGTGGAGGGCAGTATAATGGGGGTTAGTGGAGGGCAGTATAATGGGGGGTTAGTGGAGGGCAGTATAATAGGAGGGGTGGCAGTGGAGGGCAGTATAATAGGAGGGATGGCATTGGAGGGCAGTACAATGGGAGGGGGCAGTATGATGGAAGGTGGTGGCAGTGGAGGGCAATATAATGGGGGGGTTAATGGAGGGCAGTATGATGGGGGGTTCAATAAATCTCTCGCGCTACTCAGGGATAGTAAACAAACTAATACAAAAGTGCAAGCAAAGTGCAGCAAAATCTCTAAGTGTCTCACAGAACACTAAACAGTAAAGGTGAATAAAGTGATTTCGCGCAAATTGTAGTAATAAATACACTGAATAAATATTGTATCAGGTAGGGTATATAAATGAGTACAAACGTGTTCTAAAACATCTAAATAAAGTGAAGCCCAGATGAAGTTGCGAGGTGCAACGTAACGCGTAGGGATTGGCCGGGATAGCCGCAACCGGAAGTAACGTGAGAAGGCGAGGAACAACGCCAAATTTGTTCCCTGTGTTGTTTTTTATTGTCACTGTGTAAGAGTCCACTTTACTCTGTTTTAATAAAGACGTTTTAAGCCCCGACATATTGCACTATTGGAGGTTTCTCTATTTTGTCCCCTATCTCACACTGAGGTACCTCCTCATACCATTGCAAGTTTGGAGAGAATCGTTGCGCCCATAGGAGGAGCACTGTTACATCTGCCCACCCATGGAGGCCAGTGGAGATCTTAGATGGTGATTGCTTGTTTTCCATAGCATTGAGGTGAGAGATTTGGGAGACTTTAATATTAAAGAAGCCACAGCAGGATCACTTATGGATAACCTTCTCTATCAATCCTGATAGCAACAGAATTATATTCACTTATTTATTCACTTAAAGAGGACTTGAACATTTATTAACACTTTTGCATTTTATTATATATTATTCATCATTATTTATCAATTTCATTTTTCATTTTTTGATTTTTAAATATTCATTTTGATTTTACAGCTTTGTCTTTCCCTCACAGAAGGTGTCATATACTTTTTTCACATGATTCTATATAAGGACACTTTTGAAGTATACACTGCATGATTTAGGATTATTAGATTTATGGTTCATTTATGTAATATTACATATTGCACATTGTCACTTTATTTAGATGTTTTAGAACACGTTTGTATTCATTTATATACCTATCCGATACAATATTTATTCAGTGTATTTATTACTACAATTTGCGCGAAATCACTTTATTCACCTTATGATGGGGGGGTTAGTGGAGGGCAGTATAATAGAAGGGGGCAGTATGATGGGAGGGGGTGGCAGTGGAGGGCAGTATAATGTGGGGTGGTTAGTGGAGGGCAGTATAATAGGAGTGGTGGCAGTAGAGGGCTGTATAATTGGAGGGGGGCAGTATGATGGGAGGGGGTGGCAGTGGAGGGCAGTATAATGGGGGGAGGTTAGTGGAGGGCAGTATAATAGGAGAGGTGGCAGTGGAGGGCAGTATAATACGAGGGGGGGTTAGTATGATGGGATTGGGCAGTATGATGGGAAGGGTGGTAGTGGAGGGCAGTATAATGGGGGGGTAGTGGAGGGCAGTATAATGGGAGGGGGGCAGTATAATGGGGGGGTAGTGGAGGGCAGTATAGGGGGACTGTACAGTATGACTGGAGGGGGCAGTGTATGGGAGGGAGCAGAGTGACCATGAGCGTATTCAGAGTCAGGGCAGTGCAGGGAGCATTTCTCCTACCTTTCTTCCAGTGCAGGAACAGCCTTCAGGGAAGACCCTGAGTCGGGACGGAGTGGGGGGCGGAGCTTAGGCACAAAGAGGAATCCTCCTCAGGCTTGCTCTGAATGCTGGGGCTCCACTCTCCTCCTCGTCGTGACTTCACTGGTTGTTAGACGCCAGGCGGGCCATGCCTAGCAACTACCCTGTTTCCCCGAAAATAAGACCTAGCGTGATTGTCGGTGATGGCTGCAATATAAGCCCTACCCCCCAAATAAGCCCTAGTTAAAGTCCTTGTAGGTCTTATTTTCAGGGTAGGGCTTATTTTCGGGGAAACAGGGTAGGGCTTATTTGGGGGGTAGGGCTTATATTGCAGCCATCAACGACAATCATGCTAGGTCTTATTTTCGGGGAAATAGGGTAGTTGTTGCCTCTCCCTCTCCTCTCGGCGCATCCATTGGAACTGTGGGCACCCGGCTGTGACAGCTTGCGGCTTCCAGTGGACAGGCAATCTTCTGGGACCTGTCACGTGTCCCAGAAGATTGACGAGAGGGAGGGACCGCCTAGGGGAGAGGAGGAGTCGCCTAGGCGGCCCGTGGGTGGAGGGAGGAAGTGGGACAGGAAGTCCCTCTCTAAAGTAGTCACCCACTTCCCCCCCCAAAAAAATTTCATGCCAAATGTGGCATGTAAGGGGGGGAGTGCTTAAAGCGGAAGTTCCACTTTTGGGTAGAACTCCGCTTGAAGGAAAATCTCCCCAGTGAGACAAAGATGGAGACGCTGCAATGCAATGCCCCTCAGATCTACAGGGACTGCACTTCCAAGTGCACCGTGGATTTGCCTTTAGTAAATAAACCCCATAGTGTGCATGGACACATTGGCTAACATAGAGGGGAGTTTCCAGGCATAAAAAATGAGAGCTCAAAAAAAGCTCAAAAGCCTGTACGAGCAGCTTCTTTGAGCTGCAGTGTGCATGAGCCCTTAAATTGATTCCAAACCCAAACCATGATTTTTGCATAGAGATTGGGAATGGACTCCCAAATCAAGTGAGAAATCTAAGTATTAAAAAATTGTTTGTATGATATTGTTTATTCTATCTTTAGGTAGGGTTGAAATGACTGCTTCAATGTATTTTCAGCCAAATAGTCTGGAACCAGCCTGCCCTGCCGAGGAAATGCTTCTAATTCGGAAGAAAGCTGGCGAAACTCAGCTATAAAAAAATGCCCCTGAATGGGAATCATCCATGTAACCATGGGCAGCAGGCAGCACAATCGTCTTTTTACTGCCTTCTCAGACATCTACAGCTGACAGGAGGCCATTTTTTTTTTTTTTGCAAGTCTGATACATAGTTACATAGTAGGTGAGGCCGAAAAAAGACACAAGTCCATCAAGTCCAACCTATGTGTGTGATTATATGTCAGTATTACCTTGTATATCCCTGTATGTTGTGGTCGTTTAGGTGCTTAGCTAATAGTTTCTTGAAACTATCGATGCTTCCCGCTGAGACCACCGCCTGTGGAAGGGAATTCCACATCATTGCCGCTCTTACAGTAAAGAACCCTCTACGTAGTTTAAGGTTAAACCTCTTTTCTTCTAATTTGAATGAGTGGCCATGAGTTTTGTTAAACTCCCTTCCGCAAAAAAGTTTTATTCCTATTGTGGGGTCACCATTATGGTATTTGTATATTGAATCATATCCCCTCTCAAGCGTCTCTTCTCCAGAGAGAATAAGTTCAGTGCTCGCAACCTTTCCTCATAACTAATATCCTCCAGACCCTTTATTAGCTTTGTTGCCCTTCTTTGTACTCGCTCCATTTCCAGTACATCCTTCCTGAGGACTGGTGCCCACAATTGGACAGCATACTCTAGGTGCGGTCGGACCAGAGTCTTGTCGAGCGGGAGAATCGTTTTATCTCTGGAGTTGATCCCCTTTTTAAAGCATGCCAATATTCTGTTTGCTTTGTTAGCAGCAGCTTGGCATTGCAAGCCATTGCTGAGCCTATCATCTACTGGGACCCCCAGGTCCTTTTCCATCCTAGATTCCCTCAGAGGTTCTCCCTCCAGTGTATAGATTGCATTCATATTTTTGCCACCCAAATGCATTATTTACATTTTTCTACATTGAACCTCATTTTCCATGTAGTTGCCCACCCCATTAATTTGTTCAGATCTTTTTGCAAGGTTTCCACATCCTGCGGAGAAGTTATTGCCCTGCTTAGCTTAGTATCATCCGCAAATACAGAGGTTGAACTGTTTACCCCATCCTCCAGGTCGTTTATGAACAAATTAAACAGGATTGGTCCCAGCACAGAACCCTGGGGGATCCCACTACCCACCCCTGACCATTCCGAGTACTTCCCATTTATCACCACCCTCTGAACTCGCCCTTGTAGCCAGTTTTCAATCCATGTACTCACCCTATGGTCCATGCCAACGGACCTTATTTTGTACAGTAAACGTTTATGGGGAACTGTGTCAAATGCTTTTGCAAAATCCAGATACACCACGTCCACGGGCCTTCCTTTATCTAGATGGCAACTCACCTCCTCATAGAAGGTTAATAGATTGGTTTGGCAAGAACGATTCTTCATAAATCCATGCTGATTACTGCTAATGATACTGTACTCATTACTAAAATAATTGTATATAGTCCCTTATCGTCCCCTCCAAGAGCTTACATGTCTGTTAGTCAACAGGAACACTGCCAGGGGAGCAAGGTTGCTGTCCAATCAGGTTATAGTGTAAAAGTAACCAAATGATATTAGATTTTTTCTCTGTGATGAGATAGATATCTAAAGTGTACCCAAGCTAAAATGTAATCACCTCCCGCCCGCACTATAGCCGAAAGACGGCTACAGCGTGGGCCTTAATTGCCGGGAGGGTGTCCATTTACGTCCTCCTGAGAATGCGCACCCTGCGGGGTGCGTGCGGCTCACCCTGTGATCAGTGAGTCAATGAGACACGGCTGATCACAGATCGGAGTAAGGGGCTGATCCCGGCCCCTTACCACGTGATCAGCTGTCAGCCAATGACAGATGATCACGTGATATAAACAGAAGATCGTAATCGTCTTTTTTTTCCCCTCACGCTGACAGCCCGAGGAAAAAAAAAGCCGATTACCGGCCTCTGTCAGAGGGACATCGGTCCCGCACATGGACACCTACTGCTGCTAAGCAGTGCCCAAAAGTGCCACCTACCAGTGTATATCAGTGCTGCCTATCAGTGCCCACCAGTGTCACCTATCAATGCCCACCAGTGTCTCATCATCAGTGCCACCTATCAGTGCTGCCTATCAGTGTCGCCTACCAGTGTCACCTACCAGTGCCCATCAGTGCCACCCATCAGTGCCGCCTATCAGTGCCCTTCAGAGCCACCTATTAGTGCCCTTCAGTGCCACTTATCAGTGCTGCCTCATCAGTGTCCACCAGTTCATATCAGTGCAGCCTTATCAGTGCCTTTCAGTGCACCTATCAGTGCCCATCAGTGCAGCCTCATCAGTGCACATCAGTGAAGGAGAAAAATTACCTGTTTGCAAACTATGGAACAGTTTTTTTTTTAATTTTGGTAGTTTGCTTTTTTAGCAAGCAAAAAAAAAAAAAAAGACAGCAGTGATTAAATGTTACCAAAATAAAGCTCTGTTTGTGTGAAAAAAATGATAAAAAAATTTCATTTGGGTACAGTGTTACATGACGGCACAGTTGTCATTCAAAGAGTGACAGAGCTGAAAGCTGAAAATTGGCCTGGGCAGGAAGGGGGTTTAAGTGCCCAGTACACAAGTGGTTAAAGCTGATCTCCGGATAAATTTAAATAAGAAGTCTAGAAAAGCTACCTTCCCATACCCCTGTTAAGAACAATGAATATTTGTTATTTTCCCTGGCTCCCCTGTGGAGACAAATCGATCAGCATATCATTATGACCACTGACAGATAAAGTGAATAACATTGATTATCTCATTACAATGGCACCTGGAAGTGGGTGGGATATATTAGGCAGCAAATAAACATATTGTCCCTGAAATTAAATTGTTAAATGCAGAAAAAAAATAGGCACACATAAGGATTTGACAAGGGTCAAAATGTAATGGCTAAATGACTGGGTCAGAGCATCTCCAAAACTCTTGTGGGATGTTCTCAGTCTGCAGTGGTCAGAACCTACAAAAATGGTCAAAGGAAGGAAAACCAGAGAACCGGCGCAGGGGCATGGGCAGCCAAGGCTCATTGATCGTAAGGAGTGAAGGCTGGTCCGTGTAGTCTGATCCAATAGAAGAGCTACTGTAGCTCAGATTGCTAGTAAATGCTAGTTTTAATGGAAAGGTTTTAGAACACACAGTGCATCATAGTTTGCTGCACATGGGCCAGTCAGGGTGCCATGCTGACCCGAGTCCACAGCCAGAAGTGCCTACAATGGGCACATAAGCATCAGAACTGGACCATAGAACAAGGAAGAAGGTGGTTTAGTCTAATGAATTCAAGAATGGTTTGAGGAACACAACAATGCCATGCTGCCATGTGTTATGGTGGGGGGTAATGTTGGGGCTGATCAGTGTATAGCACTTTTAACATCCTATGATGAGCCAGTGGTGTACCAGATGAGACATAAAATAAATCCTACTTAGTCAGTGTTACGTATGTGAAAAGTATGGCAAAACGTGTAGTAAGCGTATACTCACATTCATAAGTTTACTTGATACCCATCCTAGGGTCAAGCAAACTATTTTAGCACACGTGGAGAATATGACTGTCTCCATGCGGAGTGAGGGCAGTTGCACTCGATGCTCATCAGCTCTTTCTGGAAATTCTTGCACTGCGCAAGATTGCAATCAGATCTGATTAACAATGATAAAAAGGATAAGGCCCAAAAATTTAATCAGTGTGTGGTTAGCAGAGGAGCCCATTCATTAAAAAGGTGCTTTTTAGTGGATTCTTCAAGAAGGTCAGCATTTATTGATTATAAAACCAGGTTAAAACACCATCAACTTGTTTGTGGCTCTTTAGCGGCTACTTCATCGGCAAAAAGTGTATAGTATACTTTAATGGGTGGAATCTGTGCACATTCTTGCAGCCCAGAGTATCTGTAAGAATCCACTTGAAAGCACCTATTTATTGAATTGGACGCCTCTGCTGACCACACACTGGTTCAATTTTGGGGCCTCATCGTTTTTAATAGCATATGAAGTCCTCCTTTCAAGCAGTCACTACCAGCAACCAGTGGAAGGCGGAAGCTGGAAACAGGAAAAATGTAGGGCACTGGTATGGATGGGTATATGGGTAGTGATAGGGGAGAAGAGAACTCCTTTGTTATCTCTGCAGCAATGCTTTTTGGCAAGTAAGCTCAACACAATGCCAACACTAACATAGTTAGTATGGTCAAAAAAAGACACAAAGTATATCTAGTTCAACCCAAAAAAAAAAAAAAATAATACAATCCCATATACACAAACCTATATCCACAGTTGATCCAGATGAAGGCAAAAAACCCCAGCAAAGCATGCTCTGATTTGCTACTGCAGGGGAAAAAAATCCTTCCTGATCCCCCTTTAGGCAATCAGATTTTCCCTGGATGAACTTTACCTATAAATGTTAGTACCCAGTTATATTCTGTACATTTAGGAATGAATCCAGTCCTTTTTTAAAGCAATCTACTGAGCTTGCCAGAACCACCTCTGGAGGGAGTATATTCCACATTTTCACAGCTCTTACTGTGAAGAAACCTTTCCGTATTTGGAAATGAAATCTTTTTTCCTCTAGACGTAAAGAGTGCCCCCTTGTCCTCTGTGATGACCTTAAAGTGAATAACTCAACACCAAGTTCACTATATGGACCACTTATGTATTTGTACATGTTGATCATATCCCCCCCTTAATCTCCTCTTCTCAAGAGGGAAAAGATTCAGTTGCTCTAATCTTTCCTCATAGCTGAGCTCATCCATGCCTCTTATTAGTTTGGTTGACCTTCTCTGCACTTTCTCCAGTTCCCCTGATATCCTTTGTGAGAACTGGTGCCCAAAACTGAACTGCATATTCCAGATGAGGTCTTACTAATGATTTGTACAGGGGCAAAATTATATCTTTTTCTCTGGAGTCCATACCTCTCTTAATACAAGAAAGGATTTTGCTCGCTTTGGAAATCGCAGCTTGGCATTGCATGCTATTATTAAGCTTATGATCTACCAAAACCCCCAGATCCTTCTCCACCATGGATTCCCCCGGCTGTACTCCCCCTAGTATGTATGATGCATGCATAGTATTAGCCCCCAAGTGCATAACTTTACATTTATCAACATTAAACCTCATTTTCCAGTTAGTTGCCCAATTAGACAGTGCATTAAGGTCGGCTTGTAAATCGGAGACATCCTGCAAGGACATTATTCCACTGCATAGCTTAGTGTCATCTGCAAAGACAGAAATGTTACTTTTAATCCCAGACACTATATCATTTATAAAGGTATTAAAAAGTAAGGGTCCCAACACTGAACCTTGGGGTACACCACTGATAACCTTAGACCAGTCAGAGTAAGAATCATTAACCACTACTCTCTGAATTCTTTTAGCCAGTTTTCTATCCATTTACAAATTGATCTTTCAAAGCCTGTAGACTTTACCTTACACATGAGCCATGTGCGGGGAACTGTGTCAAATGCTTTTGCAAAATCCAAGTATACCATATCCACAGTTTGTTTGACAAGTTCTGTCTTTCATGAATCCATGCTGTCTGTTGCTTAAAATATTTTTTTCCAGCAAGAACTCGTCTATGTGGTCTTTTATTAATCTCTCCAGTATCTTCTAAATTTTAAAAGTTAAAATAACAGGTCTATAGTTACTTGGTAGAAACTTTGATCCCTTTTTAAATATGGGCACCATATTGGCCCTGTGCAAATCCAGTGGTACCATTCCAGTCATTAACGAGTCCCTAAATATTAGAAACAATGGCCTTGAAATGACAGAGATCAATTCTTTTAGGATCCATGGGTGGATGCCATCTGGTCCAGGTGCTTTATCCACCTTTATTCTATCTAAATATTTCTGGACCATATCCCTTTTGAGCCATTGTGGTAGATTTGGGGCTGTGTCAATACCATCCCCATTATGGACATGAGCTCCCCCATGCTTTGTATACACAGAGCTGAAAAAGTATTTCATAAATTTGCCTTCTCTTTGTCCCCAATCACCCACTCTAGATTATTTTGTAACGGGCCTACATGCTCAGGCCTGACCTTTTTACTATTAATATATTTGAAGATTTTTTGGGGGGTTTGTCCTACTATCTATTGCAATCTGTAGTTCGTTTTGAATTTTTGCAGCCTTGATTTCCTTTTTACATATTCTGTTATGTTCTTTGTAACATTTAAATGATGATAACGTTCCTTCCATTTAAAACTTTTTTAAAAGCTCTTTTTTTATTATTTATAAATTTTGGCCGTGAGCCACATAGGTTTTATTTTTAGCCTTTTAAACTTATTGCCCATGGGAATATACTTTGCAGTGAGTTTGCATACAGTCACTTTGAAGAATTCCAATTTCTGTTACGTGTCCATTAATGTTAATATCCCCTCCCAGTCTAAGTCCTGGAGAGCAGCCATCCTCCTTGTAAAATTTGTTCTCTTAAAGTTAAGTGTTTTTATCTTACCTGTATGTGTTTGTTGCTTACAGCTAACATTAAATGAAATCATGTTATGGTCACTGCTACCCAGGTGTTCTTTTATATGAATATTGGTAACAAGCTCTGCATGGTTTGAGATTACCAGGTCCAGCAGAGCATCATTCCTAGTCGGGGCCTCAATAAACTGGACCATAAAACTGTCTTGTAATAGGTTATTTATTTTGCCTTTTAACTGTCCCAGCAGCACCATTACTCCAGTCAAATTTAGTTAAAATCACCCATTCTTATCACTGTCCCAGCCCTTGCAGCCCTTACCATCTGTGCAAGAAGCTGAGTCTCCACCTCCTCACTAACACTGGGAGGTCTATAACAAAATCCAATGATAACCTTTGTAGTATGCACACCAACGCTGCATCCGGGCCTAGGCCAACAAGGCCCAGGCCTAGGGCAGCACTTTGCAGGGTGGCAGCACGGAAAGAGTCCCCATAGGCTTGCGCTACACTGTTATGCCCCGTACACACGGTCGGACATTGATCGGACATTCCGACAACAAAATCCATGGATTTTTTCCAACGCATGTTGGCTCAAACTTGTCTTGCATACACACGGTCACACAAAGTTGTCAGAAAATCTGATCATTCTGAACGCGGTGATGTAAAACACGTGCGTCGGGACTATAAACGGGGCAGTAGCCAATAGCTTTCATCTCTTTATTTATTCTGAGCATGCGTGGCACTTTGTGCGTCGGATTTGTGTACACACGATCGGAAATTCCGACAACGGATTTTGTTGTCGGAAAATTTTATAGCCTGCTCTCAAACTTTGTGTGTCGGAAAATCCGATGGAAAATGTGTGATGGAGCCTACACACGGTCGGAATTACCGACAACAAGGTCCTATCACACATTTTCCGTCGGAAAATCCGACCGTGTGTACGGGGCATTGCGCCAGTCTTATGGGGCGGACTGGGCTGAGAAGAAAATTAGTCTAGCGCCCCCATAAAGCGGCCGCACTGCTTCCGGTATGTGGTGGCCAGCATTCCGCAACTGCGGGGGGGGGGGGTTTGGCGCCGCTTCTAATTTAGACTGCCTTATCATCCTGGACCACAAACCTTCCTCACTGTGCTATATGCTTTCTGCTGCACCATTGGCATGGTTATATCTTCTTAGTCCTCTCCATAAAATTTTAAGAAATTTGTGCTTAAAGTAGAACTATAGGCAACACTTTTTTTTTCATTTTGGATAGAATAAGGGAGGGTTATAGCCCCTGTCAGTTTATTTTTTACCATCCCTGTCCCATTGCAGAGATTTCCTTTCACTTCCTGCCCCATAGGCAATCAAGAAGTGAGAGGAAATCTATGCAAATTAAGGGAATCCATTGCCGCCCCCCCCCCCCCCCGGCCCACAGAACTAGTATCCCCACATAAAAATTTCAGGGTGGGTTTTAAACAGCAAGGGGTGTGGCCTTGCCAGGAAGGGGTGTGTCATATTTAAATTAGAAGGTGCACGAGTTTAGTCAGGCCTAGGGCAGCAAAAAACCTAAATACTTTACAGACACACACCCATGTAAAGTTCCACCCATAATGCGTCAGACTCAACACACTCTCCATCAACTAGGTCCTCTTTCACACTCACTTTGAGATCACTTCTCACATAGAGCCAGACACCACCACCCCTCCGTTTAACCCTATCTTTCCTGAAAGAGAGCATAGCCAGGAATATTAATAGCCCAGTCATGAGAAGAATGAAGCCAAGATTCAGCAATACCAATTAGATCATAGTTCTCCTCATGCATCAGAGCTTCCAACTCACCTATTTTGCTTGGCAGACTTCTGGCATTGGTGAACAAACACATTCATTGTCACATTTTGCAAATGAATGTTGCATATTTTTTATTTTAGTACAAATAGTACCATTTCCAATGGTTGATTGTAACATAGGAACCTTCATATCATCTGCCATAGCCCTCCCCACATCTTTCCCCATTCCACCCACCAATAAAGGCTGACCCCTGTCTGACCTGTCTGCCCCATTAAAATCTAATTCACCCTCCCCCCACAATCCTAGTTTAAATACTTCTCCAGCCTCCCCATAAACCTCTCCCCAGCACAGTAGACCCCCTTTAATTTAAGTGCAAACCATCTTTAGCATATAGGTTGCACCACAATGAAAAGTCAGCCCAGTGCTCTAAAAACCCAAATCTCTCCTCCTTACACCACGTCTTTAGCCATGCATTCACCTCTCTAATCTCCCCCTGACTTTCCTGTGTTGCGCATGGCACAGGCAATATTTCAGAGAATATCAACTTGGAGGTCCTTCCCATCAACTTGCAGCCTAGTTCTTTAACTACTTTCCGACCAGCCGCCGTCATTATACTGCTGCAGGTCGGCACAATCCCGCAAACCGTAGTAGCTGTACATTGGTCCCTTTAAGCTGGATAGCAGGCGCGCGGCAGTCGCGATGACCGCCATGAGCGATCGCGGGCACGAGAGGCAGAACAGGGACGTGTGTATGTAAACACACACATCCCAGTTCTGTGAGGAGATGAGAGAGATCGCAAGTTCCTACGAGCTGTGAACCACGATCTCCCCCACACTTAGAACACACACATAGGGAACACAGTTAACCCCTTGATCACCCCCTAGTGTTAACCCCTTCCCTGCCAGTGACAATTATACAGTAATCAGTGCATTTTTATAGCACTGATCGCTGTATAAATGTCAATCGACCCAAAAATGTGTCAAAAGTGTCCAATGTGTCCGCCATAATGTCACAGTTTCAATAAAAATCGCAGATCGCCACCATTACTAGTAAAAAAAAAAAATAAATAATAAAAATGGCATAAATCGATCCCCTATTTTGTAGAAGCTATAACTTTTGCGCAAACAAATCAATATATACGCTTTTTGCGATTTTTATTACCAAAAATATGTAGAAGAATACACACTGGTGTCATGGTTATGCAATAGAGTTTTGTCTGTCAGCTTACCTGTCTCCATGTGTTCATCTCTAGAGACCAGCTGACGTTCACCTGACTGCTTTTATAATCTCTCCTCTAGCATGGCTCCACCCCAGCTCCTATCAGAAACTCTATATTACCTCTGCTCTGCAGGCCAGCCCTGCTGATCAACCTTTGTGTGTTCTGGCTTCCTTTTTCCTGCCTGCAGTGTGCTCTACGTTTGTTTCTGTTACCGACCTTGGCATGTTCTCAACTATTCCTGTCTGCTCGTGACCCTGACCTTTGGCGTGCCCCCGACTATCCCTGTTTGCCTGTGACCCTGAACCTTGGCGTGAACTCTGTTGTCCTTGTCTGCTTGTGGCCCTGACCTTGGCTTATTCCCTGAGCTGTGAGCTGGGGGACCCTGGGGGTCGCGACCTGGAGCCAGTTGCAGCCCAGTCCATCCTCACCACTAGAGGCTCTGGTGAACACCTGCTGGCTCTTAGACTCCGCGCCCCAGGGAATCTTACGCTCTAACCACGGTGGGATCCGTGTTGGTGTTCGAGCGGCCCTGCCTTTCTTACCAACCTGACTCCCATCCGCAACAGTCAGTCGTAGGGTCCGCTACCTTGCGGTGCACTCCTGATCCCAACGGTGTGCATCTGTCACCTGGCCTCAAGGTGATCTGACAATTGGCCTAAATTGAGGAAAAAATTAGCTTTTTTAAAAAAATTGGGGCTATTTATTACAGAAAAAAGTACAAAATAGTGTTTTTTTCAAAATTGTCGCTCTTTTTTTGTTTATAGCGCAAAAAATAAAAACCGCAGAGATGATCAAATACCACCAAAAGAAAGCTCTATTTGTGAGAAAAAAAGGACGTCAATTTTGTTTGGGTACAGCTTTGCACGACCATGCAATTGTCAGTTAAAGCAGCGTAGTGCCGTATCGCAAAAAATGGTCTGGTCATTGAGCAGCCAATTCTTCCGGGGCTGAAGTTTTTAAATTTGTTCTTAACCACTTCCCACTCGGCCACTGCACATAAACGCCCGGGTGGGCGCTTCCTCCTTCTGAGTGGACGTTCCTAAACATCCCTCGGAAGGAGCAGGATCACGCAGCCACGTGCCCTGGACACGCCGCATCTCGGAACGGCAGGAGGGCACTGTGATTTGCCCTCCTGATCCGCACGAAGGCTGTGTCTAATAACAGCCATCGTGATGTAAACATCAGGGGGGCGACGTTAAAGACAGGATCGCGCGGCCTTGTGCCCACACAGCAACGCGATCCCGATCTGCCTGTGCCCCCCAGAGACAGGGCAGCACTGCATGTCAGGAGGGCTGATCGCACGAGGGCTGTGTCCAATCACAGCCGTCATGTAATGTAATAAGAGAGCTGTTGTAACGGCTCTCATCTCTTCCTCTCCTCACACAGAGTCTGTCAGTGTGAGGAGAGGAAGACAGAGCCTGTCACCGATCCCCCGCTGCAGCACAGACAATCTGTGCTGCAGCGGGGGGATCGGTCAGTTTTTAGCTGTTTGCTTTTTACCCACTGATCACCCAGCTAGTGTCCCAAAACAGTGTCCCATAACAGCTGTCCCAGTGAAAATCTGGCACATCTGCCCTTCAACATCTGGAACAGCTTCCCGTCAACATCTGGCAAAGCTGCCCGTCAACCGTCAACATCTGGCACAGCTGCCCGTAGACATCTGGCACATCTGCCCATCGTCACCTGGTACATCTGCCCGTCAACATCTGGCACATCTGTCTATCAACATCTGGCACAACTGCCCATCATTTGGCACATCTGCCCATCAACATCTGGCACATCTGCCCGTGATCATCTGGCACATCTGTGTCATCATCTGGCACATCTTTTCGTTATCACCTGCCACATCTGGTACACAACTGTCCATAATAATCTGCCACAACTGTCCGTGAACATCTGGCGCACATCTGCCCATGATCATCTGCCACATCCCAGTGATCAACATCTGTAACACATTTGTCTGTGATAATCTGTGCATATCTGTCCACATGGCTAAAAGATTATACAGCAGCGAAGAGGCTCTCCAGATACTGCAGAGTATGTCAGACGAGAGTAGAGGGGAACTCTCTCCGTCAGACTCGGATAGCGACTATGGGCCAGTAGAAAGCAGTGGCTCCAAAATGGAAACTGATAAGGATAGAATCCTAACAAAGAGGCTCAGGAGATATGAGCAGGCCCAGGCATCCACCAGCAGCGCAGCACTCCAGGATAATATGCAGGCATCCACCAGCACTGCAGCACTCCAGGATAAGCAGGCATCCACCAGCAGTTCTGCAACCTTTCTAGAGGATAGACAGATGCTAGCAACGGGGCGTCCCATCCACAACAAGGCAGGGCCCATACTAGCCTCCCAGGCATTCTACTGTATCCAACATGGCTGCCCGATACATCAGTAGAACCTGTAGTTCCCCTTTTTACAGCCCAGTCAGGCCCTCAGATACAGCCTGAAAATGTAACCCCAATTTATTATTTTCACTTATTTTCTACTGACGATCTCCTAAATTACAGCTGTGGAGCAGTGTAATCTATACGCCAGCCAACATATAGCCAACAATCCAAATTCTTCATATGCCTGCCCTTTTGTTTGGAAACCGTGGAAAAATTAAAAATTTTTCTTGGCCTAACCCTCAACATGGGGCTGACAAAAAAAAATGAACTCCATGCCTACTGGTCTACCCAACCTATCCACCACATGCCAGTCTACTTGTCTTTGATGCCCAGAACCCGTTATGAGATCATAATGAGGTTTTTACATTTCAACCACAATACCCAATGCCTCCCTCAAAATCATCCCAATTATGATACATTTTTCCAAATTCGGCCCCTAATCAATTTTTTTTGCTCCAGCTTCAAGCAGATGTTTACCCCAATATAAACATTTGTGTAGATGAATCCCTAGTACACTTCACCGGAAGACTTGACATAAAGCAATACCTCCCCAGTAAAAGAGCCAGATGTGGGATAACATTTTACAAGGCATGTGACAGGGCCATGGGTTACACATATGATTTTAAAATTTATGAGAGAAAAGACAGAGAGCTAAACCCCCCTGGGTGGCCTACCTACATGGGAACAAGTGGCAAAATTGTCTGGCAGCTGATCGAACCATTGCTTGGCAAAGGTTACCACCTATATGTAGACAATTTCTAAACAAGTCTCCTACTTTTCCGCCATCTGTACCGCAAGAAGACTTTGTCCTGTGAGACAGCACGGACCATCCGCAAGGGCTTCCCACAGAGATTGGTCGCCAATAAATTGAAACTGGGGAAATGACCAGTATGCGAAATGAAAAGAGATAAAAGAAGAGATGTCTACATCCTTTCCACAATGCACAATGACACCTTGGTGGAACTGCAGAGAAGAGGAGGTCCCATCCATAAGCTAAAATGTGTGCATGAAGATAACCTTTACATGGGTGGGGGTTGGATATAAACGTCCAGCTGATGCAGCCCTACTTGTCCACCAGTAGATCACTGTTTTAGTACAAGAAAGTGGCCATTTAGATGCAACTAGCCCTGTTCAATTTGTATGTTATTTTTTTCTAAGTGCACCTAAAGTTCCCTAACCTATCTAGAATTTCAAGAAGATGTTATCATAGCCCTTCTCTAGCCCCATGGCCAAGCCCCTCAACTAATTCGCTCTGATACATTAGCCAGACTCCATGAAAGGCACTTTCCCGAAATCCTCCCTCTTACACAAACAGGTCGCAAATCCCCCAAAAAAGTCGTGTGAGTTCAAGTAGAGGAATTTGCTGTGACACCTGATACTACTGTCCCCAATGTCCCTCCCAGTCAGGCCTCTGTATTGGAGAGTGCTATCGGAGCTACCACACTTCAATACACTATTAGTAAAGTGAAGATGATATTTTTCCAGTTTCCACTATCTGCTATTTCTGTGAATGATCCGGACTGTTTACTGACTATGCCTCTGCCAACCATGTTTCTGCCTTCCATGTGAATTGACCCTGGCCTGTTAAATGACCATGCTTTTTGCCTGCCTCCTAAACTGATCATTTTTCCTGCCACTGTACAGCACAGGGATATCACATATGTGAGGGGTTCCAGAAAAGATTTTCCGAGTGGAGAAAACATTTTTACCTGGGTTTTTGTTTTCTCAGATTAGGGTCTGGAAACTCAGACTTTGTAGAGATTTGGGTGGGAAGAAGCCTCTACCCCTGTGTTTTGCTTGTGTCTATCTAGCAAGGTTACTTTGTGGTGTAAGCAAGGAAACTGAGACCTGTGCAGTGTGTAAATGAGCTTTTACTATACAAAAATGCTGTACATACAAAACTAATACAATATTAGGAATACAGTACAAGACTGACAGATATCTATAACAAGCAAAATGCCTAGCAAATAAACAGTCTATGGTCTGTAACAGTAGAAATACACTTAAAAGTTACTTAGCTCTGGTTACTGTGTTCATGACCTCCATTGACAATGAGGCTTCTGGAGATCAGGCACCTTCTTGTTCGCTTATTACAGATGAGTCTTTTGGTTTTAATCCATGTTAAGTGGCTTCTGGTCTTACAGACTGTCCTTGGTTCTAATGCATGATGGCATGGCGTGTGTTTCTTTTTCTTGGTTTTCTTTATCTTTTTAAAAAAAAAAAGATCCACAAGACAACCATGTTTACACAGTTTATAAAATGACAAAAACACAAATAAATGAAAGCATCCTAATTTTTTTTCTTTATCCCTCCTCCCCTCCCTCCCCCACCCCCTTCTCACCATCCCCTCTCACCTCCCCTCCCACCCCACACACACCAATCTTCTTTTATCTTCCTCCTGCCATCATAACCAACATTTTCTTTTTTTTTTTTTTACTCCGATTCCAGCCATAGCTTCCATATTTTATCAAATTTATTATTATTTCCTCTCTTCTTATAAGTATATTTCTCCTTCCCAATCACATCCTTTACCTCTTTCAACCATACTACTACTGTCGGGGTAATCTTTTGCCTGCCACTTCCATGCAATTTGTTTTTTACCTTGGAACAAGCATCTAATTATTGCAGTCTGCGTGTCTCTTAGTATACCATTCTCCTCCATCAGGCCTATAAGGCAAGTCCTGGCCTCCATGCCCAGCGATGCCCCAAACACAGAATTTATTTGATCAATTATACCTTTCCAATACCTGTGCAGCCTGGGACATTGCCAGAACATGTGTACCAGGTCACCCCTCCTATCCCCACACCTTTGACATTCAGCATCAGGCCTCTTTCCAAACATATACAGTTTCAAAGGTGTGTAGTATGACCTATGTATCAAGTACAAATGGGATACAATCTGTGAAGGAGAGAGAGAGACCCTGGGCCCCAATGCCAAAACATATTTCAATTGTTCCTCCATTATTGGCCCAACGTCCCTCTCCCATTTAATTCTATTTTTGGGTTCCACCAATCCTTCCTGACACGCCATGCTTGTACACCCGTACATATCAGAAATTAATCCTTTAGATGTTCTAGCATTAACCAGTTTCCTAAGAGAGGGCATTTCACTCCACTCTGGCTCCTTCCCACTAAATTGTGCGTCTAGGGCATTCCTGAATTGCAGATACCTATAGAATAGTCGGTTAGGAACCGCATACTCTTCCTCTATCTCCTGGAATGATTTCAGTCTGCCTGCCCTGTACAACTGTGCCAGGCAGTGAATGCCCCTCCGGTCCCATTTCTCTATTTTCCCCATTACTTTAAGTTCTTTTAGATTTTTATTGTCCCATAATGGGGAAAGCTCAGAGAATCCGACGTAACCTAACACGGTCTTGACGGATTCCTAACTTTTAACCATTAACTGAGCAGTAGGGCATTTGGAACCGAAGGAGTCTGCCTCAACCGCCTCCACTAACGTGTCATGGCTAGTGTCATTCAGCAGTAGATTACTTCCTACACCCCTTACTTCTGGTATATTACTTCCTCCCATATGCTGCATTTGTGTCGCAAGGAAATAACACCTTGGATCTGGCAATGCCAAGCCCCCCACCTCTCTCGGCCACCACAATGCCTGCAAACAAATCCTTGCCACTCCATTTTTTTAAACCAGTGTTTTGAAATCCACACTGGAGAGTTGTGTATTACATATGTAGCGCTGACAAATTTTCGATCAGGTGCTTATTTGTAAATTTAGTGGGTTATCTGTTCTGTACATAGTTCAGAGTTAATCTATGGCTAAATTAGCCTCTGTTCCAGCATTGGCTGTGTTGCGTGCAGTTCCACACTGTTGCCTGTAGGTGTCGTTGTCACCATAGGTCAGTGTTGAAAAGCAACAAGCTGAAGTATATTGAGTGCTCTTCTTGCCCAGCGGTAACTCGGCAGAGGTGGTCCACTGCTATGCATTCTGGGACTTAAGGGGCAGACCTCAATTTTTTTTCTCTTTCACCTGCTGGCCCTACTGGCCTAAAGGTATGTGATGGAGTCAGTTCAACCTGGTGGCCCTCCAGGCCGGAGGGCTGCGATGCTGCGGCCGTGCAAGTAGGCCCAGAAGCCTGTCTGGGGCCTACTGGTGCGGGGATGGTCCTGTGCTGTCTGTCCTGCGGGAAGAAGCCAGACAATTGAGAAGACCCAGGGGAGGACCCGTCTTTGGAGAGGACCGTGGGGAATGCTGGTGTCTCGAGAGGGGCCTGGTGACTCAATTGGAGGATGCATCTTAACCTAATCTATGGCACAAGTACTGCCGGGTCGGCTTAAAGGTTCTGGTACTGTGTTGCAGTTCATCTAAAACTACTACTACGTCCTGTGGCAGAGGATCGTACAGTAAAATTGTTCTTTTCAAGTCTGTGGCAGAGACTTTTTGTTCGTGCTATGCTCCGGCTGCTAGGTCAGTGAGAGAGACCCATCCGGGTGAGCAAAGATTTAATCCTGGACTGAAGGTATATTCATCCCCAAGATTTCAAATGTCCTAAAGAAAAGGTATTTGAACTTCCCTGCAACTCTTCTTCTACCTCTTTCCTGCTACTTCTTCAAGTTACTTCCTATTAAAGCAATGAAAAAGTACTAAAGTGACTGGTGCCTACATTGTCAGATACAAAGCTCAACATGAACTCTAAGTTCTGGTATTGGTGAAACTACGGGTAAAGAGGTGACGGTAACAGCCCGATATAAATCTGCCCTCTCGCAACTCTGAGAAGTATTTCACCAACGGTCTATGCTAAAAAGAGGTTTCTGGACTTTGTCACTTTTTCCAGGAAAAGAAGGGGTTAAACAGCAGGATTACATTTCTGACTGTGTAGGCTGTGGGTGAGAAGTAAAAGCCCGGGAGCTACGTGATCAGAGGAGCAAGTGGGAGGAGCTATACCTACTTGCTGTTGTGTAAGACACGTGTGTGTGTGTGTCTGGCGCCAAAGGCGAAGAGAGGCCTCGTGATCGTACTGAGAGGATCAGAGTGCAGCCATGTCTTCTTTTCCATTGATACCGTCAACTGTGGGGTCCAAGATGTTTCCTACAAGTACTGCTGCGGGTGCTATGCTAACCGGAACCCTGCTGACGGATACCAGCATTCGTTTGAAGCCACAGGGGCGGTTCTTACTATATACTGTTGGAGATATTGAAGGGCTGGGCATGCTTTGCCACAAGTGTGATGGACTGGCCATACATCTCCGTCCATTTGTTCGATGTTTGCAGTGCGGAGAATACCTATTCACAGTAGAGCAACCTACAATGTCGCCCCGTGCTTATCGAGTGGACTGGGCTACAGGGATCGCTACGGTGGAAACTACTGCCATTACTGCTGGAGAGCAACAGGCCTTAGTCTCATCTGCTACCGTGCGTGTTTCTGAGGGAGATGTCACTGTTACTGCTTCATCAGTGGACATCACTTTTGTTTCTACTTCCACTACACCTATTCCCGTTGCACCTGTCCCAAGGATGGTGGGATATGTGAAGGCTTCTCGCGGCCACGGTCGAGGCCTACCCCAGAGACTACCTGAACCGGAGCCGGAGGAGAATATGGATCCGGAGAAGTCCACGACAGGAATGGGTGAAAGATCAAAGGGGAACATATCTGGGACTCTTTGTAAATATTTGCCAGCAGAAGAGTTGAGAGATTCGGAGATAGATTCTTTGTCAGATCTCTCCGGTGATGATGATTTGTTTGAGACAATGTCACAGGAATTATTGTGGGCCCAGGGTGAAGATGTTGCTTCTACTTTTACCTTCTCAGAATGGATAGCCATGGGTTCTGGGAAGACATCACCAATGTCTATTACAGAGACATTGTCTAAAGTTACTAGTTCTTTTGAATTTGAGCCGATACCCATCGGATCTATGGTGCGCAAATCGCCAAATTCTTGTGTGCCTCCTGGTCAGGGAAAAACCAGAACTTTACCTAGACTTGCCCTAGACTACAGAGAGTGCTCACCAAATGAGTTGCTAAAGAGTATGGTCTGGAATTTCCTTATGTTACTCAAGAAGTTATGCAGGAAATTGAGGCTAATCGAGAACAGTGGTACCGTGAAGCTGTCTGGGACTATTTGTCTGTACCAAAACCTTTCCGGAGAGCTGGTTATTCTGCTGCCATGGATGAACGTTTCAATGGGCATTTGCTGCACTGGAATTATGGTCGGCACATCTATGCTGACAAAGTGGTCATTTGCAGACCTGGAAAAGATGACATTGTTTATTTTATCACCACTGTGGATAAACAGGGGAAGAAACTAACTTTACCGGATCCCCGGTTTTATTGGTGATTATGCAAAGGGACTGTTATCTTCTGATTCTGCTAATGAAAAGAGAACTTTGGGGAATATAGTGATAATGCCAGGGTTTAGAGAACTTCGTGGTCAAGAGACTTCATTTATCTCAGCCTTTCTATATCCAAAGACTCTTTGCTATGCTGGATTTCTTCTGCTAAATATCTAAGGATGGACTTTCAAGTTACTTTTAGTTCACCTTGAAAAAAAAAAAGTGTGGAAGAAAGTGTCACTCTCTTGGGAGTGAGGCTTTGCTCCCAATTGACTAGTGATGCTAATGTATATTTTTGTGTGTTTAACTTTGTTTCTTTCAGGTAAAACTAGATCTCCTATCATGCTGTTAGAGGTCTTACAGTTAGATAGATAGTGGGGTTCTTGTAACGTGACTGATGTGAATATGCTGTTGTATTAATGTCTGAAATTGTAACATTCTTTCTTACTGTCTTTCTTCCTCCCTATCCAAGTTTTTGGTTCAAATACCTACTCTCAGGCTTCAGAGTCATATTTTTGGCAGACGTTGAGGACACCGTCTATTCTAGTGGGGGGAGTATGTAGCGCTGACAAATTTTCGATCAGGCGCTTATTTGTAAATTTAGTGGGTTATCTGTTCTGTACATAGTTCAGAGTTAATCTATGGCTAAATTAGCCTCTGTTCCAGCATTGGCTGTGTTGTGTGCAGTTCCACACTGTTGCCTGTAGGTGTCGTTGTCACCATAGGTCGGTGTTGAAAAGCAACAAGCTGAAGTATATTGGGTGCTCTTCTTGCCCAGAGGTAACTCGGCAGAGGTGGTCCACTGCTATGAATTCTGGGAGAGAGTACTTAAGATGCCATTTTTCGTTCTCTTTCACCTGCTGGCCCTCCTGGCCTAAAGGTATGTGACGGAGTCAGTTCTACCTCATGGCCCTCCAGGCCAGAGGGCTGCGATGCTGCGGCCGTGCAAGTAGACCCAGAAGCCTGTCTGGGGCCTACTGCTGCGGGTATGGTCCTGTGCTGTCTGTCCTGCAGGAAGAAGACGGACAATTGAGAAGACCCAGGGGAGGACCCGTCTTTGGAGAGGACCGTGGGGAATGCTGGTGTCTCGAGAGGGGCCTGGTGACTCAATTGGAGGATGCATCTTAACCTAATCTATAGCACAAGTACTGCCGGGTCGGCTTAATGGTTCTGGTACTGTGTTGCAGTTCATCTAAAACTACTACTACGTCCTGTGGCAGAGGATCGTACAGTAAAATTGTTCTTTTCAAGTCTGTGGCAGAGACTTTTTGTTTGTGCTACACTCCGGCTGCTAGGTCAGTGAGAGAGACCTATCCGGGTGGACAAAGATTTAATCCTGGACTAAAGGTATATTCATCCCCAAAATTTCAAATTCCTCAGTGTCCTAAAGAAAAGGTATTTGAACTTCCCTGCAACTCTTCTTCTACCTCTTTCCTGCTACTTCTTCAAGTTACTTCCTATTAAAGCATTGAAAAAGTACTAAAGTGACTGGTGCCTACATTGTCAGATACAAAGCTCAACATGGACTCTACGTTCTGATATTTGTGAAACTACGGGTAAAGAGGTGACGGTAACAGCCCAATATAAATCAGCAGCTCCTTCGGGGGTTAGTGCTACACATATAAAATTTGTGGCACCCATACCATCTTGATTAGGTTGCACCGTCCGGCAACCGAGAGAGGGAGACAGCCCCACACCTGGCTTTTCTGTTTTAGTTTTGTCATAAGTGGGGCTACGTTTCGTGTTATATACTGCCCCGGGTCTCTTGTTACATTAATACCCAAATATCTCATTTGACTTACTACTCTAATTTGGGATAGCTGTTGCGGAAGGGGTTCTATGAGGGGGTCTATTGGCATAAGTACAGATTTTTCCCAATTAATTGCCAATTCAGCCTTGTTGCCAAGGCTTTTGCCAAGATCTTCTCGTCTGAGCGATATAGGCCTATAAGAGGTCACATCGAGTGGGTTTTTCCCCTCTAAGTAAAACAATTATTGTAGCTTCTGTCATAGATATGGGCAGTTTCCCTTCCTCCGCGGCCCCATTGAACACCTCCAAGAGTTTAGGGAGCAGTACTTCCTCGTACCTTTTAAATATTTCTATAGGCAAGCCATCAGGACCCGGAGCTTTCTGATTTGCCATGTCTGCTATTACCCTTTGCAGCTCTTCTAACGTCAACGGGGCTTCCAATTCTTCCCTGTCTTCTCTCGATAGAGGGGTTATTTTCAGTTTTTCAAAAAAATCCCACATTTCCCCCTCTACATTTATTTGTGGGGTACTGTACAGGTTCTAATAATATTTTTTCAATTCCTTTACTATTTCCGGGGTGGCTCTTTTAATTTTCCCTTCCTTGTCCCAAATTGCTGGTATAATGGATGAGGGGTCTCTGAAACATTTTTTTTCTGCTTTCTCCAAAACTAATTTCCTATATTCTTCTTGGCTCTCTAGCCACTTTCCATAGCTGGCTAAGGTCAGTTCCACCACATACCACACTTCGGCTCCTCTCACCCTCTCTCTTGTTTTAATTTCCTTGGCCTGTGGTTGTTTCTTAACATAGGAGATTTTCTGTATCAGCACACCCCGAAGATAAGCCTTCAGGGAGCCCCATATTATACCCAGTGGTGCTGATCCTGAGTTTAGGTTTATAAATTCCACCAAGCTGGCTGCAATTACCCCAGCGTCTTCAATTATTTCGAGCCAAAAGGGATTTACTTCCCAGTCACCTCTGCTATAGCTCATCCCTGTTTTTATTGAAAAAACTACTGGTGAGTGGTCCGAGATCCCTCTCGGCTCATAATCTACCTCCTCCAATAGATTCAAAGCTTCCTCATTACACATCACAAGGTCAATTCTGGGCAACGTGGCATGTGTCCTAGAGTGACACGAATATTGTTTCACTCCCGGATGTCACCTCCTGCAGACATACACCAGCCTTATCTCCTCACAATATTGGAGGAGTGGGCCACTAGGTGCCCCACTGTTAGTAGTTGTGACAGACCTAGCCAGAACAGAGGCTGTTGGAGAGGACTGAATACAAGCCTGTTGCCTTTTGATTATGGGCCCTGGATTTTCAAGGGAACAATACTCTTTGTGAGGTGAATGAGAAATCCAGGCTGAACTGTACTAATCGGACTCAGTCGTGTATATATGTATATATTGTTTGTTGTTTGATTCTGTTGGGGACTCCTTGCTGTGGATCTGTGTCCCTGAAGAGGGAGGGGGGGTTCCTCCAGCAGCCCCCTGCTGATAAGACTGATTCATTCTGTTGGGACACATCCTGTGAGGAGATGCTGGTGTCATCAACCTGTGTTTATGTTAATTGAGAGAGCTGATCACATTAGCCACCAGCACTGGCTAGGAGACGAATGGTCTAGGCTGAGGAGGGGGTAGATTGTTGTTTGTATTGTTAATTGTAATTAGCTCCAGCTATTGTGTTTATATTAATGTGTGAAGCTCGGTGCCCACAAGTCTGGGCGAAAGGTCATGTCTCAGTCACCTAGGCTGTATAAAGGATTAGATAATTAGCTCATGTTAATTAAGTTACAGTTGTATTGTTAGAGGAGGTTCCAACGGCATATAAAGTCTTGTAATTCTGGTTCTGAATAAAGTGAGTTCTTGGTAGCAACAAGCAAGTGTCGCCTTGTTCTGTGCTCAGAGAGGTTGGGATATCTGTATACAGACTGGGAGGAAGTGGTTTATGACGGAAGCACTCAAGCGGAGTGTGGGACGTTCCGTGACATTGGTGGCAAGCAGCGGGAAAGCTTCCTGAAGTCTGGGACATCCAAACCTTTAACTGGATCCAAGATCAGCATAGCAGACTTCAGTCACCCCAGCGGAGATATGGACCTGGCATCAGAGTTCCCGGGGCTGCTGCGGATCATCCTTTCAACATACACCAGGACTGTGTCTGAGGATGAATACCTGGAGCTTAGACAGCAAATTCGGGTGGAGCTCTGGATTGCAGCCCTCCGTCTCGCTGGTATAAAACAGGGCAAGTGCTTTCCAACCCAAGAGCAACGGGCCAGTGACCAACAGGCATTGCGGATGGCATTCCTGGGAGAGCAGCCCCAGGAGCAATGGGTGACTGAGTTGGACAGGTTGGTCCAGCAGGAGATAGAGCTGGACAATCGTTATCGGGCTCTGCAATGGCACGCAGAGGAGGGATATTTAGGGGAGACAACAGAATGCTCTCCGGAGGGATATGACTTTGGCGGCCCTGGATTGCTGTGGGAGAGCCTTACAGATCTTTTTATGTTTGGCGATGAAGGGGAACCTGACCTTGAGGACCTGAGAGAATATAGAGAGTCTATGCTCGGTCTTGCAGGGGTCTCAGAGCTCAAACCTGATCTGGACCATTTGCTAAGGAAGGAACAGCATCTGGAAAGGGCATACAGGAAACTGCTAGAACAAGTTCAGCAGCATGCCAGAGAATCGGCAGTGGAAAATCCGGAGATTGCCGTCCCCAAACCTGAAGTGCTGACAACAGGGCAGAGCTCTGCTAACCTCTGCCCAGAAATGATAGCATCTTCTGGGTTCCATGGACAGGAGATGGTGAACCTCTATCCCCAGACATCAGTTGCAGAGACATGGGATTTGATAGACTTTTCTGCTGAGGAAGAACAACCTGATGAGCCTCCAGCAGAAGAGCTGCTATCAGGGCCAAAGTTCACTGTGTTCTGCCCAGCACCAACAGTGGCTTTGGCCTTCTTGAGAGAAGAGGTAGTCGGCCTTTCTCCCACAACACTGACAGGGACATGTGATTTTCTGCCAGCAGCATCTATGGAGTTAAAACAAACTTCTCCAGCAGATACAGGGGGAGAAGGGAGAGGAGGTGTGTGTTGTCCCTCCCCAACAGTTGGCCAGGGTGGAAGCGGGCTTTCCTCCCCAGCAAAGATCCATGCACCTGGGAGACAGTACCATCGACATGTCGTCCCAGCAGCCAGATGAGGGAATGGAAAAGGAAGCAGCCGGCTCACCTCCCCAATGGCAGCTACACAGTTTGGGAGTGGAGGAAGCCAGCCTCCTGCCCCAACGGTTAGCCGGAGCGGAGGATGTGGAGTCCCCAGCAGAAGTGCTGGCAACAGGGCAGAGTGCTACCAACCTCTGCCCAGCACCGGCAACAACTACAGAGTTCCAGGGAGGTGGGGCAGTCGGCCTCCCTCTCCAACAGTTAGCCGGAACAGATGGTGTGGGGTTTCCAGCAGAAGGGCTGGCAACAGGGCCGAGGACTGCTATACTCTGCCCTCAACTAACAGAGGATGGATTTCCTGTGAAGGTGGATGGGACTTCAGTATCCACCTGTATACCCCAGGGATGCTGGGCAGTGGGCCCTGATCCCCAACAGCATGACAGAGTGAGCCCAGACACCCTGTCTTCTCTCCAGCGGCAGAAAGGATTCCAGGGAGAAGGGCAGTCCAGGCCTCTCCCCAGTGGCAGATATGTTCTCTGAGAGAGGCAGAGGATGGCTGGGTGAGTAATGCTTTGTTTGGAACAATTTATTTGGGGTACTGTGTGGGTACAGGCAGTAGAGGACTGGAACTATGGACTAACTTCGGGGTCAACCCGTCTGGGGTCTCCTCCTGTGTTAGTCTCCTGCCGAAAGGGGAGAAATGTGACAGACCTAGCCAGAACAGAGGCTGTTGGAGAGGACTGAATACAAGCCTGTTGCCTTTTGATTATGGGCCCTGGATTTTCAAGGGAACAATACTCTTTGTGAGGTGAATGAGAAATCCAGGCTGAACTGTACTAATCGGACTCAGTCGTGTATATATGTATATATTGTATGGGGACTCCTTACTGTAGATTTGTGTCCCTGAAGAGGGAGGGGGGATTCCTCCAGCAGCCCCCTGCTGATAAGACTGATTCATTCTGTTGGGACACATCCTGTGAGGAGATGCTGGTGTCATCAATTCCAACTACCTGTGTTTATGTTAATTGAATGAGCTGATCACATTGTCCTCTATACAATGTAGGAGACGGGACGACTCCTATTGGAGCTGCTATTGTGTTGATATAACTGTGTGAAGCTCGGTGACCACAAGTCTGGGCGAAAGGTCATGTCTCAGTCACCTAGGCTGTATAAAGGATTAGATAATTAGCTCATGTTAATTAAGTTACAGTTGTATTGTTAGAGGAGGTTCCAACGGCATATAAAGTCTTGTAATTCTGGTTCTGAATAAAGTGAGTTCTTGGTAGCAACAAGCAAGTGTCGCCTTGTTCTGTGCTCAGAGAGGTTGGGATATCTGTATACAGACTGGGAGGAAGTGGTATATGACGGAAGCACTCAAGCGGAGTGTGGGACGTTCCGTGACAGTAGTCCTCGGTGGAAACCTATCTATGCTATTATTCATAGTCATATTGAAATCGCCTGCCACTATAACCGGCACCCCAGGTTTGTCTGCTATGAATCTTATTAAATCGCACATAATTTCCGTACTAAATGGAGGAGGAATATAAACATTGGCTAATACACATTCTCTGTTTTCAATTGCACAAAAAAGAAAAACATACCCTCCATTCTCATCCACCTTACTCTGTCTGCAGGAGAAAACCAGCCCCGATTTTAACAATGTACTCACACCTACATCACACCTGTAAGAACGGCAAGGATGTGGAATTCCCTTCCACAGGCGGTGGTCTCAGCGGGGAGCATTGATAGCTTCAAGAAACTATTAGATAAGCACCTGAATGACCACAACATACAGGGATATACAATGCAATACTGACACATAATCACACAAATAGGTTGGACTTGATGGACTTGTGTCTTTTTTCAACCTCACCTACTATGTAACCTCTTGAATAGGAGGTATGGGTGGAGTGATACTGCACCTGGTAATTCCTATGCCTTAAGGCACTAATTGTACCTTTCTCAAGGTGTGTCTCCTGCAGGCAGAGTATTTTAAATCCACCTATACCAGCCACAGAAAAAATTGCCTGTTTTTTAGACATATCCCTTACCCCCCGCACATTCCATGAACATATCTTAACTTGCCTTGCTGGATCTGGGAAATTAACTCTACCATCCTTAGTACCTATCATTTTCCTGACCTTGTTCCCTTTCTCCTCTCAGGATATTCCTTGTTCTTGTCCCTAATTCTTTTGTGCTTAAAGTTCAGTAATAATTTAACCTTAATTCCTGTGATCCTCCTTAGTGCTTTTCCCACCTGTGCAAACTCAAAACCTTTTATATCATGCCACAACACATATCTACCCCCCTCATACTCCCATGCAACCATAAACACACCCCATTCCCTCCCCCTCTCCCTTCCCCCACCCCAACCCTCCCTCCCCCTCCCTCACCCCTCCATACCCTCCCCCATTCTCCCACCCTCCCCCCTCTTCCACCCCCCATCCTATTTCCCCTTTTCCCCTTGCCCAACCTTGGGCCCATACACAGGGCTTCTATAGTGACTGAATTAACCCCTGAAGTTAATATAACTCTTTTATACGTTACTACCCAAACCTAATAAGAGGGGAACTAACCCCAGCATAGCCAGTGCACTCATAAATATTTACTACCCCCCCCCCACGCCCTTACCTCTATATATACACAACTATATCTAAATAAAAGTCCTGAAGAGGAAAGAGACAGGAAAAAAAGAGTCCTTGGAGACATTAATTTAAATAGGCACCATCAGAGACTAATTTCCACATGTTCCCGCTGTAGCCTTCCTTCATTCTTTTCCAACCATGTAGTTACTTCTGCAGGTACATTAAAAAACTTCACTTCCCCAAATGCTGTTATACGTAAGCATGCAGGATAAAGTAATGCATAACTGATTTTGAATTGCTGCAGTCTGCGTTTGCACTCTATAAACTTTGCTCTTTGTTTCTGTAGCTCAGGGGAGAAGTCTGGATATAAAGAAATCCTTACGCCATTATACTGCATGTTTTTAATTTCTCTTGCTTTCTGGAGAATGGTAACCTTATCTTTAAAATACAGGAGTTTAATGATAAGGGGCCTTGGCTGACCCCCTAAAGAAGGTGCCCTGGAGGCGACTCTGTGTGTTCACTCAATTGCAAAGAAACTTGATAAAGAGTCCTTACCAAACATATCTCTGAACCAGCTTTCCATAAACTCTATGGGGTTATTACCTTCACTTCTTTCAGGTAGACCAAGAACCCTTATGTTCTTCCTGCGTAACCTGTTCTCTATTTCGTCCATTATATGCATGCACATATCCAATTGATCCCTCATGAGTTTTTCATCTTGTCTCATCGGGTTCACATCATCTTCTACCTGACTAATTCATCCTTCAAGAGTGGTAGTCCAAGCACAAACCTCCTGCACATCTTGTCTTAAGGAAAAAAAATAATTTCTGATACCTTTAAGCCGGTCAGACAGTTCAAATAGTGATGACTTACAGTGGTTAATTGCTAGGAGAATGTCCTTCAAGGATGGTTCTTTCTCTGCTACTAATGCTAGCACACCCGTACCTCCCGTTAACTCTTTGCACAGTTTGTGCTCCCCCTCCAGGACTGCATGTGGAGCTGGTTCCGCTAATGTTGCAGGAGAGCCTACTGCTGCTGGGCCTTGACTTTTCCTCCCCCCAGGGTGGCTGGCCTGCAGGCCCTGATGTTGCACACCCCCTGCCTGGCCCCCTTTCTTGGGTGTATGATTAGGTGTATGAGCAAAGCGCTCCAGCTTTGCAGCAGCTTGACTTGCCTTATCTTTGGGTCCACGCTGTGAGTGAGCACCGGCTCCATCCTGTATGGCCACCTCCTCCACACCCCTCTTCCTGGTCATCTTGGAATGAACCTCCTCTTGGGACTCCAGGATACCGCAGACGGCTGCTCAATCCCAGTTATGCGCCTCCTCCCCTCTCACTGGGGAGTGTGCCGCTGGATCCTATCCCGGGAGAGCCTATGGAGAGTGTGCAGGTTGAACGCCGAGTGCTAAGTGGACACAAGATCCGTCCGCCCGATCAGCTGTTCAGTTTTTCAGCGTTACGGCGTCACCTTCCCCACACTGCTAGGCTGGATCAGACATGGGAGAAGCAGCACGGTCCGGGCTCGTAACGTCCTCCCTACTCACTTCAGCATCCAGTCACACCCCATGCCAACTGGTTTCTGATGGCGCGTGTTTAAGGCATCATAATTCCTTTATATTTCAGCTTGTTCACAAAGGTTACAAACTCCGTTACCTTAACAACCAATTAGCCTACATCTCGGTAGCTTCAGTTTGAAAGGCACTCTCTTACCTGTTTACTGTAGCTATAGAGACAAAAGCTGTTCAAACTGTCAATTGAATACAATGGTATCTACATTCCCATTGTATCCAACAGCATTTGTTTGAGAAATATCTACTCAAGCCAAAACCTGACAGTAATCTGATTTCTATGACCAACTAATATTGTAATATTGTCCCACGTAATGTTATGTCTGATTAATATAAAAAAAAATCATATTTTAACAAACACAACACATTCCGCCCTTGATTTTTTTTTTCTTACAGACTAAATACAGAAAATCACTTCATTACTAAGAAAACTCATTCTAAACATTCATTTTCCTTGAATGCAACCTCTCCCATATTTCTGTCATTGAGAAGGTGTTTCAGTCTTTGGCTAAAAGTTAATTAGAAAGTCCATTCTAAAGTTCTTTAAAAACAAGTCCAGGCTTGTAATATATCAAAGGCCTTGCTCTCCACAGCTCTTGTGGTCTTCCATTATTCTGTCCATCATGTAACCACTTTTCTATAGTCTTCCTACGGATCAAATCGGAGACAGCCTGTGAAGTGGAAAACAAAGCAGATTATCTGTTCCTTCTAATACTACATAAACAGTAGACCCCGGCCCTTCAGCTACAATCTCTCCTCTAACTAGCTTCTTGCCTGGATCTCTGACTAACACTTTGCCACCTGCCTATCCACTTCTGACCCTCCCAAAGAACATCAATAGGGAGGAAAGGAAATATACTGATATTTCCCAGAAGATCACTACTGTTTATTTTGGAAGGTTTGATGTTATGCAGCCTCACTTTCCACTCTTGCTGAGAAGTATCCACTAATCAGAGTCCCAGACACTATCCTGAAGCTCCTCTGTCAATGCAAATATAACTTCAAACCTCCCTGCCAGATTCCCTCTCATTCCTAGATAGGCTTCAGCTTCAGACACCTCACCCCTTCTATGTCATGGAAAGCAGTAACATGGTACCTGTTTCAGGAACCTTACATAAATACTGAACTCTGCACTCCAGCTGTGGAATCTGTGCCCCAGCCCCTACCATCCTCTTATATGGTGTGCTTCTGGCTATTGGCCCAGAATTTAACAACATGACTGCCTGTGTGAGGACCCAATCCCACCCCCTTAGTGTATGTGTGGGTGTAAGCTTGCGTATCTGGTCCGTTGTATCTTTCAATCAAACCAGATGCCTGTGGATGGTATGGGATGTGGCACAACCAGTACATTCCAGAATCCTGGGCCCACTGCTGTATTGTTGATCCGGTGAAGTGTGAGCTGTTATCACTTTGGACTTGTTTGGGACAACCATAAGCAACAACAAGATTCTGGAGCAGTTGAAGCATTGCAGCTTGATCTGCATGTTTGCAAGGATGAACAAGCAAAAGTCCTGAATAGGTGTCCACTGCAGTGAAACAGAATCTCAGTCCATTGTTTCCCCACGGCAGGGGACCGATGAAGTCAATATGCCAGATCTCTGCAGGCCTCTCACCCCTCTTAATCGACCTGGTAGAGTACTTTTGCAATGGCCATTGTCGCACTTCTCAACACACTGTACAGTTCCCTATTACAGTTGTAACCTGGGGGACAGATAGCAGGTACAAAGCTCCCTGGGATGAGCAGTCTTTCAGGCACAGATACCAAATCCAGGTGAGGTAGTGCCAAACAAAAACCTAGCCTTGTCTCGGCATTAACTATACAATTTTACAGGTCCTAACTACCAGGCTGAGTAAGCCTACAGCTTATCAGCTTCCACATACACAGCTTAATAGCTTTTACCAACCTTTTACTCTCCTGTGTTTTACACTGAAGGAGTTAATCCTGTAGAGCCAGAAACCACCGGTTCACCTGTCTATTAGTGTCCTTCTTTGGGGCCATCCATTTCAGGGGAGCATGGTCAGTTAATAAATCAAACTGGCGCCCTAACAAATAGTACCTTAGCGTGTCTACGGCCCACTTTATGGCTAAACATTCCTTTTTAATGACTGCATACTTTTTCTCATGGTTATCGAGCTTTCTGCTTAGGTACACCACAGGGTGTTCTTCTCCATTGTGTACCTGTGACAATACTGTCCCAATACCTACATCAGACGCATCTGTCTGAACCAAAAAGTCTTTGGAGAAATCGGGGGGGGGGGGTACAGTATTGGCTGTGCACAAAGAGCCTTCTTCAAGACTACTGGGGACCATTTCACAATTACAGAGTGTTTCCCTTTCATAAGGTCTGTCAGTAGGGCAGCTATAGTTGCAAAATTCGGGATAAACCTTCTATAATACCCCGCAATCCCAAGAAAGGCCCTGACCTGCTTCTTGTTTGCAGGACGTGACCAATCCTGGATGGCTTCTATTTTATTCACTTGAGGTTTTATGACACCACAGCCAATAGCGTAGCTCACTTTGAAGAGCCTGGACACGGGGCAAGTGAGACTCCCAGTCAGTGCTATGTACCACTATATCGTCCAGATAGGCTGCTGCGTACTGTCAGTGAGGTCTTAGGGTCATGTGCATGGCCCTCTGAAATGTTGCAGGGGCATTTTGCAACCCAAAAGGTATTTGTTTATATTGAAAGGAACCCTCCATGGTCACGAATGCAGCCTTCTATTTGACGCTACCAGTCAGGGGTATTTGCCAATAACCTTTTGTCAAGTCCAAAGTGGTCAGTTAGCGGGTCTTGCCAAGTCAGTCTATAAGTTCGTCTACCCCAGGCATTGGGTACGTGTCAAACTTTGTCACTGCATTAAGCTTCCTGAAGTCGTTACCGAACCTTCAAGTGCCATCCGGTTTTGGGACCAACACGATGGGGCTAGACCAGTCACTATTGGATTGCTCAATCTAGCTCCAACATCCTTTTAACTTCATCACTGATGTCCTTTCTTCTAGCTTTGGGAATTAGGTACAGTTTGAGCTTGACACGGACCCCAGGTTCAGTAACACTATCATGCTGAACCATTGAAGTCGTACCAGGTAAATTTCTCTTGATCCTTTATCAGGAACTCTCTAGCTTCCTGTTTTTTGGGAATACGACAGGGTGTCTGGAATCGTGACCTCAGGGATCAGAGGGGACTCAGTACCTTTAGGCGTTACCGGGAGGGACCTCACAGTTAATGCCAGTCTATCCTTCCAGGGCTTTAACAGGTTTATGTGGTAAATTTGTTCAGGCTTCCTTTTACCTAGTTGATATACTTTGTAACTGACCTCCCCAACTCTTTCAATTACTTCGAAGGGACCCTGCCACTTAGCCAGGAACTTGCTCTCAACAGTGGGAACTAACACCAGGACCCTGTCACCAGGTGAGAAAACACGGAGTTGGGCCCCCCTGTTGTATATTCTCTGTTGGGCTGCTTGGGCCTGCAATAAGTGTTCTTTTACCAATCGGCATGATTGCTGCAATCCTGTCCTGCATTTGAGAAATATGCTCAATGACACTTTTGTGGGGTGTCTGCCCCCCTCCCAGGTTTCCTTGGCTATGTCTAATGCCCCGTACACACGGTCGGATTTTCCGATGGACAATGTCCGATCGGAGCGTGTTGTCGGAAATTCCGACCGTGTGTGGGCGCCATCGGACATTTTCCATCGGATTTTCCGACACACAAAGTTGGACAGCAGGAGATAAAATTTTCCGACAACAAAATCCGATCGCGTCAATTCCGACCGTGTGTGGCCTGTTCCGACGCACAAAGTGCCACGCATGCTCAGAAGAAATTCCGACACGGGACAGCTCGTTCTGGTAAACGTAGCGTTCAGAATGGATACAGCACTTTCGTCACGCTGCAATGTTCAAAATGGTTTAATACAGCGCACTCTCTTCTTCTTTATAATGTGACAAGAATTAAGTAGTTTTGCTGCTCATATTCACACACTCTTCTCACAAACTTATTTCGTTACTATTTATTGGGATTCCCTCAATATATTTTGATTTCTCACATCTGACAACAAAATTTTTTTTTTTTTTGGACTTTAATGTAGATTCTTTTTTTGTGTTTCTCTTTTTTATTTTTTTATTTTTTTGGTGATTTTGATTTGTATTCCCGAAAATGTTTGTGTGTGTTTTTGGTGACAAGTTCCCACAACACCACTAATATGTTGTTCTATTTAATCTGTAGGAGATTGTTTGGTGTTGTTGTCCCTTGTTAATTTCACATTGTACTTTAGAAATGTACCTGAATCGTCACCAACAAACTGTCCTTTTTGGATGAAAACACACACAGGAGAGTAGAATTTACCCAAAAATTTTTTATTAAGGGCTCACAACTAAACAAAGAGGGAGGCAACGCTGGAGAAACTGCAGAAGTGGGCGAAGCCTTGGACCCCTGGGACAGACATCAACTACCGTATTTATCGGCGTATAACACGCACCGGCGTATAACACGCACCCCAATTTAGGAGGGAATTTTAAGGAAAAAAAACTTTTAGGAGGGAAGTTGAAGGGAAAAAAACTTACATTTAAACGCCCTTCATTGCAGCCTTGTCAGTGCAGCCATGTCAGTGCAGCCATGTCAGTGCAGCCTTGTCAGTGCAGCCTTGTCAGTGCAGCCTTGTCAGTGCAGCCTTCCCCAGTGCAGCCTTGTCAGTGCAGCCTTGTCAGTGCAGCCTTCCCCAGTGCAGCCTTGTCAGTGCAGCCTTGTCAGTGCAGCCTTGTCAGTGCAGCCTTGTCAGTGCAGCCTTGTCAGTGCAGCCTTCCCCAGTGCAGCCTTGTCAGTGCAGCCTTCCCCAGTGCAGCCTTGTCAGTGCAGCCTTCCCCAGTGCAGCCTTGTCAGTGCAGCCTTCCCCAGTGCAGCCTTGTCAGTGCAGCCTTGTCAGTGCAGCCTTGTCAGTGCAGCCTTGTCAGTGCAGCCTTCCCCAGTGCAGCCTGGGATCCCCTGTCCCTGCTTCCAGGGCTTCAAAATCGCGGTCCGCGATTTGAAAATGGCGCCGCCGGCGCCGAAGTACACAGAGCCGGTCCTCGGCTCTTTCCGGCGGCTCTCGTTTACTTTCGGCTCCACTCATAGTTCCGAGCGGAGCTATCCGAGTAGGTTCGGATAGCTCCGCTCGGGACTACGAGCGGAGCCGAAAGTAAACGAGAGCCGCCGGAAAGAGACGAGGACCGGCTCTGTGTACTTCGGCTCCGGCGGCGCCATTTTCAAATCGCGGTCCGCGATTTTGAAAATGTGACAGCTCGGGATCGGCGGGGATCGGTGTATAACACGCACCTGCGACTTTCCCCTGATTTTAAGGGGAAAAAAGTGCGTGTTATACGCCGATAAATACGGTATTTAAAAGCAAAATTGGTGGCCTGAGGAGTCCATATCATAAGGGAGGGCAGTCTGGTCCAGAAGTCCCAGAGATCCGGAAAGCAGCAGATGACATCTGTGTCCCCAGGCTGTGGTCATACGAGAGACTGCATCTTCTGTCAGACCAGACTGAACCCAGGGTCATCACTCTCAGGTCTTCCTTCCACACTTCCTTACAGGCTTTGGCTGTGGTGGTGGAGTTGTGGCAGCAGGAGGAGGAGGAGGAGGAGGAGGATCGTCCCTCTCAATGACATCCGTCTTGTGTGTCAGTTCCCCACTCTCCCCCTTACGAAGGACTTTATAAATCAGGTCCTCAGAGATCTTGCGTTGACCCTCCTGCATGCCCTGCAATTTTGTGGCAGCCATGCAGGCAAAGGCCTCTTCAGGACTGGGGAAGGCTCGGAGGGACGCCGAAGCCTCCTGGATCAGCCTGTACGCTGAATCCTGCACGGCACTCGGAGTGGCCTTCCTGGCTCGTTTATATGGCAGGGGGAGGGGAGGGACCTGAGACTCAGTCAGGCTGCGACTTGTCCCAGGCTTCTCTTGGCTGCCACTTAGCCCCGCCTCCTCCTGGCTGCCACTAATCCCCGCCTCCTCCTGGCTGACACTAATAATCCCCGCCTCCTCCTGACTGCCACATTCCACAGCCTCCTCCTGGCTGAGGTCTTCCTGTGTATGAAAAAGGGACATAGTTTTAGTTTTTTATTCATCAGTCACACACAATTTTCACCTCCTGACTGCTGCAAATTGAATGTTAACAAATATAACAGACTATCCTTCTGAGCCCAGCAGTTTTCATTCTTTTCCCAATTTTGGGTGCCCACTACTGTCTATTGATATGTAAAGCACTTTTTTTAATCAGCAATTAGTGATCAATAATAACATCTAATAAACATAATTTATTTATTGACCAGAAATCTGTAGAAGAATGCTATACCTGACTCCAGCTGGGCTCCTCCATTTCTTCCTGGCTGGAAGGCCCAGGTTGGACATCGGAAGCCTCAGCTGGGGTGGAAGGAAGCGTGGAAGGAAGAGTAGAGAGGGATTCCCTGACTTCAGTGTGGTCTGACAGAAATCGCAGTCTCTCATAGTACCACAGCCTGGGGACATAAACGTCATCTGCTGCAGCTCCGGACCTCTGGGAATCTGTGACCTTCTTGTGCTCCCTAAGATAAGTGCTCCTCAGGCCACCAATTTTAGCTTTCAAATAAGGGATGGTTGCTGTGGGGACCACCGGCTTCACCAACTCCAGCAGTTTCTCCAGCGCTGCCTGCCTCTTCTGTTTGTGATTATAGTGGGGGTGTCTCACTTGCCACAGACAGGGCAGCTCCCTGTACTTGTCTATGAACAGGGGCAGGAAATTGTGGTCGTTGAACCCATCCATTTTCTCTGTAAGACACAACACAAGACAAAGCCTAATGTCAGGCCAAACTCCCCTAATCTTGTTACAATATAGGCTTCCATTTCGAAGCAGTATAGGCCCAAGTTTAGATCCTACCTTCGTTAGCACGATCGGCGTCTCCGATGCTCCTTCCTCCGCTCACAGATCGTACGTAAGACGCGCGCGTTACGATTTATACACACTGCGCATGCGTATAACTCTGCCCGCCCCTGACGTTCTTTCTAGTCTATTCCCCGCCCCTTTTCGTTCGGCGCAGTGGGGGAAGAGCACATGGCGGATAGACAGCAGGATCGTGCTAATTGTAGCAACGAGGAGGAGGAGGAGGAAAGGCTGGAGCCTGAAACGTCCCGATCCAGAAGGAGATTAAAGGACTCAAATATGTCCTTTGGGGAGATGTTGGAGATGGTGGATATCCTGAAGAAGACCGACTATGATGGAAAGTATGGGCCTTACCCCAACCCCAATGTCAGAAAGGCCAAGATCATGGCGAAAGTGGTCAGGAGTCTGCATCGGAAATTCGGGGTACGACGATCGAAAGATCAGCTCAGGAAGCGGTGGTCAGACCTGAAATTACGAGAACACGAGCAGTACAGAAAGATCCGGAGATTGCTGCAAAAAAGTAAGTAGTTGTGCTGTGTTCCTATTCTTTATGTTTATTACGTTCGTGCTGCTCCATGTGCTTTTAGGAACTGTTGTACAGTTTAAAATGGCAACTTTCATGTTCATGGGCACATTATTCGTTCGGATCACACATTGTTATTTCGGACGATAAAATATCATTGTTTAGGCCATATGCATTTGGCCACCATTTTGACGCCCTATACTTGTCTTCAAAGAATTGGGTTGTGTAGATGGCTTTGTTACTAGAATGAAATGCAAACTAGATTGTGTGTAAGGAGAGGACACTGAGCAGCTGTTTTCACATCTGGACACTGGAGCACTAGTGTGGGACACAAGAACACCATTTTTATTAGGGGGGCCACACAGGTGCTCCAGTGTATACTATAGGGGGGGCTACATCTGTGAAGCTTTTACCAAACAGGTAAAGTATTGCAGCTTGACAAAGGGCACTAAAAAAGCTACATCTTGGAACTCGGCTAAAATAGACAATTGTACCCCACTTCCAAGCAATGTTTCATCTTTATAGTTCTGACATTAAATATCTGTGTGCTAATTATACCATTTTTGTTTTACATAGGGGAGAAAAGACTCGGAGGACACCCCTCATCCGAGGAGACCAGAGCCCCCTCTGGAAGAAGAGGAAATCCCCCCAACACAAGATGAGCAGGAGGATGAAGACGTGGTGCGAAGTAGTTACCACAACAGGTGAGTGTCTGCGACCACAGGCTCAGATAAGAGATGGATTGCGGCATTTTTTTGAAACCTAATTTATTTTGGGTTTCCTCTCTTTTTAGGTGATCGTGAGGTTGTGGATCCAGATCCTTTCACATCCGAAAGTGCCCAGATCCTGATCGGGGAGATCATGGGGTGTAATTTACAATTGGAAAACATCAAGCAAAACATCAATGATGTTATTCCAAAATATAAAAACATCATTGATGTTTTGGGGCGAGTTTAAAACCCCTCCAAATCACTTTCTTCTTTTGTGTGCTACAATGTGCGAAATGTTTTTGTGATTTTTCCCAAAGCCAAATTTGAAGGATGCACACAGTGTGTCAACATGTGCTATCTGCCATCACGGGAGATCAATGGACGCGTTTTGGGGGTGCAACCCCTTCCTCAATTATAAAGTAGCGGTGAGGAAGGGCTTTCTCCCCCAAAACACGTCCCTTGATCCCCCCTGATGGCAGATAGCACATGTTGACATTGGGAAATTTGTGTGCATCTTCCAAATTTGGCTTTTCCAGGGGTGATTTCCCCCCATCTGAACGCTATATCAAACACAGTTCCTAAATACTCATGTCTGATATAGCCTTCCAGTTCTACCAAATGTGAACTTTGTAAGATCAAGATTTGTGTCTTTCTTGTTGGTTTTACACAGGCCTGTTTTCCATAAAATGGACATTTTGATTTTGGATAATGACACCACAAAAATTGGTATACAACAAACATGTTGGTTTGTCAGAAAAACCTTTGGTAAATGCACATGTGATTGTGCAGGTATTAAAAAGATTGTTCATCAAGAATGTGTGGATTATTGTCTCACGCTACAACACTTTTGGGGTGATGTAATTGTTGTTTTATGAGAAAATGGGGGTTATTTCCTAAGGGGAAATCCATTTTGCACTACAAGTGCAGTTTCAGTGCAGTTGCAAGTGCACTTGTAGTGAAAAGTGTCTTTGCATTTAGTAAATAACAGCCAACAGTGCTTTGTATAAGGTTACACAATCACGACATTTTCTGCACTCCACACATTTCTGTCAGGGTCAGCTCAAACAAACACAAGCAGTAAATGTCCACAAAGAAGAGCCTGGGGGGAGATGCCTGTCGAGAACTTGAGGTCCTGCAGGCTTCTCCCTGTGGCCAAATACCGCAAGGTAGCGACCAGCCTCTGCTCCGGAGTGATGGCTTGCCTCATGCAGGTATCCTGCCTGCTAATATAAGGGGTCAGCAAAGCCAACAAACGGTGAAACACGGGGTCCGTCATCCTGAGAAAGTTCCTGAAATCATCAGGATTGTTCTCACGGATCTCACGGAGCAAAGGCATATGAGAGAACTGGTGACGCTGAAGCAACCAATTCTTGGTCCATGAACTCCTCCCCACCCTGTTCATGGACTGGACTTGTGTCAAGGTCAGGACCCCAACACCAAGCCCCCGCACAGCACGAACTGTACGAGGAGTACGCATACGAAACATGGCTAGAAAACGGTCGGCTGCTCAGAACGAAGTAACAGAACGCACTGAAGAACAGCAAGGCCTGTGAAGAGCGACCTGAAAAACAGCAACGAGCAGGCAAGATCACACAGAAAACTCTGATACGAACTGACTGCACGCACTGAAGAGCAGATACAAACCCACAAGCACAAACTGAACAGCAGAAAACGATCTGAAAGCCACGAGTCTGAAAAAGCGAGAATCGTCTCTCACCAAACTTTTACTAACACGAGATTAGCAAAAGGAGCCCAAAGGGTGCCGCGCTTGGTTCTGAACCGGCCTTTTCTAGTCTCGTCGTACGTGGTGTACGTGACCGCGTGGTTGTCGATCGGAAATTCCGACAACTTTGTGCGACCGTGTGTAAGCAAAACAAGTTTGAGCCAACATCCGTCGGAAAAAATCCTAGGATTTTGTTGTCGGAATGTCCGAACAAAGTCCGACCGTGTGTACGGGGCATAAGAGTCCCAGAGGGTGTCTCCCATAAAGCAACTCAAATGGAGATTACCCCGTAGAGGACTGGGGAACCTCCCTGATGGCAAACATCAAGTATGGAATCAGGAAGTCTCAGTTTTTCCCATCCTTGTCAACAACCTTTTTCAACATGCTCTTTAATCACTTGCCTACAGGACACTTACACCCCCTTCCTGCCCAAGCCATTTTTCAGCTTTCAGCGCTGTCGCACTTTGAATGACAATTGCCCGGGCGTGCTACCCTGTACCCAAACAGATTTTTTATCATTTTCTTCACACAAATAGAGCTTTCTTTTGGTGGTATTTAATCACTGCTGGGTTTTTTATTTTTTACACAAAAAAAAAGACCAAAAATTTTGAAAAAAAATGTTTTTTACTTTTTTTCTGTCAGTAAATTTTGTAACAAAGTAATTTTTCGCCTTCACTGATGTGTGCTAATGAGGCGGCACTGATGGACACTGATAGGCTGAACTGGTGGGCATTGATGAGGTGGCACTTATGGGCAGTGATTAGGTGACACTGATGAGGAGGCACTAATATGCCGCACTTATGGGCACTGATAGGTGGCACTGATATGTGGCACTGATAGGTGCCACTGATGGGCACTAATAGGTGGCAATGGTGGGCACTGATAGGCGGCATTGGTGGGCACTGATGGGCATTGATGGGTGTCACTGATGGGCATTACTGATGGGAATTCATTGACAGCAGTAATGGGCATTGATGGGCAACACTGATTGCCAGCACTGACTGGCATCACTAATGGGCACTGATTGGTGGCACTTGTGGGCAGTGGTGGGCACTGATTGCTGCCACTGGTGGGCACTGATAGCTGGCATTGGTGGGCAATGGTGGGCACTGATTTGTGACACTATATTGCAATATTGTAATCAGGGCACTGATGATCAGTGCCCTGATTACATTCCTAGATGTCCCCCTGCATGGAGATGAAGCTGATCAGCTCTCCACGCCACACACTCTGTCAGTGTGAGGCAAGGAGAGCCGATTACCGGCACTTCCTTGTTTACATGTGACCAGCTGTGATTGGACACATATGATCACATGGTTAAAGAGCCGCGGACGCGGATCTTTACAGAGATCGGGGTCGCGCAGTGTCCTAGCAACACAGCACGGCCGCAATCGACACGCCGCACACCTCCGTGGGAGCGGGCGTTCTGGGTCGCACCACCTGGGCGGCAAGCAGTTAATGTCTTATTGAAGCGTTCCACCAAGCCATCAGTTTGAGGATGGTACACAGAGGTTCACAACTGCCTCACCTTAAATAACTTGCACAGCTCCCTAGTTATTTGTGACATAAATGGGGTGCCCTGGTCCTTAAGGGCCTCCTTAGGGATCCCAACATGACTGAACACCATAAACAGCTCTTTGGCAATGTTCTTAGCACATGCGGTGCATAAGGGAACTGCCTTGGGGTAACGGGTAGCATTATCCATAATTACAAGGATATGCTGATGACCCTGTGCAGACTTGGGGAGTGGACCCACAAGGTGCATGGCAATCCTCTCAAAGGGCACTTAAATAATGGGCAAGGGCACTAAAGGACTTTGGAAGGGGGGGTAGCGGGGCTGACATCTGACACACAGGACAGGATTGACAATAATTCTCAATATCTTTCTGTATCCCGGGCCAGTAAAACCTGCGTAATACCCTTTCAGTGGTTTCCTCAACCCTTAAATGACCTCCTAGCAAGTGCCCATTGGCAAGTTCCAACACGGCTGTCCACCTTCACTGGTTGTGGTGACTTTCTCAGGCTCTTCCAGTTCTCCTGCCATAACTGAGAAAGGAAGACCAGGGGAACCCTGAGAGAAGTCTCCTGATCCCACATGGTCAGTGCTGACCAGGAGTTCTGGCTCTGCTACCGAGTCAGTTACAGTGACTGAGTCGGGACGATCCCAGAGTTCCTAAAACTTAGGGAAGTCCCTACCAATGGCTTCATGCACCAAGTGGGGTACAAGTCCGACCGGATGGGTCACTGTACCTAAGTCATTTTAAAGTTAACAGTGGCTGTAGGATACTCCCGGGTATCCCCATGTACACAGATCACAGCAACTTTTTTTGCATGAAAATTCAGTTTCAACCATCTTAGCTTTAACCAAAGTCACTAGACTTTTAGAGTCCAGCAATGTCATAATAGGCTTATCATTAACAGTCATTTGGCACATGTGTTTTCCTACACTTGGCGCTGCAGCACATGAAACAGCAACAAATATAGACTGCCTTCTATAAGATACAATCACACTGCATAGGTTCATCTGTCAATGGACAGTTTGCTGCAACATGTCCCAGTTTCTGGCACTGGAAACACCTGATGTTGCCCCATTTTGATTTGCTGACATGCAGTGGTTTCCCTTGTTTGGGCCGCCAAACTTCAGCCCCGACACCAAAAATCCTCCCCCCTATCTCCTTGCCATGCTTACCACCCACTTCCCCTGGAACAGTCTTACCATTTGCCTGGGGAGACCGTGGCTTTGGGTGGAAATTCCTTGTGCCTGTAGGGATGTTAACCAGGCTCTCTGCAGCAAATTATCTCTCCATGAGCTCCACCAGGTTGTTTGCCAACTTGGGGTCTCCTTGACTCACCCACTTCTGAAGGGGAACTGGTAGTGACCTCAGGAATCAGCCCATGACCACACGCTCCACTATTTGTGGCCCAGACAGGGACTCCGGCTGTAGCCATTTTCCGCACCAGGTGGATTAGGTCAAACATCTGCGATCTTGGGGGCTTCTCGTCTTGGAAGAACCAGCAGTAGAACCGCTGTGCTAGAACTGCCAATGTGACACTGAGTCGCACCAAGATTTCCTGCTTGACCTTTACATATTCTCCTGCTTCTGCTGACTCCAGATCATAGTAGGTCTTCTACGATTCTCCAGAAAGCAAGGGGGCGACCAGTCCTGCCCACTGGGTTTTAGGCCAACCTTCCCTCTCAGCGGTGCGTTCAAACATTAGCAGAAAGGCCTCTGGATCATCATCTGCAGTCATCTTGGAAAGAAATCGACCCACCCAAGAGCTATAAACAGCACAGGCAGTGGGGACAATACACCAGAGACCTAACGTCACACACCCCGAGGCGGTAATGAACCGGAGGGCGACAGGCCAGCCCAAGAAAAGGCAATACAAACAGCCTAATTCCAACGGAGCGGCCAGGCCCTCCCCCGGACACAGGCTGCAAACAAAGATGGCGTCGGAACGTGGAAAAACATGAGGCAGCCCAGGCACAGATACAGGAATGGATAAATCTCAGAAGGAGGAGGCCAAACGGATCCAGCCTGAGCCTGAGCATATCAGGGACCCCTTCTCCTCTCAATCATCCGGAGACCTGGACACAGATCAACAGGATGAGTCCCTATCACAGCCCCCATCACCGGCCACTGACCTCCAGGACAGGCTGGAAGAGGCATACACTAAAATTGAAGATTTGGAAAACCGGTCTCGCAGATATCATGTGCGTATATGGGGCCTCCCTGAAACTCATACTAATTTAAAAGGAGCCATGAGGGAGTTAATGAAAGAACTGATTCCTGACATAAACACGCACCAAATGGAGATTGATCAAATACATTGAGCTCCCGAGGTCGGATGGCTTACCACGCAATATCATAGTCAAGCCGCACTATTATCGCATAAAGGAGAAGTTGATGTTTGCCGCACGCAATAGACAGGACTTATCATTATTTGGAGTGCCTATTCAACTCTTCACTGATCTAGCCCCATCTATGGTACAAAAACTGAGAAACCTGAAGCCTTTACTACAACAGCTTGCGAACAGAAAAAATATAGATGGGCATTTCCCTTCAAGTTGTCATTCACTTATAAAGGAAGTTCTCACTCTTTCTCAACATTTCAAGATGGCGAAGACCTACTGCTGGACCTGGGGATCATCACATGGGACTCCCATGCCCCCCTCCCTCCCACCAAGCAAATCGTCCCCTCTCACCGTTGTGGCAGGACCGAAAGATTCTCAGATTACCTGAACATAGTAGCTGATACTTCCCTTAAATGGGAAGCGCTAAAGTTTCTCCAGGTTGGACTGGATAAGGTCTATGAATGACAGTAGATTTAACACAGTCACCCCTGTTGCACAAGAACAGTGCAGTTTACCGCACAACCTGATTACTTGAATGATCAAAGTTCGTTTATTGTTCATTACTTGCCGCTAGTTTTATTATGGGACAGCAAGGTACTGAACCTGTCCCCTCAGAGGGCTGGATAACAAGCCCCCCTGGGCTAGTGATTCTGGGGCAGGTGTAACCGATGAGGAACCCACCTGCCCTGGACCCACGGTGCAGGCCATCTAAAAATTTTACACGATTATATTAGTTATAGTCTAGTTCCTGTTTGCCTAATTATAGGTTTCTGTTATTTGGGTCAGAGTGGCCATACATGCCACCCATTTGCGAGACTACCTTCCTCTGAGGATGATGGTACCCTCGCACACACATTTCCGGACTTTGCATCCAGGCGGGGTTGATCCCCAAAATAACGCTAACTTATTAATGTTTATTAAGAGAGATTATATGGGCCTAAGGCCGAATGTTCAATTTTCTTTTACTCATCTAGTCTTTTTTTCCTCCCCTTTCTCCCCTCTTCCCTCCCTTCATCCCGAATACTCGCTCCACGCTCCAATCTCACAACTTGGTCCTGGCCGAAGCTGACTGCACACACCCCAGAAGCTCCATCAATCCATTATGTGACACAAGGTAAGAGTGCTCTGCCCTACCACGATGGCTAAGACATATTCCATTGATTATTCAGTAATCACCCACAATGTCCACAGCTTTAATTCCCCAACTAAAAGAACCAAAGCTTTTCAATTTTATTATGCACAAAAAGCCAATGTTCTCCTACAGTTCTCCTGTGTTCTCCTCGGCCCCCACAAACCTGAATAACAAATATCCGCAATATAACATAGCCTCTGGACCGGGAAAAAAAAGGAGGGGTGGCGGTTTGCTTTTCAAAACGGACCCCCTTTGTCAGTACTAGGATCCCTTTAGGACCCAGCACAACTCACCTGACACAGCCTTTGCCTGGGAAACAACACTGATTGGCCAGCTCACCTTTAAATCACCTGTATCAGCATTCAGTCAGTGCTCATGTTAGAGTTTACCTTGTGTTTGATCCAGCTGATATCTGCTCTGTGTATTTCATGTATGACCCGGCTCGTTTGACCCTGTTTGCTTGCTTCTGCTTCGGTACCGTTTGGACTTTGATCTTCCTGTGTATGACCCAGCTTGCCTAGACTACGCTTTGCCTGATACTACTATATAGTACCATCATCTGCAGCGGTGAACTACAAGCACCAGACAACATCTATCCTTATCTGCAGCGGTGAACTACATGCACCAGTTAACATCTATCCTCATCTGCAGCGGTGAACTACAAGGTCCAGCAAACATCTACCTTCATCTACAGCTGTGAAGTACAAGTCCCAGCTGACCTGCTCTGCTCAGAACTGCTCATGGTATGTGCTCTTGTTCTTTGAACTCTTTGCATAATCAGAACACCTGAACTGTTACCTGTTATATGCTCCTAGCCTGACACCCTTTACGCCCAATCACTGCAGTTAAGAAAAAGAACGGCCGATATATTATGACAGTTGGATGCCTTCATGACCAACTGGTGTCATTCATTTCATATTATGCCCCTAATTCTGGACAGACAGAGGTTTTTTGGTAAAATGCTTAGGATATTGATGCCCAGAGTGCAGGGACAGGTGATCATGGGGGGGACAGCAACATACCGTTGGACAGGATTATGGATAAATCAGACCCCACCAAAACGATTCTTAAGCGACCACCAACTGGTAGCAGTAAGGTAGCACATCTACTCCACTTCTATGACCTGACTGATGCCTGGAGGGAAAGAAATCCCACAGTCAGAGATTACACGCACTTTTTTACAGGTGCACCATACCTATTTCCGGATAGATCACCTTCTAGTGCATACCCCCTTACTCCTATACATAACATCACTAAAAATTCTGTCTACCCCCTGGTATGATCACTCCCCAGTTAAACTTTCCACAACGGGACTCTGGACCAAGCCTCACCTCTCTCCATGGATACTTAACGTAAGCTTATTGAATGACCCCATACTTTACACCAAAATTGAGAAAGAATTACAGGACTTCTTTTGGACCAATAAGTCGTCGGAAACATCCCCCGTGATAAATTGGGTGGCCCCACAAAGCTGTTATACGGGGTAATCTAATTAAAATAGAGGCCAGAGTGAGACGGACCTGAGAACAAAGGATCAAACAATTAGAAGCGAATCTAGACAAACTAATGAAAGAAAAGCATACGACCCCCCAGATTGACATAAGGCATAAGATAGACGAAGCAAGACTAGCACTAAATCTAAGCCTGACCACTCAAGCAGAGAAACATGTTTGCTGGTCCAAACATAAATATTATACCCTGGGAGATAAACCAACCACAATGTTGGCTAGGAAGTTAGTACCCTGAACATACACGCAACATTACCTAAATTGCAATTACCCACTGGGCACCCCATTCAAAATCCTGAACTGATCCTCCGGGAATTCCACAAATTCTACGTCAAACTGTATAGCCCACCAAATAAATATTCACAAACCAAGGCAGACACATTCTTTCAAGGCGTTCTATTGCCCCAACTCACACACGCCCACACAGAACTGATGGACAAAGAATTCACAGAACTAGAGGATGGCAATAAAAACTATACATCCCTCTAAAGCCCCAGGTCCAGACGGATTCTCAGGTCATTATAGAAAATATCAAGAGATCCTTGCCCCCCCATTTATGTTCCTATTTTACTGACCTGAGACGGGGTAATAAAATCCCCAGACATGAGAACGCAGCATATTTACATGTTTTACCAAAACCGGGAAAGGATCATGGGGCTTGGGCTAATTACCGCCCAATCTCCTTGATTAACATGGATCTAAAAATAATGACAAAAGTACTAGCCCTTAGAATGAACTCTTTCCTCCCACAATATATCCATCCAGACCAGGCAGGCTTTGTCCCAAACCGCCAAGCATCGGATCAGACCCGCAGGATTATAAATCTAATTTCAGCTATCCGATCTGACTGGGACTGTAAGTGACCTAGACAGGGCATGCTGCTTTCATTGGATAGCCAGAAAGCATTCGACTCCCTATCTTGGGATTACTTATTCGACGAGTTATGTCGCTTTGGATTTGGCAAACGCTTTCTGACCCTACTTCAAATGCTGTATGAAGCTCCAACAGCATCTTTGATGCTCAGGGGATACTCTTCCCAATCCCTTGATATTCGGAGGGGAACTACGCAGGGATGCCCATTATCCCCGTTGTTATTCGCACTAGCAATAGAGCCACTGGCAGTAAGGATTCGCAACTGTCCAGATGTCAGGGGCATTGTTTGTGGAGACAGAGAGCATTAGAGTTTACTTTTTGCTGATGACCTCCTGCTGGCTCTGTCGTCACCTATCATTTACCTCCCCAATCTATATGCTATTTTACAACCGTTCTCAGAAATCTCGGGTCTTAAAATCAACCACAGTAAATCCAGGGCACTGAACCCCTCTTTGCAGTGTTCCACCCAGACACCTTGAACAATCCTGCCAATTTCTATGGGAGCCGGAAGCTTTTTCATATTTAGGAATACGACTAACCTCATCCATACAAACCTTATATAAACAAAACTACCCTGCCCTGTTCAAACGGCTGACAAAGGATCTAGCCAGATGGCAGATACACCCCCCATCGTGGTTCGGCAGACTACACTCGATAAAAATGAATGTCTTACCGAAGGTATTATATTTGTTACGCACTATGCCTGTGTCACTAGTCTGATCTGATCTGCAAACATTTAAAAAAAAAGATTCTTCAGTTTATATGGGGAAGCAAGAGACCCAGGGTGAACAAAGGTACAATGTACACTCCAAAACAGAAGGGGGGACTTGGCCTGCCTGACTTACGGAAATACTTTTACACGGCCCAGATGGCCCAACTAACCAAGTTTTACTCCCAACACCCCCAAGCTATATGGATGACCATGGAATCCTATTCCTGTCACCTCAAACCAATCTCACATATTACGTGGCTACCAATGAAAGAGAGACCAACTATATTATGTCCTACTCTCTCCTTCTCTCTAGATATTTGGAATAGACTCTTAAGGACTCCGAATTTCAAGTCGCCCCACAATCCGCTAGCACCTCTATTGAGGAATAGAGATTTCACCCCGGGCCTCACTCCCCCTGCATTTGAAAGGTGGACCAACAAGGGCTTAATACAGATAGCAGATCTCTGTGATCATAAGGGTATGCTATCTGAAAGATCCCTGGCAGAAAAATATCAAATGCCAAATACTGAACACTATAGACGCACCCAAATACACCACTATATGCAAACCTTAGCACGTAAGGGTGATCTAGCGGCAAGGACTCCCATGGAACATATGTGTCGACAATATGACAAACTCAGGGGCCATATATCAGCTATATACACGATTTTGACATATATCTCGCAAAACTGAACTATATGACTCAATGGGAACAAGATTTTCAAGAAAGCTTAGATCTTGAGGTGTGGAACTCGATAAAAAGACAGCTTGTCGATCGCTCATCAATACCTCCATTATAGAGGCTAACTATAAGGTTTTATTAAGATGGTATATAGTACCTGCCAGACTGGCCACTTTTGTACCCTGAGCCACCCCGGGGTTCTTTCGGGGGATGCAGCCAGGTGGCAACAGCATATCATATATGGTGGACATGCCCCAAGGTCAGGAGATTTTGGATCAGAGATTACAACTTTATATACACCCTCACCCAGATTAACCTGGCAAAGTCTGCGAAGAACGCACTCCTGGGTGGCAGGGTAGTTGAAGCCTCAAAACACCATAGAAGGCTTCTCACATTCATATTCATATCAGCTAAAATCACAATAGCAAGAAACTGGAAGTCTGCAGCCCTACCATTTGACCAACTTAACCACCTCAATACTGGGCACTTTCAACCCCTTCCTTCCCAGACCAATTTTTAGCTTTCAGTGCTCTCTCATTTTGAATGACAATTACTCAGTCATGCTACACTGTACCCAAATGAATTTTTTATCATTTTGTTCACACAAATAGAGCTTTCTTTTGGTGGTATTTATTTACCACTTCATTTTTTACTTTTTGTGATATAAGCGAAAAAACAGCAAATACTTTGAAAAAAAAAGAAAATTTTCTACTTTCTCTTTTAAAAGAAACCAAAAAAAGCAAAATTTGTCAAAAATTTAGGCCAAAATGTATTCTACTACGTCTTTGGTAAAAAAAAATCCTGATAAGTGTATGATTATTGGTTTGTGTGAAAGTTATAGAGTCTACAAGCCATGCTACGCATTATTGAAAATGTATCAATCCTAATGCACTGATGGCCTATCTCATTTCTTGAGGGCCTAAAATGTCAGGACAGTACTTTTTACAGTACAGTAATTTTTTCCCCACAATGCTTTGGAAAATTAAGAAATATATATTTTTTTTTCTTCACTAAATTGTCATATTTACAAGTTATTTCTCACACACAGTGCAGGCATAATTGCAATTACACCCCAAAATACATTCTGCTATTCATCCTGAGTATGGCGATACCCCGTGTGTGAGACTTTTCCACAGCCTGGCCACATACAGAGGCCCAACATCCATGTAGCACTATCAGGTGTTCTAAATGCATAAATTACACATTTCATTTCCTGAGTACCTATTACATTTTTGAAGGCCCTGGAGCACCAGGACAATGGAATTACCCACAGAATGACCCCATTTTGGAAAGAAAACACCCCAATTTATATTCTATGAGGCATAATGAGCCTTTTGAACATGTCATTTCTTTCCAAAAGTTTTTGGAAAATGTGGAAAGAAAATGAAAACTTATTTTTTTTCACAAAGTTGTCAATTTAGAAGATCTTTCTAACACATAGCATATACATAGCCAAAATGACACCCCAAAATACATTCTGCTACTACCCCATGTGTGAGACTTTTCCACAACCTGGCCAAATACAGAGGCCCAACATGCAAGTAGCACCTTCAGGCTTCTAACACATAGCATGTACACACCAAGAATTACACCCCAAAATATATTCCGCTGAGCAAAGGGTAAAAAAAAAAAAGCTCACCTGTGGTTTTAGCAGGCAGAAATACCGTTCCAGAGCAGTCAAAGCATTTGTCCAGACAGTCAAAGGAAATGTCCAGGAATTGTCCAGGCAGCAGACAGATATGGAAAAGTATGAACATGGTTTAGTACAGTCCAAGCTTTAGCAGGCAGTTCAGGTAACAGGCATAGGCATGGCCCGTTCAGGTGACAAGCAAAGGCATGGCCAGTTCAGGTGGCAGGCAAAGGCATGGCCAGTTCAGGTGGCAGGCAAAGGCATGGCCAGTTCAGGTGGCAGGCAAAGGCATGGCCAGTTAAGGTGGCAGGCAAAGGCATGGCCAGTTCAGGTGGCAGCAGGCAGCACTTTGTACATTGGGCCTTGGTCAGGTAAGACCTGAGGACAGGGGTAGAGGCTTCTTCCCACCCAAATCTCTACGAAGCCTCCGAGTCTCCAGACCCTAATCCGAGAAAACTAAAAACCCAGAGAAAAATGTTTTCTCCACTCAGAAAACCTTTTCTGGAGCCCCTCACATATGTGAGACCCCTGTGCTGTACAGTGGCAGGGCAAATGATCAGTTTAGGAGGCAGGCAAAAAGCATGGTCATTTAACAGGCTGAGGTCAATTCGCATTGGAGGCAGAAACATGTTTGGCAGAGACATAGTCGTTAACAGTCCGGGTCATTCACAGAAATGGCAGATAGTGGAAACTGGAAAAAACCATCTTCACTTTACTAATAGTGTAGTGAAGTATGATAGCTTCGATAGCACATTCCAATACAGAGGCCTGGCTGGGAGGGACATTGGGGACAGTAGTATCGGGTGTCACAGCGAATTCCTCTACTTGAACACAAACGACATTTTTTGGGGGGTTTGCGATCTGTTTGGATAAGAGGGAGGATTTCGGGAAAATGCCTTTCATGGAGTCTGGCTAATGAATTGGAGCGAATTAGTTGAGGGGCTTGGCCATGGGGATAGAGAAGGGCTGTGACAACGTCTTCTTGGAATTTTAGATAGGTTAGGGAACTTTGGGTGCACTTAGAAAAAATAATATATGAATTGAACAGGGCTAGTTGCATCAAATAAATGGCGACTTTCTTGTACCAAAACAGTGATCTCCTGGTGGCCGAATAGGGCTGCATCATCTGGTCGTTCATATCCACCCCCCCATGTATAGGTTGTACTTATGCACACATTTTGGCTTCTGGATGGGGCTTCTTCTTCTCTGCAGTTCCACCAAGGTGTCATCATACATTTTGGAAGGATGTAGACATCTCTTTTTTTATCTCTCCACTTCAGCGCTAGTACCTCTGCAGTTTGCATACTGGCAATTTCACCCTGTTTCAATTGCTTGGTGACCAATCTCTGTGGGAAGCCTTTGCGGTTGGTCCATGCTGTCCCACAGGCCACAGTCTTCTTTTGGTACAAATGGCGGAAAAGTGGGAGACTCATGTAGAAATTGTCTACGTACAGGTGGTAAACTTTCCCAAGCAATGGTTAGATCAGCTGCCAAACAATTTTAGATCAGCTGCCAGACAATTTTGTTTCTCTTTTCCCTCATAAATGATAAAGTCATATGTGTAACCCGTGGCCCTGTCACACGCCTTATAAAATTTTACCCCACGTCTGGCTCTTTTACTGGGGAGGTATTGCTTTATTCCAAGTCTTCCGGTGAAGTGCACTAGGATCAGCTGCCAGGCAATCTTGCCACTTGTTCCCATGTAGGTAGGGCATCCAGGGGGGTTTAGCTGTCTGTCTTTTGCCTCATAAATGATAATATTCCAAGTCTTCCGGTGAAGTGCACTAGGGATTCATCTACACAAATATTTCTATCAGGGGTAAACATCTGCTTGAAGCTGGCGCAAAAAAAAATTGATTAGGGGCCTAATTTTGAATAATTTATCGTAACTGGGATGATTTCGAGGGAGGCATTGGGCATTGTTGTTGAAATGTAAAAATCTCATAATCATCTCATAATGGGTTCTGGGAATCAATGACGAATAGACCGGCATGTGGTGGATAGGTTGGGTAGACCAGTAGGAATGGAGTTCATTTTTTTTTTTTTTTTGTCAGCCCCATGTTGAGATTTAGGCCAAGGAAAATTTTAAATTCTTCCACAGTGAGGGGTTTCCAAACAAGAGGACAGGCATATAAAGAACTTGGATTGTTGGCTATATGTTGGCTGGCGTATAGATTACATTGCTCCACAATGTAGGTTAAGAGATCATTGGTAAAAAATAAGTGAAAATAATAAAGTGGGGTTACATTTTCCGTCTGTATCTGAGGGCCTAGCTGGGCTATAAAAAGGGAATTACAGGTTCTACGGACGTATCGGGCAGCCATGTTGGATACAGAAGAACATCTGGGAGGCTAGTATGGGCACTGCCTCGTTGATGGGATGCACCGTTGCTAGCATCTGGCCTATCCTCTAGGAAGGTTGCAGAACTGCTGTTGGATGCCCGCCTATCCCATAGTGCTGCACTGCTGGTGAATGCCTGCTGGTGGATGCCCTGGAGTGCTGCGCTGCTGGTGGATGCCTGCATATCATCCTGGAGTGCTGCGCTGCTGGTGGATGCATGCTGGTGGATGCCCTGGAGTGCTGAGCTGCTGCTGGATGTCTGTACCTGCTCATTTCTTCCGATTCTCCTTGTTAGGATTCTATCTTCCTTGGTTTCCATCTCGAAACCACTGCTTTCCACTGGCTCATATTCGCTATTCAAATCTGATGGAGAGCGTTCCCTGCTACTCTTGTCCTAAATACTCTGGAGTATCTGGAGAGCCTCCTCTGCACTGTACGATCTTTTAGTCATGTTGGCGGGCAGATGTGCCAGATGGCGGGCGGCAGATGTGCCAGATGGTGGGCAGCTAGATGTGCCTGATATTGGTGGCTAGATGTGCTTGATGTTGGCGGGCAGATTTGCCTGATGGCGGGCAGATGTCAGGTAGCGGGCGGCAGATGTGCCAGATGGCAGGCGGCAGAAGTGCCAGATTTTGGCGGGCAGCTGTGCCTGATGTTGGCGGGCGGCAGATGTGTCAGATGGCGGGCGGCAGATGTGTCAGATGGCGGTCAGCAAATGTGTCAGATGGTGGGCGTCAGATGTGCCTGATGGCGGCTGCGCAGGAGCGATCCCGCTCCTTCAGAAGGATGTTCAGGAACGTCCACTCAGAAGGAGGGAGCTCCCACCCGGCCGTTTATGTGCAGTGGCCGGGTGGGAAGTGGTTAAACACAAAATGTCATGGCTTATGTTAAATGAAAGATTAACAGCACTTGTGCAGGATAAAATGAAGTTGTTTAATAAAGTATGGGATCCATGGATCAGATACCTTACAAATGATCCCCAGACAATTACAAACCAGAACACTTCTTGAATGACATGCCAAAGAGCGTGGAGCCCCCAACCTCCCTTCCCAACTCTACCCTCCACTAATTCTGAGCCCCCACCTTTTTTCCCTCGGCAAGACACCGACCTAACAATCTGGATGGAGCCCCCCCATGACCTGGAAAGCCAGACTCCCCCATTAAAGAGTTGGGGAGCTGGTGTTTTCCAGGGGGCGGGACATATTCTGAGGCCCATGGTATAGAGCACTCACAAGGCTACAGATTATGATGTAATGTGTACGGAGGAGGAACCACAGTAGGATATGGTATATACACCACAAATACTAGCGTAAATAAGACACAATCTACATCAGGACATGATAATTGGCCTTGAAGGTGGATACCTTACGTATATTGTATGTATAATGTACTATGGCTACTGTATAACGCTCAATGAGATACCGAGATCTTTGTTATTTGTTCTGTGAAAACTTTAATAAAAATCATTGAAACATAAACCCCGAACAGGACTTTTCCCGGTTCTCTCTGGGATGCTCTGCTACAAGTCTTTATCATGTCCATGGATATAGGCAATCCTCTCTGCTGTGCCCATTCATATGTTGCTTTCTTCCCCAAATGTCCAGATTGCTCGTGGGCCCGATATGCAATCAGGGGGTTAATATGGCGCACAATGGATGTAGCTAGGTACACATAACTATATAAAGGCAGGGTAGAGGTTTCCTGGGAAGGGGAACTTGGTGGTAGTGTTAAACGTTTCACAATAAGTTCAGGTTTTTAGTCCATGTAAGGATAAAAAAGAGAATGCTGAGTATGTAGAAGGCAGCCAGTCTATAGAAGCTAGAAGGAGCTCTGAAACAATACAAGAGAGACAAGGAACGGCGCCCTCTAAATGCAGCAAGTATGATAAAAGTTTTTATTGCAATGGATAAAAAACACTCACATTTGAGTTGCTAAAAGCCAGCATATAAAATAGGTTCATACGCGTGTTCCCGGAGGATGTGGTTTCCATGGGCCAGTGGAGGGGATCCTGTGTCCTGGGTCCTGGTAGCTGTTTCGGTGGTGCTGTGGGTACTCAGAGCCTCCGGGCGGCTAGGACGTCGGTCGTGGATCCTCCGTGGATCGCCGTGCTGTCCTGTGTCTTTACTTCCGGGATCGGGGTAGGGCAGGCGATGCTTCGCGTTTGGAGCATGCGTGCTCCTTCATCAGGCTATGCTGGTGGCCATATTGAGTGTTGGAATTTGTACCATGGGCGAGGGGAGGGGTGGAGAGGTGATTGGGTGGAAGGCGGAACTAGGTACAATGACAGGGCGCATAGGTAACCATGGGAACTGAATGTACACAATACAGAAGGGGGGACGGGGTTAAACGGAGGGGATGGAATGAAATTACTTTGTGACTATTTATAAGTATTTATGATGGTAGATTATGTAGTGTTAATGAGTATATAATGGTAAAAGAAGAAGCGACTAACGTTACTAATTATATGATTATATACTTACAGAGAGAGGAAGTAAAGACACAGGACAGCACGGAGCTTCACGGAGGATCCACGACCAACGTCCTAGCCGCCCGGAGGCTCTGAATACCCACAGCACCACCGGAACAGCTACCAGGACCCAGGACCCAGGATCCCCTCCACTGGCCCGTGGAACCCATATCCTCCGGGAACACGCGGATGAACCTATTTTATATGCTGGCTTTTAGCAACTCAACTGTGAGTGTTTTTTATCTATTGCAATAAAAACTTTTATCATACTTGCTGCATTTAGAGGGCGCCGTCCTTCTCTTGTATTGCTCGTGGGCCCAGTTGGCCATGGTCATCAAGACCGGATCAATTTGCACAACTGCCTTCACTTTGGCGATTTCATCTGCAATTCTGTTATAGTTCCCAAAGTCTGGAACTAAAGGCACATGTGCGTCAACATGCCCCACTTTTAAGGTGCGGGACATCTTCCTTGCAGATGTAGTCCCAGACTTTCTTTCCTCCCCACACCACCTTTCCATGAATCATCCATTCATTGGACTTCCATGTGGGCATCCAAGTTGTCAGTCCTTTAAAGACTGCCCAGCTGTCAGTGTAGATAGTGACATGGAGCCATCACTACAGCTTTCAACTCTGCATACTGACTGGACCCTCCAATTCCGGGCTCCTGCAGGACTGTGTCTGTACTTGGTTGTAGGCTGCTGCTGTGAACCACCCTGACTCCTTCATGTCTTCTGACAGAGACTCAAAGGGTGGAGCCTCTTGAATGGGGGGTGACTGCAGCCAGTGGAGGATTAAGGTGGTCATGGGCCCCTAGGCTACTTTTTGTGTGGCCCCCTCCTAAGCATGCTTTACCAGAAAATAAATTATTTAGTGCCATGTGTAAAAGGGTAGACCTATATTACACGCCTCAAGTGCAACTCTCAGGTCTACAGCCCAAACACATTCAGACATGAGCCTTATATAAACAGCAATGCCACAGAAAAAAAACATTCAAAATACACCTGCAAGCTGGTAACAGATTTTACCTTTCTAAACCAACAGTTAGGCCAAAAACATCTGCAGCAGCTCCTGTTTAACTGAGGCAAAATCACAACACCCTGACAGAGACCAATCGAAACACTGTGTAATATTCCAATAAAATAAAAGCCATACAAATACCATAAACAGCAGCAGCAGCACATAAAAGCAAGCAATAATCAACAGCAGAACAATCATACGTTCCAACGGCAGGAAGTGCCAGCATCCATCAGCGCAGCCTGTCCATCGGACATCACTGCAATCCAGGAAACGGACCAGACTCACTCCCAGGATATCCGGCAGTTTTTGCCAACATGCTTGTTCACTATGTACCTTTGTGAGTACCTTTTTTACAGTTTTATTAAACTCCATGTTTTTTACTGCACTTAGAGTGGCGCCTTTGTTTCATTTTCAGAGTGCATATAGCACGCACCCTAACATTAAGAGGGACGTTTCAGGAAAAAAAACTTCCCACAGCCCCCTGCACAGTACACAGCTCCCCTGCACAGTACACAGACCCCTTTCCCTGCACAGTACACAACCCTCTGCACAGTACACAGACCCCCTGTACATAACACAGCCCCCTTTCCTTGCACAGTACACAGACCCCTTTCCCTGCACAGTACACAGACATCTGCATAGTACACAGACCCCTTTGCCTGCATATCACACAGGCCTCTTTCATTATAAAGCCCCCCTGCACTCCCAGGAGACCCCCAGACTCCTGGGAAACAATACTGTAAAGTTGAGAAAACATCACTGCCAGCCCTTTCTCATACACTGCTCCTCCTGTGTCATTCATTGTAAATCAAAGCTTCTAAATACCTCAATCAATGCCGTTCTTCATGACCCGGTCATGTGACTGCTCTCCTCTGCTGTTTCATTGACGGTCACATGACTGCTCTCCTCCTGCAATCAAAGGCTACACTCAGAAAGGAGGTGGAGCGGGAGGAGGAGAGCGGCCAGACAGAGTGGCTTTAATTGAGGTATTAAGAGACTTCCATTTACATTGAGAGTGACACACGAGGAGCTGTGCATGAGAAAGGGCTGGCAGTACTGTTTTCTCAACTTCAAAGTATGCTGGCAGCGCTGTCCCAGGGCTAGGAGAGGCAGTACAGCTGGCCTGACATCCCCCCCAATGGGTGGCACCCGGGGCGGACCGCCCGATCCCCGCCCCCTGTTGGTAAAAAAACATTTATCGGCGTATTCGTATAACACGCAGGCATGGTTTTTATTCTACATATACATAAATATATATAAATTAATAAAAATATCATGGCCAATCGGGGGCCCTTGCACACGTGGGGCCCTAGGCTGCAGCCTAGACCAGCCTGTGCATTAATCCGCCCCTGACTGCAGCACAGGCATTTCTTCTTCTGGCTGGGTGCTGGTAAAAGTAACAAGCCCTGCCTACTGTTTTGAAATGTCTCCAACATCCCCAGCTGCAATACCCCCCCCCTTTTTTTGAAGGTACCACTTCCATTTCATCAGTGTCTGGTTCTGGGCTACAGCGGTCCTATTGGTCAGTCCATTATCAGTCTCACCCATCCTGCTGTATGTAGTGAAACACAACGACTTTTAATTTCAGGGTACTTGTCAGAGAACTCACACAGCAAGCGCCCATCTCCGTGCAGCAGTTGCCAATCCTCCTTCCGCTAATGCCAATGTGCATGCATGGAACCGTAGCCAGAGATAAATGAGATCCAGGATGAGCATGCACAATGGCACCTGTATGCGCCGCGCTAAAGCGTACCCGCGAATGCCAAAGTGTTAACTATGCGCTAAGCTGCTAATGTGCTAATGCGCATGCGCGCTGGCACGAATCCTGGCACACAGCACCCTATATAAACAGAGAGTGTGAGAGAGAGAGAGAGATAAACAGAGTGCTGGATTAAAAAACATAAAAAATGGGTGCTGCGCTAACCTACTGGGGTGGGAGGATACAATCACATATAGCAGTATCAAGTCGATATATTATGAAACGTGATCGGCTCTAGGATCATACATGGATAGACTTATTAATAGTCCAAATATCACTCAAAATGTCTGATAGGCCGTGCAAAAATTATGGTGCAAAATTATAAATATCTAATCAAGTAAACATGTGCAAAAAAAAACAGCAACAATATATATGCAAAAACCAAGCAGTAAGTAAATAAATAAAGAAATGCTTGTCATACACGTGTAATACTCAGTGCAATTTTGAGCATAAAGTGCTAGTAAAAAATGTGCAAACTGCAATCATATAAAGTTATATATGCCAACAATATATATGCAAAAAACCAGGCAGAAAGTAAATAAATAAATAAATGCTTGTCATACACGTGTAATAGTGCAATTTAGAGCATAAAGTGCTAGTGAAAAATGTGCAAACTGCAATCATATACAGTCATATATATCGTGCAAACATATATATATAAAGTGCAAGGTGGTGTGTGACATATATCAATCAATCACATCGCAAAAAATATCGCCATAGTAAGTCAAATAGAATCCAAAGAATGCCTAAACCAAAACGTGTGTGCCAGTGAGATTAAAACATTCAGTGATAATCAATCCTTTAAAAGTCCAGTGTATAAATTGACAGCAAGTGGGGTGCCAAAGGAGAGAGGGTGTATATCCTCTTCGTGCCTGAACACACACAAGTGGGTAATGGCCCCTTATGGGAAATGGGAAAACCGCGTAAACAGCAAGTGCTGGAGGAGGTGGTCTCTCCTTGGGGTCCCTGGACCGGGGTGGATGTTCCCTGTGCCTTGATACCTCAGTAACAGCAAAACCAATAAATAGAAGAACAGAGGGGTACCGGATAGTGTAGTATTTTCAGCAAAGTAGTTTTTATTAAGTTTTAAAAGCATGTACTCACATTGAGTAAATAGACATCGCATGTATCTCCTACGAGCGGCGAGCTCGTCAACCTCGGTCAGTGTTAGTGCCTATCCCGTCCCTACGCGTGACATCACCCAATCACGTGACTTCATCAGGGGTACAGGGGAGGCACAATTATGTCTTTAAATAGTCTCTTGCATTATTCCTAATGGGCGGCCATTTTCTTGTAGCCCGATGTGCTATTATATCGGCCATTTTTTGAAGGATCATGTGCACGGCCATTTTCTTGGTTGGGAAACATATTGTCATTGCCAAAAACGAAAGTAGCGAGGTGCTTATTCCGTATGGCCGTGATTAGATGGAATATCAAATGGGAATAGTGTCACATCATATGGGAACTGTCGGCTCAGCATGGCACACTACAGAGACAGTGCTAGATATTTAAAGCTGGCCCGCATATTATATATTCAAATAAGGCTGTGTGGTATTGGTGTATTCCTAATGAGAAAATACTGTCAGTATGTGGGACAAAATAGGCTTCAACACTGCCATATACATCTAGGTCCACACTTATTAAATGAATATCATAAATTACATAACAATACACACTAGTTAAAAACAAGATGCTAGAATAAGGTATACTACCTATATTATATGTAAAAAAATAATAAATATAAATATATAAAAATATGTAATAATATGGTGTGCTCCACCTCTAAATGGATGCACGCACATCATAAGACCATATAAAATCAAAATACATATGCTAATAATAAATCATCATAAAATCCCTGATCAGGTATAGTCACAGAGTACAAAACAGGGGCAAATGGCCATATATGATGGGAAAATGAAAAAAGAGGTCGAAAGTGGGTAAAGGCAAAAGAGGACACGGGGGCATACGGTGGGGATTAAAAATCACTAAGGAAACAGTTAAGATGAAATTCGATATTTAGGCCTCTTGGTGAGAAAGTGTCTAATGTATATATCCATTTGGATTCTAGCTGGCTGAGGGTCCTAACCTTGTGGCCCCCCGCCAGTGCTTAACATATGGTTCTATTCCCCAGAATGTTAGCTGAGTGGGATCCTTGTTGTGATGCAGCAAAAAATGTTTGGACACACTGTGTTTTTCATACCCATTCAGAATGTTTTGCACGTGCTCTTTAATCCGCAATCTGAGGGGTCTTTTGGTGCGGCCTATATACTGAAGGCCGCAACTACACTCCAGGGCATACACGGCTCCTTCAGTATTGCAGCAAATGAAGTCACTGACTTCATACGATTCTCCTGTGCTAGTGGACGTAAAGTGGAATTTCTTTTCATTTGGACGTTTTGTTCTCAGGCATGCAAAGCATCTCTTGCAGGGGAAAAAACCTTTTCCAGTGAAAAAGGAGAATGCTCTCTTCAGTGGGTCTATTATACTCCTTACTACTTTATCCCAGATAGTTGGTGCTCTTCTGTATATGAATCTGGGATTGATGGGTAGGGTATCGTATAAATCTCTGTCTGCCAGAAGAATATGCCAGTGTGCCCAGAGTGCTGGATTGTCTTCAGATTGTTCCCGTGTTCCTGTTGTTACTCTGCCTGATTGACCTTGTTCCTGAAAACCCGGATATCTTCTGACCATTCTCTTGGATCTCCCCTGCCTGCTGAACCTGCCTCTACCTGCAATACTGACCTTGGCTTGGACTTATGATAACGGCTCTGCCTTCTGATTCTGTACCCCGCTGCCCGTCTGTTGCCAACCTCTGCCTGTTTCTGACTATGGTTTTGCCTTCTGATTCGGTACCCCGCTGCCAGCCTGTTGCCGACTCCTGCCTGTTCCTGATTCTGCAGTTGATCCTGATCTGGCTCCGGCTGAACAAGTCTGGTGATCAGTTTCCACATCTCCTCAGCAGAGGTTCCTGTATCTCCAAGTTCCAGCCTCCTACCTGCAGGCACCAGGAGTGCTTGGACCCACACCATAGCAAATGGGTCTTGACACTCTGGGTCTATCAAAATTGAAAAGAAAGCATTAGCCAGGTCTTTCACAGCATGATATTCTGCCTCTTTAGCAATTAGCAATTTTCTCAACAATTGAGATCATATCTGGTACAGATGACTTCAGTGGAGGTGCCACTTTGTTTAGACCTCTGTAGTCCACAGTCATTCTATATGTCCCATTAGGTTTCTTTACTAGGAACACCGGAGACGAGAAAGGACTTACAGGTCTAAGGATCCCTACCTACTCTCAACAGTTCTTGAATAGTCTCCCCAATTTATTTGTGGCCTCCAGAAAGTCTGTACTGCTTGAGACAGACTGGCTTCTCTGGTGGAGGAATATAGACAGGGGTCCATTTCGCATGACCTCTGACCACAGCCTTCACCGTCCTAACCAGATACACTTCATCAGGATACCCGAATGTGAAAGTACCCCTTTCAGTCTGAGTTGACTGACCTTGAAGCACATCCATCCCAAGAATATTTTCGGGTAGCTCTGATACCAAAATATTTGTCATAAATCCTAATCCAAATAGCCAATTTCAACCGTATCCCAACTGCTGGTATGGTTTGCCCTCCCAAACCTTCTACATGAATAAATTCTCCTTTGTGATGGAAAGGATTTCCTTGCAAAAGTGTAACTTCAGCTCCGATAGATGACTTCCCCCAACATACAATGACAGGTGCATACGTGCATCGGTCTCCTGCTGTCAATACCCTCACTGCTATTACAGGAGACCCACCTTCCCTTTATAAAGGACAAGGAACCTCCCAATCCCCTTTTCTGAGTCTCTCTAACTCCTCCCCAGGATAAAGGGACTTGGGTTTGGGTTTATGTGCAGTGTTGTGAATTGGTTTGGGGCTAACAGGAGGGGTCTGTTCTGTTTTCTCTAAATCTAGGCTGATGTTATCTTCACTAGTAGTGTTTCTAACCCTGACAGTTTTACCCACTAAATGTTTCCACCTGTTCAACATTTCTGCAGTAGAAATCCAATCTATCTCATCTTTAGGTACTCCTGTCTTTTATAGGTCCACCCACATTTCTTTCCTAGAAATAACTAGCCTGCTTTTCTCTTCACCTCCTGTCTTCTCTACCCCATTCCCTTTTTTCTCTGTTCTTTTCTGCTTGTATTCTTCATGTCTGACCTTGACCTTATCTACTGCCCTGACAGGTTTTGTTTTAGTCTCCTCTAGCTCCCCCAACTGGCTTAAAAGGGTAGTGCCTTCTTGAATCTTGCTGTTGAATCCCAGGCCTCCCAGCAAGGAAAATAAACGAGCCCTGAGATTAAATGGTGCAGACTTCATTAGCTTAGATCGCAGAGAAGATGTAAAGGGTTCCATATCTGGACCAATCCATTCTGGAAATGTATTTAATCAGGTTATACAACCCATCTCACGTAACCTGGAAATACCCTCTCCTATTGATTTCCAGGAGTAGGTATTTTCCAGGTCAGTAGGACTAGCCTATACTCGGACTACTCCATCTCTCACAAGGTCTAACAGTGATAAACTCACACTAAACTCTTGGGCTTTTCGCATTATGTGATGCAATTGTGGATCATGGGTTAACACTCCCATAGCCACCGCTTCCTTACCTGACAAAACAACACTATCCACCCCTTCATCCCACAAACGTAGGAGCCAATTCAATAGGGGTTCCCCAGGCCTTTGTTTGTATTGTTTTGCCAGCTCATGGAGTTCAGTTTGTGTAAACTCCCGTACTTATTCAAATTCAACATCTCAGGGGTTGCAATAATGCACCTCCCCATCTGCCATATCCTCCCTATCATGTTTATGTTTCCTATGCTTAGTAAGAAGAGGTCAGGCATACTTTTTCTTTCCCACTAGCAGATCACCATCTGAAACATCAAACTCTCCTCATCCTCACTATCATTGAGGAGAGCACATCTTCACAATCCTAGTTTTGAGATGTGACAATGGTACATACTCTGGCTTTACTAACAGGTTTGCGGCTGTTAGGTTCAACTTTTAAATAAGTTGCTTATAGTTTATATTGCTTTGCCAAATTATTGCTTCATATAGGAATTAAGACACAGAGTCAGGTATGTCTGTATCAAAGTTCTGAGCATCCCCAAAAAGGACTGCTCCCTTTACTTCTTTTATAGGCAGTTCCAAAAGCAGTAATCTTATCGGCATTACCAAATGAGGTTAAGGTACAAAGAGTTTCTCATCAGCGAACATGTAATGATTATTCAGCAGTTCCAAATTCCATCTAGATACAGATTGATAGAACAATTGATACGTACACAGGTAAGAAAGGAGCACAAACAATTTAAATAGAACAATTGATACGTACACAGCTAAGAAAAAACAGAAACAATTAAAGTGGAACTCTAAGTCATTATTTCAACCCTATCAATTTCCCCCTTTGACATCATCCTCTCCTTCCCCCTGGGTCCTCATGAATAAGTTCTAGTCAGTTTTTCCCCAGAGTCCTTTCCCTGACCGCGAGTTGTCAGAGGGGTAGAACCCATCCCCCTAGGTATTACCAACATCTTAAAATTCAAGAAGAGGAGTTTTATAGGAGTAGGGTGATGTCAATACACACTTATCAGTATACCCTGTCTATTCTCCTAATTTTCCTATTTATTTTCCTGTATACACATATATTCGTGATTGTAAGTGATATTAATATTAGAATAATAATTACCATTGGACTTAACAACCAGTGAAAGGTATTGGTTGCTGTAGAAGACATTCCACTAAATATATCCCACCAATGTGGTGCAGTATCCTGTTGTATCTGTGAGGAAAGATGTACTAGTCTACCTTTGTCAATAATAATTTGCTACTTTAGGATCATCTATAGCCCATTCGAAAGTTGTTGTTTCCTCTACTTCAAGTACATTAATACCAGGAGTCCATGCATATATTTGTAAAACAACAATCTTCAACAAAAAATCTGTAAGTAGATATTTCATCATGTTGTTTTCTCGGGTTGTTTCTTGCAATGTGATGCGTGTATCCAGGTAGGTTTTCCTTCCAGCTTTACTGAGGTGGCTGTGGTCAAGAGTACTTGGTAAGGACCTTCAAACCTGGGTTCCAATGTCTTTCTGGTGTGTTTCTTCACATATACATAATCCCCTGGTAGCAGAGTATGTGTACCTGTTATTGAATTAGGGTCTGGAAGAGAAGAATACACACTTTTGTGGATCTTAGTTAGACGTTGTTGTAATTGTATCACATATGCAGTCAAACTATCACATTGCAATTGCATACTCTGTGGAAAGTATAAACCCAATCTAGGTGCATTCCCAAAAAGTATCTCATATGGGGATAATCCTGTCTTTCCTGTTGGAGTGTACCTTATAGAGAACAAAGCCAAAGGCAGGCATTCTGGCCAAGGCTTGTTTAACTCTTGCATGGCTTTTTGTATTTTTAACTTTATTGTCCCATTTACTCTCTCCACTGATCCTGAACTCTGTGGGTGGTAAGGGGTGTGAAAACTTTGTTGAACCCCTAACATGGTCATCACATTCTGCATGATTTCTCCTGTAAAGTGTGTCCCCCTATCTGATTCTATGGTTTCAGGAAGACCAAACCTAGGTATTAACTCAGTGATCAGTTTCTTAGCTGTGGCTTTAGCTGTAGCCGATTTTACTGGATAACTTTCGGGCCAACCTGAGAATAAATCGATACACACGAGGACAAATTCAAAAGGGCCGCTCTTAGGCATTTGTATGTAATCAATTTGCAGTCTCTGGAAGGGGTATTGGGCCCGGACCTGGTGTTTTCGTGGGGTTTTTACTCTCTGTCCTGGGTTATTCAGGAGACAGATTTGGCAGGCTGCACAGTAGTTTCTTGCAGTGCTACTGAATCCAGGGGCGAGCCATCCTTGGTTCACAATCCTATACATGGAATTGGAACTGACGTGTGTGGGTAGGTGAACTGCCGCTGCCATTTCTGGGTACAGAGAGGCAGGCAGGCATATTTTGCCTCCTTCCCTCCATACATTGTCAAGGTCTGGTGCTGCTCCCATCCTGACCCACTTATCTTTCTCGCTCTCCCCTGCTTGCTCCTGTAATTTACTCAGCTGCTGCCATGTTGGTTCTGGGATACTCACCTCTACCGCTGCTAAGGTCTCAGGGCTTCCTTCCCCTAGAGCTGCCTGTTTTGCAGTCAAATCTGCAAATGCATTTCCTTTTGCCTCAATTGTTTTTGCGCTCGTGTGTGCCGCTATCTTCATAATGGCTACTCGTTTAACCTTTTGAAGATTGTTCAGGACTCTCTTAATCCCTTCTCCATGTTTTACAGGTGTACCTGCTGCTGTCAGATAACCTCTAGCCCTCCATATGTGGCCATAATCGTGCGCTACACCATAAGCGTAGGCAGAGTCAGTGTAAATATTCCCTTCTCGTTCTTTTAAGTATTCTAGGGCTTGTTCTAAAGCTTTTAATTCTGCTTCCTGTGCTGACATGTGGGCGGGTAAGGCCTGTGCTTCAATTACCTGCGTATCAGTCACTACAGCATACCCTGTGTGATATTTACCCTTGTCATCAGCAAACCTACTAGCATCTATATACAAGGTGTGCTCAGCATTTAAAATCGGTGTATCTGTAACATGTGGGAATCCCATTGTCTCCTGTTCCATGAGCTGAAAACAATCGTGCTGATCTACTTCTTTAAACAAAAGAGTGTCAGTGTCCTCATTTCTTTTCTCACTAGTACTATTAGTACTATCATTCCCCCTTGCCAAATCTGGTGACTGAAGAGGCAAAAAGGTGGCCAAATTTAAGGTTGTACAGCGCTGAAAAGTAACATTTGGAGGTAAGAGTAAAGTACACTGTAATCTTAATTGCCTAGCCATTGAAATGTGTTTGGGCTGTACCTGAGACAAGATTGCATGTATGTCATGTGTGGTATGCACTACGACTGGATTGTCTAGAACAATCTCTGATGACTTATCTATGATAATTGACACTGCAGCTACCGCCCGTACACAAGACGGTGAACCTCTAGATACTGGATCTAATGCTGCTGAAAAGTAAGCGACTGGTCTTTGTTTTACATGTGCCTGTGTCAGAACACCTGTGGCGTGTCCAGTGATCTCAGCAATGTACAGATTAAATATCTTGGTGTAATCTGGTATACCAATAGCCGGGGCAGAAATCAACAACTTTTTCAAAGTGATAAACGACTCATAAGCTACTTCTGTAAGCACATACGGTACAATTTTCAAACAATTGTATAATGGCTGCATCAAAGCGCTAGCATGTGGTATCCACTGTCTACAATATGACACGATACCTAAAAACATACGCAATTGTTTGAAATTCCGTGGGGGTAACATTCCCTTTATCACTTGAACCCTCTCCTCAGTGAGATGTCTCGTACCCTGTGATATACAATGTCCCAAAAAGATCACTTTTTCCTGACACACTTGTAACTTTTTCTTATTAACCTTGCAACCTTTTTCTGCCAAAAATCGCAACAAATTAAGGGTGGTGGCCAAACAAGTTTCTTTGTCAGGGCAGCATAACAATAAATCATCCACATATTGTAACAATACACAGGAATCTGGTGGTACCCATTCTCCCAACACCGTTTGCAATGCTTGCGAATACAAGGTAGGTGAATGCGCCATACCCTGAGGTAGGCGTGTCCAGGTTAGTTGCCGATTTTTTATTGAAAATGCGAACCAAAGTTGGCATTCTTCAGCAAGCGGGACGGAAAAGAAAGCATTCGCTAAATCTATAACCGTAAAGTACATACTGGTTGATGGTATTTGTGACAGTAATGTATGTGGATTGGGTACTAAAGGTGTCATCGGGGCTAGTATTTTGTTGACCGCTCTAAGGTCTTGGACCATTCTATACTTAACCGGACTACCGGCTACTGATTTCTTTTTAACCGGGTACAAGGGAGTGTTTGCCGGTGATTTTACCTCTTTTAGAACTCCACTTTTTAAGAAGGATTGGACCTGCATTTCTATGGCCGTCTCTTGGGGTGCACTAAGTGGATACTGCTTTTGTTGGGGAAGCACTGCTCCTGGAATCAGCTGTAGGGTAACCGGAGGTATGGGCAAAAGTCCAACATCAGCTGGATGTTTTTCCCATAGTTCTCCTGGAAGGGACGACAAAATCTGATCTAAGTCTGAAGGAGGTGTGCCGGACAATTCCGATTCCTCCTCTAGGTATTGTATCAGGTTACACATCTCCATGTGTTCTTGATTATCCCCTATAGCTAAGGTGACAGTGCCATCTGGGTGATAGGTAATGTTAGCTCCTATTTTCTGCAAAATGTCAGCTCCTAACAAATTAGTGGGGGCTCCTCTGGATACCAGAAAGCGTGAAAGGAACATGTGGTTTCCTACTTTAACTTTCAGAGGTTTTGTAAGCGGGGCATCGGCTAAAATGCCATCATATCCAGTTATTAGTAAAGTGTCAGGTGATTTTTGGCCAGGGAGTAGTTCAGAGTCAGAAAGTAACGAGCGTGAAGCTCCTGTATCGACTAAACAAGAGATTTTCTTATTACCAACCGTTATATTTGTCTTAAGCATTGTTGTTTTGGATTTTTCTAAAACCGGGGTGAGTCATGCTCGTGGACCATCTCCCTGCTGCCTGATATGACTATTTTTGTTGTCCCTGGGCTGGTTCCTTCTCTGATTAACTGGAGAATCAACACCTTCCTCTCCTTCATCCCTTATTCTTTTCTTACAGTTGCGTCTGATGTGACCAATCTTGTTACAGTAATGACAGGTAAGGGGTTTGCGAAAGGAACCTCTACCTTGCTCTTGGGGACCCCTGAGTGCGTTGATAGCATGAGATTTCCTCCCTTTGGTTTCTGCTAAGTCCGCCTCTATGCCTTGCGCTTTTTGTAACAACGTCCCTCTATCTCTAGTTGCCCTCAACTCTGGTGTGCAGGCTTTCAGTCTCTCACTTATCTGTGGAATTAATCCCTCCATAAATTGTCTATTGAAGGCTCGGATTGTGACTGGCAGGGCCAAGTCCAATCCCTCATCTGCCATCATACTTTCCATAGATAAGTAAAATTCCGATACAGTCTGTCCTGGCATTTGCTTCATGGGTGATATGGACCCCCTCTCCTGTTGTTTTGCCTGACAAAAAGCTTCTAATCTAGCAATAAAAGGGGCCCTTGAGTCTATATGTCTGACATGTCCTGTCTCTAAATTGCCATCCCCATCAACTTGTCCTGCAGGTCTGTGTGGACCTATTTCTGTCATAAACTGGTTAAACAGGGTCAGAGTCATTTTGTGTCTGCATAGATCCTCCCCATCCTGCCAGGTCGCTTCATGTGTATTCATTAACTGTGTCACAAATCTACAAAAAGCAGCTGGCTTTGCTACCGGGTCTGGGGCGCTCGGTATTAATGCCATAAGGGTGTCTGCCGACCATGGTGCCCCAGTCCTTATTTGCATTCTACGAGCGACAGTAGGCGGGGCATTTGGATGGGCTGCTTGTCCAAATTCTGGATTGTTTACCTGAACAATGCGTGTATCAGTGCGTACGGGAGCTACAGTTTCTGGATGAGGTTTTTGTGCCCCACAATGCACACATTCTACTGCCCATTCTGGGTTTTGTGCTCCACAATCCTGACAAACCCATCCTCTCCCCTCAAGTACCGGATATATCTTGTGTGGTTTGCGTTCTACGTCAGTGTATGGGGGTGGGATGGCTGAGCTGGGAGCCTCGACATTTTTTGTTCTTCTATCTTTCATATCCCAACCATCACAATCTGGATTATACTTCCACCCCTCTTCTTTCGCTCTATTTGAGACCTTAATTAAGCATTGAACCTGACGCATCCATTGCTTCTCTAACACCTCTCCTTGTCTGTCCCTTTTTATTTCACTCCATACATCCGGGTCTAAGCCCGCTGCTCCTTTCACCTTAAATTTACGAAGGACATCCTTTAAGTCCTGTGCTTCGGTTTTCCCATAAATGTTCTTAATTATCTGTGGCACCGTATAGTGCGCCACAATTCCCTGACGGGGTTTTGTGTTCCTCTGGCCCATTCTAACAGTCCTGCCTAGGTAGCGTGTGGGACACTTAGTGTACAATATAATGCGGCTACAACATATACAAGAATGAATAATTACTTTATATGCTAGCCCAATAGCAAACCAGCTAAGTTACACTAGTTCCTCGTTGCCTTCCTCCTAGGGTGCTAGAATTCTAGAAACCTCTCCGGAATGAGATTTCTGAAACCGAATTACTTTATATGCTAGCCCAATAATAAATAATTACTTTATATGCTAGCCCAATAACAAACCAGAATGCGGCTACAACATATACAAAAATGCGGCTACAACATATACAAGCATTCCTTTAAGTGGCCAGGTATCCGACTAGATCTCGGGACTTTGTTGAGACCTTATTCCCTCCCCGTATCTGGGAATCCCTCTCATACACTCTTATCCCTGCTTTATGGAGCAGACAGGGCTTATACTCTCAACCCGTCTATGGTTTATGAGTTAGATGTGAGGTTAAGCATAAGCGTCAGACCCCCAAGCTCACAAGCCCTCAGGTTCCCAATCGTGTGAGGTAAGGCGCATTCCGTTGCTTAGTTCGGCAATCCCCTTCTAACTCATACCATCCTTGACAAGGCTCATTCACTTTCTCAACAAGACAGACAAGACAGACAAGACAGACAAGACAGACAAAACAAACAAATAATTCCAGCAATATAAACTAAAATATGCAGTAATTCTAGACTCACCACTACAGAGGCTGGTGTTTTAAAACCAGGAGAACCGTAACTGACAGAACGGATAGGCACAAATCAGGGGAGCACAGAATATAAGAAAAATAAAGCTTTTTCTTACCTGCGCAGGTTTTTTGATCTGTGATTCCCGGAATGCTTATTCCTTTTTGTTCCGTCAGCCGCGTTCGTCCTCCTCTTGTAGTATCATCGGTGAGTCCCTGTTCTTCGGGCGCCAAAATGTTAGGTTCAACTTTTAAATAAGTTGCTTATAGTTTATATTGCTTTGCCAAATTATTGCTTCATATAGGAATTAAGACACAGAGTCAGGTATGTCTGTATCAAAGTTCTGAGCATCCCCAAAAAGGACTGCTCCCTTTACTTCTTTTATAGGCAGTTCCAAAAGCAGTAATCTTATCGGCATTACCAAATGAGGTTAAGGTACAAAGAGTTTCTCATCAGCGAATATGTAATGATTATTCAGCAGTTCCAAATTCCATCTAGATACAGATTGATAGAACAATTGATACATACACAGGTAAGAAAGGAGCACAAACAATTTAAATAGAACAATTGATACGTACACAGCTAAGAAAAAACAGAAACAATTAAAGTGGAACTCTAAGTCATTATTTCAACCCTATCACGGCCCTTCCTTTTCCTTAAGGCATTAATTGATTTGGACATGAGGGCTGCACACCGCTCTTGCAAATCATCAGCCCAACTAGCGGTTGAACGAACACACTCTGAAGCAACTGCTAGCTGGTCTTTTAATACCTTAACTTCTGCCTCTGCCTTCTCCCTTCTATGTGATTCAGTATAAATAGCCCAAAGGAAGTACCAATTCACTGTGGACACTGTCCTCTTCTCTTTTTTACTTAAATCCAACCCCTTAAGGCTAAAATCTACAAAATGATCTGAGATTTTATCACCCCAAGTCTTATTCAAGGGAGAAGCCTACTTTACAAAATTTTTAGCAAGAGGCCCCCACTCATTGTTTCTGGCCCAGATAGGTAAGCTGCACACTTCCTTCTGGCCACCAGAACCCTCTGCAGCTTTGCTTTTCCTAAAAGCTTACGCAGCATTTCTAGCTAGCACAAGCTACATAACACACCACAGAAAAACAGGTCGTCTTTAGTTGAACTTTAGCACAATCCTGGCAAGAGCCCCCAAATTTTTTGCTTGTGTCTATCTAGCAGGGTTACTTTGCGGTATAAGCAAGGAAACTGAGACCTGTGCAGTGTGTAAATGTGCTTTTACTATACAAAACTATTACAATATTAGGAATACAGCTAAGATTTATAAAAAGTATATTTCCGTATTACCAAGAAAGAAAAAAAAAAAATAAAACAACACTAGTTGCTGCAAACACCGGGATGGTCAATCCATAGCCATAAACAATAAATAAATAAATAAATAAAGTGAATGGTGCTGCGCTCTGAGTGATACTAAACATATGACATATACACAGTATAAAGTGCTGAGTGCTTAACTTGATACTGTAAACATAATGCAATTCCAAAAAATATAAAAAATAAAGTATTAGTGCAAAAAATGACAGTGCTAGAAGCTAGAGTCCAAGTAGGGAAACATCCTTCATAAATGGTGAAAAAGAGTGAACCAGTAAGGTGCTACAGACTCTTTTTGTCACTCTGTGCAAATACATTAATATATGACTGTGACTTTTCTTCAATGGAAAGAGTATGGTGCTGAGATCCCTTTGTGCACATAAAATGATATAAACCATGACTTTTCTTCAGTGAAACAACACCTCAATGTGAATTGGCCCTTACCTTACCGCTGTAAGGTAACAGCGTGTATAAAAAATCAAATGGAAATCCGAAATCCTGCAGTGCATCACACTAGATAACTTCTTACAGATGGCATATTATAAAGATCCTCTGGGTGGCTTTGTATCCTGGTAATTGGTTCTCATTAAAATGATGTATATGGGCCTCCTTTATCTCCAACAGACAAGACCTGTCTGCTCACCAGGAGCAGCACTGTCATTTTTTGCACTAATACTTTATTTTTTGGAATTGCATTATGTTTACAGTATCAGGGTTAAACACTCAGCACTTTATACTGTGTATATGTCATAAGTTTAGTATCACTCAGTGTGCAGCACCATTCACTTTATTTAAATATTAGGAATACAGTACAAGACTAACAGATATCTATAAAAAGCAAAATGCCCAGCAAATAAACAGCCCATGGTCTGTAACAGTAGAAATACACTTAAAAGTTCTTAGCTTTGGTTACTGTGTTCATGATCTCCATTGACAACAAGGCTTCTGGAGATCAGGCACCTTCTTGTTCGCTTATTAGAGATGAGAGTCTTTTGGTGTTAATCCATGTTAAGTGGCTTCTAGTCTTTCAGACTGTCCTTGGTTCTAATGCATGATGACATGGCTTGGGTTTAAAGCATCATAAGTCCTTTAATGTGTCAGCTTGTTCACAATGGTAACAAAATGGTAACGTTACCTTAAGAACCAACTAACCTACATCTCGATAGCTTCAGTTTGAAAGGCACTCTCTTACCTGTTTACTGTAGCTATAGAGACAAAAGCCTGTTCAAACTGTCACTTGAATACAATGGTATCTATGTTCCCATTGTATCCAACAGCATTTGTTTGAGAAATATCTACTCAAGCCAAAACCTGACAGTAATCTGATTTCTTTGACCAACTACTATTGTAATTTTGTCCCATGTAATGTTATGTCAGATTAATATAAAAAATCATATTTTAACAAACGCAACACACCCTGTCCTTAGGTCTTACCTGACCAAGGCCTAAACTTATAGTGCTGCCTGCTGCCACCTGAACTGGCCATGCCTCTGCCTGCCACCTGAACTGGCCATGCCTTTGCCTGCCACCTGAACTGGTCACACTTTTGTCTGCCACCTGAATTTTCCATACCTCTGCCTGCCACCTGGACTGGCCATGCCTCTGCCTGTTACCTGAACTGCCTGCTAAACCACGGACCATGTTCATACTTTGCCATATCTCTGTCTGTTGCCTGGACAATTCCTGGAAATTTCCTTTGGCTGTCTGGACCAATGCTTTGACTGCTCTGGGACGGTATTCCTGCCTGCTAAAACCACAGGTAATCCTTTTTTTTTAACCCTTTGCTCAGCAGAATGTATTTTGGGGTGTAATTCTTGGTGTGTACATGCTATGTGTTAGAAGCCTGAAGGTGTTACTTGCATGTTGGGCCTATGTATGTGGCCAGACTGTGGAAAAGTCTCACACATAGGGTATCGCCATACTCAGGACAAGTAGCAGAATGTATTTTGGAGTGTCATTTTAGCTATGTACATGCTATGTGTTAGAAAGATCTTATCAATTGACAACTTTGTGAAAAACAATTATGTTTTCTTTTTCTTTCCACATTTTCCAAAAACCTGTGAAAAGAAATGACATGTTCAAATGACTCATTATGCCTCATAGAATATACATTGGGGTGTTTTCTTTTCAAAATAGGATCATTTTGTGGGTAATTCCATTGTCCTGGTGCTCCAGAGCCTTCAAAAACGTGATAGGTACTCCGGAAATGAAATGTGTAATTTATGCCTTTGGAACGCCTGATGCTGCTATTTGAATGTTGGGCCTCTGCATGTGGCCAGGCTGTGGAAAAGTCTCACACATGGGGTATCGCCATACTCAGGACGAGTAGCAGAATGTATTTTGGGGTGAAATTGCAAATATGCCTGCACTGTGTGTGAGAAATAACTTGTAAATATGACAATTTCGTAAAGAAAAAAAAATATATACCGTATATATTTCTTAATTTTCGAAAGCATTGTGGGAAAAAAATTGCAACTTCAAAAAAATTCACTATGCCTCTTACTAAATACCTCAGACTGTCTTCTTTCCAACAAGGAGTCATTTGGGGGGTATTTGTACTGTCCTGACATTTTAGGGCCTCAAGAATTGAGATAGACAATCAGTGCTCAGGACTGATCAATTTTCAATAATGCGTAGCATAGCTTGTAGACTCTATAACTTTCACACAAGCCAATTATCATACACTTATCAGGATTTTTTTTCACCAGAGACATGTAGCAGAAAACATTTTGGCCTAAATTTTCAGCGAAATTTGATTTTATTGGATTTCTTTTAAAACAGAAAGTAGAAAATTTAGTTTTTTTCTAAATATTCGCTCTTTTTTCGCTTATATCACAAAGAATAAAAAATGAAGTGGTGAATAAATACCACCAAAATTATAAAAATGTCATTTGGGTACAGTATAGCATGACTGAGTAGTTGTCATTCTAAGTGTGAGAGCACTGAAAGCTTAAAATTGGTCTGGGAAGGAAGGGGGTGAAAGTGCCCAGTATTGAGGTGGTTAAGGAGCCTCCACCTTCCATATAGTCTGTCATTGGTTCCATCATTGACCAAGACAGCTGGGTCATGCCCAGCCCCTCCCAGTGATATATCAATCCGGTCCACCACATGCCGAACCCTGGCACCAGGGAGACCGCAAACCAATCAGGCGATCCAGGCGACAAATTATTCCATTAGTCCTGATTATAGAATCCCCTATTATCACCAACTGCCTAAGCCTACCTGCACTCCCCTCACCACCCCTACTAGGTGGGCTGCTCTCCCAAGTGTTATAGTACACTATACTAGCATACCTCCCAACTGTCCTGACATTCAACTAAAGTTCTGATGTCCTGTGCGTTGAGGATAGGTCCAACTACAGGTGCTGGAATCAGTTAAGGGACAAGGTCAGGGCCGCTGATAATAATCATGAGGCCCCATACAGCCTACCTGATGGGGCCCCCTTCAGCCCCACCCCTGGCCCCTCCCAGGCCCCGCCTTGAAACAAAGTGCAGGTTTGACTTCAAGTGATATTTATCTTTCTCCAGACAGTTATAGGTTTGATTATCCAAAATGGCACTGGGGTGGCTCTGGAATAAATTGCTGCCAGTGCTATCCCTACCCCATTATAAAACAGTGATGGTGGGAACTCAGGGCTTGTACACTAGCCAGTGACAGAGTGGGTTAGCAGCAGGCACATGCATGTTCATCCCTAACCCAGAACAGGATGGATGACATACATGTGATCCAACCTGCACGTGTCACCCTGCCGCAGTAAATGTACTGCGGTTAAAGGAAAAAGCTTGGGGGTGGGTTCACACAACTGGTCTGATCAGGTCCACCTGTCCATTTTTCAGGTGGACCTGATCTGATACCCCATGTACTACTATAGAGCGATGGATCGCTTCCGATTACGTCATTTTGGATGACAAGACGCGTCAAGTTAGGGCGCATGATGTGGTGTATTGGGCTCTAGGTGGAACGCACGCTACACACCTGAGGCTTCTGAGCCTGTGTATGGTTTATCAGAAAAGGAAACCTTGGTCTGGTATGCAGCACGCCTCTGGGGTTTAAAGTCACTTTAACCCCTTTCCTTCCCCCCCAGCCCTGGTGTCCCTTTAAGTGGGTCTTTACACCAGGGGGAGGGACATACTTCTCAATCACATGACCCCCGTGTTGGCTGTCACAGTGCTCACATGATCGGGAGTCCACCCCACCATCTCACGATAATAACTAGAGACCAAGAGCTGTCCATGGCAGCCGACACTGTACTAGAAGCCCAGAAACCTTGACTGTCCATAGACGCATGTATGAAGTGCCTGGGCATTAAATAAGCCCACCCTCTTTGCTACCACACATATGTGGATGGCAAGAGGTTAGAATAAGAATGTTTGTGACACGAATAGCGTTCTACTTATGCTCCAGTAAGTACGGTAATTAAACTATTATAACATTTTTTTCATTATATTCTAAAGGAAAAGTTGAAATCCCGTCCATCTGTTCTGCTCTTCTTGGCTCCAATATGTGACATCTCATTACCCATCTGTTAGGAAGAAACACTGAGTTTCCTGTAGTGCTTCCTGATTCATTCATTCTGTACCTTTGGCCCCAGTGAACTTGTTCAGCAGTAAGCACTGACAGCAGGAAGTGAGATAAAATGTATAAAGAAAGAGGAATTCTTAAGCCTCTTGCACATGAATGTAATCTTTTACTGATGTTTGTACACAGCATCTTCCTGGCAGAGGCTAACAGAGTTAAAAATGCAAGTTAGGTTCTGCAAAGACTGCCTATGCATGTGTACAGGTGGGTAAATGTAAATACATGTATACATGCAGAAAATTCATCCTCATTCTCTTCAAGCTGCCAGTATTCAATTTATGTGTATTCACTTGCAAGTACTTGTGTGTACATGTAAATTGCTGCATGCAATGGTTCTGGTTCTGCTTTAATGGTCCTAAAAAAAACTGGATATTGCAGTGGGTGAAAATAAAGCCATGGGGCGCATGGCCTGGATGGGCATGTGAGCGGTCGCACTGCACGGAGCTCCCGCTACTGATCCTTCACAGATCCTAATCCCGCCACAGATCCACACTAAAAACCGACCCAGAGACACAGCCTGACCCTACAGGCAGCCGCCGAGAGACGACCGGCACTCGTAGGAGCCCATGATGACCCACTAGGATGAAAAAGACGCTGTAGCCGCAGCAGCCATGGAGGGCCAAGATGGTGCCGGCTTCCCTCAGTCCCAGCGAACCGCGCGTGGCGCCGATAAAGCACAGGAAAGGGGCGGTAAGTCTCACAAGCCTCCAAAACGGGGGGCGTGGCTTGGCAATGGCACTGTGAGGCTGTTTAACTGGGAGCTCCATGCAGCATTTGGGCTGAGAACCGGTTTCAGTGTACAGACCTCGCTGATTTTTACATGTCCATAACGGACAGAACACCAGGATCACCCACAGTGAGCAAAGGCACGGACATTACCGCATATTTCTTGCTGAATTCGGCAACTCCGTCGCAGGCCTCGGATCCCAAAATGGCGCGGCCGCGCACTAACACCGCCGGCACGGCTTCCCTTAAGAAGGCCGGCAAAGGGCTGCCTAACGCACCACAAGGGACAGCACCACCTCCTAACAGACCGGACTCTCCGATCCTCTCACCGGACATTCTAGGGGCGGATGGATGCTCATTCTCACAGGGTGTAAGTGTCCAAGAACAGCCAACCACAGAGTCATGGAAGGACATCATTGCCCTCCTCCCTACTAAACAGGATATCGCTGAATCAGCGGCCACAATTGTACGTACCCTGTCTAGAGAGATTCATGATCTTAAACAGAGGATTGACACTGTGGACACTCGGGTAACAGTAGTTGAAACATCCTCCTCTGTATTGGAATCCAGAATGGCGGCATTAGAGGAGGCACAGATTGATTATAAACGGCGCCTGATAATGCTGCAACTCTCTGTCGATGATGGTGAAAATCGCAGCCACAGGAACAACATAAGACTGCGCGGTCTGCCTGAGGCCACCTCTGGAGGAGACCTTAGGGCTACGATTGTGGCCATTTTTAACCGCCTACTGGACAAGCCTCCGACGGCAGAATTAGGACTGGACCATGTACACCGAGTGCAGGGACCCAGAGGGGGAGATGCCCTTGCTCCAAGAGATGTCCTAGCCATGGTCCACTATTACACCGGTCCACTATTCCTGTGGACTTTGATGGCGCATCTGTGCAACTATTTCCAGACCTTTCACGGCTCACCCTACGGATGAGAGGCCCGCTGCGCCCATTGCTAGAAGCTGTTAGAACGGCAGGAGCTACATACAGATGGGGGCACCCCTTTCACTTGACTGTGCTCAAAGGAAACAACTCATTCATACTGCGATGGCCGGACCAACTTTCGGAGCTGTTCACGTTCTTGGAGATCCCTGAGATTTCTGTACCTAATTGGCTGGACTTTCCGACCACATTTAACAACACGAGATCTGCTTCACCAAGACCCTAAAGACCCAGCAGGAGACGTTGGCGTTCCAGGCCAAGAATGGATCCAAGAGACATTCCTACTTCCCCTGAGTCTTAACCGGGACTGACAGTAGAGAAGATCATCCCTGGAGAGATGTCTGGGATCCTCGGGGTCCCGTCAACCTAAACTGAACTGGGTATCCTTTATACACTGATACTAGGCTTCGCTCGGCTATCTGAGCGGTCTACTGGGTTATCTTTGGTCCTTCAAAATGTGTACCAATTTGTAGCATGCCCCTTAGTTGAGGGGTAAGGTTTAATAGGTTCGCTCCTGCAGCTTGACGGAATGGGGCCCATACCACCCCACCCCCCTCGTCGATATTTTCACAGAAGGAATTTTTTTTTTATCCTTCTTTTTGTTTTTCCTGACTTAAGACAGGGGTGTTGGGTGGCCCTTACCCGGAAGGTGAAAGGACATATTGTGTGTGTGTTATCTCACAGTATTTGTGATCACAGTTTTTTCTTGTTTTAAATATGTTTTCTTATGAGTTGGTACAGTGACCGCCAGTGCCCTTACGAGTGATAGCTTTAAATTGACAAACTGTCAACTAATGGAAGTTTAAGTTCAGAGTCTGTGCTGAATGAGACATTTGGCCTAATATTACCATGTTTTGAGGTTATAGTCTAGTGTCCTTTATGCTATAGGTTCTCACTTGATGGCACGTCTCCCACTGTGTCGCGGAGTCTAGTCTTCTACCCCCACCTATAGGCAGCGCATAACTACGCAAGGCTTAATTTAGCAACAGTAGGATAACCTATAATTTTCTTGTTTTCTTCTTTCACCTCTATTTGCTACACTTACATTATTTCACTTACCCAACTTACCCTTAGTCTTCTCTCTCTCCCCTTTGTTTTTTCCCCTTCCTTACATCTCCCTTACCCCCTCACCCGTTTTTGTTTTGTTCTGCCTTATTCAGCTCCCGAAGGGTGTGCGGCATGGCTCCCTCCGGAGGGCCCCCAACATCGCATCCCCAACTAGGGATTAAATTTACTTCCTTAAATGTCCGTGGATTGGCCACACCTGAGAAACTTTCGAGACTTCTCTCTGATCTTAAAAAATCCCGCACTCAGGTGGCGCTAATCCAGGAGACCCACTTTAAACACCAAGCAATTATCAGACTTTGCAATAGGGATTTTCCTAATGCATATCATGCCGCCTCCCCTTGAAAGGCGTTAGTATATTACTAGCCAAGTCGTTACCTTGGACTCTTTTGGAGGAGCGGGCAGACCCGCAGGGTCGTTACCTGCTTATAAAAGGGAAAATTAGGAATACCACAGTGACCTTGGTTAATGTTTACTTCCCAAATTCAGACCACCTTTCTTTTATGAGGTCTCTAATCCCCATAATCTTGGAATTTCATGAGGGTGTCTTCCTAATGGGTGGTGACTTTAATTATGCACAAGAGCCGTTACTCGATGTCTCAAGAGGGGCGTCACACTTGTCTTTCTCCTATCTCAAAAAACTTAAAGCGGAACTGGTCAACCTGCACTTGGTCGATCCGTGGAGAATTATGCACCCGGAGGGTAGAGATTATACATACTTCTCTTCGATGCATCGTACATATTCTAGGATCGATTTCTTTCAGATTCAGCACAGGGATCTCCCCTTTGTCACCTCCTCCCAGATTGATTATATTTCTTTTTCAGACCATGCACCTACCCATGTGACTATGTGTTGGGAGACTGAGCCTAAAACTCCCCCAACCTGGAAACTAAACAAATCGCTGTTACAAATACCTGAGGTCCGCAGCAAAATAGGAAGAACCCTCACCAATTACTTTGCAGAAAATGTAGATCCGTCATTGTCCCCAATGACGGTATGGGAGGCACATAAGTGTGTGGTGCGGGGGGGGTTAAAAAAAAAAAAAGCCTCCAAAACAACAGGAGAAGGAGCAGCCCAGAGACATGGTGTATTACACACAGAAGATGCAGGGACTAAATGGCTCACTCCCCTCACTGTTGCAGTCACCAGCACATGAGCTTAACAGACAAAATGGCGCTCCTTCACTAGACGACACACTGCCATTAGAGAGCTCCCCTGTTCCCACCCCTGACATGTTTGAGATAATGCAGGAAGAGACACAACAACCCACATTAAATTAAATCCTGCGCCCTGTGCAGTGATGCACAGCATCTGTTGATGGACTAAAAGAGCAGTTTGGGGGTCTCACTGAAACTGTGTTGCTCATGAGACAGGATCTCCAAAAAATCAGGGAGAGAACCATGGTGGTGGAGGGCAGGATTAGCGAGGTGGAGGATTTGTTACCCCCCCTCACCAGAGATGCAAGAACTGCACTACAACAATCAGCAGAGGCCAACGCCAAAACCGACGACATTGAGAACCGTCTAAGACGGAACAATGTGCGCATTGTGGGGCTCCCAGAGAAAGTTGAGGGCAGGGAACCCACGGCCTTTACAGAAGCATGGCTCTAGGACATATTAGGTAAAGAGGCTTTCACCACACTGTTTGCGGTGGAACGGGCACACCGCATGCCGCCAAGACCCCTTCCCCCTGGTAACCCACCAAGATCCATGCTGGCCAGGCTCTTTAACTATAAAGATAGAGAGATCAAAACTCAGATTGGCCAGAGAGAGAGGCGCAGTACACTACAATGGGACTAAAGTTTTATTTTACCCTGACTTCTTGACAGAGGTGCAATGCAAAAGGGTCAAGTTTGCTGAGATTAAGAAAAACCTGCAGAGAATTCAAGTCACATATGCAATGCTGTACCCGGCCAAATTACGCATTAACATTACTGCCAGAGGGCAGTCCACTTTTTTTGAATCTGCCTCAGATGCATCCGCATGGCTGGACCGCAATGAACAGGATCTCAGGAGACAGAGAGGCCAACAGAGGAGACTGATGTCCATCACCTAAAGCCACAGGGTCGGTATGTAACCTGCAGACATTTTAAGTCTACCACTCATAGTACGGGACAATGTTAACATTTTCAAAGCTAGCACTTGATAAGAGCTTTGACAGAAAACGATTTACCAAGACGACACCTGAGTCAATGTGGGGAGGTTATGCCCACGGGGACTCACGAAATTACACTGTGCCCCAGTTAAGGGGGCGGGTTATTTGGTGCCCTGTTGGCACAAGTTCACTGAACGACTCTTGGCGTGAGGTTGGAAGGAGAGAGTTTACCCTCGCCTCATGCGGGTATGCTGAATGTACCCGACAGATCAGTTCAGGACAGTTCTTTGTATTCTTACTGGTCACACAGATACCCTGTGCCCTGAATCTCTCATCCCTCTACTACTGCCGACGAAACACGTTACCATGTTAAATCGAAGCCAACCACCGCTTGACAGAACTGTGTACCCATTGCATGATTGCTGCCTTACTGTTGCCCAGGACTGGGGCGCTGGGGCCCTCAGGCCCTGGATACAATACTTAACTACACCCAACATGGCTACCACCCGATTGTAACCTGGAAGCATAAGCACATACATAAGCATATGCACATGCTTGAAAAAGTTCCATCCTGCCATAGTGAGCCTCCAGGAGACTCACCTCACAAAAGACATGGTTGTTTTTTTGCAATATTCCTGGGTGGGCAAGGCATACCGCTCCACTCACACTGCATATTCACGTGGAGTGAGTGTACTGGTACACAAATCCTTGGCCTACCAGGAACTGGACGCAGTTACAGACCCTCTGGGTAGATACGTATTTTTGTATTGCAAATTGTTTACTTTAACTGTGATATTTGCTTTTGTGTACATACCCCCCCCCCCCCCATTCTCTAGAGAAATACTGCAGCTTCTCCTGTCTTACTTGGTCGATAAGCCTGATGTCCCTACACTGATCATGGGTGACTTTAACGGGTACCTGGGTCCTAGACTGGATAGGCATCCGCCAGCCCACCCTCCGACAGGGGGCAGAGGCACCATTTTGAGCCGACTGTTGCTGGAGGTGGGCTGGACAGATGTTTGGAGGGTAAAACACCCAACAACTAAACAGTTCTCGCGCTTCTCCAAAATGCATGGGTCGCTATCCCACATTGACCTCTGCGTGGGGTCCCCGCAACTTGTGACCATGATCACCAGGGTGGAGTATCTCCCTAGGGGTGTATCTGACCATTCCCCACTGGCCGCACACCTTGTCACCCGGCCATCGGCCACTTTGCCCAGGGCACCATGCAAGCTGAACGCCTTTTGGCTAAAGCCTTTCACCTCACATGAGCGTGTGGTGAAACAGATAGAACAATACTTTATTGATAACCGATTACACAGCAATCTAATGCTGAGATGATATGCCTTCAAGACATGTCTGAGGGGTACGTTCATAGCTGAAAGTGCGGCCATCAAACGTAATTCATCTGCCTTACTGGAGCAGATTGAAGACCAGGTGAGACAACTGGAGCTTGCATAAGTTTTAGACCCATCAGATTCCGCGAGGGAGGTATGGATCTCGGGTCAGGATTTACTGGACTGGGTGAGATCCTCCGCCGTGGACCGTAAAAAGGTTCTTTACTAAACAAGCATTTTATGAGGAAGGGGAAAAACTGGCAGACTATTGGCTAGAATTACCAGGTCTCAGCTCTCTGGGACTGGTGGTGAATGACCCTGAACAAATAATAGCTGAACTAACATCTTTTTATGTCAATTTATACAAATCATGTGACAATTACACTGACGAGGAACTGCAAAACTATATGGGAGAGATGACCCTTCCAACTCTGACCCGCCAAGAGCGTGTGGAGATGGAGTCACCATTTACACTAGATGAGCTGAGTGAGGCTGCTGCCTCCTTCCCTACCTGTAAGGCCCCGGGGGATAATGGGATCCCTATGGAGGTCTATACCCAATATGGAGAAGTGATTCTACCCAAACTACTTGAGGTCTTTAACTCTTTTTTTAAATCAGGAAAGCTACCTACCACCATGACAAGGGCTTACATTATATTACTACTCAAAGCAGGTAAAGACCCGTTCTTACAGTTCTTGTACTTGAACATGCAGACTCCCTCGGATTCAGCCGGACACAGAGCACTGTTGTCTCTTGACGCGTATAAGGCATTTGACAGTGTTGACTGGCGATATCTGTGGGCTGTATTGGACAAGTTCGGGATTGGACCCAGGTTCATCAGATGGGTGAGACTGCTATATGACACACCACAGGCTGTCATACGCATGATGGATAGGTTATCACACGCTTTTGCACTGGGCAGGGGGACCAGGCAGGGATACCCCCTGTCCCCCCTGCTCTTTGCACTGGCCATCGAGCCCCTCGCGGCTCAGGTGAGGAATTGCCCACAGGTCAAGGGATTCCGCTATGGCGAACTGCATCAAAAAATCATGCTTTATGCTGACAACATGCTTCTCTTCCTGGAAGATGTAGATGACTCACTGATTAAGGTAATGTCCCTTATCACGGAGTTCGGCCATTTTTCAGGCCTTACCATCAACTGGTCCAAATCGGCCTTAATGATTATAGATGGGACCCCCAAGCCTGGCAAGGGGCCCTCTTGCCCTGTACCCATAGTGACCACCTTCAAATACCTAGGTATACACATTTCCCCTAAACCAACGGAATTCTGTAAATTGAACATATACCCTCTGCTAACTCGTTTTAGAGATAAAATAAACATATGGAACAAACTTAAAATGTCACTGGCAGGAAAGACAAACCTTATCAAGATGATTCTGATGCTGCAGTTCCTATATTCACTACATAACACACCGGTAGTCATCACACTAAAGATATTCAGAGTGGTTAACTCCCTATTCAGCCTGCTACTATGGCACACCAAACACCCTAGAATTAAATTAGAGCAACTGCAATACCCAAAGGAGGGGGGGGGGGGACTTGCCATACCCAACCCTTGGTTATACTACCTGGCCGTACAGCTACAGCACCTGATAGGGGCCATGGCCCCCTCGCCGGCGGGCTCATCTGCTAGACTCATGCTGATAGGCTCGGGGGCGGAATCTATACCCGAGGGACTAGAAGCTCAGCAATTTCAAAGGCCCAACAAACTAATGCCCATGTATACACTACTTCAGAAGGTGTGGAACAAGACTAAACAATTACAAAACGTAACGGGGTTCACAGCTTGAAGCCCAATATGGGGAAACAAAACGTATGCAGAATTAGCCAAGCTTCAACAGGGACCCAAGTGGCGCCCCATGGGTATAACTCATCTGAGACATATGTTTCATAATGGGACCTTGTTCTCTTTCAAGGACCTACAATCTAAATATGCACTACCTCCCAACATACTATTTTACTATTTACAGTTGCAACACGATGTTAGGGCACAGGGGGATGCTATGGAATGAATTCGGTCCTCCACTCTGGTCTTTCATATGCTACAGGACGCGTCCGACACAAAAGGTATCATTTCACAATGTTACAATATGCTACTGTCGTCATTCCTAGAAGGGCACCCCATGAAGGCAGCGACACAATGGGAAGCAGATTTTTCGCCCATTGAAGGGGAACTGTGGGAAGAGGCCCTACAGGCAGTTAATACATGTTCACTAAATGTGGCACAAAAGGTGTTCCAACTATACATACTACTGAGAGTACATTATACCCCTGTAAAGCTATACAGAATAGACAGAATACCCGATCCACTATGCGGTAGGTGTAGAACGGTGCCTGAGGATCTGATTTACCTCCTCTGGCATTGTCCAAAGCTCCACAGATACTGCACAGAGGTTCTGGCTACACTAAATCAGGTGTTCCAGACCCATTAAGATGTTCCCCTTGACCCATTAAGCTGCCTGCTGGGAGTTCTGGAGGGGGCAATAGCAGAGGAGGGGACAAGAGTTGCCTTCGCCAGAGCACTGTTCCAGGCTAGGAAAACAATCCTTATTAGCTGGAAATCATATCACATATACCAGCACAGGGGAAACCCTGAAAAATTTGACAAACCATGGGATGCTTGGCTTGACACAACAGGAATAAGCCCCACGGAGTTAGTACATATGAGACTGTTGAGAGGCGTATAGGTACAAAGAATAATGAGCGAGATATCCAGATGGACATTTAACTACATTCTGGGACAAGGAAAGGGGACAAGGAAAGGGGTATAGGTGGCATGGAGTAGACGGTAGAGGGTAGCAGTGTGGCATAGACGGTGATAAACTTAAAGGTCCATACAAGAGTGTACTATGAACAGAAGCTGACTTAAAAAATTGACAACTGTAACCATGGATTGTAGGTAGGATAATCCAAGATATGGACAAAGTGTATTGTGTTTCATTTTTGAATTTACTGTTTCTTTTTTGAGCAATAAAAACCTTTTTGATTAAAAAAAAAAAAAGAAAATAAAGCCATACAGTGCCTTGAAAAAGTATTTTCCACATTTTGTCATGTTACAACCAAAAACGTAAATGTATTTAATTGTGATTTTATGGCATAGACCTACACAAAGAGGCAAATAATTGTGAAGTGGAAAGAAAATGATAAATGGTTTTCAGTTTTTTTTTTTACAAATATGTAAATATGTGAACCGTGTGGCGTGCATTTGTAGTCAGCCCCCCTGTGTCAATACTTTGTAGAACCACCTTTCACTGCAATTACAGCTGCAAATCTTTTTGGGTATGCCTCTACCAGCTTTGCACATCTAGAGTGACATTTTTGCCCATTCTTCTTTGCAAAATAGCTCAAACTCTGTCCGAGTTTACAGTTTACACAGTTCAATCTCTGTATTTTGCGGACGATACTAAGCTAAGCAGGGCAATAAATTCTCCGCAGGATGTGGAAACCTTGCAAAAAGATCTAAACAAATTAATAGGGTGGGCAACTACATGGCAAATGAGGTTCGATGTAGAAAAATGTAAAATAATGCATTTGGGTGGTAAAAATATGAATGCAATCTATACACTGGGGCAGGGGCGTTGCTAGATCTACTAAAGATCTGGGGCTAGAGCCCATAGCAGTGAAGTAAAGAAAGTCATACACATGTATATAATATACTGTACGTGAGTGCGAGTATATACAGTATCTCACAAAAGTGAGTACACCCCTCATATTTTTGTAAATACTTTATTATATCTTTTCATGTGACAACACTGAAGAAATGACACTTTGCTACTATATAAAGTAGTGAGTGTACAGCTTGTATAACAGTGTAAATTGTCTGTCCCCTCAAAATAACTCAACACGCAGCCATTAATGTCTAAACCGTTGGCAACAAAAGTGAGTACACCCCTAAGTGAAAATGTCCAAATTAGGCCCAATTATCCATTTTCCCTCCCGATGTCATGTGACTCATTAGTGTTACAAGGTCTCAAGTGTGAATGGGGAGCAGGTGTGTTAAATTTGGCGTTATCGCTCTCACTCTCTCATACTGGTCACTGGGAATTCAACATGGCACCTCATGGCAAAGAACTCTCTGAATTGTTGCGCTACATAAAAATGGCCTAGGATATAAGAAGATTGCCAAGACTCTGAAACTGAGCTGCACCATGGTGGCCAAGGCCATACAGCGGCTTAACAGGACAGTTTCCACTTAGAACAGGCCTCGCCATGGTCCACCAAAGTTGAGTGCACAAACTCAGCATCATATCCAGAGGTTGTCTTTAGGAAATAGACGTATGAGTGCTGCCAGCATTGCTGCAGAAGTTGAAGGGGTGGGGGGTCAGACTGTCAGTGCTCAGACCATATACACCGCACACTGCATCAAATTGGTCTGCATGGCTGTCGTCCTAGAAGTAAGCCTCTTCTAAAGATGATGCGCAAGAAAGCCTGCAAAAAGTTTGCTGAAGACAAACAAACTAAGGACATGGATAACTGGAACCATGTTCTGTGGTCGGATGATACCAAGATAAACTTATTTGGTTCAGATGGTGTCAAGCGTGTGTGGCGGAAACCAGGTGAGGAGTACAAAGACAAGTGTGTCTTGCCTACAGTCAAGCATGGTGGTGGGAGTGTCATGGTCTGGGGCTGCCGCCACTGGGGAGCTACAGTTCATTGAGGGAACCATGAATGCCAACATGTTCTGTGACATACTGAAGCAGAGCATGATCCCCTCCCTTCAGAGACTGGGCTGCAGGGCAGTATTCCAACATGATAATGACCCCAAACACACCTCCAAGACAACCACTGCTTTTCTAAAGGAGCTGAGGGTAAAGGTGATGGACTAGCCAAGCATGTCTCCAGACCAAAGCCTTATTGAGCATCTGTGGGGCATCCTCAAACAGAAGGTGGAGAAGCGCAAGGTCTCTAACCTCCACCAGCTCCGTGATATCGTCATGGAAGAGTGGAAGAGGACTCCAGTGGCAACCTGTGAAGCTCTGGTGAACTCCATGCCCAAGAGGGTTAAGGCAGTGCTGGAAAATACTGGTGGCCACACAAAATATTGGCACTTTGGGCCCAATTTGGACATTTTTACTTAGGGGTGTACTCACTTTTGTTGCCAGCGGTTTAGACATTAATGGCTGTGTGTTAAGTTATTTTGAGGGGACAGAAAATTTACACTGTTATACAAGCTGTACACTCACTACTTTACATTGTAGCAAAGTGTCATTTCTTCAGTGTTGTCACATGAAATGATATAATACAATATTTACAAAAATTTGAGGGGTGTACTCACTTTTGTGAGGTACTGTATATATATATTTATATATATATATATATATATCTATATATCTATATAGATATATATATTCGTTACATATCTGAGTGCAGATACTCCCTTACATCAGGATCCCCAGAGAGCCCCCCACTTACATCAGGGTCCCTAGAGCCCCGCTGTTCCTTGCGTCCCACCCACCCCACTGCAGTGTCCTCTGTCCCCTGCACCCCACCATAGTGTCCTCTGTCCCCTGCACCCCACCATAGTGTCCTCTGTCCCCTGCACCCCACCATAGTGTCCTCTGTCCCCTGCACCCCACCATAGTGTCCTCTGTCCCCTGCACCCCACCATAGTGTCCTCTGTCCCTTGCACCCCACGTAGTGTCCTCTGTCCCCTGCACCCCACGTAGTGTCCTCTGTCCCTGCACCCCACCCCACTGCAGTGTCCTCTGTCCTCTGCACCCCACCCCAGTGTCGTCGGTCCCCTGCACCCCACCGTAGTGTCCTCTGTCCCTTGCACCCCACCGTAGTGTCCTCTGTCCCCTGCACCCCACCATAGTGTCCTCTGTCCCCTGCACCCCACCCCACTGTCCTCTGTCCCCTGCACCCCACCCTACTGTCCTCTGCGCCCTATCCTACTGTCTTCTGTCCCTTGCACCCCACCATAGTGTCCTCTGTCCCCTGCACCCCACCATAGTGTCCTCTGTCCCCTGCACCCCACCCCACTGTCCTCTGTCCCCTGCACCCCACCCTACTGTCCTCTGCGCCCTATCCTACTGTCTTCTGTCCCCTGCACCCCACTGTCCTCTGTCGCCTGCAACCCACTGTAGTGTCCTCTGTCCCCTGCACCCCATTGCAGTGTCCTTTGTCCCCTGCACCCCACTGCAGTGTCCTCTGTCCCCTGCACCCCACCACCATAGTGTCCTCTGTCCCCTGCACCCCACCGTAGTGTCCTCTGTCCCCTGCACCCCACTGCAGTGTCCTCTGTCCCCTGCAGCCCACCGTAGTGTCCTTTGTCCCCTGCACCCACTGCAGTGTCCTCTGTCCCCTGCACCCCACCATCATAGTGACCTCTGTCCCCTGCACCCCACTGCATTCTCCTCTGTCCCCTGCACCCCACCCTAGTGTCCTCTGTCCCCTGCACCCCACCCTAGTGTCCTCTGTCCCCTGCACCCCACCCTAGTGTCCTCTGTCCCCTGCACCCCACCCTAGTGTCCTCTGTCCCCTGCACCCCACCCTAGTGTCCTCTGTCCCCTGCACCCCACCCTAGTGTCCTCTGTCCCCTGCACCCCACCCTAGTGTCCTCTGTCCCCTGCACCCCACCCTAGTGTCCTCTGTCCCCTGCACCCCACCCTAGTGTCCTCTGTCCCCTGCACCCCACCCGAGTGTCCTCTGTCCCCTGCACCCCACCCTAGTGTCCTCAGTCCCCTGCACCCCACCCTAGTGTCCTCTGTCCCCTGCACCCCACCCTAGTGTCCTCTGTCCCCTACACCCCACCACACAAACACACGCTGTGTAGGTACTCTCCTACCTTACACAGGTGTACAGCAAGCAGAGCATCTGAGATCGGCATCACAGGGTTGGATGGGGGCGGAAACTACTGAAGTTAACTTTTCACATTAACAGGCTGGTGATTGGTTGCTAGGATTGCCCGGCAACCAATCACCTGCTGTTTAATGAAAAAGTTAACTCCTGCGGTTCCCGCCCCCATCCTGCCCTGTGATACTGGCCACTCACCGCTATCCAATGAAGAGGACAGTGGCGAAAATGTCCACGGGCCGGGTGCCCGCATTCAGCAGTGGTGGTCCGGGTGCCGACCCCTACCTTAGATAAAGTAGCAAAAACCGCTCACAGGATACCAAACACTAAGTCAATGTAAAATGATACTCCCACAGCCACACAGGTGCCGGCACTGCACGATAGGTAGATAATGAATCAAGGAGCTCCGGATGGCCGCACTGCCGTGAAAAAAAGCACCTTTATTCCATTAAAATGTTGCAGATCACATCAAAAAGTGGATACATAGGACAAAAACATCTAACGCGTTTCACTTCAGTGGATGCTTACTCATAGCTGAGGGACAGTCATCACAACTGCGATATATAAAGGGAGGTGATTAATTAGAGGCATATATAACACCTGGAGATGAAACATCTAGCCAAACAGGTGAAAACCACACCTCTCAGAATACATGCAGGCTGTGATAACCTGTGAATACCTGATTACAATGACAATGGAACAAAAAATTAATTAACCATAAAAGAAAAATAAGTTTTAAAAGAACACACACTATGTGCATTCGTAAATTTTCATGAGATGAAATAACATGAAATATAGGCATGCAAAACTAAGCAGTCATGAAAAAATTACACAATGTAGCAAACAATGAAAAACAAAAACAAATAATAAAAGTAAAAAATGAAACATATAAATTGCTATGTTTATGATAAATGGTGTCATTGTAGCAGACATGATCTAAACCCCTGTAAATATAGAAGAATAAAGTCTTATAAGGGTACGTCCGTGAAATGAAACACCATTGAATGTCATAACTTCAGACATACTTGGTGGTATTATTCTACATGAATCCAACCACCATACACCAGACAAATATCCATGGATCCTAAATGGTCTAAGACTAATATGTGACATAACAGAATGGAATAGCCAGAGATCATCAGAAAACAGATATCTTTGGTAGAGGTCGACCGATATATCGGCCGGCCGATATATCGGCCGATATTTGGCTTTTTTTACTTAATCTAAAAAAAGCCGATTCAGCGGGACTTGCAAATGACTTCTGTAATTGAAGTCAATTGCAAGTTGTCTGAAGTTTTCTTCTCTCCTCCTCTGGGCAGCCTGCCAAGTCTGATAAGAAGATACATTTGTATCTCTTTCGGCCCCTTTCACACGGGACGGATCCGTGTTGATCCGCCCCGTGTTTATCCGCTGCTCAGCGGGGATCGCTCCGTTTTCCCCAGCTGAGCAGGCAGATGACAGGGCGGGACCCGCACACTGTGCAGGGACTGCCCTGTCAGATCTCCACTCTCCCCTATGGGGGATCAGAGGAACACGGACCGTCTGTCCGTGTTCCTCCGATCCGCTCTGCAGACGGATAGAAAAATAGGTTTTCTTCCGTCCGCAGATTCGGACGAGAGCGTAGCCGGACAACATCGGGTGTTCGCGGATGTACATCCGCTGACACCCGCTATCCCATAGGGATGCATGTATGTCCGTATTTCATCCGAAAACGGATGGATGAAATACGGACATACTGTCCGCATGTGTGAAAGGGGCCTTCAGGTTCTTTTATCAATCATTTAAAGACTAAATCTTTTCTGACACTTGTTGCTTACTAGTAAAAATTCTGTATTTTCTGCTATAAAATCACTTAGAACCCCCAAACATTATATATTTTTTTTTTTAGCAGAGACCCTAGGGAATAAAATAGCGGTTGTTGCAATATTTTATGTCACACGGTATTTGCGCAGCGGTCTTTCAAACGCAATTTTTAAAAAAAAAATACACTAATGAAATTAAAAAAAAAAAAAAAAAAAGTAAAGTTAGCCCATTTTTTTTCGTCCAAAAGTTTTGATTACCTGTTTTTGTGTATTTAATATTTAAGATATAGTTATTTTTTTTAATCTAAATTCTATATACAAGTGAACTGATTGGAGGTTTGTTTTGTTTAATAAATGTTTAAATATAAAAAATTTTCTGTATCACTTAAGGCTGCTTTCACACTGGAGCGGGCATGCATTGACGGTAAAATGCTGTTAATTTTAGCGGCGCTTTACCGTCATTTTAGCGGCGCTATTCGGCTGCTAGCGGGGCGCTTATAACCCAGCTAGGGGCCGAAGAAGGGGTTAAATGCGCCCCTGAAGCGCTACTGCCGAAATGCTTTGCAGGCGCTTCGGCAGCAGTGCGCATTCATTTCAATGGGCAGGAGTGTATACACCGCTCCAAAGATGCCGCTTGCAGGACTTTTTTTTAACATCCTGCCAGCGCATCGCCTCAGGGTGAAAGCACTCGAGCTTTCACACAGACTGCAGGGGAGCCGTTTTACAGGCGCTATTTTTAGCCCAAAAGCGCCTGAAAAACGCCCCAGTGTGAAAGGGGTTTAACTGTTAGATTTTATGAGATGAAGGGAAAAAAAAAAAAAAAATCGGCCTAATATATCGGCCCTAAAAAATCGGCATCATATATCGGCCATCGGCCACTGCGATTTCTAAATATCGGCTTTGGCATCGGCCAGAGAAAAACCCATATCGGTCAACCTCTAATCTTTGGCAACGATTCCGAAATCAAATGTACAAAAACCATAATTAAATGATATCACACTTAAATTGAAGGACATGCCGGAGTATGGGGAGGAACAAGAAAATCGAACAGATAAGCAATATGTGCTCTGATATTTTTAGATAGCAGAAACATATAAATGTGCACATATATATATCCAAAAGACAATGATATTATCCAAAAGATAATAATGCGCTGGGAACAAAAAAGAAAAAATCTAGTCTGTAGATTGTGGATTACGATCAACAAGATCCAGCCCAGAAACCAAAAAATAAAAAATAAAAGGTATGACAAAGTAACTAGAGAAAAGAGTCCATAATCAGGGAGACCAAAGTAGAGAAGAAGACAGACAACCAAACATTAAGGTTAAAAAATCCATATGCATGGAAAAAGATCACCGGAAAACTACAAGTTAGATATTAGAAAGCCAGGTCTCTAGCATTGCAAAGCGGAAAATCTCCCTTCATATACTCTAAAATTGGATTACAAAAAAGCTAAATGCCTAAACTGTCCCGATATCCCATGGCAAAAAAATCCATGTATGTAAAGAATGCCGCTGAAGAGACTACAGATTATATATTAAAAAGTCAGACCGCCACATTTCAGAACTAAAGGTCTCACCTCACATGCTGCAGGCTTCGATTGCAGAAAAAGGATCAATACCTGATAAGCTTAAATCAAAACGAACCTGATCCCTAAGGTGTCTCTATAGTGTCATAAATGTAAAAACTGCTACTGAAGAGACTACGGACTCTGTGTAGGAAAGCCAGATTGCAGCGTTGCGGAGCGGGAAGTCTCACTTCGCGTGCTGTAGGCTTCAAAGGTAGAGACAAGGGCTAATACCTGGCAGGCTTAAATTACAACCTGCAGACCGTGAATTAGAGAATCAAACCGCAGCCCTACGGAGCGGGAAGTCTCACCTCACATGCTGCAGGTTTCAATTGTAAAGAGAAATAAAATGAAAAATAAAAAATAAAAAATGCTTAACAAACTTAAGTCAGAATAGATCTGATTATTGAGGTATCCCCATAATGCCGTGAGTGTGCCAGCCGCTATTGAGGAAACTACAAACTCGGTGTAGGAAAACCAGATGACAGTATTACAGGGCAAGGAGTCTCACTCCGCATGCTGCTGGCCTCGAATACAGAGAAAAGACCAATACCTGGCAGGCAAGGTTACAAACATGCCCAAAACTTAAGATGTCTCTACCATTCCATATCGTAGCAAGAGTCTGTGTGTATAAAAAGTTCTGCCTAAGAGACTAAGGCTGACTGAAAGGACCAAACTGCAGCACTGTGGAGCGAGAAGTCTCGCTCCACATGCTGCAGGTTTTGATTATGGAAACAACCAATGTCCAAAAGTGTCTCTATCATTGTGCTCCATGGCTAAGACAATATTGTTAATGACTGGCACTATAACTAAAAAAATTCAAAACTACGGATATGGAATACAATCCCAACGGTAACAAAACCAACATAAAGTAATGCCAAAAAAATCAAAACAACATGTATATCAAAGATAATAATTAAAGCCAAATAAGGGGCCATCGTGGACCACAAGAGGCATTGATTCAACATAAAGCTAATTAGCCATAATATGACTGAATACGGGATACAATGGAATTCCTGAATGGTCAAACGAAGGCATTGTTATCAACATAAAACCAACCACAACGTGGATATAGTGTGTGTGGGGTATGGTGGATAAGCTTCTAAAACAACTAATAGAAATGGGAAACATCCCATTCAAAGTTTAATCCGGATGGTTGACGGGTGTTTAAAAAGAAAATCCATTTAACCTCCTGTCTACACAGAATTTTGAATTTATCTCCTTCTCTAGGTGGTCTCTTAATTTTTTCTAAACCCTGAATGACAAGACTGGTAGTATCCTTCAGATGGTCGACATTCCAGTGCCGTGCTACATTAGTTGAATGGTTCTTAGTAATGTCGTATAGATGGTCATAGAGTCTATCTTTTAGTCTACGGGTGGTCCTGCCAACATACTGTACTTGACATTCTTTACAGGTAATTACATATATAATGTACCTTGTGTTACAGTTTATAAAAGAACGTAATCTATGTGTGCGACCTGTAGAGGTGGATACCACTTTGTCACCTTTTAGAATAAAAGGGCAGTAAGCACACCCATGAATCCCACATTTAAAAGTGCCTCGAAACGATAACCAGGTGTCCGAGTTTAATGTGCTAGAAAACAGACTGGGCGATAGAAGGCTATCTAGGGATGGGGGCCTTCTAGATACCATTCATATCCCCTTTTTAAGGATATGAGAGTAAATAGGATCATGTTGCAATACAGGAAGGTATTTATGAACTATTTTTTTTTATTTTAACGAACTCTTTACTGTACGAGGTAGAAAAAGTAGGAATATTGGACTTTATGTGTTTACCTTGAGGTTTATCGGTGAGTAAAAGATGTCTGGACGGTACGATTGGCTATATTGAAACCTCGATCGATAATGGAACTTGAATACCCCCGCGACTTGAACCTAGCTGACATAAGTCTGGATTCCTGTTCAAAATCATTTTCCTTACTACATATCCTTTTCAACCTCAAAAATTGGCCCACTGGGATGCTGTTTATGGTATGGCTTGGATGGCCAGAATCCGCCCACAACAATACATTCCCAGCACCGGGCTTCCTAAAAAGGCTGGACACTATCCTGCCCTCTACCCCAGTAAGTTTAACGTCCAAAAATTCTATTGTGTTGGAATTCATGGTTCCTGTAAATTTTAGATTGAGATCATTGTCATTCAAGTATGATAGCCATGTATCAAAATCATTCACGGGTTTAGAAACAATAAACAAAAGGTCAGAGAATTTGGCCCCCATCGATGCACCGCACCTTTGGAGGTAGTAACCCCCGTCGAACATGAAAAAATTATGAGTTAGCAGAAATTCCAAACACATCAAAATAAATTCCTGTAAAGCAAAAGAGAAAGTCCCTGATCTACGTAAAAAGTAAGACACTGCTCGCAAGCCGGAGGCATGGGGTATGGAAGAATAAAGGCTCGAAACATCACAGGAAATCCAGCAATATTCCTCATGCCATTCGATTGTGTCTAACTTAGCCAGTAACTGCTTTGTATCTCGAAGATAGCTAGGAAGTTCTGTGACTAAAGGCTGTAGTTGTTGATCGACCCATTGTCCCAGTCGTTCGTTAAGAGAGCCGATTCCCGCAACAATTGGTCTCCCCGTAAGAGGAGAAAAGCCCTTATGCACTTTAGGCAGATGGTGAAAAATGGGCATAATTGGAGACTCTGGTATTAACATTTCTTTATCCTTAGTTGACAATATCCCTGTGGAGACCCCTCTGTCAAGAAGAGATGAAAGTTATTTTTTGAAAGTGTCCGTGGGATCTCCCTTAAGAACCAAGTATGTATCTTGGTCTGAAAGCTGTCTTAGGGCTTCTTCACTATAGGCTGCTGCTTGCATGACAACTACAGCTCCGCCTTTATCTGCATTTTTAATAGTGATAGACGAGTCATTCTGTAGTTCTTGAAGAGACACTTTCTCTTTATTACTAAGATTAGAAACCGTGTTGTGTGGGGTGGTTTTAGCTAAATTAACAAGATCCCTTTCCACTAGTTTCTGGAATAAATCCATCTCGCTTCCCCTCGAATTGATTGGGTAAAAATCAGATTGAATTTTTAGCGAGACTGGATTCGGAGTAAAGGAGCCTGTGTCTATATCATGACTTGATTCATACGCTAGATCCGTGAGATCAATGTAAGTGCAGACATCTGGAAAAAGCAAAGGAGAAAAGGTAGACTCACCACCAGGAGACAAGTCCGCTGGAACAGATAAATCATTGTCCTCTACGGAAAAATAATGCTTCTGTAAAGTAAGTGTACGTGCCAGTTTGTTGACATCCAAGATAGTGTTAAATAAATCAAAGTGGTTTGATGGACAAAAGTTCAGACCTTTAGAAAGGAGTGAGACATCAGATTCGGATAACAAACGTGTTGATAGATTAATTACATTCAATCTCTCTGTGTCTTCCGACCCCGCAGCTGGTAGCGATTTTTGCCTGAATCTTTTGTGTCTTTTTCCACCTCTTCTCGTTTTCCTTTCTTTTTCCATTTCTTCTGATTCCGGCCGTGTCCCCCTTGGTTTAAAGGTGTACTGTCAGCATTATGTGAACGTGAATTGCCTGAATCAGGAGAGGATTCCGATGCTGTTACTGCTAGTGTGTCACATTTAGCATCTCCCTCTGTTTCAGAAAAGCTAACTCTTTTGGTAGATGGAGTTCTTCTTGTTCGTTGAGAACGGTAGGTAAACTTTTTCCAAGTATAGACATTATTAGTGTCATAGTCCAGTTGATCTCTGATCCGTTTTTCAGTTTTAGTGGCAATCACTCCCTTTTCCAGTTTATCTAGTTTTTTGTTTAGTTGATTGTCCAAATCTACAAATCCTGCTGTGGATTGGAAAGTAGCAAGCTCTTTTTGTATCAGGGTTATTTCGACTTGCACCCGATCTAGCTCCTTTTGTTTGGTTTTAACAATTATGCTCATTAATTTAAAAGAACAAGCAGTCAAGGTGTTAGTCCATTCCAATTTTGTGTCATCGTCAGGGAAATCAAATGTAGGAAATTTTTTAATACGTAAACCGCGAGGTATCTGTTCCAATTGAATGTATTCTGATAACGTATTGACATCCCAGTAACTCCTAATCTCTTTAGCCATAAAACTTTCTAGTTTACGAAACATGCGTTTAAGGGCTAAGTCCGCTGCATTAGGGTTCATCTCCAGGTGTTATATATGTCTCTAATTAATCACCTCCCTTTATATATCGCAGTTGTGATGACTGTCCCTCAGCTATGAGTAAGCATCCACTGATGTGAAACGCGCTAGCTGTTTTTGTCCTATGTATCCACTTTTTGATGTGATCTGCAACATTTTAATGGAATAAAGGTGCTTTTTTTCACGGTAGTGCGGCCATCCGGAGCTCATTGATTCATTATCTCCCTGCCTTAGAGACTCGGGGCTATGGGCCCCAGATTCGGGGCTATAACCTCAATAGCCAGCCCCTAGCGATGCCTCTGCACTGGGGGGAGAACTTCTGGGGGAATCTAGGATGGAAACGGACCTGGGGGTCCTAGTAGATGATAGGCTCAGCAATGGCATGCAATGCCAAGCTGCTGCTAACAAAGCAAACAGAATATTGGCATGCATTAAAAAGGGGATCAACACCAGAGATAAAATGATAATTCTCCCGCTCTACAAGACTCTGGTCCGGGCGCACCTAGAGTATGCTGTCCAGTTCTGGGCACCAGTACTCAGGAAGGATATACTGGAAATGGCGCGAATACAAAGAAGGGCAGCTAAGCTAATAAAGGGTCTGGAGGATATTAGTTATGAGGAAAGGTTGCGACCACTGAACTTATTCTCTCTGGAGAAGAGACGCTTGAGAGGGCATATGATTTCAATTTATAAATGCCGTACCGGTGAACCCACAATAGGGATAAAACTTTTTCGCAGAAGGGAGTTTAACAAGACACATGGCCACTCATTAAAATTAGAAGAAAAGAGGTTTAACCTTAAACTACGTAGAGGGTTCTTTACTGTAAGAGCGGCAAGTATGTGGAATTCCCTTCCACAGGCGGTGGTCTCAGCGGGGAGCATCAATAGTTTCAAAAAAACTATTACATAAGCACCTAAACAACCGCAACATACAGGGATATACAATGTAATACTGACATATAATGACACACATAGGTTGGACTTGATGGACTTGTGTCTTTTTTTCAACCTCACCTACTATGCAACTATGTAAGATTGGATGGAGAGCATCTGTGAACAGCAATTTTCAAGTCTTGCCACAGATTCTTTGATCTAAACCATTTCATCTGTAGCTCTGGCTGTACGTTTAGGGTAGTTGTCCTGCTGGAAGATGAACCTCCGCCCCAGTCTCAAGTCTTTTGCAGACTCTAATGCCGCGTACACACGGTCCGAATTTACAACAAATGTTCGATGTGAGCATGTTGTCAGAAATTCCGACCGTATGTAGGCTCTATCAGACATTTGTTGTCGGAAATTCTGATCGTGTGTACACAATTCCAACACACAAAATTCCACACATGCTCGGAATCAAGCAGAAGAGCCGCCCTGGCTACTGAACGTAATTTTTCTCAGCTTGTCGTACGTGTTGTACATCACTGCGTTCTTGACGTTCGGAATTTCCGGCAACATTTGTGCGACTGTGTGTATGCAAGACAAGTTTGAGCCAACATCCGTCGGAAATAAATCCAGGATTTTGTTGTCGGAATGTTCGATCGTGTGTACGCGGCATAAGAGGTTTTCTTCTAAGATTGCCCTGTATTTGGCTCCATCCAGCTTCCCATCAACTCTGGCCAGCTTCCCTGTCCCTGCTGAAGAAAAGCATCCCCACACGATGCTGCGATACTGCCACCACCATGGATGGTGTATTCAGGGGGATGTGCATTGTTAGTTATCCACAACACAGAGCATTTTGCTTTTAGGCCAAAAAAGTTCAATTTGGGTCTCATCTTACCAGAGCACCTTCTTCCATGCTTGCTGTGTCCCCCACACGGCTTCTCACAAACTGCAAACGGGGCTTCTGGCTTTCTTTCAACAACAGTTTTTCTTCTTGCCACTTTTCCATAAAGGCCAGATTTGTGGAGTGCACAACTAATAGTTGTCCTGTGGACAGATTCTCCCACCTGAGCTGTGGATCCCTGCAGCTCCTCCAGAGTTACTATGGGCATCTTGGCTGCTTCTCTGATTAATGCTTTCCTTGCCCGGCCTGTCAGTTTAGGTGGACAGCCATGTTTTGGCAGGTTTTCAGTTGTGCCATACTCTTTCCATTTTCGGATGATGGATTGAACAGTGCTTCATGAGATGCGTGGGATGTTCAAAGCTTGGGATATTTTTTATAACCTAACCCTCTTTAAACTTCTCCACAACTTCATCCCTGACCTGTCTGGCGTGTTACTTGGCCTTCATGATGTGGTTTGTTTACTAAGATTCTCTAACAAACCTCCAAGGGCTTCACCGAACAGCTGTATTTAAATTGAGATGAACTTATACACAGGCAGACTCTATTTACTAATTAGGTGACATCTGAAGGCAATTGGTTCCACTAGATTTTAGTTAGGGCTATCAGGGTAAAGGGGCTGAATACAAATGCATGCCACACTTTTCAGATATTTGTAAAAAATGTAGAAAACCATTTATCATTTTCCTTCCACTTCACAATTATGTGCCACTTTGTGTTGGTCTATTACATAAAATCCCAATAAAATACAGAGTAGACGGTTGAGCACACATTAAAATAGCAATGAGTAAACCCCCATGTGTAGGTGGAGGCACACTGATGTGATAAAGGACGTTTGGCCTCAACAGTTTCGCAGCCAATGCCGCTTCCTCAGGAGGCGTCCAATCATGACATCTAGGAAAGTAGATAATCAAGGTTACATTCATACAGTGCAATAGAATAATAATGCATAGTGATACATGATAATATTGGAGTATTAACAACTTGTATAGCCAGACTCACCAACAACAGGCAAAGAGCAGCTATTTTGAGACACCCAAAGCGGGTGTTCCTCCTGGGGGTGGACACGGGAAGCTAATGAGACGGACTATGAGTAAAAGATATATAAAAAATATATATGTTGGTTTGGGTACCCAGGAGGTTAGAATATGCTGCCAAAACACAGAACAACACTGTGTATGGGAGTAGGGCAGGAGGAAAAAAGAAAGAAGAAAGGAGAAGGGAAAAAAAAGGGAAAGGAAGAGGAATGGGAAGGGAAAAATGGGGGGAAAAAAAGGGAAGAGGGAAAGGGAAAGATGGAAGGGGGGGAAGGGAGCTGAAAAGGGAGGGAAGGAGAGGAAGGGAAGGAGGGGGAGGGAGAGGGGGAGGGAAAGGGGGAGGGAGAGGGGGAGGGAAAGGGGGAGGGAAAGGGGGGGAGGAGGAGAAGGAAAATGGGTGGGGGAGATGAGGGAAATGAAGGAAGGGGGTGGGGGGGAAGAAGGAAGGGGGGGCAAAGGAAAGAAATGCCACCAGTTCCTGCAGGACACCCAGGAAACAGCGCACAAGCAGGATTGATATATAATATAATATAATATAAACCCACCCAACAATGAGAAGAGGGGAAGAATGTTATTATGACACCCGGGAGCTCTGTTCAATAATAATGTAGAAAGGTCTGAAAAAAAGAGGGGAAGTAATCAGGTTAAATATGTACCATAGAAATAATGCAGACAAACTCACCTTGACTTGCCTGGAGTGTATGGTCAGAGCAGAGCTCACTATATAGTGGAGCCCAGCTAATAAACCAAACAGAACTGGCCTAGAGAGAGGAGAGGATGAGGCAGGGATAACTTGTTTTTCCAAGTCCTTAATAATTGACAAGACTCACTTTGTGTAGCTGGTTGTGCGAGATCCCGGGTGTCTGCCGTCTGTGTGGAAGTGGCCGGTGACAACCCGGACATATGTACGGCGCCGCACAACGTCAAGTGTCGATGTCACTGGGTCCGACTCACACTGTTGCGCATGCGCGGAAACAATGCGCACAGCCCTATATTTAGGGACGCTTGTTAAGCGTCACCACAGGGAAGCAGGGGGAGGCGCCAACCAATAGGAAAGCTCTCCCCCTGCTGGAGAGGCGCATGCCCACCACCAGGGGGAGAATGAACTCCTCAAGCCGTTGGCAATTGGTGGAAAGTGATGCTGGTAGAAAAGGACATAATTCTAGAATACAAAACGGTGAAAAGTGTACCGAACTGGGGGAGAAGCAAAAAGAACCAATCCCCCAGAAGGAACACCAACACCAAATCAAATTTGATACAAATGAGGTTACAGAAAATTTCAAAAGACTCTTCTTGCAAGATAAATATCACCAACTTAGATCTAGCAACAATTGAATAGATATAAAAAATAATATACAAAAAGCAATTACACATTAATGGGACATTAAATTCCACTAGCACATTTCAGGGGTACATAATAATACCAGTAAACCAGAAGGAAAATGAAGGAAAGTATAATAAGCAGATTAAATATGGAGCACAAAAAAGACCACAACACAGAGGAAGCGGGGACCAGAGAGTAGAGAGGGATGTTGGGGGACATTATCAGAAGATTATAAAAAATATTTGTAAGTATGTGCCTCATTAAGGCCTGGAGGTGTAAGGGCGTTAAGCCATTCAATCCAAATAGACTCATCTTAGGATTTTACGGTCCCAGTCACCTCCTCTAGGATCTTCTGGAATCACATCCAAAACAAAAAATTTAACACAATCAGAATTGATTCTATGGTGAAACCCTATGTGGCGGCCCACCGTGGTAAGTTTACCATTGGTAGAAGCATACAAGTGGTCACCCAACCTTTGTCGTAGTTCCCTGATGGTCTTGCCTACATAAAAAGCCTTGCAGGCACAGACCATCAGGTACACGACCCCTCTAGTGCCACAATTGGCATGATGCTGAGGTAGGAATGTCTCTCCATTTGGGAGAGTAAACTCTTGTCCTTCCTGGATCCACGGACAATGTGGACAATCTCCACATTTAAAAGTGCCACTCGGGCCCTCTGATAGAGGTGAATGGGTCCTATAGTGGCTGCGGGTGAATTTGTCCCTAAGGGAAGTGGCTCTTCTGAAGACCAGTTCCGGAGTAGATCTTACATACTTTTTTAGAATATGATGTTCAGTAAGTAAATGCCAATGTTGTGACAAAAGATTGCGCAAATGGTTGTGGTGGATTGAAAATTTAGTATTAATTTTAACAGTTGGAGATTGCTTAGTGCACGGGGGGCCATAAAGAAGCGATTGTCAGGTACGAGCAAAGGCTCTATTGAAGGCCTTTCTTAGATTAGTACAACTATATCCCCGGGCCAATAGACGTGTACGTAAGGCATCGGCTTGTAAACGGAAATCCCCATCCTCTGTGCAGTTCCGTCTCAGTCTCAAGTACTGAGCATAAGGAATACTGCGTGCCAGAGGACGGGGATGAGAGCTGGAAGCATAAAGAAGTGTATTGCCTGCTGTAGGCTTGCGATATAAATCTGTAATCAATTTACCGGAGGGATTCTTGATGATTTTCACATCCAGAAAGAAAAACTATGAATGTCATAGGTGAAGGTGAAATGGATGTTAAAGTGGTTAACATTTAACCATTCAACAAAATCAATAAGGATTTTTTACTTATTATTATTATTTACTTAAATCAAGAAAGTTAAGGACCCCATCCACATTAAAAAAGGTATACGATCATTAGTCGCTAGAAAAGTTATAGTAATCAGACCAGCTGATAAAGGGGGAGGAGTGGTGCTTCAAACTAAACTTAACTATTTAAACAAAATTGAACGACAGCTCCAAGGCTCCACTACATACACCAAACTATTAATCAACCCTACAACGCAAGTTAAACGAGGATTGGAGCAAATCGTTCACTTAGGAGTGAAGAAACCAATTTTGAATAGTCAAGAAGCTCGATATCTTGTACAATATTCATGTAGAATCCCAGTGATTTATACCATTCCAAAAATACACAAGAATAGAGAGAATCCGCCAGGGATACCCATTGTCAATGGCATCAACTCATTGACATCAAGAATAGGTCAGTATATCAAGAGCTTTATTCAACCTGCTGTCCAATGTACAACATCATATCTTAAAGATACGAAACATGTCCTACAACTATTGGAATCACCAAATGTCCTGGAAGGAAGAACTTTACTGGCAACAGCTGATGTGTTCTCCTTGTACACAATCAAACACCATCAAGCATGCAAGGCCACCGAGTGGGTGTTGAGGAAATTCAGTAATTTACAATGCATGCAGAGGAAGTTCCTCATCAAATGCATAGAATTCTCCCTTAAAAATAATTATTTCTGGCACAACCATGATTTTTATAAACAGACCACAGGAATCGCCATGGGAGCTAAATTTGCCCCAAGTGTTGCCAATGCGTTCATGGCCCAATGGGAAGAAGAATCAGTATATACAAACACACCTTGCGAACTAGAATTTTTTAAAAGATTCATTGATGATATTTTAATTATATGGAATGGTAATCAAGACTCACTGGAAAAATTCTTGTCCAAATTAAATCAGAATGACAGAACTATAGTTCTGACCTGGAAAATTGAGGAAAAACAAATACAATTTCTCGACCTAGAAATCAGCATTGAAAATGACAAACTAATTACTAAACCACATTTTAAAGAAGTTGCGAGAAATAGTTACCTACCGATTACCAGTTGTCACCATAAGCCATGGTTGTTTAACATTCCAAAGGGTCAGTTAGTCAGAATTAGATGGAATTGTACCAAGGACTCCGATTTCAAAACGCAGGCTGATCTAATTTAACAAAAGATTTATTGCAAAAGGATACACCTCAGAATTTGTTAATAAACAAATTAAATCGGTACAATCTCTGGATAGATGTCAAATGATCCATGGTGATAAAAAACTACAACCATTACCTGAAGCACCAGCCCTGGTCCTTGATTTTAACATCCAGCATAAAGACATAGAAAAAATATAAATAAAATAATAAAAAATGAATACACTTGTACCTAATGGGTTAAATATAGACTTCGATTTAAATTGTTTTATAAGTGATTATTAATGTTTTATAATTTTTTATTGCTATTGTGAACCTTTTATTGAACTTCCGGCGCGCTCACCATTTTTTAACCTAAGCTCATTTATAATCTTCCTTTCTCTTATGGCTTTTTAATCAATCCCTTTGCTGATTATACTTAGTCAATTTGGACATGTATTGCCAACCATTTTTATAATATGCCATATTAAGTCATCAGTGATTTTATCACTTCTACCATCATGTAGACGCATTCACCTAAATTGCCACAAGATGTCAACAGTGAGACAGTCCTTTCATTCTGTCACGATGCATAATTATTTAATGAGTCATTCTCTCGTTTTTATATCTCATTTTTTATAATATATATATTTTTTATTAAAGTAATTTTCTTTATTCTACGGTTAAAACGTTTTTTACATTTTTTACTTGCCACGTAAGAACACATTCATTAGCCTTTGGTCTCCATCAAAATGGCTTCTCTATCACTTCCTGTTCAACTAGTATAAATGAACTGATTGCCCATCCAATCAGATTCCCTGAGGAAGTCACGAGGGACGTGACGCAACGCGTAGGATTGACGTACTAGACGCAAACGGAAGTCATCATCCTTTGACCCGGTTGTTTTTGTTGCAGACCGGAAGTGATGTACTAGGTAACGGCGGTACACCGTTTTGTTTGCTGTGCTGTGCTTTTCCACTGCCCTGTACAGCTGTTTTATTTAATAAACTTTGGTCTATGCTACTACACGATTGGAGGCCCCCTTTTCTTCCTTTATTTCTGCATGCCCATCCGGACCTTGATGCCAGCCTGATCCGCTCCCACATCTGTCATCTACCTCCCGGATGAAACTGCCGGTCTCAAACTATTATTATGATCATTAAGGCATTTACCCATGTCTTTTAAGGTAAGGGCTCTGTGAGCACATTCTACAGATGTCATCTTACCACTGTCCACACGCTATAATTTGTTGCATTCACTGAGAAGATCCTTGAACTGTTCTTTACCATTTTGTGGACTTTGTTATATATATTTTTTTTCCCGATCACTTATCACGATTTTTTCACGATTGTGCACTATCATTTTATTTTATATTCATTTTGATACATATTATTGTCAATTTATCATTTTTTTCTTTGATTATCATCTTTTTTTCTTTGACTGTTTACTGAAATTTCTGTCAAGAGTCAATATTTAGCTATCCAGCACTGTGACTTTATCTATTTTTGTTTTTTATTTCCTAACTTTTTATCTATATTTCTTGATGTGCCCATTTATGATCATATTGTGGTCATCTCACTGATTACTTATTTAGGGTTTTGTGCAAAATCATTTTGTACACACACTTTATCTATTGGTTGACTTGTGAACACCGCTAGATTTTGCAGCACTTCCTTATTTTGTCACTTTTTAGTAGCGCAGAGGTCCTTTTACTATATTATTACTATATGAATATGACGTCTCCTGAGGAAGCGGCATTGGCCACAAAACTGTTGAGGCCAAACGTCCTTTATCACATGAGAGGGGATATGATTTCAATTTACAAATACTGTACTGGTGACCCCACAATAGGGATAAAACTTTTTCGCAGAAGAGAGTTTAATAAGACTTGTGGCCACTCATTACAATTAGAAGAAAAGAGGTTTAACCTTAAACTACGTAGAGGGTTCTTTACTGTAAGAGCGGCAAGGATGTGGAATTCCCTTCCATAGGCGGTGGTCTCAGCGGGGAGCATTGATAGCTTCAAGAAACTATTAGATAATCACCTGAATGACCGCAACATACAGGGATATACAATGTGATACTGACACATAATCACACACATAGGTTGGACTTGATGGACTTGTGTCTTTTTTCAACCTCACCTACTATGTAACTATGTAACATCAGTGTGCCTCCACCTACACATGGGGGGTTTACTCATTGCTGTTTTAATGTGTGCTCCACCGTCTACTCTGTAACAACCCTTAAGTTGTTCTGGTTGTAAATTGTATATTATATTTTTTGTAATTCAAATAAATTGAAATTTTTATCTATGTTTTACTCTCTACCTGGGTACTGCAATAGTCCAATAACTCTCTTCTGGGGAGGTAGGGCTTTGTTGGAGTAGCCCTTGTTATACTCTTCTCATCCTTTCTAGCATATTATCATAGGATGATGGTACCCGCTTTGATATCCCTAGTCAAGCTTTTGTGGCAAAACCCTTCCCAATAAAATACAGTCAGGTCCATAAATATTGGGACATCGACACAATTCTAATCTTTATGGCTCTATACACCACCACAATGGATTTAAAATGAAACGAACATGATGTTTAACTGCAGACTTTCAGCTTTAATTTTAGGGTATTTACATCCAAATCAGGTGAACGGTGTAGAAATTACAACAGTTTGTATATGTGCCTCCCACTTTTTAAGGGACCAAAAGTAATGGGACAATTAGCTGCTCGGCTGTTCCATGGCCAGGTGTGTGTTAGTCCCTCATTATCCCATTTACAAGGAGCAGATAAAAGGTCCAGAGTTCCTTTCAAGTGTGCTATTTGCATTTGGAATCTTTTACTATCAGCTCTCAATATGAGCTGTCACTATCAGTGAAGCAAGCCATCATTAGGCTGAAAAAACAAAACAAACCCATCAGAGAGATAGCAAAAACATTAGGTGTGGCCAAATCAACTGTTTGGAACGTCCTTAAAAAGAAAGAACGCACCGGTGAGCTCAGCAACACCAAAAGACCCGGAAGACCACGGAAAACAACTGTGGTGGATGACCGAAGAATTCTTTCCCTGGTGAAGAAAACACCCTTCACAACAGTTGGCCAGATCAAGAACACTCTCCAGGAGGTAGGTGTATGTGTGTCAAAGTCAACAATCAAGAGAAGACTTCACCAGAGTGAATACAGAGGGTTCACCACAAGATGTAAACCATTGGTGAGCCTCAAAAACTGGAAGGCCAGATTAGAGTTTGCCAAACATCTAAAAAAGCCTTCACAGTTCTGGAACAACATCCTATGGACAGATGAGACCAAGATCAACTTGTACTAGAGTGATGGGAAGAGAAGAATATGGAGAACAAAAGGAACTGCTCATGATCCAAAGCATACCACCTCATCAGTGAAGCATGATGGTGGTAGTGTCATGGCGTGGGCATGTATGGCTGCCAATGGAACTGGTTCTCTTGTATTGATGAGGTGACTGCTGACAAAAGCAGCAGCATGAATTCTGAAGTGTTTCGGGCAATATCATCTGCTCATATTCAGCAAAATGCTTCAGAACTCATTGGACGGCGCTTCACAGTGCAGATGGACAATGAGCCGAAGCCTACTGCGAAAGCAACCAAAGGGTTTTTTAAGGGAAAGAAGTGGAATGTTATGCAATGGCCAAGTCAATCACCTGACCTGAATCCAATTGAGCATGCATTTCACTTGCTGAAGACAAAACCGAATGGAAAATGCCCCAAGAACAAGCAGGAACTAAAGACAGTTGCAGAGGCCTGGCAGAGCAACACTAGGGATGAAACCCAGCGTCTGGTGATGTCTATGCATTCCATACTTCAGGCTCTAATTGACTGCAAAGGATTTGCAACCAAGTATTAAAAAGTGAAAGTTTGATGGATGATTGTTAATCTGTCCCATTACTTTTGGTCCCTTAAAAAGTGGGAGGCACATATACAAACTGTTGTAATTCCTACACTGTTCACCTGATTTGGATGCAAGTACCCTCACTTTAAAGCTGAAAGTCTGCAGTTGAAGCACATCTTGTTCGTTTCATTTCAAATCCATTGTGGTGGTGTATAGAGCCAAAAAGATTAGAATTGTGTCGATGTCCCAATATTTATGGACATGACTGTACATTTACGTTTTTTGTTGTAACATGACAAAATGTGGAAAATTTCAAGGGTAATGAATACTTTTTCGAAGGCATTGTATTTGTAGCCGTGTAGTTTTTTTTTTTTTTTTTTACAGATCCATGGCAGAGATTCTCAGCAATCAGGCCATTGACCAAAGCTGGGTGGCAGCCTACCTCTTCCTAGGGCAGCAGCTAGCAGCAGTGCACCTAACCTTCATCAGTGCCACCTAACCTTCTATAATAGCAGTGCCCCCTAGCTTACTGCAGAACCTCAAGCTCTCCATATTGTCTTCAACAGCGTCCCACAGTAACCCCCAACCATCACAGTGCCTTCCAGTCTTCCCCATGTCCCCTGCAAAACCCCCCAGCCTCCCGGAAAAACCCCATCCTCTACAGATGGCCCAGCTGCCTCCAAAAAACCTCATCCCATACAGGGCCGTCAAGTCTGCTGCAGTCCTCAAACCAAGTGGCAGCCGCTCATGCAGGGCACAGGGGTGCCGCCCCCCTAATGCATGCGCCCATGATTAGGGCCTGAGGCTATAATTGGCTTAAAAAATGGTGGGCTTGGGGCGCAGAGCACTGTGCCCCAAGCCCACCCAGTTGTGTGACATTAGCAAATTAATATTCACTGTCTTCCTGTTTCTACTCCCGGCCAATCAGATCCAATTGGCTGCGAGTCCTAAGTCCTGATTTGCCAGGAAGAGAAGCAGCCATCGGGATGCAGGGGGAAGCGAGCGAGTGATGCGGCGATCAAGTGACGGGGGGAGCGATGATCGATCGAGCGCCACGGGGGGGTGGTTGGTTGCTTGAGGGTGGGGGGAGTGTGGCTGGCATAGTTACATACAGTGGATATAAAAAAGTCTACACACCCCTGTTAAAATGTCAGGTTTCTGTGATGTAAAAAGACGAGACAAAGATAAATCATTTCAGAACTTTTTCCACCTTTAATGTGACCTATAAACTGTTGAACAAACTAATTTTTTTTTTTTATTATTACAAAAGCTCTTTTATTGGTTATAGTAAAGAAAAAACAAGCCCCTTAAAGGCTATTCGTACATAGGCACCAATCAGTATGTTGCACAATAGTCAATAGCCTCATACAATATGGCAATAAAACCAGAAAGAAGAAAAAAACACAGGAACAAATAAAATTGAATCAAACTAAAATATATATATTATCTTTATATAAATAAAGAACATGACCACAAAAAACAAGAAAAAAGCAATTTGAAAAAAGAAAAAAAAAAATTTGGCAGGCAGCATAAATTTTAACATGAAAAAGTACATAATATTTGGTGAACATTCTCTAACTTAATCTTAAAGAAAACAAAAAAGTTGTCTCAACTCAGACAAATAGACTGGATATTAGCATGTATCCATATGCAACTTTGACCAATCCCAACACTCAAGGAGACCTCAATACGATGACCAAATCAACTACTTATGAGATATATGCATCGTGTCCATGACCGTATGGTGTATTCTCTCCATAATTCTTATCGCCTCCATTCTCTGTAACACCTGAGACCAGGGGACTGAGGGGGATTGTCAGTTTAATGCTATAGCCCAATGAACTGCACTAAACCGCGTATGAACCAGCCTCAGGCAGGGGGCAACACCTCCGGTATGTCTGCAAAAAATAGGCACATGGGGAAGGTAAGAGTGACAAATGATCCTTTAATGCGGGCCACTCTTGATGATGTTTGCTGCCATAAGGGTTTAATAACCTTACAACTCCAAAAAATATGGGGATGAGTACCCGTCAGGGCAACCCCTGAAGCACGTATCGGGTTCAAGCGGGTACATTCTATGCAGCTTAGCGGGAGTATAGTGCCACCTGGTATGCAGTTTAACCACAGATTCTTTGATTGCTATAGATTTAGTGCACCTGTGCATGTTAGACAACACATCTAGCCAGTCTTCCGCTGAAAAGTCCTAGCCGTCTCAGCCCCCCATTGTACCATAGCCAAGGACCTATCTGGTCATGCTCATTAAGCTGTTTATAAACCAAGGAAATGGTGCCTCTATCCCTGGGAGAAGCATTACACATCTGCTCAAACACCGATGCCCGCCTCCTGCAAGTCAAACCATAGTGTTCAGCGAAAAAGTGTCTAAGTTGAAGGTACTTAAAGTGGTTGTATAGCTATTTTTTAAACTTTTACCTACAGGTAAGCCTATAATAAGGCTTACCTGTAGGTAAAAAAAAATATCTCCTAAACCTGTACGGTTTAGGAGATATTCCCCTCGCAATGAGCCGCTGACTGCAGCGGCGCATGTGCACAGGGGATTCTCGGCTGATAGCCTGGCAGCCGCCGGACTTTGCCGGAAAAAAAGTCTCCCGGCGCATGCGCGAGAGTGACAACATCGCGGCTCTAGCCACTCACGTCAGAGCTGCGATACCCGGAAGGCACGCCGAGGGGAAATGTCAGCTCCCTCGGCGTGGCCCGGGTGAGATGCCGGCACCTCGTTCTAAGGTAAGTATCTCATAATGAGCTAGTATGCGGTGCATACTAGCTCATTATGCCTTTTCCCTTACAGGTGTAGGGAAAAAAAAAAAAAGTCAGCGGGTTTACTACCGCTTTAAAAAATTCTGTATTAGGGAGGTCTAAATTGTTGTTGAAGAGCAGAGAATGAAAGATACGTAGCATTATGTTGTAAAGATTCCAAGGTTACCAACCCCTGATCAATTCATCTGTTAAAGTCACTAGGTATATTGGAAGCTGGGGGGGGAATTTCGGGTCCCCTAAATAGGTGGCCAAGGGAGGGGGTGAAGAGCTTAGGCTGAATTTGTCCTTGTAAAGTGACCATAAGCGCTATGATAGGCTAACTACCTGGTTCCGTGTGGCTATATCCTTAGGGAGAATAGATTTTGACCATAATAGGCCAGACAGGAAAAAGGGTTCCACAGAAAAGCTCTCAAAACTGAGCCAAGGTATCTGAGCGGATGATGCGTGCCATTGAGCTAGTTGGATCACTCTAGCGGCCAGAAAATATTTCCATAGGCTTGGAAGGCCAAAGCTTCCTTGGGATTTTGATTTGTACACAAGTAGTTTACTCATTCTAGGACTCTTGTCTTGCCAAATAAACTTATTAACCTCTGATTGTATTGCCTCAAACGCTGACCGGGAGACAGAGCGGTAAGGCTCTGAAGTAAAACAATTTAAGGAGGATCGACATCTTCACTGTCTGAATCCTACCCAGGAATGTAATATGGTATAAAGACCAAATCCTTAAGCAATGTTTAATGCAAATGCAGCAGGATAATTGGTCTGGTAGATCAATTGCAGCAAAGGGGCCAAGCGAATCCCCAAATATAGCAGAGAGCCCTCACACCACGCAAAATGAAAGTTATCCTTCAGTCTCTCAGTCAACGAGGAAGGCAAGTTAATTGACAATGCCTTGCATTTGGCAAGGTTGACCCCCAGGCTCGTTAAATCTTGAAGGGTATGGAGAGTAGATATAAAGTTGAGCAGTGAAATTAAAGGGTCGGTCAAAAGTAATAGAACGTTGTCAGCATACATGCTTGATTTAAAGTGCTGGTCACCCTTGACATAGCCCTTGATGTCTTGGTTCAAGGTAATGGATCTAGCCAAAGGCTCTATCACCAAGGCGAAGAGCAATGGGGAGAGGAGGCATCCCTGCCGTGTTCCACGACCCAGTTCAAAATATTCAGAGTTACAGCCCGGCAGTTTGACCCTAATGCGAGGGTGGGTATAAAAAAACCTTAAAGCCATGCCCAAATTCACCCACAATGCCAAATTTAGATAGGACAGTTTCCATGTAGGGCCAGAGAACGCTATAAAATGCCTTGTGTATGTCTAGGCAAAACATCATTACCTGACGTGAAGACAGATTGACATTCTAAACTACCGTATTTATCGGCGTGTAACACACACTTTTTCCCCCTGAAAATAGGGGGAAAAATCAGGGGTGCATGTTATATGCCAATCGCGTACTTCGGAGAAGGAGAGGGATGAGCGCCGCCGCCGCTGGAATCACTGAGCCGTCATTGTTCACGAGCGCCTCCAGAATCACAGAGCCGTCATGTCTTGTTTACTCGGCTCTGACATCACACACACGTCCCATCTCCGCCACTGGCATTGGACCAGTGTTCTGTCAATCACAGGAGCTGGTCCAATGGCGATGGCGGAGGCGGGACATGTGTGTGTGAGAGCCGAGTACTGTAAACAGAAGATGACGGCTTGGTGATTCCGGCGGCGCTCGCCCCCCTCCAGATTTCCTGCACTGCATGAGAGATGGTGAGGCTGTGAATAGGCATCAGGCTGCATTGGATGGGCGCAGATCAGGCTGCATAGTCTGCAGATGGGCATCAGGCTGCATTGGAATGGCGCAGATAAGGCTGTAGATGGGCACAGAGGCTGCATTGAGACTGCAGACTGGCATCAGGCTGCATTGGATGGGCACAGAGGCTGCATTGAGGCTGCAGATGGGCACTAATCAGGCTGAATAAAGCAATAAGTAGCAGCGCTAAATAACCTCTAAATTGAAAACCACACACCAATTTAATTTAACAATGTGCAATGCAAAAAAAATTTATTAAAAAACTAAAGAAATTGAATAAATGTCCATCTTCATAAATAAACCGTGTTCTAATAAAAGGATAGTGCATGTAGTTCAATACATTAATTTCATCCTCCACCGCAACACCAGTGATAGATCACACAGATTGCTCGCTTACCAGACGGCAAGCTCTAAAAAGCTTGCGACCTATACCCGGCCAGGGCCTTTATCCAATGGAGGACCAAAAGGACGAAATCCAGGCAAAACCCCTCAAGATGGTCAGCATACAGAGCAGAGACCGCCAAACTCCCCAGTCACAGATCGTAAGTATAGTCAGAAAGTGATGGCATTCAGATGTTCCCAGAATGAGAAAGGATCACCATAGCGTAATACTGATAAGCATTGAAGAGGAGAGGACACTCAGAGAAATATAAATAAGAGGGCTGCGCACCTCATAAGATGCATAAGAAAAGAGAAAAAAACTAACCCCCCCCCTGAGCGGGGCTTTAATGCAGCCAATGATATATAATTCGAAAAAAGCAGTGGGATGGTCACATTTAATTTTATTGGTACAAAGGTTATAAAAGATAATGACTTCTGACATTAAAAGTCAAGACATGAGCTGTAGTACAAAAAGTTATTAAAAAAGCTGGCAACAGTATACAGTACAGTATATCCAAAGCAACAAGATCAAAATTTGTTATGGATGTACTGACGCGTTTCGACCCCAATGGGTCTTCTTCAGAGGACAGATGGTTAACAGCTGCAAAAAATATAAGCGTGTATCACAATCCTTTAAAGCAACACAAACAAAAAAATATATAAATACATCAAGTTTGTGAACATCTTCATGCATTACATAGTTAACAATCGAGTTGCTTCCAATAATTGTAGATAGCCGTGATGTGGAGGAGTTGTCCCCTCCCTTTTCTCCTCTGTTTCTGTCTGGAAAGCAGAGGAGAAAAGGGAGGGGACAACTCCCCCACATCACGGCTATCTACAATTATTGGAAGCAACTCGATTGATAACTATGTAATGCATGAAGATGTTCACAAACTTGATGTATTTATATATTTTTTGTTTGTGTTGCTTTAAAGGATTGTGATACACGCTTACATTTTTTGCAGCTGTTAACCATCTGTCCTCTGAAGAAGACCCATTGGGGTCGAAACGCGTCAGTACATCCATAACAGATTTTGATCTTGTTGCTTTGGATATACTGTACTGTATACTGTTGCCGGCTTTTTTAATAACTTTTTGTACTACAGCTCATGTCTTGACTTTTCATGTCAGAAGCCATTATCTTTTATAACCTTTGTACCAGTAAAATTAAATGTGACCATCCCACTGCTTTTTTCAAATTATATATCATTGGCTGCATTAAAGCCCCGCTCAGGGTTTTTTTTTTTGTTTTTTGCTCTTTGCTACTGATAAGCATTATTTATTGTATATAAAGAATGTCACTTACAATGTTCCAAACTGTTAAAAGCAAGTCAGCCGGCCGGCTAGTGCAACACCCGTCCCTTGAACAGTATACGCGAGACGTCAGCTCCTCCCGACATGCGTTTCGTCATACGGTGACGTCGTCTGGGGCACGGACGACGCACTGACGCGTCGCGTATATAACCACATAAGATTAAACCAAGCCTCGATGTGAATCCAGACCAGGAAATCGTCTAGCATTCCACATTAAAATATGGCACAAGCCCAGATCCGCCATATTGGGTGCTGGAAAAGCAATCCTCTACAGCTGGCCGGACAAAAACTAATATAGCCAAACGTGGGATATTATAATCATGTTTGACTTTGTATTGACACTAAAAATTAGCAAAAAAACGGCATCAGTCGATTTCAACTTCTGCGCCAGGACAATACAAGTATTGGAACCTGAAAACTAAAAACTAAAAAATGTTTTGGAATAACCAATAAGCAGTGACATAAGAACAAGAATTGAAAAAATATGTAGAGGGCAAGAGAAACATCTTAAACTTGCCAGACTGGTAATGAATATTTAATACTAGATTTTCAAAAATAGCTTAAACGATAATCAAAAAAATAAATGATCGAATAGTAAAAACCTATCCGCATGAATAGCCAAAGGGCCCATGTGTGCAGACCCCAAACTGTAATCAGTGACCATTACCTTCCACCACTCATACATATAGCCATTACTGGCAGGAAGGAATGTCACCCCATCATTACAATAAGGGGTCAAAGACGATTTCCTTTGGCCCACATGGAGTCCAGTTTATATTACACAATTAAATCCAGTAAAAAAACATAATCATACTTAAAATGAAATATAAAATTAACAGAGTCATCAAAAAGAGTGTGAAAATACGAATACAAATGAAGGTACAAATGCATAATCTTCCCACACCCTAAGGCCAAAACGCCCTCAAGAGTTATCTATAAAAGCATTTGTATCAGTGTCCACATTGACCCCATATGGGGTATAACATTTAATGTTATGGATCCATAGCATCTCAAGTCTAGAGATGCTCCTGACAAGAGAGCTACCTCTCCAATGGGGACGATATTTATCAATCCCCAAGAAGACAGTATTGGAGGGATCTTTGTTGTGTGTGGTTAAATAGTGCTTTGAAACTGAGTGCTTTGGAAATCCGTTTTTGATATTGGTGATATGCTCGTTAAGCCTGAAGGAGAGGGGTCGTCTAGTCCTACCCACATACTGTAACCCACAAGGGCACTGGAGCAGGTAGATGACTCCCTCTGTCGAGCATGTGATGAATCAGGTTGCATTGATTGGCACTGACCATTATTTTGCTTCAAAGTGGTTTATTTGAAAAAAACTTTTTCCCCTGAAACTTCCCTCTTAAATTGGGGTGCCTGTTATACACCGATAAATACAGTATATTACAGGCCAAATGGATATTGTCTGTTATTTGTCTGGAAGGTATAAATCCAGTTTGATCTGGGGAGATTAAGGTGGTGATAACTTTAGCTAAAAGATCCACTAATATACGGCCAAATAGCTTCAGATCGCTATTTATAACTGAGATCGGCAATAGTTCTGGGGGAGTGTATGGTCCTTATTGGGTAAAAGGGACATATTGGCCAGAAGCATGTCTTCAGGAAACTGATAGCCCTCTAAAACAAGGTCGTGTATCATGGCCACGCCCTCAAGACGTAATGACGAAACGCATCAGGACGTGGCCATGCGACCCATCAGCTGTACAGACAACATCATCACGGGACTCATTGCGGCGGGCGGGATTGTTTGAATTCCCTGGATCTGCGGTGAGCTGACATTGGCACTGTAAATGGATGCATTTTAAAGTGTATGTCTTGTAAGCATATTACTAGGGGGGATTTTTTCATAACAATAAACAGTTTTACACTATGGAAGCCTCCCATTGTATCTTTGCATGACATGCCCACGGCTTGGTAACCTTCTGGCTATGGAGAGCTGATCCAACCAGCAGCTGAGGAGCAGGTTAACTCTGGGAAAGTAATCACTGGTTATACTGATTATTACCTCTGGTAAGCACATTTACTAAGAGGGTTCTCACGCGGTGATTCGGTGAAGGTATAATGGCCCCCGGTTAGTGCACTTGGTCCGATTAGAAGCCCACCTTTACATCGCTGCCAGCTACATACATGCAATTATCAATTGAAGGACTCTATTGCTTTAGTTATGCTTTATGCATTTTATTGACTGCGTGTTCTTATTTATTAATTCTGTTCGTTTTTGAGCGCTGGGATCAGAGCTCTTTACTATCACTGATATTTTATTTCAAATGAACAATATCATTGAACTTTAACAGTCAGCCGTATAATCTTTCCTCATAGCTGAACTCCTCCATGCCTCTTAGTTTGGTTGCCCTTCTCTGCACTTTCTCCAGTTCCCCGATATCCTGGTGCCCAAAACTTAACTGCATATTCCAGATGAAGTCTTACTAATGATTTGTACAGGGGCAAAATGATCTCTCTCTCTTTGGAGTCCATACCTCTCTTAATACAAGAACGAACTTTGCTCGCTTTGGAAACTGCAGCTTGGCATTGCATGCTATTATTGAGCTTATGATCTACGAAAACCCCCCTATCCTTCTCCACTATGGATTCCCCCAGTTGTACTTCCCCTAGTATGTATTATGCATGCATATTCTTAGCCCCCAAGTACATAACTTTTCATTTATCAACAATAAACCTCATTTGCCACTTAGTTGCCCGATTAGACAGTGCATTGAGGTCGGCTTGTAAATTGGAGACATCCTGTAAGGACGTTATTCCACTGCATAGCTTTGTGTCATCTGCAAAGACAGAAATGTTACTTTTAATCCCAGACCCTATTAGCAATCATAAAGGTATTAAAAAGAAAGGGTCTCAGCACTGAACCTTGGGGTACACCACTGATAACCTTAGACCATACAGAGTTATGCCCCGTACACACGGTCGGATTTTCCGATGAAAAATGTCCGATCGGAGCGTGTTGTCGGAAATTCCGACCGTGTGTGGGCTCCATCGAACATTTTCCATCGGATTTTCCGACACACAAAGTTGGAGAGCAGGAGATAAAATTTTCCGACAACAAAATCCGTTGTCAGAAATTCCGATCGTGTGTACACAAATCCGACGGACAAAGTGCCATGCATGCTCAGAATAAATAAAGAGATGAAAGCTATTGGCCACTGCCCCGTTTATAGTCCCGACGTACGTGTTTTACGTCACCGCGTTCAGAACGATTGGAGTTTCCGACAACTTTGTGTGACTGTGTGTATGCAAGACAAGTTTGAGCCAACATCCGTCGGAAAAAATCCTAGGATTTTGTTGTCGGAATGTCCGAACAAAGTCCGACCTTGTGTGCGCCCTATAAGAGTCATTAACCACTACTCTGAATTCTCTTTTAGCCAGATTTCTATCTATTTACAAATTGATATTTCCAAGGCTGTAGACTTTACCTTACGCATGAGCCGTGTGTAGAGAACTGTATACCACGTCCACAGCCACCCCAAGGTTTTATTTGCCTCCTCATAAAAAGAAATCAGGTTTGTTTGACAACTTCTGTCTTTCATGAATCCATGCTGTCTTGCTTAAAATATTTTTTTTCCAGCAAGAACTTGTGGTCTTTTATTAAACTCTCCAGTATCTTCCCGACTATAGAAGATAAACTAACATGTCTATAGTTACTTGGTAAAGACTTTGATCCCCTTTTAAATATGGGCACCACATTGACCCTGCGCTAATCCAGTGGTACCATTCCAGTCATTAATGATAATTAATTAATGATATTAGAAACAATGGCCTTGAAATGACAGAGCTCAATTCTTTTAGGATCCGTGGGTGGATGCCATCTAGTCCAGGTGCTTTATCCACCTTTATTCTGTCCAAATATTTCTGGACCATATTACTTTTGAGCCATTGTGGATCATTTGGGGCTGTGTCACTACCACCCCCATTATGGACATGAGCTCCCCCATGCTCCTTTGTGACCGCCTGGCACTGTCTTCCTCCAATGTTTGTATTACAGAGGGAGGCAACGTGACCGCCTGGCAGATGTCAGAGGGAGAGCTTAGCCCCTCCCCTGGAATACCTACAGCAGGGAAAGACAGCACTGGGCAGTCAAATGACTGATGATCGGGGATTTATAAGAATCTTAGAAAATGGCATATATTATATACATCATGTAATCCTAGCAGAGGGACTGGCAGTGGCTGTGTGCACTGCCTTAACAACCCCTTTAAACATTTTAATGAAAATAAGCTTGGCATAGCTTTGAACTCTACATGTACAGTATAGTCTCATTCTGTCCCTGACTGGAGAGGCTATGTCTCTTTTGAAAGAGTATAAAGGAAATGGTAAAAAGAGCAAGTGTCATCCTTCCAGATGGTGCTTAGAGGTAGACTGATGACTGACTTCATCCAAACAATGAAGATCAATTTCCTTTGGGTACTTTGGAGAAAGGCACAGATAGGACTAGGTCCTCATTTTGACGGAAGACTGATACCTTAGGTAGACAAGATGGTCTTGGGCATAAAAATACCTTGTCTTTGTGAAGAATAAGGAGCAGCTCCTTACAAGAGAGGGCCACCAGCCCAGAGACGCATCTGACAGACATGATACGGTAGCAACCAAAAAGCCCACTTTGCAAGAGGGGTCAGCTAAGGGGATATCCCTGATAGATTCAAAGGATAGTTTCTGCAGGGTATCGAGAACCAAATGGAGGCCCCATTGAATCACAGGGTGCTGTAACGGAGGGCTGATCCGAGATACACCTTGAATAAATGTCTTGACAAGGCGGAAAAATGCTAGAGGTTTTTGAAAAACAAACCTGTCCTTTCAGATTGCTAAAGGCCCCCAAAAGGGTTTAATCCACCCCTATTTCTGAGGAGTAATACAGCCATCCTGCCCATGTATCTTTAAATTTATTCTGTTGGTCTTTAACCATATGTAGCCATCTCTCTGCTTCCATTATTTTTTCTACCTCCCTTTTCCAATCCACTATTGTGGGACATCCAGAATGTTTCCAAAATCTAGGTATCAATTGTTTGGCTGCATTTAGTAAATGGGGAGTACCACTTCTCTTATAAAACCCAGCAGATGATGGCATCCCATGAAAAAGAAAATGTAATGGAGAGAATTCTATAGGTCTAAGTGTCATTTTTCTAATCCAATGGGCTATCTCCTCCCAAAAAACTTATCTTTGGGCAATGCCACCATAAATGCAGAAATGAACGACCCCTCCAACAGTTAACATCCGCCGATGGATATATCTGAGCCAATCGAACTGGTGTACGATACCATCTTGTCAGGAACTTATAAGACATCTCCTGTATATGGGAACTTATTGAAGTATGGTGTGTCGCTCCCATCAGCCTTTTAATCTGCTCTGATGTAAAATTATAGCCCAGTTCTCTTTCCCATTCTCAAATTAAATAGGGAGTTGTCATATTTTGGGCACTCAGAACCAGCCTATAAATTCGATACAACATATGACCCGGCTTTGATAAGTTAACACACCATTCCTCAAAAGTAGTAAGTGGTTCGCTGGCCTAATCTGGTGCTTCCACTTATTGAACAAGTCTGTCAGTTTACGGTATTTCCATAAAGCCATTGGTACTTCCCCCAGTATTCAAAACCAAATCCACCAATGGAAGCAATTTACCCTGTGGGGCCACGCCAGCGCAATTACCCTTCCTGTCCATTCCCCAGCGATCTAAACTCCCTTTCTCTTCCCCTGGGGAAAACCAGGGAAATCCTTCCAATTGTGTTAAAGGGGATATTTGGGGGGGGCAAACTTTCCTGTACTGTTCATTCTATCCCAAATGGGTAGTGTTGTCTTCGTCAGTGGTGATGCATATTCCGACAACCCCCTATAAGAAACCAGGATCCAGGGGGCTCTGGCCAAGTTCCTACATGCTAATGTTTTCTCCAAGGGCACCCAAATTTTTTTTAGCAGAGTCATGGCACCAGTTCATTATACAAACCAGGGCCATGGCTCTGTAATAAAACTCTATATCCGGGAGTCCCACCCCACCCTCCCGTTTTGGTCTCCTCAAAATCTTGTGTGCCAACCTGGGATGTTTATCTCCCCACACAAAATCATAAAAGCCCTTTGTATTTGTTTAAAGAATGTCTGTGGGAGTGTTATGGGTACGGTATGTAAAACGTAAATAAGCCTGGGAATTACATTCATTAAGGCTATATGTGCACCTTCAAAATCAACCGTGGATTTATTACGGGCTGCTTTCATGATGGCTTCTTTCACTGGATATCTATGTAGTTTACAAATGGCATCTCTTGGTTTTTCTGCATTTTGAGATCTCCCCAGAGTGGCTCAATGATATTGAGGTCAGGAGACTGAGATAGCCACTCCAGAACCTTCACTTTATTCTGCTGTAGCCAATGACAGGTTGACTTGGCCTTGTGTTTTTGGATTGTTGTCATGTTGGAATGTCAAAGTACGCCCCATACACAGCTTCCTGGCTGAATTCAAATGTTCTTCCTGTATTTTTTGATAACATACTGCATTCATCTTGCCATCAATTTTGACCAAATTTCCTGTGCCTTTGTAGCTCACACATCCCTTAAAACATCAGCGATACACTTCCGTGTTTCACAGCAGGAATGGTGTACCTTTCATCATAGGCCCTTTTGACTCCTCTCCAAATGTAGTGTTTATGGTTGTGGTCAAAAATCTCAATTTTGGTTTCATCACTCCAAATGACTTTGTGCCAGATTTGAGGCTTGTCTCTGTGCTGTTTGGCATATTGTAAACGGGATACTTTGTGGCATTTGTGTAGTAATGGCTTTCTTCTGGAGACTCAACCATGCAGCCCATCTTTCTTCAAGTGCCTCCTTATTGTGCATCTTGAAACAGCCACACCACGTTTTCAGAGTCCTGTATTTCACCTGAAGTTATTTCTGGGTTTTTCTTTGCATCCCAAACAATTTTCCTGGCAGTTGTGGCTGAAATTTTAGTTTGTCTACCTGACCACGGTTTGGTTTCAACAGAACCCCTCATTTTTCACTTGACTCAAGTTTTAATACTGCTGATTGGCATTCCTTGGATATCTTTTTAGATCTTGTTCCTGTTTTATACAGTTTGACTACCTTTTCCCACAGATCCTTTGACAATTCTTTTGCTTTCCCCATGACTCAGAATCCAGAAACGTCAGTGCAGCACTGGATGAAAGATGCAAAGGACCTTTTATACACATACACTAATTACAAGCAAACAGATCACAGGTGAGGATGGTTACCTTTAATAGCCATTCAAACCCCTTTGTGTCAACTTGTGTGTATGTTATCAGGTCAAAATCACCAGGATATTTAACCTTTTGATCAAGGTAATTTGGGTAGTTTCTGTTGTGATTATGAGTTATAAAGAGTAAACAGTGTTGATTGATAATAAATGGCTTCAGCCAAACACTAACCATGAGTGAAAGAAATGTTTTTGTTTTATCATTCATATTCTCTGAAAAATGGCCAAGAAATCATAAATTCCGTAAACTTAAATCGTAAACTTATGAGCACAACTGTGATTATATATATATATATATATATATATATATATATATATATATATATATATATATATATATATATATATACACACACACACACACACACACACAAACATGCATACACACACATATTTGCAATATCTCACAAAAGTGAGTACACTCCTCACATTTTTTGTATATTTTTTTTATATCTTTTTATGTGACAATACTGAAGAAATGACACTTTGCTACAATGTAAAGTAGTGAGTGTACAGCTTGTATAACAATGTAAATTTGCTGTCCCCTCAAAATAACTTAAGACACAGCCATTAATGTCTAAACCGCTGGCAACAAAAGTGAGTACACCCCTAAGTGAAAATGTCAAATTGGGCCCAATTAGCCATTTTCCCTCCCGTTGTCATGTGATTCGTTAGTGTTACAAGGTCTCAGGTGTGAATGGGGAGCAGGTGTGTTAAATTTGGTGTTATCGCTCTCACTCTCTCATACTGGTCACTGGAAGTTCAACATGGCACCTCATGGCAAAGAGTCACCAACAAGAAAAAAGCCACTGCAGGATATACAGCAAAAGATACAGATACATACAACTTCCCTATATATCAAGCATAAACTCCATTGTTTAGTTAGGTAGCCCAATGGGGGGAGGAGCGCCAGAACGGCACTAAAACATACCTGCTCGCCCTTACCCTTCCCTCTGACCGCATTCTTGCGGTCAGTCTAGACGCCATCACCGCCTTCACTTCTGCCTTTGTCAAAAGCAGAAGCGACGTTAAATCTCGACGGGCAGAAGTGGTGCCAAGGAAATCACAGCCCGCCACCATATCCGGAAATGCGTTCCAGCGTGATTCAACACACTCCCGTAGTGGTAGACTGTAATTACATGCACTGGCAGCCAAACTAGTCTGGAATACAGCAGGACAGCATTTCATATGCTGGCAGCGACAATAGTCCCAAACAAGACACACACATATCTATATATATATATATATATATCTATATATATCTCGCTATCTGTCTGGATGTCGTACCACTTCCTCAAACTCAATCTATCCAAAACCAAACTTCTAAATCTTTCCTCCACCACGTACACCTTCCCCTGATCTCGCTGTCAAAATCGATGGCACAACTATCAGCCCATCCCCGCATGCCAAGATCTTAGGTGCAGTCCTGGACTCTGAACTCTCCTTTAAGCCCCATGTCCTATCACTGTCCAAATCTTGCCGCCTCAACCTCCGCAAAATACGCCCCTTTCTAACCAATGACACAGCAACAAAGCCCTTAATTCACTCCCTGGTCATCTTTCGCCTCGACTACTGCAACTCCCTACTCATTGGCTTACCTCTACATAGGCTATTCCCCCTTCAATCCATCATGAATGCTGCTGCCAGACTCGTCCACCTTACCAATCGCTCTGTGTCTGCTACTCCTCTCTGTCAATCCCTCCACTGGTTCCCACTCACCTAACAAATTAAATTCAAAAATACTAACTTACAAAGCCATCCACAATTTAGCCCCAGCTACATCACTAGCCTAGTCTCAAAATACCAACCTAATCGGTCTCTTCGTTCCTCTAAAGACCTCCTGCTCTTTAGCTCCCTCGTCACCTCCTCCTTTGCTCGCCTCCAGGACTTTTCCAGCGCCTCTCCAATCCTATGGAACGCCTTATCCCAACCTGTCCGATTATCTCCTACTCTATCAGCTTTTAGATGATTCCTGAAAACCCCCCTCTCCAGAGAAGCCTATCCTACCCACAACTGTAGTTTAATTTTCTCCAACAGTTCATTCCCCACAGTTATTACCTTTTTGTTTCACTTTACCCTCACTTCTAGATTGTGAGCTCTAACGAGCAGGGCCCTCTGATTCCTCCTGTATTGAATTGTATTGTAACTGTACTGTCTGTCCTCATGTTGTAAAGCGCTGTGCAAATTGTTGGCGATATATAAATCCTGTATAACAATAATATCAATATCCAAACATCCGATAAACGGGAACATGGCAATGATTACAATACTGACTGGAAGAGCCTTGAAGGAGGCTACCATGAAGCCTAGAACACCCGTGGAGAATCTCACTGAACGGATGTATATTTGACCTCAATTCCCGAGCATGGTCTCAGAGAAAGCAGTTTCTTCTCTGGAAGGAAAACATTTGCTTAGATTGTGTCCAGGATCAGATCCAAGTATTCTAGGCAAAGAGAAGGCTGGAGAGATTTTTAGAAGCTGTTCACCAAACTGAAAGGCTGGAGCATCTTAATTGTCCTGTGGATGTGTACAGATAGCTGGGAGAGGAGTACTCCAGGAGAAGTAAAATAAGGATCTTCAACAGTACACCTTGGTATAGTGACCTTTAATCACATAAAGCAAAAAGGCATCACAGGCCAACTTCACTACAGCATCCTACACAAACTGTAGATGAGCATGTAAGTAGTGCAACAGATGCAATACAAAATTCTCCTCCAAGAGAAGATCATCTAGATAACCTGTGTAACCTGAATGCCCAGAGTTCTTAGACGGGCAAGGATTGCTGAAAGGGAATATAAATCAAAACATATACCGTGCTGTGTTAAATAATAAAATAAAAGCAGCCAGCACAGCCAAAGACAAACAGCACAAATACCAGAATAGAAAAAAAATGCAGCACTTAAAATTATTATGTATAAAAATTATTTAAATGTAATATTGTGTATCAACAATAAATAGTGATGAAAAGTCCACCACGTGAATAAACATCAAATGTCAATAAACTGACAAAAAAATTGAAAAAAACAAAGTATGTATATAAATTCCACCACGTGAATGTTGATTGGCATCAAATGAGCAATATTTCTAAAATATCTTCAAGACAGACATGTTGAAAAGGAATATTGAAAATGGAGGAGAATCGTGAGGAAACCACCACCAATTGCATGAAGGCTTACCGGAAATAATGGACCTAAAAGAGGCATATACCACTTAAGTCAACCAGGCTTGTTGTGATAAACACTTTCTACAATATGGAACCATCAACAATGCAGATGACCACGATTACAATAGGGATTATATACGGCATTGGTCAGTAGTTGGTTCTCATAAACAGGCAAGTAGGTTCAGATGGAGAGAGGGTCGAAAATGAAATGAAACAAAGTTCCACATAGTGTAATATTGTTTAAGAAATATTTATTAAAAAAAGGATAAAATTGAGCACTCACATGTTCTGAAGCAATCAAAGGCTTATCTGACATAAGAAGGTGCAGTAGTGATGGCAGCACTCGATCGGACGAGTTTCGTCTGAATAGACGTCATCTGGGGTATGAGTGTCAACCATCACCTCTGCTCTTAAATAGGTAAAGTGGCCCCAAATTGAATCACATGCTTACCGGAAGTTCTGGTCCGGAAAAATTTGCATCACTTCTGTTCCGGCCTCAAACATTTAGAAGGGCCGTTTAAAAAGAGTGTTAACACTACAAAAATCAAAGACTCATGATTAGTAAAAAAAACAATAATTCTAACAGTCAGCTGACAAAGAGCAATGGTGCTCCGTGCCTTAATAAGGGCATGTCATCATCAACAACAGATTGCGGAAGTCAAATAGGACCAAGCCTCGCATTAAGGAGAGGCTGTATGTCGTCACTTCCGGCCAATGTCTCGAAAGCGAAAGTTCTAGCCAAGCCTCACTCTGAAGTGAGACAATTCGCCATCACTTCCGGTCAACACCTGGAAGATGGCGCATATTGGGACGCGCTGTAAAAAGGAAAACATTCCACAGCACGTGACGCAATATGCGTAATGGCGTAAAGGACAATGTAGAGGTGTCACTTGTATTAAAATTAAGCCCAGAAGTGCACTCTAAATTGGGGATATCAAAACCGATCAAAAATAGATAGCCAGATCAAATTGGAGCCACATAAATAATATATAAAAAATATAATTTTTTTTATCGATTAAAATATACATGACCAAATGCACAGGTAATAAATGTGAAAAATAAAATAAAATTCACACCTATATAAACAAATTAAATGTTCATAACATGTACTCTGTACTTTAAAAACAATGGGATGTGAAATATCATGCTCTATTGATAAAAGCATTAACCACTTAAGGACCGAGCCTCTTTCTGAGATTTGTTTTTACAAGTTAAAAGCAGGTTTTTTTGCTAGAAAATTACTTAGAACCCGCAAACATTATACATTTTTTTCTAACACTCTAGAGAATAAAATGGAAGTAATTGCAATACTTTGTGTCACACCGTATTTGCGCACTTTTTTTGAAAAAATACACTTTTTTAAATTAAAAAATAAGACAGCAGTAGCCCAATTTTTTTTATATTGTGAAAGATAATGTTACGCTGAGTAAATTGAAACCCAACATGTCATGCTTCAAAATTGCGCCCGCTCGTGAAATGGCGACTAACTTTTACCCTTAAAAATCTTACAGGTTTCATGTTTTAAGTGAGAGAGGAGGTCTAGGGCTAGAATTATTGCTCTCGCTCTACCGATTGTGGCGATACCTCACATGTGTGGTTTGAATACCGGTTTCATATGCGGGCACTACTCACGTATGCATTCACTTCTGCACGCGAGCTCGTCGGGATGGGGCGCGTTTAAAACATTTTTTTTCTTATTTATTTTACCTTTTATTTTTACAATGTTTTTAACCACTTCAATACAGGGCATTTTCACCCCCTTCCTGCCCAAACCAATTTTCAGCGCTGTTACAATTTGAATGACAATTGCGCGGTCATGCAACACTGTACCCATATGAAATTTTGATAATTTTTTTCCCCACAAATAGAGCTTTCTTTTGGTGGTATTTCATCACCTCTGCGGTTTTTATTTTTTGCGCTATAAACAAAAAAAGAGCGACAATTTTGAAAAAAACACAATATTTTTTACTATAATAAATATCCCATTAAAAAAAAACAAAAACAAATTTTTTCCTCAGTTTAGGCCGATACGTATTCTACATATTTTTGGTAAAAAAAAAAAAAAAAAAAAAAAAAAAAAAAAAATCGCAATAAGCATATATTGATTGGTTTGTGCAAAAATTATAGCGTTTACAAAATAGGGGATAAATTTATGGCATTTTTATTGTTTTTTTTTGTTCTACTGCATAACGTACGAGATAGGATATTATCCACCTAAAGTGAATAAATGGCAATATGCAGACGGCATCCGTAGCCATTGAGGCCTAAGTATTCTTATTGTCCCATTAAGACAGTAACTGTCCTTGCAGATTCAATTTAAAATTTTGAAACTGGAAGGTATTTGTTGAAGGATTTAAGGTCCAGAACAGGATGAATACTACTGTTGGGCTTTAAACAGAATCTCTTGAACATGTCTTGTGTGGGTACTGGCAGGCCACTCCCTGAGGCAAGAGATGGCCCAGGGCATTCTAAAAAATTAGACCCTCCTTGGGCACATCTTGGTTAATTTGAGAGAAAAAATTCGTAAGGGAGTAGAGAGTCTTGAACTCTACTTTAAACCCCTTTGAAGCCACCACCAACTGAACCCAGAGGTCTGGGACATCTGTGACCCAGAGAGGCGCAAACTAACAGACGTTCCTTTGCTCTTGAGAGTGAGGGGTCCCTTCATTAGGAAGACCTGGTGGGCTTTGTGGGCCAACTCTTATGCTGAAAGGGCTGGACGTAAGTTTTGAAGCTGAAGCCTGGTTAGCATGAATAAATGCTCTGCATTTTTAAAAGATAGACTCCTGAGGGGGATCTGGAAATTTCAACTGTGGAAGAAGAACCTTCCCTACTGTGGCACCTTTGATAAATTTTTCAAGTGCCGCACGCAAAAGACATCTTTCTTCAAAGGACATGTGTGAGGTGTCTTTTACAGGCAGCTTCAGCTGACCTGGCTTTGAGCCACAATGTTCTACACATGCAAACTGAGATCAGAGCCTTTCTGAAAGTTTGTGTCATTACTTGATTTAGGTCATCCACACAAAATAGCAGGGCAATAATTTTTTGTTGTAATTTCTCAGGCAAGGCACTATCCTGGAATACAGGATCCTGTTGGTTGTTCATTGCCTTAGTCCAGTTAGCTGCAGTTTGAAAGACAGAAATTGGAGCAATTGATGGATACAGTCTTGGGTCTGCAAGTGTAAGAAAAAAAAAAAAAAAAATCAAAAAAATCGGGCCCTTCTCATGTGCAAGGGAAGCATCATCACTCTGATATTGTGTGGGTATTGGGCACAGTGAAAGTTCTGAGTTTTTGCTGTGGCTGCCTTTCGCCTGGTTTCCACCATAGCGAAGAGTGAGGAATAATACCCTGTGGACTACTCACAGTATAGATTGCAGGATAAAGGGTTAGCGTGTTCAGAAGGAATACACAGTAACCCTGGTGCTATGTCCTCCTGTAGCAAAGTCTTTGTGGCAAAAGGATGGAAGGAAGCATTTAAGGTGGAAGTGGTGGTAAAGTGTGTGACCTGTGGTGGGATGTAACATCTGGTCATCCACATGAGACTAAGCTCTGAGTGGTTGAGTTTTTAGTGCCAAGCTTGAAAAGTTTATACTTTAAGTAAATATATTTCAAAAGTAGCCCCAGTTTTTATAGTCATTGTCAAATACTGGGTGATCTTGTCTTACCTGTCTACGACGCTGGTCCAAATAGAATGCTCCGGGCTTCATCTGTAAAGGTGGGCACACCCCTGAAGAGGTCTTCAGGAATTGGATTTCATAGGGATGGACCATGGCCCTGTATAGCACCCTGCAGCTAGCTATATGCATTGGACAAAGTGCCGAGATGAGCACCCATGCAGGATCCAGTGCCTGAAACAACACTGCACGTTGTCCCAATGGGGTGCGATCTGGGTATGGCTCCCAAGATTTTACTGAGGTTGCACAAATCCAGATACATGGCTTCTCTTGTTGTATTCGAAGATAGTGAAAAGTTGATTGAAGATAAAATAATAAGCTAGTTAGGCAAAGAGTAATTTCTCTATAGGGGAAACGCCGGCCATCACCTTAGGACCTTAACAAAAAGCTGGGGGGCGTGGCCTGAACAGGGCATGCGAGCGGTCGCACTACACAGAGCTCCAGCTACTAATCCTCATTTGATCCTCTCCCCGCTAGCGATCTGGACACACAACAACCCTATCTGCCGGCTGATATACCCGCGGATCCAGCGGAGACCACCCTGAGCTGCACAGGCCCCATGATGACCCGTAAAGTGGGCAAAGAATCCGCAGCCGCGGCGGCCATGGAGACCCAAGATGGCGCCGACACTCCTCAGCCACAAAGAACGGCACGTACAAACAACAAGAGGGAGGCGGTAAGTCCCACAATGCACAAAAACAACAGGGGAAGGAGCAGCCCAGGGACATGTTGTATTATACGCAAAAGCTACAAGGGGCAGGCGGCTCAAACCCCCCCAGCAACACAGGCTCTTGCTCATGGCCCAGAGGACACAGCCCTCCAGCACTAGATGACACACTGCCCTTGAATTCCTCCCCGGTTCCTACTCCTGACCTGTTTGACACGCTGCAGGAAGAAACACAGCAACCCACACTGAACGATATAATGCATGCAGTCATAGAGCAGTGGACTTGTCAGTAGGGCAGTGGATGGTGTCAGTAATTTATTATTTTTTACAATTTTTTAGGAGCCCTGTTGGGGGCTTTGGTGAAATATCACCGGGGGAATCTGCGCCGCACTGGGTGATTAGGGTGTGCCCAGGCACACCCCCTGCGCACGCCTATGCATGCAGTACAGCGATGCACAGCCTCAGTGGATGGGCTAAAAGAGCAGTTTGGGGGTCTCATTAAAACAGTATCCCTTATGAGACAGGGGAGTAGGGGCACTATTTTGAGCCGCCGCCAAAATACCCGCTATCCAAACAATTCTCTTGTTTCTCTAAAACACATAGCACACGCATTGACCTTTGCATTGTGTCCTCTCATATTATAAACTTGATCACCAAAGTTGAGTACTTTCCCAGGGGGGTATCGGTACAGGACCTCCAGAAAATTAGGGCGAGAACCATGGCTGTGGAGGGCAGAATTAGTGAGGTGGAAGACCAGATGCCTTTGCTCACAAGAGATGCCAGAACAGCGTTGCAGCAAGCCACGCAAGCCACCGCCAAAACAGATGATATCGAGAACCGCCTCAGGTGGAACAATGTCCGAATTGTGGGACTTCCCGAGAAAGTTGAGGGCAGGGATCCGACAGCATTCACAGAACAATGGCTGCAAGACATATTTGGCAAGGAGGCCTTCACCTCACTGTTTGCGGTGGAACGGGCACACCGCACGCCACCCCGAACCCTCCCCCTAGGTAGTCCGCCGAGATCCATGCTGGCACGGCTCCTGAATTACAAGGACCACAAGATCATACTCAGATTAGCAAGGGAGAGAGGCTCTGTTCACTTTAATGGGTCAAAAGTCTAATTTTACCCAGACTTTTCTTCTGAGGTGCAACGAAAAAGGGCTAAATTCGCTGAGGTGAAGAAGCGCCTACAAAAAATTCAAGTAACATATCACAAACTTTCACAAACTACCATTGTGTCCCAGTTCCAGGGACAAATTAGTTGGTGCCTGGTTGGCACATGTTGGATTACCTGTTACGGAAATGAAGGGGAAAGGAGGCGGTTCGCTCCCACCCCACACAAACGTGCAATGGTTGCCCAGCAGACCAATTTTGCATCATCATTCCGACTTCATTTTGTTGCGCAGCTGCGCTTTGCTCTGAAACCAATACTTTACTGCTTTGTCTGGCTGAACTTGATACCCTGTCAGTTTGTGACCAGATGCCACCTAGAGGAACTGGCATCAAAGGACCTGTGCCATTCTACCATTCAAATTCAAGGCTGATGGGCCTATACACCGAATTGATGAGAACATAATTTACCCAATATGGCTACCACTCTAATGCCCCGTACACACGGTCAGATTTTCCGATGGAAAATGTCCGATCGGAGCGTGTTGTCGGAAATTCCAACCGTGTGTGGGCTCCATCAGACATTTTACATCGGATTTTCCGACACACAAAGTTTGAGAGCAGGATATAAAATTTTACGACAACAAAATCCGTTGTCGGAAATTCCGATCGTGTGTACACAAATCCGACGGACAAAGTGCCACGCATGCTCAGAATAAATAAAGGGATGAAAGCTATTGGCCACTGCCCCGTTTATAGACCCAACGTACGTGTTTTACGTCACCGCGTTTAGAACGATCGGATTTTCTGACAACTTTGTGTGACTGCGTGTATGCAAGACAAGTTTGAGCCAACATCCGTTGGAAAAAATCCTAGGATTTTGTTGTCGGAATGTCCGAACAAAGTCCGACCGTGTGTACGGGGCATAATAGTGTCCCGGAAGTCCGAGGTTTACATCACTGAAATGCACTATGATAAACTCATGCTTAAAGAAATTTCATCCTGCTATTGTGGGCCTGCAGGAGACTCACCTCACTAAAAATACGGTGGGACTCCTGCAATATTCCTGGGTTGGCAGGGCTTATCATTCCACACACTTGACATACTCTCCTGGGGTAAGTGTGTTGGTCCATAAGTCCCCGGCCTACCAGGAATTAGACTCTATAATCAACCCCATGGGTAGATATGTGTTTCTATACTGTAGGCTGTTTACGCTGACTGTGATTATTGCTTTTGTATATATCCCTCCCCCATTCTCTAGAGAGATACTGCAACTTCTTTTGTCGTACCTGGTTGACAAGCCTGATGTCCCCATTATGATCATGGGTAACTTTAACGGTTACCTGGACCCAAAGATGGACAGACATCCTCCAGTCCAAGCTCTGCTTGGTAGTAGGGGCACTATTTTGAGCCGCCTGCTGCAGGAGGTGGGCTGGACAGATATCTGGCGAGCAAAATACCTGCTATCCAAACAATTCTCTTGTTTCTCTAAAACACATAGCACACGCATTGACCTTTGCGTTGTGTCCTCTCATATTATAAACTTGAGTACTTTCCCAGGGGGGTATCGGACCACTCCCCTCTGGCAGCACATTTGGTCACCCGCCCAACAGTCTCCCTACCCAGAGCCCCCTGGAGGCTTAATGCCTTCTGGCTAAAACTCTTTACATCCCAAGAGCGGGTGGAGAGACAAAATGAACAATATTTTTACGATAACTGATCGCACCCAGATGTTACAACAAAATGGGATGCCTTTAAGGCATGCCTTAGAGGCACGTTTATTACTGAAATTACTGCCATTAAACATAACTCACCAGCCCTCCTGAAACAGGTTGAAGACCAGGTGCGACTGCTTGAGCTATCATATGTCACAGACCCATCAGATTCTGCAAGGGAGGCATGAATATCGGGCCAGGACTCCCTGGACCGGTTGAGATCCTAAACCGCAGAGCGGAAACGGTTCTTTACTAAACAGGCTTTTTATGAGGAGGGAGAGAAAATTGGCTGTTTGTTAGCTAGAATTGCCAAGTCCCAACAAGCATCCCCAGCTATAGGAGCCATTCGCTGTTCCTCGGGGAGCATAGTGAATGACCCCGAACTGATAATTAATGAACTAGCTTCCTTTTATGCAGACTTGTACAAGCCATGTGAGAACTACTCGGATGAAGCACTGCAGGGCTACCTAGATACAATATCCCTACCAGTTTTGACACGTCAGGCGCGCATGGAGCTGGAAGCCCCATTAAGGCTAGACGAATTGAGGGAGGCGGCTGACTCCTTCCCTACTTGCAAGGCGTCGGGAGATGACGGGCTTCCGATGGAGGTCTACACACAGTTTGGCGAGGTAATTCTGCCCAGGCTACTGGAGGTCTTTAACTCCTCCTTCAAGTCAGGGCAACTACTAATAACTATGACAAGGGCAAATATTATATTACTACTCAAACCTGGGAAAAGACCCAGTGGACCCGGGCTCATACAGGCCCATCTCGTTACTGCAAAGTGACGTTAAAATATTTGCCAAGGTTCTGGCCATGAGGGTTAACAAGGCTATTCTGTCTATCATTCACCTGGACCAAGCAGGCTTCATGCCCCGAAAATCCACTGCAACCAACCTTAGACAGCTCTTTTTGAACATGCAGACTCCGGCGGATGAGGTTGGCCACAGGGCACGGTTGTCTCTTGATGCCAATAAAGCATTCGACAGTGTCAGCTGGCGATACCGCTGGGCTGTATTGTTTAAATTTGGGTTTGGTCCTAGATTCATTGCATGGGTACGGTTACTGTATGCCTCACCACAGGCCGCCATACGCATGTCCGATAGGATGTCACATGTCTTTGCACTAGGCAGGGGAAAAAGGTAGGGGTGCCCCCTGTCTCCCCTGCTATTTGCATTGGCTATTGAACCACTAGCTGCACAGGTGAGGGACTGTCCACAAATTAAGGGATTTCGTTATGGTGAATTGCATGAGAAGATAATGCTCTACGCCGACACGCTCCTCTTCTTGGAGGACGTGGATGCTTCATTGTCTCATGCAATGTCCCTTGTTACAGATTTTGGCCGCTATTCAGGCCTTACTATTAATTGGTCTAAGTCTGCACTGATGTTCCTGGACGGGACCTCTGACTTGAATACAGATTTTCCATGTCCTGTCCCCATAGTGCCCTCCTTTAAATACCTAGGCATTTATATATCCCCCAAATTGACTGATTACTATAGGCTCAACATATATCCGCTCCTAACTCGCTTCAGAGACAAAATAAATATATGGAACAGACTCAAAATGTCCTTGGCAGGGAAGACGAATCTCATCAAGATGATTCTGATGCCTCAACTCCTGTACCTGCTACACAACACGCCAGTAGTTTTCCCACTGAAAATATTTTGAGTAGTCAACTCCCTACTCAGAGTACTATTGTGGCATACTAATCCCCCTAGGATCAAACTGGAACAGCTACAGTATCCAAGGGAGGGGAAAGGTCTTGTACTCCCCAACCCTTGGATATATTATCTGGCTGCACAGTTACAGCATCTGATAGGAGCTATGGCTCCGTCTCTTGCAGACTCGTCAGTTAAGCTCCTGCTGATTGGCACAGGGGCGGAGTCGATACCAGAAGGCCTGGAGGTGCAGATGTTTCAACGACCTAACAAATGCCTACTTACACACTTCTCCAAAAAGCGTGGAACAAGGTCAAACAACTGCAACATGTCACGAGGTACACGGCTTACAGCCCAATTTGGGGGAATGATTCCTATGAGGAACTGGTTAAACTTCAACAGGGTCCCAGATGGCGCCCCATGGGAATTACTCACCTCAGACATAGCTTTCATAACGGGAAATTGCTGTTTTTCGCAGATTTGCAGTCCAAATATGCATTACCTTCCAATATGCTTTTCTACTACTTACAATTAAAACATGCAGTTCAGGCACAGTGGAATGGGTGCAGTCTCCCACCCCTATCTTCCACATACTACAAAATGCAACAGATACAAAGGGTATAATATCCCAATGTTACCTCATGCTTCTTTCTTAATTTCTGGAGGGACATCCCATGAAGGCAGCGTCACAATGGCAGGCAGACTTAGGCCCCATCACAGAGGAGCAATGGGAAGAAGCCCTTCAGGCTGTTAACACTTGTTCGATAAATGTATCACAAAAAATTTCCCAATTATATATCCTATTAAGCTTGCACTACACTCCAGTAAAACTTTACAAGATGGGTAAAATGCAGGACCCGTTGTGTGGCAGGTGCAGGACAGTTCCGGGTGACCCGATACATCTCCTCTGGTGCTGCCCCAAACTCCACAGGTATTGGACTGGGGTCCTGGCCCTACTCAACCGGGTATTTCAAACTAATGTCCCTCTTGATCCACTAGGGTGCCTTTTAGGGGTACTGGAGGGGGCAATCCCGGAGGAGATAACAAGGACGGCCTTTGCCAGAGCATTGTTTCAGGCAAGGAAAACAATACTTATGAGCTGGAAATCTGCTACACCACCGATAGTTAAAACGTGGATTCAGCATACGGGTAGCACCCTTAAAATGGAAAAATACATACACCAGCATAGGGGGAATCCTGGGAAATTTGACAAGTTATGGGCTGCTTGGCTTGATACGCCAGGTATAAGCCCCAGAGAATTGGTACAGATGAGGTTGCTTAGCTGTACATAGGGATACCTGAATACACACTTGGATAGGCAAAGGTACAAACACTGAGGCAGAGGCGGAGATGCTAGAATTATTGACTAAATGATAAGAGATTGAAAAGACACGTCGGACAAAAAAGATTTAATTTTCTTTTTTTTTACGTTGAACTGTGTATATGCATTTATATGTATAGCAAGATGTAACTAATGGTTATATAACTGACTCCTAATTGACGTTACAAAATGCAATGTCTTACGTGCATAATGATGTTTTGTGTTTGAGCAATAAAAACCTTTTTGATTAAAAAAACAAAAAGCTGAGGACTCAGAGCGGGTTGGGATTATAGGGCAAGCACACAGGAGACGTGTCTTCATAATCTTTTCCTGTGTCCAGTTACCTGAAAATACAAGCTTATAACCTATGGTCTATGAATACTCAACCTGTGTCCTGTATGCTACGATAAAGATTATGAAATCTTGTAACCCCTCATCAGTTTGAGAGGCAAGAAAAAAAAAAAAAGAGACCGGGATATTTAAATATTGGCTTTTTATTGCCCTCAAGTCCTTCCCAATTTGAAATTGCATTGATAATGGCAAGAACAAAAAAAAATTATACAAACTTTTTAACTAAACACAATAAATGCAAGTAACTCCATAAAGCCAGTTGAATGTAATAAAAAAGGATAATTTTGTCTAATAAACATATGAAAGAACGTTGTGTCGTGCAAGAAACGTATCCATAGAATGCTCTATAGTACAATCAGCTAAATTAACATTGTGTAAAATATCTTCACCATACTGGTGGCCTACATCAAATGACAGAAATTGAGCAGTGTGTCAAACAAAATATATTTTGTAAAGGTTATATAAAATGTGAAAAATTACATTGATATAAGATGTTTTGCTAACATTGGTTGAAATATTTTACTTCTTGAGTCATTTAAATGTGTTTTCTGGTAAAGCCCATGATGGTCTTCATCTATGAGCCTCCTCCAACTTTAAAGTTCACAAATGTACCAAACATTTTGTTTTTTTTCCTTATTTTAATAATGAAATGATCAAGAATAAAAACCATTTGCTCCTAGAGCAACCAATAAACTTTGTGAAATCTACTCAAGAAATTGGTAGCTGGAGAAGAACGGTTGGTTCTTATTGGTTGATCCAGTTGCAACACAGTTCTTTCTGGAACTGTAATACATCAAACCCCCCCTGTTTAGCAACAAACGTTTTAGTGTATTTCTTAAAAGAGAACTAAAGTTCCACTGTCACAATCTGTGATCTGGCGGGCTTTTTACTGCAGAAGAAACACATCATGCATGTGCAGCTCAGCTTTTATTACTGACACAGTCCCTACGCATGAGCAGGAGTTACGTCGTTCTGCTCTAGTCTGTTTTAAGAATGGTCTGTCTGCAGGCTTCCATAACATTTGTAAGAAGTTAAAAAAGACTTAAAAAAAAAAAATCCCCCAGCGCAACTTTTAAGTCTCTTCAATACTATAACATGCCTCACCTGCAGGTCCTTACTTAATTCTGCAGCGGCTACAGCTTTCTGCACAGTTTACATCTCGGTCTGTGAAAGGCTAGGCAGCCCTTTACAGACCAGGATGGGATGCTCAATACCATCCCAAAGACTTAAATGGGTTGAATCTCGTGCAGCAAGATACGGCCCATTCAACTCTATGGGATGTTAATACCCAAGCGTGGCCAGACTAGTACTAGAATTTTACCAGCCAGGCTGCAGGCAGTGCAGGAGGCAGCAGCTGCCAGAAGAGGCAAGAACCCACAAGGTATTGGGGGGGGGGGGTGACGGGTCATAGGTTAGTGTACTGTGGGAGCTATGGAGATTTTTTTTTTTTAAAAGGTGAACATGTGCCCTAAAGTGATACTAAAGTCTCGTTTTTTTTTCATTTGAAAATAACAAACATGTCATACTTACCTGCTCTGTGCAGTGGTTTTGCACAGAGCAGCCCCGATCCTCCTCTTTTGGGGACCCCCTTTGGCGCTTCTGGTCCCTCCCCCCTGCTAAGTGCCCCCACAGCAAGCAGCTTGCTATGGGGGCACCTGAGCGGAGCCACAGCTCTGTGTGTCCATTCAGACAGGAAGCCGTGGCCCGGCCCCACCCTCTCTCTCCTCATTGGCTTAGTGACTTCGATTGATGGGAGCCAATGGCACTCCGCTGATGTCTCAGCAAATCAGGAGGGAGAGTCCCGGCCAGCCAAGTCTCGCGTGCAACATCGCTGGATCGAGATGGGCTCAGGTAAGTATTAGGGGGGCTGCTGTACACCGAAGGCTTTTTTATCTTAATGCATTAAGATAAAAATCTTCTGCCTTTACAACCAATTTAAAGAAACTTTGCCACCAGTTCAAGCTTTTTAATTTGAATGCCTTTATAAAAACAGGAAGCATAACAAATATATTTAGGTTTTATTTTGTGTTTTTTTTTTCTTCCTTCATCTATAAGCCCTGTAAAAAAGAATCAGACACTTTGCGTCAGATGCCATTTTCAGGCTTTCCCCTGCAACGGTCACTGTTCATGCCGACAGAGCCTGAGCCGCATGAAGAAAGTATGAAATAAAGTTTTTTTTTGTTATTCTGCGGCCCTGACAGCTCTGAAGAGAATCTTTTTTAGGGGCTAAAGATGAAAAAAAAAACAACATTCATGTATTGATACTACTAGCATGCATTTCAAGCCCAGTCTGGATGAGCCTGGACAGTTGTGGGAGAGCTGGAAGAGAGAAGTACCTGAGATTTTTGGCAATGTCAGGTTCTTATTCATTCTGCAGAGCTTTCAAATAAAGTGTGCACCAGTGACAGGGTCGCTTATCGGAGTGGGATTCAAAGCACAACTAGTAGTGTTCACCACAGAATACAGTAGGAAGAAGGAATTTGAAAAAAAAAAAACTAGAGGGGGAAGTGACAAGATTTTTTTCATCCTTCCCAGTATTTTCCTTAAGGTGATATTAAAGGCTTTTTGTTTAAAAAAAAAAACAAAAATCACATGTTATATTTACCTGCTCTGTGTAGTGGTTTTGCGTGGAGCAGCCCGTATACTTCTCTTCTCAGGTCCCCGGGTGGCGCTCCAGGCCCCTCCTTCCTACCGAGCTCCCCCAGAGCAAGCAGCTTGCTGTGGGGACACCCAGGCCACTGCTCTGCTGTCCATTTACACACAGAGCCGCGGCTCAGCCCCATCCCCTCTCTCTCCTCATTGGGTCACTGGCTGTGATTGACAGCAGAGGGAGCCAATGCTGCCTCAGCCAATGAGGAGTGAGAGCCGAGGCTGTCTTGCACATCACTGAATCGCGATGGGGCTCAAGTATTAGGGGGGCCTGCTGCACAGAGAAGGCGTTTTACCAACATGCATAGAATGCATGAAGGTAAAAAACCTTGAGCCTTTACAACCACTTTAACAACTTAACAAAAAGCAAGAACCGTTTATTTTTCATCATGTATAAACATGATAGAAAGAAAAAAACTGGTTATTATTTCTTGCCTTACTCCAGCTTCTGCTCACAGTGTCTAGGCAAGGGTGATGGCACTGTCCTTATGGCGAGATTCCAGGGAATGCCAAGTACCTGAAGTCTCATTAGAAGATGTCCCTGCACGGTGCTGGCGCACCATGTTATACAATTTTGTGCACTTTCCATTCCTCGAAATGTAACTGGAAAGAAGGCAGAATGTTGCCCCATGCAGTACAGAAATCAGAGTAAGGTAAGCAGGGTATTGTGGTTTCTTTTCTAATTTCAATAAAGCGCTCTGGGATAAGGGGAGAAAGAGGTGTAAAAAAAAAACAAAAAAAAAAAACAGATCTTGATTGGTAGTGCAAGGTCTGTTGCAACAATGCCTTGGCAACATGCACGCAAGACAAGGGAACACTTTAAACGTTGCGGCACCTAAATCTTCACAAATTAATATCAGGGATTTCTTAAATGTATACCTGTCATGAAAAAAGTACAAAGATTGCCACTGCTGGCTGTCTCTGGAAACGTTAGTTGCCTCACTGTGTCTAATGCCTCCTTCACATGGTCGTACTAACCTGTATACATGTGGGGGTACAGGTAACACCATGCAGAGGTGTTATGTGCAGCTGGTGCAAATCAATACCAGGTAGGCAGCTGTAAGGACCTGCAGGGATCTCCAAAAGCATCCCGAGTGTCCATCTGTGCGGGAATGATGCATGGGTCAGAATGTAGACAGACTATATTCAAATCTGTTCATTGGTCCTGCAAGAATGTACACTCTGGGATGTGTTGGAGATCCACGCAGATAGATGCAGCTGCCCGCCGATCACTAATTTGAACAGGCTGCCTACACGTGGCTGCAAAGAACACGTGCACACCCACTGCAGATGAAGATGGCTCTTTCGACAAGTGTATAGGTTGGTATGCCTGTGTGAATGAGGCCTAACAGTTAAAAAAAAAAAAAAAAAAGCTGGTTGTAAATGAGTGCCAGGATTGCTTGTTCGAGGTCAGTGAATCAGAAATAATTGAATCTAAATGATCATCATAACAGCAAGGTAACAAACATTTTTAAAAAGAAGGGTTAGTAATGTCTATATAACTCTATCATGACAGTGTGTATGTATCTTATCCCTGGCTTTTAGGCGTTAAACAGTCATAGAGGCTTGTAAGAATAGTTTAATGATTTAAAGGTGGATCTACACTCTTTAAATAAAAAGTCTATCCAATTTTGACCTTTTTACAGACCCACAGAAACCACAGTTTTCTCTTCTCTCTCCTGAGCTGCAGCCAGACTCTGACCATGTGACGTAGTTAACTTAATTATGCTGATAATATTTATTATTCTTGCAGAAGAGCAGCATGCTGCTTTACCAGAAATCACTTCTAATGTGGACATCAAGGGGACTAGTCTCTTAACATTCTGATAATTTAATGAAGCTATGGAAAATAAGTGACAAAAATGCAGAAAAACTGATAGCTGGTAAACACTTGGCCGTATAATCATGCCAAGGAGAATCATATACTCTAAGGCTGGCCATAGATTATGCAATTTTCTTTCGTTTTACCACTGGTGGAAGAAAAGAAATTTGCTTGATTCCCCCATCAACACAAGTTAGTGGGGGAATCCCTCCTGCCGCACTATTGTATTTTGAAAACAAAATGTTTTTCCATAGTTAGAATACAATAATCACTGCCAGCGGCAATGGCCACCAGCAGTGACCGCACAAAAAAAAAAATAAAAAAAAAAATAGGCTGGCTGTACTGAGGTCGATCGATCAAAATTCTTTGTTCCCACTAAACCATCCAAATTTCAAAATGTCCATGGCCAGCTTAAAAAAACAATAGAGGTAAAATAGTGTTTATAATTCAAACAAAAATATACACAAAGATAAAACACAAAATAAAATATTTGCATTGAAATTCAGGTATACAACTTGGCTTATTCAATAAAGCAAAGGATAACATGCAAAATTCTGTAACCACGAGCAATCACAAGCTCTCTTTCACTAAGGCCGGCCATACACAGAGCAAATTTCTTTATTGCAACCACGGGATGCAGGAAAGAATTTTGCTCGATTCCCTCATCAACACAGACAGTGTTGATGCGGATATGCCTCCTGCTGGGCCATTGTCTTCTCACAGCACGCGGGGGGGTGGAGGAGGCCAGTGATTATTGCTAGTGGCTATAACAGCCGCAAGCGATAATTGAAGGCAACACCCAGCATGCTGGTTGTACCCAAGCTGATTGATCGATAAACTTGGCACATTCAGCTTGCCCATACACGATTCGAATCATGTTCGGCCTGCCAAACCAGACTAAAATAAACTGAAATCTGTTTGATAACCATGTTTTGCTACAGATTAAACCTTTTACACCGTCATACTGAATAAACCAAGTAATATCCATGTGTGCGTTTGTGTGCGACTCTTAAAGTAAACCTGACATGGACAAAAACTGCCACTGGCTCCTTCTGGTACTTACCCATCAAGACAGTTTCCCTTTTCAGTGCTTTAAGCACACTGAATCCTAGGTCATTATGGTATACAAATATAACCATCTTCTCTGTCAATCTGGCTTATGCTTCCTAGTAAGCTTCCCAATTAGCCGCTGAGGCTGTCCATCAAGGTGATAGACTAAAAATGAAGCTTCAAATGCAAGGTAAGGCTCTGAACTAGGAAAGCAGGTCAGTATAGCATATCACAGCAATCTGCGATTGGGTGCACCCATGGTGCTGAATAGTACAAGTCATCTAGAGATAGATGTCTACTATGTGGAGCCGTGGCAGCTGAAGTAATTTTTTTCCCATGCTTTGGGTTTGCTTTAAGAGACAGAGTAAAAATTAAGTCTTTGTTTTATACCCGTGTTGTAATTTGCTCAAGTATGACCCATAAACAGAGATAGACTTGTAAATTAAGGATATTACCTTAATAAGAATTTATAAATAACAGCCCCAAACAATTTGATTGACAGTTCTTTCCTTTATGTGGCTCTGGTGGTGATTTTTCTGCTTTTATTAGCTTAAATGAGTACTCCACCTGAAATTTTTGGTTCCAGAGTAAAATGAGCAAGTCATTTTATGGGTTTCAGCTACTAAATCAATCATGTCCTGATTATTTCCATTGAGAACATATTTGTTTTGGTGGGAGTCCTCTAAACTTAAAGCCCAACTTCAAGATCGTGTTTATGGAAAGGCATAGAATAAGGTGAATAACAAAGAGAAAAAACAATTACTTGTAAAAGTATGAAATAAAACTTGGTATGGTCAGGCAAACACTCCAGTTCAGTTACAGCAGCAATAAAGCAAGCAAAATATATAACAAAGCTAAAAAATAAAAGGTATTTGAAATAAAAGGAAAAACTGTTGATGCTTATGGGATGCCTCAAACAAATGTAGCAGGTATGACAACTAGGAAAAATATTGCATTGCGTTGCTTGACACTTCACTATAATAAGCCATAAATTTACACAGAACATATAAGGCACCAGCTCACGCACAGAACTCATCCGATCTCCAGCACCTCAAGCAAGATGCTTGTTCACATTGCACGTCATACATCTATTAGAAGTATGCTTTTGTAAGGAATTAAACTCAGGGTCTGAGTTATAGGAGTATTCCCCTCAGCACATTGTTCCTTGTATACAGGAAACTTGAATGAAAATTTGTGACAGATTGTTCTTCTGTTGTGATTGTACTGCTGCTTGAATACATGTAGGATCTTACATGTAAGGCAGTGTTAGACGGTACTCATAATGCAGACCATGTTCTTGTAGCTTCTTGTGGCTGAGATGTAAAACAATGGTCCCAGTATTTGGAAGCAGTTCATTTGCATTTTTTTCTTGCTCCTTGACTGTAACTCATAGATGTTTGAAAGGCTTGCAGGATAGTAAAAAAACATTCTACTTATTCTCCAGCTTGAACAGGCTCAGAATGTCAAGCAGAGATTCTCGAATGTGCTTGCCAAAACGGTGGGAATCCTGCGGAGAGCAAGATTGAAGAAATGAATGTCAAAACAGAGTATTCCAGATAGGTTATAACACCAATCAGAGCTCTAGACCCACAGGAAACAGTGCTGAAATGCAAAAATATGTGCAGATATACTATACTACATCATGAAGGGTTTTTGCTGCATCATTATCAGAATTTGTCATCTAACAGCTCAACCTTTGTTTAAAAATCAAAGCTGTCTGAAAAAACAAGTGTAAAGCCAGGTACACACTATTATTGTTTTTTTTTTTTTGAACGAAAAAAAAAAAAAAAAACTGGTAGTGGGGTTCCCCAGGGTTCTGTGCTGGGACCAATCCTATTTAATTTGTTCATAAACGATCTGGAGGATGGGGTAAACAGTTCAATCTCTGTATTTGCAGACGATACTAAGCAGGGCAATAACTTCTCCGCAGGACGTGGAAACCTTGCAAAAAGACCTGAACAAATTAATGGGGTGGGCGACTACATGGCAAATGAGGTTCAATGTAGAAAAATGTAAAATAATGCATTTGGGTGGCAAAAATATGAATGCAATCTATACACTGGGGGGAGAACCTCTGGGAGAATCTAGGATGGAAAAGGACCTGGGGGTCCTAGTAGATGACAGGCTCAGCAATGGCAGGCAATGCCAAGCTGCTGCTAACAAAGCAAACAGAATATTGGCATGCAATAAAAGGGGGATCAACTCCAGAGATAAAACGATAATTCTCCCGCTCTACAAGACTCTGGTCCAGCCGCACCTAGAGTATGCGGTCCAGTTCTGGGCACCAGTCCTCAGGAAGGATGTACTGGAAATGGAGCGAGTACAAAGAAGGGCAACAATGCTAATAAAGGGTCTGGAGGATCTCAGTTATGAGGAAAGGTTGCGAGCACTGAACTTATTCTCTCTGGAGAAGAGACGCTTGAGAGGGGATATGATTTCAATTTACAAATACTGGACTGGTGACCCCACAATAGGGATAAAACTTTTTTGCAGAAGAGAGTTTAACAAGACTCGTGGCCACTCATTAAAATTAGAAGAAAAGAGGTTTAACCTTAAACTATGTAGAGGGTTCTTTACTGTAAGAGCGGCAAGGATGTGGAATTCCCTTCCACAGGCGGTGGTCTCAGCGGGGAGCATTGATAGCTTCAAGAAACTATTAGATAAGCACCTGAATGACCACACCATACAGGGATATACAATGCAATACTGACACATAATCACACACATAGGTTGGACTTGATGGACTTGTGTCTTTTTTTCAACCTCACCTACTATGTAACTATATGTAACTATGTTAGCTCTGGTTGAAGCCGCTGTACTAACCATGCAAGGTTAGTTCAGCAAACTCCCCTGCTGAGCTTGTGTTCTGACAGGGGGATGGTCCCCTGTCAGAACACTCCAATCAGCGCCCTCTGCCACTGGCTGAGAGCGCTGATCGGTAGATGGTCCGATGCTGGATTTCCAGTATGCTTGTCTAAAAGAAGCCGGCCATAGGGATTACTGTGCAAAAGAACGCTAACTTTATTTAGCAATTACATAGGCTAATACTAGTTGCCTGGCTAATACTTTTATCTAGGGTTGCACCGATACCAGTTTTTTAAGACCGAGTACAAGTATTGATACTTTGCCTTAAGTACTCGCCGATACGAATACTTTAAAAAAAAAAAAAAAAAATGGGATTTTTGACTAATGCCGCGTACACACGGTCGGACTTTTCGTCTACAAAAGTCCAACGGACGCCGACGGACTAAAGCTGGCTGGTAATCCGATCGTGTGTGGGCTTCTCCGGACTTTCAGCAGACTTTTTCAGCCTCAAATCCGACGGACTTTAGATTTGAAACATGCTTCAAATCTTTACGTCGTAACTACGACGGACCCCGAAATCCGCTCGTCTGTGTGCTAGTCCGACGGACAAAAACCCATGCTAGGGCAGCTATTGGCTACTGGCTATGAACTTCCTTATTTTAGTCCGGTGTACGTCATCACGTACGAATCCGTCGGACTTGTGTGGTCGTGTGTAGGCAAGTCTGTTCGTTAGAAAGTCTGCTGCAAGTCCGCCGAAAGTCCGCCGGAAGTCTGTCGGACAGGCTGTCGGACTTTTGTAGACGAAAAGTCCGACCGTGTGTACGCGGCATTACTGTACAATCCATTTTTCTGAGTTCATTGACAGACACAGCACTCCATTATTCAGAACCATCGGGTTATACCGCTCCCTACAGGAGTAGGACACTAGGTAGAAAAAAAGAGCCAACCAGGTAACAGGAGCTCAATACAGAACAAGCTGGAGCCCAACCTGAACAATACCCCTTCAAGAGGGAATAGACCCTCTAAACAGTAGCCTGCAAAACCCAAAAGAGGAATCCGCAGATGCCAATACATCCACGTCGTAGAACGTTGTGAAAGTGTACACCGCTAACCAGTGGCCGCCTTGCAAACTTGCGCAATGGACGCCTGATGACAGAAGGCTCAAGAAGCACTAAGCGCCCAAGAGGAACACACCATTACAGGGAAGGGAGAAACCGGAAGAAACGTAGTCACGCTCTTGAGCATCTGTGGCACAAGACTAAGTCTCTCAAAGACTTCAACCAATACAAATCTTCCCTCCAAAAATACTATTCTTTCCTCCACACTGCCAAGCAAACCTATTTTACAGCTCTTATTAACACCTTCTCATCTAGTCCCCGTAAACTCTTCTCTACCTTCAACTCTCTACTTTGTCCTCCACCGCCTCCACCCACTAACTCACGCACTGCCCAGGAGATCGCTAATCACTTCAAAAACTCGATTGATACAATCCGCGATGAAATCTCCACTCTACAGGTATCTCCCCCAGCTAAGATCCCATGTCAACAGGTACAACTGACACTCCCCCTATTCAAATCTGCTACTACAGACGAAGTTGCTAAACTCCTTTCTATCACCCACCTAACCACCAGTCCCCTGGACCCTATTCCCTCTCATATGCCATGGTCGTCCTCTGACTCCATCCTACACTCTCTAACCCACATCTTCAATCTCTCCCTCACCTCTGGCATCTTCCCCAATGCTCTAAAACATGCACTGGTCACCCCCATACTTAAAAAGCCGTCCTTGGACCCTACCAATCTTAACAACCTACGCCCTATCTCCTTGCTCCCCTTTTCCTCTAAACTCCTTGAATGCCTGGTTTACAACCAACTGAGTGACCACCTCATTAAAAACAACCTTCTTGATCCCCTTCAATCTGTATTTCGCCCTCAACACTCCACAGAAACTGCTCTTTTAAAACTCACAAATGACCTACTAACTGCAAAAACCAACGAACACTATTCTGTACTCCTACTTCTGGATCTTTCAGCTGCCTTTGACACGGTTGACCACCCCCTCCTCCGCAAAAAAACTTACTCCCTCAGTCTCCGTGACTGTGCTCTTCAGTGGCTCTCATCCTACCTATCCCAACGCACCTTCAGTGTCACTTACAATTCTACTTCCTCCACTCCTCTTCCCTTCTCTGTCGGGGTCCAAGGTTCTGTTCTTGGACCTCTTATTTTCAATCTACACCTCTTCCCTGGGTCAGCTGATAGCCTCTCACGGCTTTCAATATCATTTCTACGCTGACGACACACAAATCTATCTCTCCACCCCTCAACTCACTCCATCAGTCTCCTCACGCATCACTAACTTACTAACCGACATATCTGTATGGATGTTACACCACTTCCTCAAACTCAACTTGGCCAAAACCGAGCTTATAATATTTCCTCCCCCATGTGCCTCTTCCCCTGACTTCTCTGTCAAGAGCAATGGCACAACCATCCACCCCTCCTCACATGTCAGGGTGCTAGGTGTTATCCTGGATTCTGAACTCTCCTTTCGGCCCCACATCCAATCACTTTCCAAAGCTTGCCGCCTCAACCTCCGCAACATCTCTAAACTACATCCTTTTCTAACCAGTGAAACCACAAAGCTCCTGATTCACTCCCTGGTTATCTCTCGCCTCGACTACTGCAACTCCCTTCTCATTGGCTTACCTTTAAATAGACTATCCCCCCCTTCAGTCCAACATGAATGCTGCTGCCAGACTCATCCACCTTACAAACCACTCAGTGTCTGCTACCCCTCTCTGCCAATCCCTCCACTGGCTGCCACTCGCCCAACGAATTAAATTCAAAATACTAACAATAAGTTACAAAGCCATCCACAACTTTGCCCCCAGCTACATCACTAGTCTAGTCTCAAAATACCAACCTAATCGCCCTCTCCGTTCCTCCCAGGACCTCCTGCTCTCTAGCTTCCTCATCACCTCCTCCCATATCTGCCTCCAGGACTTCTCCCGAGCCTCGCCCATCCTCTGGAATTCTCTACCCCAATCTGTCAGACTGTCTCCAAATTAATCCACTTTTAGGCGATCCCTGAAAACTTTCCTCTTCAGAGAAGCCTATCCTGCCTCCATCTAACAATTGCACTATTTTCTCCATTAGCTCATCCCCCACAGCTATTACCCTTTTGTATAACTTGACCCTCCCTCCTAGATTGTAAGCTCTAACGGGCAGGGCCCTCTGATTCCGCCTGTATTGTACTTGTACTGTCCTCCCTAATGTTGTAAAGCGCTGTGTAAACTGTTGGCGCTATAATAATCCTGTATAATAATAATAACGCGATCCGACAGAATAGGCCAGAGTCATCATCTGTTTGATCCATCCAGAAATGGTCGCAGAAGAAGCAGACAGCCCCTTTCTTGGCCCGTCCATGATCACAATGAGTCTGACTTCCAAAAAGACTCAGTGGCTGCCAAATACACCCGAATCCCCCAAACCACATCCAGGGCAGATAAGGCAAATTCCTTAGAATTTTTTGACCAAGGACACAAGGAAGGCAACACAAGGTTCTAATTCAAAAGGAAATCTGAGGAAGGAACGATGGGGCGAAAATGGGGAAAAGGGCGAAGAACCACCTTAACCTAGCGTAACCCTGGGCAAGGTGTATGACAAGATAACGCCACCATTTCCGACACCCTGCGAGCAGAGGTGATAGCCACCAAGAGGCCACCTTCCGAGACAGAGTAAGCAGTGGAATCTCCAGAACATTTGGAGAGAGAGGCTTCTGGAGAACCAAAATCACCAAGTTCAGATCCCACGGCGGTAGAAGAGACTGCACCGTTGAAAACAGATGTCGAACCCCGTGAATAAAAAGGTACGCACCAGGGAGTGTGAGACCAGGGGACGCTGAAGACCACTCAGGCTAACACCTGGCCCTTGATAGTACTCGAGGCCCATTCCTGCTCAACCCCTTCGTTAAGGGAGGTTGGAAACAGAGCCACAGAGAAAGAATGAGGATGAATGCCTGGTGACTCACACCGGGATATATGCGCTTTCCACATCCGGAGGTAGAACCTCCTAGGAGGTAGACTCCCTAGCCATCAGCAGCGTCGGAACTGCAGCACCTGGCTCATCACAGCCAGGCCGTTAAAACCAGCGACTCTAAAAGCAGGATGGAAGAGCGGGCCTAGGGACATTAGATCCTCCCTGAGAGGCAGTCGCCAAGGAACGGCGGCGACCAGGCGCACACAGTCGGTGTACCCAGACCGACGGGACCCACCTGGAGCCAATAGAATGACCAGAATCCCCGCGGCCGTGATCCTGAACCAAAAGCCACAGCAGAAGCTGGAGAGGAGGAAAGGCGTAGAGCAAATGTTACCGGCCTCATGAGCCACCAGAGTGATTGATGTGCCCACCAGAGGATCCTGTGACCTTGCCAGAAACCTTGGTACCATCCTGTTGAGCCAGGACGCAAACAGATCTACCTCAGGAGTGCCCCATCGGAGACATATCTGATGAAACACGGCCCGGTGAAGGGCCCACCCCTTGGTCCAACCCTAGGTGACTGAGGCATCCGACTGTCAATATTCCACTCCTGGAATTTGTATGTTGGAGGGGGCCGGAACGAGATGTTCTGCCCACTGGAGGATACTGGCAACTGCCAGAGCTGCCAACACCCTATTTGGCCTGCCCTGGTGATTGACATAAGTCACCACCGTTGCATTGTCCGACTGGATCTGTACCGGGAGCCCCCGAAGTCGATCCATCCATGATCCAGACATAGTCTGATCACTCGGAAGTTCCAGGATATTGCTCGGTAGGCCGGATTCCACTAGTGTCCCACGACTCTGAGCAAAAGCTCAGTCCCAGGACATCTCCCCCTCCTGGACAGACTAGCATTGGTGGTCACCCTGTTTAATACAAGGGGAGAAAGGATTTACCCCGCCGAAGAACCATAGAGCACAGCCACCAGACAGGGAACCTCTGGTTTCCTGGCTCAGCCGAATCTGATTATCCAGAGACCTCGGGCAATTGTCCCATTATGCCAGGATCCCCTGAAGGGAGATTGTATGGAACTGTGCAAATGGACTCGTCTCAAAAAAGGTAGACATCATAAGACCCAACACCCATATGCAGGTCCGTAGGGAGGCCCACCTGCCGGATAACAGTAAATGAAAAATGCAGCATGCAACTTCTGGAGTTTGTCCAGAGGAAGAAACACTCTGGCTGGTGCTGAAGCCCGGGTCAGGCTCAGATAATCCAAATGTTTTGGAAGGGTCCAAAGCAGACTTCAGATAGTATAGAAGCCAAATGAATCTGTTAAAATCTGTATAGGATCTACGTTGCCCCTCGGGGTAGTCGAGGACTCACAGAAGATCGTCCTGGCAGCTCAGGACCTCAAACCCCCACTGATGTAACCACACCAGATCCAGGGCCAACAGCTGAGGAGTGGTGGCAAGACCAAAAAGGCAACACCACGCGCTGATAATGCTCAGCACCCACAGCAAAACAGAGGAAGTGCTGGAGTCGGGCACATAATGGAATGCGTGAGTAAGCATTCGTGATGTGGATAGAAGCCAGAAAGTACCCATGATGAAGGGGTGCCACCGCCAGGTGGACGGACTCCATCCTGATATTCTGTACCCACACATGGCAGATCTGGACGTGTCATGCCCTCCATCTTTTGGACTGTGAACAGGTTTGAATAAAACCCCTGAAACTGTTCCCGACACTGGGACAATCACATTCTGAAGCAACAGGGCTTGCACAGCCCCACGAGGAGAACAACAAATGGTCAAGCAACAGATACACATTGGAAGCAAAAAAACTTTTTGGGGAACAAGGCCGGAAAACCATCTTGTAACCGGACAAAATCAAGACACGTAATGATGTCATCCAGGGTAGCCCCCACAATACATGTCTAAGCACCACTGCTGAAACAAAGAGCTCAGCAACCAGGAGAACTGCAGCCAAGAGGCATAGCAGGAAAACTGCAGCACCTAGACCAAACTAGGGAGGGGGCCACCAATTGAGACCCCCATCGCCCGAGGTCCCTCACAGGGGGGCGCCGGATGCCCCTCACAGGGAGCACAGACCGAGGCCCCTCACAGGGGGATTCGACGGATGCTGCCCACAGGGGGCACCACTGAGGCCCCTCACAGGGGACCCAGGCTAAGGCTCCTCACAGGGAGCGCCAGGAGCACCCACCCCGTGCCCACGTAAAGGACCCCCAAAACGAGATCGCCCTCAGGGCCCCCACAGTGCCGCTCCTCTGGCAGAGGGATGGCCACGAGGCCTAGCAGGCAGTGGCCTAAATTTTCGGCCGCAAGTGCACGGCCCCCGGGTGGACCAGGCCAATCTGAGCCGCTGAACGGAGAGCGGACACCAAAAAAGGAAAGCGGCGGCCTCCGGGGGCGCCCGGTCGGTAGGCCTAAATTTTCAGCCGCCTGCCGCAAGTGTGTGGCCCACGGGGGGACTGGACCAATCCGAGCCGCTGAACGGAGAGCGGACACCCAAAAACAGAAAGCGACGGCCTCCGCCATCTGCCCTGGGGCCACCCACCAAGCGCCCGCTCGGTAAGCCGCGGCCTAAATTGCGGGAAGGCCGCCTCAGGCGGTCCCCCAATCACGGATGTCACCCGCCACCCAGGCCCAACCACTGTAGCAGGTGGGCCCAAGGATACCCCCCAGTAGCAACCCTGAGGGTGGAAGGGGAGGGGCAGTGTCCCCAAAAGCACCTAGGCCAGAAGCCTGGGCCTCACCCGGGAAGGAAGGGGGGGTGGAGGAGAACCCCGGAGGGACCGACAACCCCAGGGAGTACCCGCGCCCCACACCACGTACAGGGAAGGAGAGGAGGGGGCTCCGCACTTACCGATCCAGCGAAGCTTGCGGGTAACGCTCCCAGACAGATCCCCTCGCCAACGAAGTGGGGAGGCCTGTCGGCCATGAGTAATGCTGCGACTCAGGCCGAGACCCGGTCGTATGCGACCTCATGAGATGTTTAACTCGCAAGGCCAGCCCCTGTCCAGTGGGGCTATAGTGCGTAGCTGTGGTCTGCACGTACTCGCTGGCCAGACTGGGGAGACCACTGGATCTTAGTATCCAGCCCGTCTCCCAGCCCGGCAGCTGTTTGTAGATCTCACCGGAAAAAAATTCAGGAAAAAAGAAAATAACAAAAAATTCCCAGGACTAGAACTAGGATACTAGGTCCTTACTCGGGAGAAAAAAAACTGGAGGCCTAAAGCAGAGAGGGGGGTATATAGCACCTATGACTGCCCATAGGCGTAGCCAAGTCTTTTTCTGCCTAGTGTCCTACTCCTGTAGAGGGGCAGTATAACCCTATGGTTCTGAATAATAGAGCTCTGTGTCTGTCAATGAATGAAGAAAATGTATTTACATTTTTTTTTAACACTGTACGTTTAACTCTTTTTGGTGGAGAGTTGGGGAGAGGTGTTATTGTTTATGGTGGAGAGGTGTTATTGTTTAGGGTGTAGAGGTGAGGGAGGGGTGGTGTTTATGGTGGAGAGGGGGTTATTGTTTATGGAGAGGTGGGGAGGGGTGTTATTGTTTAGGGTGGAGAGGTGGGGAGGGGTGTTATTGTTTGTATATGCAGGAAGGGAGGGGGAAAGGGATGAGGGTATTTGGGAACCCAACAGCTGCCAATCACTGCACTTCAAACACCCAGCAGACCTGCACCCCCTCCAAAAAGTTCTGCAGCAGCTGAGAAACTTAGGGAAAGTCATCAGAGTGGGGGGAAGCAAAGCCTGGCTCAGTGCAGAACACACTACTCACCAGGCAGCAATGGCGTCCCTAGGGGGGGGGGCAGAGGGGGCCCTGACCCCCCTAACATTATGCTGTGCCCCACCAATTTAAAAAAAAAAAATTTATACAAAAAGGCAATATCTAAGAGGGAGAGTGTCCCCAGTCAGCTCCTGCGGGTGATTCCCCGACTCCCTTTGCTTGCTGACACTGCATAATGCGAGCGCACACACAACCACGGCCACCCAATCTGCTCCTTCCCCTGCATCCTCATTGGCAGGGAGAAGAGCGAATTGCAGGCAGGACTCTACTAGGACTCTCAGTTACTGAAAAAACAGACTGATTTCTCCCGTCCTTAGGACAGGAGAACCAACCTGTAAATTCCAAGAGATGCCAGACCAGCGCTGTCAATAGCAGGGGCAGGACAGCAAGAGGAGGCTGGGGAACCCCACAGTGGCAGAACACCAGGGCCCGGTGGCAAGACAACCTTTGCAACCCTGATAGTTCTCCCACTGCTTTGGACCCTTATATCTTCTTGGTATGCTGGTGACATATATCTCTTGTTTTACGCCACCCTGGGGGGGACCCAATACAGTAGGAAGGGAGCTCACTGCAGAACATGTGAAAGGGCCGTTGTGGGATCGTAGTAAAGGGCCCCAGGATGTATATATATATAAAATTGCATTTTACAGTTGCCCCCCTACTTTTGTCCCTGTCCCCACATGTGCCCCCCCTAAATATGAAAGCTGGAGACGCCACTGCCAGGCAGATCTATCACCTGGCAGCCACCTGCAGAGTAGCCTGAGGAGAAGCACATCGCCGGGAGGACCCAAAAACCGGAGCTAAGGGGAGGGGCGTGGCCAATATTCACATAGGGAGCGGGACCGGTGCGGGTCCACTGCAGGAAAGGGAAATCCCCACGGTATACTGTATATTCCAAGTCAGTGACAGTATTGAACTCCTTGTACAACATCAAGGCAGCTACAGTATTTTCAATCGAAAGTTGAGTAATATCAGTGCTTACATTTAAAAGCCCTCAGGCTGGAATCATTCCAGCTAAGAGGGCACAAAACAAAGTCACAAATGTTAATCCAAAGAATAATATTCTGCAGGCAATGGATTCATCACTTTATCTTTAAAAGTTACTCTGCAATCTACTTACACCCACCCCATTAAGTGCGGTTATGCAGTCCCCTGGATATTCCGATTGATATTCAGGTCTCTGCTCTACTCCTCAATGTGGACACCAGAGGGAGTTTTCACAGTTCAGAAAGACAGCAAATAGTCTAATTTTCTTCCTAGAGGACTTAGGAAAACCCTGCTCAATCTAGCAAAGTGAATATTTAATGAAAGCCTGTGAACTTCTAGGACTAGTTCACACCAGGTGCAGAATGTGTGCTAAATCAAATGTCTTCCCGCACCACACAAACGCGCTGCCTTTTTGCAGCATTCACAAAGTACCAAGCATTCTGGTGAGCCATGATTTTATAAATCATGCCAGCACTTTTTTTTTGGCACAAAAAAGCATGCGTGCTTAGACGCACCTCTTGGTGTAAATGATGCCCTAGAGTTTTTGCAGGCCTTTTTAACTTCAGGATGGCAGAAATATCTCCTGAAAAGTAGCATGTAAATCATGAATAATTAATCAAAAATAAATAGGAAAATATTCAGAGCACTCACTGTCTCATGGCTGGAGAATTTGCAGGACACATGGAAGTTGATCAGATTTTCACCAACTATTATGTAGGAGACCCCATATCCATCGTCAGCCACCTGAAAAACAGGAAGCAGAAGTACAGACACTGAAAGCTGGAAACACAGCTTCCTGTAACCCATTTATTAGAGATAAATGAAGTAGAAAAGGAAGCTAATGAGACGTTCTGGACAACTTAAATACATACAGTATAATGTGAAAGCAATTAACCTTCTTCAAACGGACAAAAGGTCAGCAAGATTGTTCCTTTAAACATATGTAATGCAGAAGGTATTTGTTTATAGCATTCATGCAGAGTCACAACTAAAGTAATGCTACCAAAGTAAACCTATCATGATAAAAAAAATGAGAGCTAGCATTGCTTCAATTTTTAAAAACATGTCATGTTCATTCTATGACTGCACTACTTAGTGATGCATTGAATAACATTAATAAGCCAAACATTGATGCAATTAAACTGGAGTACGGCATTGGTAACCAAAAACAGGATTTTTGTATCCACTGTAAAATCCTTTCTGGGGTCTATTAAGTTCCCTTCACGTTTTTATTTCATGCTTTCGGGATTACTTTGCTACAAAACGGAGATATGGGCTTTATTATTCTATGCTAGGCAATAGCTTTTTTGTTGTCGGTGTCCATTTCTGCTGCAGGTGGTAGTAAAACCCCGCTAGTCTAAACATTTTAAGAATTCCTGTATCCCTCAATGGACTCCAAGAAAAGGTTTTTAGGTATGTAAAAAAATTATTTTTAACTTTATTCACAGTAATTCTTAGACTGTTGGGATATCAAAAAGAGCTTTAACAGAGTGGTGGGCAAAATAGCAACAAATGCTAATAGGCAGAAGCAAAAAAAATAAAAATAAAAATACCAGAAAACTGGGGACTGCCTGCAGCTCAAAGAGCCGCCTGAAGGACCCAATGCCTGAAGCTGGTGTCAGATGAGCCTAGGGTCTACTCAGTAGAACAAAAAACAGATACTGAAAGAATAAAGAAACACCCACAGATTTACTAGACCATAGGTTTGAGTGATTGTCTGCCTAAGACACCTGGAGATGGTGGAACAAGAAGCCGGTGTACCCTTATGAGGTCCATTCAGAATACCAAGGAAATTAGTCTTCCTGAAGAAAAAGTAGTTGAGAGACAGACCAAACAAATTACATCCAGACAATGGCAGGACATTTCCTTTTGCTGAATCAAGGCTGGGCAGAGGGATGGGACTATGGCATAGCTGAGGTGAAAGACAGAAACAACCCTAAACAATTAGAAAATACTTTGTCTCAACATCACCTGGTCCCTATGTAAAACCAGAAAAGGTTCCTTGCAGGATAAGCCCCCCAGTTAAGACACTCTTATCATAAAGATGATGGCTGCAAGAAAATCCACCCTGTGGGTAACAGTAGAAAGGGGAATGTCTCCAACAGGTACACATGGTCATAGGCATGTGTATGAAGTGTGTTTGGGCACACCCTAATCACCCTGTGCCTCCCTCTGCTGCCCGGGTCCCCTGTGCCCCTATACTCCGCAGCACTGCTGGCTTCCTTACGCTCCCTAAAAAGCAGAGAGTCAAGCGATTCTTGGACTGGAAAACCCTAATCTAAGACTAGAAAGTCTTAAAGTGACACTAAACCATATCCTTGTTCTCCAAAAATAATCCATATACATCCAATAATTTACAGTATTTTAATCTATTTTTACCCCAAAAAAATTCTTGCTGTGTTATTAAGATATCGCAGGCAAATAGGAATTTTGGTCCCCATCATAGCCTAATAGACACATCACCTTGTCCATCCTTCAGGAGTCCAACCCATCATTCAGGGAATTCACATGTATCTGTAAGTTCAGTCCATTCTCCCCATATCTTCATGAATTTACTAGCACACCCCTAGCTTCATATGTGAGTTTGTAAGTCGGTAATACCTGATTAATCAAGGTTTTCCATTGATTGAGGGAGATTGGTGTGGAGTATATCCATTGCAAGACTACTGTTTTCCTGGCGTAAAATAATAAGAAGCGCATGAATTGTTTTTGATATGAGCTTAACTCCACATCCTCGAAAATTGCCAATATACCCCACTTTGGACTGCAAATATTGGGTAAATTAAAGTTAGTTGCAATAAAGTGGGTTACTTGTGACCAAAACGGTCATATATTTTCGCAGCTCCAGAGCATGTGAAGTAGATCACCTGTGTTCTTATGACATTTATGGCAGATGGGACTGGTTAGTTTATGCATACAGAAGAGCCGCAATGGAGTGTAATAAATTCTATGGAAGATACGTAATTGTATCATTCTGTCCCTAGCAGAGATTGCCGTAACAAAATACGTATTAAGAAGTTCTTCCCAGTTTTCATCCGAGAGATCTGGTATGTCTGCTATCCAATGGTTTTAAAGAGCCTGTAATTGAGTGGATTTATGTTGCCCCAACGTCTTATAATATGTGGAGATCAGATCTGTGTGTTCTGGTTGTATTAGTGCCCCTTCCAAGGTAGAGTTTTGAAAGGAAACGCCTCCAAGGCCTAATTGGGACATTGCTGCATGTTTCAATTGAAGATATTTAAAATGCCATGTGTTAGGTATCCCTAGTTCCCGCTGTAGTACTGGAAAAGTTTTAAATTGGCCTTGGTCATATAACTGATGTATGTATTTTAACCCCTTTGTAGCCCAAAGGCAGGCGTCAGGTAGGTCATAGAAGTGAGGAAATGTGGGGTTAAACCATATAGCAGGGATATGCGATTAGCGGACCTCCAGCTGTTGCAGAACTACAAGTCCCATGAGACATAGCAAGACTCTGACAGCCAAAAGCATGACACCCAGAGGCAGAGGCATGATGGGACTTGTAGTTTTGCAACAGCTGGAGGCCCGCTAATTGCATATCCCTGCCATATAGAATGATTAGCGGATATGGGGACTGGGTCATCTGGAACCAGAGAGAGACATTGTCCATATATCCTAAGAGAGACCTTTAATATTTCTGAACCCTCATCAACTCTAACCGATTTCCAAAATATTAAATTATTCAGAGCTTCATAGGAGGAGAGCAAGGCTGCCTCCGCAGCAGTAGCAGCATTATCCAACTGGAAAAAGCCAACGTATGTAGACCAGTTGTGAAGAATAATAAAGTCTTAAAATTTGGCAGAGCTAAGCCACCCTAAGTTGTAGGCAATTGTAGTGTAGTCAGAGCTATTCTTGGGTTCTTATGAAACCACAGAAATAACGACAATAGAGAATCAATTTCCTGAAAGATTTTCTTAGGTACATACACAGGGCTGTTTGCCAAAATATATAAAAATTTGGGCAAAAACACCATTTTAAATAAGTTTACTCTACCCATTAGTGTCAATCGTAGGTTTGCCCAGCTGGTTATTTTGCTTTTAAAGGATGCTATGCACGGTAAGAGGTTATTTATAATATAGTTGGAAATTGGTAATTATACTGTAACTCCCAAATATTTAAACTCTGAAGCTACTTGTAACGGGCAGTCTAAGGGAAGATCAAAAGGGATGTTGGGATCCATAGGGAACACACTGGACTTGGTCCAATTCACCCTGAGACCAGAAAAGGTTCCAAAATTACTAATTAGTCGGAGCATCATAGGGTTCGTAACCCGGGGATTAGATAAAGTAACATATCATCTGCATAGAGTGATATGCGTTCTAATTATTACCATTAATTATACCATTAATCCTGATGCGGGCTAGAGGTTGGTCATACAGTATTTGGATCCAGGTGAGACAATTATTTCCAAACCCAAATTTCTCCATTATATAAAAGAGATAAGGCCATTCAACAGAATCTAATGCCTTATGGGCGTCAGGGATACAACCGCTCTGGGGACCGATAAAGTGTTAGGAAATTGAAGGTTAGTAAACAATCTACGTATATTACTATATGTAGATCTCCCCGGAATAAATCCAGTTTGATCTGAGCTTATCAATGTAGTAATTACCGAATTTATGCGGGAGGCTAATTAAGTGTTCCTGCATAGCAAGACCACTTACTGTTATCTCACATATATATTATTATAGCCAAATTTACCACCCTAACTTCTCCCACAGTTTTTACACTACATAGACAAGTAATATACCGAAACATGCGGATTGTTCCCAATTGGTGTGCTATTACTTTGTGGAACGTTTTGCCGAATGGTTCACGAAATATCGTAATTTTTGCAGCGAAATTGGTCCCATAGGAATGAATGGGGAAATGTTCAAAACTAGAGTGGGAGGTGACAAAGCTGAAAAATCAGGACATGATTTCTAAACTGCCGCCACTCCCTCATTTTCAAGCCCACCTACACAAATCTTATATCAAAACGTTCAGCTATCCCTGCTGCCACTAAACATGTCCACGGCTAAGCCATAGTCCTGATAGTTTTCACAATATGACCATTTGTTTGTAACTCACGCCGTCCATTGACATTCATTGAAACTCTACTCTAGCCCCCTCCAAATTTAAAGGGCAATATCTAAACTGCGACTGTGCCTTCATTTTTCATATTTCAGAGACATACTATGCATTAAAATCTAGGTCTGGGTCTTGTGATTCTCACAATATAAAGATCTTCGCTGTAGGATTTATAGTTTTTAAAATACGACCGTTTGAAGTACTGCACAGTTATTACAGCTATCATGCTCCTGTGTATTGTGTATTGAGCAGTGGTTGTGAAGCATAAACAGGGCATGAGCGTTGCTAGGAAACAGTGAATGTAAACACTGATTATCATCAAACACATAGCACACCTTCACCTCCATTCTAAGTCAAGATGCTGAGACCCCCAAATGCATGTGGTCATACCTTCATCTGCTAAGCTTGATAATGCTTGTAGACTACTGGTGGAGGCAAGAACACTTCACACAATTTCCCCAGAAATTGTAGCTTTTCTAGTATTTTAGATATAATTTTAAGATATGTGTTAATTAGGGAAATTGGCCTATAGGATTCGCAGTAGAGGGGGGTCCTTATTGGACTTAGGAATCAAATTAATTAGGGCCTCTCGCATAGATGGAGGGAGACTTTTCTGTGTAAAGATAGTGGAATAAAGTTTATGCAATCTTGGGACCAGGACATCTCGGTGCGTCAGATACCACTCAATGGGAAATCCATCCGGCCCCAGAGACTTATGTTTGGCAAAGTTTTTAAGGGCATTATCTATCTCCTCCATGGAAATGGATGCTTCCAGAGATAGTAGTTGTTCATCTGATAAGGTAGGGAAAGTTATAGAGTCTACATATTCATATAGTTCTGGGGGAGTATAGTGAGCTTGGGATTTATAGAGGTCTGAATAAAATTGTCGGAAGGCCTCCATAATACGATCTTGGGAGGCATGGAGTGGCTGAGCTATCATAGACACTAGAAATAGTGATGGGTTTGGGTATAGCTTTAGCTAAGAAGGCAAGAAGCCTCCCATTTTTGTCCCTTGTGTCAAAAACCCTCTGCCCTCTGAGTCTTTGACACAAGCGCCAGCTCAAAAGCCCTTCGGGCATCTTGCAACAATTGATAGCAAACTGGGGAAGGATCCCTGACATATTTAAGGGTATTCCCTATATCGCAGGGATAGGGAGGGTAAAAAAGGGGAGGGGTATGCCTGTATATCACAAATTATGTACAAGTGAATGTGAGGGACGACATCACTAATGGAGCAAGGGAGGAGGTGGAATCCTTATGGGTAGAGCTACAAAGGGAGGAAACTAAGGGGAAAGTAATACTGGGAGTATGCTACAGGTCCCCTAACCAGAAGGAGGAGGGGGAGATGGACCTCCTATCACAGTTTGGATTAGCAGCAAGGATGGGAAGTGTCATTATAATGGGGGATTTTAATTATACAGACATAGACTGGGCGGAAGGAACAGCGCATTCATCTAAAAGCCTGCCATTTCCTAAATGTCTTGCAGGACAATTTCATGGGTCAGATAGTAAATGCACCAACAAGAAACAAAGCATTATTAGACCTACTGATTACCAACAATACAGTCCTGATCACGGATATAGAAATACGGGGCAATTTAGGAAACAGCAATCACAGGTCAATTAGTTTCAGTATAATTCACACAAAGGAAATACAAAGACACTGAATTTTAAAAGAGCAAACTTCCCTAAACTACGATCCTTGCTAGAAGATACTAAATGGGATAAAATCTTAGTAACAAAGAACACGGAGGAAAAATGGGTATGCTTTAAGAGCATATTAAATAAGGGTATTAGCCAGTGCATCCCAATGGGAAATAAATTTAAAAGTGCTAATAAAAATCCTGGGTGGCTTAACTCCAACGTAAAAATGCATATAAAAGCAAAGGAGAAGGCCTCCAAAAAATACAAGGCTGAGGAATCATCAGCATTCCAACTTTACAAAGAATGCAACAAGAAATGTAACGGTGCAATCAGGGCGACTAAAATAGAACACGAAAGGCACATAGCGGAGGTGAGTAAAAAAAAAAATCCCAAGAAATTCTTAAAGTATATAAAAATAGTAAGATAGGGAGGTCAGATCATATTGGCCCCATAAAGAATCATGAAGGGAATCTGGTTACAAAGAATGGAGAGATGGTCGAAGGTACTGGATTTATTCTTCTCTTCAGACTTCACTTAACATTAATAAGTCACCAGGACCAGATGGCTTGCACCCGGGGGTCCTTAAGAAACTCAGTCAAGTAATTGCCAGACCATTGTTCCTAATTTTTAAGAACAGTCTAGTGACTGGAAGGGTACCAGCAGATTGGAGAAAAGCCAATGTAGAACCAATATTTAAAAAAGGGTCAAGATACATCCCTGGGAATTACAGACCAGTTAGCCTAACATCAATAGTATGCAAGATCTTGGAGGGGATGATAAGGGACTATATACAAGATATTAGTAATGAAAATGGTATCATTAGCAGTAATCAGGATGGATTCATGAAGAAATGTTCTTGACAAACTGACCTATTAACCTTCTGAGGAGGTGAGCTGCCATCTAGATAAAGGAAGGCCCGTAGACGTGGAGTATCTGGATTTTGCAAAGGCATTTGATACACTTCCCTATAAACGTTTACTGTACAAACTAAGGTCTGTCAGCATGGACCAAAGGGTGAATACATGAACTGAAAACTGGCTACAGGGGCAAGTTCAGACGGTAGTGATAAATGGGGAGTACTCTGAATGGTCGGGTTCTGCACTGGGACCAATCCTATTTAATTTATTCATAAACGACCTGGATGGGCTAAACAGCTCAATCTGAGTATGTGCAGACAATACTAAGCTAAGCAGGGCAATAGTTTCTCCACAGGATGTGGAAACCTTGCAAAAAGATTTGAACAAATTAATGTGGTGGGCAACTACATGGCAAATGAGGTTTAATGTAGAAAAATGTAAAACTGTTCAGCTGCCATAAATATTGTTTATTATGCATTTCCCTAAAATGGTCAGTGCACCCAAAAGTGATATTTTAGTTACACGTGGACCCTGGTGAGCTGAGTAAGATCTAGGCCTATTATATGCCTTGTTGTCTTGGATAGTCCACCTGGGAGTTATGGGTGTCCTCACTCACCTCTGCATTAATCAGCACCTCTTGTTGCATTTTCCATAATAAAAAATAAAGAAATCAACATGGAGAGTGGGGAACCCCAATAATAATGGTCACAGAAGCTGTGTAGACTGAGGTGGGGGAATGTACTAAAACTTGAGCATTCGAAATATGGAGCAGCTGTACACACTAACCAATCTGCTTTTAAAAAGGAACTTCAATATCTCAATCACCATTAACTATTTTTAATGCTTATGCTGCTAGCATTAGTAAATAGACAGGTAAGTATATCATATTTACTTGTTTTAAACTTTTTTTTTTTACATTTACCCAGTTACTTCCTGGTTTCCAGGCCTAGACAAATGATGTCATACATGCCAGAAGTCTTCAGGGGTGGGAGGAGGCGTTTTCTCCATTAAGCGCACCATTCTCCTGCCTGTATGCTTAAGCTAAGCTAAGGGCAGAAGGATTTAGTGGCAATAGGTGCTACATGAATCATCTGCCCTTACGCAAGATGGCCACTACTAGAAATGCTAGGGGGGCGTTTTTCAAAATGATTTCTCAACAAAATAAAGCATAAAGATATGGATGAATGTGTGTGTTTGCTTTGAATATTAAAAATGAATTAAGTAGCGTTTTTGGTTTGTGGTGCTCAGATGCAGTGTGGGTCTGTTTTAATTTCAACTTGTTCAGTTACGCTTTGAAGATGACAGCTGGAGGCTGATTGATTGCCATTCATGGCTGCACCAGATTCTGGCTACTCCAGTCTTAGTAAATTCCTCTCAGAAACTCAAGCACAGACATTCCAAGAAAATTGTCCCCATGTAAAATAAGAACATGTTAAGTGGTATAGCCACCCATCATTTAGCAAAAACTAAAATATTTTTGGCGGACTCTCTAACCCAGTCAGTTGGAAGAGAGGCGATTCCAACAATAGCTACATCACATCATTCACCTAGATATTTAAACTCAGTTACAAACCAAAACTAAGATATCTCCAATAGAAAGAAAAAAATAGTGGACTAGTAAAAACATGATGAGGTCATTCCAACAAGCACTTTCTTTTAGAAAAGGTAAATGTCCTAAAAAAAAAGCTAGGAAATTAGCTTTAAAGTTTGGTGTACGAGTTATCACAAATGTGAAAGACTGCACTATATTTACTTACGGGGCCAAATCCACCTCCACATGAAACATATTCTGGATGGTTTACTAAATCAAAGAGTTCCACTTGCTGGATAGGAGTCTGGCTGGTGGAGAGGCGCCAGGGTTCAGACAGCACCTAAGAAAGCAAATTTAAATGAAGCATTAGCAGTTAAACTAATAGTAACAGTGTAATTTTTTCAACAAAGCACACATCATGTTTTACCTCTTTCAAAAAAGGTGAATCCACCCCGAGGTATTTGGATACTACATACATACAAAACAAATGTCGATCAATTCCAGCTCCAGTCATTGCATTTCTGTACAGCAACTGATGCTTATCTGCTGCTTTTCTAAACAGTTTTAGCCTTTCCTCAACCTGTTAATAAGAGATAAAAAGTTAGCATACAAGCTTGACCTGCCTGTATAGCATCTATATTGCAGTGCAGTCTCTTAAAAAAACACATACATTTTAGCTGCAGGAGTTTTACTTTTTGGGGGGATTAAAAAAAAGGAACATATACAGTACCTTGAAAAAGTATTTATACCCCTTGAAATTTTCATTATTTTTTTATTGGGATTTTAAGTCAAGTGGAAGGAAAAATAGGATATTTTCTTCATACTTACCCCGTAAAGTCCTTTTCTTTGAATACATAACGGGACACAGAGCTAGGCATTTATTCATTACTACTGTGTTATATGCCATATCTAGGTAAATGGACACTGGTAGACAAAGTCTTAGACAGGAAGTCCACCCCTATATAACCCCTCCCATACAGGAATTACTTTCGTTTTGTAGCAAGCACTGAATCCTTAAAAAAGAGGGGAGGGACCTCTTTGTCCCTTGATGTAGTCAAAAGAAGGATTTTACAGGTAAGTAATGAAAAAATCCTATTTTATTTATCATACATCACGGGACACAGCGTTAGGTTAATATTCATTACTTACTGGGATGTCCCAGAGCAATAGCCTTAAGGGGAGGGAGACACCCTCCCCAACAAAAAATAGCCATCAGACTTTAAAACGGCAGCCTGTAGTACACTATGGCCAAAAGCTGAATCTTCAACTGCTCCAACATCTACCTGATAAAATCTTTCGAACGTATGCACTGAAGACCAGGTAGCAGCCTCACAAATCTGAGCCGCAGAAACCTGATGGCGAAAAGCCCAGGAGGCTCCTACACCCCTGGTAGAATGAGCTCTCACCCTGAAGGGAGGAGCCTTATGTTTCAGACCATAGGCCTGAGTGACCAACTGGGGGACTCAATTGACAAGTTTTGGAAGCTGCCTGCCTCTTCTTGGGTCCTTCTGGTAAAACATAAAAGGAATCCGATCCTCGGATCTCTGCAGATCTAGACAAACTCTGACTGCCCGGTCGTCTCTACTCCGCCGAACGAGGCTGAGAGAAAAAAGAAGGCAAAACAATTTCCTGATTTAAATGAAAGACCGACACCACCTTTGGCAAGAAGGATGGAATAGGATGCAACACTCCCTTGTCGTGGTGAAGAATTAGGTATGGTTCCCTATATGAAAGGGCCGCCAACTCAGACACCCTTCTAGCCGAGGTGATGGCCGCCAGGAAGGCTAGATTGCATGACTGCAAGACTAATGGAATTTCTGATGGGCTCAAATGGTTGTTTCTGTAACACAGGCAGCACCAAATTTAAGTCCCAAGGACACATAGGTGACCTAATGGGGAGGAAGCAATCGAGTTGCCCCCTGCATAAAGGTTCAGGCCAGCGAATGGGAGGCTAAATACCTTTGGAAGAATACTGACAGGGCCGAAATCTGACCTTTGATTGTACTCAAAGCCAAATGTGATTCCTGGCAATGGTGAGGCTACATTCATGGCAATGGTGGGTCTGCAGATGGGCACTTGTGAGGCTGCAGATGGGCACTGACCCTTATTTTGCTTCACAGTTCTTTATTTAAAATTTTTTTTTCCCTGAAACTTCGCTTTTAAAGTGAAGGTGCGTGTTATACGCCAATAAATACGGTATATCCAAATAATACTGGAAAACATAAAATCGCGGTAAACATATAAAAAAATATGTAAATAAAGTTCTCTCATGCACCAATTAGATGACAAAGGCAGGTCATACAATTGGTTTTGTAATTGGTTTTGTATTGAACAAAGGAAATATGCAAATCATAAATTGCAAAACACCCAAACAGTTATTTTCTTCACAGTTGAATGAAGGACTAGTGCAGAAATCCACCACCAAAATATAAGGGGTTACTGCTTACCAGAAGCCCGTGATTCCCCGTTACAAAGGATCAAGGGAAGCCTGCATGTAATAAGCCCTCCAGAGCGTGTCCGGTGTACCAACTGTCCTCGGTGTACTAGAGGTGATAAAGGATCTCCAGAACCACCCAAGGGCCCTCATAACATTTCAACACTCCTCATTTCATTCCAAACTCATGAATGGATGTATATGGCATGGAAAGATAAAGAGTGCTCCATAGTGTAAACCTTCAAGTTTATTGAGTATAAAAACAGTAATGCACTTACATAAGCAAGCAGAAAAAAACACCTTGGTGTCTGGTGCGCCGGCCGGTAGCACACAGACCAGCCCGTCCTTCTGGAACCGACAGTGGCAACATGAGGTGACTTCAGCGCGTCGCTTCAACCTACACGTTTCGTAATAGGTTACGGCATCTAGGGGCACGGGCGGTGCGCTGCGTCACCTCCCTTTATATCATAGCAACATCACCAAACCTCGTTCTGGGTCCTAATCCATCTTATGGACATGCGCAATAGCACTGTGGAAATCAGTACCGTCCGTAGACCACATAGGACAGATCAAATTCGGGGCCGGTGGTCCGTCACATAAGTAAAATTAAAAACTTGTATTAAATAAACATTGTGTGTTTCAGTTGCATGGGGATCAAATTGATAGATTCCTAAGTATTCACTCGCTAGCAAGACCGAAAAAGCAAGGACACAGGGAAAATCTGAAGTATCCTGATATACATTGTAAAAATGCAGGATACCCCGTGTCACTCAGCTTAAGCGGAAGCGAGTTATATGTACACACCGGTGTCATCACGGTGAACTCCGCCATGCGCCACCCAGCAGACAAACTAGGTATCACACTAAACTAAAATAAAATAGAAACAAATGAATCCCCCGGATTTATGTCAAAGAGCCAGAAATAGAGCCCAAATGCACACGGGGGTCGCTCTACTACAACGTAAGTGACCTCCAGTGGTAACCAAGGGGATTGCAAGCTCTCAATATGCTAATGGTCCGGATGGCAAATTAAAACAATGGTACAGATACAAAAACGGGGAAAATTAATCAAATAATCTGGTGTCACATATATGTACTTAAAAAATCTATATGGATGAAAACCCAGAAGCATAGTTGGATGTAATCCATATCTATCTGGACCTTAGTGAAATTCTTATACAAAGTACTGCATAAATCTGTCTTATAAAGATACAGAAAAAAATCCCCAAAAGCCACATTGTAGGGAAAAAAAGGGGATCAAACATTGGTATTAAAAAATAAACTAAAATAAATAAAACAAAGTGATTGAATAAAATCAAACATTAAATACTCAGAACTATATGGGCACCTCATCAGGAATTACTGATGAAAGCGTTCACGTCCGTATCAACGTTAAGGCCAAAGGGAATGTAAGTCCTGAGTCTATGGATCCAAGCCATTTCTTGCTTTAAAATTTCTCGGACTAATAGACTGCCCCTCCAATGGGGTCTATATTTATCAATCTCTATAAATAGGGTATTCGTTTAATCTCTGTCATGTACTTGATCATAATGTCTTGACACCGGATGTTTGTCAAAACCTCGCCTGATATTATTAATGTGTTCATTTAATCGGACCTGGAGTGCCCTTTTAGTCCTCTCTACATACTGTAGCCCGCAAAGGGCACTGTATGAGGTACACTTAAACCTCAGATGCGCATGTAATGAAAGGTTCCACCTCATAGGTTCGTGAAGTGCTAGTAGACGTGAACTGGCAGATTTTTCTCTCCCTACACCTATTGAGAGAACAAACCTGGCAGCTCCTGCATCTATAATACCCAGTGAGGTTCTGAAAAAAACACCTATTGTTGCTTGGGGGATCTTGCACACTTGGGGCAATCCTACTACCTAAAGAGGATGCCTCCTGAAAGACAATCTGAGGTTTGTCGGGTAAAATAGTGGCAAGGACTTGATCACTGGTTAGGACATGCCAGTGTCTTTGGATCAACTTCTTGATGCTATAGTGTTGCACCGAAAAAGTGATAATGAACGGCGCAACATTGGGGTTGTCATCATCATTAGGGTGAAAACAGCACGTGATAAGGATAGGTCATTACTCCTGTCAGATTGACACCCTAATGATGATGCCAACCCCAATGTTGCGCCGTTCATTACCACTTTCTCTTTACACACATTACCCGTTCATTACCACTTTACTCTTTACACACAGCCACAAAGGGAAGAATTCTTGTTGGGCAGTGTATTAGAGCTCGAACGAACACACTTAGACCGAATTTTAATGGTTCAAAGAATGTCAGGCAAAATGGTCAACCCTCGCGCATGTTCACTTCATCAAATCTGGCACTCTTTGAAAAAAGTTTGGACACCCCTGCCCTAGAGAATACAATGGCTGTCGCTGCAATATTTTGTCACACCGTATTTGCGCAGCGGTCTTACAAGCACACTTTTTTTGGAAAAAATACACTTTTTTGAATTAAAAAATAAGACAACAGTATAGTTAGCTCCATTTTTTTTATATTGTGAGTGGGAGAGGGGGGGCCCTCTCCCACCACCGATAAAAGTGATTTTGCGGCTAATCCGCAGCAGAGACCACTTTTATCTTAAACCGGACTGCTCACTGAAGAGGATACCGGGGTTATGGCAGCTAGCTGCCATAACAACGATATCCTCCTTCGAAGTACCGACGTATAAAGACAGTGGGCAGTCCAGAAGTGGTTAAATTACAGGTGGACTCCATTTACTAATTAGGTGACTTCTGAAGGCAATTGGTTCCACTAGATTTTAGTTAGGAGTATCATAGTAAAGGGGGCTGAATACAAATGCATGCAACACTTTTCACATATGGATTTGTAAAACATTTTGAAAACCATTTATCATTTTCCTTCCACTTCACAGTTATGTGCCACTTTGTGTTGGTCTATCATATAAAATCCCAATAAAATACATTTACGTTTTTGGTTGTAACATGACAAAAAATGTGGAAAAATTCAAGGGGTGTGAATATGTTTTCAAGGCACTGTATTATTACATTTCATGTCTAGCCATATGAAACCACATTATTTACATTTTATCAATATAAAGTTAGTTTGTCGAAGATGCGCATCTATCTTGTACTCTGTCAATATAACATTCATAGAGTATGCTTGAAAAGGGGGGCATTAGTGATCTGCACACTTGCTTTTTAAACACTGTTGCAATTGGTAAAGTGACCCAGCCAAAGCAGATCTTATGCAAAAATCATATTATTCCCTCTTACATCATCATAAGCATCATCCTTATACAATTCACTAAAGCAATCTACACACAATTTGGTGTCTGGCTGTAAATGAATGATCCAGTCGCCAAGCAATCAATCATGGAGGTCATATAACCTGTTCACACTGAAGCTCAAAACTATCGTGAACAGTGATAAATGATAAATTATTGGCTACTTTGAATGACAAAATATCATTATTTGAAAAAAAATATGAGACCCATGGATAAATTACATTTCAGGAGATCAATGAAGAGAGTAAAATGCTGGACTCGCAGGATGATTGAAGAGGTGGGACAAATCTCTTTACACTCTTCTCTTCTTCAATCTTGTATCTTACCCAGTTTCTCTTCCCTTATGTCAAGTAGATCTAAGTATATTTGCTACAGTTTACACCAGTATTGCTACTGTTGTAAAAAGTCATTTTGATTTAAGGCTCCCTTTCTTTTTCTACATATGAACACGAGGAATGGTGTATTATTGCTGTGATCCTGAACACGGGGTGTGCATTAACTCAGGAAACCTTATGTCACATCTGAACCACTTCAGCCCCGGAAGGATTTACCCTCTTAATCAAAGGGTTAAGTGTGTTTCTAACTGTGGGTAAAGTACTGACTGGAAGAACACAGATTGCTGTTCCTGATTACTAAGAACAGAAGACCTTTCCTGTCAGAACGGGGATATGCCTTGTCTACATAGGCAGATCCCCGGTCTGCCTCTTTGTAAAGCGATCGCGGGGTGGGTGGCACACATCGGGTCCGCCGGACCAGCGCATTGGCTCCCGCTCCGTGCAGGTACGTGGTTTCGTGCAATAGGGCTGCCCTGCCGCAGTATATATGCGGTGGGCGGTCTTTAAGTGGCTAAAGGATTGTAATGTGTAAAAGTATATATGTTATGTTTTAGTTTTGAATCGCTCTTTCAAATAGTAAAAGTTATTGGAAAAGAAAGATTGTTCTACAAACATGATAGTTTCCTCTCTGTGAGGTTGTAATATTTGTGCTAGTGCAGACAACAGGGGGGTGCACTATGGGAAGCAGCAGTCTAACGGGAAAACAATGACAATCAACAAGGAAAATACATTCCTGCTAACTGACTTTCTCTCCAAAAAAGGTTGGTCAGGGACATGAAGGAACCCACAAACATACGAACATGTTCTTTACCACTTTAAGACCAAGCCTTTTCTGGTACTTTTTGTTTACAAGTTTAAATCCGTATTCTTTGCTAGAAAATTAGTTACAGTGGCTTGCAAAAGTATTCGACCCCCTTGAACTTTTCAACCTTTTGCCACATTTCAGGCTTCAAACATAAAGATATAAAATTTTTATTTTTTGTGAAGAATCACCAACAAGTGGGACACAATTGTGAAGTGGAACGAAATCTTTTGGATTTTTGAAACTTTTTTAACTAATAAAAAAATGAAAAGTGGGGCGTGTAAAATTATTCGGCCCCCTTGCGTTAATACTTTGTAGAGCCACCTTTTGCTGTGATTACAGCTGCAAGTCGCTTGGGGTATATGTCTCTATCAGTTTTGCACATCGAGAGACTGAAATTCTTGCCCATTCTTCCTTGAAAACAGCTCAAGCTCAGTGAGGTTGGATGGAGAGCGTTTGTGAACAGCAGTTTTCAGCTCTTTCCACAGATTCTCGATTGGATTCAGGTATGGACTTTGACCTGGCCATTCTAACACCTGGATGCGTTTATTTGTGAACCATTCCTTTGTAGATTTTGCTGTATGTTTGGGATCATTGTCTTGTTGGAAGATAAATCTCCGTCCCAGTTTCAGGTCTTTTGCAGACTCCAACAGGTTTTCATCCAGAATGGTCCTGTATTTGGCTGCATCCATCTTCCCCTCAATTTTAACCATCTTCCCTGTCCCTGCTGAAGAAAAGCAGGCCCAAACCATGATGCTGCCACCACCATGTTTGACAGTGGGGATGGTGTGTTGAGTGTGATGAGCTGTGTTGCTTTTACGCCAAACATATCGTTTTGCATTGTGGCCAAAAAGTTCGATTTTGGTTTCATCGGACCAGAGCACCTTCTTCCACATGTTTGGTGTGTCTCCCAGGTGGCATGTGGCAAACTTTAGACGAGACTTTTTATGGATATCTTTGAGAAATGGCTTTCTTCTTGCCACTCTTCCATAAAGGCCAGATTTGTGCAGTGTACGACTGATTGTTGTCCTATGGACAGACTCTCCCACCTCAGCTGTAGTTCTCTGCAGTTCATCCAGAGTGATCATGGGCCTCTTGGCTGCATCTCTGATCAGACTTCTCCTTGTCTGAGCTGAAAGTTTAGAGGGACAGCCAGGTCTTGGTAGATTTGCAGTGGTCTGATACTCCTTCCACTTCAAAATGATCGCTTGCACAGTGCTCCTTGGGATGTTTAAAGCTTGGGAAATCTTTTTGTATCCAAATCCAGCTTTAAACCTCTCCACAACAGTATTACGGACCTGCCTGGTGTGTTCCTTGGTCTTCATGATGCTCTCTGCGCTTTCAACAGAACCCTGAGACTATCACAGAGCAGGTGCATTTATACAGAGACTTGATTACACACAGGTGGATTCTATTTATCACCATCAGTCATTTAGGACAACATTGGATCATTCAGAGATCCTCGCTGAACTTCTGGAGTGAGTTTGCTGCACTGAAAGTAAAAGGGGCCGAATAATTTTGCACGCACCACTTTTCAGTTTTTTAATTGCTAAAAAAGTTTAAAATATCCAATAGATTTTGTTCCACTTCACAATTGTGTCCCACTTGTTGGTGATTCTTCACAAAAAATTAAAATTTTATATCTTTATGTTTGAAGCCTGAAATGTGGCAAAAGGTTGAAAAGTTCAAGGGGGCAGAATACTTTCGCAAGCCACTGTATAACCCTCAAACATTCTATACACACACAGTGGATATAAAAAGTCTACACACCCCTGTTAAAATGTCAGTTTTCTGTGATGGGAAAAAAAAAAAAAATAGACAAAGCATGCAGTATTTGGAACTGTTCATAATTCCCTCTATCTTGACTAAGGCCCCTGTTCCAGCTGAAGAAAAACAGCCCCAAAGCATGATGCTGCCACCGCTTTGCTTCACTGTGGGTATGGTGTTCTTTTGGTGATGTGCAGTGTTGTTTTTTGCGCCAAACATATCTTTTGGAATTATGGTCAAAAAGTTCAACCTTGATTTCAACAGACCATAACACATGCTTTTGGGAGACTTCAGATGTGTTTTAGCAAAATTTATTCGGGCTGGGATGTTTTTCTTTGTACGAAAAGGAAAAGGCTTCCGTCTTCCAATCTACCCCATAGCCCAGACATATGAAGAATAGGGGAAATTGTTGTCACATGTACCACACACAGCCACAAATTCCTGCAGCTCCTTTAATGTTGCTGTAGGCCTCTTGGCAGCCTCCCTGACCAGTTTTCTTCTCGTCTTTTCAACATTTTGGCGTTACGTCCAGTTCTTGGTAATGTCACTGTTGTGCCATATTTTCTGCACTTGATGACCGTCTTCACTGTGTTCCATGGTATATCTAATGCCTTGGACATTATTTTTTACCCTTCTCCTGACTAATACCTTTTAACAATGAGATCCCTCTGATGCTTTGGAAGCGGTTTGTGGACCATGGCTTTTGCTGTAGGATGCGACTAAGAAAATGTCAGGAAAAACCTACTAGAACAGCTGAACTTTATTTGGGGTTAATCAGAAGCACTTTAAATGATGGCAGGCCTGTACTGACTCCTATTTAACATGCGTTTGAATGTGATTGCTTAATTATGAACACAGCTACATCCCTAGTAGGGATGAGCCGAACACCCCCCGGTTCGGTTCGCACCAGAACCCGCGAACGGACCGAAAGTTCGCACGAACGTTAGAACCCCATTGACGTCTATGGGACTCGAACGTTCGAAATCAAAAGTGCTCATTTTAAAGGCTAATTTGCATGGTATTGTCCTAAAAAGGGTTTGGGGACCCGGGTCCTACCCCAGGGGACATGTATCAATGCAAAAAAAACTTTTAAAAACGGCCGTTTTTTCGGGAGCAGTGATTTTAATGATGCTTAAAGTAAAAAAAAAAAGTGAAATATTCCTTTAAATATCGTACCTGGGGGGTGTCTATAGTATGCCTGTAAAGTGACGCGTGTTTCCCATGTTTAGAACAGTCCCTGCACCAAATGTCATTTTTAAAGGAAAAAATCTCATTTAAAACTGCTTGCGGGTTTAATGTCATGTCGGGTCATGGCAATATGGATGAAAATCAGTGAGACAAACGGCATGGGTACCCCCCAGTCCATTACCAGGCCCTTTGGGTCTTGTATGGATATTAAGGGGAACCCCGCACCCAAATTAAAATAAGGAAAGGTGTGGGGCCACCAGGCCCTATATACTCTGAACAGCAGTGCAAACAAGACAGGGACTGTAGGTTTGTTGTTAAGTAGAATCTGTTTGTAATTTTGAACATTTTTAACGTGTTTAGCTCCAGCCAAAAAATCTTTTCTAAGCTTTTTGGAAAACATAGGGAAGGGTTATCACCCCTGTGACATTTGTTTTGCTGTCTTTCCTCCTCTTCAGAAGATTTCACCTCACTTTTTTGTCCCAATGAAAAATGTTTTTTGAAAATTTGGGTTTTTTTGTGGAACAAGGATTGGAAAGCATCAGTGGAAAGGAGAAATTGTTTTCCCATATTAACTCTTACAGGAGAGAATTTCCCTTCCTAGGGGTAGATTTCATCTCACTTCCTGTTGTCTCCTTCCGTTTGCAAGTAGGAGTCATTTGTAAGTTAGATGTTTGAAAGTAGGGTCCTGCCCTATATACTCAGCAGAAATTTGGGCCTTAGGTATTGCTGTGGCCACAACACTGTAAGCCCTCACAGGGCCCTGCTGTGAAATATTAGATCAAGAATTGTAATTACATGCCCCTGTTGAACAGGAGCTGAAAAATTAGGCCTTAGGCACTGGTGCTGGTGCCACAACACTGCAACCCCTCACAGACACTCTAGTTGGAACGCAGGAATGAGCCCTGCTGCAAAGTATTGCTTCAAAAATTGTAATTACACGCCCCTGTTAGACAGGGGCAGAAAAATTGGGCCTTAGGCACTGGTGCTGGTGCCACAACACTGCAACCCCTCACAGACACTCTAGTTGGAACGCAGGAACGAGCCCTGCTGCAAAGTATTGCTTCAAAAATTGTAATTACACGCCCCTGTTAGACAGGGGCAGAAAAATTGGGCCTTAGGCACTGGTGGTGGCGCCCAGAACCAAAAATGTTCTTACAAGCTATCAGCGTGATGATTGAGGAGGAAGAGGATAATTACTCAGGGATAGTCACTCAGCATCAGCATAGGCAGTCTTTGAAGGGATCTGAGATTTCAAAAAAAATTATTCGGTTACATCAGCATCAGGTGCTTGGTAGCTGGTGGTGATCCAAGACTCATTCATTTTTATGAAGGTCAGCCGATCGACCGAGTCGGTGGACAGACGCACCCTGTGATCGGTTACCACGCCTCCAGCAGCACTGAATGTGCGTTCCGAAAGAACGCTGGATGCAGGACAGGCCAGTAGCTCAATTGCATACTGTGCAAGCTCTGGCCAGTGATCCATCCTCAAGACCCAGTAACCCAGAGGATTTTCGGTGGGAAAGGTGTCCAAGTCTGATCTTGCCCCTAGGTATTCCTGCACCATATAAAACAGACGCTGGCGATGGTTGCTGGAACCGATCATACCTTGGGGCTGCGGACCAAAAAATTGTCTGAACGCATCGGTCAGACGGCCACCTTCTCCACCGCTCCTTCTTTGACTGACCGAAGCCTCAGCAACACGTTGTCCAGAAACAGGAGTTTGTAACCTCCCAGTCTCTGGGAACGCGTTGCACAGACCTTTCTGCAAGGCCTCCCGAAGATGTTTCATCCTCTGCTCCCTCTGCGATGGCAAGATAAGGTCCGCAACCTTACCCTTGTAACGTGGATCAAGGAGGGTTGCCAGCCAGTATTGGTCCTTCTCCTTGATACCACGAATACGAGGATCCTTACGCAGGCTTTGCAGGATCAGGGAGGCCATGCAGCGTAGGTTTGCTGAGGCATTCGGTCCGGAGTCCTCTGGGTCACTAAGAACGACATGGTCCGCAGCCACTTCCTCCCAGCCACGTACAAGTCCATGTGTTTCTTGGGACTGATCCCTTAAAGACTGCTGCTGATGCTGAGTGCCAGGCTCCACCTCCATACTGACACAATCTTCCTCCTCCTCCTCTTCCTCCTCGTCCTCTTCCTGTGTGATCGGCGGGCACGCAGGAACACTGTCTGGATAAAGGGGGCCTTGAGAGCTAAGGAAGTCCTCCTCTTCCTGCCTCTGTTCTGCCTCAAGTGCCCTGTCCATTATTCCACGCAGCGTGTGCTCCAACAGGTGGACAAGGGGGACAGTGTCACTGATGCATGCACTGTCACTGCTCACCATCCTCGTGGCCTCCTCGAATGGTGACAGGACAGTGCATGCATCCCTGATCATGGCCCACTGGCGTGGGGAAAAAAAACCAAGCTCCCCTGACCCTGTCCTGGTGCCATAGTCGCACAGGTACTCATTGATGGCCCTCTGCTGCGTGTGCAGCCGCTGCAGCATGGCCAACGTTGAGTTCCACCTGGTGGGCATGTCACAGATTAGGCGGTTCTTGGGCAGGTTAAACTCCTTTTGGAGGTCCGTCAGCCGAGCACTGGCATTATATGACCGGCGGAAATGCACACAGACTTTCCTGGCCTGCCTCAGGACATCCTGTAAGCCCGGGTACCTGCCCAAGAACCGCTGCACCACCAAGTTAAGGACGTGAGCCAAACAGGGCACATGGGTCATTTGTCCCTGTCGGAGGGCAGAGAGGAGGTTGGTGCCATTGTCGCAAACCACCATTCCTGCCTTAAGTTGGCGTGGCGTCAACCACCTCTGAACCTGCCCCTGCAGAGCTGACAAAACCTCTGCCCCAGTGTGGCTCCTGTCCCCCAAGCACACCAGCTCAAGCACCGCATGGCATCTTTTGGCCTGCGTACTTGCGTAGCCCCTTGAACGCCTACGGAGCACCGCTGGTTCCGAGGAAGAGGCCATAGAGGAAGAAGAAGAGGAGGGGGTGGAGGAGAGAGGTGTGTCACAATCAGCATTTTGGAGGCGTGGTGGCGGAACAACCTCCAACACTACTGCACCTTGTCCTGCATCCTTCCCAGCTGCCAGCAGAGTCACCCAATGCGCCGTGAAACTTAGGTAACGTCCCTGTCCATGCCTGCTGGACCATGAGTCAGCGGTAATATGCACCTTACCGCTGACCGCCCTGTCCAGCGAGGCATGGACATTGCCTTCCACATGCCGGTAGAGAGCCGGAATCGCCTTCCGTGAGAAAAAGTGGCGTTTGGGTACCTGCCACTGAGGAACCGCACATTCCACAAACTTACGGAAGGGGGCAGAGTCTACCAACTGAAAAGGCAGCAGTTGAAGTGCTAGCAATTTTGCCAAGCTAGCATTCAACCGCTGGGCATGTGGATGGCTGGGAGCAAACTTCTTTCGGCGGTGCAGCAGCTGGGGCAGGGAAATTTGCCTGGTACAATCTGACGTCGGTGTACCAAAAGCAGATTGCCCACAAGTACTTGGCTGTGACACACCTAATTCTACACCTTCATTCCTCTCACTGCAGGTCTCAGAGAGGACTGAAGGTCTAGTGGGGTTGGAAATCTCAGCTGATGAGGAGCAAGGAGAGATCCTCTTTGTTCTTTGGTGTGGGTCTTTTAGATACGCTTGCCAACGAACTGCATGGCAGGTCAACATATGTCTGGTCAAGCATGTGGTACCCAAGCGGGAGATGTTTTGGCCACGCGAGATACGCTTGAGACATATGTTGCAAATAGCAGCGGTGCGATCTGATGCACTCGTCTCAAAAAAGGCCCACACCAAAGAACTTTTTGAATAACGCGCAGAGACTGCAGCGCCCTGCACATGTGGAGCTTTGGGGTGTGATGCAGTCAATGTGCTGCCCTTAGGCTGGCCCCTGGAGGGCATCCTGCCTCGTTGGTGATGTGCCGCCGCCTCCTCCTCCTCCTCTCTCCTATCAGGCACCCACGTTGAGTCAGTGACCTCATCATCCCCTCCCTCCTCATCACTGGAGCAAACCTGGCAGTATGCTGCAGCAGGGGGAGCATGACTGCCAGATTGCTGTCCTTCTTGGGCACCCCCTCTGTCCGTGCTCATGTTACTGCCTTCATCGAGCTCAGTATCGTCATCAGAGCCTTCCAAACGCTGGGCATCCTCCTGGAGCATGTACCCAACACTGTGGTCAAACAGTTTGAGGGAATCCTCATGAGGACATGGTGGAGCTAGGGAAGGAGTCACTGATGACATTGAGCTGAGGGAAGAGGCCGCTGCTTTGCCAGACAAAGCACCCTGGGCATGGGTGAGAGAGGATGAGGAGGATGAGGACGGCTTGGTCATCCACTCGACCAAGTCTTCCGCATGTTGTGGCTCAACACGGCCAGCTGCCGAAAAAAAGGCCAAGCGTGTCCCATGGCCACGTGCTGATGAGGATGCACCGTCTCCACGACCAGCACTAGACACAGAGCCTGCTTGCCCTCTCTTATTGGCTTGTGACTGTCTGCCTCTCCTTCTTGGCCTTCCAGACATACTAATGGCCTGTAGCTGCACTAAGCTGGGATAGAACACCTGTAATTTTCTTCAAGTAGCTTTATATACTGTAACCAGACAAGCCTGCCTGTCAGTAGGAAGATAACAGGAACGGATCTAGCTGAACACTGTGAGCAGGACGCACTGTACTAAATGTAAATAGTCTAGCTGCCTGACCGTGGTACTAATAGGATCAAATAGAACACCTGTAATTTTCTTCAGGTAGCTTTATATACTGTAACCAGACAAGCCTGCCTGTCAGTAGGAAGATAACAGGAACGGATCTAGCTGTACACTGTGAGCAGGACGCACTGTACTAAATGTAAATAGTCTAGCTGCCTGACCGTGGTACTAATAGGATCAAATAGAACACCTGTAATTTTCTTCAGGTAGCTTTATATACTGTAACCAGACAAGCCTGCCTGTCAGTAGGAAGATAACAGGAACGGATCTAGCTGAACACTGTGAGCAGGACGCACTGTACTAAATGTAAATAGTCTAGCTGCCTGACCGTGGTACTAATAGGATCAAATAGAACACCTGTAATTTTCTTCAGGTAGCTTTATATACTGTAACCAGACAAGCCTGCCTGTCAGTAGGAAGATAACAGGAACGGATCTAGCTGAACACTGTGAGCAGGACGCACTGCACTAAATGTAAATAGCAGGAACGGATCTAGCTGAACACTGTGAGCAGGACGCACTGCACTAAATGTAAATAGCAGGAACGGATCTAGCTGAACACTGTGAGCAGGACGCACTGCACTAAATGTAAATAGCAGGAACGGATCTAGCTGAACACTGTGAGCAGGACGCACTGCACTAAATGTAAATAACAGGAACGGATCTAGCTGAACACTGTGAGCAGGACGCACTGCACTAAATGTAAATAGCAGGAACGGATCTAGCTGAACACTGTGAGCAGGACGCACTGCACTAAATGTAAATAGCAGGAACGGATCTAGCTGAACACTGTGAGCAGGACGCACTGCACTAAATGTAAATTGCAGGAACGGATCTAGCTGAACACTGTGAGCAGGACGCACTGCACTAAATGTAAATAGTCTAGAAGATAACAGGAACGGATCTAGCTTAACACTGTGAGCAGGACGCACTGCACTAAATGTAAATAGCAGGAACGGATCTAGCTGAACACTGTGAGCAGGACGCACTGCACTAAATGTAAATAGCAGGAACGGATCTAGCTGAACACTGTGAGCAGGACGCACTGCACTAAATGTAAATAGCAGGAACGGATCTAGCTGAACACTGTGAGCAGGACGCACTGCACTAAATGTAAATAACAGGAACGGATCTAGCTGAACACTGTGAGCAGGACGCACTGCACTAAATGTAAATAGCAGGAACAGATCTAGCTGAACACTGTGAGCAGGACGCACTGCACTAAATGTAAATAGCAGGAACGGATCTAGCTGAACACTGTGAGCAGGACGCACTGCACTAAATGTAAATTGCAGGAACGGATCTAGCTGAACACTGTGAGCAGGACGCACTGCACTAAATGTAAATAGTCTAGAAGATAACAGGAACGGATCTAGCTGAACACTGTGAGCAGGACGCACTGCACTAAATGTAAATAGCAGGAACGGATCTAGCTGAACACTGTGAGCAGGACGCACTGCATTAAATGTAAATAGTCTAGATAGAAGATAACAGGAACGGATCTAGCTAAACTGAATACAGTGTATATATATATATATGCAACACCTGGGATGCATATATATACACAATACACTGTAAGTGCAGCTAACTGACTGACTGTTCTGCCTAATCTATCTAACTCAAATCAAATGACACTGTCTCTCTCTCTATCTCTCAGCACACCGGAACACACACTACACAGGGCCGCCGTGCAGGCGGCCTTATATAGTGTGGGGTGTGTACTAAATCCCCTGAGCCATAATTGGCCAAAGCCACCCTGGCTTTGGCCAATTACAGCTCTCTCTACTGACGGCGCTGTGACTGGCCAAGCATGCGGGTCATAGTGCATGCTTGGCCAATCATCAGCCAGCAATGTACTGCGATGCCGCAGTGAATTATGGGCCGTGACGCGCCACACGAATTTAGCGCGAACGGCCCATAACGTTCGCAATTCGGCGAACGATCGAACAGCCGATGTTCGAGTCGAACATGGGTTCGACTCGAACACGAAGCTCATCCCTAATCCCTAGTTATAAGAGGGTGTGCACACTTATGCAACCATACTATTTTAGTTTCTTATTTTTTACCCCCCTAAAAGATTTCAGTTTGCTTTTCAACTGAGTTATACAGTTTATAGGTAACATTAAAAGGGGTAAAAAGTTATGAAGCGATTTATGTTTGTCTCACTTTTTTACATCACAGAAACCTGACATTTTAACAGACACATACATATATACATATACACATGTTTTATTTAGCAGAGGCCCTCAGAAATAAAATGGCGATTGTTGCAATTTTTTTTATGTCACATGGTATTTGCGCAGTGGCTTTTCAAATGATTTGAAACAGCACAAGCCGATCAGCGGGTGTCGGCCAATAGATGTCCACCGACACCCGCTGATCGGCGAGGAGAGATACAGAATGGATCTCTGCCTACAGTGGGGAAAACAATGATTTGATCCCCTGCAAATTTTGTAAGTTTGCCCACTTACAAAGAAATTAAACACTTCAGCCCCCTTCTTTTACCCCCCTCCTGACCAGAGCATAATTTGCGATTCGGCACTGCGTCGCTGACAATTGCGCAGTCGTGCAACGTTGTACCCAAACAAAATTGATGTCTTTTTTTCTCACAAATAGAGCTTTCTTTTGGGGGTATTTGATCACCTCTGCGGTTTTTATTTTTTGCGCTATAAACAGAAAAAGAGCGACAATTTTGAAAAAAAAAGTAATATTTTTTACTTTTTGCATTAATAAATATCCCCCAAAAATAGATTTAAAAAAAAAAAAAAACACATTTTCTCCTCAGTTTAGGCCGATATTTATCCTTCTACATATTTTTGGAAAAAAAAAAAAAAAAAAAAAAAAAAAAGAAAGAAAAACGCAATAAGCGATATTGGATTGGTTTGCACATAAGTTATAGCGTCTACAAAATAGGGGATAGATTTATGGCATTTTTATTATTATTTTTTTTTACTAGTAATGGCGGCGATCTATGATTTTTATCGGGACTGCGACATTATGGCGGACACATCGGACACTAGTTTGGGACCATTGTCATTTATATAGCGATCAGTGCTATAAATAGCCACTGATTACTGTATAAATGACACTGGCAGGGAAGGGGTTAAATACTAGGGGGCGATCAAGGGGTTAAGTTTGTCCTAGGGAATGATTCTAACTGTGGGAGGGGGGGGGATGGGCTACCACTGACATGACAGCGATCACTGCTCCCTATGACAGGGAGCAGTAAATCCCTGTCATGTCACTAGGCAGAACAGGCAAATGCCTTGTTTACATAGGCATCTCCCCGTTCTGCCTCTTCGTCTCACGATCGCAGGCCGCCGGCGAACATTGAGTTTGCGGGACCTGTGGGCACGCTCCCGCGGCATGCGCACGCACACCCGCAAGGCGGCAAATTCAAAGGGCTGTACCAGTATGCCCATTTGCCTGTACGAGCCATTTTTCCGACATATATGTGTGTGCGGCAGTCGGCAAGTGGTTAAGTTAACAGTATAGTCAGTGTTATCTGGTGCTCCAAATGAAGCAATCCTTAGGGGTATAGTCTGTGGCTGTAATAGCTGGATGGTGATGTATCCATAGGTTGGGTGGTTGGAAAAGAAAGGGGTATCAAGGGATGAAAAGGAAGGCAACCATCCTTCAGAGTGTGTCCAGAACTCCAAGGCATCGACCTTAGAGAAGTATTAAAATGATGACTTTAACCACTTCCCGATTGGCGCACGCCGATGTACGTCGGCAGAATGGCACGGCTGGGCAAATGGGCGTACCCGTAAGTCCCATCTGAATTCCCCGCCGTGCCATTGCATGCGCGCCGCCGGCCGGGAGCTCTGTGAGTCGGGTCGCGGGTCCCGCAGACTCGATTGCCGCGGGGTTACCTGCGATCGCCTCACGAAGAGGACGAACGGGGAGATGCTGATGTAAACAAGCATCTCCCAGTTCTGCCTAGTGACAGTGTCACTGATCTCTGCTCCCTGTCATCAGGAGCAGAGATAGTGACGTATCACAGCCAGCCCATCCCCCCTACAGTTAGAAATCACTCCCTAGTACTGACTTAACCCCTCCCCGCTCCCTAGTGGTTAACCCCTTCACTGCCAGTGTCATTTACACAGGAATCAGTGCATTTTTATAGCACTGATTGCTGTATAAATGACAATGGTCCCAAAAATGTGTCAAAAATGTCCGATGTGTCTGCCATAATGTCGCAGTTACAATAAAAATCGCTGATCGCCGCCATTACTAGTAAAAAAAAAAAATTAATAATAAAAATGCCATAAAACTATCCCCCATTTTGTAAACGCTATAACTTTTGCGCAGACCAATCAATAATCGCTTATTGCGATTTTTTTTTTACCAAAAATATGTAGAATACGTATCGGCCTAAATTGAGGGAAAAAAATGTTTTTTTAATTATTTTTTGGGGATATTTATTATAGCAAAAAATAAAGTTTTTTTTCAAAATTGTCGCTATTTTTTTGTTTATAACGCAATATATAAAAACCGCAGAGGTGATCAAATACCACCAAAAGAAAGCTCTATTTGTGGGAAAAAAAGGACGCAATTGTCAGTTAAAGCGACACAGTGCCGAATCGCAAAAAGTGCTCTGGTCAGGAAGGCGGTAAATTCTTCCGGGGCTGAGGCGGTTAATAGGATTAGATAACACTTACAAGATGGTAGAAGATGCACACTCGTCAAAGTAAAGTGCAGTTCTGGCATTCCACATGGCTCTGCGGGTCCCACCGCTGTTCCGGATAGCTGGAAAGGATTGGGCAGCTGGCTGGAATGGATCACAGTGGCCAATAGAAGGATCAGCCAGCTCCGAGCGTGTAGCCTTTACCACTGCAGCCTCGATTGACAAGATTCCAGCCCTGCCTTGGTCCAATCAGATGCCGGTGACATCACTTCTTGTTCCACAGTCCATGCTGGTCAGTGTGGAGCTTCCTGGTTCCTGGAGCAACACTTATCCATTCCAGCCAGCTGCCCAATCCTTTCCAGCTATCCGGAACAGCGGTGGAAGCCATGTGGAATGCCAGGACTGCACTTTACTTTGACGAGCATGCATCTTCTACCATCTTGTAAGTGTTTTTAAACTAATCCCATTAAAGTCATGATTTTAATACTACACTCAGGTCAGCGCCTCCCCTCCCAGTTTTTTCCTTACAAAGAAATCAAGGGTCTATAATTTTTATCATAGGCATATTTTAAATGACAGAGACAGAATATCAACCAAAAATCCAGAAAAAACACATGATAAAAATGTTAATGCATGAAAATCAAGTACATTATTAACTATTTCAGCCATTCTGTGTTTTTTGTGTTTTCACTATGGATCCCATCATGAGCACTGTGACAAACGCAGGTGTCAGATCCCTGCCCTCCTCTCTAGCTTGCGACAAAGGACCGGTCAACCTCACACCATGCTGTCACTTACGTAACAATGCCACTCTCAGCTGCGCCCGGCACAAAGATTTCCCAGCTTGTGGGACCACAATCTAGGTGCCAGCAGCCTCAGAGCGATTGTCACTGGGCTAATTAAGAAATTAACCTTTTAACTGCCACCACCGACCTTTGATTAGGAAGGGTCAGAACTTCCATCAATTTAGCAATACCAATTATGATTTATGAAATAAACGTCTGTAACGCACACTGCCACCACAGACAGGTCTGCTCTGAGGCCTTACTCTAAAACAGTAGCGCTCTTCAAGAGGCAGGTTCGTTTATAGCTTGCATTAAGAGCTTTAGAGACAAGGTTAACCACTTCAGCCCTGGAAGGATTTACCCCCTTCCTGACCAGAGCACTTTTTACAATTTGGCACTGCGTCGCTTTAACTGCTAATTGCGCGGTCATGCCATGCTGTACCCAAACGAAATTTGCGTCCTTTTCTTCCCACAAATAGAGCTTTCTTTTGATGGTATTTGATCACCTCTGCCGTTTTTATTTTTTGCGCTATACACGGAAATAGACCGAAAATTTTGAAAAAAAATGATATTTTCTACCTTTTGTTATAAAAAAAATCCAATAAACTCAATTTTAGTCATACATTTAGGCCAAAATGTATTCGGCCACATGTCTTTGGTAAAAAAAATGTCAATAAGTGTATATTTATTGGTTTGCGCAAAAGTTATAGCATCTACAAACTAGGGTACATTTTCTGGAATTTACACAGCCTTTAATTTATGACTGCCTATGTCATTTCTTGAGGTGCTAAAATGGCAGGGCAGTACAAAACCCCCACAAATTACCCCATTTTGGAAAGTAGACACCCCAAGGAAATTGCTGAGAGGCATGTTGAGCCCACTGAATATTCATTTTTTTTGTCCCAAGTGATTGAATAATGACAAAAAAAAAAAAAAATTAAAAAAAGTTGTCACTAAATGATATATTGCTCACACATGCCATGGGCATATGTGGAATTGCACCCCAAAATATATTCAGCTGCTTCTCCTGAGTACGGGGATACCACATGTGTGGGACTTTTTGGGAGCCTAGCCGCGTACGGGGCCCCGAAAACCAATCACTGCCTTCAGGATTTCTAAGGGCGTAAATTTTGGATTTACTCCTCACTACCTATCACAGTTTTGAAGGCCATAAAATGCCCAGATGGCATAAAACCCCCCCAAATGACCCCATTTTTTAAAGTAGACACCCCAAGCTATTTGTTTTGAGGCATGTTGAGTCTATGGAATATTTTATATTTTGACACAAGTTGCGGGAAAGTGACAATTTTTTTTTTTTTTTTTTTTGCACAAAGTTGCCACTAAATGATATATAGCTCACACAGGCCATGGGCATATGTGGAATTGCACCCCAAAATACATTTAGCTGCTTCTCCTGAGTATGGGGATACCACATGTGTGGGACTTTTTAGGAGCCTAGCCGCGTACGGGGCCCCCGAAAACCAATCACCGCCTTCAGGATTTCTAAGGGCGTAAATTTTGGATTTACTCCTCACTACCTATCACAGTTTTGAAGGCCATAAAATGCCCAGATGGCATAAAACCCCCCCAAATGACCCCATTTTTTAAAGTAGACACCCCAAGCTATTTGTTTTGAGGCATGTTGAGTCTATGGAATATTTTATATTTTGACACAAGTTGCGGGAAAGTGACAATTTTTTTTTTTTTTTTTTTTGCACAAAGTTGCCACTAAATGATATATAGCTCACACAGGCCATGGGCATATGTGGAATTGCACCCCAAAATACATTTAGCTGCTTCTCCTGAGTATGGGGATACCACATGTGTGGGACTTTTTAGGAGCCTAGCCGCGTACGGGGCCCCCGAAAACCAATCACCGCCTTCAGGATTTCTAAGGGTGTAAATTTTTGATTTCACTCTTCACTGCCTATCACAGTTTCGGAGGCCATGGAATACCCAAGTGGTACAAAGTAGACACCCCAAGCTATTTGCTGAGAGGCATGGTGAGTATTTTGCAGCTCTCATTTGTTTTTGAAAATGAAGAAAGACAAGAAAAAAATTTTTTTTTTTCTTTTTTCAATTTTCAAAACTTTGTGACAAAAAGCGAGGTCTGCAAAATACTCACTATACCTCTCAGCAAATAGCTTGGGGTGTCTACTTTCCAAAATGGGGTCATTTGGGTTTTTTTACCTGGGCATTCCATGGCCACCGAAACTGTGATAGGCAGTGAAGAGTGAAATCAAAAATTTACGCCCTTAGAAAGCCTGAAGGCGGTGCTTGGTTTTCGGGGTCCCGTACGCGGCTAGGCTCCCAAAAAGTCCCACACATGTGGTATCCCCATACTGAGGAGAAGCAACAGAATTTATTTTGGGGTGTAATTTCACATATTCCCATGGCATGTTTGAGCAATATATCATTTAGTGACAACTTTGTGCAAAAAAAAAAAAAATTTGTCTCTTTCCCGCAACTTGTGTCACAATATAAAATATTCCATGGACTCGACATGCCTCTCAGCAAATAGCTTGGGGTGTCTACTTTCCAAAATGGGGTCATTTGGGGGGGGGTTTGAACTGTCCTGGCATTTTATGCACAACATTTAGAAGCTTATGTCACACATCACCCACTCTTCTAACCACTTGAAGACAAAGCCCTTTCTGACGCTTTTTGATTACATGAAAAAATTATTTTTTTTTTTGCAAGAAAACTACTTTGAACCCCCAAACACTATATATTTTTTTAAAGCAAATGCCCTACAGATTAAAATGGTGGGTGTTTCTTTTTTTTTTTTTTCACACAGTATTTGCGCAGCGATTTTTCAAACGCATTTTTTGGGGAAAAAACACACTTTTTTAAAATTTTAATGCACTAAAACACACTATATTGCCCAAATGTTTGATGAAATAAAAAAGATGATCTTAGGCCGAGTACATGGATACCAAACATGACATGCTTTAAAATTGCGCACAAACGTGCAGTGGCAACAAAATTAATACATTTTTAAAAGCCTTTAAAAGCCTTTACAGGTTACCACTTTAAATTTACAGAGGAGGTCTACTGCTAAAATTACTGCTCTCGATCTGACCTTCGCAGTGATACCTCACATGCATGGTGCAATTGCTGTTTACATTTGACGCCAGACCGACGCTTGCGTTCGCCTTAGCGCGAGAGCAGGGGGGACAGGGGTGCTTTTTTTTTTTTCTTTATTATTTTTTTGCATTTTTATCTTATTTTTAAACTGTTCCTTTCATTTTTTTTTTTTTTTAAATCATTTTTATTATCTCAGGGAATGTAAATATCCCCTATGATAGCAATAGGTAGTGACAGGTACTCTTTTTTGAAAAAATTGGGGTCTGTTAGACCCTAGATTTCTCCTCTGCTCTCAAAGCATCTGACCACACCAAGATCGGTGTGATAAAATGCTTCCCCATTTTCCAATGGCGCTGTTTACATCCAGCGAAATCTAAGTCATAAAATGCTCGTAGCTTCCGGTTTCTTAGGCCATAGAGATGTTTGGAGCCACTCTGGTCTCTGATCAGCTCTATGGTCAGCTGGCTGAATCACCGGCTGCATTCTCAGGTTCCCTGTTGAGACAGAAGAGCCAGAGAAAAAACACGGAAGACAGTGTGGGGGGGGGGGGGGGGGCAGTCTAGAGGCTAATTAGCCGCTAGGATTGCTTTTACATGAAAGCCGACCGCTGGCTGAAAAGAATGATACCGAGATGATACCTAAACCTGCAGGCATCATTCTGGTATAACCACTCAAAGTAGTGAATGGCGTACCTGAAGACAAAAAAATGGTTAAAAATAAAGCACAGTAAACAGTAAAGTATAAAAAATTGCATAACTGAAAAGCAAACATGATAAAACATAATAGCAATAAAACATTGCAGAATAGAATACAGTAAAAAGAGCAGAACAATAGAGAGAGAATAGAGAGAGAGAGAACAATAAAACGACAACTATTTTATTTTATATTTTTGTTCGTGTTTTTTTTTGTTTTTTTTTTACACTTTTTTTTGTAACTGTAACTTTTATAACTGTAACCGGTTCCAGGTTCGGGTCTCTCAAAATGCGATGGCATCTTGGGAGACCCTGTGAAAGTGTGCCTAGTCTGTGCAATGCTGTACTCTACGCTAATACTCAACTAGTGCATGGTAGCGTTCAAAACATTCACCAATGCAAAGACCAGGATTGTCAGGACAGGAGGGACAATAATAGCGGGTGTCACGCCTATATCCGCGCTTGCTGCAGACACGACATCTTTTTTGGGGGGGTTCGTTGGGTAGGGGTACTCGGGAGGACATAAAGAAAATGCCTCTCATGCAGCTGACTGCATTTGGTTGGGGATGTGAATGGGGGAAGTACGGGCGCTGCAGAAGTGGTGGGTTCCCAATTAGGATTGGCGAATGCAGCAGGAAGGGCATTATGGGCACGACAGGCCTGTGTTTGTCTTTTTGGTGGCAGCGGGACACTACTTGTGCTTGCCACCTCACCAGCTTGAACTGCACTTATGGGACTCGCCACGTCACCAAGTGTTACTGCAGTGCTGGTTTGACTACGACCGGGGTGTACTAGGCCGCTGGCGCTTGCCAGTTGACCAAAACGCTACCAAAAAAAAATGTTAGGGATCACAGGGATTAGACCTGACTCTGCGAATGCTGCAGTTATGCGTTTAGTGTTTTGTAAGTGACAGTAATCGATCGATACTGCACTTGGGTGGGCTGGGCTGGACCGGGCGGAGGGGCAAAACGCAGGTGCTAGCAGGTATCTGGGCGGATCCCGCTAACACCACGTTTTTGGGAACCCTAAACTGCTGGGGACGCCAGTATAGATCTGATCAGATATTGATCCGTTCAGATACTATACCACTAAGGATGGTTACGGTGCGTGCGTGGGTGTTAGCGCTACTGGCACTAACCTGATGCTGCCTGGGGCTGGTGCTTGCCAGTTCACCAAAACGCTACCAAAAAAACTGTTAGCGATCGCAGGGATCAGGCCTGACTCTGCGAACGCTGCAGTTATGCGTTTAGTGTTTTGTAAGTGTCAGTGATCGATTGATACTGCACTTGGGTGGGCTGGGCTGGGCCGGGCCGGGCGGAGGGGCAAAACGCAGGTGCTAGCAGGTATCTGGGCCGATCCAGCTAACACTGCGTTTTTGGGAACCCTAAACTGCTGGGGACGCTAGTATAGATCTGATCAGATCAGATATTGATCTGTACAGATACTATACCACTAAGGGAGGCGTATGCTGCGTGCGTGGGTGTTAGCGGTACTGGCGCTAATCTGACGCTGCCTGGGGCGACGCATATCACTGCCGAACGATTAGGGGGCTAAACCTTTATTCGGTAATAAACGGCGGCTTCCCTGACACTATAAAAAATTAACGAACTAACCAGCGTCACCCGTAGCGGTTATACGGTGATCAGTGGTGAAAGGGTTAAAACCTTTATTAGGTAGTATATGGGGGTCCCTGTCGCTATAAAACGCTGACGGCAAACCTAAATATTTACGTCCCTAACTAGCGTCACCAGTGACACTAATACAGCAATCAGAAAAATGATCGCTTAGCGACACTGGTGACGGGGGGTGATCAAGGGGTTAAAACTTTATTTGGGGGGGGGGGTTAGGGGGTATCCTAGACCTAAAGGGGGCTAACACTCACTGTCCCACCACACTAACTGTCACAAACTGACACCATGCAGTAATCAGAAAAAAAAAAAAACACTGCTTGGTGTCAGTGTGACGGGGGGGGGGGGGGGTCGGGGGTGGTGATTGGGGGGTGATCGGGGGGTGTAAAGTATGCCTGGCATGTTCTACTGTAATTGTATGTGTTGTGCAACTCACTCAGATGTCTTCTCTCCTCGGCGCCGGAACGGAAACTGCCGAGCCGAGGAGAGATGACATCACATCCTCTGCCTGTGTGTACTACACACAGGCAGGGGAGGATTCTCATTGACTGGGAGCGATCGCGAGGGGGGGGGGGGGGGGGCACGAATGGATGGCCTCCCCCTCATCACTGAACGCTCCCAGACCAAAGCCGACCACCTCGGGCACCGGGGTGGGGTCCGATCGGACCCCCCGCCCGCGGGAAGGCAATCACGTACCAGGTACGTGATTTTGCCTGCCCGTGCCATTCTGCTGACGTATATCAGCGTGAGGCGGTCGGCAAGTGGTTAACACTTTCAAAATAAGGTTTTAATAATAAAAAGATCAAAATTGGTGCAAATAAAGTATTTACAGAAAAATAGGTTAAGAGATAAAGACAATTTACAGCCACAAAGAAAAAAGGAATTGAGGATTGAGGAGGAAGAATACTTGCAATTAATGTCCGAGGGTTGATTAGAGTTCGATCGATGAGCTGGGTAATTGGTTCTCAAACTTGGCAGATGTTCCTGCTTGGATGGTAAAAGGAAAACTGTCCACTATCTTGGCATCTCCTCTTTTCTCTGGGACCAAGGGGGTGTTGACAGCTACCAATGACCAATCGTCTGGTCATCTTGTTTAGGGGTTGGTTGGTGGGAGGTCTCTATATTCATGACCATGTGTGCCCAGGTACACTTGGTGATACATATTCATATGTCTGCATCTCTACTATTTACAGACTGCTAATATCCATATTATTGTCCAGCGTGACATTTGCGTCAAAACAAATATAAACATGGCAGGTTTCCAATGTCTAGTTTATCTAGGAGGAGGGTACCAGTGGTTTCCCATATGATCCGACATAGGGGTGTCTGGACTTAAAACGTTACAAATTATCTGAGAAAACTGAGGGCCTGGATCGCTAATGAGCTCGGCCATGAATCCTACTCTTGTGAAGATTTCCAGTAGAGCATCAGCGACCTTGTCTGCTCGGAGAGAGGAGAGAGCCACTGCCTCTGGATAACGCGTGGCATGGTCGACAACTGTCAGGATATAACGTTTGCCTGAACCGCTTGGGATGGCTATAGGCCCAACGATATCCACTGCCACCCTCTTAAAAGGTTTGTCAATCACAGGCAAAGGTTTTAGCGGAGCCCTGTGTACATCCCCTACCTTGCCAACTCGCTGGCAGGTAACACAGGACCAACAGTAGTCAGCAAGCATGGTAGGCCAATAGAAGTTATGTATCAACCGCCCCCGGGTCTTAGTGATCCCTAAGTGCCCTGTTAGGGGAATCTCATGAGCCACTTTTAGCAGCTGTCCCCTAAAATGACTGGGTACAACAAGCTACCTGCTACCTATGTCACCCTCTGTCCCCTAAAATGACTGGGTACAACAAGCTACCTGCTACCTATGTCACCCTTATTCCCCTCTGTAGGCAAACCTTCTCTGTACAGTTTCCCTTTGTCCCAGTAGACCTTTTGTTAGTCATTCTCTGGAGGGGGGCGATCAGCTAGACTCCTGAGCTGTGCTAGTGTTTGGTCTGTCTGCAGTGCTGTTTAAATGCAGAACAAGTCGCAGCTAGCAGTCCTGTGGCAAACAAGGACGGCTGCTGAGACTCAACAGAGGTGGAGTCCACTGGGTCAGAACAGGAAGAGGGCCCAGAGACGACCTCCTGCTGTTCTGCAACCAGGGCCTACACCTCGGGGTGACTTTGCAGCACTCTGAGTTACCACCAATATTGGCAATGCATTATCATCATGTTCAACATTTACCAGTGCAGCGTCATTGGAACATACGTCAGTTAACTTCACAAGCAAGGGGGTCTCCTCTCCTGTCTCTGAAGGAGGACCTTGCACTTCCACTCCACCCTCCCCCTCCCTCTGTCCATCCACAGGTTGCCCAGATATTACACCAACATCTGTAAACAGTACCTTGGTAGGTCCAGTGAGTTCCGTGGGAGCATCCTGGGTGCTCTTAGCAGGGGCATAGTAAGAAACAAGGGTACCTAAATCAGCACCCAACACACCAGTGGACATCTCCTCCGAGATGCCCACCTCTCTCATCCCATTTCCGGCACTCCAATCAATGAACACATAGGCATGGGATATATACGGGAACGGGTCCCCCCAACTCCAGTGAGGGTAAGAAACTTCTCTGGGAAGATGTCCATTTTTTCTATCACCTCTGGTCTGACCAAAGTGACTTCAATTCCGGTGTCACGAAAGCCCGTTACAGTCCGGTGGCCTATGATGACTGGCTGCAAGTTGGCATTGCTTCCTGGAGGTTTCCCACTGACGAACAGCACAGCAGAAGGGTTGATATCATCTTCTGCTGCGTCCTGAGATGTTTGGCTTTCCCACAGTTGTAGCATCTGCGGTTGTCAGTCAGGAATGCCTTGGCACCAGGAACTGCAGGTTCCGGCCGCTGAGGAACTTGTTTGGCAGGCCGAGGAGGGGGTTGCCATATGTGATTTCCCTCCTTTCAAGCCATTCGGAGGAGCCTTATGATGATCAGATACCCAAGAGTGGATACAGGTATCTGCCAGTTCTGCTGCTGCTTTGGCAGTGGTGGGCTTTCGCTCCAGCACAAACTGTCTGACATCTGTAGGACAGATGTGCAAAAAAGTTGATCTTAAATCATAAGATCTTGCAGGGATACAAAAGAATCGGCTTTCAAGCCTTTAATCCACTGCCGGAATGTGGTGCGTAATTGACTTACCATTACCATTTCTTAACCACTTCCGGGGTTAACTGAAGTTTTTGGATGATCGCAGCCTTTAGGGCCTCAATCGTTGTCCTGCTCTGATGACAGTTCGTCAGGTACCGGGTCCATTGTACTGGGAGTAGATGGTACTGATGGCAATTTTTTTAAACGACAGTAGATACACGTCAATGTCACTGTCCTTTTCCATAACTGGAAATTTGGATGCCTGGGTCACTGGCAGAGAGGCGTCCCTGTGCTCTAAGGATCCGAGGTTCTGAGCCTGTCACGGCTGCTGAAGCCTAGTCATCTCCAGTTTGTGCCGACGATCAGCCTCCCTCTCAGCCTGGTGTTCTGCAGCCTCTCTCTCAGCCCTGCGCTCCTCTCGCTCGGCCATGCGCTTGAGAAACTGCAGGTACACCATAGGATCCGTCTCCCTAATGCGTTGTAGCGTTTCCTGCATTTGAGGAGAGTCTATGCTGGTTTCAGGCAATCTAGTGATGGCCTGCTCATGCTGTGGCTTGGAGGTAACATTCAGTGGTATTCCACCTCTGAACCACTGGGCTCTGGAGAAGCGTAAATCCTTTCTTACGATAGAACAGAAAGCAGAGATAGGAAGAAGGTGAAGGAAAGAGCTTTTGCTGTATGTCGCTCTAAAAAAAAAAAAATTATCAAAAAATATGCACCAGCTTGTCTCTAAGGACTGTTTCCACAAAGGTTACAACCCTTCAGTGCAGAGCCAATTCCTAATAATGCACTGAATGCTCCAATGAAAAACTATCTCACTACGCTGCCAGCTAATATGTGACAAACGCAGGTGTCAGATCCCTGCCCTCCTCTCTAATTTGTGATGAAGGACTGGCCAACCTCACACCATGCTGTCACTTACGTAACAATACTACTCTTAGCTGCGCCCGGCACAAAGATTTCCCAACTTGCGGGACCACAATCTAGGTTCCAGCAGCCTGAGAGCGATTGTCACTGGGCTAATTAAGAAATTAACCCTTTAACTGCCACCACCGACCTTTGATTAGAAAGGGTCAGAAATTCCATCAATTTAGCAATACCAATTATGATTTTAGAATATGCGCCTGTAAAGCACACTGCCACCACAGACAGGTCTACTCAGAGGCCTTACTCTAAAACAGTAGCGCTCTTCAAGAGGCAGGTTCGTTCATAGCTTGCATTAAGAGATTTAGAGACAAGGTTAACACTTTCAAAATAAGGTTTTAATAATTAAAAGGTCAAAATTGGTGCAAATAAAATATTTACAGAAAAATAGGTTTCAAAGAGATAAAGACAATATACAGCCACAAAGGGATAAGGTGGTTCGATCGACGAGCTGGGTAATCGGTTCTCAAACTTGGCAGATGTTCCTGCTTGGAAGGGTAAAATGAGAACTGTCCACTATCTTGGCATCTCCTCTTTTCTCTGGGACCAAGGGGGTGTTGACAGCTACCAATGACCAATTGTCTGGTCATCTTGTTTAGGGTTTGGTTGTTGGGAGGTCTCTACATTCATGACCATGTCCCTATCTATCCATCTCTACAGTTTACAGACTGCCAATATCCATATTATTGTCCAGCATGACATTTGCTTCAAAACAAATATAAACATGGTAGGTTTCCAATGTCTAGTTTACCTAGGAGGAATAAGAGGTACCAGTGGTTTCCCATATGATCTGACATAGGGGTGTGTGGACTTGAAACATTACAATTTATCTGAGGAAACTAAATATGTCCATTTGATGGCTGTGCTATTATTAATTTGGAAGTTATGAAACATGCTGAAGTTTCAAAACTATACTAAACTGTTTGAGCTTTATGTGGATTGAGGTATTTATGACAGGTATCTGTTGGTTCTCTGAATTGAGAGGGTGACAGCTTTACGATAGGCCTGGACATCCTACCAGGCTGTCATTAGCTGTTTTCACAGGCCTAAGCCTGGTTCTGTTTTCTCTATGTTGAGATAACAGCTCTTTTGAAGTGTTCTGAGTTAAAGCGGGGGTCCACCTATCTATCGTTTTTTTTTTTTTTTTTTGAGTTCATTCACAAACTTATCTTCTCAGCATTACATACTCACATATTGTGTGTAATATGTCCGCCCGTGTCAGCTCCCAGCATTCACCGCTCGTTCCCGCACATGCTCAGTGGCATCCTGGGAAGCCCGAGACTAGCTCCCAGGAGTCTGGGACAGGCTAGAAACACGCCTACTCCCACGGGAGGAGAACGAGGAAGTGCAAAGAAGAATAGAAAAATAAAAGGTAATTACTGCGATTTAAATTTTTTTTTAAACGGCATGTCAGCATCTAGGCAAGGAAGAGAATACATACAGATATTGTTCAAAATTTGGGTGGAACCCCGCTTTAAGCCTATGAATTCCTGGAAATAAGGGAGGAGGGAGGGAGTTCAGATTTCTACTGCAATGTGCAACTGTTAGCCAAGACTACCATGGCTGCCGTAAGGTTCCCAAACAACATGGCCGCTAGCTACAGCTTTTCGCGTGTCCAGTACGTAATATCAATACAAGCACGTGTGAGGAAATGCTCCTGAAGTCGCTGTTGCTGAGGCTCCAAAGACAGAAAATTGCGTGAGGACCAGTTTGTCACTACTGGACTCCTCCATTGATGCAGGCAACAGCATGTGGTGACATTTTTATAGGTTTCAAAAATTATTAGACATTTTCCCCCTTTAAAAACGCTTATTACACAGTTTACAGCAGTTAAACACAATTTTTCTGCTGTTAAAAAAACAAAAACGCCTGCAACCTCAAATGCCTCTAAACTACTATAAACTACTGAGTGTACGTGTACACTAAAAATAAGCTAACATAGAGGCGGGTTCAGGGGCTGCTGAAAAAAACGCCCAACTGCATTCCGTTATGCCTGAGGTTTTTGGGGAATATACATGTCTGGTTAGCTGATCCTAGCTATTAACTAGGGTGGTTTTAGGTAGGTTTAATGGGGATACACAGTTTTGTGTATATGGATATATGCACTGGCTGGCTTGCGACCCCGCCCCTTCCGCCGCCCCCCCTTTTTTCCCCTTTCTCCTTTACCCTTCTTCTTTTCCCCTCCTTTCCCTCGCCTTTTCCTCTTCTCCCACCCCCCTTCTGACCAACTTCTTGTCACATATTATTTAGTGCAGATGTAGTCTGTCTTGATGCTTCTACATATATGATGATGCAAAGGATTTTGCATCTGTATATATATGTCTGGTATTGTAGATAACTATTGGATGATAACCATTTTGCCCTGGATATGATCCGATGCCCACCAGACCAGATCGGTGACTCTGACATCACTGATTAATTTACCGGATCAGGGTCTGTCCGTTCTCTGTTGATGCTGCAACTTATACAATGTCATATAAGTTGGTGAGCACTTATATTAATGTTACTAAATTCCATATGTATATGATGAACTTTATTGAATTAATGTTATTTTTATGATGTTTTTGCAATTTGAATGATTTAGATGCATGTTGAGCTGCCCAGAAGAAGCAGATAAGTATTCTGTGAAACGTGTCGGCTTACTGTATACACAAGCATCTTTCAAGCTTTTACATGGATTAAATATCATTTTTGGTCAATGCTTTATATGGCCTAATGTTACTGTCAAAATGTTATGCTCTTTATATTTTGTAATAAATTTTTATTTTATTATTATTCACTGTGTATGTGCTTATCCCTCAGTGACATATCCATAAAAGTCCCATAACCTTATGGGAGAGTGGTGCTCTCTCAAATTTTGTTCCAATCGATTTCCTAGGGATGTGGAAGTCTGTCCCTAGAACTGGTCTAACAATCCCAAATATATAAATGTTATTAAACTTCATTTTATCAGCTGCTTAGCAGCCTAATGTGCTTTTCTTGAGCCACTCCTTTGTTGCCCTGGCTGTATGTTTTGGGTCATTGTCATGCTGGACGACCCATCCACCACCCATTTTCAGTGTTCTGGCTGGGAGAACTTATGTTTATACTGTATGTGCACACATATACGTCTGTATATAGAGGTTCTTTACTCTAGGAAGCATTACAAACCTAACACTTACTGTTTTTGTTGGGTCCATCATAGACTTTACAAAATTTGATGACTCTATAGTGCATGAACGTACGGTTTCTGTTCTTCCTTCTCGGAAAAGTCGTGTCATGGATGCTTCGTATGTTAAGCAGAATTTTCCTTTGTCCTGGAATAGAACAAATAGTTTTATTACACACAGCAAAATAAATGAAAACACAAAAATTAACTGCACTAGAGCACTGCAATGTGTTAATGTGTATCACTGCAGAGCAAAGGTGTGAACTGACCCTTAATCAATACTTCAGAAAAGTGTGACAAAAATAACATGCATTGCAATTACCGTTGCAGCCAGCTACAGCTTATCACTGTAACTTTTTTTGAACAAACAAAAGAAATAAAATGCACATGGAAAAATGGGTGAGCAGCCAACACTCCACTAGACACAAAGTGAAACAACAGATATAACAATAGTGTAGTGCTCCAAAAATTATGAAAATGTGAAAAATTTTGAAACACACCACTAAGATAATGGTATAAAAAAAAAATAACATATCAGTCCATCTTGATTGAATATACCATGACGGTGTGAATAAACATCAACATAAGTGTAAAACTATAAGGTGACAAATCTTGAAGCAAGTGCTTGATCAATAGGTTCAGTCAAAAAGAGTAATTACCACAAATGTCACCCAACGTGTTTCATCCTAACGGACGCACCAGATGATGTCCATTAGGACGAAATGCGTCGGGTGACGGTCGTGGCAATCGCTCTTTACTTTTAAAAAACAAGCTTGTTTTCATCTACATGCCTGTAAGTGTGAACCCCTCTTTTAAAAAAAAAAAAAAAAAAAAGATCTTACGGTATTATGCTATGTGGATCCATTTGTCTTTCATGTTCAATGCCAATGGAATGACCCAATACTTGCTGCATGCTTTGGAGTTCGTTTGAAGTACGATCTTCCATCATCTACCCTTGGGGTCCACATTCCATCCACTGCTTCACTTACTGTTTGACTCACGTGCTGTATGGTACATATGTCCACCCCATCTAGTAAGCGTGCCAACCTTACTCTTTTTGACTGCACTTCATGATCAAGTACTTTCTTTAAGATTTGTCACCTTATAGTTTACACTTAAGTTGATATTTATTCACACCATCATGGTATATTCAATCAAGAAGGACTGATATGTTGTGTTATTTTTTTAAACCATTTGTCTTAGTGGTATATTTAAAAAATTTTCACATTTTTCACGTTTCCATAATTTGAGCGCTACACTATTATTGTTATAACTTTTTTTGAAGCCAACAGCAGTTTTGCAATGCAGGTTGGGACCCAGGTTGTCAAACTGACAAAATCATTGCCCCTACTCGTGTAGACGTGTGCTCAGTAGGGCAGGACTTCTGAGGTCTCTAACTGGTTAAACTCCATCTTTCTGAAATACATTAAGATTACTATTGATAAAATACCTTCCCACCTACTCTCATACTGTACATTATAATTATTACTAAATAACACAAACACTTGTGTTATTAGGAATAATAGATCCCAAACCTGCATTTATCAATTATATTGCCCATGTTATAATTGACAGCTATAGTATAGAGATGGTGACAGAATGGTAACTGAGCCTCACCCTGTAGTGAGCAAGCTGTAGAGCGATCTGGATGAAAGCATCAGGACTGGTTTTGCACTTCTTTATTAAACCTTTACCAAACTCTTTGAAGGGGAACGTATGGAAGTCAACATCTTCTGCTAAAGACTGGGCGACCTTTAGGGAGTCCTGTATGATTTCTTGACACTGTAAGAGAAACATAGATCAGCAAGCCTATACTACAAAGTTAATATTTGGGTAACACTACATACTTGTGGGTTTACAAAAAGATACCAATGGAATATAGATTCCATTTTAAAAGTAACCACTTCAGCCCCGGAAGGTTTTACCCCCTTGCTGACCAGAGCACATTTTACAATTTGGCACTGCTCTGCTTTAACTGGTAATTGCACGGTCATGCAATGGTGTACCCAAACAAAATTTGCATCTTTTTTTGCCCATAAATAGAGCTTTCTTTTGGTGCCATTTGATCACCTCTGTGGTTTTTATTTTTTGCGCTATAAACAAAAAAAGAGTGACAATTTTGAAAAAAATAAAATATTTTTTACTTTTTGCTATAATACAGTGGGGCAAAAAAGTATTTAGTCAGCCACCAATTGTGCAAGTTCTCCCATTTAAAAAGATGAGAGAGGCCTGTAATTGTCGTCATAGGTATACCTCAACTATGAGAGACAAAATGTGGAAACAAATCCATACAATCACATTGTCTGAGTTTTGAAAGAATTTATTTGCAAATTATGGTGGAAAATAAGTATTTTGTCAATATCAAAAGTTCATCTCAATACTTTGTTATATATCCTTTGTTGGCAATGACAGAGGTCAAATGTTTTCTGTAAGTCTTCACAAGGTTGTCACACACTGTTGCTGGTATGTTGGCCCATTCCTCCATGCAGATCCCCTCTAGAGCAGTGATGTTTTGGGACTTTCAACTCCCTCCAAAGGTTTTCTATGGGGTTGAGATCTGGAGACTGGCTAGGCCACTCCAGGACCTTGAAATGCTTCTTACAAAGCCACTCCTTCGTTGCCAGGGCAGTGTGTTTGGGATCATTGTCATGCTGAAAGACCCAGTGGTACCGCTCCCTATGACGCCCTGATTTCTATGAAGCGTTTTGGGCGGGCCACTGGCTGATACGTCATTTCCATTCTGTAGAGTGCATGCTCGCACCCAAAGCTAGCGGATGGAGTGGCCTTTTCCTAGTATACCAAAAGCTGGTTATTCTGGGTGTCAGGGAGGCACTACTAAATGCAAGGCCAGTTGCACATGGACCTAGTAATTTACTGATGTTTGTTACTCAGGAACTTGTTGACAGAAAAATCCTGTGAAAAAAGTTCCATAAAGAATTTTTTTTTTTTCGTAAAGAGCTTGGTAAAGGCATGTAAAAGGTGTCTTATTCATTGTCAGTGTAGCAAATTACGTGTGTATATGCGTGTAAATTACTGCATTCAAATGTAAAAACTTTTCTATTTTTGTTTTATGGCGCTGTACTCATTTCTGTATTACAGATCTTTACGCAGCTTACAACTGTAAGTGATGAGAGCCTTTCCTATTTCTGTATTCTCATGAACTGCTGTGGAATGGCAGAAAGAGGAGAGAACCTGGGCACGCTGAAGTATCGCTTTCCTCCACTGCATTCAAAATGCACAGCCTTTGCGATCTGCTGCAGGTGCCAATACATTGTCATCTGCATTTGGGGTGCAGTTATCAAACAGTGCATTTGCGGGGCACCAGATTGCATGATACTGCAGTACAACGCAATTTGGTGCGGCACATTTTCCAAAAGTAGTGCATGCACCACTTTTTGTATGTTCTGTTGCATTTTGCAGCCCATTCAAATGAATAGCCTGCAAAATCGCACTTCTGGGGAATGCACAGGAATAGCATGTGAACCGGACCTAACAGTCAGAAATACCCATATCCTTTAGGACCTGGGTTTCAAAAGCTCTGCTCCGAATTATTTTTTCCAGCTGGACTTCTGGTGCCCCATGATGGTGACATTGCTTGATTGTACCCCGACTGGGTGACCCTGCAGAGAAGACAATCTGATGGCTTTAAGTTCCAGAATGTTGATTGGGAGTCTTGACTCCACTATTGTCTAAGTCTTCTTGCTGGTTCTGGAGTCGAACACTACCCTCCAACCCGTGAGGCTGGCATCTGTAGTCACCACCTTCCGAGTCAGGTGAAGAAACTACTTTCCTAATTCCGGAGATCCACCATGCCAAGGAGAGCTTTCTCTAGCACGATAAATGCCTTGGAGGATCCAAGGACTGGATTTCCTTGTTCCAAGATGTTAGGATGTTGAAGAGGTCTAGAGTAAAACTTAGCAAAGCTCCTCAAAGCAGGCCATCATGAGGCCCAGAACCCTCATGTAGAAGCAAGCTGAGGTGTGCGTTTTGGATCTGAAGGAAGGATCGTACAATATTCGGATCGTGTGTACACTACTTTCGACAGCTGATTCGATCGGACACACGCGAAAAATTTCCTCGTACGATTCCAGATCGTACGATTTTCGTTTAGTCAGTATAGTTGTCGTCTGAAAATACAATACAAATACATTACAACACATGACATCACGTCCGATTTTTTTGTCTGTCGTACAAGAATTTTCGTGACTTTCAATTTCAACTTGCGACTATTAAAGCGAGAACGGTCGTACGATCGGTCAGACGATATTCGGAACGTGTATACGAGGCATAGGATAGATTAGCTCGAAATACTCCAGAGGGTGTAAGGGCTGGAGAGCAGACTTTGGAAAGTTTTTAAGGAACAAGGCTGTGGCTGAGGAGTGCTTCAAGAGGAATCGTCCAGGTAACCTGTGACGTGAATGCCCTGGGTCAGTAAATAAGATAGAAGCAAGGCAATCACTTTTATGCACACTCAGGAGAGACTGAATGGTGGTGCTACACTCTGAGGAGGTGAAAAGGGTTCTTGGGCAGGTTTGAAGGACTCGAGAGGGCTTGAGATGAAGTGTTAAACCTTGATTTTGAGGTTGACACCTGGGGAGAGCGAACATATCCCCCTCTCTGAAGAGAGGTAGTAGCTTGAAGAGTAGGAGACTTGGTTTCTTCTTGTGGGGTAGGAGTGAGTATCTTTCCTCCAGTGACCCCTCTTATAAATGTATTAAGGAATTCCTCAAACAGGTGTTCACCATCAAAAGACATGCATAGAAGATGCTTCTTACAAGTACAGTGCATCTGAAAAGTATTCACAGTATTCAGCGCTTCACTTTTTCAAAAATGAATTATTTTCCTCATAAAATTCTACAAATACCCTAAATTTGATAACGTGAAAGTTTGGTTGAAATCTTTGCAAATTTATTAAAAATGAAAAAAAAAAAAAAAAAAAAATCACATGTACTTAAGTATTTACAGCCTTTGATCAAGCACCATTTGGCACCAATTACAGCCTTAAGTCTTTTTGAGTATGACGCTACAAGCTTGGCGTGCCTATTTTTGGTCAGTTTCTCCTATTCTTCTTTGCAGGACCTCTCATGCTCTATCAGTTTGGATGGGGAGCATCGGTGCCCAGCCATTTTCAGATCTCTCCAGAGATGTTCAATCGAGATTACATCTGGGCTCTTGTTCACCTCCCTAAGGCACTTCTCCCCCGATCGCTCAGTCTGGTGGGGCGGCCCACACTAGGAAGAGTCCTGGTGGATCCAAACTTTTTCCATTTACGGATGATCGAGGTCACTGTGCTCACTGGGATCTTCAATGCTGCAGACATTTTTCTGTACCCTTCCATAGATCTGTTCCTCGATACAATCCTGTCTTGGAGGTCTACAGACAATTCCTTGTACTCCATGGCTTGGTTTGTGCTCTGACATGCACTGTTAACTGTGGGACCATATCTAGACAGGTGTGTGCTTTTCCAATCATGTCCAATCAACTGAATTTACCACAGGTGGACTCCAATCAAGTTGTAGAAACATCTACAACTGATCAGTGGAAACAGGATGCACCTGAGCTCCACTTTGAGTGTCAAGGCTGTGAATACTTAAGTACATGCGATTTTTTCATTTTTAATAAATTTAAAAAGATGTCAAACAAGCTTCTTTCACGTTGTCATTACGGGGTCTTGTTTGTAGAATTTTGATTAAAATTTAATCCATTTTGCAATAAGGCTGTAACATAACAAAATGTGGAAAAAGTGAAGCGCTGTAGATTCAGCAGTCCAAGCTTTTAACCACAAGATCTTTTGCATATGCACAGAGAAAAGGGACATTCTAGAGATTTAGTGATTAACATTCTCTAGTGAATAACATTCTCTAGCATTCTCCAAGTGTACAATCAATCTAGAAAATGGTCTGTGGTCTCCACTACAAAATCAGGGTCCTGAATAATCTCCTCCATTACATTCTCAAGCAAAGAAGGTTCCACCTCTGATTCCTGCACAGTACAGGGAAATAGAGTATATATTTATACAGCATTTTTGGCTTTCTTAAAGCGCTGAAAGTTTTCCAATAAATACAGACATAGTCACAGAGAAATCTTTCTTATTTTTTTTTCAGACAGGTCGTATGGTGCGTGCCAGAGAGGAAGCCAGAGCAATAGGAGGGAACAGCTATCACCCTGAGCAGTGTTTGGAGCTTCTTGCAGGCCATCTATAGAACGCACACTATTTGGCTCTTTTATCCCAGCTCCCTTAGACCTGTGATCTGCTACTGCTAGGCAAGGGGAACCACAGCGAAGTACTTATAGAATGGCGTGTGGAAAGGATGTGGTTTTGCATGGCTAGCAGCTGACCGTGTTCCTGCATCTCAATAGCAGGTAGCAGCATGTGTGCAGCAACATGCTGGGTGCATTTTCAGCAGAAAAGTGGGAATTTGTCAGCCAGAAAGCGGGATGCAGTTACATCATTCTCCTGAGACCAAGTCTAGATAGGAGGAGAAAAAAAATGCCAAATTTTAAATTGCTTGCAATGAGAAATATTATAGAAGGCACTACAATAAAGTGACACTGAGGAGTACTGATCTAGAAACTGCTAAATAGATCATGGCAATATCATCAGATAGAAGTGCTAGAAGAAAGAAAAAAATGGTTGAAAAAGATAAATATTTCTCCATAGGAGAGCAGGTTGATCACCTAAAGGCACAAGCAAAAAACTGAAGTCTCAAGGAGAGGGAAGAGTTTTACAAGTGCGTACTAGGGGAGGCCCTAGCAAGTATTTTGCCAGTGTCCTTCACCTGAAGGTAGCCTGCATGTAACTCATGGTCTATGAATATAAGTCATGTATCCTTGTACTGTACCATTAACACATTTTGGATTTCCCCTCACTTTTCTATTTCAGTCACAATAGTCACGGAGTACAAATTTGACAAAAGGTCTAACTCAGGCTACACCATTCAAAACAGCAAAAAATAGGTTTTGCTAGAGATGCACGTAAAAGGTGAGGGGGGGTGGGAGGCAGAAGCAGATACCTGTCAAAACCAGGCACCCACTCCCACTTCCGTGTAAGATCGCCACATTTTTGTGAGGTGATCTACGAATCTCCCGGCCCCTCCTCATCCCCCAGCTGTCTTCTGGTGGGTGACACAAAGGCCCCAGAAGACAGCGGAACCATTCAGAAAGCGCAGCGCGACTCGTGCATGCGCAGTAGGAAATACAGGCGCCTGCACCCGGAGCTGATGAATGGATCGGCTTGGGATGCCGGCATCATGGGCTCCCTGAACAGGTAAGTGTCCTTATATTAAAAGTCAGCAGCTACAGTATTTGTACTTGCTGATTTTTTTTCCCAGGCTGGAACACCTCTTTAAGTCTCAGACAGAAAAGGAGTTATTTTTTAGATAATTTATATAGGGCATTCCACACACTAGGCTGACCACACTTTGATAGCCTGCAAAATTTCAGATAAAACATGCTGGTGAGAAGCACGTCCAACCATCCAACATACTGGCTAGATCTGGCAGCTTGAGGACAGATGACAGCATGCTGAAGGATATCCAAACTGCACCACTATAGGCATAAAATATGCCCATCTAGTCAATGATCTAATGCAAGACATTATAGTACCGTTCTGGTATGATCCTGCTACAAATGTACCAGGAGTATAGAGGATTCAGACATTAGCCAAAACAGTATGTTTCATCAATCCAGGCACTTTCTAGAGAAGCAATGTGATATAACATAAACCCATTTATACAGCACTTATATGTATGCACTGGACAATGTGTTTTCTGTTGTAATGGCCGTTAAATGTGATGCAGTCTGGATTTTTAGATCAGTTGTAAATTTAACTAGCAACTTAATAAAGGAAAGCAACTGAGCCTCAGTCAGTCAGATGGAAATGGGGATGTTGTGAGGGCTGGTACCCATTGTAGACAATAAACAGTTTAAGAATACAGGTACTCCTCATTTAACGACCAGGCTCCGTTGCAATGACCAGGTCGCTAAACAAATTGTTTGTTAAACAAGGAGCCACAAGTAATCAATATTTGAAGCATTCTTAACTACTGTACTCTGAAAAAAAGGTCTAAAAACACAAAACTAATGCAATAACATTGTTTTAATTAGCATAAGTAACAAAAATACTGTACTGTACAGTATCCTGATGTACAGTGCCCAAAAAGTAAAAGTATACAGTAGACATTTAGAGTAACATTTTAGTCATCAAAACCTTCAAAGGGTGATAGTGCTTCAGGGTCATCGGTGTCATCATTGGAGTTACCAGCAGGGTCAACACATCATTGGAGTTACCAGCAGGGTCATCAGGAGTTGTAGACGAGGGAGAAGACAAAGAGGTTATAGAACTAGTAGGGTTAGCTTGCAAGAAGAATTCTGTTAAGGTGCTCTGCTTTGTCATTTTCTTTTTTCGTCATAAATTTCACTATAACATTGCATAAGTTCCTTCATCTGCCGTTCCACTTTAGAGAACCTTTTAAAATTTGGGTCCATACTCTGTAATTGTAATAAAGCTGCATTTACTTTTGAGAACACGCCAGCTAACCCCCTGACTGTGAACTTTTGTACTTCTTCCATTGTTTCCTCCTATTTTCCTCTTCCTGCTCTAAGTGCTGCTGTGCTTCCAACTCTATACAATCTTCATTACTTAGCTCTCCCTCAACACATTCCACTAATTCTTTAATATCTGTCACCTCAACATTTAAGTCAAGCATGTTAGCAAGTTACACACTTTTTTGATTTATAACTTAAACATCTGTCTCATCAAACTCATCACTGTTGTTCAGAAAAGGCTTTAAGCATTTTTTCCATATACCCTGCATACACTTTTCTGTTACTCCCTCCCAAGCTGATGCAATGTTTTTTATGCAGTGTAAAATGTTGTAAGCTTTCCAAAAATCATGAAGGGTAACTTCATCATTTTCAGTTGCTGCTACAGCTTTGGAAAAGGTGGTGTGCAAATAGTAGGCCTTTAATGTTGCTATTGCACCCTGATCCACTGGTTGTAGGATAGCAGTTGTGTTCTTAGGCAGATACACTACCTTTACGTCAAGATGTAGGTCATCAAGATGCTGGGGGTGGCCTAGGACATTATCAAGGAGGATAACTTTAAAGGGAACACCCTTTTGCTGACAATAATGCTTGACCGAGGGTATGAAACAGTTGATTAACCAGTCATCAAATAAAGCCTGTGTCATCCATGCGTTGTTATTTGCACGATAATAAACAGGCAGTGTGTGCTTACTAACCTGCTTCAATGCACGTGGCTTCTGTGAATGATTTGTTGGTTTATCTTCTATGTGTATGCAGGACTTTTCGGGCAGTAGCCACCTTTTTCGATGATTTTAACAAATTCAACCACAAATTTTTTAGCTGCTTTCACATCTGCACTTGCAGCCTCCCCACTGATACTCCAATTATGGAGGTTGAATCTCCCACTAAACCTTTGAAACCATCCATGGTTTGCTCTGAATGTTTCAGTTGATTCTTCTCCTTTGTGCACTTTCAAATTCAATTCAAGTTCTCAAAAATACTGCGTGCTTTGGTTTCAATCATTAAAAGACTCATTGGCATTCTTTTTTCTATTTGGTCATCAATCCATACTGCCAGCAATTTCTCCATTTCTTGAATGAGGCCTTTTCACTGCCTAGTTATTATGGCTTGATATCCTGTCGATGCTTTTACTGCCTCTTTCACTCTATCCTTAAGGATTGTTGAAATGGTAAAATGCGCAAGTTCCAATTCACTTGCTATTTCTTTAACTTTCTTGCCAGCCTCACAGTCCTTAATGATATTAATTTTCATATCAAGATCAATAGTTTTTTTTCTGAGCACTTTCTGCAGGTGCAAGCATGCTTTTTCTTTTTGCTGACATGGTATGTATGGGCAATTCCTGTACAGTACAAGCACACATTACATTACAGTACTGTGCATAAAGACACAAAACAGTACAGTGTACAGTAAAGACATAAAACAGTACATTATACAGTAAAGACATACAGCAGTACAGTATAAAGAGCATTTAGGAGAACCGAGTACAGTACAGTACAGTACATACCTGTAAAACAGCAGGCTGGGAGAACGAGGCTGATGCAGAGTGATGACATGACATCCTGTGCTTGGGTCAGGAGGACTGGTCTTAAGTCCGAGCGGGCACGGGTTGGGGGAGCTGGTCATAAGTCCGAGCAGTCATCCTGCACGGGTTGGGGGAGCTGGTCATAAGTCCGAGCAGTCATCCTGCGCGGGTCAGGAGAGCTGGTCGTAAGTTCGAGCAGTCTTTAAACAGGTAAGTTGTTAAACGAGGAGTATCTATGCCCATTAAAGACCTTCTCATATAAAGAAACACACATGAGGGCACCTAACGGGCACAAAAAGATAACAGCACTGCAGACACAGTGTACTGCCACATCAATGACCAACTGAAAAAGAGATACACTCTTATCCTTTGTATGTGTGTAGGTTAAACTTGCAAGAGGCTTGTATCAAACAACAATGGAAATAGGCATAATAGAAAAGAACCTAGCAGCTAAATATGCAAACAATTTCAAGACAAACGACTGGAACTGGGAAATTGTGTGTAGTCATAAAAAAAATTAAATAGCAGTATTTAAAGGTATTAAACCCATAAGTAACTTTTTTTTATATTGCAGCATACTACATTCTTAGATGTGATGGCTGCATTCATTTTTTTTAGGCCCTTTCCTTTAATTTTCACCCGATGATCTGTCCAGTAAGTCTATTTTTAAACAGAACATGCTGTCCTGCTGATGTAGCAGTTAGACGATTGAGACAAACCATATAACACTGACAGCAGTGCCAACAATGATCAGCTTTTTTTTTTTTTTTTTTTTTTTTTTAGTTATTTAAAACCTTCATCTCAAAAAGGAAAAAAAACCTGTTGCTGTAACTGCTTACAAAGTGTTAGCTGGAATTTGACTTCAATTTGTCAGTATATTCAACTAGTTGTGGCCCGCCCACCATCAAATGATGGCGGGGCGTTGTGGCTCTCATTCTGGGATGCTGTCATATTACGGCGTCCCAGAATGGACGCTCTTGCACACCCACGGGGGCACGCAGCGTGGTGTTTGCAGCCGCGCCATGTTGCTAGGACACGGCGCATCCGCGGCTCTTTAACCATGTGATCGGCTGTGTCCAATCACAGCCGGTCACATGTAAACAAGGAGATGACAGTAATCGTTGCTCCTTGGCTCACACTGACAGAGTGTTTGGCGAGGAGAGCCGATCAGCAGCATCTCCACACTGGGGGACATCTACACATGTAATCAGGGCACTGATCATCAGTGCCCTGATTACAATATAGCGCCAACAGTGTCACCAATCAGTGCCCACCATTGCCAGCAATCAGTGTCCACCAGTGGTGCTGCTCATCAATGCTGTCGATCAATGCCCAGTGTTGCCCATCAGTACCGCCTATCCGTGCCCACCAGTGCCGCCTATCAGTGCCCATCAGTGCCACCTATCATTGCCTATAAGAGCGGCATATTAGTGCTTCATCAGTGCCACCTAATCAGTGCCCATAAGTGCCTCCTCATGAGTGCCCATAAGTGACACCTCATCAATGCCCACCAGTTCAGCCTATCAGTGCTATTAATACCTCTTTACGAATTTACCCAGTTAAAGATTGACCAGTATTTAGGATGTTACCTCATTGGAGATTTCCCACTGCATTCTCTGTGGTAAAAGCAGTGTTGGGTCAGCCTGGCCCTTGCAGTGTCCCTCTTCATTGTATCCAAGCTGGAAGCAGTCAGTATACAGTGTAGACTGAAAAGTATTAAAAGGTGTTAGATGCATAAGTATTTTTAAATAAACAGGATTATATGATAACAGACCTAAAGACATTTGCCTGTACCTCCCACAGATGTCCAACAATGGGTGCATCTGCCCATGAATGTTCAGCATTCAGTCCAATTTTCCCATTTTTAAAGATGACGACAGAAATCGATTTATCAAACCACCTGAGGAAGACATGAAGGAAATTAACATGTTACATAATTAAAAAGAAATGTAAAACTCAGAATATTTATATATTAAAACAACTCTGGGCAAAAAGCTAAATAAACTTTGGGTTTAAGCACTTCGGTGCTAGCGCAACCTTTTTTCTTTTTTAATAATTAGCATTTTTGTCCATAAAATTACTTAAAGCTCTCAAAACATTATACATTTTCGGAAAGCAGAGTCCCAGTAGAATTAAGAGATAGTAGTTGCAATTTTTTAATGTTGCATATTTGTGCAGCTGCTTATCAAAGGAATATTTTCTAGAGAGAATATAATAAAAATTAATTTTAATATAAAAACACACAATAAATATCCAAGTATTTTGGTAAAATATAAAATATGGGGTTGAATCAAGTACATAGATGCCAAACAAGTCAAGTCTCCACAGGCAACACTTTAAAAGATTTTATTACTTACCAGTTTAGAGTTAAACCAGGGGCTATGGTGCTAGAATTATTGCGCTCACTTTGACGTTCATGGTGATACCTCTTATGAGTGGTGCAATTATGGTTTACATACACGTGTGCCAGGGAATGATGGCCCTGAAACCAGAAGTAATGAAATAATCATCGTTTCTGGCTTCCTTCACTGCAGGGCAGGTTGAAGAACGGATGTATCTTGGTCTTCTCCAGCTCACCATCCTAAAGCCATTTAATGGTGTCTCAGGCTCCAGGGAAGAGTGGAAGAACTCAGGAACCATGGGGGGGGGAGGGAGGGGTTTGAACACACACCGCCCGCACATAAAAGTGCTGTACAGTCGCATGGATAGACTTTACTTTACAGTCAGGAGTTGGCTGAACAAAACAAGAACAAGCTTATAGCTGCTACTGCACTTCCCTTAACCTCCCCACTCCCGCGCTATAGCCGAAAGAGGGCTACAGCGCAGGCCTAAATTGAGCTGCCTGCATGCCCCCTGCGGGGCATGGGTGGCGCACTCTCTGATCAGAGAGTCTATGAGATTGGTGAGTAGTGATTAAATACCACCAGAAAAAAGTTCTATTTGTGTGAAAAAAAGAGTCATATGGGTACAGTGTAGCATGACCACGCATATGACATTCAAAGAGTGACAGCGCTGAAAGCTGAAAATTGGCCTGGGCAGGAAGGGGGTTTAAGTGCCCAGTAAGCAAGTGGTTAAAATTTGGTGCGGCGCTTTTCCTCCCCTTCCAGTTCCCTCTCCTACTTTCGGAGGGTTTTTTCCCTTAGAGCAGGTACCCACTCCACTTCTGCTCAGATTTCCTAGACGATCCGAGCAGAAGCTCAGCCCACGCCCCCAAAACCTCCTAGGACACGTTACAGGTCCCAGGAGGCTGTGGGTCTATTGAGAGAGCACAGCACTACCCACACATATGCAGTTGGAGTAAGCTGTGAAGCGCCAGGAAGACACAGCTGGCTGCCCACATCCAAGATGGCGGCTCCAGGGACCCAAAGACTGGCAAAGAACTGGCCTGGGTGAGGACAGAGCTTGATCCTCGGACTGGTAAATGCATGTTTATTAAATGTCAGCAGCTACAATATTTGTAGCTGCTGACTTTACATTGTTCCTCTTTAAGCCTAGGTTCACACTAATGCAGTGCAAGCTGAATCTGTTTTGCAGTGCAATTTGAAGGAGCAGCTCCAGTGCGAGTTGATGTGTTCAGAAGCAATTATAAAGCCAGTCTCATTCTCTCTTGCTCTCTCCATGGGCCAGGGATGGGAGATGAGGAACAAAACAAAGACGTACAGAAAATGAACAGTGTTATCTTAGGACAGATAAGCAATCTGCATGCAATTTCCATTCAAGTCTTTGTAGCTACAAATTGCACCACACTGCACTAAACTCACACACGCCCATTTTTAAAATCGCTTTGGAATTGCACTGCATATATGTAAACAGCCTTCATAGAAACTTATGTTATTTCACTTGTGATGCGATTCCATGAGCTCTGGAACACATCAGAAATCACATCAGTGTGAACCAGGGCTTAGCCTTCACTTTCTAGATATGCTACGTACACCCAGAGAGCTGAAGTGGTTAAAAAGACAACAGAGAACATCATTTTTGTAGGTCTTACAAATGATTTCTGCCAAGCTATTTAAGTTACTGTTACTGAATGTTTGGAAGGAGGTCAGTAACTGCAGCCCTAATATGTCTCCCTGTACATGTTGCCCCCACATATACACACACCCTGTATGTACCTGTCATAGCATTGTCCGTGTAATAGAGATTTAGCATAGGCATCCAATGAATCCACTGGATCTTCACTACGAAATCCTTGTTCGCTTTCATCTAAGGTGACAAAGAAAGCTGCTTTCTCCATTAGATCCAACGACTGCAGGTTTTTCCCGCTGCGGAAGTATGCTTTACGAGCTCTGGCCCATGTCGCCCTACAAACAAGATCAAGAAAATACCTAACATGCATATTCTATTGTGGGCAGTTATGCAATACAGACAACACACAGTACACTCAGGTACAAAATGGAGATACTGAAACAGTTACCTGGATGTGCAATCTGAATGTCCAGACCATAAACAGTAATATTGTGCTTAAGCCGGCCATAGACCAGTTTGAATCTCCTGCTGGACCGGCCGAGATTCGAACCATGCATGGGCAGGCTGAACGTACCCAAGTTGATCGATCAACTTGATTACAACCAGCCTGACGGATTTTAAAGGCTTCCAACTCCGGAAGAACACAATGGCAGAGCGGGAGATATTTCCCACATCAACACTGACAATTGTAGTTGCAGGAAAGAAAAAAAAAAATTGCTCTGTCTACTGGCTTTAGAAGAATGTTCCTGAAGATGCAGACAGACAGGGAGGAGGGGGAAAGCGGGCAGCACTGGCAAACCCTTATGGCGACACTTACAATAGTGAAAAGGGCAGGGTTTTTTACTTGCCTGGTTAAAGTTGGTGGATGGGGGCCACCACAATGACATGACATTATCACCTGATCCATCACCTCATGTCTGGGAGTGCCTTTAGACCTTATGTGTGTGCCAATACTCTGACACCACTAACCCTAAACACTACAGTAAGTCCCCTTTTTACGAACGAGTTCCATTCTGGGAGCTTGTTCATAAGTTCAACTTGTTCATAAGTCCAGCAAAGATCAGTGTTTGCAGACAAAGGCTGCGAGCGCTGATCAGTGTGTTCTGGCGGGGGGGAGCCCCCCTGTCAGAACACAAATACACAGAATTGGAGGTCGCTGCACCAACATTACACGTGTTGGTATGGAGATCTGTCAGTTTTTTTTCATTCAGCCCACTGGGTTGAATAAAAAAATAAACTGTGTGTACCCAGATTTACAGTATTAGACATGTTCGTAAGTAGAATGTTTTGTATGTAGGAGACTTACTGTATTTGTTTGACAAGGTTTGCCATTTTAATTTCACTATATACCTCTTATACTGCACAACTCATATGCTTCTTTTTTTTTTAAAAAAAAGCAAAATAAATAGGCACCTCACCTCTCTCCAGCAGTTAAAGCAGCTAGTTTCTCCTCCCCAGGCTGAGGGGGGCTAGTATCCTCCAGGATGTGCTGGAACTGCAGCTCAAGTTCCTTAGGGTTCAGCATACGACCGCTATTGTAGACCCAGACTCTGAAGAAACGCCCCTTGTGATACACCACTATGTGCTTACTATCAGAGTAGTGTTGGATGCTGTCTACACAGAGATTAGCATGAAAGAAGGTAAACATCTATTAAGGCATACTTTATCAAAAGGTTTTGATTGTGCCTATTCTAAATACACAAGCAACATATCAAATACGGGCACATCTTTTATAAAATATAAAAGCAAGCTTACCTCATTCTACTACTAGTCTTCAAAGAGTACAAAAATGCAATACTCTATGCAAGTGGCAATTTTTTCTTTAAAGAACAAGCGGATTTTGGGTGCCAAGAAATTGCTAGGATACTCCTATTGCATGGCTGCTCCAGGTTTTCCCTGCCATCAACCTTCAAATCATGATTTTTATACAGCTTATGCCTTATTAAATTTAAGAAAACACATATTCCCTTCCACATACCAGCTTGCCAATAAGGTGGGTGTCCACCTAATTGCACATCAAATGAAATGCAGAAGGTATAAACCTTGCAACTTTTAAGATCAAATAAATCTGAGAAGTTTGAAGTTTAGGTGATACCCATTAATGTTGCCAGCTTCAGAAACATGTTAGGTTAAGAATTTAGGCTTTATATAATGTTGGTTCTGCATTGTATACTGCCTGTATGGGTGAGAAAACCAACATGTTCAAAATTCTGCATCTTTATTAAACTAAGATAGCCAATAAATGTTATCACATAGTCCCCTTTCACACGAGGCAGGCTCCGTTTCCACGGAGCCCGCCTCGGTCTGCTGGCTCAGCGGGAGATCAGTCCGTTGATCTCTGCTGAGCCGGCGGATGACAGGTCCCTCTCTGCTCAATGAGCGAGGAGGGGCTTGTCAGGTGCCGCTGCCGCCTATGGAGGGATTGGATGAAAACGGACAGCACGTCTGTTTTCATCAGATCTCACCCGATCTGATAGCGACGGACCTGGACGTAGGGCCATCCGTCTGCTTTTTGCGGCTTGGACCGGGTCGGATGTCAGCGGACATGTCTCCACTGACATCCGTCGCTCCATAGGCTAACATGGAGCTCCCGTTCAGGTCCGCCGTTAAAACTGACAGGTGGGCCTGAATGGTCCGATCGTGTGAAGGGGTCTTAGGCCCCTTTCACACAGGTGTTCTGTCTGTCCGTTGACGAATGAAAAATAGACAGCAACTGAATTGTATTGGATGCTAGGAGCCAGCACCTAGTGTCCCAAAAACCAATCACTCAACCCTGCTGTCAGTGGGGAATGTAAACAAAAGTGCCAACAATAAAAAGCGTGCCCCATACCAGACCACATGGGTATTTTGCACCCCTAGTTTATTTCAGTGACGGGGGTGGTGGGGTCTTGTGTCAGTCGGTGGGAGCCAAGCGATGGAGCAGTCGGGTGGGCCTTTTTTTTTTTTTCTGTGTGGGTCAGTGGCGGCGTCCATCGTAATAGACGATGGATATACATCGAGGAACGTTTGATTTTTTAATTAGGACTTGTTAAAACTGACTGTTTTTTTGGTAAATGAACAGGGCTATGTACCCCATACTCACTCACATGGGGAGGGCAGTATCTGGGGAATCCTTGTTAAAGGGGCTTCCAAAGGATAAGTCACCCCCTCCGCACACCACAACCATCAGGCCAGGGTTGTGCAGAAGAAGGAACATGGGGACAAGGTTGAAGGCATGTGGCTCTGTATGCTTAAGGGGGGGCGACGACACTACCCCCCTTTCTTTTTACATTCAGCTTACAGCAGGGATGAGTCAGGGTTGTTAAGGAAGCAGGCAGGTGTAAAAGCGGATGTAAACTAAACTGAACTGAAAACTGATGCAGACGGAATCAGTTTTTTCTTACCAAAAACATGACTAAACTAGTGATGACTGTGTGAAAGGACCCTTATGCCGCAAACACATGATCGGAAGAACCCTCAAACCCTCAAAAGGTTTTTCCGACGGAATTCCGTATTGCCTTGCATACACACAGTCACACAAAAGTTCTCTGAACTTTCGACCGTCAAGAACGCAGCGACGTACAACACTACAACAAGCCGAGAAAATGAAGTTCAATACTTCCGAGCATGCGTCAAATTGTTTCCGAGTATGCGTAGGAATTTTGCGCATCGGAATTGCTACAGACGATCGGAATTTTCAGATAGGAACGTTTTCCGTTGGAAAAATAGAGAACCTGCTCTCAATCTTTTGCTGGCGGAAGTTCCGCCAGCAAAAGTCAGATGGAGCATACACACGGTCGAAATTTCTGACCAAAAGCTCACATCGGACTTGCTGGCGGAATTTCCGATCGTGTGTACGCGGCATTAGACTTTCAACTAGAGGTCGACCTATATGGGTTTTTCTCTGGCCGATGCCGATATTTAGAAATCGGGCCGGCCGATATATGATGACGATTTTTGAGGCCGATGTTTTAAACCGATTTTTCTTTTTTTGGCAGGTGGCACTGGTTGCCACTGGCAGGTGGCACTGACTGGCATGTGGCACTGGCAGGTGGCATTGGTTGGCACTGGCAGGTGGCATTGGTTGGCACTGGCAGGTTTCACACTAAGCCGATTTGTCAGTTTCGGTTACACTATATGTAACTGAATGCAGAGACCAGCTGTCAGAATTCAGCGTGATGTCGGGGGTGGGCGGGACCTGGGGTGGGCGGGACCCTGCAGCTATTAAACACCAGCCAATGATTGGGCTGCTTAAGAAAGTGGGTGGGGCCACATACACGTAGCGGCACGCCCAGATCCCATCCCATTGGCTGGTGTTTGATATCTGGGTCACGCCCACCCCGCCCACCCCTGACATCACGCTGAATTCTGACAGCTCCTCTCTCTGCATTCAGTTGCAAACCAGTTTCACACACTGAGCACAGAGCCGCTCAGTGTGTGAAACTGTCAGTGGAGTGTGGGGAAGGGAGGTAATCGGCCAATTTTTGCACAAAAATCGGCCAATGCCGATTTCTTAAAAAAGGCCAAATATCGGCTGATATATCGGTCGACCTCTACTTTCAACTTTCCACACTGATCAATGGCCAGCATGGCAAGTACCATACCCCACTACTGCAACAGAAATAGAAAAGGTGAAAGATAATTTTTGCAACTGCTTGATTTTCCTGGATGCAGTACAGGAGCCTTAAACTTATAATTACTCTTAGTAATACACAAAAAGACCTATCCCAGAAGTAAAGAACCTTAAATGTTCTCAGATTTAGCAAGCCTTAGCACTTTAAAAAACAGTCTGTTGGAGATATAATGTAAGTCTTTTGTAGGGTTTAGTTACATTAACTGCACATAACATTTAATGCCGGTTCACACAGGGGCAGCATGACTTGCAGCGCGACTGCCCTAGACTTCAGCGGCGGCTTGCAAAATGACTTCTGCATAGAAGTCAATGCAAGTCGCCCTGAAGTCGTACAGGAACCTTTTTTCTAAGTCGGAGCAACTTGAGTCGTTCCTATTAGAACGGTTCCATAGTACAGAACAGAACGTGACTTGTCAGGCGGCTAAGTCGCCTGACAAGTTGCCTCTGTGTGAACCGAGTCTTAGGGGTTGATTTACTAAAGGCAATTGGAGCGTGCACTTTGCATTATGCAGTTGCACTCTGCAAGTGCAGTTGCTCCAAAGCTTAGTAAATGAGGTAAAGCTTAATTTTGCAACAAATACCCAATCACGTGCAAGTAAAATAATAGAAAAAAAAAAATTTTACTTGCACGTGATTGGAAGATGAAAGTCAGCAGAGCTTCTGCTCATTTACTAAGCTCTGGAGAAACTGCACATGCAGAGTGCAACAGCACTTTGGAAAGTGCAAAGTCTATTTGTCTTTAGTATATCAACCACTTAGTCTTTTGATCCAGCGGTTCCCACTTCATATACTTATTTTGGATATTTTAAATTTAAAAGTGATGGTGTCACTTATGAGGCAGTCAAGGAAACAATTGCACTGGAATTTTTTCGTGGACAAATGTATTTTACAATACACACTGCAAGCAGCATCAGATGCATAGGGAACATTTAAAGGCACACTAACCCTATGTTTTAATTTGAATCTAAATGTCTGTAAGGCAAAACATTGACAATGCGCTACAGACCCATTGTGTTTGCAGCCTATATTTCTTTTTGTCAGATACTGGCTTATAACTTATCACCATAGAAGTAAAAGCAGAATCACTGCCTACACCAATCAATGAGGTTGCAAATTTCATCCTCAAACTTGTATTGTTCTTGGCTCCCCCTCTTCTCACTGTGTTCCCATATCAAGCTGCATGCTCTGGGGGTACATATGCATGCTCGCTTCATTGAAACACAGCGGTGCTTGGCCCCACCCCCCCACTTCTATCTCACAGCATTTGATTGACAGCAGCAGGAGCCAATGCCTCTTTCTGCTGCCCGAGTCCCTGTGTGAAAAGGAAAAGAAGAGAGAAAAGATCCAGCCGCGCACAGTGCATTGAGGACTCGACTGAGGACTCCGGTAAGTATTTAGGGAGGTGGGGGAGGACAGCAAGCTCTAAAACTTTTTTTACCTTAATGCAGGAAATGCATTAAGGTATATAAAAAAAAAATAATAATTTTGCCTTTAGAACCACTTTCTTTAAATCAGCCAGCTGCCAGGGCTGATGGCAGTCTCAGCCTCTCAGCGAGCTGCTGAGACGGCCGCCCCCCGCCCCTCCACAGCTCAGCGCTCCAGTGAGTGTGGAGGAGCAGAGCAGGAGAGCTGCTGATTGACAGACAGCAGCTCTCTGCTCGGGAAGGTGCAGAACCGAGTCATCAGCGATGTTCGGTGGCTTAGTTCTCAGTGAAGAGGCTGTGGGGGACAAATGCAGCATCGCTCTGATGCTGTATCCACCTAGGTAAGTATGAATAGGCAAAAAAAAAAACCATGTCTCTTAATCTTGTCACGTGTCTCACATTAGCACTCCCACATTTGTGATGGTAAGGCAAATATTGTGACCTGGAACAAGTTTTAGGCTGTCCTTATAACGACTAGGGACAAACTAGGTGCATAATGAAGGGACAGGGAGGTTGATTTACTAAAAGCAAATATCCTGTGAAGTGCACTTGCTCCATATCTGAAATGAGGTGAAACTCTGCTGGTTTCTATCATCCACAAACAAAAATGCTGTTTTTTTTATTTTCCTTGCATGTGATTGAGTATTCTTTGCAAAGTTTTATGTCATTTACCAAGGCTCTGGAGCAAGTGCACAGTATATTTGCCTTTACTAAATCAACCCCATAGGCCACTAGATCAGCCATGACACTACACTACAAACTACAGCCACAAAATGTGAGCCCATTAATACAAGATAAGGCAAAGGGCACAAGAAACATAACTACACTAATACTTAACCTCAATACTGGGCACTTTCGCCCCCTTCCTTCCCAGACCAATTTTTAGCTTTTGGCGCTCTCGCACTTTCAATGACAATTGCGCTGTCATGCTACGCTGTACCCAAATGAAATTTTTATCATTTTGTTCGCACAAATAGAGCTTTCTTTTGGTGGTATTTATTCACGTCTTTGTTTTTAATTTTTGCGATATAAGCGCAAAAAGAGCGGAAATTTGGAAAAAAACCAATATTTTCTTTTTTCTGTTTTAAAAGAAATCCAATAAAATCGAATTTTGTCATAAATTTAAGCCAAAATGTATTCTGCTACATGTTTTTGGTAAAAAAATTTCTGCTAAGTGTATAATAATTGGTTCGTGTGATCACGGACAGATTTACGCCAATGATCACGTACAGATGTGCGCAGGTGATCACGGACATATGTGTGCAGATAATCTCGCTCCTTCTGAGGAACGTTCCTGAATATCCATTCAGGAGAGAGCGCCCCCCAGGCCATTTATGTACATTGGCAGGGTGGGAAGTAGTTAAAACAAGATTTGAAAGTACAATGCTTTTAAGTGAAGTAAACCAAAGAAACCAATCAAAATCCACCTTGTACAGAGGAGTCTTCAGCAGAGTGGTTGCAATGGGTTACTGTTCAAGGTAAACAATAATGGCTTTTGGACAATTTTATTTACATAGTTCGGCCTCATGCACACTGGATGTTTTTACAGCTGCTGGTTTTGGCTTCAGGCATTTTTTTCTGCATCCAGTAAACTCCCCAGCATGTTATCCTATGTGTCCATTCACACATAGGATGTTATCCTTTTTTTGCAGGGGCGGGAAATTTTGGCATCTGGCTGGGATTAAAAAACATGCTGGGGAGTTTACTGGTTGCAGAAAAAACACCCGAAGGCAAAAACAGCAGCTGTAAAAAACGACCAGTGTGCATGAGGCCGAACCAGTGGGTTTTAAAGTGGTTGTAAACCCTTTACAACCACTTTTTGCTACAGGTAAGCCTATAATAAGGCTTACCTGTAGCTACCCTGGATATCTCCTAAACCTGTACGGTTTAGGAGACATCCCCTGTATCTGCATGTGCCGACGTCATGGGCATATGCGCACTGAAGCAAAGCACGTACGTACCATTGCTTCAGTTAGACTGTGCTGTTACCGGCTGCTCCCGCGCGCATGCGAGTGAGGTCTTTGCGGCTCTAGCCAATCACAGCGCCGAAGCCCGCGATACCTGGAAGTAACTCCGAGAGAGATGTCGCCGGCCGGAGCGATGTACGAGGACCGCTGCTGGGGCTTCAATCTAAGCTAAGTAATACATAAATGAGCTAGTATGCTATGCATACTTGCTCATTATACCATTGCCTTGCTGTTTTTTTTTTGTTTGTTTTGTTCCACTGTAAAAACTCTGATAAAAGCCTAAAAATGCTACTATTCTGCGTTTATTAGCGTTTTTGAGCTATAAGCTTTTGTAGGAGTATAGTTTTGCTATAAAAAAAAAAAAAAAAAAAAACGCTACTGCAAAACTCATTCTACAGCTAAAGTTACTGGCATTCTTATAATGTCCACTATGCATGAGGCCTTAAGACAGGTGTCTCAAACTGGCGGCCTTCCAGCTGTTGCAAAACTACAAGTACAATCATGCCTCTGCCTGTGGGAGTCATGCTTGTAACGAACAGCCTTGCACTGCTTCATGGGACTTGTAGTTTCGCAATAGCTGGAGGGACACCAGTTTGAGACCCCTGCCTTAACCGCTTCCTGACCAGCTGCTGTCATTATACTACGATCCCGTGAGCCATTGGCTCCTTTAAGCGGGATAGCAGGCGCCCGTGCGCCCGCTGCACTGCAGGGGTGCCGATGCTCATGGCCGACTGTCACATTGACCGCCAGCCATGAGAGGTCGCAGGCACGAGAGACAGAACAGGGACGTGTGTGTGTGTGTAAACACTCAAATCCCTGTTCTGTTCGGAGTGACAGATCGTGAGTTCCTAATAGCTAGGAACCATGATCTGTTATCCCCTCTAGTCAGTTCCCTCCCCCTAACGGTTAGAACACACACACCTAGGGAACACATTTAACCCCTTGATCGCCCCCTAGTGTTAACCCCTTCCCTGCCAGTGACACTTATACAGTAATCAGTGCATTTTTATAGCATCGATCGCTGTATAATTGTCAATCGACCAAAAAGGTGTCAATAGCGTCCGATGTGTCTACCGCAATATCGCAGTCTTGATAAAAATCGCAAATCGCCGCCATTACTAGTAAAAAAAAATAAATAAATAAATAAAAATGCCATAAATCTATCCCCTATTTTGTAGACGCTTTTGCGCAAACCAATCAATATACGCTTTTTGCGATTTTTACCTAGGAGTAGTGTGGGTAAATATTGTTACCATCAGGTCTCTCTTTATTCATTTATACATTTTTTATATTTTTTTTTAGTTTTTTAAATTTATACTGTATATTTGTGAGTGTAATTTTTGTTTTAATGGCGTATATAGGCGCTATATGAACTTCTGTACTTGGGAGTGCCTTTTCATCCCAGGGAAACGGTACATTAATTTTTAAATTTTTTATTTTATATTAACCTTTACTAATTTTCTATTTAATTTTTTATTTGTTTTTGGGGTATTAATAGGGGTTCGCCAAATTTGGTTTGGTGACCCCTGGCATTCCGGTTATTTTTTCATTTATATTTATATATTTTTTCATTCATTTATTTAATTTAATACATTTCATAATTAAATTTTTTTGATCTCTATCCCCATATGGCGTTAAAATCATCCTTGGGTTAGATTATCTAGTCCTTTGAATTAAGCCCTATATAGATCAGCCATGGTATGCACGCATGACGCAGTTGCAGCATTATGTGTGTAATATATATTAATTTTTTTAGTCACAATTAATTTCTCATTGGACTGCATGGAGTTTGCCTTTTTTTATAGTGAACCCTTTACATTAGCAGCCTTGAGACTTTAAGTATTTGTTGTTGGTATGACAGATTTGATAGTGACTATCCATACACTATCATCATGCCTTGAACGTCTATCTTGGAGGTAATGTTATGTATTTGCCCACACTGTTTCCCTGAGACAAGATGGCGCTTCAATTCCTTCTATAGCAATGAGATGTTATTACTGTGTCTATTTAAGCGGTGTGGGTCGGGACGTTGCTCGTATCCCGTGACCACGTCCTGTTGTGACGAAACGACGTAGGGAGGAGGAGCTACGTCCCGACGACACCGCGATTCGAGTACCCGGAAGTTACGGGTCGTTCTGGAGCCGGCCGGCTTACTTTACATGCTTTTACACAACCGATGTCTGTAAGTGCAATTTCTGGCTTTTTACTCAATAAACATTAGATTTTATGCTATGTGGAGCTGTTTATCTCTTTTATGGTGACACATCTATCCATCGTGGTATGACTGGCGGAGAGGGTTCCTGGAAACCGGATGACATCTAGTGCCTGTTTTACAGATCCCTGGCTGGGGTTGCAGCCATCCGCCCATTAAGGTCTCCTATAACTAAGAGACCAACGTTTTTTGGTAAGAGGCAGCAGTTTTGGAAGGTGGAGGTCTATCTACGCACCCTATTCACTGCAGCAAGTTTTTTCAATATTCACTCAGCACTTGGGGATATTCATCACTTAATTTTTATTTGTGCTATACAGAATGTATGGACTATAATCACTATTGTTTTTGTACGTATAGCCAAGAGTCTCATAAGATCTGTTCATAATACATATTGAATATCATTTTACTAATTTTCCCTGTGTTCTGTTATGGCTTTCTGAGGCACCTACTTGTCACATTGATATATTTTGTCCTGGCGTTTTGAGGCATTCACTTGTTGCCTGTACTATGTCACATTCTTGTTTTTTTCTTTTCTCACGGACATAGAAATCAATTATCTGTGTTTCATAAATTTATTGTGGTACATTGATACACTGATTATTATTGAAGTATTTTCACATTCCTCTATGAGGCTTTTAAGGCACTTGTTTGTTGCCACTCACAATTTTTCCAGTGCGACTTTCTGAATTTTTATTAGATTGTATGGTTTACTATTTTTTAGTCGCAGCTTACGTAGGTTTTAATTTTTGTTAGCGCAGTATTTATTTTATATTTTAACAGCATGTGGTGAAAAGTGTGTTTTTTTTCAACATTTTTATATGTTCAAAAATTATCAGAAACATTTTCCCCTTTAACCACTTTAAGGAGCAGGCCTATTTTTCAAACTTGTTGTTTACAAGTTAAAATATTTTTTTTTTACTAGAAAATGACTTAGAACTCCCAAACATGATATTTTTTTTTTCAGACACCCTAGAGAATAAAATGTCACACCGGTCTTACAAACGCTAGTTTTTGGAAAAAAAATACACTTTGATTTAAAAAATAAGAAAACAGCAAAGTAAGCCCAATTTCTCTTTATATTATGAAAGATAATGTTGCGCCGAGTAAATTGATACCCAACATGTCATGCTTCAAAATTGCGCCCGCTCGTAGAATGGCTACAAACTTTGACCCCTAAAAATCTCCATAGGCGACGTTTAAAAATTTCTACAGGTTAACTGTTCTGAGTTACAGAGGAGGCCTTTTGCTAGAATTATTGCTCTTGCTCTAACGATCGCGGCAATAGCTCACATGTGTGGTTTGAGTACTGTTTACATATGTTGGTGCGACTTACGTATGCGTTCGCTTCTGTGCGCGAGCATGGCGGGATGGGGCGCTTTCAATTTATTCATATTACATTTTATTTCTAAAAAGTCTCTTTAAAAAAACATTTTTGGGATCACTGTTATTCCTATTACACAGAATGTAAACATTCCGTGTAATAGAAAAAAAAGCATGAAAGGACCTCTTTAATGTGAGATCTGGGGTCAAAAAGACCTCAGATCTCACATTTACACTTGAATGCAAAAAAAAAAAAAAAAAAGCGGCCATTGGGCAGAAGTGACGTTGACGTCATCCAATGTCATCAAGTCGAGTGGGGGCCATCATTCCCTCACTCGATACAGAGGCCTCCTTTGCCTCAGAGGGGAAAGGATCGGATTGTCTTGGGAGGGACGACCAGAACGTGGCGGGAGGGGGTGGGTACCACGGAGACCACTTTTACCTTAAAGAGGACCGCCCGCCGTTGCAGAAAATACCCTGGTATTCTACGTCAAAGTACCGACGTACAATGACGGCGGTTTGCGGTAAGTGGTTAAAAATGCTTACAAGTACTCAAATGCAGTTTATCGCAGTTACACGCGGTTACAAGCATTTGGCGCTGAAAATGCCAGTAAACTACAGTCGTGAACACAATTTTTGTGCTTTAAAAATAAAAAAAAAATGCCTGTAACCAAAACTGCCTCTAAACTACAAAGTCCAGTCCAGGAGGTCAGCTGTCATCTGTATTAAAGCAATGGCCAAAAAGACATCCTGAATCCATGGCAGGAAGTGTAAGCTTTGCTGATTGCCTATCTCAAACTTTGACTTAACATGTCAGCACACAGATAGCAGTAGAACTTTTTGCAGCCGTTTGTCCAGCCTCAGACTTTGCAAACAAGTGCTTGTGATTATTTACCAAGCATAAAAAAAAAGTAACAGTATTTTTAAGGACCCTGCGTTTAAAGGAGAAGTACAGCCAAAGCTTATTTGGCTGTATTTCTCCTATGGATCACAGGAGTGCAGCTCGTCACAGAGCCAGTCCAGGCTTGGTGTCATCACAACCATGGATTTGGGATCCGCCTAGATCCCTGGACTGGCACCCGGCTCAGCCTCTCAGCAAAAGACTGACAGTCACCAGCTCTCTGCTCAGGGAGCTGTGGGAACCGAGCAATCGGCGATGTTCTATCACTCGGCTCTCAGTTTAGACGTGACGGGGGACCCATGCTGCATCCACCTAGGTAAGTATGAATAAAAAAAAATTAAAAAAGAACCCGATACTTCTCTTTTAACTTTCTAAGTGTAGGAGAAGGAACAGTTCAGATTTAAAGTTAAACTGAAGACTCATTTAGAACAGACCTCAAGCAGGCAGGGTATTATCAAAGAAGAGACACGCAATGTCTTTGCCAGCGCTGGCAAGGGACCTGGACCTTTAGATAGGAGGCAAATTTAGGTAGGTTTAGGTTTATACGTTTTATATATCTATTCTATAAAATAAACCTATAATACAGGGTGCACCCATGACACTTTTTTTTTAGAGAAATCTTGGTTTTATTATCATTTTGTATTAAGCATTTTATCTTTAGCGGCGTGTGCCTTTAAACATTCCCTGAATAGTGTTATTTTGTTTAAGGCAAAGTTAAGTTGCTTATTCTTTAAACCAATACAGTATGGCAGTAATGATCTAGACAGATGGAAGAAGACAAAGCACAAAGAGAAAAGACTAAAATGCCACTTCAAACTCCAGAACTTGGTCAAATTACCTGACACCGACTTGCACTACTGACAGTAAATGAGATTCAGCACCATGCTCAAAAGCGGTAAGCACATTTTTTGAAGGTTCTAGTTTTTATATGCTGTAAGTCAGTGATCCTTCGGATACACAAGATTGTTCCTACCTGTATCAATTCCTGGAATACGAGCCGTGTTAAACATGCGCTCATACTGAGCAGAGCACATAGGCAAACAATCTTGGATCAACAGCTGTATAAAGGGCAAAACGGAACCAACACCAAAGAACACGAGACAAAAAAAACGCAAGGAAAACAGAAAATGATGGCAGATTTAAGACCAAGGGTGTGTAAATTACAAAGATAAAAAGGTGAAAATAGACAATACATGGGGAGACAACGATTTTAATAGACAAACAGTTTTGGATTGTGTGCATTATGGGTAAATGATCAATGAATATAGCAGGATGCCAAAACAAAAAAAAACAAAAAAAAAAAGGAAAGAAAGAAAACACAGAAAGGAGAAGAGAAGGAAGCAAAGAAAAGACACTAATCAATAAAGACATTCCACCATTATAGAAAGATTCATCAATATAATACACTTTATATGTTAATCCCAGCATCTGCTGACACAACCGATGCTGCAGGCACACCTTTACCCTTATAGAGTTCAGGTTACCAGTTTAAAGCTCATTAGGTTTTAAAGAATAATATGTTTGGAGCTTTGGAATTGGACTCTATTGCTGTTATTGGAAAACACTAATAGATACACTGGCCAAGCCAGGGTATTTTATGCAGGTCTCGGATGCGTCTGAAAACTAAAAAAAAAAAAATTTTTTGGTTTTAGCTCACTGTCCCCTACCCATAATTAAAATACCAGTTTTCAATGTACTGAAACTTAAATAAATGGATCATGTGGTAGTGAGAGTACAACATCACAGTGAGGCGGTCAAGAAATGTGCAACACATAAATCACTGACAGATGTAAGTTGTACTGTTTTGGGTAACCTGCCAGTGTCCAATACAGATGAGCATGCCTCTTAGCAACTGTGTTTTAACACAAAGCTCCAAACACAGAACCCAAAACCTAAAACAGATTTCACACAGATAAAATATTTGAAAAGAGAAGAGGAAAAAAATATGGCCTTTGTTAGGACCTATTCACCATAAAGGATAAGGGTTCTGAATAGGGTTCAGCTGCACACTTACCAGTCTCCTCTCCAGGTATGCGGGTGGTATTAAAGGTGCGTTCCCACTGGGACGAGCACAGCGGGATAATAGATCCTGGAACCCTGCTCTGTACCCAGTTATCACACAAAAGGGAGAGACGCCATGGGTACAGAAGCATCGCAGACACACCATGGGGGAAGATAACACAATGCAAGAGAGTTGACATCACTGTCTAACTTACATTCCCATTATGAAAGCATATTCAAAAATGAGAAACATATTTGCTCAGCTGTTTAGATATGAGAAGGCTGGATTTGTTATGAAGGTTCACAATTGAATGAACTGAGGAGGCTGGATTTTTTTTTTTTTTTTTGTTAATTTCCTGAACTTGTCTTTTAGTGGATACATGGAGGCTGCCATTGCTGACCAGATGCTGGTTACCTTATTCTCATATCAAGCTTCTGGTTTCAATACTAACTCAAGATCAGTATGTGCGAGGAGGTATATCCGCTGGAAATATTAACGCCCATTAACAGGCTATTGTTTATAGCGCGTAAACGTATCGATATGAAATGACTGTCGCTGAGCCCTCCATCATTTGAGGAATGGCCCCCTCCAGGTAAGTGACCCCTCCTGAAAGAACAAGTTTACCGAAATAGGGGCACACTACAATAAATTTTACTAACAATGGGAGCCAAGATCAGTATGTGGATCAGGACTGCGGACTTATAGTGTTCGTAAACCTAAAAAAAAACTACGGTCCTGTATCTTTAACCACTTAAGGACCGGGCCTATTTTGCAGACATATATTTTATTTTTCCAAGAACTCTAGAGAATAAAATGGCGGTCGTTGCAATACTTTCTGTCACACCGTATTTGCGCAGCAGTCTTACAAGCGCACTTTTTTTTAATAGAAAAAATACACTTTTTTGAATAAAAAAAATAAGACAAACAGTAAAGTTAGTCCAGTTAGTAAAGTTGTTTTTTATATTGTGAAAGATAATTTTACGCTTTTCCCCAATCTCCTCAGACTGATAAACCAGACACCGAGAGGAGAGACACGGGACCCCGACAAACAAGTCCATGATATCGGATGTCACTTCTGGATATCGTTGGATGTTTAACCCTTTAATTGTTGATGCCATTTTGCTGAGCATGAGAGCGCAAGGCAACATTTTTTGGGGAGTGCATAACCAACGGGGAGTGGAAACACTGATAGCACGTGGTTTGGTGAAAGCTTTGAAGATCTCACATCAGGACATTTTCATCTTTTGTTTGAGACCTATGGTCTCATGTATGGACTGTTTAATTACGGACTTTACTAGATATTGTTTATATTTATTTTTGTTCACCAATTCATGAGGTTTTATCAGCATCACCTGTCACTGGGTTCATTGATGTAGATTGTTTATTTGGTCAGCGCTACTATTTACTTTAATTTATATTGTAAATATTTTCAAAGGTAATGTTACGCCGAGTAAATTGATAGCAAACATGTCATGCTTCAAAACTGCACCCGCTCGAGGAATGGCGACAAAATTTTACCCTTAAAAAATCTCCATAGGCAACGTTTACATTTTTTTTTACAGGTTACCAGTTTTGAGTTACAGAGGAGGTCTAGGGCTAGAACTATTGCTTTGGCTCTAACAATCGTGGCGATAACTCACATGTGTGGTTTGAACGACTTACGTATGCGTTCACTTCTGCGTGCAAGCTCAGCGGGACGGGGCACTTTAATTTTTTTTTTTCTTATTTATTTTACTTTTTATTTTGACACTGTCCTTAAAAAAAAATAAAATCTGGGTCACTTTTATTCCGATTACAAGGAATGTAAACATCCCTTGTAATAGAAAAAAAGCATGACAGGACCTCTTAAATATGAGATCTGGGGTCAAAAAGACCTCAGATATCAGATTTACACAAAAATGCAATAATAAAAAAAAAAATCATCATTAAGAGCATTGGGCGGAAGTGACGTTGACGTCGCTTCTGGCCTCCAACGCTTTAGAGCCGAGTGGGGGCCATCTTCCCCTCACTCGGCATCCAGGCTCAGAGGAGAGAGGACACGATCGTCTCCGCCGCTACCGATGGCTCCGGTAAGCGGTGGGGGGGCAGAATCCGCCGCAGAGACCACTTTTATCTTAAAGCAGACCGCCCGCTGAAGAAGAGGATACCGGGGTTATGGCAGCTAGCTGCTGCCATAACGATTCACCTCTTCAAACTGCCCACGTATAACGACGGCGGGTGGTCCGCAAGTGGTTAGGGCATGTATAACAGCACAGTGCTTGTGCTATGCAATTCTTCTCTTCCTAACTGGTAATAAACCTGGTTGATCCTGCCAGTTCCTGATCCCCCTGCCTCTGCTGACCATGATAATCATGGCTGCTGAGCTTAGACTACCGTGGTCAGTTTACGTACCTCGTCATCTGCAGCCCTACTCTGATCTCTGACAGTCTCTCCCCCCTCCCTCCCTCCCTGTCATTATGAGATCGCTTTCCTACCCGCCCCGCATAATGCAGCACAAAGGAAAGGAATCCCATGCAGATACACTTTCATTAATTGTAGCATAAGTGTTTGTTAGAAATGAACAGGGGAAATACCTTTTCTTACACTGCAGCCGTGCGATCACATGATTCCCCTGTGCTGGCCAGCCTCGCTCTATGGAGAAAAGCAGGAGGAGTGGAGATTACTCCGTGACATCAGCCAGCAGAGGGGAATCTTGGCCCCTCCCACTTCTCTGCAATGATCAAGGCTGGCCAGCACAGGGGGATCATGTGATTGCATGGCTGCAGTGTCAGAAAAGGTATTTCCCCTGTTCATTTCTAACAAACACTTACACTTTCATTAATGGCAGCATATCTGCATGGGATACATGTAAAGTCACTTTAAAGTGTTTGTAAAGTCACTAACTTGGACTTGGGGGGGAGAGCGGATGAAGGAGGCACGTAAACTGACCACCGTATCAGGGGCTCCACAGCCGTGGTCAGTTTACAGAGGTATTTTAGGTGATATAAAGGGTCAAATTACACAGCACAAAAACTGTGCTGTATAACATGTTTTAAAAGGAACAGGATCCATTTTTTTAGGGTTACAATACACTTTAACTCCGACTTTTCTGATAGGAGTATATGTTTTTGGTTAGTGACTTTCAAAAATATAAAACCAGAGCTTAAAATAGAACTATAGGCAAAACCTTTTTTTTTTTTTGATAGAGCAAGGGAGGGTTATCCCATCAGATTTCTTTTCTTGCCTTTCTGTGTCCCTTTTTCAGAGATTTTCCTTCACCAGAACTAGTGTCTCCATTGGAAGTTTTCCCCTCCCCTTTTCTGGGGAAAACCCAAAATTTGGGATTTTCTTTTACTTTCACTTTCAATTTCAATTATAATGGTAAATAGGACAAAGAGAGTGAATCTCCTTAAAAGGGGCACAGAAAGCAATAAAAACCAACAGGGGTTCTAATACCTCTTCACGCTATCCAAAATCTAAAAAGGTTTAATCTTTAGTTATACTGTAAAAATAACACTAAGGCAACTAGATTTTCAGAACGTGGTCACCAGTGGCAGTTCCCATATGGACAGCAGGTACTATCTGCAGATCAAAAGATCTGAAACTTATTTCCAGATTATTTTCTGCTTTCTAGAGACTTACAAGAGTATGAATCTGGAACGAATATTGCACCCAGAGGGTAAATTAGAGGGCAATCCTTGTTCTATCAATCTGCCGCCTGTTCCTGGGCATCAACAGAACTCACAGGTAGCACCTTCACCTTACTGTAGGTGGCATTTGTCCATACACTTCAAAAATGTCAAGATGAAGCGTAGAGATATGCAGATGCAGTCTTTTCTGTCCTGTAACTACCCAGAAAAAGGTACTTCCAAAAGATATCTGAATAGAGTGTTATTTGCCCCACTCTACCTTTCCAAATTCAAAAAGAAAACTTGACCTTTTAACCATACAACATTTAAAGGGGTTTCTTATGTAGATGTTTTTTAAATAAATGGTGGCTTTACACACAACTGCTGTCAAGGGACAGGGGGAGGGGAAGGGAATGCTTGTTGTTTCTGCTCAGGGTAACCAATACAAACAGCACAGCAACTAAATGCACAGTTGGAGCAATCTAAAGCTGACCATAAACATGCACACACAAATATACAATGTTATCTAAACAAGAGCACTTAGGTAATTTTTGGTCATACTTCTTTTGTGGATCACAGGAGTGCACTTATTTGCCCGCCTGTCAGCTGATCCATTCAGCTGCCTGATAGCTGGCTCCAACTCTCAATGTGCAGCTGAAATCGGAAGTTAGCTGTGCCCATACTCTCTACAATCTGGCGCCCCCATGAGTGATGGAGGGAAAAGCGGAGAGTGGTGACTGATTTTCACTGCTCTCTGCTCCAAGCAGATCAAGAGCTGATGGATCAGCGGTCATTTGATTGCTTAGTTGTCAGGGTTAGAGCCCACGTGGAATGGGCATTACACTTAAACTGCAGCATAGAGGTCAGTATGTATGTTTTTTTTTTTTTTTTTTAATTCCCATATTTCTACTTTACCTGTGCGAGGGCCAGGTTTGTCTGCACAGGGATGCAATGGTGTCCCATGCATTCTCATGCAGGCAATCCCATTGATGTCAATCAGGATGCAGCGGCTCCATGGACAGAGTCGCTGGTCCCATTTAGACATCTGTGCAGGTGCGTGTCCCCGAACGCACACTGTGTGCGCTCGGATACATGCACCCACACCCAGACAGATGTCAAACTGTAACCTTTTAGTTGCTGAAAAAGAAAAAAAAAAGATAAATCTTTTTTTTTTTCTAATAAGCATGCAAATCATATGCAGTTTGACATTAATATCAATACTACTTAACATCAAAAACTACCTAGTAACAATGTGTTTACAGGCAATCAGCTTTAAATTACCCTGTTAGGGCTCCCGACCTACTAAAAATACTAATTAAGAGTAGGCAATGGGGCAACAGATGCTTTTCTTTCTAGGCAACTCCTCCTCTGTGCACTCCCATGTGCAAGCTTAAAGTGCAGGCTATTCGATAGTGGTGTAGTAGATCAATCGATCCAATTCAAATTGAGACTACAGTTCTGGCATGCACTTTAGAATTGCAGGAAGAGGTGGTTCCCCATGTTCAGAAAAGAAGAGTTGACTAAAAAAGACATTTGAGAAAGGACATTACCCTTGTAATGCATGCTTTTACTTTACATAGTTAGTAAGTGTTGCGACAGAAGTATGTTCTTGCTTGGTTTTATACAAGTATACTTTAAGGCAGGGGTGCCCAACCTTTTAAAGAGCACAGTCCACAATGAGCAGAGTGGGCAAATGACAGGTCCGTGTCCGCTCTACATATACAGAGCAGACACGGACACAGCCCCTACTCTATGGGCCCTCCAATCTGCCCAGACAGAAGGGGACAGATGCCCTTCTGTTTTTTAAAGTGGTTCGGATTGGAGATCCGGGGTGTAAAAGGACACATGTCCGTTTACATCTGCTGCTTTATGGGGGTGAATGAAGGGTCCAATTGGGTCTGCCTGAAAAACAAACAGGTGGACCTGATCGGACTGATCGTGTGAAAGGGGCCTAAAACTGCTTTCACACTGATGCACTGCGGTTTACCTGCACCTCAACTGACCTCAATTGTCACTTCTTCCTCAGGATTCCTGCAGTTATTGCTGGCTGCTGCTGTCCCCCAGGCAGGTATGGCTGGAGGCTGCTGCTGCCTGTCCTCCAGGGCTGGCACTGCTGGCGGGTCCTGCTGGCTAGCACTTCTGGCCAATATTGCTGGCTGGTTTCCGACCCGCCATCTGATCAGTGCGACAGGATCCAGCGCTAGAGGAAGCATGCGGCTGCAGTAGAGAGCAGAGCTGATGCTTCCTGTACCACTCCTGTCACAGGCGGAGTACATTTGGTATCACTCCCCCTGTGACAGGACTCGGCGCAATACAGGAAGCATGGGCTTGGCTTCCAGTCTTTACACTGATGCTCAGGGATAGCGGGTCGAGAACCCGCTATCTGGGCTTGCCGACCCACCCTCCCAGAGCAGGAGGTGGCGGGCCACATCAGAGGGCGCTGCGAGCCAGCGGTTGGGCACCACTGCTTTAAGGCATGCCATAGACAGTGCAAATTTCCTGCAACCCGTGGTTGGAGGAAAGAAATTTGAACAATTCCCCCAGATGAAGCCGTCCCTGCCGGGAGAAGTCTGTGATTATTGCTAGTGGCTGTAGCAGCTGCTAGCGATAATCGCAAGTGCATCCGGCAGGCTGGTTGAACCCAAGCTGATCGATCGATCAACTCGGTACATTCAGCCTGCCCACACATGGTTCGAATCTCTGCCGGTTCTTGCTGAACCGGTTGAGTTTCGAACCATCTATGTCCAGTCTAAATGGTAATGGTATGCACACATTCAAAAATATTTTTTGCAGGAAATCTTAGTTTAAATGGATAATCACATCAATTTTCTTACCGGTTTAAGTTCCTCGCGACTGAGCTTACGTCTGTAAAGGAGCAGAGCATGGACGGTGTTACCTGCACGAGCTGCCTGAATTGGAGTTGGTGTCACATACAAGAAGTCCTAGTGCAAAAACGTACAAATATAACAGTGTAAGAATATGATATATTTATCAATTCACATTTTATTCGTGTAAATAGTGCTGACATATTCCAGAAAGCTTTACACAGCAAGGCACATCAGTCCTTAACCAGATGGTCCAACAGGCAAACATACCCAAACTGCAACATGCAGCATGATTTCAGCTTGAGCAGGTGGCAAGCTATACAAGTTTGGCTCTTCACTTTCTTTGAAACAGTTGTGCTAAAACAGACCTAATGCCAGTGATGAAGAATAAATTCATCTGGTATGGAATCATGGATAAATTGCACTTTACATACACATGAGATCTGAAGATCTCTGTCCCTGTAACCATCCTAATACTTTTATTCCCCAATGGTTAGACCATTTACTCTTACTACTTTTACATTTTTAAGCTACAAAATTCTGAGCTATTACGTATACATTAGTACCTCAGTTTATAGGTTTCCATGTGTCATACAAGTCAATATACTGACTCGTTATACCACCGAGCTTTTAAAAAAAATATTGCTGGAAGGAAATTAAAATTATAGGCTCGGTTAGCAGACAAATAAAGCAATAGCTTTGAGCGCTACAATCCCAGCAATGTTCTGTCAGGGAAGAAGACTAGATTAGATTAGTAGCGTTTGAGAATAGAAAGGTTCTTTCACCTTTTAGGGTTAGCAAAATAACTGATGGGTGTTGTGTGTCATTGTGCGGTTATATTATTTTGGCCAATGGAATGAACGAACATCCAAAGCTTGACATGCTTGAACAAGTTTGCAAAATGTGGCATTATGTGCATTTTTATTAAGCTACTTTTTCCTCTTCTGAAGCAAATGCGTCCAGGAGAGGAAAAGAAAAAAAAATGTATGTGTACATGAGGCCTAAGTGGCAGTAGCCTTGCAGCATTTGTTTCCTACAGCTCTAGTGGAAATCCACATGGGTGCTTGTCAAAGGTTATTATTCAGGTAGAGTCAGCTAAGCAGGGGTTCTGCCAAAGTACACATTCTTCTTTTTAAAGGTGACCACTTAATCTCCAGCTGGGGTTGCACTCTGGTGTGGCAGGAGAAGTTAACAAGTATTTCAAATCAATTCATGTTGGAAGAGAAGAAGTACAACCCCAACAACAGCAGAGGGGCAAAAAGGTAGGGTTTTTCACTTATTTTGTGAAACTGGACAACCTCTTAAAGCAGGACTAAATTCTCCTATTCTTTACAGCCAAGGAGGCTGCCATCTTAGACAAAAAAAGATAAACCAAGGGTTTAAATAGAAGCTTCAGATGGAACACACTGCGGTATGGGTACAAAAAAAACTTTAATTGATGATAAAAAAAAAAAAGCACATAGAAACGTTACAGCTGGCTGATGAGCCAAAATGAACAGAACCTTCACCAGAAATATAAAAACATTATGGCAACATTGTTACAATATAAATAAAAACAGCCCGGGCAAACTTGCACACAAACATTCACTTCTTCACATTCGGGGGGGGGGGGGTGGTGGATGAGGGACGACCATATGTTTAACATATGTTTAACAGTCTTGGAATTGGCATCCGGTGACACTAAATACTGGGAAGCATGAAGTTCAGTGATCCCCTGAATCAACGGAGACAAAAATGTCACAAACTCAGAGCCAGAGATACCACTCTGGAAAAACAGCCACAGTAAACCAACAGTATGGCAAGAGCTGAGATGTACTGGATTATCTCTAATGTGTGAAGCTGCAGCAATATATTGGTGTGAGAGTCTGTATAATCAAGGCACAGTGTAAGGATATAAAGCAGGACTGACCATCACATAGAAAGATCTCACCCGTCACGTAGCCTGCTCCAATGATCCGCCCATGATCATGAAATGTAACCACCAAAAGGCTCACAAGGTCTCCCAATTAGTCTGTCTTATGTTCCATAACACCGTTGGAATTAACCTCATCCAGGTGTGTATTGCCTAGGGCTCTTCCACACTGGGAATGTGCAGTGGGGCCGTATAGTGATCTTCCGTAATACCAGACCAGTTTCGTGCTATGCGGCGTGAGGCAGGGGAAAGATCCGCATGTGTGTGGCAGGAGAGCCGGGCTGTAGGACACCAAGACTGCAGTAGTTCCAAAAGATGGCGGTATCGCTCTCATTCCTCAGCCGGGGGTCCCCACACTTCCGAGAGTGATCAGGATGAATATCGTTCAGTCACTTTTTTTAGAGGAGAGGACCCCCATCAAAGAAGGGGAGGAATTTTGAAGCCCACCACTGCCCAAAGGAGAAATCAAAAAGGAAACGGAAAAGGTGGAGGAGGAGACAGGAATACCACGAGAGAGGAGCACAAAACAGTCAACAGAAGTCAGAAACATCATTGACTGATTCAGAGGCTGTGGCGGCAGCTCAATCTGAAGGTGATAAAAATATGAATATAAATTAATGTTTCAAAACGTTAAACTTGAAGATAGACATATACAACTGCACCGCTGTGGCCTTTCCTTTTCTCCAACTAGCAAGATGAGTCAGTTAGAGGTCTTCCATCCAACCATCAAGATCAAGACCCTGCGAAGGGTACTATCCCTGGGGATAATTCTAGGGATAGCCAGGTAGAGGAAGATCTAATTCCGCTACTCGAGGAGAACCCCAGTGATGATGAAATGGAGAGCCCAGCTGAGGACCCGTGGAGGAGACAGGCCAATTTTACCATTAGATCCGTCAGGACGCCATAGTTCAGGAAAAATAAATAAATAAAAATCGCTGGTTGGGGGTTTTCCTGGATTTAGTGGAGGAGGATCTTAAAGTTAGATGGGATAGTATCCCCAGAGATAATCTCTCATCAGGAGAGAGAAGTGCCCTGAGAGAACTTAGTGAAGCTCCAAATTTGATTATTAAGCCTAGTGACAAAGGAGGGAATGTCGTCCTATCTAAAAAGAATTAGGAGGACGAGATTCTAAGATATCTGATCAATCAACATATACTAAACTTGAGTTCAATCCCTTCCGACTAGTTATTGGTTCCCTCAATTATAAGCTGTTGCTTGCTTTTGAGACATCTCTTCTTACCAGAAAAGAATTTGAGTATCTAAGTGTAGCTGAATTTAACACTTCCAACACATAGATCATTCCCAAAAATCATAAGAGCATTACCAACCCCCCCTGGACGCCCAATAACTTCTGCTATAGGGGGACCACTGGAGCGAGTTGGAAAGTACTTAGATGCTCTGATCAAGGGAATTGTAATGGAATTAGCCTCTTATGTTCGGGACACACGTGAGGTCCTGACCAGGATAGATGGGGTGGAGGTACGGGGGGAGTGCCTTATTTGTTGGCATCGATGTCGAGGCCAGACTGCTGGTTGGAAGCTAAACAGTGGGGACCTTGAGTGGAGCGTGAACAAGTCTTGCTTTTTGATTGCTGGGTTGCATTTTTAGGTTCTTTTTGGGGCTTTTCCTTGTAGCTTTTTAACACCTTTTTCGGACACTTTTTAAACAGCTTTTTTTTTTCCTTTGCTTCCTTCAGCCTTCCAATTAAGGGGAGTGGTTAATTGATCACAGGTGCTTGAGGCCTATATAACCTTGTGTAGAACTCATTGTGAGCCTGCTCATCTTTGAGTCTGCTGGAACTTAGACCAAGTGGAACTGGTCTAAGTGGTCAGTTAAAAACCAGAGTTCGTGGAACTGGTCTAAGTGGCGAGTTAAAAACCAGAGTTAGTGGAACTGGTCTAAGTGGTGAGTTAAAAACCAGAGTTTAAAACAGGAGGTTATAACAGGGGTCATAGCACCTGTGTAGTGTGAGTACCTGAGTGTTGTCTGAGTAGTGTGTGTGTGTGGATCGTTAGTACTTGTGGTCTGCGAGTGCACACAGGTCTGCGAGTGCACATAGGTCTGCGAGTGGTCTGCGAGTGCACAATGGGTCTGCGAGTGGTCTGCGAGTGCACATAGGTCTGCGAGTGGTCTGCGAGTGCACACAGGTCTGCGAGTGCACACAGGTCTGCGAGTGCACACAGGTCTGCGAGTGCACACAGGTCTGCGAGTGCACACAGGTCTGCGAGTGCACATAGGTCTGCGAGTGGTCTGCGAGTGCACATAGCTCTGCGAGTGGTCTGCGAGTGCACATAGGTCTGCGAGTGGTCTGCGAGTGCACATAGGTCTGCGAGTGCACATAGGTCTGCGAGTGGTCTGCGAGTGCACATAGGTCTGCGAGTGCACATAGGTCTGCGAGTGGTCTGCGAGTGCACATAGGTCTGCGAGTGCACATAGGTCTGCGAGTGGTCTGCGAGTGCACATAGGTCTGCGAGTGGTCTGCGAGTGCACATAGGTCTGCGAGTGGTCTGCGAGTGCACATAGGTCTGCGAGTGGTCTGCGAGTGGTCTGCGTGTGCACATAGGTCTGCGAGTGGTCTGCGAGTGCACATAGGTCTGCGAGTGCACATAGGTCTGCGAGTGGTCTGCGAGTGCACATAGGTCTGCGAGTGGTCTGCGAGTGCACATAGGTCTGCGAGTGGTCTGCGAGTGCACATAGGTCTGCGAGTGCACATAGGTCTGCGAGTGGTCTGCGAGTGCACATAAGTCTGCGAGTGCACATAGGTCTGCGAGTGGTCTGCGAGTGCACATAGGTCTGCGAGTGGTCTGCGAGTGCACATAGGTCTGCGAGTGCACATAGGTCTGCGAGTGGTCTGCGTGTGCACATAGGTCTGCGAGTGGTCTGCGAGTGCACATAGGTCTGCGAGTGCACATAGGTCTGCGAGTGGTCTGCGTGTGCACATAGGTCTGCGAGTGGTCTGCGAGTGCACATAGGTCTGCGAGTGGTCTGCGAGTGCACATAGGTCTGCGAGTGGTCTGCGAGTGCACATAGGTCTGCGAGTGCACATAGGTCTGCGAGTGCACATAGGTCTGCGAGTGGTCTGCGTGTGCACATAGGTCTGCGAGTGCACATAGGTCTGCGAGTGGTCTGCGAGTGCACATAGGTCTGCGAGTGCACATAGGTCTGCGAGTGCACATAGGTCTGCGTGTGCACATAGGTCTGCGAGTGATCTGCGAGTGCACATAGGTCTGCGAGTGCACATAGTTCTACGAATGCACATAGGTCTGCGAGTGCACATAGGTCTGCGAGTGCACATAGGTCTGCGAGTGGTCTGCGAGTGCACATAGGTCTGCGAGTGGTCTGCGAGTGCACATAGGTCTGCGAGTGGTCTGCGAGTGCACATAGGTCTGCGAGTGGTCTGCGAGTGCACATAGGTCTGCGAGTGGTCTGCGAGTGCACATAGGTCTGCGAGTGCACATAGGTCTGCGAGTGGTCTGCGAGTGCACATAGGTCTGCGAGTGGTCTGCGAGTGCACATAGGTCTGCGAGTGGTCTGCGAGTGCACATAGGTCTGCGAGTGGTCTGCGAGTGCACATAGGTCTGCGAGTGGTCTGCGAGTGCACATAGGTCTGCGAGTGGTCTGCGAGTGCACATAGGTCTGCGAGTGGTCTGCGAGTGCACATAGGTCTGCGAGTGGTCTGCGAGTGCACATAGGTCTGCGAGTGCACATAGGTCTGCGAGTGGTCTGCGAGTGCACATAGGTCTGCGAGTGCACATAGGTCTGCGAGTGGTCTGCGAGTGCACATAGGTCTGCGAGTGCACATAGGTCTGCGAGTGGTCTGCGTGTGCACATAGGTCTGCGAGTGGTCTGCGTGTGCACATAGGTCTGCAAGTGATCTGCAAGTGCACATAGGTCTGCAAGTGATCTGCGAGTGCACATAGGTCTACGAGTGCACATAGTTCTACGAGTGCACATAGGTCTGCGAGTGCACATAGGTCTGCGAGTGCACATAGGTCTGCGAGTGCACATAGGTCTGCGAGTGCACATAGGTCTGCGAGTGCACATAGGTCTGCGAGTGGTCAGCAAGTGCACGTAGTTCTGCGAGTGCAAGTAGTCTTGCGAGTGGTCTGCGAGTGCATAGTTCTGCGAGTGGTCTGCAAGTGCACGTAGTTCTGCGAGTGCACGTAGTCTTGCGAGTGGTCTGCGAGTGCACGTAGGTCTGCGAGTACCTGTGTATTGTCTTGTTGAGTATTAGTGTCAGGAAGCTAGTTGTTAGGTAATTTGGACAGGGTATAATCCCTGATTCTCATTAAATTTAATAGGTACGATGCCCGGCGGGTGTGGAGAGGCGACTCTTGCGGCATGTATGCGTTCCTTGATCTTCCAATTGAGGGTGAATACTGCTGTGCAAAATTTAAGCGCATAGTTTCCCTGGAAGCCCAGGTTCTGAATCTGGGGAAGCAACTGTCAGCACTGAGAAGTCCCTCCATACTAAAGGAGAGCCAGGAATGTACACAGCAGGGGCCAGCACAGAGACAGGTGGAGACAAAGAGGTGCAGGCACCAGCAAAGAGTAGATGGGTGACAGTCAGGAAGGGTAAAGGGGGGAAATGCCAGGGAGGCCGATCCACGGTTGGAGCATCCCAATAAGTACGCTCCATTGAGTGACATTGGTGAAACCAGTCAGGGTGGGACCAGGACTGCTGGAGCTGAGGGACTCTTCTAGCTGCCGGGGGAAGAACTCCTCCAGTGAGAGTGGGGTGGGGTGGGGGGGGGGGGCGAAGGGAAAGGAAAGTCAGATTCTGGTGGTAGGGGACCCAATTCTAAGAAGGACAGAGAGGCCAATCTGTAACAAACACCTGAAGCGCCGAACAGTATGCTGTGTACCGGGCGCTCGGGTTCGGCACATCACGAATCTGGTGAACAGATTACTGGGAGGGGCTGGGGGAGACCCAGCTGTCATGGTGCACGTTGGCACCAATGACAATGTTAGAGGCAGAGTCCTAAAGAACAATTTTAGGGATTTGGGAGCTAAATTGAGGAAAAGGACCTCCAAGGTAGTATTCTCAGGAAAAATACCGGTACATCGAGCCACACCAGAAAGGAAGAGGGAGATTAGGGAAGTAAACAAGTGGCTGAGGATCTGGTGTAATAAGGGGGGGTTTGGGTTCCTGGAGGACTGGGCCGACTTCTAAGTCGATAACTGGCACTATAGAAGGGACGGACTGCACCTAAATGAGGAGGGTGCAAATCAGCTGGGAATGATGTCCAAAAAGTTAGGAGGGGTTTTTAAACTAGGCGATGGGGGGGGGGGGGGGGCCAGAGGTAGAGATAGTAAGCGCGGAACATATTCCAGAGGGTGGTATTGGGGGCATTAGTGGTAGGTTGACCAAAGCACATAAACCCAAATTAATAAACGTTTACTGTACAAAATAAGGTCCATTGGCATGGACCATAGGGCGAGTACATGGATTGAAAACTGGCTACAAGGGCAAGTTCAGAGGGAGGTGATAAATGGGGAGCACAGGAATGGTCAGGGGTGGGTAGTGGGGTCCTCCAGGGTTCTGTGCTGGAACCAATCCTATTTAATTTGTTCATAAATGACCTGGAGGATGGAGTAAACAGTTCAATCTCTGTATTTGCGGACGATACTAAGCTAAGCAGGGCAATAACTTCTCCGCAGGATGTGGAAACCTTGCAAAAAGATCTGAACAAATTAATAGGGTGGGCAACTACATGGCAAATGAGGTTCAATGTAGAAAAATGTAAATTAATGCATTTGGGTGGCAAAAATATGAATGCAATCTATACACTGGGGGGAGAACCTCTGGGGGAATCTAGGATGGAAAAGGACCTGGGGGTCCTAGTAGATGATAGGCTCAGCAATGGCATGCAGTGCCAAGCTGCTGCTAACAAAGCAAACAGAATATTGGCATGCATTAAAAAGGGGATCAACTCCAGAGATAAAACGATAATTTTCCCGCTCTACAAGACTCTGGTCTGGCCGCACCTAGAGTATGCTGTCCAGTTCTGGGCATAAGTCCTCAGGAAGGATGTACTGGAAATGGAACGAGTACAAAGAAGGGCAACAAAGCTAAATAAAGGGTCTGGAGGATATTAGTTATGAGGAAAAGTTGCGAGCACTAAAGCTATTCTCTCTGGAGAAGAGACGCTTGAGACGGGATATGATTTCAATATACAAATACTATACTGGTGACCCCACAATGGGGATAAAACTTTTTCACAGAAGGGAGTTTAACAAGACTCATGGCCACTCATTAAAATTAGAAGAAAAGAGGTTTAACCTTAAATTATGTAGAGGTTTCTTTACTGTAAGAGCGGCAAGGATGTGGAATTCCCTTCCACGGGTGGTGGTCTCAGCGGGGGGCATCGATAGTTTCAAGAAACTATTAGATAAGCACCTGAACGACCACAACATACAGGGATATACAATGCAATACTGACATATAATCACACACATAGGTTGGACTTGATGGACTTGTGTCTTTTTTCAACCTCACCTACTAGGCAACTATGATGTGGAGTCCCTCTATACCTCCATCCCCAACCACTGTGGGATAGCTGCGGTGGCCCACTTTTTGGAAATTAAACATCCCTCCATGGCACCACAGAATGAATTCATTCCGGAACTTTTGGAATTTGCCCACACTCATAACTGTTTTCAAACGCTAGGGGCAAACCATCGACAAATAAGGGGGACCTCCATGGGGGCACCTGCATATGCCTGTCTCCACCTGGGGTGGTGGGAGGAGTCCCTGGTGTACCATTCGCCGATGTACCTTGGTCACGTATCATTGAGGCTAAAGTACATCGACGATATTCTCATGATCTGAAACGGAGGGGTACAAGAGTTACACGATTTCATGTCGGAGCTTAATGCAAATGATAAAAATATCAGGCTCACATATACATGGGACCTTAAAACCCTGCCTTTCCTGGACCTCCTGATTGCCATTGATAGTGGTTGGCTGGAGACCAAAACGTTTAGAAAAACTACTGCAGCTAATACGCTTCTCTTGGCCTCTAGCCACCATCCCCCCTCATTAATCAGGGGGATTCCAACTGGGCAGTTACTCCGCATTCAGAGAAATTGCTCAAATGAGACTGCCTACCAATCTCAGTCTGATTCACTATACAAGAGATTCAGGCAAAGGGACTATTCCCATAAAAACATCAGACAGGCACGCAGGAGGGCCTCATCAACCAAGCATAGCGATCTCATTATCCCCTAAAAGAAACAAGATCTGCACCACACAGAAAATCTCACCAGTACAAATTATTACCCGTTTTGGGTCACAATGGGGGGAGGTCCGGTAAATTCTGGCCAAGCATTGGTCGATCTTGACGAGATCCCCTGATCTCTCGAATATTGTTGGTCCAAGACCACTACTGGTCTCTAGGAGAGCAAGGAATTTAAAAGATAATTTGGTGCACTCAGAATTCACACGTACCCCATCTAATAATTGGCCGATGAACATGCCCTGTCCTAAGGGCATGTTCCCATGTGTCCATTGCCATACCTGTTGGCATGTTGTACGCACAAATAAATTCATTGATGCTGATAATGAGAAGGTTTATCCAATTAAACTATTTATTAATTGGATAAACCTATTAATTAACCTATTTATTAAATTCATCATCTCCCGCCCCCGGCTCCTTAGCTTGAGGGTCCTGGGTAACGGAAGGGGACCTATCGCACTTAACCCCACTCTGGGATGCGATTAAAGCCGCTAACCTCTGCTCCAATCCTAATATGGTTTAGGAAAAAACTTCTTCAGTAACGTAGACAGGGGCTGCAGTGTTGGAAACAGGTGCAACACCTGATGTCCCTGATGGCTCACTCTGACCAGCCACCTCAGATCTCTCAGGGGAGGGTGCCATCATAGAGAGGAGTTTAGGCTTTTTAGAGCTTGAAGGAGTCCCTCTTGAGCCCTTTTTTGGGGTGTTTCTACCCCCCCCCCCTTCTGACCATAGCCCGATGCACAAATGCAGGAGGTACTACCAGAAGAAATCGCATCCACTGCTTGAGCAATAGTCCAGCAACTGCCGCTGCTTTTAACGCTCAGCCTGATGCTTTTAGAAAATGTGCCAAGGGAATGCCTGTGTCACAAACCTCTTACATGCCCCTTTTTGCTCTTGTGTCCCTCCGACAGCTGCAGCCAGCAAAAAATGTAAAACATACTCCCGCGCTGGACGTTGCAGCACGCCAACGCCACGCTAAGCCCCACGCCCTCCGTCACATCGTGCCCCCCCTCTCTTTTCAAAAGAGCGTCTTTCCCGCGCGGGCCTCCGATTCGACAGGATCGGCGTGTGAATGGGGGGGATGGTGAGGAGGAGACCCAGTAAACAAACCGCCGTGCAGGGGTGGTAAAAAACGCAGCGGCATCGCCGACTGTTCTGGCATTCCCCTATTCAGGGAGAGGGGGAGAGCTTTGTTCAGGTGGGGGGTGTTTTTTTGTAAGAAAATCCCCCCCCCCAATCTTACCGGAGGCCTGGGCTGCTCGCCGGAGGGAATCTGCAGCTTCTGCTGAGACTGTGATCTTTGAGGAAGCATGACTAGGTACGTGCTCTATACAGCCACCAGAGGTGACTTTTAGGCATGACAACATTTACTTTTTAAAGGAGACAATTCATAAGAAACGTAAAAATTCCTTAGAAATCTCCACTTACCTTTCCTGACGCAGGGTTTTCTGTGGTAAACCAACAGACCCAATCTTCACCTCTCACGGTGGGCTCCATTTAAAAAAACCTTCAGGAACCGGGGCCCCTTTTTAATCAGGGGATCCGCACTCCTAGACCCGTAATAACACCCCGCCAGACTAAACTTATGGCTGAAAAAACCAAAAGCACTGGATCCCGGGGTCCACCTCTCTAGAAAGAGAAGCGTTACGGGCTAAACCTTGTTTCTTCCGCCACAAGGCCCAGGTTCCATTCAATCCGGCCTAAAAAGACACTTTGAATGGATCCGGCTGCATAGCTGGCCCCAGCAAGGATTGCTCCAGTGGAGCTCAGCAAAGCACATCTTTACTCGTGACCAACACCTTAGACACTGGCGAAAAAACTGAGGTACTCCCAGTAGTGGAGGGGTTATATAGGGAGTGGACTTCCTGTCTTAGGGTGCACCAGTGTCCATCACCTGAAGGTGGCCTATAACCCACATAGTAATTGCTATGGCTCTGTGTCCCATGATGTACGATTAAGAAAACCATATATGGTTATAATACACTTAGTACTCAACGAGTAGGACTATATGCTCCTCACTGTGGATGGGACATTATATGATGGTTTAGCCTTCCAAAAATCTCCTCCTCCATTTCCAATTGTGAATTCTGCTTCATCTCTTGACAGTATGATTGTCTGGTATGAATGCTGTAGATGAATTACTTAACTGGTTAGAATGTGTAGTAGTAATACCAGTATTATCATCACAGATTCGAAATGTAATAACACTTTTTCAAACGGATTTGATTTTTAATACTAAAGGCAGTGGCCCTTTAAAAGTGAAAAATCTTGAAGGGGAGGAGTATTCAGTTTATAAGCATGCCGAGAAGCCCACTGCATTGTTCTGACAAAGCTTACAGAGTTGAACAAAATGCACTGACATCTCGGTGTTCTACAGCCCAGCTCTCCTGCCACACCCATGCGGATCTTTCCCCCACCTCACGCTGGATAGCACGGAACTGGTTTGGCATCACAGAAGATCACTATACAGCCCCACTGCACAGTCCCAGTGTGGAAGAGCTCTAAGCAATACACACCTGGATGATGTTCATTCCAACGGTGTTATGGAACATAAGACAGGGGCCCCTGGTTCTCAGAGCAGGGCCCCCACCCACACCCAGTGGTGCTCCAGTTTTACCTGGACAGGATCTTCAGCTTGTATCGGACCCTCTGCACACAGGTGATGGTATGTCAGAGGTCTCCAGCCCCAGAGAGTTAGCTGACCAGTCATATCATCTGATGAACGCTGAATTTCCCTGAGATATCCGCTCTGTCCCTAAGACCAGCTTGGCACTCAGAGTTAGCTGCCTGCCTTGGGATAAAGGCCCTGACCGGGTTTATGGTCACAAGCTTCTTTTGCTTGCTGTTTGGTAAGCCTTCATTTCTCATGGTAGTCACTTCGTGGATGCGGTGGTGGATTTGTCACGGAATTATTTGCATCATATTTGAACTTTATACTTTTGCACATTTTTGAATATTTCCTTGATTATTCTTTATTTAATATCTTATTTAATAATTAATGTTTTGATTTATCTATACCCCTAGGGGTAAGGTTTTTCATTATAGATAATGTCAATTATTAATTGAGTGATTCATTTATTAACGTGTAACATTGATGCTCACCAATTATTATTATTATTCACATTTTTATCAATCTTAGTGCTGCTATTGTTTCTTTTTTCTTTATAATATTGGGTGTATCTCACTTATAGCAGCAGCTGTACATGGTTTGTTGTTGTATAGCGCGGTATTTTTACTTTTGTTTACGCTATTTAGTATCAATTCCAGACAATTTCCAGACTGTTAAACATCTAGCCGTGAATGTGCGCAAGTTTGCCTGGGCTATTTTTATTTATATTGTGACAACGTTGCCATAATGTTTTTAGATTTCTGGTGAAGGTTCTGTTCATTTTGGCTCATTAGCCAGCTGTAACGTTTCTATGTGCTTTTTTTTGCATTAATTAAAGTTGTACCTATACTACAGTGTGTTCCATCTGACGCTTCTATTCAACCACTTCAGCCCCGGAAGGATTTACCCCCTTCCTGACCAGAGCACTTTTTACAATTTGGCACTGCGTCGCTTTAACTGCTAATTGCGCGGTCATGCAATGCTGAACCCAAACAAAATTTGCGTCCTTTTGTTCCCACGAACAGAGCTTTCTTTTGATGGTATTTGAACACCACAGCGGTTTTTATTTTTGCGCTATAAACGGAAAAAGACCGAAAATTTTGAAAAAAAAAAGTATTTTCTACTTTTTGTTATAAAAAAAATCCAATAAACTCAATTTTAGTCATACATTTAGTCCAAAATGTATTCAGCCACATGTCTTTGGTAAAAAAAAAAGTCAATAAGCGTATATTTATTGGTTTGCGCAAAAGTTATAGCGTCGACAAATTAGGGTACATTTTCTGGAATTTACACAGCTTTTAGTTTATGACTGCCTATCTCATTTCTTGAGGTGCTAAAATGGCAGGGCAGTACAAACCCCCCCCCAAATGACCCCATTTTGGAAAGTAGACACCCCAAGGAAATTGCTGAGAGGCATGTTGAGCCCATCGAATATTAATTTTTTTTGTCCCAAGTGATTAAATAATGACAAAAAAAAAAAAATTACAAAAAGTTGTCACTAAATGATATATTGCTCACACAGGCCATGATCATATGTGGAATTGCACCCCAAAATACATTTAGCTGCTTCTCCTGAGTATGGGGACTTTTTGGGAGCCTAGCTGCGTACAGGGCCCCGCCTTCAGGATTTCTAAGGGCGTAAACTTTTGATTTCACTCCTCACTACCTTTCACAGTTTCGAAGGCCATAAAATGCCAAGATGGCCCAAATGACCCCATTTTGGAAAGTAGACACCCCAAGCTATTTGCTGAGAGGCATGGTGAGTATTTTGCAGCTCTCATTTGTTTTTGAAAATGAAGAAAGAAAAGAAAAATGTATTTTTTTTTTCTTTTTTCAAAACTTTGTGACAAAAAGCGAGGTCTGCAAAATACTCACCATACCTCTCAGCAAATAGCTTGGGGTGTCTACTTTCCAAAATGGGGTCATTTGGGGGGGCTTGTGCCATCTGGGCATTCCATGGCCTCCGAAACTGTGATAGGCAGTGAGGCGTGAAATCAAAAATTTACACCCTTGGAAACCCTGAAGGCGGTGCTTGGTCTTTGAGGTCCCGTATGCGGACAGGCTCCCAAAAAGTCTCACACATGTGGTATCCCCGTACTCAGGAGAAGCAACAGAATGTATTTTGGGGTGTAATTTCACATATTCCCACGGCATGTTTCAGCAATATATCATTTAGTGACTACTTTGTGCAAAAAAAAAAAAAAAAAAAAAAAAAAGTGTCATTTTCCCACAATTTGTGTCACAATATAAAATATTCCATGGACTTGACATGCCTCTCAGCAAATAGCTTGGGGTGTCTACTTTTCAAAATGGGGTCATTTGGGGGGGGGGGTTGAACTGTCCTGGCATTTTATGCACAACATTTAGAAGCTTATGTTACACATCACCCACTCTTCTAACCACTTGAAGACAAAGCCCTTTCTGACACTGTTTGTTTACATGAAAAAAATATTTTTTTTTTTGCAAGAAAATTACTTTGAAACCCCAAACATTATATATTTTTTTAAAGCAAAGGCCCTACAGATTAAAATGGTGGGTGTTTAATTTTTTTTTTTTTTTCACACAGTATTTGCGCAGCGATTTTTCAAATGCATTTTTGGGGGGGAAAAAAACACATTTTTTTTTTTTATTATTTTAATGCACTAAAACACACTATATTGCCCAAATGTTTGATGAAATAAAAAAGATGATCTTAGGCTGAGTAAATGGAAACCAAACATGACATGCTTTAAAACTGCGCACAAACCTGCAGTGGCGACAAACTACATACATTTTTAAAAGCCTTTACAGGTTACCACTTTAGATTTACAGAGGAGGTCTACTGCTAAAATTACTGCCCTCGATCTGACCTTCGCAGTGATACCTCACATGCATGGTGCAATTGCTGTTTACATTTGACGCCAGATCAACGCTTGCTTTCGCCTTTGCGCGAGACCCTAGATCTCTCCTCTGTCCTCAAAGAATCTGACCACACCAAGATCAGCGTGATAAAATGCTTTCCCAATGGCGCTGTTTACATCCGGCGAAATCTAAGTCATGAAATGCTCGTAGCTTCCTGTTTCTTAGGCCACAGAGATGATTGGAGCCATTCTGGTCTCTAATCAGCTCTATGGTCAGCTGGCCGAATCACCGGCTGCATTCTCAGGTTCCCTGTTGGGACAGGAGAGCCAGAGAAAAACATGGAAGACGGTGGGAGGAGGGGACATTCCCTCCCACTGCTTGTAAAAGCAGTCTAGAGGCTAATTAGCCACTAGGATTGCTTTTACATGAAAGCCGACCGCTGGCTGAAAAGAATGATACCTAAACCTGCAGGCATCATTCTGGTATAACCACTTAAAGTCCAGCAACATACCAGTATGTTGCTGGTCCTTGTTGGGCATATATTGTAATCTTTTTTTCATGCAGCCTGTGGGCTGAACGAAAAAAAAGAGATTGAATGCCCACCATTAGAATACCTCCCTTCATCCACCCACTTCTAATGATGGGCATACATGCACCATTTATATATGCCGAAGCATGGGGGCATCTGCCCCAAAAGTTAGGAGCAAATCGCTCCTTCACCCCTGCTTCCCCCCATGCTTCGGTATATATCACCTCCGACAGCGCTGGAGTCACGGCTTTATGTATCATGGGAGCAAACGCTGTTGCTGTCAAGGTAAATAAATCCGCACTGCAGCTGAATGGCGTACCTGAAAACAAAAAAATGGTTAACAATAAAACACAGTAAACAGTAAAGTATAAAAAATTGCATATCTGAAAAGCAAACATGATAAAACATAACAGTAAAACATTGCAGAATAGAATACAGTAAAAAAGAGCAGAACAATAGAGAGAGAATAGAGAGAGAATAGAGAGAGCGAGCACAATAAAACGACTATGCGTGACAAGACAACTATTTTTGTTTTTTTTATTTTATATTTTTTTTGGGTTTTTTTTGTAACTGTAACTTTTATAACTGTAACCGGTTCCAGGTTCGGGTCTCTCAAAATGCGATGGCATCTTGGGAGACCCTGAGAAAGTGTGCCTAGTCTGTGCAATGCTGTACCCTACACTAATACTCAACTAGTGTATGGTAGAGTTCAAAACATTCACCAATGCCAAGACCAGGATTGTCAGGACAGGAGGGACAATAATAGCGGGAGTCACACCTATATCCACGCTTGCTGCAGACACGACATCTTTTTTGGGGGGGTTCCTTGGGTAAGGCTACTCGGGAGGACATAAAGAAAATGCCTCTCATGCAGCCGACTGCATTTGGTTGGGGATGTGAATGGGGGAAGTACGGGTGCTGCAGAAGTGGTGGGTTCCCAATTAGGATTGGCGAATGCAGCAGGAAGGGCATTATGGGCACGACGGGCCTGTGTTTGTCTTCTTCTTGGTGGTAGCAGGACACTACTTGTGCTTGCCACCTCACCAGCTTGAACTGCACTTATGGGACTCGCCACGTCACCAAGTGTTACTGCAATGCTGGTTTGACTACGACCGGGGTGTACTAGGCCGCTGGTGCTTGCCAGTTCACCGAAACGCTACCAAAAAACTGTTAGCGATCGCAGAGATCAGGCCTGACTCTGCGAACGCTGCAGTTATGTGTTTAGTGTTTTGTAAGTGACAGTGATCGATCGATCGATACTGCACTTGGGTGGGCTGGGCTGGGGGGCAAAATGCAGGTGCTAGCAGGTATCTGGGCTGATCCCGCTAACAGTGCGTTTTTGGGAACCCTAGTATAGATCTGATCGGATCAGCATTGATCCGTTCAGATACTTTACCACTAAGGGAGGTGTACGGTGCGTGCGTAGGTGTTAGCGCTACTGGAACTAACCTGACGCTGTCCGGGGCTGGTGCTTGCCAGTTCACCAAAACGCTACCAAAAAAAACTGTTAGCGATCGCAGGGATTAGGCCTGACTCTGCGAATGCTGCAGTTATGCGTTTAGTGTTTTGTAAGTGACAGTGATCAATCGATACTGCACTTGGGTGGGCTGGGCGTAGGGGCAAAACGCAGGTGCTAGCAGGTATCTGGTCTGATCCCGCTAACACTGCGTTTTTGGGAACCCTAAACTGCTGGGGACGCTAGTATAGATCTGATCGGATCAGATATTGATCCGTTCAGATACTATACCACTAAGGGAGGTTAAATATAAAAATATAAATCAGCGCGTATATGTGAAATGAGGAGCTGAACACCAGGGTCAAACAAACAAATCCCTCAAATGAATATTAATAAATAAGGTGCAGCGCTAAGTCAGACATAACATATTGCATAAAGGGACAATATAAACTAGTAGTAATACAACTCCATGCAGGGACAACAAAAGAATATCCTTAGGACGATAGTGTAGTATAATCATCCAAATATCAGAGAGCAATAACAAAAGAGTCCATAAAATACTCCTGTGAGATTCCACCATTCAAGCGTGATGTCACAACATGCCAGTAAAAGTGACTGATTGAGGTGCCCTCCACCGATGTTAAGAATGGCCTCTCACCTGACAACCAGGACCCTTTAATTACAGAGGGTCAGATTGGCATTCCCATAAGGGTCATAGAGAGATGATGCACTCCAAATCAGCAAATAGGATTTCCGTCACAAAGCAGGTTAATGAGGATCAGGATAATCTCGAAAATATATGGAACACAGAAGAGGGACAAAAATAGTGCTCTCCCTATAGTAAGGTTTATTAAAAGAAGATAAATGATTGCACTTACAAAACGAGCACTTCACAAGTGCAAGTACAACAGCGATACACGATTCACAGGCTAGATGGAGCATGCGCAGTGGCCGCGGGTGACGTCACGACGTCTCATTCTGGACGCGTTGTGTCCCAGTGGGCAGGGACTTCTTCAGCAGATAGAGAGACTACGTGGGCACCCGCGCTTTATACAAGGTGAGTAACCATAGAAATGGTAAACAAACCAAAGACGGCGCACACCAGAACAGGAAGACGATTCCGGAAGTGTATCCTTGTGGAACATACAGGACAAAAACGGAACCAAATCTATGTGCACTCGTCTAACAAAAATGCATCATTCCACAGGAACTAATGCAGTATACAAAATTAGAATACAATAATAAAAAAATATATGAGGAAATTCCCCTTTTAATAAAAACTCATTTGTTTTAAAAAAATATTTTTATCAAAAACAATCATTTTTAAAACTATTTATTTTTATTATTATAAAATGGGAGATTAAAAACTTCTACTGTATGCGTCCATCATCCGCGGCCATCGATTACTCCAATAAAAATCCTAACAATACATGATTACAATACCTGGGCAATAAAAATATTGCCGTATAGTATATAGAAAACCATAGATAAAATACCTTAACGGTCAGAGATAAAACAATTAGTATCAAACTCTACATTTAACCCCTCAGTGCAAAGTACTCTCGTTTCATCATATAGACAACACCTACAGTGTCGCAGGTGATTAATTGCTTAATGTCATACTCTTTGTTAGTGGCTGAGGCTAGAATTTTTTTTCTTTTTTTAATATTTCCTTTGGAATGCCTGCATGGTACACATCTTCCACACCCATAAAAAACCTCCCAAAAAGGAAAAAAGCCTGTCAGAGGTGGGAAATGGCAGATTTAGGACACCAGGGGCTAAATGGTCCCTTAGTGTAGGGGCTTTCTTGTAGATAAATTGTGGCCGGTCTGGTAATACAGGGCCTAGAACCTTATCCTGCTTCAGAATTGACCAATTTTTTTGTATAATCCTCTCAAATTTACGATATTGTATATTATAATCCAATACCATTTTGAAATTGTGGTTCTCTCCAGTAGGAACCTTAGTGGAATTGGAAATTAACTCCTTTCTATCCAGTGATATGACTTTTGTCACCTCTTCATCAAGGGCAACTCGATCATAACTTTTTTGTTCGAACCTGGAGGAGAGGACTTGAGATTGACTAATAAAATCTTCCACGGTAGTACAATTACTGCGTAACCTTATATATTGTCCCCTGGGGATGTTGCACAACCAAGAACTGTGATGACAACTCCCCAGGGGAATATAAGAGTTACGATCCGTGGGCTTAAAATAATTGGTAAGAGTAAAATTATCATTAATGATACTAATAGTTAGGTCCAAGAATGCAACTTTTTCAGAGCTAATAGTCCATGTCAAAGATATGTATTTAAATTGTTATTCAGAGATTCAACAAAGTGGTCCAATTTAAATCTTTCGCCATTCCAAACTAAGATAAGGTCGTCTATAAATCTCCGATAACATACCAGCTCTGGGGGGGCGATGAAGGAATACTGCTTCTTCCTCCCAGTGGGCCATAAAAATATTAGCCACACTGGGAGCGACGCGAGCCCCCATGGCCACACCCCTAGTTTGTAAATAAAATTCCCTATCGTACCAAAAATAATTCCTGGTTAGACAGAAATCCAGACAACCTAAAAGGAATTCCTGGTGCCCACCTGACATAGAAGAAGAGAGAGCCCATTCAACTGAGGACATGGCGTCCTTATGGCTAATAATGGTATACAGGGAACTAACGTCCGCTGTAACCAAAATAGTATAAGGAGAGCATTCAAGAGTTTCTAAAATTTGAATGATATGCTTAGTATCCTTCAAAATGCTGGGGTTTTCATAACAAGAGGCTGTAAAAAGAAATCAATATATTGTCACAACCTAGCAGAAACAGAATCGATCCCATTCACAATGGGTCATCCCGGGGGATTAACAGTATCCTTATGAAGTTTAGGTAAAAAATAAATGACGGGTGTTCTGCAAAACAGGGGGTCTAAATATAAGGCCTTTTTTTTATTTAGGATCCTTCAATCCTTACCATCCTCAATAATGTTATGCAATTCATCTTTAAATGCCAACATGGGATCTTTATTCAGAACATGGTAAGTGTCTCGATCTGATAGTAAACAACACATTTCACCTTGATAATATTCTTTACTAATAACTAACCCACCCCCCTTATCCGCGGGGTGGGTCACAATGTCCTTACGTTCCATTAAAGACTTTATGCCATGCTTGATAAATAGTGGATCGGATATTCTTTTAACATGTAATTTCTCTAAATCATTGGATACCATGTTCTTAAAAACTTCTAGATGTTTTTATCTGAATTGTAGGGATTAAAAGTGGACCTATTTCGTAAAGTAGAGTGATTCTGTACAGAAAGTCTCGATCCCTGAGAGGGATGAGATAAAAAGTATTTTTTCATATTGAGAGTTCTAATATATTTTTGAATACTAACATAGGTATCAAATTTGTTAAGATTTTTAATTGGTGTGAATTTCAAACCTCGGTCAAGAACTTTCATTTCGTCATCATTAAGCGTGACATGACTAAGGTTATAAATCCCTATACCTGATGTGGTTTGGACCTTTTGTATTCTCCTTCCTCTCTTTGTTTTCGCTTTCGGGGAGGACCGGGATTTGGGGGTGTGTATGGTGCAGGCTGTCTCCAAGGTTCCCCTTGGTAAGGTTGATGTTGCGGGGGGGGGGGGGGTATCTCTGTTCCCCCCGTTGACCTAAAAAATCATTATTCTCATGTGAGGTATAATCAGTGAGTGGTGCAAACCTATTATGTGTAGGAATAGGTCTGTCATGAGAGGGGTAAGGACTACCTCTTTCAAAATTATCCCTTCTTTCATAAGATTGGTGCCCCCTTTGATAGGATGAAGAATCATAATAATGGGTACCCCGGGGAAAATTCACCTATTGAATATGTGACCTAGAACCTCCTCCTCTGCCTTTTCCTCTAGTATTTTTTCCCCTTTTGTTGTTAAATTTCCTATACATGTTATTATTAGAATGGGGTGGGGGCTCATTGGGGCGGGGGTGGTCATACTCATAGACAGGATTGGCTCTGGGGGTGTCTATATGGGCTACTCTCGCTTCATCTTCTATGTCAGGTGGGCACCAGGAATTCCTTTTAAGTTGTCTGGATTTCTGTCTAACCAGGAATTATTTTTGGTACGATAGGGAATTTTATTTACAAACTAGGGGTGTGGCCATGGGGGCTTGCTTCGCTCCCAGTGTGGCTAATATTTTTATGGCCCACTGGGAGGAAGAAGCAGTATTCCTTCATCGCCCCCCAGAGCTGGTATGTTATCGGAGATTTATAGACGACCTTATCTTAATCTGGAATGGCGAAAGATCTAAATTGGACCACTTTGTTGAATCTCTGAATAACAATTTAAAAAACAGATCTTTGACATGGACTATTAGCTCTGAAAAAGTTGTATTCTTGGACCTAACTATAAGTATCATTAATGATCATTTTACTCTTACCAATTATTTTAAGCCCACGGATCGTAACTCTTATATTCCCCTGGGGAGTTGTCATCACAGTTCTTGGTTGTGCAACATCCCCAGGGGACAATATATAAGGTTACACCGTAATTGTACTACCGTGGAAGATTTTATTAGTCAATCTCAAGTCCTCGCCTCCAGGTTCGAACAAAAAAGTTATGATCGAGTTGCCCTTGATGAAGAGGTGACAAAAGTCATATCACTGCATAGAAAGGAGTTAATTTCCAATTCCACTAAGGTTCCTACTGGAGAGAACCACAATTTCAAAATGGTATTGGATTATAATATACAATATCGTAAATTTGAGAGGATTATACAAAAAAATTGGTCAATTCTGAAGCAGGATAAGGTTCTAGGCCCTGTATTACCAGACCGGCCTCAATTTATCTACAAGAAAGCCCCTACACTAAGGGACCATTTAGCCCCTGGTGTCCTAAATCTGCCAGTTCCCACCTCTGACAGGCTTTTTTCCTTTTTGGGAGGTTTTTATGCGTGTGGAAGATGTGTCCCGTGCAGGCATTCCAAAGGAAATATTAAAAAAATAAAAAAATTTCTAGCCTCAGCCACTAACAAAGAGTATAACATTAAGCAATTAATCACCTGCGACACTGTAGGTGTTGTCTATATGCTGGAGTGCGACTGTGGGCTCCAGTATATTGGTAGAACTTCAAGACCCCTACATGTTAGATTGGCTGAACATGTCAACAATATTAAAAAAGGCCTCAAGACCCACAATGTGTCCAGACATTTCAAAGCATTCCATCAACAGAATCCCAAAAGTTTGAAATTCTGGGGTATCAAAAGGGTTATGAAGCACTGGAGGGGGGGGAATTTTATCAGACAATTAAGTAAAAGAGAGTCTTATTGGATATATGAAACGAGAGTACTTTGCCCTGAGGGGTTAAATGTAGAGTTTGATAGTAATTTTTTTATCTCTGACCGTTAAGGTATTTTATCTATGGTTTTCTATGTACTATACGGCAATATTTTTATTGCCCAGGTATTGTAATCATGTATTGTTAGGATTTTATATTGGAGTAATCGATGGCCGCGGATGATGGACGCACAGAAGTATTTATTCTCCCATTTTATAATAATAAAAATAAATAGTTTTAAAAATGATTGTTTTTGATAAAAATATTTTTTAAAACAAATGAGTTTTTATTAAAAAGGGGAATTTCCTCATATATTTTCTTATTATTGTATTCTAATTTTGTATACTGCATTAGTTCCTGTGGAATGATGCATTTTTGTTAGATGAGTGCACATAGATTTGGTTCCGTTTGTCCTGTATGTTTCACAAGGGGACACTTCCGGAATCGTCTTTCTGTTCTGGTGTGCGCCGTCTTTGGTTTGTTTACCATTTCTATGGTTACTCACCTTGTATAAAGCGCGGATGCCCACGTAGTCTCTCTATCTGCTGAAGAAGTCCCCGCCCACTGGGACACAACGCGTCCAGAACGAGACGTCGTGACGTCACCCGCGGCCACCGCGCATGCTCCATCTAGCCTGTGAATCGTGTATCGCTGTTGTACTTGCACTTGTGAAGTGCTCGTTTTGTAAGTGCAATCATTTATCTTCTTTTAATAAACCTTACTATACGGAGAGCACTATTTTTGTCCCTCTTCTGTGTTCCATATATTTTCGAGATTATCCTGATCCTCATTAACCTGCTTTGTGACGGAAATTCTGTTTGCTGATTTGGAGTGCATCATCTCTCTATGACCCTTATGGGAATGCCTATCTGACCCTCTGTAATTAAAGGGTCCTGGTTGTCAGGTGAGAGGCCATTCTTAACATCGGTGGAGGGCACATCAATCAGTCACTTTTACTGGCATGTTGTGACATCACGCTTGAATGGTGGAATCTCACAGGAGTATTTTATGGACTCTTTTGTTATTGCTCTCTGATATTTGGATGATTATACTATACTATCGTCCTAAGGATATTCTTTTGTTGTCCCTGCATGGAGTTGTATTACTACTAGTTTATATTGTCCCTTTATGCACTAAGGGAGGTGTATGGTGCGTGCGTGGGTGTTAGCGGTACTGGCACTGAACTGATGCTGCCTGGGGTGACGCAGACCCTATCTGACCCTAAAACATAACTTATATCACCGCCGGGCGATCAGGGGGGTAAACCTTTCTTAGGTAATAAACGGCGGGTGACCCAACACTATAAAAAATAAACTAACCATCGTCACCCGTAACAGTTATACGGTGATCACTGGTAAAAGGGTTAACTAGGAGGCAATCAAGGGGTTAAAACCTTTATTAGGTAGTATATGGGGGTCCCTGACGCTATAAAACGCTGATGGTGAACCTATATATTTACCTCCCTAACTAGCGTCACCAGTGACACTAATACAGCGATCAGAAAACCGATCGCTTAGTGACACTGGCGACGGTGGGGGGTGAATCAAGGGGTTAAAACTTTATTAGTGGGGATTAGGGGGGTATCCTAGACCTAAAGGGGGCTAACACTAACTGCCCTACCACTTCTAACTGTCACAAACTGACACCAATGGAGTAATCAGAAAAAAAAAAACCTGCTATTGGTGCTACTGTGACAGGAGGGGGGGGGGGGGGGGTGATCGGGCGGTGATCGGGGGTGAAAAATGTGCCTAGTGTGTTTTACTGTAATGTGTTGTGTTGTGCACTTACTCAGATGTCTTCTCTCCTTGGCGCCGGAACGGAAGATACCGACCCGAGGAGAGATGACATCACTTCCTCTGCCGCTGTTTACTATACAGCAGCAGAGGAAGATTCTCATTCGTTGGGAGCGATTGCGAGGGGGTGGCCACGAATGAGTGGTCTCTCCCTCAGCCTGGATCGCTCCCCTAACGAAGCCGACCATCTCAGGCACCGGGGGGGGGGCGCGATGCCAGGTACGTGATTTCGGCAAATGGTTAAACCCTTGGTTCATCTTTTTCTGCATGCCTCTCATGGCTTCTGGAACCCCAGCTATATCCAAGCTGAGCAGGTAGAGTACCAATTACACTCTCAGCCACTGTGGATCTCCCCGCAGTTTTATTTTTTGGAAAGCTGCCATTTTAGCCTCAGTTTGATTTGCAGTTGCCATGGTCCCCTACAAGTGATCAATTATGACACCAGCTATTTGATGACAGTTTTGTTAAGCACACAAGCAACTGTGACAGTTATGATTCACCGAATAGCTTGAATTTAGGAAACAGGTTAAACAAAAAAAGAGCGACAATTTTGAAAAAAAACACAGTATTTTGTACTTTTTGCTATAATAAAGATCCCCCTTTTTTTTTTTTTTTTTTTTTTTTTTTTTAGAAAGCTAAATTTTTTCCTCAGTTTAGGTCGATATGCATTCTTCTACATATTTTTCGTAAAAAAAAAAAAAATTGCAATAAGCATATATTGATTGGTTTGCGCAAAAGTTATAGCGTCTACAAAATAGGAGATAGATTTATAGCATTTTTATTATTTTTTTTTTTACTAGCAATGGCGGTGATCTGCGATTTTTATTGTGACTGCGACATTATGGCGGACACATTGGATAACTTTGACACGTTTTTGGGACCACTGGCATTAATACAGCGATCAATGCTATAAAAATGCATTGATTACTGTAAAAATTTCACTGGCCGTAAAGGGGTTAACACTAGGGGGTGATCTAGGGGTTAACTGTGTTACCTGGGAGGTGATTCTAACTGAAGGGAGAAGGGATTGACTAGAGGAAGTGACGGATCGTGGTTCCTAGCTAATACGAACACACGATCTGTCACTCCTGTCAGAACAGGGAAGTGTGTGTTTACACACACTCGTCCGTGTTCTGTGTCTCCTGCTCATGATCGCTCGTGGCCGGCGGTCATCGTGACTGTCGGCCACGAGCATTGGCACCCACGCGCCTGCTATACAGACCCCGCAAGCTGACTTATAGCTACGACAGCTTGCGCAGGGGAGCCAACCTGCCGCAGTATAAATGCGGCGGCTGGATGGGAAGCGGCTAGAAAAAAAACTCTGCAAATAAAACCGCTTATTTTGAGGTTTTCGTTTATTGACTTTCATACTTACCATTGCGTAATAGTTGCTGTTAACCATAATTGGGCTTCTTCCACGTAAATAAATATATTCTTCCCACCAATCACTAACCTGAAAAAAAAAACTACTTTCTTTAGAACTCTTAACACTATTTTATGTAAGATTAAATTAAGACAAGTATGTAATCTAGAAATACACTAAGAAAAACTGTTATCTTAGAAAATAAACAGCAGTGTACTTTTAGCATTTTTTAATCTAAAGATTAGTGTTCTTACATAGTTCGATGCCCACCAGGATTTCAGTTTCAGGTACCACTGCAGCTTGGGGGCCAGCTTCACTTCAAAATCCTTGGCCAATGCCGTCATACGCTTGAATTCCTCATCATTCATCAGAGGTCTCACAGATTCCAAATACTTAATAAAATAACAAAGTTATAGGATATAAGGTTTTGTCAACAGGATTCATGAGCAAAAATAAAATAAGACAACATATGACAATTATCTCTGGAGTTTGCTCAGCAAATACTGTAGTCAAGGTTGCTTTTCCTTTTTTTTTCCATTTAGCAGAATGTTCATATTCATCCTCCAATGTTGCCAGTAAAACAATAAAATCAACAGTATATATATGTATATATATATATATATATATATATATATATATATATATATATATATATATATATATATATATATATATATATATGCAACAAATTAACAAACATACATACATGTAAATAACAGTGCAACAAGTAGTCCTAAAAGGCAATGATTGCTACAATCAGATAAAGAAGTGAAGTTCAGTCCAAACCAAAAAAAAAAAAAAAGACGCTTATAGTGATGCAGCAGTTCATTGCGCTAGTAATTAAAGCGTAAGTAAACCCATCCTTAGAACTGTTTCATTTCTGGCACATGCCAGAAATGTAACACTCCCATTGGTTGTGCTCTCAACCAAACTGTCAAACCATCCAATGGCTGGTGTCGTAACTGATCACATGTGCAGCATCATGGCAGTTGTAGATTAACTGTTTCCCGCCCGCCGTACGCCCAATGACGTCCTCGGTTTTGAACGGGGATATCTGAATGACGCCTGTAGCTACAGGCGTCATTCAGATATTGTCTTTTAGAGCCGGCGAATCTGTGCACCATAAGAATGATCATAGCGACTGTTCTGCCGCTTGATCGTTCTTACGGGAGGCGAAAGGGGACGTCCCCCCCTCCCGCCGCCCTCCGGTGCTTCGACCGACACACCACTACGTTCAGTGAGTCAGACACAGGATCCGCCAGCCCCGGATGTTTGGAATAGGAGATTTCCGCCAGACCAGATGGTCGCCGGCGTCTCTATGATCGTTTGGAGGCCGGGCGTGAAGTTATGATGTCACGCCCGGCCTATGTGTTTAAAACAAAACGGCGCCGCTTCGGCTGGAAAGAGGTGATTTTTTTTTTTATTTCAGGCTCCCAAGCCTAGAGGTGAGATGTGGGGTCCTATTGACCCCCTATCTCACTGTAAAGAGCACCTGTCATGCCATATTTCTATTACAAGGGATGTTTACATTCCTTGTTGTAGAAATAAAAGTGATCAAAAAAAATTTGGGGGGAAAAAAAAAAAAAAAAAAGTGTCACGCTAAAATAAAGTAAAATTAACAATAAAAAAAAAAAAAAAAAAAAAAAATTTAAAGCGCCCCTGTCCCCGTGAGCTTGCACGCAGAAGCGAACACATACGCAAGTCCCGCCACACATATGAAAACAGTGTTCAAACCACACATGTGAAGTATCGCCACGAAAGTTAGAGCGAGAGCAATAATTTTGGTCCTAGACCTCCTCTGTTTCTCAAAACATGTAACCAGTAAAAATTTTTAAAACGCCGCCTAAGGGGATTTTTAAGTAGCGAAGTTTGGCGCCATTCCACGAGCATGTGCACTTTTGAAGCGTGACATGTTAGATATCTATTTACTCGGCATAACTTCATCTTTCACATTATGCAAAAACAGTGGGCTAACTTTACTGTTTTTTTTTTTTTTTAAGCACAAACGCACTCGAAAAATTGCTGCGCGAATACCGTGCGAAATAAAAAGTTGCAATGACCGCCATTGTATTCTCTAGGGTCTTTGCTAAAACATATATAATGTTTGGGGGTTCTATGTCATTTTCTAGCAAAAAAAATGATGATTTTTACATGTAGGAGAGAAATGTCAGAATTGGCCTGGTAGGCAAGTGGTTAAACAGAGGCAAAGATGGCAGCTTCCTTGGCTGAAAATGATAGGGGTGTTTGTTTACACTTTAAACAAAACGCTGTGATCTTCCACCTCCGTGTTGAAAAATAAAACGTGCTCATAAATAATCCTCCACTGGTGAATGGAATGGATGGCAGCTCACCTTATACTTAGACCCCTGTTTCACCACTGGGTCAAAGTAAGCAGTCCCCTAAAGGGGGTAAAATCAGATGAATGCTTCTGCTCCGCTCTTTACTCTCCAACACCTCCTGTCAGTAATAAAAGGCACTCAGCTGTGCCGGCATAATAAACAGATAAACTCCCAACGTGCTTCAGCATAGATGGTGGTGACCACAGGATTATAACCGAGGGTCTGGCTCTTATTACCAAATGCATGTTGTCCTGGGTATGGAGTTCATCAGTGGGTGATGAAGTCCATACCCAGGACGACACGTGTCTGACTTTACCTCCTTTAGGGAACTACTTACTTGGACCCACTAGTAAAACAGGGGTTCAAGTATACGGTGAGCTGCCATCCATTCACCGGTGGAGGATTATTTATGAGCACATTTTATTTTTCAACATGGAGGTGGAAGATCACAGCATTTTTTTTAATTACTAGCAAAATGGACTTTCAACAATGAAAGTCATGTGCTTCTTTTTTTTTTTTGGTTTGCTCTGACTGTAGCAATCATTGTCTTTTAGGACTTCTTGTTGCACTGTTATTCACATTTACTTAAAGCGGAGTTCCACCTGTTTTTGTGTTTATTAAAAGTCAACAGCTTAAAAAAAAAAAAAAAAAAAAAAATAGGATTTTTTACTTATCGTAAAATCCATTTCCCTGAAGTTCATTGACAGACACATCCTTCATAACAATAGGGTTATATCGCCTCTATTAGGAGTAGGACTAGGCAGAAAAAAAGCAAACGAGCACCTGACTACGCCTATGGGCCGTCCTTCAGTCAGTATATAACCCCCGCCCTGCTCTAGGTATTCAGTTTAGTAGCAAGCATTAATAGAAGTATCGAAAGAACTCCACAGAGAGGTGGGTGCTGTGTCTGTCAATGAACTTCAGAGAAATGGATTTTACGGTAAGTAAAAAATCCTATTTTCTCATTTGTTCATTGACAGACACAGCCTTTATAACGATAGGGACGTCCCAAAGCAGTGCCAACATGAGGAGTGGGAAAACGAAAAATCCCAAGGCTAATAAAAGAGCCAACTAGGTAACAGGAACTTTATCCAGGACAAGCTGGAACCCAACCTGAACAATACCCTTTCAAGAGGGCATAGACCCCTCTAACCAGCAGCCTGCAAAAAAACCTTGCGGCCAAAAGAGGCATCCGCAGATGCCAACTCATTCACTTCGTAGACTTGTGAACCAGTACACCGACGACCAGTGGTTGCCTTGGCAACTTGCACAACGGATGCATGATGACAGAAGGCCCAAGAAGCACTAAGCGCCCGGGAAAAAAAGCACAATAACAGGAAAGGAGGCACCCGATCCCTGACAGAACAGCCCCCCCACCCAGAGAAGGGTTGTAGACAAAACCAGAACGCCCCTTTCTTGGCCCGTCTGCAAATACCCCTTCAGGGCAGATAAGGTAAATTCCTCGGAAAGTGCTGACTAGGGACACAGGAAAGACAATACAATGTCCTTATTCAAATAAAAATCCAAGGACGGAACTCAAAGCACCACCTTAACCTGACTAAGGTGAATGACAAGATAACGCCCCCTTTTTTACACTCTGTGAGCGGAGGTGTTAGCCCCAGGAGATTACCCTCCAAGCCAGAGAAAGTAATGGAATCTCCTGAATATCTTGAAAAAGAGATCGAGAGACTTCTGGAGAACTGACATTACCAAGTTCAGGCCCCACAGCGGTGAAGAACCGTACTGGTGGAAACAGACGTCTAACCCCTGGAAAAGGGTACGCACCAGCAAGTGCGGGACAAGGAGAGGCTGAAAAAGATCACTCAGGCTGACACCTGAGCCTTGATGGTACTCAAGGCCCATTTCCTCTATCCCCCCCAACAACTGTGTTGGAAACCACAGCACCTGGCTCATCACAGCCAGGCTGTTGAAGACCAGAGCCTTTAAAAACAGGATGGAAGAAAGGTCCATGAGACCGTAGGTCCTTCCTGAAAGGCAGTCGCCCAGAAAAACGTTGGCGACCGGGCGCACCCTGTCGACGTACCCAGACCACCGGCACCCATCCGGATCCAATAGGATCACCGAAATCACCGCTGCCGTGATCCTGCCAAAAAAAAAAGGCCACAGCAAAGGCTGGAAATAAGGAAAGGCATAGAGTAAACGTGGGTCACCAAATAGGCGACCCCTCACAGGAGACACAACCGTGGCCCCCCACAGGAGACACAAACCGTGGCCCCTCACAGGGACACAAACCCTCACAGGGGGCACAGACTGGGGATCCTCACCGGAGACGCAAACCGTGGCCCCCCACAGGAGACGCAAACCGTGGCCCCCCCACAGGAGACACAAAACCGTGGCCCACCCACAGGAGACACAAAACCGTGGCCCCCCCACAGAAGACACAAAACCGTGGCCCCCCCACAGGAGACACAAAACCGTGGCCCCCCCACAGGAGACACAAAACCGTGGCCCCCCCACAGGAGACACAAAACCGTGGCCCCCCCACAGGAGACACAAAACCGTGGCCCCCCCACAGGAGACACAAAACCGTGGCCCCCCCCCACAGGAGACACAAAACCGTGGCCCCCCCCCCACAGGAGACACAAAACCGTGGCCCCCCCCACAGGAGACACAAAACCGTGGCCCCCCCACAGGAGACACAAAACCGTGGCCCCCCCCACAGGAGACACAAAACCGTGGCCCCCCCACAGGAGACACAAAACCGTGGCCCCCCACAGGAGACACAAAACCGTGGCCCCCCACAGGAGACACAAAACCGTGGCCACCCACAGGAGACACAAAACCGTGGACCCTCACCTAAGGGGCAAAGACCTCCACAGCACCACCCCTCAGAAAGGGGGGAGGCTGTGGCCTAAAATTTTTAGCCACCCGCCGCGAGCACGCGGCCCGCAGGGGGAACGCGGTAGGCCGCAAAAGCTAAATTTCTGGACGCGGCAGGCTGCAAAAGCGGGGGACAGGGCCGACTCTTTGCCATGGCGATAGCTCAGCCAGTAGGCCGCAAAGCTGCGGCCTAAATTTTTGCCCACCAGCCGTGAGTGGGGCCCAGTTGGTGGGCCGCAAAGCCGCGGCCTAAATTAGCCCCAGGACCTCCGAACACTCTCCTTACAGGCCTCACCCCAGATACCCTCCCAATCTAAAAACCCGAAGGTGGAAAACAGGGCCGTTGTCCAAAAAAGCCCCTAGGCCAGAAGCCTGGACCTCACCCGGGTAAGGGGGGTGGGGGTGGAGGAGAACCCCGGAGGGACCGACCACTCCAGGGAGTACCCACGCCCCTACCTCTTCAGGGAAGAAGAGGCGGGGGCCCTTTACTTACTGCTCCAGCGAAGTGCGCGGTTAACACTCCCAGACAGATCCTCCTCGTTTGGGGGGGTGGAGGAGAACCCCAGAGGGACCGACCAACCCAGGGAGTAACCGTGCCTCCACCTCTCCAGGGGAGGAGAAGTGGGGGGCCCCTTATGTACTGCTCCAGCGAAGTGCGCGGGTAACACTCCCAGACAGATCCATCTCCCGCCTAGACAGAGTGGCTGTCGGCCATGGCACTGATCCAGACAGCAGTAGCCCAGTCACATGTGTCCCTGCGAGACTCAATCTCCCGGCCGCCCTGATCCAGAATGGGCTTGTGGCGACTGACCCAGCGCAGAGCTAAGGTCCGCGCGCGCTCGATGGCCAGGCTGGGGAGACTACCAGGATCTATACTATCCAGCCTGTCACCCAGCCCAGCAGTTTATTGCAGATCATCACAGAAAAAAAGAGAAATAAAAGAAATAAAACAAAAATCCAAAAGAACCACAGGTCCCAACAGGGAGCCAGGTCCTTGCTCCTGACTAGGCAGAAAAAAAACTGAATACCTAGAGCAGGGCGGGGGTTATATACTGACTGAAGGATGGCCCATGGGCCGTAGCCAGGTGCTCATCAGGAGTCCTACTCCTAACAGAGGCGATATAACCCTATTGTTATGAAGGCTGTGTCTGTCACTAAACGAATGAGAAAGTGTAGCTGCAGACTTAATAAACAAACACACTTACCTGTCCCACGGTTCAGCGATGCGGCCACCCGAACCCTCGCTCCTCTCCGCAGTGCCTACATCACGACTGTGGGCACCTGGCTGTGACAGCTTTCGGCTTCATAGCCGGGTGCGCACTGCACAAATGCGCAAGTCGCGCTGCGCATGCTGAGTGGCCGGGCAATCTACTGGGACCTGTGATGTGTCCCAGAAGATTGCTGGGAGGGAGGGGGAGTCGCCTAGGTGGCCCGAAGCTGAAGTGGGAGCTGGGTACCTGTGAAAACTAAGTACCCGAACCTCCCCCCCAAAAAAAGGGGGGTCAGGCTTCCTTAGAGCAGAAGTTCCACTTTTGGGTGGAACTCCACTTTAAGTGTTTGTTAATTTGTTGCAAGTTGCGCTGCACCATATATACACTGTTGATTTTATATTGAAGTGAGTGAAAACACTTTTGAGTGTTAAGCAGCAACTGGAGTATTTCAGATAGTTACTTTTGTTTTATATATAATTTTTGAGACAATATTATTCATTTATTTGTGCTGATTGAGGTAAAGCTTTATTTAGTAAAACAATAAAGCCCAAGTAAGGGAACACATAAGTGTGGCTACAAATAATTAGGGCTGAAAAAACTAATCGATTAATCGACAACTAATCGATTATGAAATTAATTTGTTGTTTTTTTTAATTAAAAAATTTGATCTCCGAGTCTGATAATATTCACCAGATTCACCCTTTAATAGTATATACAGTATATCTCTCCTCTAATAGTATATACAGTATATCTCCTCTAGTAGTATATACAGTATATCTCTTCTGTCTGTTATTCTCAGAGTGGATTAGATATTTTGCTCTCTAAATATATAGTTGGTTATTTATATTTACCACTGCATAGGGATATTTAGGAATAAATTGCCTTTTTTTAAAAATTTACATATTAAACTAAATTATACACCACACTTTTTTTTTAAGGTTATTAACCGATTAATCAAAACAATAAATCGGCCAACTAATCGATTATGAAAATAACCGTTAGTTGCAGCCCTACAAATAATACAAATAGACACTGCAGTCTATGAAAAGAATATATGAAATGATAGTCGTACAAAGGACAGCCAATAGCAAAACCAGGATGATCTTAAATCAGATTATATGCATCCTGTTCAGGCAGTGTTTGGTTCTGCTTGAAAGTACTTCACAAAACAATATTACACCATTTAGAAAAGCAGTAAAAGTGGTTTTGTTTCTCTGTATTCCTATAATTTCATTATGCACTCCCTTACATTATACTGACACTGTCAGGTAAGATCATGTGTTAAAATGGTATATTTAGCTTGGCATAGCCACTATGATGTATTACAAGGTTTAAGGTCTTGCATTATTACTGTGGTCATTAGGCTATTACTTAATATTGTATTTAAAGATTAAATCCCCCCAATCCCTAGCCCTTAAATACATAGATCTGACTTCACCCTCCAGCAGGTTCATACTTACTTCCTCCTACAGCTGTGGCCCAAAACAAAGTTACATAGTCTGGTTGAATAAAGACACATGGCCATCTAGTTCAACCAATAAAAAGGGAAAAAAATATATACAATCCTATATATACACGCACACAATTCTATACCCACAGTTGATCCAGAGAAAGGCAAAAAAAACAAACAAAAAAATGAAAAATAAAACAAAACTCAGCAATTGCTTTTTAAAAAGCAATCCACTCTGAACAGAATTAGCTCTTAAGGGAGCCTATTCATTTTCAAATTTCTTACTGTGAAGAAGCCTTTCCATATTTGGAGATGAAATCTCTTTTCCTCCAAGTGTAAAGAGTACCCCCTTGCCCTCTGTGATGACCTTAAAGCGAATAACTCAACACTAGTTCATTATATAGACCACTTAAAAACTCTAATGCAAGGCTGCTCACCAACATCCAGACTTAAATAGGAGGTTGCTCTTACTATATGGTGACCTCACATTCAAGTCTTTAGGATGTTTATGCACAAGCCGCGAAGTTCTAAATTTGTTCTACCTGTGCTGCAAACATCGTGGGAGGCCCAATCCATCAGATGAGGTAAGTATGCAACTACTCCATGTGGGACTCAGGTCTATGTATTGAAGAGGCTAGGGATGGGAGCTGAACAACTTTTCATGTGTAAATGTACACATGTATTTTAAATCAGTATTTGTGCAATATTGTATTTAAGAATGGAAGAAAACCCTAGCCATAACTATTTTAAGTACACACCTTTTTTTTTTTTTAAAAAAAACAGGTTGGGCAGGATTGAAAGGAGGAAGGAACATTTTTAATAATATTCATAGTTGGACTTTTCTTCCACTTTAAATCAGCATTTCATTCATGTATATCTATCACTAGGTTTATTCTGACAACAGTATTGTGAAACAAAAGCCTAAGAGAGGAAAGGAGGCGACAGACCGATAACAGAGTCAACACACATGGACACATCCCCATCAACATATGAGAAGCAAATAATAATATATATATATATATATATATATATATATATATATATATATATATATATATATATATATATATATATATATATATATATATACATATACATACATACATACATACATACACACATACATACACACATACATACACACACACACACACACACACACACACACACTCACAATAAAAATTAAATGCAAAAAAACAGTTAAAAGAGAAGTGTGGGAATATAAAAAAAAAATAAATCATACTCAAAGACATGGATGAGCTACTTTGGGGTGGAGGAACTTGACTGGCCTGCACAGAGTCCTGACCTCAACCCAATAGAACACCTTTGGGATGAATTACAGCGGAGACTGTGAGTCTGTGAGTCCACATTCTTCTAGTCCACATCAGTGCCTGACCTCACAAATGCTCTTCTGGAAGAATGGTCCAACATTGCCATAGACACACTCCTAAACCTTGTGGACGGCCTTCCCAGAAGAGTTGAAGCTGTTATAGCTGCAAAGGATGGGCCAACTCAATATTGAACCCTACGAACTAAGACTGGGATGCCATTAAAGTTCATGTGCGTGTAAAAGCAGGCGTCCCAATACTTTTGGTAATATATGCCAGGACACAAGCTTACATACTGTTGACATTTTGAAATTAATGGAATTCCGGCACCAACAAAAATTCAGTAAAATAGTAGTAGACTTTATTCTTCATCTAACAAGACATAATAGAATCTATCATGAACAAAAATGTACATGATGCATTATTTTATGTCTTGATGGATGAAGAATAAAGTCTACTAGTATTTTACTGCATTTTTGTTGGTGTCGGACATCTATTCATTTCATTATGTGATGTGTACGCCTGCTTTACTCCTCCTCCTGGAGCTGGCAGAAACTGTTATTTTATGAATTGGAGCTATGGCATCACAGATATTTCTTACAATTGATCTAAATGGTGAGGTTTATATCTAACTTTATTAGACATTTATAGGTTTACATAGGTGATACTACTGAATGCGTTTTTCAATTTGCAAGTTCAGCTTTAAGTATAGTTAGTGTTTGACTGAACTTCCACTTTAAGAACAGCTTGGAAAAAAATAAATGTTTACACTTCAATGGGTCATTGCATGAAGGCAACTTGCACGAGACTTGGTAATTACTGGCTTTCATAAAGTGGAACACACCAAGTTAACAACCAGCGCCCTATAGCCCTGAGAGGATGGGATGTGCCTCATAAAATCGCCATGCTTGAAAGGTGAGCAAAGAACCTTCCAAACTCTGAGGCAGAGCTGGAACTGTTTAGCATGAAGGCAGAGGCTTTAATGATAGCCATGGCAGAGGAAAGTTCCAACTGACAAGACATTCCACTAAAATGCATTCTTTGGCATTCAACTACTGAATTAGACTTTTTAGCAGTACTTAGCTTTTGATTGAGGTTTTAGGACACTATACAGTCATTCTCCTTTGATATTCTAAAAAAGTTAAATGTCCCAACAAAAAGACAATTCTTAAAAAGGTATGCATATAGTAGGGAGATACCAACCCTTTGCATTGTATCCCCAACTGCTGGTACAGGAAGGCGAGGGAGCGATGCTTGGTAGCTGTACAACATGGGCTTACGACCAGAGAATATCTTCACCAAAGTCTAAATAGATAAAAGAGAACAAATAAGCACAGTAATAAAATAGCATTCACACACAACATTGCTTAGAAAGGAGTTTTTCACTTACATAAAGGAAGAGTATGATCCTCCACTTGTGGGTGAATGCTTCACATAGGAGGGTCATTCTAAGCTGTCCAAGACAATCAGCTCTAAGGTGGCTTTGCAAAAGCAGCTTCAAAGCTACTGGAGCAACCTGACCTGCTCAGTTTAAAGGGGTTGTAAAGGTAAGTGTTTTTTTTTTTTTTTTGACCTTAATGCATCCTATGCATTAAGGTGAAAAAACACCTGTCAGTGACCGCCCCCCCCCCCCCCCCTTTTACTTACCTGAACCCTCGAACTGACGAGCCTTCTCCCTGCTAGGGGGTTGAGTGGATAGATTGATAGCAGCGCAGCCATTGGCTCCCGCTGCTGTCAATCAAATCCAATGACGCGTCCGCCGAGGGGCGGGGCCAAGTCCTACTGGACTCAGGAGCGCGCCCGCAAGGTAACCCCCCTGGGGGAGCGCTTCTCCCAGGGGTTTATCTGATGTGGGGAGGAGCCGAGACAGCTGCCGAGGGACCCCAGAAGACCAGGATCGGGGCCACTGTGTGCAAAACGAGCTGAACAGTGGAGGTAAGTATGACATTTTTTTTTTTTTTTTTTTTTTAATAAATAACAAACACTTTAAAACTGGAGCTGCATTGCTCTGAAAATGGCATATAGCACTATATGTAAATTAGAATGATGTGAAGTATAATAAAAAAAGTGGTAGATTTTAGACAAGACTTCATTCTCTGATCATCTACCAATCCATCTAGTTATTTATTCTTTATCCACATATCTCCAATCTGCGTACTAGATTTAACATTCTTTACTTCTATTTGCATGAATCCAAACACTGCGCTGTATATTCTATACCAGCGGTGGCTCGTCCATAAGGGGCACTGCCCCCTAATCTACATGCAGAGCTCTGGATGGATGGATTTCAATGGGGTTTTTTTTTTGTTTTTGAAGCACATGATTAATGCCTGAGGCTCTAACTGGCTTCAAAAAGGAATGGGCTCGGAGGGAAGAGCACTGCGCCCTGAGCCTACCTAGTTGTGTGACAGTAGCGAATTAATATTCGCTATCGTCTTCCTGATTCTCCTCCCAGCTAATCTGGAAGCGGGTCCGAAGATCTGATTGGCCGGGGAGTCTTAAGACTCCCCGGCCAATCGGGTCTCAGGACCCACTTCCTGTTTGGCCAGGAGAAGCAACAGCCCGGCTCTTCCCTTGGCAAGCTGGAGCGAGGAGCAGCAGTCCTACCCCGCATCCTCATCATCTGCCTCCTAAGGTAAGGAGGCCTCTGAATGCTGCCTTCCTGTCCTTCTCCCAGACAGGAAGGCAGATGTTTAGTAACGCTCCCAAGTAAATGTTGGGAAATTGCAGTGTCAGCCCTGCTGCTACTGATGTATGTTAGGTATGGAGTCGAGTAATGATACAAATGTTTCCTCATTGGGCTGTGGGACACACCCCAGACCCACAGGACACCGAAATTTTGTTGAAATAACCTGGACAGTCTAGCAAAACCCAGGATATTGGGAGGTGCAGTAATGCTGGTGTCATAAGGTAACTAGTGGATCTTACTTAGGAATATATGAATGAGGCACATCAGAGAGAGAAAGCAGGAAGTTTGGATCACATAACATGTCATTATAGGACCTGTGTGGAATTTGGTGGGATCAATAATCCAATAATATTGAACTGTCCCCTGCCCACAGCACCCCTGAAAGCTTTATATTCACTTGATTCAACAAGATATTGCTTGAAATCTTTTAAGGCAGTGGTCATCAACCCTGTCCTCAGGGCCCACTAACAGGCCAGGTTTGCAAGATGACTGAAATACATCACAGGTGATATAATTTGCTGCTCAGTGATTGCAGTATTCTAGTCTGCATCTCCCCAAGGTAATACATAAAACCTCGCCTGTTAGTGGGCCCTGAGGACAGGGTTGATGACCACTGTTTTAAGGACATGACATGCATGTGTATAACACAATTAGACCCCTTTCACACTGGAGCATTTTGCAGGCACTATAGCATTAAAAATAGCGCCTGCAAACCGCCCTAAAACAGCTGCTCCATGCACTCTAGTGTGAAAGCCCGAGGGCTTTCACACTGGAGCGGTGCGCTGGCAGGGCGCCAGAAAAAGTCCTGCCAGCAGCTTCTTTGGAGCAGTAAACTCACCGCTCCTCCACCGCTGCTCCCCACTGCAATCAATGCGGCAGCGCTGCGATACTGCCAGCAAAACGCGGCTCCAGAGGGCGTTTTGCGGGCGGATTTAACCACTTTTCGGCCACTAGTGGGGGGTTAAAACCGCCTTGCTAACGGGCGAATAGCGCCACTAAAATGACAGTAAAACAACGCTAAAAATAGCGCCGCTTTACCGCTGACACCCGGGGCAGCTCGTGTGAAAGGGGTCTAAGTTCAGTTTTCTAGAGCGTTTGTACTGCATGGTCCAGTAGAGTATAAACTCTCCATAAGATTGAATGAAGAGTACAGTGTTCCTGCACTGGCCTGCCTCGAAAGATTTTGATAAGCATTACAGCTTTTTTTGTGGGCAATATTTTAGTTAAAGTGCAGACAGGTTAGTACAAGACTTGCACGGAGGGCTTGGGATATATATTACATTATTATATATTACACTTAAAGCATGTTTACAAAATTGTGCAAGCAGTAGAGCCCTGCACAGGTACTTTCAGCTTTAAAGCGGAGGGGCCGGACATTGCGTAGTTCGCCGCACAAGATTGCTGCGATCTTTCCCCTGAAGTGGGAGCAGATACCTGGATTTGACAGGTATCAACTCCCCCTCCCCTCTGAAAGGTGCCAAAACGATCCACAGAAGTTCAATTTCTGGGTGGAACTCCCAATGTCCTAATTATGCAAATTGTAATAACGCAAAAGCTAAATGTATGCAAAAACAATTGGTTGAGGGGGCTGAGCACCAGCCGCCACTGTTCTATATTCACTATCACAAGAGAAAACCCTCTAGGGGTGGGTCTATGTAGGCACTGAACAAACGTCTAATATATATATATATATATAATTTATTTATTGGTACAAAAGGGTAAAATCTGGTAGGACATATAGAGCGAAAAAAAAAAGATCATATATATTATATATATATATATATATATATACACATACATACACACACACACACACACACACACACACACACACACATATATATATATACACATACAAAAAAAAAAAAAATCGAACAAAGGTTAGGACAATAATGTGTTTCGATGAATCTTCTTCAGAGGTGTTAGAAACACAATGTTACAGAAAGTTTGTCTGAAAGGTAAGTGCAGAAATAAATACACAAGGCTACAATAATGTATATAAACAATACATATACATAAATGGTACTTTACTAACCCAATTATATAGATTGCATCAGTTTGTATGCCACTGTGCTTAAAACAAAGAGTCTCCCGCCGCACGCCCACCACCGGGCCAGATATGCCCCAACCCAGGTGTTGGCACTACAAAAGCTCCCCCAATGTAGCTTAGAGCTGGAGAGCACAAGGATCATATGAGGTCTATATAAAAGACACACAGAGGACACAGGCCAATCTGTGGAGATCAAAAGAAAATACTGTATTTATTGGCGTATAACACTCACTTTTTCACCATGAAAATTGGGTGCAAATATTGCGTGCGTGTTATACGCCAATATTTCAATTTTAGCTGCCTCGGAAGGGACAGGGAGGGGGGCAAGACGAGCGCCGTCAGATTACCGGTACATACAGTGAGAATCTTCTGTTTACTTGGTGGCCTCTGTAATAGGAAGTCCCGTCTCCTGGGCCGCCATTGTCTATCATAGGAGATTCTCACTGTATGTAATCTGTCGGCACTCGTCCCGCCCCCCTCCCTGTCCCCTCTGTGCTGCAGATGGGCATCGATCAGGCTGCACTGATGGCAATGGTGAGGCTGCTGCATTGATGGCAATGGTGAGGCTGCTGCATTGATTGCAATGGTGAGGCTGCTGCATTGATTGCAATGGTGAGGCTGCTGCATTGATTGCAATGGTGAGGCTGCAGATGGGCATTGATTAGGCTGCATTGATGGCAATAGTGAGGCTGCAGATGGGCACTGACCCTTATTTTGCTTCAAAGTTCCTTATTTAAAACTTAAGGATTTTTTTTCCTGAAACTTCCCTCTTAAAATGAATGTGCGTGTTATATGCCTGTGCGTCTTATACGCCGATAAATACGGTAAATAAATTGAATGACAATGAAGACGATGTCATCTAGACATCTTATATGCACACAAGTGATCCACCACAGGAGAACACCCAGGGGAAAAGGTGAATGTCAGTTAACAAAATTAGAAGAAAAACGTATATCTCACATTTTATGCGATGGTTGTGGACGGTCTTGGAAACTCATACAGAGTATGGAGCACCAGACTTGAAATCTAAGGAGCTAAATGAAACAAAGTCAAAGAAGGTACCAGAGAGGAACAAAGTAAGTACCCAGCATGTAGAACGGTCCATATAGGTATAAAGATAGCAGGGAACATAGTCCTAAAGTGTCTATACCTTAGACCCCTTTCACAGTGAGGTGCTTTACAGGAGTTTAAAGCTCTAAAAATAGCACCTGCAAAGTGCCTGTAAAGCGCCTCTCCTTTCACTCCAATGGGAAAGCCCGAGGGCTTTCACACTGGAGTAGTGCGCTGGCAGGACGCCCAAAAAAGTCCTGCAAGCAGCATCTTTGAGGCGATGTGGGAGCAGTTTATACACCGCTCCTAAAGCGCTCCTGCCCACTGAAATCAATGGGCAGCGCCACCAAAGCGCCGGCAAAGAACCGCTGCACCTTTCAACCCTTTTTTGTCCGTTAGTGGCGGGTTAAAAGCGCCCCACTAGCGGCCGAAAAGCGCCACAAAAACAACGGTAAAGTGCCACTAAAAATAGCGGCGCTTTACTGCCGACGCCGCTCAGCGTGAAAGTGCTGTTAATATCAATGACGGTCTGCTCACAGGACATGCAAGCTGCCCCCGACTGCTAATCTGTGAGTATGTCCATTTAGAAGAGTCACTGCAGTTTGAAAACTGACCAATAGAAAACCCTATCCAGGGTTAGATGGGATGCCAGCCAATCGGGTGGTCCCGGCATTCAATAGGCTCCAGCAGAGGGGGGAGGAACTTCCAGCCGCAGGGCGCATGACGTAGTCCTGCCCATCAGGCGGAATGACGACCGCGTCATGCGCCCGCATGGGACGTGCTGGTGACAGTGAGGCCCAGTGGGGAACCATGCCTCGCTGTGGATCATGAATGGCAGGACAGGGACCGCCCACAGGAGGCGCAGCCGGATGGGCTGCGCAGCCAATGGGCGGAGACGGCTCACGAGATGGAACAACTGGAGATCCATGGAAACCAAGGTGGAAATACATCAGCTGATGAGCATATATAACGGCCACACCAAGGAGGGTGGCCCGGGTGCGCCAGGCAGAGTAATTGCACACTAAGCCGGGCACTAGGCCGCATAGTGGATGAGCAGCAGGAAGGGACAACAGCGCAGGACATGTGGTGAAAAGCAACGTGGCATGTGCAAATCATGGTCTCCAAAATATAGGGGACCAGAATGTTGCGTTAGTCTTTTAATGAGCATAATACCAATTCCATACTGCAAAAAAAAAAAAAAAAAAAACACCATAATCATACATCTTAATCACCAAATATAGTTTTGCATCAGCGGCCGCATGACGTGGGTCGTCATTCCGCTCGTTTGGGGGGGGGGGGGGCTATGCCGCACGCCCTGTGGCCAGAAGTTCCACCCCACTCTCTGCTAGAGCCTACTGAATGCTTGGACCAACCGATTGGCTGGCATCCCATCTGACCCTGGATAGGGTTTTCTACTGGTCAATTTTCAAGCTGCAGTGACTCTTATAAATGGCCATACTCACAGATTAGCAGTTGGGGTGCAGCTTGCACATCCTGTAAGCAGACCGTCATTGATATAAAGGTAAAGACACTTTAGGACTACGTTCCCTGCTATATTTATATCTATATGGACCCTTCTACATGCTGGGGTCTTACTTTGTTGCTCTCTGGTCCCTTCTTTGACTTTGCTCCATTTAGCTCCTTAGATTTCAAGTCTGGTGCTCCATGGTGGATCACTTATGTGCATATTAGATGTCTAGATGACATTGTCTCCATTGTCATTCAGTTTATTTTCTTTTGATCTCCACAGATTGGCCTGTGTCCCCTGTATGTCTTTAAATAGATCTCATATAATCCTTGTGCTCTCCGCCTCTAAGCTACATTGGGGGAGCTTTTGTAGTGCCAACACCTGGGTTTGGGCATATCTGGCTCGGTGGTGGGCGTGCGGCAGGAGACAGACACCAGTGCAACTTGGTGACCCCTTCATCTTTGTTTTAAGCACAGTGGCATACAAACTGATGCAATCTATATAATTGGGTTAGTAAAGTACCATTTATGTACATTATTCTAGACTTGTATATTTAGGTCTACATTTACTTTTCAGACAAACTTTCAGTAACATTGTGTTTGACACCTCTGAAGAAGATTCATCGAAACCCATTAGGAGGTCATAACCTCTGTTTATGATTATATCTAGAGATATAGATAGATATATCTATCTATATATACACACATATGCATGACCAGATTTTACCCTTTTGTACATATAAATAAACCTTTTTATATATATTAGACGTCTGTTCAGGGCGTACATAGCCCCACCCCTAGAGGGTTTTCTCTTGTGTATATACTAGGGATGATGGCACCCCCCCCCCACCCCACTATACTTACTATCAAAGCAAACTGCACGCCGTTTTACATCCCGTACAACAGCAAACCGTGCACGTATACATAAAATCCTCTTACCAGCCACAGCTTGGTGGTGGCAGACATCTTGCCATGCTGTTCATACATCCAGCCATGGTACGATAAAAGTTGCTTCAAGATGTAACGCATAGTCATAATAAGTGCAAACCACAGGCCTGTGGAGAAGAGTAGGGCACTGATAATGCTCTGACCCTGGTGAGATAGGTATCCACTGCAAAGACATGATGAAAAGAAATCACCAATGGTGTAACACATTATTAAAGCTAACAGAACATATGGGACATCTGCATTTTTATAAATTCCACCAGGATTTAATGGAATCTAAAATGGCCACATAATTCATAATTCGAAGGCAAACTCAAAAATAGCAGAACCTTTTCAGTGACAAAAAAAATAAAATAATTGACAGAAGGACCTGGACACAAAGCCCCTACTCAACACATTTGAGCTAAGAAGGTATATCTTTGGAAAAAAGCTCTACTACCATTATTTCCAAAGAGATTCTCCTGTGTAAGCTCTGCTGTCAAAGCAGGCAGTGGGTACAGACAACATTTTTCAGATATCAACCCTCGACCTGCATTTTTAGCTGTTCAAAGAGGTCTTGACTAGACATGAACCATTTTCAACACTTTTTTCAAAGATGCTACCCTGCTTTTACCATGTTTCTGAAGAGCTCTGCAATACTTTGATTTGTAAAGTGTTGCACAAACTGTTGGCACTACATAAATTATGAATAATAATGCTAATAACACCACACATTTTCTATTCTTTGCCAACAGGACAGGGAGGCTCTTTATTGCAGAAGAGACATGCAATGTTCCTTCTGAAATAAAATAAACTTACAGTATATACTCAAGTATACTCGGCTTATACTCGAGTGAGCCGTACAGCAGGCGTACCTTTGATTACTAAAACAGCGGGTGTCTCCCACTGTGTTATGCAGTCTGTTCAGCCGTGCATTGCAACAAAGCCCCGGCTCCTTCTCATCCGTGATAGAGGAACACTGATACAATGCTCAGAAACTTTATCAGTGTTCCGTCTATCATGGACAAGGATGAGGCGGGGCTTTGTTACAATGGACGGCCAACAGACAGACTGCATAACACAGCCGGAGACACCTGCTGTTTTAGTAATCAAAGGTACAGCTGCAAATGGGCATAGTGAGGCTGCAAATGGGCGCAGTGAGGCTGCAAATGGGCGCAGTGAGGCTGCAAATGGGCAGTGTTTACCCAGTAGCTGCTGCATTTCCCCACCCTAGGCTTATACTCGAGTCTATAAGTTTTCCCAGTTTTTTGCAGTAAAATTAGGTGCCTTGGCTTATACTCGAGTATATACGGTACCTGCCTGTTCGCAAATCTCTACATAATGTAAACAGAACTGCATATGCTCAGCTCCCTTTACACTTGCAGCACAGTGCCATTGTTCTGGGATAAATTATATCATCCCACACAGGCCAAGATGGCCAAAGACCAGCACCTGGTAAAAGATGGGTAAAAGTTGCTGGCGAGGGACCTTGCAAGCTTCAGACTGTTGGAACAAAGGTATTGACACCTTTAGTTTAGCTTTAGAATGTTACATTTTGCACCCCATTATGGCCAACATTACTACCATCCTGCATTGCTCCTCTATTTATACCTGACTGGCAGATGTTCTTTGATTTTGCCAATCATTCCCATGGATGGGTCTACACGAGCATACATCGTTCCCATGATGGCAATCACCACAAACAGCCAGCTTGAAGGACTGGCAGGATAGACACCAGTAATGAAACTATTCTGGAAAAAAAAAGAACAGTAAATGCATTAAGGCATGTGTACATTTCTGTAGTACATTCACTTCCTTTTCTCCTTTGTGTTATCTCTATAAACAAATCTGCAAATACATAAAAATACATTTCCTCTTAACATGATATGACAACACAGAGATTTTTTTTATTTTGAATCCCAAAACCATGTAATGTCAGCCCTCATATTTCTGAGCCAATAAAAAGAACACAGATCTCTCATCTCCTCCCATTCCTTGTGTACAGTCAGAGAGCACAGGAAGTTACCAGTTCACAAGTTTTGTGGTAAAACCAAAAATCGAACATATATCCCAAAAATATCAAAATGCATATTTTAGCAGACCAAAACAAAGCAAATAACAGAAATTGTTGGGGGTTGCATACACTAAATTATAGCACAAAAGGAGACACAAAGGTTGACAAAAAACATAGCTGAAACTGAAAAGAAAGTATAGTGAGTTTTCAGTGAGTTATTATTCTGAGTTTTTATTACAGGGTTTGCCCTAAAAGTGGTAGTAAACTGCTGAAAAACAAAAAAAACCCTGCAAGACAATCTCATAATGTGCTGCATACTAGCACATTATGAAATACTTGCCTTAGAACGAAGCTCCCAAAGCGTGCCCGGTCATCACTGAGGGGGCCGACATGTTCCCTCTGCGTTGCTTTCCGGTTCGTGGGCTCCAGCGCTGAGTGGTTGGAGCCGTAATGACGTCACTCCTGCACGCGGGAGTCCTCTGTTCCAGCACGATCTGCCGAACCTTCAGAGCGCATGCGTCGCTGACGTCAGCAGCTGCATGCAGGGTGAATATCTCCTAAACCTGCACAGTATAGGGGATAATTTTACCTACAGGTAAGCCCTATTATAGGCTTACCTGTAGGTAAAAATGACCAAGCGGGGTATACAACCGCTTTAAAGCAGATCTAAAGGACATCTTTCCAATGTAAGGGAAATGCCCTCTTAGACAAAATGTCAAGAAGACAAGTGTCTCCATTGAAAGATTTTTCCCTCTATTCTTGTTCTGGTGGCAACTCAAAATTTTGTATGTACCCTCAGATTCACCTGGTGATCAGAACAATTGGATACAGCAAATCTAACGGGGCACAGACAGAAATTGAAAACCTGAGAGTGGTTTCAACCCTTCACTACTCACCACGGTGCATGCCAGGCGGGGGGGGGGCACAGCCAACTGACATACAGTAGCTAAAGTGTCGAATGCTACTAATTTTAGGGAGCCTACAACAGCGGAATGTAGAAGACACAGGCTACCAGAAGCAATTATAAGAGCTCTTCCAGTGCAGAAGACATGCATTTATTTTAAATTTATTTTTTTAGACTTACAGGGTCAGGGGGACTAGGGGGAATATTTTGAGCTTAGATGACAAGAGTGTTAGTCTCAGCATATGGAAGGACTTCTTTACAGTAAGAGATGTGAAAAAGTGCCTCAAAAAAGTCCAGATGTGGTTTTAAGTACACAAAATATAACTACCTATTAAAAGATATAAGAAAAAAACTCTGTACTGTAGATTGTTTAATATCCGATTGCCTGTGGGGATCTGGAAGAATTTTTTTTGGAGCAAATCAACCCATGCTTTATAAAGGGTTTTTTTTTTTTGCATTCATCTGGATCAATTTAGTCTGGATCAGCTAATTCTAACTAATATCTTTTGGTTGAATGCGATCCAAACCTCAGACTGCGATTTCTCTGTGCTACGTGGTTCTTTTATCTGTAGGAGTCATTTCTGACAGCCTTTCAACCAAAGAGAAAAAAAGGCGGTGGGGGGAGGAGAGCTCCCGCACACAGACTGTGATTGACAGCCACTGATGTGCATGTTCCCCTATAGTGTGAGGAGGGGTGTGTGTCCCCACCAGTCAGACTCAGAGTTCCTCTCCCTGAGCTGTGCAGTGTGCAGATCCCTGCCCCCTGCTTCGTGCTGCTGAGAGATGCTGACAAGTGTAAATTTTGAGCTTTACAATACTGTACAGCAGTGGTCTTCAAACTGTGGCCCTTTGCTTGCCTTTATCTGGGCCTTGGGGTACTATTCCACTAACTGATACCAATTATGAATCACCATTCCCCTACTGACACCATCATTGGGGCACTATTCTTCCCACTGAAAAACAATGAAGAGGCATTGATGCCAGGGCATTTTCTACTCCTACTGGCCACAGTCCGGCCCCCTTAAAGGCTTAAGGATAGTAAACTGGCCCTTTGCTTTGGAGACCCCTGTTCTACAGGACACATGGCTGCAGATAAACAGGCACAGCTTAAGTAGGTAGATTTGTTTCATCTCTGTGTATCATCTGAGGCCAGTCACTTCACTGGTTATATGTATGGGTTTTACCCACTTTAATGCATTAGGATATAAAATGCCCACTACCTGTTCTGATCCCCGTCCCTAAATGCTTACCCCACTCTTCTCACTTTCTGGTGTCACAGGAGACACAGAGCAGCATAGGCTCTTGCTCCTATTATTCAATCGCATTTGCACAGGGAGTGTGGGTGTGGCTTACCAATGCGGTGTGTATAGATGCACACAGTCCAGCTGAAGAGCACACGCATATTGGTGCCTCCTTAGCCAGGGATTGTCAGGGTGTCAGATTTTGGATGGTACCTCTCCCCTTGACTCAAGGTTTACACAAAGTAACCAAAAGGTAAATAAGGAAGCAGCTGTAAATATTTCATAAAGCTTGCACAACCATAAGGCTTCATGTACACTGCTGGTAAATAGATGTTTAGGAGCAGTTGGGAGTTTTTTTCAGCTGCCCCTGAACTCTCCTCTATGTTATCTTATTAGTACATGTACACAGGGTCATTTATAGTTGTTTCTAGGCAGTTGAGTTCAGAAGCATTTTTTGGAAAGCAAAAAAAAAATGCATTCAGGACGGATGTTCAGATGCATTTGAAGTGCCAAACGCCTGTAGCAGCTTGTAAATGTGTGTAAACCCGGTAACTCGCAGTTGGCCGTGTTTCGTTTACAGGTGTTTTTAATTGAATACAGGTACTCCTCGTTTAATGATTTACCTGTTTACTCACCACTCGAACTTATGACCAGCTGTCCCTACCCAAATGACACGCTATACATCATTGTATTGTACAGAAATTTTGTTTGTGTTCTGAACTTATGCAAATTAAAACAACGTTATTGAGCTGGGGTTGTGTGTTTAGACCTTTTTTTCACAATACAGTAAAGTACAGTATAGTAGTAAAGAATGCTTAAAATATTGATTACTTGTGGCTCCTTGTTTAACAACCAATTCATTTAGCGACCTGGTTGTTGGTACGGAACCTGGTCGTTAAGTGAGGAGTACCTGTATTGGAAAAAAAAAAAAAAAAAGCTTCTAAAACGCAAACGCAGCATGTAAATGCGGCAAAACGGACGTTTCTAAACATCGGTTACTATCTGTCAAGTTAAATTGTTAAGGAGCGGTTGTAAAACGTTCCATGTACATTAAAGTGATTGTAAGAGTTATTTTAAAAGAAAAAAAAAAAAAACTAACAAACATATACTTACCTCCACTGTGCAGAGTGGCCCCGAACATCGACTTCTGGGCTCCCCCAGCGGCTCTCATGGCTTCTCCCCACATCAGATTACCTTGCAGGCGCACTCCCCAGTCCAGCATTCGGCATCCATAGCCGCTGAATGTATGACTCAGCCCTGCCCCCCCCCCCGCCCCCATGTCATTAGATTTGATTGACAGCAGCAGGAAGCCAATGGCTGCGCTGCTATCAATCTATCCAATCAAGAATCGAGAACCCCCTGCAGAGAGACAGTGCGTCCCCGCCGGGTCAAGTTCCAGGGCTCAGGTAAGTAAAACGAAGGGGCGGGTCACTGTCAGGTGTTTTTTCACCTTGATGCATTAAAGATGAAAAAACACAAAGGTTTACAACCCATTACCACAGTAGGTCACATGATGTCCTTGACTTTGTGAAGGGATATCTGAATGATGCCTGCAGCTAGAGGCATCATTCAGATATCAATCTTTGCAGCCAGAGATTCCGTGCACGATAAGAATGATCATAGCGGCAGTTCCGCCACTTGATCGTTCTTATAGGTGACGGGAGGGGACTTCTCCCCCCTCCCGCCGCCATCCTGTGCTTCTCCGGGCTCTCCTGTGCCATCAGGGGCCCGGAGAAAGAAGCGTCCGGCGCCGGATGACGACGATAGAGATTACCGATGACCCGATGGTCACCAGTCATCTCTATGACCGTCGGAGGCCCGGGCGTGACGTCATAACGGAAGTTCCCAGAAGTAAACAAAGCCGCGATCACGGCTGTCAGCATGAGATCGGTGAATTTTTTTCCTCAATCTCATGCTTTCCAGCATGGGGGAGAGATGTGGGGTCTTATTGACCCCGTATCTCTCCATAAAGAGGACCTGCCACAATAGATTCCTATTACAAAGGATGTTTACATTCCTTGTAATAGGAATAAAAGTGATCAAAAAAATAAAAAATGTAATAAAAAAAAAAAAATAAGAAGTGTAAAAAAAAAAAAAATTAAGTAAAATAAAAAATAAATATAAAAAAAAAAAAAACAAAAAAAAAAAAAAAACACCCCTGTCCCCGGAAGCTCGCGATCAGAAGCGAACATGCATGTAAGTCCCGCCCACATATGTAAACGCTGTTCAAATTACACACGTGAGGTATCGTCACGTGTGTTAGAGCGTGTGCAACAATTCTAGCACTAGACCTCCTCTGTAACTCTAAACTGGTAACCTGTAAAAAAAAGTTAAAACGTCGCCTATGGAGATTTTCATGTACTGAAGTTTGGCGCCATTCCATGAGTGTGCACAATTTTAAAGCGTGACATGTTAGGTATCTATATACTCGGTGTAACATCATCTTTCACATTATACAAAAAAAATTGGGCTAACTTTACTGCTTTGTTATTTTTTAATTCATGAAACCGTTTTTTTCCCCCAAAAAAGGCGTTTGAAAAATTATTGCGCAAATACCGTGTGAGATAGAAAGTTGCAATGACCACCATTTTATTCCCTAGGGTGTCTGCTAAAAAAAAATATATATATAATGTTTGGGGGTTCTGAGTAATTTTCTAGCAAAAAAATGATGATTTTTACATGAAGGAGAGAAGTGCCAGCCCAGTATGGAAGTGGTTAAGCCTAAGAACTTTATTATCAAATCAGGTTCCTAGGTAAGACATGCTATGACTGCTTCTTTTTATCATTGCATAAATAAAGATGCTGGAACAGACACACAACACAAAAATCATGCCACATTGCTTACCTTGAGGCGAGCTAGCTTCTTCTTCCAGGATCGGAGCCCTGAGATGTAAACCTGTTTAAGAGCCTCATGGCTTAATCGAAGGTCAATACCTTCTGGTGTAACTGTAAACTGGAAGGCCACAGCCTGGTGGGCTTCTGCCATTGTGGTAGTTCTTCAGTCCAAAGCTATTGTGAAACAAAAAAAGAAAACTGTAATTAAATAAAGTATCATAAAACCCTGATCTTTTATGTTGGCTAGTTGTAAAAAAGATTTATGCTCAAAACACAAAAAGGAAATTGTAGCGCTTATTCAGGGCTGGTTCACACCAGAAGCAGTCCAGTCAATTTAACATTGATTCAAATGACCCCAATTCACACCAGTGCAGTACCTTCCAATCCAATCAACAAAATTAGAACATGTTGCATTTTTTCTGTGTGGAACGTATCTGGAATGTGGCAAAATGCATCAAAAACGCACCAGTGTTTTTGAAAATTTCTCTTAGTGGAAAATCCTATACCCTGGCTAACATATACCATTCCTACAAGACAAGGAATTGGTCGCACGCTATTGCTTGTGAATCGTCTACCATTGCCTGTATCTGACTCTTTTTTGACAATAAAGATGACATCGAGATAATTTGGAGTTCCAGTGTGCAACCAATTCCATGTCTTTTTCATCTTCCACGGTGGTGAGCCGAGGTCTGCACCTGTGATCCATCCTGCACCTGAGTTTGCCTGGAGCGGTGTGCTTCTCTCTGTTCTTTGCTGCGATATAACATTCCAAACCAGGACCAAAATAACTCATACCATTCAATATCTCCATAACCTAATGGACTTCGCTGAAGGAGTGATCCTTCACGCTGGAGACTTCAATAGTGACCTTAATCCTGCATTGGACACTTCATCAGGCAGAAGCTCTATTTCATACGCCCAAATTAATAGATTAAAGAGATTTCTTGTCTAACATAACTTGATGGATATTTGGCGCATTCTCCACCCTATGGACAGGGATTTTTCCTGCTACTCTGCAGCTCATAACTCCTACTCCCACATTGATTTTTTTCTTGGTAAGCCATTATGCCTTAACATACCAACCTCAGAGTAGGATCGCTAACCTAGTGTGGTCCGACCATGCGCTGGTGTATCTGTCCCTTTCCCTACCTGATTTGCCTTGTCACGACTGGACACGGAGATTGAATGACTCACTATTGCAAGATGACATATCGACAGAAATTCGCACCACTATTTCCAATTTAATTTCTGACCATGGCAATGACGATAGCTCTGTCCCAATCCAGTGGGAGGCATTCAAATGTGTGTTATGCGGGGTCTTTATCAAACATGGCTCTAGACTTAAAACAAACCCGTCTTGCCCAGATATAAGAGTTGTCACTTCGTATCGCTGACCTGGAACGGTCCCATAAACTAAACCAATCTCCGACCACACAACTTACCTTATCTGATGCTAGACTTAGATTACTGCACCTATTCGAGCAGAAGACCTTGTCCATAAGGGACAAAACAAAGCTGTTCTATGTTGAGGCTAACAAAAAATGAGGCCCTCGACATATCCTTGCCCAAAAATACTTTAACCCAACTTCAGTCTACATTCGTGTTTAAATGGCAGCAGAAGGCTATTAAGTACCTTGGAATTCAGATTCCTACCTCTTTGTCTACCCTGACAGATCTCAATTATATGCCCCTACTGCGGACGATTCATACGCGTCTTGAAACATACGATAAATCTAACATCTCTTGGTTTGGCCGTATGAATGTCGTCAAGATGGACATTCTGCCAAAATTTCTATACATCTTCCAGGCAATCCCTGTCCCCCTCTGTGAGGCTTCTTCCAGTCAATAGGGCTACTTTTATGTAGCAACATAAAAGGCCTAGGATTGGCTCTTCCACTTTAGTGTTACCAAAGATTAGAGGAGGTGTTGCTCTTCCTAACCTCTTGTTCCATTTCCATGCAGCGTCGCTAATCAGGATAGTTGATTGGTACCATAGTAAATCCACTAAGCTGTGGACGTCATTAGAAAATGATCTGATTTCTCCTGACCTCAGGTCGTTACCGTGGACAGACCCGACACACACCCCCTACTAACCTACTGCCCCTTATGACTGCTGATACATTACGAATTTACCAAAGGTTTGCTGTCCTCGAGACCTAGCCCTTGACCCCGCTCTTTGGACTCCATTCTTTCTCTCCGACTTGTGTTAACTCTAAGTTTCTTTCATGGCAAAAATCTGATGCTCCTCTGTTGAGCCATATGCTCTGAGCTGGTAAACCAATTCCCTTATCTTGCATGCTCTCTGCATGTCATAACCCGACTGGTGCCTGGCTTGAACACACTCAATTGACACACTTTCTGGACAAAATACCGAACATCGCCGACTTGAGTAGGTCGCAAACAGCCTTTGAGTCGTTGCTGTTCCAAGTTAGCAGACCAGACCACGCGTTATCCCAGATAAATCAGATTCTGGTTCAGGTCTCTTTCCCAGATCCACCACCATTCCTTTCAAAGTGCAAAACGGGAACTTAATGTACCTCCTGATAATGTGGAATGGGGAAAACGCTGGCGCTTTCCTTTAAATTGTCTATCTCATCTCATGCTCAAGAACTAAAATTACCGAATTGTGTCTAGGAGGCATCGCTGCCCGACTATTCTAAATAAAATTGATCCTCCCGTATCAGATACGTGTTGGAGATGGTTGTGGGCCCCCAGCAACATGACACACATATGGGGCACTTGCCCATGAATTACCCCCTTCTGGGGTAAAATTCTAAAACTCTATGAAACACTGGTGGGAGACTTTACGGTCTATGTTGCCGGGCTTCTATAAGCAAATAAAAAAAAAAAGAGCTTAATTCATCATTTTTTGACGGCTGCTCGCTCAGTTATCAATAGATCGTGGTGCCAAACGGCGATCCCTTCTCTAGCTGACTGGGCTTGTGAAATGGACAAGATTGATCACCTAGAATGTATGGTTGCGTGGGATGCAGAGAAGAGTAAATCCTACACCATTATGTGGACCGTATGGTTGCACTTCGGGTTCTCCTCCAATTTTGCTGATTTTGTAGCAGATACAATTGATGCTCCTCCTGGGCCCTATCATGTGTAAATGGCTATCCCCCCTTATCTTTCTGTATTTTTTTTTTTTTAACCTTTACCCTTGCTCCACTACCCCTCTCCCCTTATTGCTCCTTACCCCCCACCCCCCTTTTTCCTTTTTTTTCCCCTCCTTTCTTTTTTGGTTTTTACTTTATTTACCCTTGTTTCACGTATACGAACATAAGGTTATGGTCATTTTCACAGTGGCATCACCATATTTTCATGCCATATATGTTGAGCATGGTTTTCTACAACTTTGTTATTGGTGGACTATGGATTAATTATTAATACAGTCATTATGCTCATTTTACCATGCCTTCAATACCTATATTTTATCGTACTTATGCGATACTGGTTCTATTATTGTGATATCACTGTATACTTTTATATCCGTTAAAGTCGGACTGATACTCCCATGCTTTCATTCTGTATTGTTTAATCTTGCCTAAAACTTAATAAAAACAGATTCAAAATAAAAACGCACCAGAACGAACATATTTTCACTTGTACTGAAGAAAAAAAAAAAAAAAAAAAAAAAGGAGGGGGAAAAATGCATAGGAACTCATCAAAAACACACATGCAGAAACGAATTGCAACACAGAAATTGTGGTGTGAACCAGCGCTCAGTGAGTATATTATGCTGCAATGCAATATTTATTATTATTGTAATGTTAATCCTAAATCTGCCAGGAAATAGCTGAATAACAACCTGTCTTGCACTGGTGAGCCCTACTTCATAGAATCTATCGTTCCATGCATTGCACTGATGGACAGTAAGCCTGAAACAGGTGTATGCAATTTAGAATAAATGGCTCTATATTTAGCTCTCTGTGGGCTATAAGCCAATGGTTCAGGATGTATAGTTCATAAAGGAGTATAAAGAATGTATTTACATGGCTCTATCCACAACCCAAAAAAGAACGAGAAAAAGTTCCCTTATTTTTGGACTTGTGATGAAAGTGAGAATTTCTAAGACTCTACAGTGCTTGGAACTGAATTAGTGAGTGACATTTGGGCTACTTTTTGCAAAGTGGTTACACTTTCTTGTTGTTTCCCAAGCCATTACTCCAAGGCAAATTTTTGATAAGCAATATGCCTGAAAAAGCTGTATTCAGTTTGAAATAATTGGTTTTAAAACATTAAGCTATGTCTAGGCTATAAACCAGCAGTTCTGGATGTACAATTGGTCGAGGGGCATAAAGGAATGTGTGACATTTATTTTCAGCGGCACCCCAAAGACTAACTGGATGCACCTTCGACACAAATGTATTGCAGCACATCACAACACATGGTTGCATGCTACTGTGTCCATTTATTGCAGAGATTTACTGCTTTAAAGTGGAGTTCCACCCAAAAATGGAACTTCCACTTTTTTAATTCCTCCCCCCCTCCAGTGTCACATTTGGCACCTTTATGGGGGAGGAGGGAGCAGATACCTGTCTAATACAGTATATGCTCCCACTTCCTGGCATAGATCACCGCGGCGCTTGCGGTGACCTGTGCCACTTCCGGCGCCTACCCCGTCCTCCCCCCAGGTCCCAGAAAGCAGGGACCTGAGAGGACGCGCAGCGCACGGCTTCACTTCCTTATTCCCAAACCGAGGATGGCGGCGGCAGCCGCCGAGAGCCGGAGGACGGATCGGCTTCAGGTGCCGACATCGCGGGCTCCCTGGACAGGTAAGTGTCCATACATTAAAAGTCAGCAGCTGCAGTATTTGTAGCTGCTGGCTTTTAATATTTTTTTTCAGCAAACCTCCGCTTTAAAGCATAACTCCACTTTTGTTGAAGAAAAAAAAAAAAAAAAAAAAAAACACTCCCCTCTGGGTGATCTATGTACATTACAGGGATTTTACCAAACTTTGTTGCAGATTCCTACCTTTTGTTATTCTGACTAAACCACTGTGTGTCTGTATCCATGTGGGAAAGTGAATCTAATGGGAGTGGTTTCATAATTATCAATCAGCTGCAGAGCTGCAGTTTGAAAGTGAAAGGACATTTTTAATAACACTCCATTACAATAGGACTTGTGTCACAATTGTATAGGCTAAACTATTTTTTACTTTATTTGCTATTTTTTCCCCCCATGAAAGTGGAGTACCCTTTAACCACTTCAGCCCAAGAAGGTTTTACCCTCTTAACCACTCGAGCCCCAGAAGATGTGGCTGCTCAATGACCAGGCCATTTTTTGCAATAGGGCACTGCGTCACTTTAACTGACAATTGCACGGTCGTGCAACGCTGTACCCAAAACAAAATTGACGTCCTTTTTTTCCCACAAATAGAGCTTTCTTTTGGTGGTATTTGATCGCCTCTGCAGTTTTTTGTACCATAAACAAAAAAGAAGAGCGACAATTTTGAAAAAAAACACATCTTTTACGTTTTGCTATAATAAATATCCCACCTTTTTTTTTCAAAAAAACAATTTTTTTCCTCAGTTTAGGCTGATACGTATTCTACATATTTTTGGTAAAAAAAAAAAAAAAAAATATTGCAATAAGTATATATTGATTGGTTTGCGTAAAGTAATAACGTCTACAAAATAGGGGAAAGATTTATGGCATTTTTATTATTTTTTTCTATAAAAATTCACTGATTGCTATATAAATGTCACTGGCAAAGAAGGGGTTAACACTGGGGGAGGGCGATCAAGGGGTTAACTGTGTTCCCTAGGTGTGTTCTAACTGTAGGGGGGATGGGGCCTGTCTAGGGCAGCGGTTCTCAACCTTTCTACTTCCCAAGTTGTGGGGACCCCTAACAGTAAAATTTTAGTAACATGGGTAGTCAGCACCCAAGGCAAGACAAGTAATTTGCGCCCCTAACCCACGGACATTTAGCGCTCCCTGAGTCCCTTCCACTCGTACAGTATTAAAACCCCCTTATGGTACATTTTATAATGTACCACTCTCTGTTCTCCTTTCTTTCTCTTTTATGTCTCTCTATCCTAATTTCTTGGGTTTTTTTTCCCCCATCCCTCTCTAGCCGTTTTTCTTGTTCTCTTATTCTTTCTCTCCCTTTTTCTTTGTTCCTCCCCCTCGTATGTATTCTCTATTTTTATTCAGTCTCTTAATCCTTTGTGGGGGGGGGGGGGGGATGGGATGTTGGGAGGAGATCTGATCAGCCAACTTAGGTGCTCATGATCAAGGTCAACTGCTGATCTGGGAACTGTAGTGGGGACTTTTGATGGCAACTATAATCACAGGTAGTGTTACTCACTGTGTCTCCGACTTTGTGGTGTCTCGTAGCAGTGACACCTATACCGAAATCAGGAGATAGGGTCTCCTCCAGCCCCTCCCATTTTGCATTCCCCACCAGTCAACTGACCTCTAGTTTCTGCCTCCCAGCCATGCCGTGAACTGAGTGGGCAGACGCGGGCTCCAGGAATAGCCCAGCTGGGCAGCCACAAAAAGGCTGGGAGAGTGGTGCGGGCTCCAGGAACAGCCCAGGAGTCTGTGACCCCTGGCAAATCAGCATTCAACCCCGAGGGGGTCCCGACCCCCAGGTTAAAAACCACTGGTCTAGGTCATAGTAGGAACACACGATCTATCTCTACTCCCCTGAGAGAACCGGGATCTGTGTGTTTACACACACAGATCCTGGTTCTCGCTCTGTCACGAGTGATTGCGGGAGCCTGGCGGTCATCGCACCCACCGGGCACTCGCATCGGCTCCGGGCACACGCGCGCCCCTAGTGGCCAAAAGGTGAAGTAACGTTGTTTTGCCCAGCCATGCCATTCTGCTGCAGTAAAACTGCGGCAGCTGGTCAGCAAGTGGTTAATGACCAGGCCATTTTTTGCGATACGGCACTGCATCGCTTTAACTGACAATTGCGAGGGCGTGCAACGCTGTACCCAAATAAAATTGATGTCCTTTTTTTCAAAAAATAATAATAATCTAATTTCTTCATCAATTTAGGCCAATAAGTATTCTGTTACATATTTTTGGTAAAAAAATCCCAATAAGCGTATATTGATTGGTTTGCGCAAAAGTTATAGCGTTTACAAAATAAGAGATATTATTATGGCATTTTTATTTTTTTAATTTTTTTACTTGTAATGGCGGTGATCAGCAATTTGTAGTGGGATTTCGACATAGCGGTGGACAGATTGAACACCTAGCTGACATTTTTTAGGGAACCAGCGACATTATTACAAAGATCAGTGCTAAAAATATGCATTGACACAGTATGAACAACACTGGCAGGGAAGGGGTTAACATCAGGGGTGATCAAAGGGTTAATAGTGTTCCCTCAGTGTGTTTCTAAACTGTGTGAGGGGATGGGCTCACTGCAGGGACACACTGATCCTTGCTCCTGATTAGCAGGAACACTAGATCAGAGTGTCCATGCTTGACAGCACAGCGTTCTGCTTGTTTACATCGGCAGATTGCCTTTCTGTCTCTGCAGGGAATGATCACGGGTGGCTGGTGAACATCGCATCTGCCGAGCCTGCTGATCGGCTCCCCCTGTGGTCAATCGGCCGGCAGTGCGTGCGCGCCCCCCAGTGGCTATTGACAAAGTTATGTACAGGTACTTGCCGCAGTATATGTACGGCAGACGGTCGAGAAGTGGTTAAGCTCAATACTTCTCTTCGATTCTGTCCATTGCAGTAACTCCCTTCCACCACTAGATGTACCCAGTCTTCCAGGCTGAATGACGCCCATTCAACCCAAAGACTGAGGACATACTGTGAGTTCAGGGAATCATTTACCCCACTTAAAAGACATCTCTATAGAAACCTGCACAGCCTCTTTAATGATGCAGAGAGCGAAATTAACGCCTTCACCATTGTTCTCTGCATTAAAGCAGTTCTAAAGTCAGAAGGTTTTTTACCTTCTATTGCATTAAAGGCCAAAATCCTTCTGTGTGCAGCAGCCCCCCCTTCCACCCCACTAATACTTACCTGAGCCCCATTGCAATCCAGCGATGTGCACGAAAACCTTGGCTCTCCAGGCACTCTACCTCCTTATTGGCTGAGACAGCTGCTTTCAATCACAGCCAGTGAGACAATGAGGAGAGGGAGGGAGCAGGGCTATAGAAGTGAAGGCCCGGAAAAAAAAAAAACAGAAAGATTCAGAAAAAAAAAACTTTTCGTTTTTTTTCCTGAAGGCTTTTTTGTTTTTTTCCCAAAAATTGGAAAAATTTAAAAAAGAAAAAAAAAAAAAAAAAAAAAAAATTGTGGAATATTTTAACATGATGAATAAAGTATTTTAAGACAGGGTGTTCAAATATTTTCCAAATTATTTCTAAAAAAAATGTATGATATCAAATTATTCTAATTTCTGTGCACTGAGTGAGGACAAGCAAGTCCTAGGTAACAAACTGAACCCTCCAAGAACAGTATGCAATTCTTCCTTTAGGAGGTGCTGTGCTGCTATTGTAACAAGAAAAAGGTTTCAGTTTTGCTTTTGCATGTTAGTGGGTGTGTTTGGTTTGTTCTGTCCTCTTCACTAGGCCTCAAAAGCATTGGAAGAAAATACAGAGCAACAAAAAGGACCTGAAAGTATATTCATTTAAAAAGGTAAGAGTTTACATTTATCCGATTCTGAATCCAGAAAATTGAATCATTTAGCTACATTAGTTTATCTTTATAAACTTTTGTGTAAATAATAATCTAATTACCAGTAATCTGGTTCTTCCCCCACACACAACCATAGATTAGTGTCTTCTTGCAAAGTAGTCATTTTTCTTGTTTTATTTCCTATGCCCCTCAGAAAAATGGTGAGACCAACATCTAGCATATGGAGGATTTTCACATTACAAGTTCTTCTGAAAAGAAAAATGCGATTTGCAAATATTGTCAGATGAAATATGCATTTCCAAATGCTACCAGGATGACAAAACACATTCTTGTATGTGTGTCCTGTAGATATTAAAAAACCCTTCATGGATTGAAGTGAATAGGACAACAATGATGACAATGCACATAGTTTTTCTCAACATTCTCGCAACAGAATGACTTTCAATCTTAACCACTTGCCGACCGCCTAACGCAGATATACTGCGGCAGCATGGCACGGGCAGCCAAAATTACGTCCCGGTGCCCGAGGCGGTCGGCATCGTTAGGTAAGCGATCCAAGGTGAGGGGGAATGACAATCTTCCTCTGCCTCTGTAATGTAAACAGCGGCAGAGGAAGTGATGTCATCTCTCCTCGAGTCGGTCTTTTTTAGTTCCGGCGCAGAGGAGAGAAGACATCAAATAAGTGCACCAAACACCACACATACAGTAGAACACTCTAGGCACACTTTTCACCCCCCTGTACCCCCTGTCACAGTGACACCAATAGCATTTTTTTTTTAACTGATTATTGCATTGGTGTCAGTTTGTGACAGTTATAAGTGGTAGGGCAGTTAGTGTTAGCCCCCTTTAGGTCTAGGATACCCACCTAATAAAGGTTTAACCCCGTGATCACCCCCCCGTTGCCAGTGTTACTAAGCAACAGTTTTTCTGATCACTGTATTAGTGTCACAGGTGACGCTAGTTAGGGAGGTAAGTATTTAGGTTCGCCGTCATCTTTTTAAAGCGTCAGGGACCCCCATATACTACCTAATAAAGGTTTTAAACCCCTGATTGCCCCCAAGTTAACCCTTTCACCAGTGATCACCGTATAACTGTTACGGGTGACGCTGGTTAGTTAGATTGTTTTTTATAGTTTCAGGGCACCCGCCATTTATTACCTAATAAAGGTTTAACCCCCTGATCGCCCGGCGGTGATATAAGTTAGGTTTTAGGGTCAGATAGGGTCTGTGTCGCCCCAGGCAGCGTCAGGTTAGCGCCAGTATCGCTAACACCCACGCATGCAGCATACACCTCCCTTAGGGGTATAGCATCTGAACGGATCAACATCTGATCCGATCAGATCTATACTAGCGTCCCCAGCAGTTTAGGTCTCCCGCAGTGTTAGCGGGATCAGCCCAGATACCTGCTAGCACCTGCGATTTGCCCCTCGGCCCAGCCCACCCAAGTGCAGCATCGATCGATCACTGTCACTTACAAAACACTAAACACTCATAACTGCAGCGTTCGCAGAGTCAGGCCTGATCCTTGCAATCGCTAACAGTTTTTTTGGTAGTGTTTTGATACAGTCGCTAACAGTCAGGAGCTTTTTTTACCTGTGAGTCTCACTAGTGTACCACTAAATTTAGAGCCCAAAATGGCAAATCGAAGGTACACTAGTGAAGAGGCCTACACGTTTCTGAGCATGACAGATAGTGAAGAGGAAGTCACTCATCTGTCAGATTCCGGCTCAGAATACGATCCTGTAGACGACAGCGGCTCCATTACAGATAGCTCTGGCAACGGAGTTGTGGTCCCTGCCAAGGTCAGGCGTACCAGACCCTGAACTACTACTTCTGTCGTTGATGTGCAGGAACTGCAGGTCCCTCGTATGGAGCAGAGCAGTATTAGTGCCGCTATTCCTTCTGGTGAACTGGCAAGCACCAGCGGCCTAGTACACCCTGGTCGTACATCCAGCACTGCAGTAACACGTGGTGACGTGGCGAGTCCTATAAGTGCAGTTCAAGCTGGTGAGGTGGCAAGCACAAGTAGCACAAAAATATATAAAATAAAAAAACACTAAAATAGTTGTCGTTTTATTGTTCTCTCTCTATTCTCTCTCTATTGTTCTGCTCTTTTTTACTGTATTCTATTCTGCAATGTTTTATTGTTATGTTTTATCATGTTTGCTTTATAGGTATGCAATTTTTTTTCATACTTTACTGTTTACTGTGTTTTATTGTTAACCATTTTTTTGTTTTCAAGTTTCACGTACGCCATTCAGCTGCAGAGCGGATTTATTTATCTTGACAGCAACAGCGTTTGCTCCCACAATACATAAAGCCATGACTCCAGCGCTGTCGGAGGTGATTTCACCACCACAGTTAAAAAAAGAGCATATATGCCGAAGCATGGGGGCAGCAGGGGCGGAGGAGCGATTTGCTCCTACCTTTTGCGGGTGGATGCCCCCATGCTTCGGCATATATATATTTTAGGCACAGGTTGCGTTAAAAAATGTTTTATTTTTTACTATTTTTTTTTGTATTTGCTTTGCAGGTATGGCAAGTCTTACTGTTATACTGTAATGTTACTTTGTTTTATTGTTAACCATCATTTGCTTAGCAGGTAAGCCATTCAGTTGCAGCGCAGATTTATTTATCTTGACAGCAACAGCGTTTGCTCCCACGATACATAAAGCCGTGACTCCAGCGCTGTAGGAGGTGATTTCACCACCACAGTTAAAAAATAAAAAAAGAGCATAGGGGCAACAGGGGAGGAGGAGCGATTTGCTCCTACCTTTTGGGGTGGATGCCCCCATGTTTTGGCATATATAAACGGTGCATGTATGCCCATCATTAGAAGTGGGTGGATGAAGGGAGGTATGCTAATGGTGGGCATACCCACCAATCTCTATTTTTCGTTCAGCCCACATGCTGCATGGAAAAAAAAAGTTTACAATATATGCCCAACAAGGACCAGCAACATACTGGTATGTTGCTGGACTTTGAGTGGTTATACCAGAATGATGCCTGCAGGTTTAGGTATCATCTTGGTATCATTCTTTTCAGCCAGCGGTCGGCTTTCATGTAAAAGCAATCCTAGCAGCTAATCAGCCGCTGATCAGCTAATCTGCTTTTACAATGCCCCCCCACCGTCTTCCACGTTTTTCTCTGGCTCTCCTGTCCCAACAGGGAACCTGAGAATGCAGCCGGCGATTCAGCCAGCTGACCATAGAGCTGATCAGAGACCAGAATGGCTCCAAACATCTCTATGGCCTATGAAACCGGAAGCTATGAGCATTTCATGACTTAGATTTTGCTGGATGTAAACAGCGCCATTGGGAAATTGGGAAAGCATTTTATCACACCGATCTTGGTGTGGTCAGATGCTTTGAGGGCAGAAGAGAGATCTAGGGTCTAATAGACCCCAATTTTTTCAAAAAAAGAGTACCTGTCACTACCTATTGCTATCATAGGGGATATTTACATTCCCTGAGATAACAATATAAATGATTAAAAAAAAAATGAAAGGAACATTTTAAAAATAAGATAAAAAAAGCAAAAAAATAATAAAAGCACCCCTGTCCTCCTGCTCTAGCGCAAAGGCGAATGCAAGTGTCGGTCTGGCGTCAAATGTAAACAGCAATTGCACCATGCATGTGAGGTATCACCGCAAAGGTCAGATCGAGGGCAGTAATTTTAGCAGTAGACCTCCTCTGTAAATCTAAAGTGGTAACCTATAAAGGCTTTTAAAAATGTATTTAGTTTGTCGCCACTGCACGTTTGTGCGCAATTTCAGAGCATGTCATGTTTGGTATCCATGTACTCGGCCTAAGATCATCTTTTTTATTTCATCAAACATTTGGCCAATATAGTGTGTTTTAGTGCATTAAAATTTTAAAAAGTGTGTTTTTTCCCAAAAAAATGCGTTTGAAAAATCGCTGCGCAAATACGGTGTGAAAAAAAAAGAAACACCCACCATTTTAATCTGTAGGGCATTTGCTTTAAAAAAAATATATATATTGTTTGGGGGTTCAACGTAATTTTCTTGCAAAAAAAAAAAAAATTTTTTTTCATGTAAACAAAAAGTGTCAGAAAGGGCTTTGTCTTCAATTGGTTAGAAGAGTGGGTGATGTGTGACATAAGCTTCTAAATGTTGCGCATAAAATGCCAGGACAGTTCAAACACCCCCCCCCCAAATGACCCAATTTTGGAAAGTAGACACCCCAAGCTATTTGCTGAGAGGCATGTCGAGTCCATGGAATATTTTATATTGTGACACAAGTTGTGGGAAATTTTTTTTTTTTTTTTTTGCACAAAGTTGTCACTAAATGATATATTGCTCAAAGATGCCATGGGAATATGTGAAATTACACCCCAAAATACATTCTGTTGCATCTCCTGAGTACGGGGATATAACATGTGTGAGACTTTTTGGGAGCCTAGCCGTGTACGGGACTCCGAAAACCAAGCACCGCCTTCAGGCTTTCTAAGGGTGTAAATTTTTGATTTCACTCTTCACTGCCTATCACAGTTTCGGAGGCCATGGAATGCCCAGGTGGCACAAATCCCCCCAAATGACCCCATTTTGGAAAGTAGACACCCCAAGCTATTTGCTGAGCGGTATAGTGAGTATTTTGCAGACCTCACTTTTTATCACAATGTTTTGAAATTTGAAAAAAGGAGAGAAAAAAAAAAAAACATTTTTCTTGTCTTTCTTCATTTTCAAAAACAAATGAGAGCTGCAAAATACTCAAGACATGTGGCCGAATACATTTTGGCCTAAATGTATGACTAAAATTGAGTTTATTGGATTTTTTTTTTTATAACAAAAAGTAGAAAATATTTTTTTTTCAAACTTTTCGGTCTTTTTCCGTTTATAGCGCAAAAAAATAAAAACCGCAGAGGTGATCAAATACTATCAAAAGAAAGCTCTATTTGTGGGAAAAAAAGGAATTTTGTTTGGGTACAGCATTGCATGACCGCGCAATTAGCAGTTAAAGCAACGCAGTGCCAAATTGTAAAAAGTGCTCTGATCAGGAAGGGGGTAAATCCTTCCAGGGCTGAAGTGGTTAAAAAGACAAAAAAGTGCTAAGTGGAAATTTTACATCTCTAGGCAGGGCCAAGCAACAGCTCTGTGTGCGAATGGACCCCATAGCAAGCTGCTTGGTCTGGCTGGGGGCACTCGGGAGCACCAGCAGAGGACCCGAGAAGAGGACGATCCGGGCTGCTCTGTGCAAAACCATTACACCAGAGCAAATAAGTATAACATGTTTGATATTAAAAAAAAATGCCTTTAATATCACTTTGAGGACTGCCCAATGCCAGACAAGTCAAAGGATACAAGATGTTGAGTGACTGACCTGAAGACATCCGAAAGATAGGTGTGAAAAAGAAATACAGCAGAGGACCTCCAGGAGGGAGCACTGGGGTGTGAAGGGGGGGGGGGGGGGGAGCGCAGAGATGGGCTTTAAAAACCCCAAAAAATAATTGCTATGTGAGAAACAAATGATTTTTCTTGGTACAGTTTGTTGTGTCAATCATAGCAGCTCCTCCACCACCATGCTGCGTAATTATACCCACTGATACTGACACTGATCTCTTGCTGTCACAGATCATACAAGAATAAAATTTCCATCCTGCTGTAAAATCTGTTTGCTTCACAGGAGCCACTTCTAGTAACTTTGCTGTTTTTGCACACAAATCAACCAAATGTTATGATGCACGTTTGTTAAATCTTTGCAGGATCACAGAAAACAATTGGATTTGTCTATGAGCAGCATAAAAGGAAACATCCAACATCTGTAGACACCCCTAGATTACAATCAGACATTTCACTGGAGAGCACCCAACAAAGATAAATTCCAAAAGTAAACAGCTGAAAAAAATAAATAGGTGGAGAAGAGTTTTTGTTTACATTCAAATTTCTATTGACTTAGTCTCTGATCATTATTTAAAGCGGAACTTCAGTCTTTTTTTTAACTTTCATCTATTAAATCTTCTGCCCTTGTTTTGTTTTAACTTTACATAGTAGGTGATGTTGAAAAAAAAGACACAAATCCATCAAGTCCAACCTGCGTGTACTTTTATGTTAGTATTACATTGTACATCCCTGTATGCTGTGGCCGTTCAGGTGCCCATCTAATAGGTTTTATGAAATTATCGATGCTCCCCGCTGAAACCACCGCCTTTTGAAGAGAATTCCACATCCTTACTGCTCTCACAGTAAAGAACCTCTACACAGTTTAAGGTTAAACAGCTTCCCTTCTAATTTTAGTGAATGGCCGTGTGTCCCTATTGTGGGGTCACCAGTATGGTATTTGTACATTGAAATCATATCCCTTCTCCAGAGAGAATAAGTTCAGTGCTCGTAACCTTTCCTCATAACTAAGGTCCTCCAGTCCCTTTATTAGCTTTGTTGCCCTTCTCTGGACTTTCTCGAGGTGCAGCACATCCTTCCTGAGGACTGGTGCCCAGAACTGGACACCATACCCCAGGTGCGGCCGTACCGAGTCTTGTAGAGCGGGAGAATTATCGTTTTATCTCTGGTGTTAATCCCCTTTTTAATGCATGCCAATATTCTGTTTGCTTTACTTGCAGCAGCTTGGCATTACATGCCACTGCCGAGCCTATCGTTCACTAGGACCCCCAGGTTCTTTTCCATCCTAGATTTCCCCAGAGGTTCTCTCCCTATTGAGTAGATTGCATTCATATTTTTGCCACCCAAATGCATTATTTAACATTTTACTACATCAGGCCCCTTTCACACTGTCGGACCGTTCAGGTCTGCCTGTCAGTTTTGCTAGTCTATGGAGCGACGGATGTCAGCAGTGACATGTCCGCTGACATCCGACCCGGTCCGATCCACTAAAAGCAGACAGACGCCCCTACGTTCGCATCTGTCCCTGGTGGGTCGGATCAGGTGAGATCTGATGAATGACATGCTGTCCGTTTTCATCCGATCTCTCCATAGGAAGCAGCGCCGCTCAAGAGGCCCCTCCACGCTCAGTAAGCAGAGAGGGACCTGTCATCCGCCGGCTCAGCGGAGATCAACGGAGAGATCTCCCGCTGAGCTGGCGGACTCCGAGGCAGCGGATCCGCCTCATGAGAATGATGCCTTAAACCTCATTTGCCATGTACTTGCCCACCACATTATTTTTTTCAAAAGGTTTCCATATCCTGCAGAGAAATTATTGTCCTGTTTAGCTTAGTATTGTAACAAATACTGAGATTGAGCTGTTTATCCCATCCTCCAGGTCGTTTATGAATAAATTAAATGGGATTGATGCCAGGACAGAACCCTGGGGGACCCCACTTTCCACACTGGCCCAATCTGAGTACTCCCCGTTTATCACTACCCTCTGAACTCGCCCCTGTAGCCAGTTTTCAATCCATGTACTCACCCTATGGTCCATGCCAATGGACCTTAGTTTGTACAGTAAACATTTATGGGGAACTGTATCAAATGCCTTTGCAAAATCCAGATACACCACGTCTACTAGCCTTCCTTTATCTAGATGGCAGCTCACCTTCTCATAGAAGGTTAACAGGTTGGTTTGGCAAGAACGATTCTTCATGAATCCATGCTGATTACTGCTAAAGATACTGTTTTCATTACTGAAATCTTGTTTATAGTCCCTTATCATCCCCTCCAAGAGGTTACATACTATTGATGTTAGGCTAACTGGTCTGTAATTCCCAGGGATGCACCTTGGCCCTTTTTTAAATATTGGAGCTACATTGGCTTTTTTCCAATCTGTTAATACCATTCCAGTCAGTAGACTGTTCGTAAAAATTAGGAACAATGGCCTGGCAATTACTTGACTGAGTTCCTTAAGGACCCTCAGGTGCAATCCATCTGTTCCCAGGTGACTTGTTAATGTTAAGTTTTTCAAGTCTATTTCTAATTCTATCCTGTTAGCCATGAGGGTGCTTCCTGTGATGTGTCACAAGGATAAACATTGCTGTTTTGGTTACTGAATCCCCCCCCCCCCCCCCGTTTCCCTCGTGAAGACTGAGAAGAATAAATTCAATACCTTCACCATCTCTCCATCCTTAGTAACCAGATTCCCTTCAGCAAAACATGTAGTACAGTACAACAAAAAATAGTGAGCCAAACATGGCAAATCAGAAACCTTCATAAAGCATTTAACAGTAATAAACAATGAAATACTTCAATTAACATTTGGAACTGTGTCGTCTTGTTTAAAGCAGAACTCTGGGCAAAAACGTTTTTCCATGTCCTTGTTGCTGATCTCCTACCTTCACCAACTTTGCCATCCATGTTCTTCTGAGCTCTGTAGTTCCTCTGCAATAGCCTGCTGAACTTACTGAAAAACCATTATTGCCTGCTGACATCCTGTTTGTAATACCGGTGGCTTCTATCCCTCTCCTAAACTCAGCCAGCAGTCTGACACGCCCAGTTGTCATTCAATCCTCAACGAGCAGGGAGTTCTATTTCCTGTAGTGGGTGGAGGGGTCTCACAGCCCCCGGTCTGTGCCGCCCATGGAGGTGGTGTCCTCCTCCTCTCTCCTCCGCTCCCTGCCAGTCTCTGCCCCTCCACCAAACCCCCACCCTGGCCGCTATATCTGTGCATAGCCTGATCGTTATCAGATGACCGAGCATGGATTTCTGGCTGTGACAGGTATTGTATGCGAGAACACTGATCACTGTAATCTCCCACCGGCAGTGTGATTGACAGCGCACTGTGCCAATCCGGTGGGAGATTACAGTGATTGGTGTTCTCGCATACAATACCGGTCATCTGGTGATTTGTGCTAACGATCCCGCTATGCACTGGGGGGCCACTGATGAGCTGCACTGGAGGGCCACTGATGAGCTGCACTGGAGGGCCACTGATGAGCTGCACTGGAGGGCCACTGATTGCTGTTAGAACGATCTCAAAGCTGCAGCAGGAGCAATATTTCTAATACCGAATTACAGCAGAGCACAGTGTGTATAATATATAGTTATGGGATATGTCTACAGTTCAGTATTGATTACATAAAGGGCAATAGGATTATCTCCTGTTGTGACTGGAGGGGAGAGAACAGACATGTTTTACATTTATAAGGGGTTGTAACCTACCATACCGTGTGTTATGTATAGCTTGCTGGCTGCAGAATGAGGGGTGAGATTTATGTTGAAGTGGGCGAGTTCACATTTACACGTACAAGCCCAGTGTATCTCCCACATTCACTCCCATCCCAAAGATTCATTAATGTAGGCCGATTACAGTTAGAGAGAGAGAGGATATGATGCAATCACTGTTCTAAGAGATCCTCCCTGCCAGAAAAGATGATGCATTTTTTGAATCACGGAGCTGACCTCCTGAAAATTCAATCAGTCATATCTCTTAAACTGTAAGAAATTTCACAAATGTAATAACTGCTTATTGTTTTTTCTGTGGGGGTGTACTAATTGGGGATTTTTTGAAAAAAACAAAGTTCTGCTTTAACTCTGTTACCACTGGGAATCCAATTACATAGAAAACCTTAGTTCTGAACAAGGCCCCTAGAACATACAATACAAGAACATGCAATACTAGTGTGTAAACAGGGGTCTGACCCAAGCAAGCTTAAGCCATAAGAGTGTGGTTTCTTTTTCGTTTCTATAAAACCTAAGATTAGGACATAGATGGGGATCAGTGAGGAATGAGTGTGGGAAAAAAAAAAAAGGGGTAGACGAAAAGCAAGGAATTGGTGCAGGAGCTGGTGCTCGCCCAAGAAGCCAAATGATTCCAAACAATCAATCACTACTGGGCCTGAGCCCGTACATATCAAGGGGATAGGTACGAAGGATAATCTCGTGAACACTGAAAGTTGTGCCAATAATGCCAATAATACCACGTTTTGCAGAATTTTTCCTCCTTACGTTTCATGGCAGCTATTAGGCATTCTATATCATTGATCTCGTTAACCACAGCTATCCAATGACCAATCGACGGGGAGGGGGGTCAATGCGTTTCCATTTTTGCACACTTAGGTGGATCAGAAGGGATCTCTTGTACCTTAGTCCAAAGGTGGAGTGTTTAGTAAAAATGTCTCTGGGCGCATCTCCAGAGATAGATCAGTAAGCTTATGAATCAGCCATCTGACATCTTCCCAGAAGGGTTGTACACTAGGGCACGACCAAAAAATATGCAACATGCCTGGTTCTTTTTGGCATCGCCAATACAATGGGGAAACAGTGGGGTAGAAACGCATCACACTGTTTAATTTATTTTGTCAGAATTTTCTGGAGTTGTTTATTCAGTTTTATTCAAGGCAGCGGCAGTGCATGGCTATGCTGAAAAGAGTACTGCACTGCATCGCAGTGAAGTTAACCAATTTCATATCAAATGAGGAAAATTGCCTTGTATATATGATGAGACTGCAGTGGGCAAGGCTACCCAAGGCAGCTCAATACCAAAGTGTGAACGGCCTTTAGACAAATACAGAAAATCATGGCAAATTTGATTTCCCCCCCAAAGAAACTGAAGAAATTAGGTTCCTGTTCATATTTGACTAGCTTAAAACTTTCGCATAAGAAACAGCAAACATGAGAACCAGTCTTGCAAGTCTGTGTAACAGCAAGTTGCAGATACCACGTGTTGCATGCTACAGCACACATAATCCAAAGTCAGTTTTGTAAAACTACAAAAAGACATTCATATTAAAAAAACAAAACAACACAACAACAGCAAACTATTAAGTATACTGGGGATAACAAACACCAATGTAATAAAAACCCTTACAGCTAATAAATTTTAAGCATGAATCTCCAGCAGGTTATACAACAGCTTGCAATCCTCCTACATTCACTGGCCAAATACAGACAAGAAGCCAAACACCCCACCCCACCCCCAAGCCAGAGAGGCTGGCGAAGACTTGACAGTGGAGACACCTTGGAGCATGGTTGGGAGAAGGACCTCTGAGGAACTCTGGTGAGGTGCTCGGTAAAAAAGAACCAACATGAAGGATGATACTATTACTCACCAGGACGCGCATGCATCTGTGAACAGATAAGTCCTGCATCCAGATGCCCTGGACCTGAAGTCTAAGCATTTTCAGTTATTTTAGTTTCTAAAGACTTTGCTCCCATTACAGATACTGAGAACTGAATGGAACAGATTGACTTGTTTTGCTTGGGTATTGTGAACACATGTCAATAAAAAAATAAACTGAGGGTTCCTGAAGGGGCTCAGGGACTACCAGTCCCTGGGGAACAAGCCATTATAGCATGGATAAGAATGGTTTGAGGACAAAAAGTGAGAAACTAGTCAGTGGAAAGACTGGAACTCAATCTTTATCTTAAAACAAATTAACCCGAAACCAAACATGTAATATATTGGATCTTACCAATTATTCGATGTGGTGGCTGTATTCGCTTTTTTTTTTTTGTTTTTTTTTTTTTGTTTTTTTTTAGGCTTTTTCCCACCTTTATTTTGGCCAATAATGCACCTCCTGTATTAAAGTGCCCCAATCTGGAGCAACAGGGACACCTTTGGACAGCAGCATTATTCTTAGGGGGGGAGGGGGTGTTAGATGTATTAACAGATTTAGATACACTAACAAATCGTAGCCAATTTCTATTTTTCCTTTTGGGATAAAGGCTTTACATAAATAAAAGATGGCCATTGTAAGCACCCCTGTCAGTGGTAAGTTTTTGTCTCAACACTCTAAAACTGCTACCATATGCAGAACAGCTTGTTCTGTTTAAAAACAACACTTACTGGCTGGATTACCAGATGAAAATAAAGGAAAGAAAGTCTAAAAAAAAAAAAAAAAGAAAGCGAATGCAGCCGTCACATCTAAGAATTAGTAAGCTGCAATATAATAAATGCTTTTGAGTTTAATGCCACTTAAAAACAGAATCACTTAAAAGTATATATATATATAAAATCTCTTTTTTTTTTGTTTGTTTTGGAATGAGTGGGCAATGCGCAGTAGGAAACCAGCTGTGGAGTCGCAAGGCTTCACTGCAGGTTTCCCTTAGTCAAGATGCCGGCGGCAGCACGTGTTAGCTGACTGAAAAATTATCTCGGGTGAGGACACCACTGGGTTCCTGGACAGGTAAGTGCCCTAATATTAAAAGTCAGCAGCTACAGTATTTGTAGCTGCTGACTTAAATAATTTTTTCTGAAAGAGTCCGACTAGAATAACTCATATGCATCTTTAGAAAGGTAAAGTTTCAAACGTATACTTGTAGATGAACTCCAGCAAAAGTATGTAAACTCATCCACGTGATTATGTATTTAGAGCAGAGGTCACAGCATTATACACACCCAATAAAAAAAAAACATTCCTTGCAAGGAAGAGAGAAGCATCACTCCTACTGAAGTTTAAATTCCACATAATGATTAAAAGGCCCCAGTGTAAAGCTAACAGATGTCTGTTAAAATACAAGCTAGGCAGTCCCAGGAAACGCCAGCATATAGGAATCAAAAGCAACATAAAACTCGTTGAAAGTAAACAAGTCACCAAAGAAAACTTGGGTGAAACAAAAGTAATGTCGGTGATGACATCTACTTTTGTAGCTGTCATGCGGACTCTTTTTTAAATACTTTAAGACCCCTTTCACACTGAAGGCGCTTTTCAGGCATTTTAGCTCTAAAAATAGCGCCTGTAAAGCTCCTGAAAAGCGCCTCTTGAGCCTCCCCAGTGTAAAAGGGGTCTTAGAGAAGTATGAAGAGAAGGACTTCTATCTTTTCTGATTTGATTACAGAGTCAGTTAGGCTTCATGCTCGTGGTGCCCCCGGCAAGAATCAGCAGATTCTTGCCAGCGGCTGGAAACACTGCCTATACACAGTGTGTGAAAGCAGCTACAGCTGTTAACAGCAGCCGTCAGATTTATACTCGGTACAATTCAAAGGCCAGTGCTGCTGCTGTTCAGATGTTACTGCTCATCTGTGTGGTTACATGCAAATAAGAGTCTTCAAGCGTCCCTGGACACAGACAGTGTGTGTCCATGGTCGGTATTTCTGAGGAGTTTTGGCTGCGGCTAAAATCGGCCAATTTGTGTATGGCCCTAGTACACAGTTTTGCTGCATCCAAAGGTGGCGTTTATCCACCTCGGAACACAGTAAACTATCCGCTGTTAAACTGGCGTGTAAATGTATTCCGACATGCATTTCTGAAGTGCCCTGGAATTTGGGCCCCCCTCCTCCTTCCACCACCGCCGGGCCTTTCAAAAAGCGAAGTGCAGTAGGGAACCAGATGTGAAGCTGTAAGGTTTCACTGCCTACTTGCCTTACAAAGGAATGGCGGCGGTAGCATCAGAGAGCCGATCCAAAAATCATCTGGGGTGCCAACATCGCAGGATCCCTGGACAGGCAAATGTGCTGATATTAAAAGTCAGCAGCTACAGTATTTGTAGCTGCTGACTTTTTTTTTGGAGGGAGGTGGGGCCGGAGCTCCACTTTAATGACTAGTCCACAGATGAACATTTGTATTTGTAGTTCTCCCTTGTTTTAATACAGTTACAGCTACTTTCACACTGGGAAGCCCGGCTGTTAGCGCTAAAGCACCACTTTTTTTTTAGCGGTGCTTTTTGGCCGCTAGCAGGGCGCTTTTTTCTTCCTTTTTATGGTCAAAAGTCTAGTTTTGCGGCACTTTCAAATTGCTTTTCAGGCGCTTTGGAAGCGCTGCCTATTCATAGCAATGGGCAGGGCATTTTGAGAGCGCTAAATACAGCGCTCACAACCTGCCTCAAAAATGCTGCTTTCAGGACTTTTCGTAACTTCCCGCAAGCGCACCACCCCAGTGTGAAAAGACACACTTTAATGAATAGGAGGTGCTTTTCAGAGACTATTTCTAGCACTAAAGCGTCCTAAAGCCTCAGTGTGAAAGTAGTCTTAGGTGACATATGCAGATAACACACAGGCTATGTAATCATATGTTCTCCATAATATCTACACCACCACTGTGTGCTTCAAAAGGCTCCCAAGTGCCTAAAAAAGTTTTATCCAGCAGTCCTGCTACTGCAACCATTCTGTCCCATTGCCATTATGCAGAAGAATTTGGCCAGCACTATGCAACTGTGTGAAGATGATACAGTATTGACAATGAGACTGCAGATAAGAACCCCTGTCATTCAGGCTCTGCAAGGCTGGGAAGGGACAAGCAGTATCAGCATGTGTTCTATAGGTCCCAATGAACAAAGCTGCAACTGATATGTATCCATGGCTAGCATAGTCCAATCTAAATAGAAAGTTCAGCATCAGAGAAGACTAGCAGAATCATCAAAAATTTGCACTGCAGCTTACATTCGATATAAATAAAGGGCAAAATGTTTCTAAAAAAGATCATTTTTTTAACCTAAAATAAGGAACATGTTATACGTACCTTACGACTGCACAGAGCGGACTCCACTTCTGGGGTCCTTGGCTGGCACTCTGTGCTCCTCCTTTTTTGTGTCTGCCCCCACAAAGGAGTGTTTTGGCAGAAAAATGCCAAAATGCACCTAAACGCAGGTAAACGCTCCTAAGTGCTAGGAGCATTTAGCGCTCGAGTGTTTTTTTCATTTTAATGGCCACAATAAATATTCTGGTCAATTAAACGTATTTGTAGAAACGTGGCTTAGGTGCATTTTTTAAGCCACTTTTCTCCTGCCAGGAAAAAAGCGTTTATAAAAGCCCCAGTGTTCATGAAGCCTAAATGAAAAGGAACCTCGAAATCTTTTCTGTAATAAATGTCCTTTTCCTACTGCAATTATGTCCTGTTTAGCCTGTTGCAATTGACTAATCAAGTCCAGATGAAGCTTCCAGTTATGTCCTAATACTAGACACACACACACACACACACACACAAACAAACAAAATCTTTTTTTAGGTATATAGAGCGACAATAAACCGTGTTGAGGTATTATATGATAGTACATAATGTTTATTTGCAATGTATTTATAAAAGACCCTATGGAGTCAGCATAAAAGCATAGGAACATATCAGACTTGTAAAAAAACAAACAGACATATGAAGTTTCCATTTTTCACGTGATGTCGGAAAGGGCGGTCCCACCGGGTGACGTAGCCCACCCCTTCCCTGTATAAGAAATGTCAAAGCACAGAGTGGGCATACAGCAGGAGGCCTCCCAGGCGGCGAGAGCGTTTTTAATTTTCTTAAAATTTTTTTGGGTCCAGGGGACGGGGTGATTGACGATGATTTTACATCGAGGGACACTATTTTTTTAAATATTTTTTAATAAAGGATTTGACAAAAACTGTTTCTTGTGTTTATTACTTTTGTACACTTTTTTGGTAAATGGGTAGGGGCCCTTGCCCCCCCCCCTGCCCCAAAGCACCCCCCTCCCTCAGTATAGTTCAGAAGGAGGGGGGGGGGGTGACATGACTTTTTTTTTCTTCCTTTTTTAAATGTATTTTATGTTCAGCTGTCGGCAGGGAAACCCATCAACAGCTGAGGACTCATCGGTTATTAAGGACGCCACGGCTGGCTTTCCAGCCCTGCTCTTAAACAACTAGCTTATACTTTGTCCAATCAGGGCGCAGAATGCACTGTGCAGCACTCAGTGCATTGCAGGGTGTTCGTCGGGCAAACACCCTGCAAATTCGGGTGTTCATCGAACAGCCAAACAGACAAATGCTCAGGCTGAACCCTTCGCCCATCCCTATTTTCCACATTGTTGGCACCATCCATATCACATTGATAAACACACATATGACCATCAAAGATAAAAAGGACATTAGCCTATGCTCAGTATTGTAGATGGTTTTGCAGAAATTTACTAATATTGAACATCAAAACATGTTACATGGCTAGTATGTCAAGACCATATATATGTCACCCAGGCGGACAAAAGTGCTGCAACTAGGACAACAGCAACTGGCGATAAGCAGCTCCACATTATAAACCCTACAGGGAGAATACACCCATTACTCTCTGTGCACTGAATGACCATCAAAGGCCAAGGGGATTTGGCTGTTTGTTTTATACAAATCTGATATGCTTTTATGCTGACCCATTAGGGTTTATTTCAAATATGCCGCACATACAGTTGTGTGAAAAAGTATTTGCCCCCTTCCTGATTTTTAATTTAATTTGCATATTTCTCACACTTAAATGATTCAGATCAAACAAACTCCAATATTACACGAAGATAACCCAAGTAAATCCAAGATGCAGTTTTTAAAATGACTATTTCATTTAAGGGGAAAAAAGCTGGTCAAACCCGCCTGGCCCTATGTGAAAAAGTAATTGCCCCCTCCCATGCTAAATCATGAATGAACTGATTAACCAAAATTTTTTGGAAAGCGGAGTTAAATTTCACTTGCCACACCCAGGCCTGTTTACTGCCAGACCTGTTGAATCAAGAAATCACATAAATAGAAGTTGTCTGACAAACTGAAGCATGCCAACAGATCACAAAAAGCCATACATCATGCCACAATCTAAAAAAAAAATTCAAGAAATGATTAGAAACAAAGTACATGTATTGGTCTAGGAAGGGTTTCAAAGCCATTTATAAGGCTTTGGAACTTCAGACAATAACAGGGAGAGCATTATCCACAAATGGAGATAACTTGGAACAGTGGTGAACCTTCCCAGGAGTGGTCAGCCTACAAAAATTACTCCAAGAGCATGACGACTCATCCAGGAGGTCATAAAAGAACCAAGAACATCTAAAGAACTGCAGGCCTCACTTGCCTCAGGTAAGATCAGTGTTCATGATTCAACAATAAGAAAGACTGGGCAAAAATGGCATCCGTGGGAGAGTTCCAAGGCCAAAGCCACTGCCGACCAAAAAAAACACAAAGGCTCACATTTACCAAAAAACTTCTTGATTATTTCCAAGACTTTTTGGCAAATATTCTGTGGACTCATGAGACAAAAATTTCACTTTTTGGAAGGTGTGCGGGATGCAAACATCTGGCATAAAACTAATATAGCATTTAATAACAAGAACATCATACCAACAGTCAGACATGGTGGTAGTAGCGTGATGGTCTGGGGCTGCTTTGCAGCTTCAGGACCTGGACGACTTACCATAATTGATGGAACCATGAATTCTGAGCTGTACCAGAAAATCCTAAAGGAGAATGTCCGGCCATCAGTTCGTGACCTCAAGCTCAAATGCACTAAGGCCCCTTTCACACTGGGGCGGTAGGGGGCGTCGGCGGTAAAACAGCGCTATTTTTAGCGCTGTTTTACCGCAGTAGTCGGCCGCTAGCGGTGCGGTTTTAACCCCCCGCTGGCAGACGAAAAAGGGTTAAAACCACTCGTATAGCGCGGCTATAGACGCGGTATAGCCGCGCTGTCCCATTGATTTCAATGGGCAGGAGCGTTTTAGGAGCGGTGAATACACCGCTCCTTCACCGCTCCAAAGATGCGGCTGGCAGGAGATTTTTTCTTCTCCTGCCAGCGCACCGCTTCAGTATGAAAGCCCTCGGGCTTTCACACTGAACAAACAGCGGAGGCTGTTTTGGGGCGGTTTGCAGGCGCTATTTTTAGCGCAATAACGCCTGCAAACCGCCCCAGTGTGAAAGGGGCCTTAGGTTATGCAGCAGGACAATGATCCGAAACACAACAGCAAGTCCAACTCCCAATTGGTTCAAACAAAGCAAAATTTAGGTTTTAGGCTTAAGTGGCCTAGTCAAAGCCTGGACTTAAATCCAGTTGAGATGCTGTATCATGACCCTACACAGGTCGTTCATGCTGGAAAACCCTCCGACGTGGCTGAATTAAAACAATTATGCAAAGAAGAGTGGGCCAAAATTGCTCCACAGCAATGTGAAAGACTCATTGTCAGGTATCACAAACCCTTGATTGCAGTTGTTGCATGGTGGCACAACCAGTTATTAGATTTAGGGGGCAATTACTTTTTCACACAACTGTAAACATTATATTGGGCTTTTATAGAATATATCAACATGGTTTATTATGTCTCTACAGTGAGGGAAAAAGGTATTTGATCCCCTGCTGATTTTGTACGTTTGCCTAATGACAAAGAAATGACCAGTCTATAATTTTAATGATAGGTTTATTTTAACCATGAGAGACAGAATAACAAAAAAATCTAGAAAAACGCATTTCAAAAAAGTTATAACTTGATTTGCATTTTAATGAGTGAAATAAGTATTTGACCCCTTCGTAAAACATGACTTCGTACTTGGTGGCAAACCCTGGTTGGCAATCAGAGGTCAGACATTTCTTGTAGTTGGCCACCAGGTTTGCACACATCTCATGATTGATTTTGTCCCACTCTTCTTTGCAGATCCTCTCCAAGTCATTAAGGTTACGAGGCTGACGTTTGGTAACTCTAACCTTCAGCTCCCTCCACATATTTTCTAAGGGATTAGGGTCTGGAGACTGGTAGGCCACTCCAGGACCTTAATGTGCTTCTTCTTGAGCCACTCCTTTGTTGCCTCAGCCATGTGTTTTAGGTCATTGCCATGCTGGAAAACCCGTCCACCACCCATTTTCAATGTCCTGGCTGAGGGAAGGAGGTTCTCACCCAAGATTTAATGGTATGTGGCCCTGTTCATTGTCCCTTTAATTCGGTGGAGTTGTCCTGTCACCTTAGTAGAAAAATATCCCCAATGCATAATCTCTACACCTTCATGTTTGACAGTGGGGATGGTATTCTTGGGGTCATAGGCAGCATTCCTCCTTCTCCAAACACAGTGACTTAAAGCGGAGCTCCACCGAAATGTTTTTTTTTTAAAAGTCAGCAGCTACAAATACTGCAGCTGCTGACTTTTAAAACATGGACACTTACCTGTCCAGGGCGCCCGCGATGTCGGCACCCGAGGCCGAACCGTCTCTCGGTCCTCGGGTGCTGCCGCCTCCATCTTCGGGAAGGGAATCAGGAAGTGAAGCCGCGCGGCTTCACTTCCCGGTTCCCTACTGCGCATGCGCGAGTCGCGCAGCGCAATACGGCTGGTCCCTGCTGTCTCTGGGACCCGTGTGTTTCCCAGCAGACAGCGGGGGGGTGGGACAGGATGTGGCGTAAATAACCGCAGATCCTGCGGCTATCTACGCCGGAAGTGGGTACAGATACCTGTAATATACAGGTATCTGCACCCCCCTCCCCCCTGAAAGGTGCCAACTGTGACACCGGAGGGGGGGGGGGGAATCCGATGAGTGGAAGTTCCACTTTTGGGTGGAACTCCACTTTAAGTTGATGCCAAAGAGCTTGATCTCAGTCTTATCTGACCACAACACTTTCACCCAGTTCTCCTCTGAATCATTCAGATGTTCATTAGCAAATTTCAGACGGGCCTGTACATGTGCTTTCTTGAGCAGGGGGACATTGCGGACGCTGCAGGATTTCAATCCTTCATGGCGTAGTGTGTTACCAATTGTTTTCTTGGTGACTATGGTCCAAGCTGCCTTGAGATCATTGACAAGATTCTTCTATGTAGTTCAGGGCTGATTCCTCACCGTTCTCATGATCATTGAAACTCCACGATGTGAGATCTTGCATGGAACCCCAGACCAAGAGAAATTGACAGTTATTTTGTGTTTCTTCAATCTGCGAATAATCGCACCAACTGTTGTCTCCCTCTCACCAAGCTGCTTGGCGATGGCCTTGTAGCCCATTCCAGCCTTGTGCAAGTCTAAAATCTTGTCCCCGACATCCTTGGACAGCTCTTTGATCTTGGCTGTGGAGGAGAGATTGGAATCTGATTGATTGCTTCTGTGGACAGGTGTCTTTTATGCAGGTAACAAGCTGAGATTAGGAGCACTCTCTTAAAGGGAGTGCTTCCAATCTCAGCTTGTTACCTGCATAAAAGACACCTGGGAAGCAGAAATCTTGCTAATTGATAGCAATTAAAATGGAAATGTATAACTTTTTTGAAATGCGTTTTTCTGGATATTTTTGTTGTTATTCTGTCTCTCACTGCTAAAATAAACCTACCACTAAAATTATAGACTGATCATTTCTTTGTCAGATGGCAAACATACAAACATACAAAATCAGCAGGGGATCAAATACTTTTTACCCCTCACTGTATATATCTGAAAAGTCAGTTTTCTCAAACAAGTTTTTGTTATGTGTACATTTGTAGAATAGTGGATGTAGGTACAGCGGGTGCCTGGTATGTTCTAGTTTATGTCTTAATACTGTGAGCTGACAGGTCACAGCGAGGTTACAGAAAGCTGGCAGCCAATGCAAGGTAAAAAATTAACTGAATGGAACTGTAATAGCCACGAATCACAGATCAAATATTAATAGTGAAATAACACTTAGGTGAGTTCATTAGATCGCATTGAGCTATAATAATACATGACTTTTTTTTTTTACGTAAAGCAGAGACCTGGGGGGGGGGTCTTTCCTTAGATCCACATGCAACACATTCTATACAACACTTTTGAACCTGAGTTTATTCCGTCAGTCATACTTAAAAGTAGAACTTTACCCAAAAGGGAATCTCCATTTTTCCGCCTCCTCCCCAACATCTTTAAACTCTTTTTTTTTTTTTTTTTTGAGGGGGGGCAGGTACCTAGTTTTCACAGGTATCCGCCTAGGCGAGCCCAATGGAAGTTCGGCCCCCCTCTCTTTCCCCACAGCTTTCCGAGACACGTCATAGATCCCAGAAAGCTGTGGGACCCCTCACAACGCACAGTGTGGCTCGTGCATGCGCAGTAGGAAGCTGGCTGTGAAAATGCTAGGATTTACAGCTGACTTCCCATAGTAAAGATGCCGGCACTGAGAATCCGAAGACCAGTAAAGAACGGCGCTGGATCCCCTTGTCCTTATATTCACTTATCCACAGTATTTGCAGCTGCTGACTTTTTAATATTTTTGGGGGCCATTGAAGATACTCTGTAAAAACCCAACTTTACCACTTAAAGTGGAGTTCCACCCACTTTTACAACTCTTCAGCATCCCTTACTAAACTGTGCACTGTAAACGAATTGGCTATTTTTTAATTTTTTTTCTCAGCACTTACTGTATATCTGCTGTATTCATTTTTCACTTCCTCCTCCCTGGCGGCGGCCCATCGCATCATTTCCTGTTTGCAATGCCTTCTGGCAAGGGGCGGCAACTTCCTCTGACACTGCCGTTGTTATGGAAACCTGACCTGAAACCTATTACACTGCTTGTGCTGCACTGAGCATGTGCGAGATCTGCAAGGATACAGTCTGGCTTCAGATGCCCAGACTTAAGATGGCCACGGCCTGCTGTAAGTTTATAAAATAATAAACTACTGCTATAAACTAACAAAACAGACCTCAGTTTACAGACTAACTTTACTAGAATACATTAAGCTTGTGTATTATAGGGGTATTTTAATTTAAAAAGTATAATTTTGACCGGAACACCACTTTAATGCTATGTTACAGGGAAATCACTACCCAACATGAGATAATCATGTTAAAAAGAGAGAAATGCTACATATCTAAAGAAGAGAGCGAAGCACACTATTGTCATCCCCTGTATAGTAGCACTCAGACTGGTGAGGAGCACTAACAACTAATCAGGCTCTTTTTAATGCATATATGCGGACAGGGAATGTGTTGGTGAGAGTAGCAAGAGCAGAGCTGATGACTACTCTGTGTGTTCCTGCTCCTTTATTGTCCAATTAAAGCAGAGTTCCACCCAAAAATTGAACTTCCACTTTAAGGGAGGAGACCCCCCCGACACGCCACATTTGGCATGTCATTTTTGGGGGGAGCGGATATCCTGCCACTTTCTCCCAGTGCACCGCGGTACCGGAAGGGAGATCACACACCCCCCCTTCTCGGCAATCATTTGGGACATGTCACAGGTCCCAGATGATTGCCCAGCCAGTCAGGGCTCACGCATGCGCAGTGGGTGCCCGGCTGTGGCTTCATAGTTACAATGCCGGTGTGGCAGAGAGGAGGGGGAGACGAGCGGGGTTTTGTTCTCCGCATCGCTGGACCCTGGGACAGGAAAGTGTCCAATTATTAAAAGTCAGCAGCTGCAGTATTTGTAGCTGCTGAATTTTAATTTTTTTTTTTTTTTTTTTTTTAAGCAGAACTCCACTTTAACGGGACATATTAAAAGGAATGACAGAAAGGAATGCCCCATTTTGTTCCATTATTCTCTATGGGCATTCCATCTCCCTGTTAAAGTCTATGGGCATTCCTTTCTGTCATTCCTTTTAGTATGTCCCCAATTAACAGCCTAGGAATGGGAAGGTGACAACACCGTATTTCAAGTATTTGTAAAATCATTCACTAAAATCTCATACAAGCTTTGATATTGTAATGTATGTTCAGAAGAATTATTTTAATAAAGTAGAACTACAGGCAAAACTTTTTTTTTTTGGAAGAGAAAGGGAGGGTTATAACCCCTGCCAGATTTTTTTTTAATTTTTTGCCATCTGCGTCCCTTTGGGCAGATTTACCTTTACTTCCTGTCCCATAACCAAAACAGGAAGTGAGAGGAAATCCCTGCAGATCAACGGAATCCCCCCCCCCACCCCACTAAAGTCAGAAGGAGAATAAACTGGCCCTTTGTTTAGAAAGTTTGGAAACCCCTGAATTAGATGATGGCTGCTCCCTTAAACAGGTCCTTTTTTCTTTCTTTGTAAGCATTTAGGCTACGTTCACATAGGCAATTACAAACAGCAGATTTCTGAATCACAGTTCTAACCTGCATGCAGGACCAATCATCTGACTCTAACCGCAGACAACTGCTGCATGCACTATGACATGCAGACACCTGTGGCTGTCATTGACTTGTATACGTTTCCCGGCTACAGCCGTTTGCATAGACCTGTGATTTCTGCCACAATAATCCACTGTTTGCTCAAAATCACCTGTGTGAAAATAGCCTTAAAGCAAAACTAAACCCTCCTATCCTTCACAGCCAAGGAAGCTCCCATCTTAGCTACTGTTTGATGTTCAGCATGGACATGTAACCAGCTACATCACCAGATATTTGATGGCATCACAGCATAAGCAAATGAGAAGCAAATGAGACAGTTATCAGTCACGGCTTGCCTTGAATGTACTGGTTTGGGAAACTGCTTTAAAGTCTTCTTTTACAGGTGTGCCTGGAAAAAACCTTCAGTGTGCAACCCCCCCCCCCCCATACTTACCTAAGCCCAATCTCTATCCAGTAATGTGCACGAGAGCAGCGGCTCTCCCAGGTCTCTCCCTCCTCATTGGCCGAGATGCAGCAGCAGGAGCCGTTGGATCCCGCTGCTGATATCTGTGTGTCTTAAGGAGCCTGTTTAGGAGCGAGCAGGCATGAGTGTTCCCATAGCAAGTGGCTTGCTATGGGCGCACTCAGCAAGGGGGAGGGGCCCAGAGCGTCGGCAGGGGACTTCAGCAGAGGAGGATCAGGGCTGCTCTGTACAAAACCATTACACAGAGAAGGTAAATATGTTTGCTCTATATATATATATATATATATATATATATATATATATATATATATATATATATATATATATAAAAAAAATCCTTTACAAACAATTTATTGGTTTGTCTGGGAGTTCTGTTTTTAGAATTATTATTATTATACAGGATTTATATAGCGCCAACAGTTTGCACAGTGCTTTACAACATGAGGGCAGACAGTACAGCTACAATACAAATAAATACAGGAGGAATCAGAGGGCCCTGCTTGTTAGTGTTTACGATCTAGGAGGCAGGGTCAAGTGATAGAAAAAGGTAATAGCTGTGGGGAATGAGCTGATGGAGAAAATAGAAGTACAGTTGTTAGATGGGGCAGAATAGACTTCTCTGAAGAAGACGGTTTTCAGGGGTTTATCTAAAAACACAGTAGGATATAGTCGAATAGACTGGGGTAGGGAGTTCCATAGGATAAGAGAGGCTCGAGAGAAGTCCTAGAGGCAAGCACGGGAGGAGGCGATGAGGGAGCTAGAGAGAGGAGTTCTTGGGAGGAACGAAGAGAACAATTAGCTGGTATTTTGAGACTAGGTTAGGGATGTAGCTGGGGGCCGAGTTGTGGCTGGCCCAATGTGACAATGCACAATGTAAGAAGAGGAATCTTACTTGTCATGCGCACAGGGCATGATACTTTCCTGTTTGCAAATGTATATTACGGGTGTCAGTACCCTAAGGCCTCATTCACACTGGCACTGTTAAACCTGTTTTTATACATACTAAACACAGCAAGTGATCTAGGAGGCCATTCACTCCTAAGACATTTGCCAAACGTTTCCAGAAGCACAAAAGCAATAACATTTTCGTTATTTTTAGGCCCCCCTCCCCATTGAAAAAGTAAGTTGGGTAAAAAACATGTGATGCTGCCTCATACATGCAACTGTACTTCTATGGCACGCAAAATGAAAATGTCATTGTTTTTGTTCCTAATCTGACAGGTGGGAGGGTGCGTCCATCCAGCCGCTGCCTACTCATACACCGACATGAGCTACACATATGCAGCATCTGGCGGCTGAAGCTGCATAAACAAATCAGCCTATTCATAGTTTACGAGCTTCAGTGCTGTGTAAATGAGGCCTATATACTTACATTTTTTTTCTGAGGCCTTATTCACATGGGGTGTCCAATACCATAGCCTGTGCAGGGCCACATTAACCCGCATGGGGACACACAGGTGTTGGGTGCATCCCTGTGCAAAAGTCCTATTTATGTCTATATGGACACAGTCACCATTTCCCAATATGACAATCCACGCAGGCGTCTGTCCCCAAACTCCCGCTGTCTGCATTTGGGGACCAGCACCCGCTCCCACACAGATGTCATATTGGGACACTTCGACTCTGTCCCTGCAGCCAGTGTGTCTCCATAGAACTTCCTGTACAGGGATGCATGCAACACCTGGCCATCCCCAGGCAGGTAAACAAGGCCCTGCACAGCTGTACTGTATTGTATGCCCAATTTGTAAAAGTACAAATTTAAATGCAAACAATCTGGAAAAGTAAAAAAAAAAATTCCTGGCATTTGTTCATTGCAGGGTTGTTTTTTCCCCCCAGAATTATGCACCATAGACTTTCCAAATGGTCAAAGCACAATTTGCAACCAGTCTTCAAGCAGCTAAATAATGTATATTAATGGCATAGCTCACCTTTACCAAATAAATCTGCCTTTGCAGATAAGGTGAGTATATAGAAAGAAACAAACTGTGCAGCTCTGACCAAAAGTTGAATACAGGGGCTATAGGTGTGGGCCATTTTTTTATACATCATGAAGTCTGGAAAACTCTTGGATGTTGCTAAAGCAAACCATAAATTATGCAATTTTCTTTCCTTCCACTAAGGGTGGGAGGAAAGAAAATTACTAATTACTGGTGTACCAAAATGAAAATTCTGGTGCTGAAACCGAAAATTCAGGACGCACTTGGCCGAAAACCGAAACTGAAACGTATAGTTTTTACATTTTTATTCCATTAATTCGGCCGGCGTTTTTGCACTGAAGCCACTAGGGGACGCAACTTTGCACTGAAGCCACTAGGGAACGCAACTTTGCACTGAAGCCACTAGGGGACGCAACTTTGCACTGAAGCCACTAGGGGACGCAACTTTGCACTGAAGCCACTAGGAGACACAGCATGCCATTTGTTGGCACTTTTTTTTTTCTATCCACAAGAAGCCAAAAAAAAAAAATTGCTCGATTCCCCCCCACTGGCAGCAATCGCATGCAAAAAATCCAACAGGCTGGTTGTAGTGGAGTCGATCAATGGATCCACTTCACTACACCTAGCCTGCTCATGGATCGAATTTTGGATGGTCCCTGCTGAACCGGCCGAGATTCGATCCACCTATGGCTGTCTTAAAGCGATAGTAAAACCGAATGTATTATATTGCAGTTTACCACTCATTAGATGTGGTGGCTGCATCAGTTTTCTTTTCTTTGGCTTTTCCCCTCTGTTTTCACCTGGTAATCTGGGCGGTAACACACCTGTTTTAGTGAGACATAACTCTGGAGGAATGAGTACAGGAGGCACAGCAGACAGCACCACTGTTGGTCTGGGGGGAGGGGAGTGTTAAATGTATTAGAAGATTTAGATACACAAACAAATTAAAGCCAAACTCCAGATCACACTTTATAGTCAGTTACAGGAAACTGTTTTCCTTTTGGGATAAAAGTTTTGCATGAATAAAAGCTGATTGTTTTAATCACCCCTGCCAGAGTTAAGTGGTTTGTCTCACCCATGTGAACTAATACATTCTGCTGGAGAGTATGCATTTTTGAAAAAAACACAACAGTCTTACTGGCTGGATCACCAGATGAAAATGGAAGAAAGCAAGCCTAAAAAAGAAAATGAATGAAGCCATCACATCTAAGAATTGGTAATCTGCAACATAGTAAATGTTTAGTTTTGGGTTTAATACTGCTGCTTTTAGAGATGCCTAGCGGTTACTATTCACCTCCACCATCAAAGGAATGAGCTCTCAAACGCTGAGTACAGAGCTACTGCATCAGGGGAGAGAGGGTACATGAGAGGGAGTCCACATCAGGAAATGGCTCCTGTGACAGTGGAGGTGAACAGTAACAGCTAGGCCACTTATAGCATTATCCTGGGAGTATTTCAGTCAAACTTCATCAGGTATGTTAATGACCTACACCTATAGCAAGGATATTATTCCGCTTAAAGTGGAATTACACTGTATCTGAGCACCACAAACAAAAAATGCAGTTTAATTCATTTTTAATATTTAACGCAAACTCCCCCATCTAACCATGTCTCCATGCTTTATTTTGCTTATAAATCACTTTGAAAAACAGCCCCCCTAGCATTTCTGGCCACGGCCATCTTGAGTAAGGGCAGACGATTCATGTAGCATTTACTTCCAGGAATCTATCTGCCCTTAACTCAGGCATGAAGAAAGGAGGGCGTGCCTAGCTGCATAAACCCCTCCTCCCCTCCTGAAGACTCCTGGGATGTATGACATCATTTGCCTAGGCAGGAAGTAACTGAAGAAATGTAAAGAAAAAAAAAAAAAACACAACAAAAAAAATGAATGATTAGGAACATTCTTAACCACTTCCACACCGATATACGTCCTAACTTTGAAGAGGGATATCTTTGTTCTGGCAGCAGCTAGCTGATATAACCCTGGTATCTTCTTCTTCGGCGGGCGGTCCAGTTTCCGACAACAGTGGTCTTTGCTGCGGATTCGCCACAAGATCCCTTTTATCGGCGGCAGGAGAGAGCTCCATCCCACCGCTTACCGAAGCTGTCGGTAGCGGCGGAGGCGATTGGATCCTCGTCCTATGGAAGATGGCCCCCCCACCCGTCTCCATACCATTGCAGGGCGGAAGCGACGTTAAAATGTCACTTCCGCCCATAGCTCTTAAAAGGGCCATTTTTTTTTTTTTTTTTTTTATTGCATTTTAGTGTAAATATGAGATCTGAGGTCTTTTTGACCCCAGATCTCATATTTAAGAGGTCTTGTCATGCTTTTTTTTTCTATTACAAGGGATGTTTACATTCCTTGTAATAGGAATAAAACTGACACATTTTTTTTAAAGAACAGTGTAAAAATAAAAAAGGTAAAATAAACAAGAAAAAAATTTTTTTTTTTTAAACGTGCCCTGCCGAGCTCACGTGCAGAAGTGAACGCATATGTGAGTAGTGCCCGCATGTGAAAACGGTGTTCAAACCACACACGTGAGGTAATCACACGCAATCGGTAGAGCGAGAGCATAAAATTCTAGCCCTAGACCTCCTCTATAACTCAATACATGCAAAATTTTTTAAACGTCACCTATGGAGATTTTTAAGGGTAAAAGTTTGTCGCCATTCCACGAGCGGGCGCAATTTTGAAGTGTGACATGTTGGGTATCAATTTACTCGGCATAACATTATCTTTCACAATATAAAAAACATTGGGCTAACTTTACTGTTGTCTTAATTTTTTAATTCAAAAAAGTGTATTTTTTCCCAAAAAAGTGCACTTGTAAGACCGCTGCGCAAATACAGTGTGACAGAAAGCATTGCAACGACTGCCATTTTATTCTCTAGGGTGTTAGAAAAAAAATGTATAATGTATGGGGGTTCTAAGTAATTTCTTGCAAAAAAAACTGGGAGCCAACGGCTGCGTTGCTATCAATCTATCCAATCAAGAGCCAGGAGCCCGCGGAGAAGGAGCCAGCGTGTCCCCGCCAACTGAATGAAGGGGTTCAGGTAAGTAAAACGGGGGGCCGGTGACTGCAAGGTGTTTTTTCACCTTAATGCATAGGCTGCATTAAGGTGAAAAAACACGTACCTTTACAACCCCTTTAAGGCTGGGTTCACACTACTGCAAATTGGATGCGGGATCTCCGGCTCTCTATGGAGCCGGTTCACAAATCTCCGATGCGGCTCCGGTGCGAATTTGCACAGGAGCCCTGTGTGTCTTTTGGTCTGTTTCAGGTTCGAATTCAGCCCAAAATTTAGGCTGAAATCGGACCTGAAACGGTGAACCAGGACGCACAAGATCCGCTGGGAGCCCCTTCGGCATTCAGTGTGAACCGAGCCTTAGACAGTAGAAATAAAGATGCGGAACTGTTTGTTTTTCTTAGGAATAAAAAAAAATAAACTTTACAGGATGCTAGGGGCAACGGCTGTAGTGTCTAGTGTCATTGGTTACTAGGGGCAATGGCTGTAGTGTCTAGTGTCATTGGTTACTAGGGGCAATGGCTGTAGTGTCTAGTGTCATTGGTTACTAGGGGCAATGGCTGTAGTGTCTAGTGTCATTGGTTACTAGGGGAAATGGCTGTAGTGTCTAGTGTCATTGGTTACTAGGGGCAACAGCTGTAGAGTGTGGGTGTGGTGTCATTGGTTACTAGTAAGGATGAGCTCCGGCGTGTTCACGCAGCCCACGTGCAGAGCCCTCCAGGAAGTCAGCACTGCCCTAATCACAAGCGGTGAGACATTGTCCCGATGCGTGGTTGCAGAGAGTCTCACTGCCTGTGATTAGCGCAGCTCTGACTTCCTGGTGGGCTCTGCACGTGGGCTGCGTGAACACGCCGGAGCTCATCCTTAGTTACTAGGGGCAACAGCTGTAGTGTTTGGTATCATTGTTGGTTGCTTGGAGCAACGCCTGTAGTGTCTGTGTCATTGGTTACTAGGGGCAATAGCTGCAGAGTGTGGTATCGTTGGTTGCTAGGAGCAACAGCCACAGTGTCTGGTGTCATTGGTTACTAGGGGCAACAGCTGTAAGGTGTGTCGTTGGTTGGTAGGGAGAATGGTGTGGGTGTGTCTGGAGGAGATGGCGAGCCCTCATTCATTGCCTGGGGTTCAGCTCCATGACATCATTACCAGCACTCACTTCTTAATAGAGCTCGGGGTGACTGGCCTGCACCGTGTGAGAGACGGAATGGACCACAGTCAGAACTCTGTACATTGTACTGATAAGGAACCGCCTGACCAACCCGTCCGGTACTTACCGATACCGGCATCACTCGAGACACACCATACTGGACCGCGAAACAGCCGATAGTTCTCGCGTAGGTAGTAATTAGTGGTGACGCGCATGCCCCGTTGACAGATAGAAAAGCCGAGCATTAGGGGCGCATGCGCACTTGTGTTATGTTATTACTGGTTGCTGACAGGATGTTGGGCTGTGGTTATGTACAGCGGTTATATTTTCAGGAAGGCTTTGAAGGTCCAGCTTACTGTTGGACTTTTGAATGTCATTGTAGTATTTGAGGTGACCAGGATTCTCTACATTCAGTGAGGGCTTCTGTCTGCCACACAGTTTTTGTTGAAATGGCAGACATGGATGTCTGTTAGTATGAAGGCAAACTTACATGGCCTAATAAAGAATGTATGCATTCAAAAATACATAATGGTGAACTTACTAACTTTTGTATTGCCTTTTTGTATACTAGTGCAAAATTAAATATAATAAACTGAATTCAGGGCCTATGCAAAGCACTGCTGTTCAGCATAGCTCCCAATTGTCCCTGATTTGGAACAAAGTCCCTCTTTTCTCCTCATTGGTTCCTCATTTTGGTCTGGTTTATATAGTTGTATATAACATGCACTTTTTATCCTTTCTCAGTGCTAAGGCCCCTTTGACACGGGGCGGATCCGCTCAGTGGGAGATCGCAAGGTTGATCTCCACTGAGCCGGCAGATGACAGATCCGTCTTTGCTCTCTGTGCAGGGAGGGACCTGTCAGAGGATCCCCGCTGATATTTATGGGGAGATCAGATGAAAACGGACAGCATGTCAGATCTCCATTCGATCCGATTCGCCATACATCTGTTTTGAGCGGAACGGATGGCAGGCGGGTGTCAGCGGACACATCTCTGCTGACATCCGCCTGCCCATAGGAGTCATTGGGTGGCCCGCTTGGATCCGCCTGAAAAACGGATCGTGTGTAAGGGGCCTAAACCTTTCATCTCATTTCTAAATTGCTGCATTTGTAAATTTCAAAAGCCAGTATAAAGGAATATTAGTGGTACAAAAAAAAAAAAACACTTGTGGGTTCAACTAATCATTTTTGTTGTCTCCTTTAAAGGGGCGTGGCAGGGGGTGTGTCCTATGCCTGCATATTTTTGCTAATAGGTGTCCTTCATTCCCATTTCAAAAAGTTCTGTCTGAATTGGGTGCCAACTCAGGAAGATGACAGGTCCGTCGCTACCTGTCAGAACGCCGCTCTCCCCTATGGAGGATCGGATGATGACGGACCGTAGAGTCCGTCGTCACCCGATCCGATCCGAAAACGGATGGAAAAGTAGGGTTTTCCTCCGTTACACTTTTCGGATCGGAGCGGGTCGGATGTCAGCGGACGTTCATCCGCTGACATCCGCTATTCCATAGGGATACATGTATGTCCGTTTTTCATCCGAAAACGGAAGGATGAAAAACGGACATAGGATCGTCCGTGTGAAAGAGCCCTTTAATGTCTAATTTCCGGTCTGTTGTGGTGCGTTGGATTGCCCATTTGCTGGGAAGCTATGTCAAATGAGTGCATGCCCTTAAAGCGATGCACAATAATGTATAAACTAACACTCTTCAATGAGGGTGCGTTTAATGTACCGTAGCGGACCTGGGAATGGTCCCCTAAAGCGGAATTCCACCCAATTTTGAGAGGTGGTCTTAAACGAAAGACCACCTCTCCACCACTAGTTTTTGGATATTTACATTTTTTTTTTTTTTTACTTTCTCTGGTACCTTTTTAGAAGTACTAAGAGTACTTCCGATCCAGCTGGGCCACGGCCAAGGTCGTCACATCCTCTTCTGTGGCAAGCCCCCCCATTGTCTTCTGGAACATGTGTGTACCAGGAGACAAGCTGGCCATTCACAAAGCGCCGCGCGACTCGCACAGGGCCGTCTTTAAGGCAGGGCAAAAGGGGCAGCTGCTAATACTTGTCAACTATCCCAGTTTAAATTCCCTCGTCCCTTGAGGTTTTAGTGCCGTGCTATGTCATGATATCTCAGTGTGAAAGTTCTTTTACTAATGCTGCCCATTTCTGCCCTATTGTGTACAGATGACTCACCTGCAGACCCTGTATTTACATGTAAATACGGGCATTGATATGTAAATAGCGGTGGCATTCATATGTAAATTAGGGTTGCCACACATCCCTTTAATCCAGGACACATATTAATTACACAGGTTCTGAGGCTAATTTAATGCAGATAAGGCACCAGTTAGTTTAATTACCACCTTTATCAGCCACAGAACCTGTGTAATTAATGGGATGATGTGGCAACCCTAATGTAAATAGCAACGGACCGACTGCATTCATATCTAAACAATGGTGGACTGGCGGCATTTATATGTAAATAGAGGCGGCATTCCTATGTATACCATGTCCCCCTGAGGTCATATCCACCACCATCATCTCTTGCTGAATGTTGCCCACCGGGGAGATAAAGGGGCATACTTGAAAGTCCTGGCTACAACTGTTAGCACAGGTTTTAGGATGCAAAGGTGTACTAACGGGGTGGATAAAGAATTTGGTCACCTGTAGGGCAGCCCATTCATTTTAATGGTCTGCTGTATGCACTAGAAATTTGGAAGAAAGTCCCTAACCCTTTTTCAAAATCACATGGTGCCACAGCACATGTCATCAGCAGATGAGTGAGGGTAGCATTAATAATTAATGGCACTGCTGTGTCTCTACTAAAAGGCAGCAAATTTCTGTGGTGTCAGAATTTTGCGTGCGTTCCCGACACACACACACAAATGTGAACGCAGACTAAATGTCTCAGTTACATTGGTGTTCAGTGTAAATCTTCTCATTACATTGGGGCTTGGTGTAGAATCCTTTCATTCATACTAGTGCCAGTGTGAATCCCTCCTTACATTGGTGGGTACTGTGAATGCTTCTATTACATTAGTGGTCAGTGTAAACCCCTATTACATAGGTGGCCAATGTTGAAACTCCTCTTTATATTGGTAGTCGGTAAAAAAACCTAGCACTGCCACTGATCCCAGGAGTTCTAGGATAACTAGGAGTTTTCTGTCTATTGATGAGTCCCCTCACCTCCCCAGTCCATGGTGTGCAGGCAGTGAGGAGATGATGTGCTATAACTTCTAGCAACCAATCAGTGAGCAGTAATGATGTGCAGTAACCTCTAGCAACCAATCAACAAGCAGAAATCATGTGCTGAAACCTCTAGCAAGTAATCAGTGAGCCATAATGTGTGCTGTAACCTCTAGCATCCAGTCAGTGAGCGATAATGACACTGTAACCTATGGCAACCAATCGCAATCGCTGCCTGATCTAATTCAATAAACAGATTTTGAGTCTAGCTGCTATTTATTGTATGTCTCAGAGCAGGTGGAGAGCGAAGCCCACATGGAGGGGAGGAAGGGCCCAAGAAAATGTTTGCACAGGGTCCAATCGATATTAATGATGGCCCTGGACTCGGGCATACGCAGTCGGAATCTGGCAGTGAAGCCGCAAGGCTCCACTGCCAGTTTCCCTTAGTTGAAATGGCGGTACCTGCACCGTCTGATGGACGGATCAGCCTCAGGGGGGCAACATCGCTGTGAAACTCGCATCCAACTCCCAATAATTTAAAGTAAATACCATTTTTATTGCTTACACGATCGTTCTACAGCATCCTCCCATGTGAGGGCCGTGTTTACTTGCATGGAGATGCACAGATATTCCATACATCCCTGTGCAGACAGTCCTATTTATTAACTCACGCTATCTGCACTCAGAAACCCTCACCTGCACTCACCCTTAAATCACAAATTGGGAGCAGCTACTGTGTCAATGCAGCTGCTACATCCCAGTTGACATGAATGGGACTGCCTGCATGTGGATGCATGGAACATCTGTGCAGGCAAAACACAGCCCTCATCCAGGCTTATATTGTAGTATGCCCATGTGAATGAGGCCTTATGCAAATGCATTTTGTGTAGCGCAGCACACCTGGTTAGTCAGAACAGACTCTAAAGCCTCGCACACACGATCAGATTTTCGGATGACCATTCGTCCATTTTTGTTTCAGGCTAGTCTCATGTCGAAAGTGAAGAGGTTACTCACCATACGAAAATTCTCATACGGCAGAATGCAACTTCAGAAATAATGTAATGTGTTGAATAGTTTTGTATGTGTTCTTTCGTTTCTGATCATGCGTAGTCTTGCTCTTACGTTTTTTTTTTTGTACAAAAAACGTACTAACTAAATGAAAATCGGATGTTGGGTTCATGTATGACAAAAAATGTATAGTATGCACATCTAGGTTTTGTCGTACTAAAAACCAGAATCGGCTGTCAAAGGCACCATACTAACAATCCGAAAAACGTCAGATCGTTCATCGGATGAAATTTTACTTCCGATTTTCGTATGTGTATGGGCCTTAAAAGCAGATCTTTACCCATTTCAGAAAAACCTTCTCTCCTCCACCTTCCTCTTAGGCCTTTTTCACAGGGGCGGACTCCATTATGATCAGCAGGGGATCTGTCCTCTGATCCCTTGCTGTTCAGAGCTGAGCAGACAGATAACAGGTCCATGTCTGCTCAGTTTATGCAGAGCGGACACAGACAGAGCCCACTCTGCTCTAGGCAAAGGCAGGGTGCCTTTGGCCAATCATGGCTCAGGGGCTAAGTCCATGCCCCACACTATATAAGACTGCTGCTTACAGTGAAGTACAGCGTACAGTGGTATATATTGAATGAATGGACATTAGGCAGGTAGTTAGTGTAGTGTGCAGTCATACCTCCCAATTTTCTGAGATGAGAATGAGGGAGACCTATCAGCAAAAGTATGCAGGCAAAGGACACACCCCTTGCCACGCCCCCTTAAAGGAGAATTGTACAAAAAAATAAGAAGAATAAAATAAGACTGAGGGACAGAGGGACATTGCTCCAAATCAGGGACAGTTGGGAGGTATGTGCAGACAGTCAGTGTAGTATATATATATATATATATATATATATATATATATATATATATATATATATATATATAATACAGTTCATAGTATATAGTGCAGTTAGTGTAGTATATATAATACAGTTCAGAGTATAAAGTGCAGTTCATATAGTATATATAATACAGTTCATAGTATATAGAGCACTCCGTATAGTATATGTATAATACAGTTCAGAGTATAGAGTGCAGTCCGTATAGTATATATAACACAGTTCAGTGTATATAGTGCAGTCTGTATAGTATATATAATACAGTTCAGAGTATATAGTGTAGCCCATATAGTATATATAATATAGTTCAGAGTATATAGTGCAGTCCGTAGCACAACCAGCCTGTCTGTTTTTTCACAGAACCGCTGCCAGCGGCTACAGCTAACAGCAGTGACCATTGTATTCTGTCAGTGGAGAAGGCTCCCTGTGTGCCCCACCAGCAGAACACAACAGCACTGCGGGAGGAATTCCCCCATCAACACTGACTGATGGTTGAAGGAAAGAAAATTGCACGATGTATGGGCTGTCTTATTTACACCTCATATCTTACTAAAAGATATTGATAAGATAGTGGTGACTTGTGTTTCCACAGACAGACAACAAAAATGGTGCAAGGCCTGAGGGATAAAATGCATCAGGAAAGACTGGACAAACTTCATGTACAGCCTCAAGGGTAGGAAGGAAGTGTGGACATGACTGAAACCTTTAATTATGTTAAGGGTATAAATAGAGTATAGAAGGACAATACTGTCAATATTAACCTGGGATCAAGAACATGGGGACATGACCACAAACTAGCAGGAGAAATCTTCAAAATTAAAGTGGTTCTAAAAGTGGAAGTTTTTTTTACCTTAAAGCGGGGTTCCACCCAAATTTTGAACAATATCTGTATGTATTCTCTTCCTTGCCTAGATGCTGACATGCCGTTTAAAAAAATTTAAATCGCCGTAATTACCTTTTATTTTTCTATTCTTCTTTGCACTTCCTGGTTCTCCTCTCATGGGAGTAGGCGTGTTTCTAGCCTCTCCCAGACTCCTGGGAGCTAGTCTCAGGCTTCCCAGGATGCCACTGAGCATGTGCGGGAATGAGCGGTGAATGCTGGGAGCACAGCATTCACCACATCCAGGAAATAAATGCTTGTGGGCTTCAAATGCCCACAATGAAGATGGAAACCGCCTGCAGTGAATAATATAAGTTATTCTTTCCGACGAAATCTGACACAGGCGGACATATTACACACAATATGTGAGTATGTAATGCTGAGAAGAAAAGTTTGTGAATGAACTCAAAAAAAAAAATAACGATAGATAGGTGGACCCCCGCTTTAATACATTCTATTCATTAAGGTAAAAAACCTTCTGGGTGCAGCCCCCCACCCCCAGCTCCGCCTTATACTTACCTGAGCCCCATCTCGATGCAGCTATGAATGTGTTTCATACACCTTCCTGAGGAAGTCAACATCCCTGCATCGTGAATTGTGTTGGTTTTTAATGCATTATCCGTGATCACTAAACGTCTACTTTTTGTGAAGATACAGTCTCCAAGCATCTTTGAGATCTGTGTAGTAATCCAATTTTTATGGTCAATTTGAATCAGCAGAAGATAGAAGCTGATTGGCTACCATTCGCAGCTGCACCAGACTCTGAGTGCTCCCGTTTTAGTAAATCTCCCCCTTTGCCTCTGTGCAGGAGCTTTCCATATTAAGACCAGTTTCTGGTGCTTTTTCTCCTCGTGCAAGGCCAAGTGTTTGCTTCAGCTCCACAAGTGATGTCTTTGCCTATCTGATCCGCATCTTGGTTGCCTGCTGTGAGGACCTACCCGGTGGCCTCCGGAGATCCATGCAGAGTCCAGCTTGGAGGATTTGAGCGACAGGACGTCCCTTTCCATGCCCTTGGTGGCTGACTGCTCATGCGATTCCCTGTCGCTGACACGGGAATCCACGGGATCTGGTAAGAGTTTTTTACACACCATTCTTTCCATGATCGCCTCATCCGGTTGATGTGTCCCCTCTTTGTGAAGTCAAACTTCTGCCAACTACCTGAATACCATTACCCTCTGCAGCACATCCATATTTTTGTACAGTGGGACACTACATCCTTCACGTATATCATTTATATTGACTTTATGTTTATCACATGCCATTTGGCTGATGTTTCACGATTACTTTTTCTGATTGACGTACAAGCAAGGAATTTCTTTGTCTTTGATTATACATTTATTCACCATGCGCTACATTTTTATTTAGTTAAATATTAACCTGGGATCAAGAACATGGGGACATGACCACAAACTAGCAGGAGAAATGTTCAAAATTAAAGTGGTTCTAAAAGTGGAAGGTTTTTTTACCTTAATGCATTCTATTCATTAAGGTAAAAAACCTTCTGGGTACAGCCCCCCACCCCCAGCTCCGCCTTATACTTACCTGAGCCCCATCTCGATGCAGCTATGTGCATGAGAGCAGCGGCTCTCCAGGGTCTCTCTCTCCTCATTGGCTCACATACCATCTCCTTCTGCTGTCAATCACAGCCAGTGAGGAGACAGAGGGGGGCTGAGCTACTCTCTGTATTTGAATGGACAATGTCCATTCACAGGAGCGCAACTCGGCAGCGAGCCAATAGGCTTGCTATTGGGGCACTTGGCAGTGGGGAGGAGCCAAGACCACCAGCAGGGACCCAAAAAGAAGAGGATCAGGGCTGCCCTGTGGAAAACCATAACACAGAGCAGGTAAGTAGAACATGTTTGTTATTTTCTTTCATTTAACCTTTAGAATCACGAAACCACTTCGAGCGGTAGTAAACCACCACTGAAATAACAATTAAGTTGGCCCCACTGCAGGGTTAATGCATATGGTACTAGTATGCATCGCATACTAGCACATTATGACAGACTTACTTGTAAAGCAGATCCCCCCTGTGCAACACTGTCACAGATCCCCGGCGCTGCCATCTTCACCTGGTCTTCCTTATGGGTTCACGGGATCCGACTATATGAATGGCTTGAGCCATGGTGATGTCACTGTGCATGCACGCAGGGGCCCTCTCCAGCATGGAGCTCTGAAGGGATGGCATGGGTATGCCGTCCCTTCAGAGTGCATGCCCTGGTGATGTCACCGGCAGCATCCCTTGTGAATATCTCCTAAATACTAGTTTAGTAGTTGCTGCAAGTTTAAGAGATATTCACTATACCTACAGGTAAGCCTTATTATAAGCTTGCCTGTAGGTACAAGTTCAAAAGTGGGGTTTATCTCCACTTTAAGGACCAGGCTCTTTCTGGCAGTTTTTGTTTATATGTAACAATCATTTTTTTTTTGCAAAAAAAATTACTTAGAACCCCCAAACATTATATATTTATTTTTTGATTTTAATGCAAAAAAACACAATACATAACCCAACTTTTTGTAAAATATAAAAGATGATACCAAGCATGTCGTGCATGCTTTAAAATTGCTCACGTCTGTGCAGTGGCGACAAACAATGTATATTTTACTATCCATAGGCTTTAAAAGCCTTTACAGGTTACCACTTTAGATTTACAGAGGAGGTCTAGTGCTAACATTACTGCCCATGCTCTGACATTCTTGGTGATACCTCACATGTGTGGGACGATTGCTGTTTGCAGGAACAACGCATGCGTTCGTCTTTGTACGCAAGCACAGGGGGTGGGGGCACTTTATTTTTTTTAATTATTAATTTATTTTATTTTTACAATGTTGCTTTAAAAAACATTTTTTATCACTTTCATTGTAGATTACATTCTTTGTGACAGCAATAAAAGTGATAACAACTTTTTTAAAGCAACAGTGTAAAAATAAAATAAATTAATAATTAAAAATAAAATAAAGTGCCCCCACCCCCTGTGCTTGCGTGCAATAGGCATGTGACAGGTACTCTTTATGGAGGGACCTGGGGTCACTAAGAACCCAAATCTCTCCTCTGAACTTAAAACCATGCAAAACACCAAGATCAGTGTTTTTGAATATTTTTGATTTTTTTTAAATGACGCAGATCACATCCGGGTAAATCGGAAGCGATGTCAGGTCATCGCTTCTGGATTACCATAGTGGAGACCCAAACAAACCCCCCGCTTTCTTTGGGTGTCCTACTAGCTGCCGGATGCGCTGGCTGGTAGCTTGAGGCTCTTGCTGCTTGTAATAGCAATCGAATAGCTTATTTGCATCTCTGATTGTTATTACAAGAGAGCCGACCCCCGGCTCTACAAAATGGTACCAGGGTGATGCCTGCAGCTGCAGGCATCACCCCAATACAACCACTTGAAGCCTGATGATGTACCAGGTTCATGACTGGTCGGCAAGTGGTTAACCTTAGAAAGTATTATTTTACTGAAAGAGTAGTTGATCATTGGAACATACTTCCAGAAGGAACAGTCAATTGACATGAAGCATAATGTAGGTCTATACCTAGACAAAAGGCCAAAAACAAAAAAAAGAAAATGTAAAGAAATACCACTTAGTAATACATAAAAGTTTTCCGGCTAAGTTTTAGAAGCCCCCCTCTGTGTTTAAGTCTTGCTATAAGTCATGCATCTGAAAAAATGGCCCTTTGGATGGAGGGAACAGGTTAACATGAACCTGACTTGGCTTAAAACATTTATAAGGTAGTAAAAAGGTTGAAGTAAAACAAATAGACATTTGTGGTCCAATGGTACCCTAGGCCCAAGGTGTCCTTGACGTATGGCCAAATTCAAACCAAAAAGAGCATGTTCATGCACAATGTCTTAAAACAACAACACATATAAGAGCAAACTTGCAGTATTTTTGGCAATGCAAAGGGCATTCACATCTGTGCAATATGGCGCAAGTAAATTTGCTTCTACTGTTTATTTATGTTGGGGTGCAATTAGGCAACATACACTGTGCGTTACCATGCCCCCCACCTGGTGCTAAACCCTGACCTCTAATTTATTTGCAAATGCCAGATCATTAACTGCCACTGAATTCTGGCACGTGACAGTTAAAAACACAGAGCTCCAGCTAAAAATAACATGAAAAAATGATTAGCCTAATAAATGATAGCATAAAAAATAGCTTTTGCTGCCATATTCAACTTTAATCCAAAGTTTTCTGCCACAGCACTTTTTTTCTGCCACTGGATGACCTCATACTGATGGCCAGCATCATTCAACCCCATGAACTCATTGGCTCCTTGGACTGCTTCTGCCTCTCACACTTGAGCTCTGCTGTACAGGGACTGCAAGTGGCTGTCCAGAGGCTGCTACCAGGTCAAATTCAGGTGCTTACACTGCTTGCATTTAAAGCTGAAGTTTAGTGATTTTTTTAAAATCAAATCAGCACCAGGGACGATAAATACATGAATAACGTGTGTCCCATGTTCCGGTGGCTGCTCTGTTCCTTGAAATCCTTTGTCCTTTGCTCCCCGGATACCCCCACAGCTGCAAACTTCCGGTGCTACCGGGGCTGATATGAGCAGCTTTACCTGTGACCGTAACTCGTGAAAAGTGCCGATTATTCATGAAAGTTCCCACAATCAGGACCCCTTTCACACTGGGGCGGTTTGCAGGCGCTATTGCGCTAAAAATAGCGCCTGCAAACCGACCCGAAACAGCTGCTGCTGTGTCTCCAGTGTGATAGCCTGAGGGCTTTCACACTGGAGAGGTGCGCTAGCAGGACGGGAAAAAAAGTCCTGCTAGCAGCATCTTCGGAGCGGTGAAGGAGCGGTGTATACACCGCTCCTTCACTGCTCCTGCCCATTGACATCAATGGGGCAGCGCGGCTATACCGCCAGCAAAGCGCCTCTGCAGAGGTGCTTTGCAGTGGTTTTTAACCCTTTTTCGGCCGCTAGTGGGGGGTAAAACCACCCAGCTAGCGGCCGAATACAGCAGCTAAAATGACGGTAAAGCGTTGCTAATAATAGCGGCGCTTTACCACCGACGCCACCCCCGCCACAGTGTGAAAGGGGCCTAAATCTTTCATTCATCTGCCCATTATCCATTTATAGAGCGTGTTTCATTGCAGCAACTGATAGTACAGCTTCTAGAAATGGAGCCAGGGGCAGGAAGGGCAGGTGTAGTCATCACTTTTGATGAGTGCCTGTCACAGGAGAAGCTGCTCAGATTATCTGTGGAGTATGCAGTGGGCAAAGGCGGGTGGATTTCAAGGAACATAGCAGCCGCCAGAGAAATTATTGGGGGAGATTTACTAAATCCGGTGCAACTGTGCATGGTAGCCAATCAGCTTCTAACTTCAGTTTGTTCAATTAAGCATTGACAATAAAATCTTGAAGCTGATTGGATTCTATGCAGAGCTGCACCAGATTTTGCTTGCTCCAGTTTTAGTACCCCCTCCACTATGTCGCTCCTGTATTGAAATTCCATTACCTGCCTGTATACCCTGCCAATGATGAATGAACCCCACCAATGCCAAAGGAAATGAACTCCCATGCATGCTCGGGAGTGATGTCATCTTAGCAGAACCAATGAAAATGGCCAAGGATTAGTACCCAGAAGCCAATCCGACCAAACATGACAGTGGCTTGCAGGGAGCTCCGGGACACTGTGGTGCTTGTTAGAAGGTGAGTATAGTTCCGCTTTAATGAATACAGAAATGCATTCATTTGTGTCTTTATATCGGTCTAGAGTTCAGCATGAAAGAGTAAAAAAGGTTAATAAGAAATCAAGGCTCTTAGGAAATGATTTACTAAAACTGGAGACTGCAAAATCTGGTACAGCTGTGCATGGCAGCCAATCAGCTTCTAACTGCAGCGTGTTCACTTAAGCTTTGACAAAATAAACTGGAAGCTGATTGGTTTCTATGCAGAGCTACCCCAGATTTTTCACTCCCCAGCTTTAGTAAATCAACCCCAATGTGGCTTTCTATCTACTTTTTGAAAATAAAAATGCAACAGCTTTATGAGATTTACATATATTTGTAAATTGAATCTTTGGTTATAAAATTATCATTAGATAAAATAAAGAACACAGATGAAAGAATTCATACAGCTTTACTAAATTGAAGTATGTGACTAAAGAACAGAAAATTAGAGGCATGGTTGTTGCATATTGTGGCCACCTCAAGGGAAAAGACAGATTTGACTACTTGCCTGTGTGGACTAGCATGGTCTGGACATGTTGCTTAGCAACACCCTGGCTTTCAAGAGTGTTTTGTGAAAAAAGTATCTGAAAGGAATTTTTTTCCATAGTAACCAGACTATACCTAACACAGCGTATAACAGATAAGTACAGCCTGTTTTTATGTTGAGTGTCAGCGTTCAGGGTTTTGAAAATCTGTACTGTTAGAAGGACATTCATTCTGGAACTCAGAATCATGGTCTAGTTATAGCTAGATAGAGGAGTGTTAAAAAAAATTATTAATTGTTTGCAATGGGCAATAGGTACAAATTTCCTGACAGACACTTGGTACACGAATTTAAAAAAGACATGCAGACTGCTGACATCCTATTACACATGTAGGTGTTCCTTTTAGGAAAGTTCTGCCCCTTGGGTTGTGTAGTGATTACCTGTTAATCTCTCCTTTTTTATACTTCGGAATATAAAAGGCAGTTGGTGGAGTCATAAGCAAGGAGATGTGCCTTACAGACACCCCTGGTTAGGAATACCATCACTATGGATAGTGTCAGAGGGACTGGCATAAGTGAGTAACTCACTTTAGGGTTTCCTTATTAATGGATGCTTCAGCTGCATCTTGGAGAAGAGAGTGACTGCAGGAAGACCCTGAACTAAAGGGATAATATGTGTAAATTCTTCCTCTATGTGAGTGCTAGAGCTCACATTAACATTAGCTTTTGGAAGAGATTTAATTAATGTTGAGCACTGGATTTGTGACTTTTCTTTTATAAAGTTATTTTTTTAAGCCTTGGGTTAGTTCTCTTTTGTTACACTTGAAGTAAGACTATTTTCTGCCATAAAATCCCAACACAACTGAACATTGTGTTATTGAAGTACCAAGCTATTCTGTATTGTGAGGGCATGCGAAAAGAAGTGAGGATTATGTAGTTGACTGAGATGGCCTGCTGATTGTCTCACTTGTGTCCACTGTATGAGCAGGTGTGTGAAGGATCCTACTCCCACTGATTCTGCTATGGGTGACAAGGAACTTTGGGTCCGAAGATCTGTTAACCTGGGGTCATCAGTAGAAGCCATACTCTGTGTGTAGAGACTAGACTTAAAGTGTAAGTAAACCCTCCTATCATTTTCAGTCAAGGAAGCTGCCATCTTTGCCTCTGTGTAATCTACAACTGCCATGATGCTGCACATGTGATCAGTTTAGACACCAGCGATTGGATGGTTTGACAGTTTGGTTGAGAGCACAACCAATGGGAGTGTTACATTTCCGGCACGTGCCGGAAATGAAACCGTTTTATGGATGGGTTTACTTCCGCTTTTTTGGTTGAAATCCCTGGTATTGGTCTTGTTCCTAAAGAAGTTGTGTCTAATCCAGGGGCTGGAGCTCCCCTTTAGATTGTGTCTGGTTCAGGAGAAGAGTCCTTTGTACTAAATTCAGTCTTTGACCCCTTAGTACTAAAATTTAAAGTTATGCCTCAAGTTTAGTGAATAATCCATAAGAGACCTGCTTTCACAAAAACCTCTGTGGCTGCATTAAATGAAAATCATTATGTATATGAAGACATGTTTCTTATGTTTTTTTTCACTGAAGGTTTACATAAAGAAATATGTTCATAAAAAATTAAAGGTGGTCCATGTACAATCTGCCTACACCTGAGGGCTTAAGTCACTTTTTACAGATCTGGACCTTATATGGCCCTCTCATATTCAATCTTGATGATGGTGATGATAAAATACATTAGCATTATCACTGTTAGAGGACAAACTATGCTTACGCAATAAAACAGTCACGTGAGGGCACTCTACATGCCTGGTGCCTGGTGACACTTTCACCTACAGATAATAACTGTAACATGGGTGTATAAAATCGTGACAAAGAAAGGCACTGTACTCTGTAGTTAAAGCATAACAGTTTGAAATAAAAAGGAAAAAAATAAAGGGCCTTATATAAAAAGATTTTGAAAATAAACCAACGGTACTGTTCTAAGCCATCAATCAGAGATTATTTTTCATGCTTCTAGCCTAATTTGTGTGCATTTTATTCAGTGCTCACGGCAATAGAGAAAATGCTGTTTTTAGACACAAGTCCAAAAACTATTTCGCTCATGAATTTCTATTTTAAAAAGAGGACATATACATTCATGACAATTTAACCTTCTCCTTGACACTGTAATATACATTTAGTGCATAAAAAGCTTAATTAGAATAATACATATCCAACTGACAGCTAAGTCGGGAAAATTCAATCCTTGAGGGGGGAGATTAAAGTATCTTAATTCATCATAATCATTTAGTGTATGGATATCAAACAATTCAAAATGTTTGGTATGGTAGTATTTTGTTTCATTAGTAATAGGGAAAAATTACTATTTACACATCATGTAACCTGCCTATTACAGACTACAAGTCATTCACATGGAGCTCTAGGTTGTTTATCTCTGTTTTGACAAAATTAAAATTGAGTGAAGCATTTCATTCAGAGGGATTGCTATTGATGACGATCTCCCCATCGTCTGAGTAGGATACACAAGTCAATTTTTTCATGATCTACCATGCAACAATATCAGAACAAGAAAGGTTGCCATAATACTAGACCTTTTAGTGATTTTTTTTAAAACATATCTCTTTGTATGAACACTCTAATCAAATATTTAAAACTTAATTAAAATATACCAGAGATTGATTGCCACAAGAGAAAACCTTAAGCCACTTAATTTTGAATAACCTGATATAGAGACTAAATCTGTAGATCAGTTAAGTATAAAATATGTCAATATACTATATGCCACATATTCATCATAATAAAAAACATGATAATACATGTTAAATGGCAAGCAGATGTTATTAGACCTTGTAAGCGTCACTGCCAGTAACTTATTGGTTGCTGGAGATCACAGGAATATTTTATTTGGCCTGATATTTATAATTTATCAACTACAGTTGATTAGTGGTTAGCTTTATGCTCTTAAAACTTTGAGTCCTGGGTTCAAGTACTACCTAAAACACTATGAATATACAGTTTATACACCTTTCCATGTGGGTTTCCCCTGGTGCTTTGGCTTCCTTGCACAATCCAAAACACACCGGCACACTTGATTTACTTCCGCTCAAATTGCCCATGTTGTGTGTATCATTGTACTAGGGCCTTCAGATTTGTGACCCAATGATCAATGCACTGTGTAAAGCACAACATACTGTGTCTGCACTATGAAACTACTGCAAATAAATACATTAAAACAACACATTCTGGCATATTCAGCAAGGCAGTGCAAAGAGTAGTAACTGAGAACAAATGTTAGTAACCCACAGCAACCAACTAGACATTAGACATTTACAGATCTGCCAAAAGTTAAATCAATTTCATGGGTTGTTATGTGTTTCCACACTTTGCAGATCATCAGTTCTGCAGTCCTTTATTGAACAGGTTTGATTGTCTTCCATAAGAAGAAACAATTGAGACATATATATTGCTTTTCCAACAAGGTTCTGCAGTGACTGACAACACACAGTTATTACAATTATCTGCTGCTACTCACTAAACAAGATAAAAAAAAACAGAAGTACTATTGCATTATCATTGGATTCCTATTTACTACTGATATTCTAGCAGATAATTGATAAGTCATATCTAGGTCTTATTGATTAGTAAAATGTTACCTTTCTCCTTACTGACAATAGCTCCCCAAGTAATAAAAGAAGCTCAGCACAAGAGAAAGCAGATTTGTAGGGAGCTCCGATTAAATTGCCAGCTCTTCTTTGGCTCCGCCAAACAGGTTTGGCGTGTTTGCTAAATCATGTCAACGCCTTGGATCAAAACTTTAAAAAGGTGAGACTAGAACTTAGACAGCAACGGAGGGATTGTCAGGTAGGTGTGGCCAGGAGAAGCAATATTCTCAGTCATGTGTCCCTGCAGCAACTGATAAGAACCCTCAACTGACTGTTTTTTATACATATAATAAAACTGTTTTAAAGCAATAAAGCATACATGTTTTTAAATAAAAGCTGGGACAAATATGGCATTTAATTTGGCAAAAACCAGGGAGATGTTCTGTGTTGCTGTCTGTGCCCCTGTTATGGAGAGTACTCCTCTTTATTTGACTTATCATTGCAAGTGAAAGAGAAAATCACAATTTCTGAGTTGTCAATAGAACAAGAAAATTGTCAAATAGGGACTCTAGCTGTCAGTGGCAGCTGGTGCTCAAAATCTTTTGGGGGGGCACAAACAAACTGAAAAATACTGAAAATAAAACCCCATCAAATGCAGCCACTTGTGCCAATCAAATGCAGCCATTGTGCCCATCATATGCAGCCACTTGTGCCCCATCAAATGCAGCCACTTGTGCCCCATCATATGCAGCCACTTGTGCCCATCATATGCAGCCACTTGTACCCATCATATGCAGCCACTTGTGCCCATCATATGCCGCCACTTGTGCCCATCATATGCCGCTATTTGTGCCCCATCAAATGCCACCACTTGTGCCCATCGAATGCCAACACTTGTGCCCATCGAATGCCAACACTTGTGCCCATCGAATGCCAACACTTGTGCCCATCGAATGCCAACACTTGTGCCTATCAAATTCCGCCACTTGTGCCCATCATATGCAGCTACTGTGACCCCTGCCCGCTGTCTGCCCGGCACTTACCCCATCTTAGTGGTGAGTCAGGCAGCGGGTGACGGTGGTGAGCTGTGGGACGGCTCCTGTATCCTCCATGCTCCTCCCTCCTCTGTTCTTTCATTCTGCTAGGCGTAAAATCGGAGCGCCTGTGCCTTCAGCAAATCAGGTGTCGGGTATTAGACTCGCGCCTCCTGATTGGCGGAGAGGCAGTTCAGTTTTGGAAAAGAAAACATTCATTTGCTGTTCTAACACACCTGGGAGGACTGCGAGCGCAATGCTCTGTGCTCCAAGTCCACCTTTTTTTGAAGCCTATTAGAGCCTATGACTCTAATCAGGTGCTTAAAAAAAAATACTGCTGGAATTCAGGTGCCCAGCGTCCAAAAAGGGGCCGGACGCCTGAATAGGGGTGGCAGCGGCGGCCATGGATAGATTCATGCAATGCATGAATCTATCCATTAGTAATTTAGGGGGGTGGCGCGACCAGGCCTTTTTTTTTTCAAACAATAGGTGCTGGAACTCAACCACGACCCCCCCCCCCCACACACACACACACACACACACAGCCTCCAAATCACATCAAATAATAAGTGTGCTAAGATTTCACAAACCGTAGGAGGGTCTTAAAGGGGCATGAAATACCAGGATTGCATTACATACAGAGTGCAGAGTTCAGGGGGGTTACACACAGAGTGCAGAGCTGTCACTTGTAAACACAGAAACCGGACGTCTGTGTTCACAAGTGATTGTGGTGAGCAGGCACCAAAGGGTCTGAGCCAGAGGTGGTTGAACTGAATTCTACAAAGTTCAACCTGGAAAAAAAGCCCTGGGCGTGACAGAGGGGGTGGCGCCCGTGCAACCTTAATAGACGGGCCGCCCATGCTAGCTGTGATGATCCTAGTGATACCCAGGGGTTTCTCCTACTTTGGAGGACTTTTCTGTTACTTCCTGTTGTGGCTATGGACAGGAAGTGAGGGAAAATCTGTGCAAAGGGACATAGATGAAAAACACTGACAGCAGCTATATCTCTCCCTTACTCTATCCAAGTTTTGTGGGAGTAAACACCTGTGACAGACTCACCCGAGACAGAGGCTATTGGAGGGGACTGAATGCTAGCCTCTTGCCAACAGATTATGGGCCCTGGCATTTGGGGAAATGGTGCTCTCCGTGAGCTGTATGCCTGGGGACCCTGGGGTTGGTGTTACTTTGGATTCAGCTCCATGTCCCCCCCAAAACACACAGACTCTGGGGACCCTGTATTTGCCATAGTAGCAATAGTGACTGAGCCATACTGTTGGGGCTCATACTGTGAAAAGATGCTAATGTCATCAACTCCACTCACCTGTCTGATGTCAGCTATAATGTGTTTAATGTAAATAAGTTTAGTCTAGGTTCTAAGGGTATTCAACTCATTGTTGTTTGTTCTAATTAACCCTGTGTTGATGTTTATGGTAATGTGTGTTAATTGAATGAGCTGATCACATTAGCCACCAGCACTGGCTAGGAGACGAACTGTCTAGGCTGAGGAAGGGGGAGATTGTTGTTTGCATTGTTAATTGTAATTAGCTCCAGCTATTGTGTTTATACTACTGTGTGAAGCTCGGTGCCCACAAGTCTGTCATCTGGTCTAGGTAAATTTTTTAGTAAATTAGCTCATGTTAATTAGGTTAGCTTTGAGTCAGCCTGCTGTATAAATGTGTGTGAGATCTCAAATAAAGAGTTAGTCCTGATGTACACCAAGACTGGTGTTGTCTAGTTCTTGGGGGTTCCTATAGCCAGATCCATTGGACTCATGTTCCAGAACTTAGGAAGCGGTATACTGATGGAAGCTGTCATGAAAGACGTCCTGTTAGTTCAGCGGTCGGCGGAAGATCGGTTAACAGAACTACTGTCAATAGAGCCAGAGGACGCGTTCGGAGGCACGTTGGCGCGAACGGACGCATGCGGGTGCGCGCTAATACGAGCGGGTGTACGCGGATACATGATGATACGAACGGGCACGTACGATCGGTACTCGGGCGTGCACGCGGAGGCGCGCAGACGTGCAGTGTGACAGCCTTTGGCGCCATTAGGCCTATTTAAGGGTGCCTGTCAGCATGCTTCCTTGCTGTCCGGTCTACAGCGTTCCCTGTGACCCTAAGCTATCCAGTATACCTGTTTACCTGATTCCTGTTACCCGGCTTGTTCCTGACTTCTCCTGTTTACTGCCAGTCCCCGACCTCGGCTTGTCTGATGATTCTCCTGCCTCATCCTTCAGTTATTACCTGCCTGTCTGTTGCCGATCCGGTCCGTGCCCTGACTACTCTCCTGATTCCGTTTTGTACCTGCTCTGCTTGACTGTGTTTGACCCGGCCTGTCTGACTTTGCTAGTGCTTCCAGTGGTACTACAGAACACCTCCCTGCTGCCTGCTTGTTCGTGGGTTTCTGCTAGCTACAGTGCTTCTCTATCCAGTCAACAGTTCCAGTGTTCCTGCCAAGAGTTCCGGTTCATCTACCAGTTGTTCCAGTGCTCCAGCTGTACTACAGAACACCTCCCTGTTGCCTGTTGTTCCTGAGTTCCTGCCAGCTATAGTTCTTCTCTACTCTATCAGTGGATCCAGTGTTCCTGTCAGTCTTCCTGCTGCTGCACCAGAGGTCCAGAACAACTCTACACCTGCCACTTGCCAAGCACTTGTGGCCCCCTGCGCTCTTGAGTCCCTGTCTTCTCTATCAGGGGCTCTCGAACCAGAGGCACGCGAGAGGCTACTCCTTGCATTCTGGGCTCCACCACCAGGTACGTGACAGTACCGGACAGCCATGTCTGAGCCCACGCAGGGAGCCTCTCCCATGGATGAACTCTGCCGCCATCTTGCTGGACTTACCCAGGCAGTAAAGAGCCTACAAGAAGGCTACACCCAGTTGGAACGCCGAGTTCAGGCTCTAGCAGCTTCTACACCTCCAGTATCCAGGACTTCTGCTTCACCATCAGTGGTTATGTTGCCGCCTGAACCCAGGGTCCCTACGCCTGAAAGATTTTCGGGTAACCGGAGCAAATTCAGGTCCTTCCGCAACTCATGTGAACTCTTTTTTGCTCTTCAACCAAGGACTTTCTCCCTGGAGGCCACCAAGGTGGGGTTCGTGATCTCGCTGCTGCCGGCGAGCCCCAGTCCTGGGCCCATCGCTTATTAGAAAAGAAAGATACCTCACTTGATACCCTGGATACCTTCTTTCGGGCTATGTCATCATTATATGAAGACCCACAGCTGACCGCCACGGCGGAGGCAGCCTTGCACACCCTACAGCAAGGCCGCAGACCTGTTGAGGACTATGTGTCGGAATTCAGACGCTGGAGTTCCGACACAAATTGGAACAATGCCGCCCTACGGTATCAGTTCCGTATGGGCCTTTCAGAATCCTTGAAGGATGAACTAGTCCGAGTGGTCATTCCTGAGACTTTAGAGGACCTCATAGACCTTTCCATCCAAATAGACAGACGCCTGAGAGAACGACGTACGGAGCGATCTTCTGGTCCTGCTCGTCCTGTCTGGATGCTGCCCCGGGTGCCTAGTTCTCCCCACTCCGCTCCTCCAGCTTCTACTACCATGACCTCAGATACACCGGAACCAATGCAGCTGGGACTCTTACGGCCATCCCTCACTCCTGAAGAGCGTCAACGCCGCCGGGCTGGTAACCTGTGCCTATACTGCGGGGAACCCGGACACTTTGTACGAACATGCCCGGCCAAGCTTCGTAAGTGCCTCTCTGTCTCTCCTGCTTTTACCCCAGCTGCACTGAATAATATGTCTCATCTGGCTGTCCCGCTTCTTTTACAGCTCCCAGGAGGGAATATACCCACCAGCGCTATCATTGATTCCGGGGCCTGCAGTGGCTTTATAGACTTGTCCTTCGTTTCCAGACATCACATTCCCATCCGGCCCAGGGCGAAAGGACTTTCAGTATATCTGGCCGATGGTTCTACCCTCAGATCAGGACCAGTAACCCAGGAAACAGTACCCATGCTCACCACCATTGCTGGCACTCATCAAGAGCTACTTTGTCTGGATGTCATTGAATCTCCTCTATTCCCCATCATATTGGGCATGCCATGGCTCAAGGTCCATAACCCGCAAGTTGACTGGGCCTCAGGGAAAATTGAGTTTCCTTCCTCTTATTGCCACCAACACTGTCTACCAGAAGTTACTCAAGCTCCCTCTGCCCTGTTGTGCATGGAAACTGATGCCGAGACCCGTCAAGTTGTACCCGAAGTCTACCATAGCTTTCTGGACATTTTCAGTCAAAAAGGGGCCGAGACCCTTCCTCCCCACCGGCCATATGACTGTCCGATTGAGCTTCTCCCAGGGGCAGAGATTCCTTTTGGGAGAATATTTCCTTTATCAGAGTTAGAACTAGGAGTATTAAAAACCTACATTGACGACAATCTAAAGAAAGGCTTCATCCAACCTTCCACGTCCCCGGCAGGAGCAGGAATCTTTTTTGTGGAAAAGAAAGACCATTCCTTGCACCCTTGTGTGGATTATCGGGCACTCAATAAAATCACGATCAAGAACCGTTATCCCTTACCATTAGTGCCAGAACTTTTTCAGAGGCTGGGGTCTGCAGTAGTGTTTTCTAAGTTAGATCTTCGTGGTGCCTACAACCTTGTCCGCATTCGCAAGGGAGACGAATGGAAGACTGCTTTCCGTACCCGGTTTGGGCACTTCGAATATTTAGTCATGCCTTTCGGACTTTGTAATGCTCCTGCTACATTTCAGCATTTTGTAAATGACATTTTCAGAGACTACCTCGACCTGTTTGTTGTTATTTATCTAGATGACATTCTAATCTTCTCTTCTTCCCTAGTTGAACACTTGGACAGAGAGGGCAATCTGTAACCAAGACCTGAAGCGCCGAACAGTATGTTGTCTACCGGGCGCTCGGGTTCGGCACATCACGGATCTTGTGGACAGATTACTGGGAGGGGCTGGGGAAGACCCGGCTGTCATGGTGCACGTTGGCACCAATGACAAAGTCAGAGGCAGATGGAGTGTCCTAAAGAACGATTTTAGGGACTTAGGAGCTAAATTGAGGAAAAGGACCTCCAAGGTAGTGTTCTCAGGAATACTACCGGTACATCGAGCCACACCAGAGAGGCAGAGGGAGATTAGGGAAGTAAACAAGTGGCTGAAGAGCTGGTGTAGTAAGGAGGGGTTTGGGTTCCTGGAGGACTGGGCCGACTTCTCAGTCGGTAACCGGTACTATAGAAGCGACGGACTGCACCTAAATGAGGAGGGTGCAGATCTGCTGGGAATGAAGATGGCCAAAAAGTTAGAGGGGTTTTTAAACTAGGCGATGGGGGGGAGGGTCCAGAGACAGTGATAGCCAGCGCGGAAGATATTCCAGAGGGTAGTATTGGGGGCATTAGTGGTAGGTTAACCAAAGCACAAAAACACAAGGTGAGTATAGTAGCAAGTCCAAGTTGCAATCTTGAAACACCCAATACGAGGACAATATGCGACCGGTCTAAACTATGTGGCATGTTCACCAATGCCAGGAGCCTGGCGGACAAGATGGGTGAACTAGAGATACTGTTGTACAAGGAGGATTTGGATTTTGTGGGAATTTCAGAGACCTGGTTCAACAGCTCTCATGATTGGCTGGCAAACATTCAAGGGTATACCCTATACCGCAAGGATAGAGAGGGTAAAAAAGGGGGAGGGGTATGCCTATATATCAAGAATAATGTACAAGTGAATGTGAGAGATGACATCACTGAGGGGGCTAGGGAGGAGGTGGAATCTTTATGGGTAGAGCTCCAAAAGGATGAAGCTAAGGGGAAAATAATACTGGGAGTATGCTATAGGCCCCCTAACCTGAGGGAGGAAGTGGAGACGGATCTCCTATCACAAATTGGATTAGCAGCAAGGATGGGAAGTGTTATCATAATGGGGGATTTTAATTATCCAGACATAGACTGGGCGGAGGGAACCGCGCATTCATTTAAGGCTCGCCAGTTCCTTAGTGTCTTGCAGGACAATTTTATGGGTCAGATGGTAGACGCACCAACTAGAAATAAAACATTACTAGATCTACTGATTACCAACAATACAGACCTGATAACAGATGTGGAAATACGGGGGAATTTAGGTAACAGCGATCACAGGTCAATTAGTTTCAGTATAAATCACACAAATAGGAGACATGAAGGGAACACAAAGACACTGAATTTCAAAAGAGCCAACTTCCCTAAACTACAAACCTTGCTAAAAGGCATAAATTGGGATAAAATATTAGGAACAAAGAATACGGAGGAGAGATGGGTTTGCTTTAAGAGCATATTAAATAAGGGCATTAGCCAATGTATCCCATTGGGTAATAAATTTAAAAGAGCGAACAAACATCCTGGATGGCTTAACTCCAATGTAAAAATGCATATAAAAGCAAAGGAGAAGGCCTTCAAAAAATACAAGGTTGAGGGATCATCCACAGCATTCAGAATTTATAAAGAATGCAATAAGAAATGTAAGGGTGCAATTAGGATGGCTAAGATAGAACATGAAAGACACATAGCGGAGGAGAGCAAAAAAAATCCCAAGAAATTCTTTAAGTATGTAAACAGTAAAAAAGGGAGTACAGACCATATTGGCCCCATAAAGAATGAGGAAGGACATCTGGTTACAAAGGATGGGGAGATGGCAGAGGTATTGAATTTATTCTTCTCCTCAGTCTTCACGAGTGAATCGGGGGGCTTCAGTAACCAAAACTGCAGTGTTTATCCTCATGACACAACACAGGAAGCACCTACATGGTTAACAGAGGACGGAATTAAAATTAGACTTGAGAAACTTAACATTAATAAATCACCGGGACCAGATGGCTTGCATCCGAGGGTACTTAGGGAACTCAGTCAGGTGATTGCCAGACCGTTGTTCCTAATTTTTACAGACAGTCTATTGACTGGAATGGTACCAGCTGATTGGAGAAAAGCCAATGTAGCACCAATATTTAAAAAGGGCCCAAAAAACATCCCTGGGAATTACAGACCAGTTAGCCTAACATCAATAGTATGTAAACTCTTGGAGGGGATGATAAGGGACTATATACAAGATTTTAGTAATAAGAATGATATCATTAGCAGTAATCAGCATGGATTCATGAAGAATCGTTCTTGCCAAACCAATCTATTAACCTTCTATGAGGAGGTGAGTTGCCATCTAGATAAAGGAAGGCCCGTAGACGTGGTGTATCTGGATTTTGCAAAAGCATTTGACACAGTTCCCCATAAACGTTTACTGTACAAAATAAGGTGCGTTGGCATGGACCATAGGGTGAGTACATGGATTGAAAACTGGCTACAAGGGCGTGTTCAGAGGGTGGTGATAAATGGGGAGTACTCAGAATGGTCAGGGGTGGGTAGTGGGGTCCCCCAGGGTTCTGTGCTGGGACCAATCCTATTTAATTTGTTCATAAACGACCTGGAGGATGGGATAAACAGTTCCATCTCTGTATTTGCAGACGATACTAAGCTAAGCAGGGCAATAATTTCTCCGCAGGATGTGGAAATCTTGCAAAAAGACCTGAACAAATTAATGGGGTGGGCGACTACATGGCAAATGAGGTTCAATGTAGAAAAATGTAAAATAATGCATTTGGGTGGCAAAAATATGAATGCAATCTATACACTGGCGGGAGAACCTCTGGGGGAATCTAGGATGGAAAAGGACTTGGGGGTCCTAGTGGATGATAGGCTCAGCAATGGCATGCAATGCCAAGCTGCTGCTAATAAAGCAAACAGAATATTGGCATGCATTAAAAGGGGGATCAACTGCAGAGATAAAACGATAATTCTCCCGCTCTACAAGACTCTGGTCCGGCCGCACCTGGAGTATGCTGTCCAGTTCTGGGCACCAGTCCTCAGGAGGGACGTACTGGAAATAGAGCGAGTACAAAGAAGGGCAACAAAGCTAATAAAGGGTCTGGAGGATCTTAGTTATGAGGAAAGGTTGCGAGCACTGAACTTATTCTCTCTGGAGAAGAGACGCTTGAGAGGGGATATGATTTCAATTTACAAATACTGTACTGGTGACCCCACAGTAGGGATAAAACTTTTTCGCAGAAGAGAGTTTAATAAGACTCGTGGCCACTCATTACTATGTAACACCGTGAACATGTCAGAAACGTTTTGACCCGACTTTGCCTGCACGGCCTTTACGCCAAGCCTGAGAAATGTGTCTTCGAACAATAGAGTATTCAGTTCCTTGGTCTTATTATTTCTGTGGAAGGCATCAAAATGGACCCTCAGAAGGTCTCCGCCATTCTGGACTGGCCCGCTCCTACTGACAAAAAAGGGATTCAACGTTTCGTGGGATTTGCGAATTTTTATAGAAAATTCATCAAGGGATTCTCCACCATCATTTCTCCCATTACAAGATTAACCCAACAGGGCCTCAAGTTCCACTGGTCTATGGAAGCTCAGATGGCCTTTACTACACTGAAAGATCTGTTTGTCTCAGCTTCAGTTAAAACATCCTGATTCCACGTTACCCTACATCCTGGAGGTGGACGCCTCGGAGATAGCGGTTGGTGCAGTACTCTCCCAAAGACAGGGGCCTAGGGCTCTTCTGCACCCAGTCGCTTTTTTTTCCCGTAAATTATCGGAAGCAGAAAGGAACTATGACGTGGGTGATCGAGAATTGTTAGCGATCAAAGCTGCGCTGGAGGAATGGCGATACCTGTTAGAGGGAGCAGCCCACCCGATTCTTGTTTATACAGATCACAAGAATCTAGAATATTTAAAGACTGCCAAGAGGTTGAAACCACGACAGGCCAGATGGGCACTGTTCTTTACTAGATTTTCTTTCCATATCACCTACCGTCCCGGGTCAAAAAATATCAAGCCTGACGCTCTATCACGGATGTACAGTGATTCAGAAGCACCTTCTCCGCCAGATACCATCTTGTCCTCAGGGAACTTCCTGTTACTCCAAGGGGATCTACTGTCACAGATCAAGCAAGCCTCCAGGAACATTTCCACTCCACCTGATACAACTCTACAGGCCAGAGATGATCTTCTGTGGTTTAAGGATAGGATCTTCGTACCTCAGGAGATGCGAACGGCAGCTCTTAGTTCTTGCCACGACCATATGTTAGCCGGCCATTTCGGAGTACATAAAACATCTGAACTTCTTCAGCACACGTTCTGGTGGCCATCATTAAGAAAGGACTGTAAGGACTATGTGGAAGCATGTGTCACCTGTATCCAAAATAAAGGCAGCAAGTCTAAAGCCTGGGGCCTGTTAAAACCACTATCTGTCCCGGAGAAGCCATGGAGGATGATCTCCATGGATTTTATTGTCGAGTTGCCACCTTCTGAAAACTACACTACGATCTTCGTAATAGTGGATAGATTATCCAAGATGGCACATTTCCTACCAATGAAGGGTACCCCTAGTGCTGCTGAAACCGCCAGGACATTTATTAAGGAGGTGGTGAGGCTTCATGGCATCCCTGCCAATATTACTTCTGATCGGGGGGTACAATTCACCTCCAGGTTTTGGAGAGCTCTTTGTGAATCCCTGAAAATTGATCTTGCCTTCTCTTCTGCCTATCACCCCCAAACAAATGGCCAGACGGAGAGAACGAATCAGACGCTGGAGCAGTATCTGCGCTGCTTTTCCTCGTTCTCCCAGGATGATTGGGCTCCGCTTCTTCCCCTTGCCGAATTTGCATACAACAACTCTGTTCATTCCGCTACAAAACAAACACCATTTTTTGCAAATTATGGGTTCCATCCTCTGTTCTTGTCCACTAACATTCCGGAGTATCCAGTACCAGCTGTTCAAGAAAACCTAAACTTCTTCGAATCAAATGATAAGCTTCTGCAAGAGACTATGGCAAGGACCCAGAACTACAACAAAGAGGTGTTTGACAAGAAGAGAAGGGGGGAGCTTGATCTTAAACCTGGAGATTTGGTTTGGCTATCCACTTTGAATCTAAGATTGGCTTGTCCTTCCAAAAAATTAGGTCCCAAGTTCGTGAGTCCTTTTCCAGTGATAAGAAAAATTAATAATGTGGCCTACGAACTAAAGCTACCAGAATCATTCCGGATTCACCCAGTCTTTCATGTTGCCCTACTCAGACCTGCAGTTCCTGATCCTTTTATCAACCAGAGGGTCAATCCCCCTGAACCCGTGATCATTGACGGAGAAACCGAATATGAGGTTGAGTCCATTCTGGATTGTAGGAAGAGACGTAATCAAGTCCAGTTCTTGGTAAAATGGAAGGGGTATGGGCCTGAGGAAAACTCCTGGGAGCCGGAGTCCAACATCCATGCTAGGAGGTTGATTCTTGCCTTTAAAAGATCTCATCCAAGTAAGATGGCACAGTTGGGCATCCGGAGGCTGCCCCTTGGGGGGGGCAATGTCATGAAAGATGTCCTGTTAGTTCAGCCGTCGGCGGAAGATCGGTTAACAGAACTACTGTCAATAGAGCCAGAGGATGCGTTCGGAGGCGCGTTGGCGCGAACGGACGCATGCGGGTGCGCGCTAATACGAGCGGGTGTACGCGGATACACGATGATACGAATGGGCACGTACGATCGGTACTCGGGTGTGCACGTGTGCACGCGGAGGCGTGCAGACGTGCAGTGTGACAGCCTTTGGCGCCATTAGGCCTATTTAAGGGTGCCTGTCAGCATGCTTCCTTGCTGTCTGGTCTACAGCGTTCCCTCTGACCCTAAGCTATCCAGTATACCTGTTTACCTGATTCCTGTTACCCGGCTTGTTCCTGACTTCTCCTGTTTGCTGCCAGTCCCCGACCTCGGCTTGTCTGACGATTCTCCTGCCTCATCCTTCAGTTATTATCTGCCTGTCTGTTGCCGATCCGGTCCGTGCCCTGACTACTCTCCTGATTCCGTTTTGTACCTGCTCTGCTTGCCTGTGTTTGACCCGGCCTGTCTGACTTTGCTAGTGCTTCCAGTGGTACTACAGAACACCTCCCTGCTGCCTGCTTGTTCGTGGGTTTCTGCTAGCTACAGTGCTTCTCTATCCAGTCAACAGTTCCAGTGTTCCTGCCAAGAGTTCCGGTTCATCTACCAGTTGTTCCAGTGCTCCAGCTGTACTACAGAACACCTCCCTGTTGCCTGTTGTTCCTGAGTTCCTGCCAGCTATAGTTCTTCTCTACTCTATCAGTGGATCCAGTGTTCCTGTCAGTCTTCCTGCTGCTGCACCAGAGGTCCGGAACAACTCTACACCTGCCACTTGCCAAGCACTTGTGGCCCCCTGCGCTCTTGAGTCCCTGTCTTCTCTATCAGGGGCTCTCGAACCAGAGGCTCATGAGAGGCTACTCCTTGCATTCTGGGCTCCACCACCAGGTACGTGACAGAAGCACTCAAGCGGAGTGTGGGACGTTCCGTGACATTGGTGGCAAGCAGCGAGAAAGCTTCCTGCAGTCTGGGACATCCAAACCTCCAACTGGATCCAAGATCAGCATAGCAGACTTCAGTCACCCCAGCGGAGATATGGACCTGGCATCAGAGTTCCCGGGGCTGCTGCGGATCATCCTTTCAACATACACCAGAACGGTGTCTGAGGATGAATACCTGGAGCTCAGGCAGCTGATTCGGGTGAAGCTCTGGATTGGAGCCCTTCAGCTCGCTGGTATAAAACAGGGCAAGTGCTTTCCAACCCAAGAGCAACAGGCCAGTGACCAACGGGCATTGCGGATGGCATTCCTGGGAGAGCGGCCCCAGGAGCAATGGGTGACTGAGTTGGACAGGCTGGTCCAGCAGGAGATAGAGCTGGACAATCGTTATCGGGCTCTGCAATGGCACGCAGAGGAGGGATATTTAGGGGAGACAACAGAATGCTCTCCGGAGGGATATGACTTTGGAGGCCCTGGATTGCTGTGGGAAAGCCTTACAGATCATTTTATGTTTGGTGATGAAGGGGAACCTGACCTTGAGGACCTGCGAGAATATAGAGAGGCTATGCTCGGTCTTGCAGGGGTCTCAGAGCTCAAACCTGATCTGGACCATTTGCTAAGGAAGGAACAGCATCTGGACAGGGCATACAGGAAACTGCTAGAACACGTTCAGCAGCATGCCAGAGAATCGGCAGTGGAAAATCTGAAGATTGCCGTCCCCAAACCTGAAGTGCTGACCACAGGGCAGAGTTCTGCTAACCTCTGTCCAGCACTGATAACATCTTCTGGGTTCCATAAACAGGAGATGGTGAACCTCTATCCCCAGACACCAGTTATAGAGATAGGGGATTTAATAGACTTTTCTGCTGAGGAAGAACAACCTGATGAGCCTCCAGCAGAAGAGCTGGTATTAGGGCCAAACTTTACTGTGCTCTGCCCAGCACCAACAGCAGTATCTGTGGAGTTACAACAAACTTCTCCAGCAGAAGTGCTGGCAACCGGACAGAGGGTCCAAGACCTCTGCCCCACACCTGTGGCAGTTTCGGAGGCCCAGGGTGAGAAGGTGGCAATCACTTCCCAGCAGCAGATACAGGGGGAGAAGGGAGAGGAGGTGTGTGTTGTCCTTCCCCAACAGTTGGCCAGGGTGGAGGAAGCGGCCTTCCCTCCCCAGCAAAGATCAGTGCACCTAGGAGACAGTACCATAGACATGTTGTCCAAGCAACCAGATGAGGGAATGGAAAACGAAGCAGCCAGCTCACCTCCCCAATGGCAGCTACACAGTTTGGGAGTGGAGGAAGCCAGCCTCCTGCCCCAACGGTTAGCTGGAGCGGAGGATGCGGAGTCCCCAGCAGAAGTGCTGGCAACAGGGCAGAGTGTTACCAACCTCTGCCCAGCACCGGCAACAACTGTGGAGATCCAGGGAGCTGGGGCAGTTGGCCCCTCTCTCCGACGACAAGCTGATGTAGTGGAGCTGCTATTCCCAGCTGAATCGCTGGCAACAGGGCAGAGCACCACTGGCCTCTGCCTAGCACCTAGTGTCTCTCTACAGCTTCAAGAAGCAGGGGTGATTGGCCCCTCTGCCCAGCAGCAGACCAAGCCCAGGAATGTTAAAAACAATCCAGCTGAAGCCCTGGCAGCCAGACAGAGAGTAAATGACCTCTGCCCCATACCTACTGAGGTCAACTATTCCTTGCAGCCAAGAATGGAGATCATGCGGGAAGACTATGGGAGTTCACTCTGCCTGACTAACGCATGTCCAGACCAGGTGGAGGTCTGGGACCTTGTTAGTCAACCTTTGATGGGGGAGAAATGTGACAGACTCACCCGAGACAGAGGCTATTGGAGGGGACTGAATGCTAGCCTCTTGCCAACAGATTATGGGCCCTGGCATTTGGGGAAATGGTGCTCTCCGTGAGCTGTATGCCTGGGGACCCTGGGGTTGGTGTTACTTTGGATTCAGCTCCATGTCCCCCCAAAACACACAGACTCTGGGGACCCTGTATTTGCCATAGTAGCAATAGTGACTGAGCCATACTGTTGGGGCTCATACTGTGAGAAGATGATAATGTCATCAACTCCACTAACCTGTCTGATGTCAGCTATAATGTGTTTAATGTAAATAAGTTTAGTCTAGGTTCTAAGGGTATTCAACTCATTTTTGTTTGTTCTAATTAACCCTGTGTTGATGTTTATGGTAATGTGTGTTAATTGAATGAGCTGATCACATTAGCCACCAGCACTGGCTAGGAGACGAACTGTCTAGGCTGAGGAAGGGGGAGATTGTTGTTTGCATTGTTAATTGTAATTAGCTCCAGCTATTGTGTTTATACTACTGTGTGAAGCTCGGTGCCCACAAGTCTGTCATCTGGTCTGGGTAAATTTTTTAGTAAATTAGCTCATGTTAATTAGGTTAGCTTTGAGTCAGCCTGCTGTATAAATGTGTGTGAGATCTCAAATAAAGAGTTAGTCCTGATGTACTCCAAGACTGGTGTTGTCTAGTTCTTGGGGGTTCCTAGAGCCAGATCCATTGGAATCGTGTTCCAGAACTTAGGAAGCAGTATACTGACGGAAGCACTCAAGCGGAGTGTGGGACGTTCTGTGACAACACCCATCTCTGACATTCACCTATAGGTACTGTAAATATCTCCTAAACATGCACCATTTAGGAAATATTTACTGTACATGCAGCCGGTGATGTCACCAGCGCATACACTCTGAAGGACTGTGCCATAAGCGGCGGCTCCCGTGTACATGCACGGGAGTGATGTCATCGCACAAAACCGGAGTCTGGGAAACTGGGTGATAATGGAAGCCATCTCAGCAGTGACAGTGAGGCGCTGGAGGGCTACATTTTCAGGTTTCACATAATGTGCTAGAATGCAATACACATACTAGCACATTATGACTTTACCTTGCATACTCTGCATCCAGTGTAGCCTATATCTACAGTGCATTCCGTGGTGTACTGTTTCTAATATACTTCAGGCAGTGTACACAGTATCGTTCACAGTGTGTACAGTTTCTACTACACTTCTGGTGGTGTACACAGTACACAATACAGTGCAGCCATAGTACAGTTGCTAATACAGTGCAGGCGATGTACACAGTATCTAATACAGTGTGTACAGTTTCTACTACACTTCTGGTGGTGTACACAATACAGTGCAGCCATATTACAGTTGCTAATACAGTGCAGTCCTCCTCATCCTCTGTCACCCAGGCTCAGAGTAGTTTGCCTTCCAACGCAGCTGCCAAAGTGGCCTATTCCACCTGCTCCTTGTCCACAGTCACTCCTTCCGTAGCCCCACCATCATGCACGGAGGAGTCCCCAGAATTATTTAACCACAGTGTTGGGTACATGCTGCTGGAGGATGCGCAGCAATTTGAAGGCTCCGATGTTGGTTCCCAGGTTGAGGAAGGGAGTAACGTGAGCCTAGAGAGAAGGGGTGCCCAAGAAGGACAAAAAACTGGCAGTCATGTTCCCCCAGCTGCAGCATACTGCCAAGATGTCCTCTAGGGGGAAGCTGAAGGGCAGCCACCCTATTGCATCACACCGCAGAGCTCCGCAGATGCAGGGCGCTGCTGACTCCCCGCTGACTTTTAGAAGTTCCTTGGTGTGGGCCTTTTTCGACAAGTATGCAGCAGATCGCACCCTTGCTGTTTGCAACCTATGTCTAAAGCAGATAAAACATGGCCAAAACAGCAGCCGCTTGGGCACCACATGCTTGACCAAACATATGATGACCTGCCATGCAGTCTGTTGGCAACAGCACTTGAAAGACCCACATTAAAGAAAAAGGCGGACTTCTCCTTGCTCCTCATCTGGGATCTCCAACCCTTCTATACCTCCAGTCCTCTCAAAAACCTGCACTGAGAGGAATGAGGGTATAGCAATAGGTGTCCCAAGTACTTGCAGCCAATCTGCTAGCAATACACCACCATCTGATTTTAGCAGGTAAATTTCCCCACCCTAGTTGCTGAACCGTAAAAAGAAATTTGGTCCCAGTCATCCACATGCTCAGTGTCTAAATGCTAGCTTGGCCAAATTGCTAGCACTGCAACTGCTGCCTTTTCAGCTGGTAGACTCTGCCCCCTTTTGTGAATTTGTGGAATATGCTGTACCTCAGTGGCAGGTTCCAAAATGCCATTTCTTTTCACGGAAGACCATTCCGGCTCTCTACCGGCATGTAGAAGGCAATGTTTTGGCCTCGTTGGACAAGTACTTATATAGCACCATCAATTTACGCAGCGCTTTACATATACATTGTACATTCACATCGGTCCCTACCCTCAAGGAGCTTACGTTCTAAGGACCCTAACTCACATTCATATACTAGGGCCAATTTAGACAGAAGCCAATTAACCTACCAGCATGTCTTTGGAATGTGGGAGGAAACCGAGGTACCCAGAGGAAACCCACGCAGGCACAGGGAGAACATGCAAACTCCAGGCAGGCAGTGTCATGGTTGGGATTCGAACCAGCAACCCTTTTTACTGCTAGGCAAGAGTGCTACCCACTACACCACTGTGCCGCCCAAGTACATGTGATCCTTAGTGACCCGGAGGACTGAGATTCGAATCCCTCTGAAAACTTACGCTGCATGGCCCCCCTGATTCTGCAAAGCCTGCAAAAGGACCCTAGGATTCATGGTATCAAGGAGAGAGGTCATTATTGGCTGGCAACCCTTCTTGATCCACGATACAAGGGTAAGGTTGCAGAACTCATCCCACCTTCGCAGAGGGAGCAGAGGATGAAACATCTTCACGAGGCCTTGATGAACGGTTTGTGCAACACATTTCCAAACCCTGAGAGGTTACAATTTCCTGGTGCTGGACAATGTGTTGCTGGGGCTTCGTTCAGTCAGAGGAAGAGCGGTAGAGAAGGTGGCCAAGTGCCAAGGTCTGATTGGTTCAAGCAACCATTGCCAGCATCTGCATTACATGGTGCAGGAATATTTAGGGGCAAGAGCAGACTTGGAGACCTTTCCAACAGAGCATCCACTGGGTTACTGGTTCTGGAGGATGGACCACTGGCCAAAACTAGCTCAATATGCAATTGAGCTACTGGCCTGTCCTGCATCCAGCGTGCTTTCTGAACGCACATTCAGTGCTGCTAGAGGGTTTGTAACGGATCAAAGAGTGCGCCTGTCCACAGACTCAGTTGATAGGCTCACATTCATATAAAATAAATCAGTCTGGGATCAGCAGCTATCAAGCACCTGATGCCGATGTAAATGATTGAATTTGCTATGGATGTGGGATCCCTTGAAGACTGAATGCTGAATATTCTATTCCTCCTCAATCTTGATGATGCTAGCTTCCAACAATATGTTTAGTTTAGGGCATCACCACCACCCAAGGCTCAATTTTTCTGCCCCTAACAGGGACATGTAATTACAATTTTTGATCTAATATTTCACAGCAGGGCCCGTTCCTGTGCCCAACAAGAGTATCTGTGAGGTGTTACCCTGTTGTGCCAACACCACCACTCAAGGCCCAATTTTTCTGCTCCTGTTTAACAGGGGCATGTAATTACAAGTTTTGATCTAATATATCACAGCAGGGCCCGTTCCTGCGCTCAACAAGAGTATCTGTGAGGGTTACAGTGTTGTGGCACCACCAGTAGTTGAACATAAACGAGTGGTCTCTTCATTTGCAGACGTTCGAATGGATTCTGTCTTCATTCCCGAAGTGGACCTATTTGCATCCCCTGCAACTAAAAAATCAAGAAGTATTACACTCGGGACCGTTGCAGCCAGACCTTCGTAGTGGATGGTCTGTCGGATCAGTGGAACTTCAACAGGGCATACACCTATCCCCCACTCCCGATCATCTTTAAGTTTCTTCGGAGACTTCAAACGGAAGCGGTCAAAGTGGTGGTGATAGCACCTTGCTAGCCGAACAGGCCATGGTTTCCCCTCCTGCTCCAGCTCAGCTTCCGGAACCCGGTGCCTCTCCCTCTCAGGCCAGACCTTCTCTCTCAGGGGGCAGTCCTGCACCCTTGTCCGGCAATATTGAGACTGATGGTCTGGTTCTTGAGAGGGAGAGGCTGGAATCTCTTGGGTGCGCTTCAAGAGTAATTTCCTGTCAGAAACCATGAAAACAGGCCGATACAGAAGTACAGTTAAATCACACTTGTTTAATAATAAAAGTAAAAAGAACAAACATAGTCAAAACATAGCCAAAGTTCAGTAACCTGAACCGGTCTACAGATTAGGGAAGATGAAAACAAGTGATTCAAATCTGCTGAACAGTTTTGGGCCCATCTGGGGGATCCCAACTAGAATTTTGCTTGTTCAGGTGTTCTGTGCATCCTCATGAAAGCAGACTCATTGACCTCAATTGGGATGTGGTGGCTGCATGGGCGGAGCCATTGCTCAAATATGACATCTGTGTGGATGCTGGTGTGTGCAGGTGCATGCTCTGGAACCCACATATGTAGCCACACCCGAACAGATGTCAGATTGGGAATAGTGGTTGTGTCCATGCAGCCGCAGAATCCCAGTTGACATCAATGAGGCTGCTTGCATGGGGATGTACAGAACACCTGTGCACCCCCGTGTGGGTAAAAATGACCCTCCACGAGCATATGCTTTAGCATGGCTGTGTGAAGTAGGCATTAGCTATCCTCTTAGCGCTGACTGTACACATATATGCGGCCTCTGCTTTAAGAGGTTATACCGGGATGATACATACAGCTGCATGCATAATCCCAGTACTGTTTTTTAGAGCGGGCAGTCGGCTCTTCAAGGATAACAACCGATGCGGCTAAAAGCCGCTCCGCTGTTATCCCTAAGGAGTGAGAGGGGATATCCTCCCCTCCCACCACCTTCCGCTGCTCTTCCTGAGCCTCTTGTCCCACCGGAGAGACCCAATCCATGATCTGGCACTTCCGCCGGCTAGAGTAAAAACGGAACGAAGCCGTAAATGCCCTCGTCCCAGTCTTCTTTCTGTAAACACGGAAGCACTGTAAACACTTCCGGTTTACTTGGCTGTCAATGGCGCTGTTTTAAAAAAAAATGACAGTATTCAGAATCGCTGTTTTTGGCGATCTGAATACTTTGAAGTGCAAAGGAGGGATTTTAAACCCCTGATCCCTCCATAAAGAGTACCTGTCACCACATATTACTGTCACAAAAAAAATTTAAAGTGCCCCCATCTCCGCGAGCTCGCGCAGCAAAGAAAACGCACATGTAAGTCGTGCCCACATATGTAAATGGTGTTCAAATCACACATGAAAAGTATCGCTGCGATCGTCAGAGCGAGAGCAATAATTCTAGCACTAGACCTCCTCTGTAACTCTAACCTGGTAACCGTTAATTTTTTTTAAAGCGCTGTCTATGGAAATTTTTAGGTACCGTAGTTTGTCGCCATTCCACGAGTGCAATTTTAAAGCATGACATGTTAGGTATCTATTTACTCGGCGGAACATCATCTTTCACATTATACAAAAAAATTGGGCTAACTTTACTGTTTAGTTTTTTTAATTCATAAAAGTGTCCTTTTCCCCAAAAAATTGCGTTTGAAAGACCGCTACGCAAATACAGTGTGACATAAAATATTGCAATGATCACCATTTTTTTCTCTAGGGTTTATGCTAAAAAAATATATATAATGTTTGGGGGTTCTAAGTAATCTTATAGCAAGAAATACGGATTTTAACTTGTAAGCAACAAATGTCAGAAATAGGCTTAGGCCTGAAAGGGTTAAACAGCAGAATTTAATAGTTTGTTTAAAAAACCCTGTAAATTTTTGGGCTCGTTCACCCAGGCACTCAGCCCCCATACAGCGTGAAGAGCCCTTCGATTAGTTTTGTGTCCTAGTGTTGAACTTCTTGCAGGCAGCCCATATTAGTGAATGGGCACACATCAGCTGTACGGACAGGTATGCAGGAATGGGTGCATGGCCCTGGACGCACAGGCTTCCCCTTGGGGCCTGTACAGCTGATGCATATCCTTTTACTTTTATGAGTTGCCTGCATGCAGCTCAGCACTGGAGCATAATACTAAATTAAGGGTCCTTCATGCCATAAGGGCTGAGTGCCGGTGTGAATAAGCGTTTAGGTGTCATGCAGCAAAATCTCAGCGATTTTGGGAATTAAAAAAAAATTGCCAAAAGTTATGTAATGGTACCACATAGGCCCAAGGAAAATAATAACTCTTAGTAAGGTATTATATTCTGGTGCTTATTCTGTACTTAAAGGAATTTTGCCCATATATCACATTATATGACCTTTCACCTATTTCTTATTTACCATTTCTTCTTTTTAAGTCAGTTTTTACACAATTATGTGGTTTGAAGATGAGGAACCAGCTTTACAGCCTGAGGGTTTAGGCTGTGATCTCTAACAAGGTTAGCTGGGGTAAGGCAGTCATTCTAATGACCTGGGAGGAGTTCTATTGCTTAAAACTCACATGTTTGGAATGTTTTTGAAATTATATGGGAAGTAAAGTATTTATAATGAGTTACAATGTTTCAAGTTAATGACTTGGTGGCAGGCTGCCCAATGCTTTCTTTTGACAGCTGAGTGAGCAGATAAAGTCTCTCCACTTGTTTATATGAAAGAATCAGCAAAATCTGCAGGAGGGATGGGGGGGGGGGTGAATCGAGTTCATGATTTCTTAAGGAATAATTGTGCAGCTCTACTACTGGGGTACTTAGGGCCCACTTCCAAACAGGAAGTGGACGTAGCTAACTGTGAGGGAGTGTCTTATTATTGTAAAGCTGCCCATACACAGAGTGAGTTTTGACTAGTTCCAAAAACTGGCCAAAATTCACTCTGTTGGTGGCTCTGGCAGCCCTCTCTTGTTCGATACCTCTTGATTGGCTTAGATTGGCTGAACCGATCCTGCATCCATTCAGAAGCAGACACTGGTGGGGTATTTTGACAGCCGGCAAACTGTGTCTATATAACCAGCTTGGGCTCCTTTACACCAGATGCATTGGGACTATGCTGGCAGCTATTTCCATTGTAGCACCAACGCACATAAAGGCCTTGTGTCTTAGGCCCCTTTCACACGAGGTGGACTCCGTTTCTACGGAGCCCACCTCGGTCCGCCGGCTCAGCGGGAGATCTGTTCGTTGATCTCCGCTGAGCCGGCGGATGACAGGTCCCTCTCTGCTCATTGAGCGGGGAGGGGCTTGTCAGGCGCCGCTGCCGCCTATGAAGGGATCGGATGAAAACGGACAGCATGTCTCTTTTCAACAGATCTCACCCAATCTGATCCGCCAGCGACGGACCTGGACGTAGGGCCATCCGTCTGCTTTTAGCGGATCAGACAGGGTCGGATGTCAGCGGACATGTCTCCGCTGAAATCCGACGCTCTACAGACTAACATGAAGCGCCCGTTCAGGTCCGCCGTCAAAGCTGACAGGCGGACCTGAACGGTCCGATCGTGTGAAAGGGGCCTTGTGGTGTCAGATCACACCATTGCACCAGAGTGAACAAAACTGTATCGATGTGTCAATTCTTCAAAATAAAGAAAAAAAAAGATCAAAGTGTCTCCCAGCACACACCACCAACAGGCATGCAATCAGCGCAGATTGCTAGTCTGAATAAGACTCTCTGACAGACTGCCCTTATGCTGCAGAAAAATCCTCATAGGGCTCGCTCACACTAGTTAGTTGGGAGGTGGTAAAACCCCACAGTTGAGCAGTGCTTTTACTGCCCTGCAACCACTAATCCCTTTAGCTGCAGAGGCAGTGGCTAGGGGTGTAGACATGCTGCGAAAATAATTATACCCTGTCATTTCCAGAGAGGCCGAAAAGTGACCCATTCAAGTGCATGAAGCTGCTTTGCAAGCGCCCTGCAGCCGATACAATGCATGCGGTTGTGGCACACTACTGCAGGGTTTAAGGGCTTGGGCACACTAGTTTTTCTCTCTAAAGAGCGATCCGCATTCTGACAGGTGGTGAGAAATTAATACAACACTTTAACCCCCTATACCTCGCACCTGTGCCACAATTGCATGCATTGCACATAGTTGCGAAGCACATGCAGGAAGGTTCCATTTACTTGGCCATAGTGCCCATTGAAAGTGACAGGGGGCATAATTGCTGCCATGGCTACGAAGCAAATCATCATGGCCATGCCATGTGTACACTCCTTCTGTAACTAAAGAGGATAGCAGTTGGGGCAGTAAAAATGTGTCTCGACTGCCGAGTTGTACTGCCCTCCCCCCAACCACTAGCGTTCATATAATGAATGCTTGTCAAAGATTGGTTGGGAGTTACAAAAGCTTCCCAGAGATTGATTGCATGTTAATACACACCATTGTTCTGACATAGCAGACAGTCACTACCAAAAACAATTGCCCATGCATAACTAGCTGTGTACAACACTAGCGGCTAAAAAAAAGGGAAAAATATGACAATGATAAATAGTGTTGGGTGAGTAGTTCGGGCCGAGCATAAGTTCGGCCCGAACAGCGCCTGTTTGCATGTTCGGCGAACACCTGAGTTTTTGGGCCAAGCCCACAGTGAATAGCTGCAGGTTGTTAAGGAGTGGGCCAGGAAGCTGGCCGCCGTGTCCTTAACAATGGATGAGTCATTGCTGTCAGTGGGTTTTAGATATGTCAGTTTTGCTGCAGCAGGTTCTATACACAGTACAGATGTGCCACTTTACAGGCAGGCTAAGGGGACCCCCATGCTTTATATTTAAAGGAATTTTTCATTTTTATTGTTTCACATTGAGCACCATTAAAATCACTGCTCCTTTAAAAGCGATTTAAAAAAAAAAAAAAGTTTGCATTGATACATGTCCCCAGGGCAGTACCCAGGCCCCCATACCTCTTTTATCTCACAAGATACAGTATGCCGGCAGGTGTCAAACTACAAGACAAGCAACATGACAAAGATCACATTGGCAATTTTTCTTTCTTAACCACAGTGTGTACATCTCCAAGGAAAGTAAAAATGCTTCACTGCAGTGAAATTAACCCCCACACTGCAATGATTAAATGCTTGTTTATGCCTAGGTTACAGCAGTTTCACTTAAGCCGACCAAGGACAGTTCAAATCTTGGTCTGTTCAGCAGCAACCATTCGAGATTCGAACCATGTATGGGCAGGCAGAATGTACCCAAGTTGATTGATCGATCAACTTGGGTACAACCTGCCTGCCAGATTTGACATGCAATTATTGCTAGTGGCTGTTATAGCTGTTAGCAATAATCACTGTGTTCTCCCGGCAGGGATGGCTTCCCACGCTGGGAGAACACAATGGTTCAGTGGGAGGGATTCCCCTGTCAACACTGTGTTGATGGGGGAATCGGGGTCAACCCGTGGTTGTAGGAAAGAAATTCACTCTAATCTACTCTCACAACTAGGGATGAGCTTCGAGTTCAAGTCGAACCCATGTTCAACTCGAACATCGCCTGTTCAACCGTTCGTCGAATTGCGAACGTTATGGGCTGTTTGCGCCAAATTCGAGTGGCGTGTCACAGCCCATAATTCACTGAGGCATCGCAGTGCAATGCTGGCTGATGATTGGCCAAGCATGCACTATGACCCGCATGCTTGGCCAATCACAGTGCCGTCTGCACAGTGAGCCGTAATTGGCCAAAGCCAGGGTGGCTTTGGCCAATTATGGCTCAGGGGGTTTAGTACATGCCCCACACTATATAAGGCTGCCTGTGTGGCGGCCTTGTGTAGTGTGTTGCTGCGGCGGAAAGAATTAGACAGAGAGAGAGACAGTGTCATTAGATTTAAGTTAGATAGAGTAGGCAGTTGAGTCAGTTATCTGCACTTACAGTGTATTGTTTATATATATGCATCCCAGGTGTTGTGTGTGTGTGTATATATATATATATATATATATATATATAGAGAGAGAGAGAGAGAGAGAGAGAGAGAGAGAGAGAGAGAGAGATAGATATATCTATATAGATATAGATATCTATATCTCTATATATATATATATATATAGAGATATATATATATCTCTATATATATATATAGAGATATAGATATCTATATATATATATATACACACTGTATTCAGTTTAGCTAGATCCGTTCCTGTTATTCTCTTTCTAATATACTGACAGGACGGCAGGTGTTTTTACAGTATTTACAGTTACTGTGTACCCTGCACAGTTGCACCTATAGCTTACCTGAAGACAACTGCTGTTGTCCTTCTTCTAATCCTATTAATACCACAGGCAGGCAGCTTGAAGTATTTACCGTTAGTGTACTGTGTACCCCCGCACAGTTGCACCTATAGCTACCTGAAGACAAGTGCTGGTGTTCTTCTTCTGATCCTATTAATACCACAGGCAGGCAGCTTGAAGTATTTACAGTTAGTGTACTGTGTACCCTGCACAGTTGCACCTATAGCTACCTGAGGACAAGAGCTGGTGTTCTTCTTCTGATCTTATTAATACCACAGGCAGGCAGCTTGAAGTATTTACAGTTAGTGTACTGTGTACCCTGCACAGTGTGCACCTATAGCTACCTGAAGACAAGTGCTGGTGTTCTTCTTCTGATCCTATTAATACCACAGGCAGGCAGGTTGAAGTATTTACAGTTAGTGTACTGTGTACTCTGCACAGTTGCACCTATAGCTACTTGAATACAAGTGCTGCTGTTCTTCTTCTGATCCTAGTAATACCACAGGCAGGCATCTTGAAGTATTTACAGTTAGTGTACTGTGTACCCCTGCACAGTTGCACCTATAGCTACCTGAAGACAAGTGCTGGTGTTCTTCTTCTGATCCTATTAATACCACAGGCAGGCAGCTTGAAGTATTTACAGTTAGTGTACTGTGTACCCCTGCACAGTTGCACCTATAGCTACCTGAAGACAAGTGCTGTTGTTCTTCTTCTGATCCTATTAATACCACAGGCAGGCAGCTTGAAGTATTTACAGTTAGTGTACTGTGTACCCTGCACAGTTGCACATATAGCTACCTGAAGACAAGTGCTGGTGTTCTTCTTCTGATCCTATTAATACCACAGGCAGGCAGGTTGAAGTATTTACAGTTAGTGTACTGTGTACCCTGCACAGTTGCACCTATAGCTACCTGAAGACAACTGCTGTTGAACTTCTTCTGATCCTATTAGTACCACAGGCAGGCAGCTTGAAGTATTTACAGTTAATGTACTGTGTACCCTGCACAGTTGCACCTATAGCTACCTGAAGACAAGTGCTGGTGTTCTTCTTCTGATCCTATTAATATCACAGGCAGTCAGGTTGAAGTATTTACAGTTAGTGTACTGTGTACACTGCACAGTTGCACCTATAGCTACCTGAAGATAAGTCCTGTTCTTCTTCTGATCCTATTAATACAACAGGCAGGCAGCTTGAAGTATTTACAGTTAGTGTACTGTGTACCCTGCACATTTGCACCCATAGCTACCTGGAGACAAGTGCTGGTGTTCTTCTTCTGATCCTATTAATACCACAGGCAGGCAATTTGAAGTATTTACAGTTAGTGTACTGCGTACTCTGCACAGTTGCACCTATAGCTAACTGAAGACAAGTGCTGCTGATCTTTTTCTGATCCTATTAATACCACAGGCAGGCATTCTGCTAGCTGCATAATCCGTATATATATACATTCCAGTTTTGTGCAGCTACATCTCACTGCAGGCCATTAGTATGTCTGGAAGGCAAACAAGGAGAGGCAGACAGTCACAAGCCAATAAAAGAGGGCAAGCAGGCTCTGTGTCTAGAGGCAACAGTGCTGGTCGTGGACACGCTGCATCCCCATCAGCATCAGCATGTGGCCATGGGACATGCTTGTCCTTTTTTTCGGCAGCTGGCCGTGTTGAGCAACAACATGTGGAAGACTTGGTCGAGTGGATGACCAAGCCGTCCTCATCCTCCTCATCCTCTCTCACCCAGGCTCAGGGTACTTTGTCTGGCAAAGCAGCTGCCAATGTGGCCTTTTCCCTCGGCTCAATGGCATCAGTCACTCCTTCCCTAGCCCCACCATGTCCTCCTGAGAAGGATGCCCAGCGTTTTGAAGGCTCTGATGATGGTACTCAGCTAGAGGAAGGCAGTAACGTGAGCCCAGATGGAGGGGGTGCCCAAGAAGGACAGCAACCTGGCAGTCATGTTCTCCCAGCTGCAGCATACTGCCAGGTTTGCTCCAGTGATGAGGAGGGAGGGGATGGTGAGGTCACTGACTCCACGTGGGTGCCTGATAGGAGAGAGGAGGAGGAGGAGGCACATCACCAACAAGATAGGATGCCCTCCAGGGGCCAGCTTAAGGGCAGCACACCGACTGCATCACTCCGCAGAGCTCTGCATGTGCAGGGCGCTGCTGTCTCTGCGCGTTATTCCAAAAGTTCTTTGGTGTGGGCCTTTTTTGAGACAAGTGCATCAGATCCCACCGCTGCTATTTGCAACATATGTCTCAAGCGTATCTCGCGTGGTCAAAACATCACCCGCTTGGGCACCACTTGCTTGACCACCTGCCATGCAGTTAATTGGCAAGCGTACCTAAAAGACCCACACCAAAGAACAAAGAGGACCTCTCCTTGCTCCTCATCAGCTGGGATCTCCAACCCCACTATACCTTCAGTCCTCTCTGAGACTTGCACTATGAGGAATGAAGGTGTAGAATTAGGTGTGTCACAGCCAAGTACTTGCGGGCAATCTGCTATCGGTACACCGACGTCAGATTGTACCAGGCAAATTTCCCTGCCCCAGCTGCTGCACCGCCGAAAGAAGTTCGCTCCCAGCCATCCACATGCCCAGCGGTGGAATGCTAGCTTGGCTAAATTGCTAGCACTTCAACTGCTGCCTTTTCAGTTGGTAGACTCTGCCCCCTTCCGTGAGTTTGTGGAATGTGCGATTCCTCAGTGGCAGGTTCCCAAACGCCATTTTATCTCACGGAAGGCAATTTCGTCTCTCTACCGGCATGTGACAAGGCAATGTCTTGGCCTCGCTGGACAGGGCGGTCAGCAGTAATGTGCATATTACCGCTGACTCATGGTCCAGCAGGCATGGACAGGGACGTTACCTATCTTTCATGGCGCATTGGGTGACTCTGCTGGCAGCTGGGAAGGATGCAGGACAAGGTTTTCCTCCACCATGCCTCCAAAATGCTACTTCTGGTGATTCTGACAAACCTCTCTCCTCCAAGCAGGCCAAAAGATGCCATGCGGTGCTTGAGCTGGTGTGCTTGGGGGACAGGAGCCACACTGGGGCAGAGATTCTGTCAGCATTGCAGGGGCAGGCTCAGAGGTGGTTGACGCCACGCCAGCTTAAGGCAGGAATGGTGGTTTGTGAAAATGGCCCCAACCTCCTCTCCGCCCTCCGACAGGGACAACTGACCCATGTGCCCTGTTTGGCTCAAGTCCTTAACTTGGTGGTGCAGCGGTTCTTGGGCAGGTACCCGGGCTTACAGGATGTCCTGAGGCAGGCCAGGAAAGTCTGTGTGCATTTCCACGGGTCATATAATGCCAGTGCTCGGCTGGCTGACCTCCAAAAGGAATTTAATCTGCCCAAGAACCGCCTAATCTGTGACATGCCCACCAGGTGGAACTCAACGTTGGCCATGCTGCAGCAGCTGCACACGCAGCAGAGGGCCATCAATGAGTACCTGTGCGACTATGGCACCAGGACAGGGTCAGGGGAGCTTGTTTTTTTTCCCCCATGCCAGTGGGCCATGATCAGGGATGCATGCACTGTCCTGTCACCATTTGAGGAGGCCACAAGGATGGTGAGCAGTGATAGTGCATGCATCAGTGACACTGTCCCCCTTGTCCACCTGTTGGAGCACACACTGCGTGGAATAATGGACAGGGCACTTGAGGCAGAACAGAGGCAGGAAGAGGAGGACTTCCTTAGCTCTCAAGGCCCCCTTTATCCAGACAGTGTTCCTGCGTGCCTGCCGATCACACAGGAAGAGGACAAGGAGGAGGAGGATTGTGTCAGCATGGAGGTGGAGCCTGGTACTCAGCATCAGCAGCAGTCTTTAAGGGATCATCTACAGTCCCAAGAACCCTATGAACTTGTACGTGGCTGGGAGGAGGTGGCTGTGGATCATGTCGTCCTTAGTGACCCAGAGGACTCCGGACCAAATGCTTCAGCAAACCTACGCTGCATGGCCTCCCTGATCCTGCAAAGCCTGCAGGAGGATCCTCGTATTTGTGGTATCAAGGAGAGGGATCAATACTGGCTGGCAACCCTCCTTGATCCACGTTACAAGGGTAAGGTTGCGGACCTTATCTTACCGTCGCAGAGGGAGCAGAGGATGAAACATCTTTGGGAGGCCTTGCAGAAAGGTCTGTGCAACGCGTTAACCAGAGACTGGGAGGTTACAAACTCCTGTTCCTGGATAACGTGTTACTGAGGCTTCAGTCAGTCAAAGAAGGAGCGGTGGAGAAGGTGGTCTTCTGACCGATGCGTTCAGACAATTTTTTAGTCCGCAGCCCCAAGGTATGATCGGTTCCAGCAACCATCGCCAGCGTCTGTTTTACATGGTGCAGGAATACCTAGGGGCAAGATCTGACTTGAACACCTTTCCCACCGAAAATCCTCTGGGTTACTGGGTCTTGAGGATGGATCACTGGCCAGAGCTTGCACAGTATGCAATTGAGCTACTGGCCTGTCCTGCATCCAGCATTCTTTCGGAACGCACATTCAGTGCTGCTGGAGGTTCTGTAACTGATCACAGGGTGCGCCTGTCCATCGACTTGGTCGATCGACTGACATTCATAAAAATGAATCAGTCTTGGATCACCACCAGCTACCAAGCACCTGATGCTGATGTAACTGAATATTTTTTTTTGAAATGTCAGATCCCTTCAAGACTGCCTATGCTGATGCTGAGAGACTATCCTGTTATGCTGAGTGACTATCCTCTTCCTCCTCAATGATCATTTTGGTTCTGGGCTCCGCCACCAGTGGCTAAGGCCCAATTTTTCAGCCCCTATTTAACAGGGGCGTGTAATTACAATTTTTGATGCAATATTTTGCAATGAGGGTTCGTTGCTGCGCTCAACTAGAGTATTTGTGAGGGGCTGCAGTGTTGTGGCACCAGCACCAGTGCCTAAGACCCAATTTTTCAGCCCCTGTTAAACAGGGGCATGTAATTACAATTTTTGATGCAATATTTTGCAGGAGGGCTCATTCCTGCGCTCCAACTAGAGTATCTGTGAGGGGTTGCAGTGTTGTGGCACCAGTGCCTAAGGCCCAATTTTTCTGCCCCTGTTCAACAGGGACATGTAATTACAATTCTTGATCTAATATTTCACAGCAGGGTCCATTTCTGCGCCCACCAAGAGTAACTGTGAGGACTTACAGTGTTGTGGCACCAGCACCACCAGCAAAGGCCCTGTTTTTCTGCCCCTGTTCAACAGGGACATGTAATTACAATTCTTGATCTAATATTTCACAGCAGGGCCCATTTCTGCACCCACCAAGAGTAACTGTGAGGACTTACAGTGTTGTGGCACTAGCACCACCACCACCACCAACAAAGGCCCAATTTTTCTGCCCCTGTTCAACAATTTATGCAGAATATATACGGCAGTCCCCTACTTTCAAACATCCAACTTACAAATGACTCCTACTTGCAAACAGGAGGAGACAACAGGAAGTGAGATGAAATCTACCCCTAGGAAGGGAAATTCTCTCCTGTAAGAGTTAATATGGGAAAAACATGTCTCCTCTCCACTGATGCTTTATCAACAATCCTTGTTTCACTAAAAACCCCAAATTGTCAAAAAACATTTGTCATTGGGACAGAAAGTGAGGTGAAATCTTCTAAAGAGGTGCACAGACAGCAAAACAAATGTCACAGGGGTGATAATCCTTCCCTATGTTTTCCAAAAAGCTTAAAATAGATTTTTTGGCTGGAGCTACACTTTAAAAATGTACCAGTTCAAAACTACAAACAGATTCTACTTAACAACAAACCTACAGTCCCTGTCTTGTTTGCACCGCCTGTATACTGCTGTTCAGAGTATATAGGGCCTGGGGGCCCCACGCCTTTCCTTTTTATAATTTGGGTGCGAGGTTCCCCTTAATATCCATACAAGACCCAAAGGGCCTAGTAATGGACTGGGGTAGGTACCCATGCCGTTTGTCTCACTGATTTTTATCCATATTGCCGGGACCCGACATTACATTAAAGCCGCAAGCAGTTTTTTTTTTTTTTTTCCACATCAGTAAACAGTGTTTGGAGGGCTAAATCAGTTTGATGTTCATTAACTGTCGCCTTCTCGTATTCACATCATAGTGGATTATACTTTTTCTCATTGCTTTTTATATCGTCATAATGACCAACGGATTCCATTACGCCTCTTTACCAACAAGTCCTCTGTCCCTTCCATCTCGTAAGCCCCACCAACTAGGACTCGATAACCAAAGGGACCCATCCTTTTCCAACTCAGTTTAGAGAAAGAGGGGACCAGTAAGAAGGAAGAAAAAGGACAAAAACACCAACAAAAAATACAAGAAGAGAGGTTTGTAAAAATGAACTTGTGGGCTCCCCGTGCCCATCTTCTACTGACCCAGCCTGTATTGTGTACCAAATTACCTATGCCCTAATACCCCGATCCCCCCCCCCCACCTGCTCCCTATATGTTTATCCTATGCCCTACTAAGCTATATATTTAACTAAAAATGTTCATATCCAGAAACACTTTATTATAGCATCCTTTGCCTGCAAGGATACCAGTTGCCTATATACCTATATTAAGCCCATCCCTCAGTCTATTCCGTGTCTATGCCGATCCCACTATTAATGATTCTTCACTTTCTCTATCCACATCTTCCACATGCTTTCAAATTCCTGAAGATTGCCCCTTTTTATGTACACCATTCTTTCCCTACCCAAGGTTTCATTCATTGTAGAGATCCAGTCTTTCACGGTGGGGGGCTCCTTTACCTGCCATCTAAGTGCTATCAACTTTCTAGCCTGAAACAGGGCCCGCGTGACAGCTAAGGTAGTACTCAACCTTTCTCCCATCACTCTTCTATGCCCCAGAATACAAGCCAAGGGCTCGTTTGCCACTGTCGTACCGAAAATATTTCCCAAGTTCCCAGTCACCTCCTCCCAGTATCTAAACAACTTGGGACACCTCCACACCATGTGAATGAGATCTCCCGTCCTTCGACACCTGGGGCAGTTGTCATTGGGCCTTCTCCCAAATTTAAAAAGTCTTTTGGGAGTATAATAGGCTCTGTTTAACAGCATTAAGTGTGAGAGTCTCTGTGAAGGGGTCACAGAAACCTGCGCTCCCAACTCCAAAATTCTCGCCCATTGTTCCTGGGTCATTCCTCCCACCTCCTCTTCCCATTTAGCCTTTACCCCAAGGAGTATTTCCCTGCTATTAACCGATTTGCTTAATTGGTCATAAATTCTTGAAATTACCCCTCTAGTGGGGGTTATTTGAATTATGCACTGAAATAGAGGCATCTCTTCCCATCTCGGAGTCTGGGCTTTAAATTGTGCTTTAAGGGCATGTTCCAACCGGACATATAGGAAGAAAGACCCCCGGGGAAGCTTAAACTCCCTAACCAGTTCTGAAAATTTCTTTAACCCAGAGTCATTATATAATTGACTTAGCTTACTGAGACCAAGCTTCTCCCACTCTCTAAATATGCCTATCTTAAGAACTTCCTGCAAATTACGGTTGTTCCAAATAGGAGAGTAGGCTGTTAAGGCTCCATACCCCATCTTTTTCTTAACTGTTTTCCAAAGTTTGATTATCAATTTAATTGTTGGAAATTTATCATGGAACGCGTCCGCCTCTAGGGCTTCAATAATTGTATTATGTGTGGAGCTCAACAACAGTAACTTGCCATTAGGGGTGCCTCCTTTCGGTATCCCACAGCCCAATAATTGCTGCAACTGAGTTGAGTAAAAATAACTCTCGGGATGTGGGAGGGCAAAGCCCCCCTCCTGGGTAGGGAGCTGGAGCACTCCAAGACGGATCCTGGCTTGTTTCCCCTTCCAAATCAATTCCCTAAAGAGACTGTCAATTTTTTTAAACCACTTCTTACCTATCCAGACAGGGGAATTATGCAAGACGTATAGCAGTTGTGGCATCCATATCATTTTTATTAAGCTACATCTTCCTGCAACTGATAGAGGCAGGCGTCTCCAAATTCCTATTTTTCGTTTAAATTTTGTTAATAGAGGGACAAGGTTTTTACTGATATATAGAACAGGGTCCTTCGTCAGGACAATCCCTAGGTACTTCAGAGCTTCCACTGTTACCACCTGAGGCATACCAGGTGCTATTGTCTCATTTATGGGGTCTATCGGTAGAAACTCTGATTTCTCCCAGTTTATCTCTAAGCCAGAAAAACTGCCGAAGTCCTCCACTATCCTCATTGCTCCCGGTAGCGATTTCCTCGAGTCTCCCAAAAATAACAGAATGTCATCCGCATACAATGCGATTCTTTCCTCGCCTGTTTTTCTCTGGAAGCCGGTTATCACTCGACTTCCCCTTATGGAAATGGCCAGGGGTTCCATCGCTAGTGCAAACAACAGAGGGGAGAGTGGGCACCCCTGCCTCGTCCCCCTCTCCAGCTCAAACCAGTCCGACAATTCGTTGTTAATTTTTAATCTTGCCTTGGGTCGAGTATATAGCATTCTAATCCACCCTATAAAGGCAGGGCCAAATCCAAAGATCTCCAGCACGCGCCACATATAGCCCCACTCCACGCTATCAAAAGCCTTGGATACATCAAGGGTCATCAACGCTCTCGAACCCTCGGGTCTGTACATTCAAAAACGCCCTTCTAATATTCAGGCTCGTGGATCTATTGGCTATGAAGCCCGCCTGGTCCTCGTGGATCAGCTTATGGATAACCCCATTCAATCTTGCTGCCAGCACTTTGGCCAGAATTTTTACGTCCGTGCATAAGAGAGAAATTGGTCTATAGGCGGCCATATCCAAGGGATCTTTCCCTTCTTTCTGTAATACAATAATAGTTGCTTCTAGCATTGAGGCAGGTAATTGGCCCCCCTCAAGCGCCCCCCCCAAAACTTTCAGCAGTTCGGGGATCAACACTTCACCATAGTGTTTGTAGGTCTCAAATGGAAGACCATCTGGTCCGGGCGACTTATGGGTTGCCATGCCTGCTACTGCTTGGTGTAATTCTGCTATAGATATTGGGGCATCTAATATATCTCTTTCTTCTTGTGATATGGTGGGGATGTCTAACCCCCTTAGGAAGTCCTCCATCTTGGCCTCCTTACCCCTCTTCTGGGAGGAATACAGTTTTTTATAGTAATCCCTGAAGGCTTGTACTATTTTTAAGGTGCTTGATACTACCTCACCGCTCTGGGATCTAATCGCAAGGACCGTGGATGGAGCTGCATTGGATTTTGCTAGCATAGCCAGTGTCCTTCCCATTCTCTCGCCCTCCACCATAGATTCCTGTCTTTGGAGTAACCGCCTGGTTTCTGCTTTCTGTATAACCACTGATTTATATGCTTGTTGTTTCTCTTGCCAGATATTTTCCGTCTCCGGGGTTGGGTTGCAAGTATAGTTGTTTTCTGCTTCAAGAGCGTCTCTCAACAAGCTCTCCTCCTCCCTTCTAGCCTCTTTGTTGAATGTAGCTATCTGCTGTATCAGGACCCCCCTAAAAAAAGCCTTAAGGGCGTCCCATAGCGTAGAAGGGGACACCGTTCCCTGATTGATCTCAACAAACTCCCTTAAGGAGGAAAGTATCCCTTCCGTCTTTTTAATAATTTCAAACCAGTACGGGCTTATACTCCAGTTCTTCCGGGGCCTAGGCTCCCCAAGATTTAAAATGACTACCATAGGTGAGTGGTCTGAGATGCCTCTTGGCCAGTATGTTATTTTTTCTACCATCTGGAGAGCCCTATCATTTCCTAGGGCTAGGTCTATCCTTGAAAGCACGGAGTAAGATGCAGAACAGCAAGTATATTGCAGCACGCCTGGGTTCCGTGCCCTCCACAAATCCATTAATCCCACTTCTTCCAGAAAAAAGCTTAACCGACTCCTTACTGAGTCCTCTGAGCTTTTTCGTAGTGGGAATCTATCCAGCCCTTTATCTAGAACCTCGTTGAAGTCCCCCATTGCTACAATCGGCACCTCTTTTTTATCTAGCAAAAATTCATACAGTTTAAGCAAGACATCCAGATTAAAGGGCGGAGGGATATATATATTTGCCACCACATACCTGGCGTTTTCAATAGAACATAATAAAAAGATGTATCTACCCAACTCGTCTATCCTGACCTGGCTGCAGGAAAACTTCACCCCAGACTTTACCAAAACACTCACTCCCCTACTGTAGGAGGAGTGAACCGCATGAAATTGGGTTTGAAATTTTTTCATCTGTAGGTGATGAATAGTTTCCTTGGTTAGGTGGGTTTCCTGCAGACAGACCAGATCAGCCCCACAACTCTCCATCATAGAGAACACTGCTAATCTTTTAAGTGGTGTACCCAGGCCCCTGACATTCCAGGATCCTATTTTCAGAGTCTTAGCTAACATCTAAAGACTGAGGAATATCCTTTACCCCAACACATACAAACGTATATAACAGAAAGATATAAGAGAAATTTAATATATATAACCCTAACCCAAAACCAATTTTTCTCCTCCTAGTGACTATTATAACAGTTCCGTGTGTGTGCGTACTTGGCCACTAGACCACGTATTCATTTTGGCTATATTAGCCTTACTTTGGGCATAAATTTGCCATAGACATTGCTTGCATGTGCGTGTAGAACAACCAAAAACCTATTTACTATAAAAAGTGCCTGTATGTGCAAAAATAATCTTAAGGAAGGTCTGGATACCTCCGTTATAATTTCTAGTGGCATAAGTGTTCGTAAGGAATGATTTACCCACCCTATTTCCCCTCCCTCCCATCTTCCCACCCCTTCCCTTCCCTCCCCACCTAACCTCCCCTACCCTCCCACCCCATCCCCCTCCCCCCACCCGTACCCACCTATCTAGGTGTACCCCCTGGGGGTTTACCATGACCGTTGCCTCTTACACTAACACCAACCTTTTATACCAAATCTTCCACTCACAACCCCACACCACCCTACCCACAAATAGCTGTGTGCTCCCATCCCCTCCCGTCCCCTTATAACAAAAAGCATTAACAGATGGCAGGAAGGGGTGGAAAAAAAAAAAAAGCAAGAACAAGAAAAAAACAAAAACAAAGATACAGCCCCTGTACCTCCCAATACCTTGTCGTGCCATCCTATTGATATCCCGGCCTAATATATCTTCCCCCATTCCCTACGTAAAATTCGTGATTTTTTCCCTATTATCTTTCAGCCACTTCTCAACTTCAGCAGGGGAGTTAAAAAAAAGAGTCTCCCCCAGAGCCGCAACCCGCAACCTTGCCGGATATAAAAGAGCATAGGGCAACTTAAATTTTTGTAGATTGCGTTTTGCCTGGGTAAACTCTGCCCTACGCCTCTGCAAATCCGGAGAGAAGTCGGAATAAAACGATATTTTTGCTCCTTTAAAAAAAACCTCCCCTGCTTCCCTGATCTTCCGTAATAAGGTTACTTTATCCTGGTAATTAAGAAATCTCAGGAGGAGGGGTCTCGGGTGGCCCCCTTCCGATGGTGCCCTGAAAGGGATCCTATGAGCTCTTATGATGGAAAACGAAGCCGAGAATGATTCTTTCCCGATTAGCTCCCCCAGCCATTTTTCTAGGAATGCAATTGGGTTGGCGCCCTCACTCCTTTCGGGTAAACCTATCAGCCTCACATTATCTCTTCTACTCCTGTTCTCCATCTCATCTAACTTAGAGGCTGTTCCTTCAGCCATTTTATTTCTTTGGTTATTGGGAGCACATTATCTTCTAGCCCACTGACTCTTTCTTCCAGGGCCGTTGTTCTCTCCGCCGTTTTCTGCAGATCTTGTCTCACCAATAACAGATCTGCTTTAACACCTTTCATCTGTTCACAAAGATCTTTAAGCGAGCTGTTACACACCCCTACAGCCATGAATACATCCGTTATAGTTGGTTCTCTGTTCAAGGGTAAATTCGGGTCATTTATTAGCTCCGAGTTTACGTTTGTGTTTTGATCACTTAGCCCTGGACCTTTATTACATAAAGATTTGGAAGGCTGGGTAGCCGGCGCAGCCCCTAAGGGCTGTAATTGAGGCTGGCCCTGGCTTTTCCTATCCGATGCCCCCCCTTGTTGACCCTTCTGCTGCGACCCCTTTTTTGGAGGGGTCAGAGCAGAGGCATGGGCATATTGCTCCAGTTTTGCTGCTGCTGATACTGCTGCCGCATGTTGCGAGTTTTTCTGTTTAGAGGAACGTAGATTCTGCATCATTTACACTTATAGATATAAATATACTCTAACAGCAACAAATTAGTGACTGACAGTTACCAACGTCCTCCACAAATCCAAAAGGAACTAAGGAGAGAGGGGGAGGAAAGGGAAGCCGTTGCGCCCATCAGCACTCAACCACCCGCTGTACAGAGCATATACCATAAAGTGTATAAAGCGGGGTAAGTCTCTCCGCTCTACACTCTTATACACCCCGGTAAAGAAAAGGAGAGCTCACACAGAAGAAAGCCACAGTTACAACATAAATTGGTGCAGCCCCCCACCTACACCGTAGTTTTATACAGTTGGTTAAATGCCGCTAAGGCAGTCGCCATCAAAATACGGTTAGTGGGGTATATACGCCGAGTAACCCCTACCTAAACCTCTCTCCTTGCATCTGTTGAGGATCCCAGGGGTCCCAGGGCTTTAGCTAATCAGCAGCACACAAAAAAAAAAAAAAAAAAAAAAAAGGAGAATATACTTTGCTTCCTATATTAGCACACACTGCTCCCAGACTTAGTATTACCCAAGCAGCAGGCAGGTCAACACACTGACTCACATAAATAACTCTGTTACTACACAGATGTCATATTACCAGGATTTACTTCTAGTCCGAGGATTGTCTAACAATTTTTAAAACAGCATCTGGTTACTATATTAGTGACTCCATACTGTACCAGCTCTGGCCGACTTCTATTCCATGACTAGTGTAGAGATGGGAAAGTGAAAGTAAAAGCTGCTTGTCTCACGGCAGCATGCAGGGGATGACGTCTCACCCAGAGGATTCCTCAGCACACCTTTAGCAGAGAGAGAGGAGGGGCAGCGAGGCACCGAGCGACAAAGGAGCCAGAGCCATCCAGTATGCCGTTCATACGGCCAGGGGAGAGAGAGATGAGAACGGAGGAGGGACGGAGCACACAGCGTCCATGCTCACACTCACTCCATGCTGCCTCTCAACACACACCCGCCCATCCGGTCACGCCCCCCTCCTAAGCCGCAAGCAGTTTTAAATGACTTATATTCCTTTACATTTTTAAAACTTTTTTTGCATTGATACATGTCCCCTGGGGCAGGACTCGGGTCCCCAAACCCTTTTTAGGACAATACCATGTAAATTAGCCTTTAAAATTAGCACTTTTGATTTTGAACGTTCAAATCCCATAGACTTCAATGGGGTTCTAAAGTTCGCGCAAATTTTCCGTCCGTTCGCAGGTTCTGGTGTGAACCGAACCGGGGGGTGTTCGGCTCATCCTACTCACAACTATGGCAGGCCTTACCCAATCCTCTGGTCGACCGGCAGCTTGCACACTCCTCTATTCCCCTACGCTCCAGCAGATCCTTCTCCATCCTTCTAAACCATTGACTCCCCCAGTTGTTCTCCCACTGGAATGTATGGTGCATGCATGTTGTAGTCCCCAAGTGCATAACTTTAAAATAGAAATATCTTTTTTTTAAATTTTAGATTCATACTTGCCTAGGTGGATGCAGCATCAGACCGATGCTGCATCTGTCCCCCGCCGTCTCTGCACTGAGAACTGAGCCACCGAACATCGACGGTGGCTCGGTTCTCACAGCTCCCTGAGAGGAGAGCTGCTGACTGTCAGTCAGCAGCTCTCCTCTCTGCTGCTCATTGGAGCACTTAGCTGTGGAGGGGCGGTGATCGGCCGTCTCAGCGGCTCGCTGAGAGGCTGGGACTGCCATCAGTCAAGGCAGCTGGCGGATCCAGACTTGGGAAGTCGGGATGACGCGCTGCCTCGACTGATGGCAGTGACGTCAGCGGACAGCGGAATGCAGACCGCTCTCTGCTGAAAACGGGTCACAGGAGTGCAAAACGGATTGCATTCCTGTGTCTCTTCTCTACCCCTGGAATTTGTACCAGCACAGTGCCTTCTCCACCATTCCAAAATTTCCAAGAAAAGATACTATAAATCGGTGGCTATGCATATGATAAACGCTGCTAGGTTATGTCTACCGGTTCACTGGAAATCCACTTCGATCCCTTCAATGAAAGAGTGGGTGTCACACATTAACCACATTGCAGGGATAGAGGAGCTGATATATAATCACCCAAGACAGGATCGACTATAATACGTCAATATGGGAAATATGGTTTAAGTTTCGTAATTCCCAGGAATACCAAAACTTAGTGAACAATAATGGCTAATATGCTAACCGCGACTAAGCTATACCATTAGTATATTCAGATGGCATGACAAAATAAAAAGTGAGCTGAGAGAAGTAGATGGGGAGAGTAGCTGGTGGTTATCCCACCCCCTCCCCTAACTCCTCTTCACACTCTTCCCTTTCCCCCCTCTCCCTTTCCCTGTCCCCCTGCCTCTTCTTTCCTCCCCCTTTTCTTTCCCATTTTCCCTCCCTCCCCTCTTTTATCCTTCCTAAATGATCCCTAACATGCGGGGGGGGGGGGGGGGGGGAGTGGGGGGCTGACCTAAAGGCTGACCCCCCGGCCCACCCCCTTCTGAAGCACAGACATGCAGATAACAGGTTCTAAAATAGTCTAGAGGCCCCACCTTATTAGGATATAGACAAGATAACAGGCAGAAATCTTACTACTATCAAACTCTGTAAGGTATAAAGGCTTAAATGTGAGCTATATGTCTGGCCTAATCGACAACGTAGACGAGCATTTAGATATTGAGGGTTGTGTTAATAAGTGATTATCTATTTTTTGGCAGCACTACCATTGGTGCCTTAATCTTCTGTATTGTTACCTCTGTTATGTCTTGCATTATCTCTAATAAAAAGAACATTTTTATGGGAAAAAAAAGGCAGCAGCTACAATGTTTGCAGCTGCTGACTTTTAAAAAAAAAAATTGTCTGGAACACCGCTTTAAGTTACTGTTGCCTTTCTATCATCTTGAACCAGCCTGCCCATTCTCCTCTGACACCAACAAGGCATTTTTGTCCACACAACTGCTACTCACTGGATATTTTTTCTTTTTCAGACCATTCTCTCTAAACCCCAGGGATGGTTGTGCATGAAAATCCCAGTAGATCAACAGTTTTTGAAATACTCAGACCAGCCCGTCTGGCACCAACAACCATGCCACGTTCATCCTCTTTTTTTCCCCATTTTGATGCTCAGTTTGAACTTCAGCAAGTCGATTGAGTTGCTGCCATTAGATGATTAGCATTTCTGATTGGCAATTTGTATTACCAAGCAATTGAGCATGTGTACTTAATAATGTGGCTAGCGATTGTATGTTTTGTTTTTAGCCTTTTAAAATTTTTGCCCATAGGAATATATTTTGCAGTATGTTTACATACAGTTGATTTAAAGCATTCCCATTTCTGTTCTCTATTCTCTAATGACAATATTCCCTTTGAGTCTAAATCTTGGAAAGTGGCCCTCAGCCTTGAAAAATCTGCTCTCTTGAAGATAAGTGTTTTTATATTTCCAGTATGTGCCTGTTGTTTACAGCTAACATTAAATGAAAACATGTTATGGTCATGAACGTTAGTAATAAGCTCTGCAATGTTTGCGATTAACAGGTCCAGCAGAGCCTTATTTATAGTTGGGACTTCTATAAACTGTTTCATACAATTGTCTTGTAATAGTTTTTTACTTTTCCATCTTCTTACTGTTCCAGCAGTGCCACTACTCTAGCCAATGTCAGGGTTGTTAAAATCCCCCATTATTTTCACTGTTCCAGCCCCTGCCGCCATTTCTATCTGTGCAAGGAGCTATCTCCACTATGGCCTATAACAAACTTAAACAATTAACTTTGAAGTACGCTCATCTATATGCAGCTTCACCCATAATGTTTCAGCACCATCACACTCTCCATCAACTATGTCCTTTTTTACACACACATAGAGATAGACAAAGCCACCTTACTGTTTTACCCTGTCTCTCCAAGCGAGCATAGCCAGAAATATTAATAGCCCAATGGTATGAAGAATGAAGCCAAGATTCAGCAATACCAATTAAACCATAATTTTCTTCATGTGCCAAAGCTTCCAACTCTCCTATTTTGCTTGGCAGTTTTTTGGCATTAGTTAAACACTTTAACTGCTTGCCGCCCACGTAACGTCATATGACGTCGCAGACTTTGAGCGTTGATATCTGAATAATGCCTGCAGCTACAGGCATCATTCAGATATCTTCTTTTAGAGCTGGCGATTCCCTTCACCGTAAGAATGATTATAGCAGCTCTTCAGCCGCTTGATCATTTTTACAGGCAGCGGGAGTGGACATCCCCCCCTCCAGCAGAATCTGGTGCTTCTCCCGGCTTGCCCCTGCGATCGTCGAACCGGAGAAGAAACGGGCCAGATGGTCCCCGGAGTCTCTATGATCATTCGGAGGCTGGGCGCAATGTTTGTTATGACGTCATGCCCGGCCTCTGCATTTGAAAAAATGCTGCTGCTGCCTCGGCTGGGAAGCCAGGATCGTTTTTTTATTTCAGGCTTCCCGGCCTAGAGGTGAGATCTGGGGACCTGTCAAGCACTATTCTTATTACAAGGGATGTAAACATCCCTTGTAATAGGAATAAAAGTGATCCAAAAAAAATGTAAAAAAGAAAGTGTCAAACTAGAAAAATAAAAGTAAAATTAACAATAAAAAAAAAATTTAATGTGCCACCTGTCCCTGCGCGCTCGCTTGCAGAAGCGAACGCATATGGCATAACATCATCTTTCACATTATACAAAATACACATTATTTACAAAATAAAAAAAATTAGGCTAACTTTACTATTTTGTTTTTTGTAATGCATGAAACTTTTTTTTTCCCCCCCGAAAAAAGTGTTTGAAAAATTGCTGCGCAAACACCATGCAACGACCGCCATCTTATTCTCTAGGGTCTCTGCTAAAAAAACATACATAATGTTTCGGGGATTTTTACATGTAGGAGAGAAATGTCAGAATTGGCCTGGGTAGCAAGTGGGACAAGGCATCCGGTTTACCATTCTTTGAGCCAGGACGATAAGTTATATGGAACATAAAACAAGAGAAGAAAAGGGCCCACCTTGCCTGCCGGGGTCTTAGTCGTCTAGCCATCCTCAAGTATTTGAGATTTTTATGGTCCGTGAAGATGAGGATGGGGTGAGCTGCTCCTTCCAGGAGGTAGCGCCATTCTTCAAGCACAGCCTTGATAGCCAGCAATTCTCGGTCTCCAACATCATAGTTCCTTTCAGAAGGATTTAATTTCTTAGAGAAAAAGGCCACAGGATGGAGCAAAGATTTGGGACCTTGGCGTTGAGACAAAATAGCGCCCAGTGCACTCTCAGAGGCATCCACCTCCAAAACGTAGGCTAAGGATGGATCAGGATGTTTCAAGATAGGAGCTGACTTGAATAAAGTTTTTAACTGTTCAAAAGCTGTTTGAGCTTCAGGGGTCCATCGGAAAGGAACATGCTGCTTTGTTAACTGAGTGATGGGAGTGATGATGCCACAAAAGTTCTTGATAAATTTTCTGTAAAGGTTGGCGAATCCCACAAATCTCTGAACAGCTTTCCTGTCGACAGGGGCAGGCCATTCCAGGACAGAAGTGACTTTCTGTGGGTCCATGGAGATACCGTCAGCAGAGATGACAAGTCCCAGGAAATGTATAGTTGGTTTTTCAAAGTCACATTTCTCAGCCTTTGCGTAAAGGCGGTGTTCCCTCAGCCGACCCAGTAATTTCTTTACATGAGTCCTATGGGATTCTAGAGTTTCAGAGAATATAAGGATGTCATCCAGATACACGATGACAAATAAATCAAGGAAGTCCCGAAAAACGTCATTAACCAGATGTTGGAATGTGGCAGGGGCGTTGCAGAGTCCGAATGGCATGACTTGATATTCAAAATGCCCGAAGCGTGTTCGTAAGGCCATCTTCCATTCATCTCCCTCCCTGATTCTGACAAGATTATAAGCACCTCTCAGATCCAATTTGGAGAACACTCGTGCCCCACGCAGCCTTTGAAAAAGTTCAGGGATCAGAGGCAGAGGGTACCGGTTTTTAACAGTGACCCTGTTAAGGTCACGATAGTCCACACAGGGCCTAAGGGTATGGTCTTTCTTTTCCACGAAGAAAATACCGGCCCCTGCTGGTGAAGTGGAGGGCCGGATGAACTGTTTTTCAAGGCTTTCATCTATATAAATCCGCAGGGCTTCTAGTTCAGGCTCAGAGAGAGGATAAATTAGCCCAAATGGGATCTCGGCCTATGGTAAATGGTTCAATAGGACAATCATATGTTCTATGGGGAGGAAGAGTGTCCGCTCCTTTCTTGTTAAATACATCCAGATACTCGTGGTAGGCAGCAGGAACCAGATTAGAGGTTTCATGGTCAGGGAGGATACCCAGGAGGGGTGTGGTATTGAAAGTCTTTTCAGGTAGGCAGTGAATTTGGCAGTAGTCAGAGGAGAAGGAGATGTCTCCGGTAAGCCAGTTAATGTGAGGATTATGTGCCTTCAACCATGGAATGCCAAGGATGACCGGGAACATGGGAGAAGCTATGATATCCAAACGGAGGAATTCATGGTGGCCGGAAGAAATACGGCAGGAAATAGGTAAAGTCTCTTGGGTAACTGGGTCTGATTTAATGCCGGAACCGTCAGCCAGATGAACATGGAATTCCTGCTTCTTGGCACATACAGGCAGCTGGTGGAGAGAAGCAAATGCATAGTCCATAAAACAACTACAGGCCCCAGAGTCTATGATTACAAGTACAGGAACAGTCTTTTCAGAAAACTGGAGCACAATGGAAAGAGAGACATGAGACTGGTACCTCCCTGAGAGATGCATCATGTGAGGCTGATGGGAGAAAGACCTGCGGGTCTTTGCCGGGCAAGTCTGTATAAAGTGACCCGCCTCCCCGCAATAGAGACACAGATTGTCCTGTAATCGATGAAGGCGTTCATCAGGAGAAAGGGGTGGTCTTCGAAAAAACTTCTATGAGGAGTCTTATGCAGTTCCCTCCTGGGGGATGCAACGGATGAGGATGCAGGAATGTCAGACCTTGAAGCCACAGAAAGGGTTCCTTTGGACCTTTCGGATTGCCTTTCACGTAATCACCGATCGATCTGAATGGTTAGATCGATCAGGTCTTTCAGGGATGCTGGAACTCCCACTCTGGCAAGCTCATCCTTTAAGGTGTCAGACAGTCCTAGTAGAAACTGGTGGCAAAGTGCGGAATGATTCCATTGGGTATCTGCACTCCATACACGGAAGTCAGTTGCATATTCCTCAGCAGGCCTTGGACCTTGCTGTAATTTGCCAATCATGAATTCGGCAGTCTGCTGGTAGAAGGGGTCTGCATAAAGCTGAGCCATGGCTGAGAAGAAAGAATCCGTAGTCAGGACAGGGTCATGTTGTTCCTGGAGATGATGAGCCCAGGAAAGTGGTTCATCCAATAGTAATGTAATGATAAACCCCACCTTGATGTTTTCAGACGTGAAGGTACGGGATAACAGGGAGAAATATAGTTCGCAGGAATTCCGAAATGTGTGAAACTTCTTGCGATTTCCGGAGAATCGCTCAGGCATAGGCACCCCGGGTTCAGGAGCGGAAGCAACCTCATGGAACAAGCCGGGCTCTGTTTGGGTATATGAATCGGAGACCAATAGCGGAGCACAGGCCAATGCGACATTCTCATCATGGGGAAATCGCTCTTCCATGCGACTCAGATTTTCTTGTAACTTCTGCACAATATTGGATAGCACAGAAATAGATCTGTAAATGTCCTCTGGTGGAGAGGCCTCCCTTTCAGACTCCATTTGAGGCTGCTTGATACTGTCACGTACCTGGTAGGAGTCTGAAATGACGAGGTCAGCCTCTCTTGTATCTCCAATCCAAGCCCCACTGGAGATGGAACAGATGGTGGCAAGGATCAGGAGGAACACGAGTGCCTGTGAATGCTGCGTGCAGAACTTGCCGGAAGTGTTGCAGACTGGGAAGTGCAGGCAGGGTTTCTGGTGAAGAGCTGGAACCAGCACAGCTGAGAGGATGGACGGCCAGCACAGGTACTCGGAAACAGCGTGGAGCCAAACAGGAGACAGGAGCGAGGTCATCAGGTAAGCCGGGTTCAGTAACGGGCGGGCAGCGAGGTACCAAGGTATAAACAGGAGCAAGGTCAAACAGGAAGCCAGGATCATGAACCAGTAATCAGAGTAATCAGAGTCCAGAAACAGGGTCAGGAAGGCCAGGGTTTCAGCAACAGGAAGTCAGGTCAAACAAACAGGGTTTCAGAATCTCAGGACACAGCTGAAGATCAAGCAGCACCTGTCAGAAATCAGAGCAACCCTTAAATAGGCTGTCAGGTGCCAATTGTGGTTACAGTATTACATTGTAGATCCCTGTATGTTGTGGTAGTTCAGGTGCTTATCTAATAGTTTTTGAAACCATCGATGCTCCCCCCACTGATACCACCGCCTGTGGAATGGAATTCCACATCCTTGCTGCTCTTACAGTAAAGAACCCTCTACGTAGTTTAAGGTTAAACCTCTTTTCTTCTAATTTTAATGAGTGGCCACGTGTCTTATTAAACTCCCTTCCGTTTTATCCCTATTGTGGGGTCATCGGTATGGTATTTGTAAATTGAAATCATATCCCCTCTCAAGCGTCTCTTCTCCAGAGAGAACAAGTTCAGTGCTCGCAACCTTTCTTCATAACCAATATCATCCAGACCCTTTATTAGCTTAGTGGTCAGATGTGTGTTCCTGCGCAAGGAAATCTGCCGATGCCCGTGAATGCGCGCATGCTCACGTGTGCGTGCTGGGCGCATCCTGACAGTTCTCTTACACGTCCTCTGCAGCGTTTCCTGGGCTTTGCCAACTATTATCAGAAGTTTAATTATAACTTCTCGTCTCTGCTCAAGCCTCTGATATGACCAGAAAGGACGGTAACCCACAGAGTTGGTCTCTGGAGTCTATTGAGGCCTTTGAGAGTCTCAAGGCTGCCTTTGTTTCTGCTCCTGTGTTGACACATCCTGATCCTATGTTACCTTTTATCCTTGAGGTTGATGCTTCTGAGACTGGTGTTGGCGCTCTTCTGTCTCAATGTCCTACCTCTGAGATCGCTATTTATCCTTGTGGCTACTTTTCCAAGAAATTGTCACCTGTGGAGTGCAATTATTATATTGGTGACAGAGAGCTGTTGGTGATCATTTTAGCCCTGAAAGAATGGAGACATCTCCTCGAAGGTACCACTATGCCAGTTCTCATTCTTGCTGGCCATAAGAATCTCACAGTCTTGTCTGAGGCTATACGCCTCTCTCCCAGAAGGGCGCGATGGGCTCTTTTCTTGTCAAGTTTCAATTACATTGTCTCATTCTTACCCGGTACTAAGAATGTAAGGGCTGACGCCTTGTCACGACAATTTTCCTCCACTTCCAAGTTGGGGTCGGTTCCGGTTCCTGTGATTCCTCCTGATCGTATTCTGGCTACGGTTCGGACCAGTCTTACTTCTCCTTTGGGTGACAAAATTTTTGCTGCTCAGGTCCATGCTCCTCCTGAGAAACCTTGTGGCCGCTGGTTTGTCCCAGAGAGTCTCTGTACTGCCGTGCTTCAGACTTGCCATTCTCCCAAGGCTGCTGGCCACCTTGGGAGGAATCAACCCGTTTGGGCCATTTCCCAATTCTGGTGGCCTAGTCTATGCTCTGATGTAGCTGCCTGTTCCGTGTGTGCTCAGAGTAAGACTCCACGACACCTTCCAGTGGGCCTCCTACAACTCATACCCAATGGAGAGAGTCCCTGGACCCACCTGTCTATGGATTTCATTGTGGAGTTACCCAACTCCCGGGCCAACACCGTTATCCTTATGGTGGTTGACCGGTTCTCAAAGATGTGTCATTGTATTCTACTTAAGAAGTTGCCCACTTCTAAGGAACTGGCTTCCATTTTTGCTTGGGAGAGCTTTCGCTTACATGGTCTACCCAAGGTGATTGTCTCGGACAGGAGTAATCAGTTTGTGTCCTGATTCCTTTTGTGCGCAGTTGGGAATTCAGCTTGCTTTCTCCTCTGCGTATCACCCGCAGTCTAATGGGGCCACAGAACGAGCCAATCAGTCTTTGGAGCAATTCCTACGTTGCTATATTTCTGACCATCGTAACAACTTATCAGACCTATTACTGTGGGCAGAGTTTGCTCACAACAGTGCCTTGAATTCTGCTTCCCTATTGCCACGTTTATGGCGAATTATGGTGAATTATGGTTTCCAAGCTTCCATGTTGCCTGACTCGTTTGTTCCGCAGAGTATTCCTGCGTTAGAGGAGCATCTCTGTGGTCTTCGTTCCACTTGGGCACAAGTCCAGGAGGCTTTGCGACATGCTAATTATAGTTACAGACTCCATGCTGACAGCAGATGCCTGCCTGCGCCTTCCTACCAGGTTGGGGACAGGGTCTGGCTGTCATCTCGCAATCTCCGACTTCGTGTTCCCTCACTGAAGTTCGCACCTCGGTATTTGGGCCTTTCCGTATTCTTCGCAGGATTAACCCAGTGGCTTCCGCATTAGACCTTCCTTCTATCATTGGTGAGAGGGGGCGTGGTATGAAGAGAGGACGCCCTGCGTGAGCGTGTGGCTGATCCCAGGCTCTGAAAGACATGAGCAGCAGTGAGCTCCAGTGATCGCCTCCCCCTATCCTCCCCCTTCCTCCTTCACTCAGCCGGGAGATAATAGCCAGAGATGTCGGCACGACGGTGAAACACCACACAGCCCCAAAATAGGCACAGACCGGAGGCCTGAGAGCCTATCTATCCCCGCAGAGCGCGGACCGTGGAAGGATGGAGCGGAGGACATCAGAATATGGTGGGATGAAGCCCGATCTTCCTGACCTCCGAAATAAACAAAGGCAAGGTGAGGGGACGCCATTGAAAAGTCAGAGGAGTCCAACAGTGACAGAGGACTTGGCGGGGGGTGGATCGGAGAGGGCTGAAAGAGAGGTCATCTCTGAGAGGGACAGCCATTGTATGGTGGGACCGAGCTACAAAGAATACCCCAGAGCAGGTAATAAGCCTGACAGTAGACTGTGGGGACAAAACACAGGCGGAAGTGGAGGGGTGGAATTCAGAGGCGCCTCGGGGGAGAATGTTTTGAGGGGTGAATATGGGAGTGAACCCCATAGTGGAGAATCTGAGTCTGCTGGCCAGGGAGCGGCACAGATACAGCAATTGATGCCCCTGACCCAAATCCCCAATACAGACCAAGCGACACCCCAGACAGAAATATTACGGATATACCTGGATAAGGAATTCAGAGAACATTTGAGATCTCTCCCTACTAAGAATGACATACAACTACTTATCTCTGCAGTGGAATTGTCCTGTAAGCAAATGGTTGAAGGGCTCAGAGAGGACACAATAGCACTGGGACGTAGAGTGGAGGAGATGGAGACAAGTCAAGATGATATTAAGCAAGCCTTGGCGGATACTCAAGAAGTAGTGAAGGAGCATGAAGAAAAGTTAAATTCTCTATTAGATCAAATGAATGATCAAGAAAATAGAATCTGCAGGCAGAATATTCGCATAAGGGGCTTAACTGAGGTAAAAGGGGCTACAGACCTAGTTCAAACAGTGACGGACTTGTTTCACCAAATATTGGGGCCATATGCTCCAGATGTTATTGAAATAGACAGAGTACACCGCTCACTGTCTTATGCCAATCAGAATACGGACAGACCCCGAGATATCGTTTGTAAATTGCACAAATTCACACTGAAAGAGGCGATTATGAATGCAGCCCGCAAAAACCCTAGGATAGAGTATGAAGGTCACCAGATTTATCTGTTCTCGGATTTATCATATCAAACACTAATGCAACGCCGGACTGTCAGACCCCTATTATAAGCTATGCGGGCCACGGAAGTGAGATATAGATGGGGTTTCCCTTTTTGTTTAAAGGCCACTCGAGAGGGAAAATGAGCAGTCCTTAGATCTAAAGATGACCTACAAAAATTCACAGAAGTACTGGGCTTGCCAATGGTTGACTTTCCTGATTGGAGAATGAACAGCATTAGATCTCCTTTGCCCCGTCCAGAGCAGTGGAATCAAATCCCTATTAGAAGCAGAGGGAGGAAGACAAATAAAGATGGACAAAATATAACTATAGATGGGCATAGATAAAAACTGAATGGATCCTAATTAGAGGGGAGGCTGGTGGGCGGGGGGAGAGGGAGGGAAATGTGTCATCTTTGGAAGGGGGGGGATTCTTTATCCCCTCATCCTTTTATATGTATAGTTTTTTTTCATTTATCTTGCAAATGCTTCTCTTGCTCTTGGAGCCCAGGGAGAACCCGGGTACCTTACCCATACTATGAAACATCTTTACCCCAATAGGAAAGTCCCAAAAGGAGAATTTTTTATTCTGCATTTTGGCAGAAGGGAGGACAATCTCAGGGATAGGGGGCACGCCCTTAGGGGGATTGGTCCTTCATTTAGGGGAGATAATAGGAATTGTTTTTGTGTTTTTTTTTTTTTTTCTTCCCCTTCCCACGCTCTTCTCTCCAGCCCAGGCACCTTTTTCTCAGAATGGATACATACAGGGAGAGGACAAGGGGAACCCCTGGAACGGCGCTTCAGTAGATACAGGAAAGAATATGCATATAGGATTAAATGGCAGAGGTGAGGATAGTATCATATAATGTAAGGGGCCTAGGAGCTCCGAGCAAAAGGGGGCGTCTCTGGTGTGAACTGCGTACTCTGGGAGCAGATATTATATTTCTCCAGGAGACGCACTTCACAGCAGGGTCGACCCCCCGAATGCCCTGTTTTCCATTCAATCAATGGTTTCATTCGACCTCTCCTATTTGTGGAGCTAGAGGTGTTACAATAGCCTTTAACAGATCATGCCCATTTTTACTTATGGAAGTGGAAACGGACCCTGAGGGCTGTTTTTTGTTTGTAAAGGGGAGAATACAGGGTCAGTGTCAGACTTACACGTACCTGACTGACGAACCCGGTATAGCAGGGGAGGCCTCCCGTACGTATCTGGTTCCCGGCCCCTGGTAGTGTAAACAGAAGGCACAGGAGTGCAGAGTGGTAAGAGAGCCTGGCGGGTGACTTGCGGAGGTAAGGCCCAGGATCCTGATGCGTATGGTCTGGAAGTCCTAGGAAGTAAGGGACTAAGCGACTGGTGCAGAGCAGGAGCAGAAATGGCAGGTCCGGTCTCAGGCAGAGTTGGCAGCAGATGGTCAGCAAGGTACATAGGAACAGGCAGGCTCAAAGTCCGGGTCACAGGCAGGGTTGGCAGAAGGAGGGCAACGTAGTAAGAGGAGCAGGCAGAGATGTAGTCAAGGGAAGCCGTGGTCAGGTGCAGGCAGATAACAAGAGAAGTCCACGACAAGCCGGGGTCACTAGGAGATCAGACAGGCAAACAGGAAGTGGACAGGAAACAGGAACTCAGGAACTGGGAGCTGCAGATCGGACAGCACCGAGCAGAAGGTTCCAGCACATTAAATAGGGCGGTTGGCGCCAAGTGCAGTGCGCGCGCCCATGCCGACGCGCCCAGGCGCGAACCGGCGCACACCGGAGCGCCCAATAGCCAATCTTCTTGGAGAGCTTCTCTGACAGTGCCCCCTCCTAAAGGGCAGCCTACGGATGCCCATCTGGGCCAGTCTATCAGCGTGAGCACTCCAGAAGTCTCTTAAAAGTTCCTTAGTGTGCAGATTGCTTTCTGGTTCCCAGGAGTTATCTTCTGGTCCATACCCCCTCCATTTGATCAATTATTGGACTTGATCATGTCTCTTCCTGCAGTCCAGGATTGCTTCCACTTCAAATTCTGTCTCGTTATCCACAATTACAGGTTCAGGTGGGCCGGTATTACGACCCGAAAAGGAATTAGGGACAGCAGGTTTCAGCAAGGATACGTGGAAGACCAGATGAACTCTTAATGTATTGGGTAGATCCAGTTCATAGGTCACGTCATTAATTTTCCTTTTGATTGGAAAGGGACCCATGAATTTGGGACCCAACTTCTTCGAGGGACAAGCCAACTTTAAGTTGAGGGTGGACAGCCAAACCTGGTTGCCAGGTTCCAGAATGAGTTCTCCACGCTTCTTCCTATCAAACATCCTTTTATTATATTCTTGGGTTTTAGCCATGGTTTCGCGTAGTAATTTATTATTGGTGACGAAGAAATCCATTGTTTCAGCAGCTGCAGGAATAGGGCACTCGGGTAAGGATTCAGGCAGAAATGACGGATGAAAACCATAATTGGCGAAGAATGGTGTCTGTTTAATAGCTGAGTGCACAGAGTTGTTGTGTGCGAACTCAGCAATAGGCAGAAGAGAGACCCAATCGTTCTGTGAGAAGGTGGAAAAGCATCGGAGGTATTGCTCCAGGGTTTGGTTAGTCCTCTCTGTCTGCCCGTTTGTCTGGGGGTGATAGGCGGATGAGAACGCCAACTCAATCTCAAGTGACCCACAGAGAGCCTTCCAGAACCTGGAAGTGAACTGCACACCTCTATCAGAGACTATACTTGCTGGTACTCCATGTAATCTTATGATTTCTCTGACAAAAATTTTCGCAGTTTCCACGGCAGAAGGTGTACCTTTCATGGGTAAGAAATGAGCCATCTTAGACAGCCTATCCACAATGACAAAAATGGTGGAAAAACCCTCTGCCAGAGGGAGTTCCACGATGAAGTCCATCGCAATCATCTTCCAGGGTCTTTCTGGAACGGGTAAAGGTTTTAGTAGACCCCAGGCCTTTGTCCGACTATTTTTTTCCGAGCACAGGTGGTGCAGGATTCCACATAACTCTTACAATCCTTTACCAGTTGGGGCCACCAAAATGTACGTTGCACCAGCTCTGTCGTCTTCAGTACGCCAAAATGCCCAGCTAACTTATGATCATGGCAGAGTTCCAGTACTGCCACTCTTAGATTCTCTGGGACCAAGATCTTGTCTTTGAACCGGAACAACCCATTTTGCAAGCATACGTCGACTCCCATAGGTGGGGACAGATTCCTGGAGGCCTGTTTAATTTGGGATATGATATCCCCCTGTAGCAACAGAAAATTTCCAGCAGGAAGGATGGTGTCAGAAGGTAAAGGTTCCTCGGAATCCTGGAACATGCGGGATAATGCGTCCGACTTGGTGTTCTTGGAGCCAGGTCTGTATGTGATGTGAAACTGGAACCTAGAGAAGAACAGGGCCCACCTTGCCTGCCGAGGTCTCAGTCTCTTGGCAGTTCTCAAGTACTCGAGATTCTTGTGGTCAGTATAGACCAAAATGGGATGTGCAGCACCCTCTAAGAGATAACGCCACTCCTCCAATGCGGCCTTAATAGCTAGAAGCTCTCTGTCTCCAACATCGTAGTTCCTTTCGGCAGTGGAGAGTTTCCGAGAAAAAAAAGCTACTGGATAAAGCAGGGACTTGGCCCCTTGCCGCTGAGAGAGTACTGCCCCCACAGCGACTTCTGAAGCGTCCACTTCAAGGACGAAAGGTAAGGCAGGGTTTGGATGTTTCAGGATGGAGGCGGAGGTAAACAACTTTTTAAGTTTGTCAAAGGCAGATTGCGCCTCGGTGGACCAACAAAAACGGTTCCCTTGCTTGGTTAGTTCGGTAATTGGTGTAATAATTGCAGAGAAGCCTTTAATGAATTTGCGATAAAAGTTGGCGAAGCCAATGAAGCGTTGGACCCCTTTTTTATCGGAGGGAGCGGGCCAGTCGAGGATAGCTGCCACTTTTTGCGGATCCATCTTAATGCCGTCACTAGCAATGATTAGGCCGAGGAACTGGATACATTGGCGTTCGAATTTGCACTTTTCTAATTTGGCGTAAAGTTCATGCTGCCTGAGCTAGGTTAGAACATTTCGGACATGCCTGCGATGTTCGATGACTGAGGAGGAGAAAATCAAGATGTCATCTAGATATACTATAACGTATAAGTCCAGGAGGTCACGTAAAATGTCGTTAATGAAGTGCTGAAACGTTTCAGGCGCGTTGCACAGACCAAAGGGCATAACAAGATATTCAGAGTGCCCGAACCGGGTACGGAAGGCAGTTTTCCACTCATCTCCCTCCCTGATGCGGATTAGATTATAGGCCCCACGGAGATCGAGTTTAGTGAAGATTGTTGCTGAACCTAGTCTTTGGAAGAGTTCGGGTACCAGAGGTAAGGGGTAGCGATTCTTGATGGTTATTTTGTTTAACTCTCTATAGTCGATACAAGGCCGAAGGGAGTGGTCCTTCTTCTCCACGAAGAAAATGCCGGCCCCGGCCGGTGACGTGGATGGACGGATGAATCCTCTCTTTAAGTTCTCATCAATATAAGTCTTGAGAGTAGCCAGCTCCTGCTCTGTTAATGGGAAAATTCGTCCAAACGGAACTTCAGACCCAGGCAAAAGTTCTATCGGGCAATCATAAGGCCTGTGAGGAGGAAGGGTTTCCGCCCCCTTTTTACTGAAGACGTCAAGAAAATCCCGATACGGAGTGGGAATCGCTTGCTGTGATTCGGTGTCCACGTTCCAGACACATGAGTTGAGAGGCATCTGTAGGGGTACTGGGCAAACAGTGTTGGTGACAATAGCGGGAGCAGAACTTAATTTCTCCGGAAGCCCAATCGATACTAGGGTTATGGGCTTGTAGCCACGGCATTCCCAAAATAATCGGAAAAAGTGGAGAAGAAATCTCATAAAAACGAAGGAATTCTCGATGGTGAGTATCCATAATGGCCAATAGAGGAATAGTCTCCTGGGTGATGGGACCCGAGCTGAGGGTGGAGCCGTCAGCGAGATGGACCGCAAGTCCCTGTGATTTTGCTTGAAGAGGAATGCGGTGGATAGCGGCAAAGGATAGGTCTATAAAGCAGCTACAAGCTCCGGAGTCAATTATGACCGAGACTGTAAGATCCTGTCCTGGAAGCTGTAGAACAATGGGGAGAGCAAGATGATTAGCAGGATTACGTATGACAGGAGCACACTTAGTATAGGCTGAAAGAGACTTACGTGTCTTGTTAGGGCAAGATCTCACATAGTGGCCTGACTCCCCACAGTACATGCATAGGTTGTTCACCCGTCAACGCTGTCGCTCTTCAGGTGTGAGGGATGGTCGGAGAAGGCCAAGCTGCATTGGCTCAGGGGGATCAAGCACCGGAGTAGGCGGTACACGAAGGCTTGGGCCGACAGAGCTGGTGGCACTAGGGACCTTTGGGAGGACCCAGGTAGGACGGAACTGACTGGTGGTTCTTTCGGATCGGCGCTCTCTGAGGCGCCGGTCTATCTGAACGGACAGGTTGATGAGGTCCTCCAACGTCTGTGGTACTCCCACCCGCCCCAACTCGTCCTTAAGCGGATCGGAAAGACCCATGCGAAATTGGTAAAGCAGGGCCGCGTCGTTCCAATCCATGTCTGAACTCCAACGCCTGAATTCCAGGACGTAATCTTCGGCGGGTCTACGCCCTTGTTGTAGGGCGTGCAAGGCGGACTCAGCGGTGGCTTTCAACTGGGGGTCCTCATACAGTTGGGACATGGCAGCAAAGAATGCATCCAGGTTGTCTAGGGATGCTGATTTTTGTTCCAGGAGACGGTGGGCCCAGGTCTGTGGTTCGCCAGACAGGAGAGAAATTACAAAGCCCACCTTTGTTGCTTCCAAGGAGAAGGTTCGTGGTAGCAGAGCAAAGTATAGTTTGCAGGCATTGCGGAAGGATCGATACTTGCTACGTTCACCGGAAAATCTGTCGGGTGTAGGTACCCTTGGCTCAGGAGGAAGCATGACCACGGAGGGAGGAGATGAGAGTCCAGAAGCAGCAGCAGCTAAAGGGTTAGCAGGTGAGGAGAGCACCTGGACTCTCTCTTCCAGCCTAGTGTAGCCTTCCTGAAGGCTCTTTACAGCTTGAGTGAGACCCGCCACGTGTCTGCATAGCTCCTCCATGGGAGAGGATCCCTGCTCGGGCTCGGACATGGCTGTCCGATACTGTCAGACTTACATGTACCTGACTGACGAACCCGGTATAGCAGGGGAGGCCTCCCGTACGTATCTGGTTCCCGGCCCCTGGTAGTGTAAACAGGAGGCACAGAGCGCAGAGTGGTAAGAGAGCCTGGCGGGTGACTTGCGGAGGTAAGGCCCAGGATCCTGATGCGTATGGTCTGGAAGTCCTAGGAAGTAAGGGACTAAGCGACTGGTGCAGAGCAGGAGCAGAAATGGCAGGTCTGGTCTCAGGCAGAGTTGGCAGCAGACGGTCAGCAAGGTACATAGGAACAGGCAGGCTCAAAGTCCGGGTCACAGGCAGGGTTGGCAGCAGGCAGGCAACGTAGTACAGAGGAGCAGGCAGAGACGTAGTCAAGGGAAGCCGTGGTCAGGTGCAGGCAGATAACAAGAGAAGTCCAAGACAAGCCGGGGTCACTAGGAGATCAGACAGGCAAACAGGAAGTGGACAGGAAACAGGAACTCAGGAACTGGGAGCTGCAGATCATACAGCACCGAGCAGAAGGTTCCAGCACATTAAATAGGGCGGTTGGCGCCAAGTGCAGTGCGCGCGCCCATGCCGACGCACCCAGGCGCGAACCGGCGCACACCGGAGCGCCCAATAGCCGATCTTCTTGGAGAGCTTCTCTGACAGTCAGTGTTATAAGTTTGCCTCGATTTACGCCCCTAATTACTGTACGGTAGACTTTATATCAAACACATTAAAGAAACTGGAAAGGACTAGGGACTATCTGATCATGCCCCAGTAGCTTTGAGCTTACGAACGAGTGGGGTAAGTAAGAAGGAAAGGACTTGGCGACTAAATTAGTTAATTTTGGACGATAAAAGGGTCTTTGAAACCCTGAGGGATAGATTGATATCGTACTTTGAGACCAATATGCCAGGTGAGGTGTCCAATCAATCAGTGTGGGAAGCGCATAAAGCGGTTATTAGGGGGGAAATGATTGCACAAGGTTCGCGTCTTAAGAAGGAAAAACAAAAGGAAATTATGGATCTTTTAGAAGAGATACATAAAATAAAAAAAATAAACATAAAAATAGTCGGGACCCAGAAGACGCTAATAGGTTGGTAGAGTTGAGGTTTAGTCTAACCAGATGTTTGGATTTGAAGGTCAAAAATAAGCAAAGGTATTATGCCCACCGCTTCTATGAACAAGGTAGCAAAGGGGGAAAGTGGCTGGCGAGACAACTAAAGAAACAACAAGAGGCAAGGCATGTCCATAAGTTAATAGCAAATAATAAACAGGTAATTGAATCCCAAAAAATAGCAGCGGAATTCCAAAGTTATTATAGATCTTTGTATAAAATAGATGTGGGTACAGCAGGAGCTGGGGTTGGAGGGGTGAGGAACGAGATTCAAGAATATCTAAGGGACTCGGAACTACCTGCTATTCCAACTGTAGCACGTGAGAAAATGGAACAACCAATTACGGTGGAGGAGTTGAGCGAAGTGGTAAAGGGATTACCAATGGGTAAAAGCCTGGGCCCAGACGGCTTTACGAATGCATATTATAAAAAGTTTCTCTTAGTGCTAATACATCCCTTATGGAATTATCTCAACTCCATAACAATATCTAGCCCTTTGCCCCCGGAAGCACTAATGGCGCATGTGACGATTCTCCCGAAGGAGGGGAAGGACCCTCAGTTATGTGCCAATTACAGGCCCATCTCCCTCCTGAACTCGGACACGAAGATCTTATCAAAAATTTTGGCCCTTAGAATGCAAGATCACATAGCAAAAATAATACACTTAGATCAAACGGGATTTATAAAAGGCCGGGAAGCTAGAGACAATACAATTCGAGCTTTACAGATATTACATTGGGCCCAAAATGGACCAGAGCAAATTCCAAGGGTGGTGCTATCAATGGATGCTGAGAAAGCATTTGATAGGGTTAATTGGGTCTTTTTGTCCGAGGTCCTGAGGGAGGTGGGTCTGGGAGAACGCATGATGGGCTGGGTCTTGGCACTATATAACAATCCTAAAGCAAGGGTTAAAGTAAATGGAGGGTTATCAGATTGTTTTAATATCCATAATGGGACCAGACAGGGGTGTCCACTTTCACCCCTGTTATTTGCCTTGATCCTTGAACCCTTTCTATGTAAGATTAGGAGGAATGGAGGGATCACTGGGATTCGTATTGGGGCAGTGGAACATAAGGTGTCGGCATATGCGGATGACCTTTTATTTTATCTATCTAAACCCCAAGAATTACTGAAAGAATTAATGCAGGAAATAGATAGATTTGGAGCCCTGTCCAATTTTAAGATAAATTTTGAAAAATCAATCTTGATGCCAAGCCATGTCCCTATGAAGATGAGGACTTCCATACAACATAATTTCCCTTTTATTTGGAACTTAGACTTGTTAGTATACTTAGGGATTCATATTACAGCAGATTTAAAGAAGTTATATGACCTCAACTATGGCCCTCTGTTAGCAAATATACAAAGAGATTTGCAAAGCTGGAAGGGCCACTTGTTGACCTGGTTCAGAAGGGTGAATGCGCTAAAAATGAACGTATTGCCGAGAATTATTTATATTTTATACACGGTCCCTGTGACGCTTCCACAATCCTTTTTTAGACAGATGAGAAGGCTTTTTTCGAACTTTGTGTGGGGAGATAAGCACCCAAGACTTTCATATGATATATTAAGGAGACATAAAGCGGAGGGAGGGTTAGGACTCCCAGACATGAATTTGTATTACAAGGCTATGGCCTTGGTACGAATAATGAACTGGCGCCACGATTCCTTAAATAAACTGTGGGTAAACTTGGAGAAGACAATAGCTGGCAGGAACCTAGAAGGAGCACCCTGGATTCCAGTTGGGAATAGGGGACTATCGGAATGGACATCACCAATAACCAAAACTACTTTATTAGTTTGGGATAAGTTAAATGCCCTTGGAAAGTTCGCCCCAGTAATATCCCCATTGGAGGGATTTTCATGGTTCCAACCGGGGGAGGATGAAAGAAACCTAGAAGGATGGGGTAGAGATGGGGGGGTAACAAGTGCTAGGATAGCCCCATCGGGCACATTGGTACCTTTAAAGGATTTAATAATAGAATGGGGAGACATTCCAATGTCTACTTGGAGATATTTCCAAGTAGCAGACTTTTACAATGAAAGGAAATCTTTGATTAGACCTCTGAGTTCCCTCACCACGTTTGAATCTTGGTGCATAAAGAATCCAGAGGCTAAGCACCTATTATCTAGGATGTATAAACTGATCCTTAAAACTCAGAATACATCAATACCCTATTATATTAAGGAGTGGGAAAGAGAAATAGGGCAGAGGTTCTCAACTTTACAGACACAAAGGCTGATTAAAACAACTCATAGCTCCTCAATAAGCTCCTATACCCAGGAGATGGCATATATATTTTTGACCAGATGGCACCTTACCCCTGCCCGCCTAGCACAAATGTTTCCAAAAATAGATGCATGCTGCTGGAGGGGATGTGAGGAGAGGGGCACATTCCTCCACTTATGGTGAACATGCCCGAAGATCAAAAAATTTTGGGAGGCAGTGGCCCCTTGGATCAAAAGGTTGACTTTAAAACCTATAGAATTCTCGGTTATGCACTTCGTGTTCCACGGAATGCCATCCTCGAATAAAACATATAAAAGAAGTGTTACTCCACACTTGCTGAACGCGGCAAAGGTATTGGTTTCAAGGTATTGGAAACAATCTAAGTGCCCTACATTGCTTGAGTGGAAAAAGGAGGTAGATAAAACAATGGAAGCAGAAGAATGTGTATATAGGATTAAGGATAGACATGAGGAATTTAAGGATATATGGGAAACATGGAGATATTACTCACATGAAATATCATAGATTGGAACAGATATGCTGGATACTGCCGTGGGGACAGTTTTTTTGCTGAGAGGTGCCTGAGGGGGAGGGGAAGGGGGGGGGGCATGACGAGGCAAGCCCCTGACCCACCCACTTATTCTTGATGAATGATGGAGAGGGAGGGGGGGAGGGTATGGTGGGGAATGTAATTTTTGTTTTTTTTTGTTTTTTTTCTCCCCCATTCTCCTCCATCCTCTCTTCACCACCATAATTAAGGGGGGAGGGGGGAGGGAGGAAGACATATGTACCCTCTGGGCACAAAGGGGAAAGGTATTTTTTGTTTCACTTTGATGACACTCAAGGAAATATTTGAATTTAAATGTAAGAATAATGGTGGAAGAGGGAAGGAGATTAAGAACACAGGTGATAACTGAGGGGCACAGAGATGGAGGGAGTGGGGAGTACACTGATTTGGGGGAAGGATTACTGAATGTTGAAATAATGTGATCACAATGTAGTAAAAATGTTAAATATGGAATCACTTGGGTAACTAAAGGGGTAGGTTTAAGAACACAGAAGATAAATGGGGAGGAAGGGGAGGGAGGGGGGAATATACACATAGAGGAAGGAAAATGTTTTTGGTGGTGGTGATGTGGAGTGGAGATTCTTTGTTTTTTTTTGAGATGGTATGATTAAATTTAAAGGAGTGGTGGAGGAACAGGTGGTTTAAGGGGAAATGGGGGAAGATAAAGTGTGTTGGGCAAATAAATATGGGAGGGAGGGGGGAGGGGAGGGATGTAAAGAAGAAGAGGGATGGTTATGTGGTAATGGGGGGAAAAACTTTGTGTGTGTGTGTTTGTGTGTGTGTGTGTGTGTGTGTGTGTGTGTGGGGGGGTTCTTCTTCTTCTTCTTCTTGTTTTAATGTGTCTGTTTTTTGATAATGTATAAGTATTGACGGTGAAATGTCGAAAGTATGTAGATATAAACAATAAATAAGAGTTGTACTATATGAAATTTAAGCAGAATTGAATATGTTGGAAATAAATAAATAAAAATTCTTTATTATAAAAAAAAAGACCTTCCTTCTAATATGCGTATTTCGAATGCTCCTTATTGAAACCTTTGGTCTGCAACCGCTTTACTACCTCACGTCCTCACCCTGTACAGATTGAGAACCATGAGGAGTATGAAGTACAGTCCATTGTTGACTCCCGTAGGTTCCGTGGGCGCATAAAGTACCTGGTGTATTGGAAAGGGTACGGTCCGGAGGAACGCTCTTGGGTCTCATCCATGGATGTACATGCCCCTGTCCTCCTCCGTGATTTCCATAGACGTTTTCCCCAAAAGCCTGGTGGTCCTCCAAGGGGGAGGGGTCGTTGAAGAGGGGTTACTGTCAGGGCTGGGCTCAGCCCTTCCTTCTCTGAGCTGGCTGCTCAGCTGTCGGCTAATTGCCAGCTCCCATCTCTCTCCACAGTTACTCAGCTGTTGATGATATCCTGCTTGTCAGTCCTGCCTACTTAAGCTGTCCAGTCCAGAAGATCTCTGCCTTCGCCTTGGTCAACATCACAGAGACGATCTCCTGCGTTCCTGTTTAAAGACTTGCTTTGCTTACATCCCTTCTGGCTCCAGATCCTGCTTGCTGTGTCCTACGTTGATCCCTGACTTCTGGCTTGGCTGACTATCCGTTCCGGTTACTGAACTTTGGCTATGTTTTGACTATGTTTGTTCTTTTTACTTTTATTATTAATCAAGTGTGATTTAACTACTTCTGTCTCGGTCTGATTTCATGGTTACTGACAGTGTGGAGAGCAGAAGAAGGGGAGAGCCACGGCTGCTGAGAGCTCAGGAGAAGTGCCCCCCCAAAGAAAATTACCTATGGCCGCCACTGAAGGCCGCCACTGAAGGCCACCACCTGGTCCGCTGTTTGCACGTTTGTGAAGCTTTATCAGGTGAATGTTCAGGACCCTGCTGATGCTGGCTTCAGAGGTAAGGTGTCTCAAGCCGCTCTTTGAGTTGGGAACCTGTTTTCTCTTGCTTTGGACCTGTCGGTATTGTTGTGTGTTGCTGAACCCTTAGTTCGATTGCTTGGGGATGTCTGATGGTCAAGACTTAAAAGGTGCTTGTGTCCTGTACTGTACAATTAAGAAGTAAGGATTCTGACTTACCTGTAAAATCCTTTTTCCTCGAGTACAGTACAGGGCACAGGCCACCCTCCCCTCTGTCCTGGCGTTTTCCTCTACTACTCTACTTCCTCTACTCTGCTAAAAAAAAAAAAACCTAAGGATTGCTGGGAGCAGGACAGGTTTTATGCAAGGGACCCCTATTAGCAAAAGTATGCAGGCATAGGACACACTCCCTGTCACTCCCCTTAAAGGAGAATTAAACAAAAAAAAAGATTAGTTAAACCCACAAGTGCTTTTTTTGTACCACTTTTATTCATTTATATTGGCTTTTGAAATTTACAAATGCAGCAATGTAGAAATTAGATTAAATGATTAGCACTGGGAAACACTTTTTGAAAGATAAAAAAAGTGTATTTTATATACAACATAGTTACATAGTAGGTGAGGTTGAAAAAAGACACAAGTCCATCAAGTCCAACCTATGTGTGTGATTATGTGTCAGTATTACATTACATATCCCTGTATGTTGCGGTCATTCAGGTGATTATCTAATAGTTTCTTGAAGCTATCAATGCTCCCCGCTGAGACCACCGCCTGTGGAAGGGAATTCCACATCCTTGCCGCTCTTACAGTAAATAACCCTCTACGTAGCTTAAGGTTAAACCTCTTTTCTTCTAATTGTAATGAGTGGCCACAAGTCTTATTAAACTCTCTTCTGCGAAAAAGTTTTATCCCTATTGTGGGGTCACCAGTACAGTATTTGTAAATTGAAATCATATCCCCTCTCAAGCGTCTCTTCTCCAGAGAGAATAAGTTCAGTGCTCGCAACCTTTCCTCATAACTAAGATCCTCCAGACCCTTTATTAGCTTTGTTGCCCTTCTTTGTACTCGCTCCATTTCCAGTACATCCCTCCTGAGGACTGGTGCCCAGAACTGGACAGCATACTCCAGGTGCGGCCAGACCAGAGTCTTGTAGAGCGGGAGAATTATCATTTTATCTCTGGAGTTGATCCCCCTTTTAATGCATGCCAATATTCTGTTTGCTTTATTAGCAGCAGCTTGGCATTGCATGCCATTGCTGAAGCTATCATCTGCTAGGACCCCCAGGTCCTTTTCCATCCTAGATTCCCCCAGAGGTTCTCCCCCCAGTGTATAGATTGCATTCATATTTTTGCCACCCAAATGCATTATTTTACATTTTTCTACATTGAACCTCATTTGCCATGTAGTCGCCCACCCCATTAATTTGTTCAGGTCTTTTTGCAAGATTTCCACATCCTGCGGAGAAGTTATTGCCCTGCTTAGCTTAGTATCGTCTGCAAATACAGAGATTGAACTGTTTATCCCATCCTCCAGGTCGTTTATAAACAAATTAAATAGGATTGGTCCCAGCACAGAACCCTGGGGAACCCCACTACCCACCCCTGACCATTTTGAGTACTCCCCATTTATCACCACCCTCTGAACACGCCCTTGTAGCCAGTTTTCAATCCATGTACTCACCCTATGGTCCATGCCAACGGACCTTATTTTGTACAGTAAACGTTTATGGGGAACTGTGTCAAATGCTTTTGCAAAATCCAGATACACCACGTCTACAGGCCTTCCTTTATCTAGATGGCAACTCACCTCCTCATAGAAGGTTAATAGATTGGTTTGGCAAGAACGATTCTTCATGAATCCATGCTGATTACTGCTAATGATATCGTTCTTATTACTAAAATCTTGTATATAGTTCCTTATCATCCCCTCCAAGAGTTTACATACTATTGATGTTAGGCTAACTGGTCTGTAATTCCCAGGGATGTTTTTTGGGCCCTTTTTAAATATTGGTGCTACATTGGCTTTTCTCCAATCAGCTGGTACCATTCCAGTCAATAGATTGTCTGTAAAAATTAGGAACAACGGTCTGGAAATCACCTGACTGAGTTCCCTAAGTACTCTCAGATGCAAGCCATCTGGTCCTGGTGATTTATTAAGGTTAAGTTTCTCAAGTCTAATTTTAATTCCGTCCTCTGTTAACCATGTAGGTGCTTCCTGTGTTGTGTCATGAGGATAAACACTGCAGTTTTGGTTACTGAAGCCCCCCGATTCACTCGTGAAGACTGAGGAGAAGAATAAATTCAATACCTTTGCCATCTCCCCATCCTTTGTAACCAGATGTCCTTCCTCATTCTTTATGGGGCCAAAATGGTCTGTCCTCCCTTTTTTACTGTTTACATACTTAAAGAATTTCTTGGGATTTTTTTTGCTCTCCTCCGCTATGTGTCTTTCATGTTCTATCTTAGCCATCCTAATTGCACCCTTACATTTCTTATTGCATTCTTTATAAAGTCTGAATGCTGAGGATGATCCCTCAACCATGTATTTTTTGAAGGCCTTCTTTGCTTTTATATGCATTTTTACATTGGAGTTAAGCCATCCAGGATTTTTGTTCGCTCTTTTAAATTTATTACCCAATGGGATACATTGGCTAATGCCCTTATTTAATATGCTCTTAAAGCAAACCCATCTCTCCTCCGTATTCTTTGTTCCTAATATTTTATCCCAATTTATGCCTTTTAGCAAGGTTGTAGTTTAGGGAAGTTGGCTCTTTTGAAATTCAGTGTCTTTGTGTTCCCTTCATGTTTCCTATTTGTGTGATTTATACTGAAACTAATTGACCTGTGATCGCTGTTACCTAAATTGCCCCGTATTTCCACATCTGTGATCAGGTCTGTATTGTTGGTAATCAGTAGATCCAGTAATGTTTTATTTCTAGTTGGTGCGTCTACCATCTGACCCATAAAATTGTCCTGCAAGACATTAAGGAACTGGCAAGCCTTAAATGAATGCGCGGTTCCCTCCGCCCAGTCTATGTCTGGATAATTAAAATCCCCCATTATGATAACACTTCCCATCCTTGCTGCTAATCCAATTTGTGATAGGAGATCCGTCTCCACTTCCTCCCTCAGGTTAGGGGGCCTATAGCATACTCCCAGTATTATTTTCCCCTTATCTTCATCCCTTTGGAGCTCTGCCCATAAGGATTCCACCTCCTCTCTAGCTCCCTCAGTGATGTCATCTCTCACATTCGCTTGTACATTATTCTTGATATATAGGCATACCCCTCCCCCTTTTTTACCCCCTCTATCCTTGCGGTATAGGGTATACCCTTGAATGTTTGCCAGCCAATCATGAGAGCTGTTGAACCAGGTCTCTGAAATTCCCACAAAATCCAAATCCTCCTTGTACAACAGTATCTCTAGTTCACCCATCTTGTCCGCCATGCTCCTGGCATTGGTCAACATGCCACATAGTTTGGACCGGTCGCATATTGTCCTCGTATTGGGTGTTTCAAGATTGCAACTAGGACTTGCTACTATACTCACCTTGTGTTTTTGTGCTTTGGTTAACCTACCACTAATGCCCCCAATACTACCCTCTGGAATATCTGGAAGAGCTGGCTATCACTGTCTCTGGACCCCCCCCCCCCCCCAATCGCCTAGTTTAAAAACCCCTCTTTTTGGCCATCTTCATTCCCAGCAGATCTGCACCCTCCTCATTTAGGTGCAGTCCGTCCCTTCTATAGTACCGGTTACCGACTGAGAAGTCGGCCCAGTCCTCCAGGAACCCAAACCCCTTCTTACTACACCAGCTCTTCAGCCACTTGTTTACTTCCCTAATCTCCCTCTGCCTTTCTGGTGTGGCTCGATGTACCGGTAGTATTCCTGACAACACTACCTTGGAGGTCCTTTTCCTCAATTTAGCACCTAAGTCCCTAAAATCGTTCTTTAGGACACTCCATCTGCCTCTGACTTTGTCATTGGTGCCAACGTGCACCATGACAGCCGGGTCTTCCCCAGCCCCTCCCGGTAATCTGTCCACAAGATCCGTGATGTGCCGAACCCGAGCGCCCGGTAGACAACATACTGTTCGGCACTTCAGGTCTTGGTTACAGATTGCCCTCTCTGTCCTTCTAAGAATTGAGTCCCCTACCACCAGAATCTGTCTTTCCTTTCCCTTTGCTGCCCCCCCACTCTCACTGGAGGAGTTCTTCCCCTGGCAGCTAGGAGAGTCCCTCATCTCCAGCAGTGCTGGTCCCTGACTGGTTTCACCAATGTCACTCAATGGAGCGTACTTATTGGGATGCTCCAGTCCTGGATCGGCCTCTCTGGCACTTCCCCCTCTACCCCTCCTGACTGTCACCCATCTACTCTTTGCTAGTGCCTGCACCTCTTTGTCTCCACCCGCCTCTGTGCTGGCCCCTGCCGGCACCTGCCGTGTACGTTACTGGCTCACCTTTAGTATGGAGGGACAGTGCTGACAGTTGCTTCCCCAGATTCAGAACCTGGGCTTCCAGGGAAACAATGTGCTTACATTTTGCACAGCAGTATTCGCCCTCGATCGGATGATCAAGGAACGCATACATGCCGCAAGATGTACAAAGAGTCACCTCTCCACACCCGCCGGGCATCGTACCTATTAAATTTAGTGAGGATTTGGGGATTTTACCCTGTCCAAATTACCTAACAGCTAGCTTCCTGGCACTAATACTCAAGACAATACACAGGTACACAACAATTGACAACTATATTGATCAGACCAAAATGAGGGACAAATGAGGAGGAAAGAGGGACAGAGGGACTTTGTTCCAAGTCAGGGTCAGTCCCTCAAAATCTGGGACAGTTGGGAGCTATGCAGTGGCGTACCAAGTGGGGGGCGGGCCACCCAGGGTGCCACACACTGGGGGGTGTCAGGCCGGCGACCCCCTCCCTGACTGAAGCAGTGACAGAGGGGCGGGTTTAAGCAGCAGCGTTGTGACAGGGCAGGTTAGAGCATGGAGAGGTGAGCTGCAGTGGTGTAGCAAGGGGGGGTGGGGGTTGCAGGCCGCACCCAGGTGATAACCGCCAGAGAAGTGACACCCATTGGCAGGGCCCAGGAAAACACCACTGCACCAGCAAACCCCTTCTTTCGTGGCCACGGGCTGTCTGAGCGGCTCTGAGCAGTCCCGGCTGTCTCACACAGCCGAGCATAGTGAAGCCACCTCCCACTCCTCTCTGTTTATGTCTACACAAGGGGAGGGGACCTGCTGTGCATGTCCCGCGCTGATCTGAGGTACATTATGGGTCTGACTGTATAGAATGGGGGTGTCTGTACTGAAGGGGGGTCTGTACTGAAGGGGGTCTGCACTGAAGGGGGGGTCTGCATTGAAGGGGGGGTCTGCACCGAATTGGGGGGACTGCACGGAAGGGGGGGTCTGCACTGAAGGGGGGTCTGTACTGAATGATGTGGGGTCTGCACTGAAGGGGGGACTTCACTGAATAGGGGGTTTGTCCTGAAGGGGGAGTTTGTACTAAATGGGGGGTCTGCACTGAAGGGGGTCTGCACTGAAGGGGGTCTGCACTGAATAGGTGGGGGGGTCTGCACTGTAGGGGGGTCTGTACTGAATGGGGGGGTCTGCACTGAATGGGGAATGTACTGAATAGGGGGGGTCTGTACTGAAAGGGCATTTGTACTGAAAGGAGGAGCCTGTACTGAAGGGGGGGGTCTGTACTGAATGATGGGGGGTCTGCACTGAAGGGGGGTCTTCACCGAATGGGGGGGTTTGTGCTGAATGGGGGATCTGCACTGAATGGGGGTCTGCATTGATGGGGTCTGTACTGAATTGGGGGCATCTGCACTGTAGGGGGGTCTGTACTGAATGGGGGGGTTTGCACTGAATGGGGGGGTCTGCACTGAAGGGGGGTCTGTACCGAAAGGGGGGGATCTGTACTAAAAGGGGGTGTCTATTCTGATGTAGAGGGGTCTGTACTTAGGGAGGGGGGTCTGTACTTAGGGGGGTCTGAACTGTTCAGAGGGGTCTGTACTGATGGAGGGGTGTCTGTATTGAGGGGGGATTATAGTTGGTGGAGGGGGGGTGATGCCATGTTTTTCCGCACCGGGTGACACCATGTTATTCAACACTGGGTGACACTAACCCTAGTGACGCCACTAGCGAGCTGTGACAGTGCACGGGGGGTGCCCGGGCCACTACCAGGGTGACACCCAGAGCCGGTCGCCGGATTCACAGAGCGGAGCAGGGTAAGCAAAACACTCTCAGGGGAGAGAAACAGTGAGCAGCAGAGTAGAGAACTGCTGGAGTTAACTTTTTAAGTAAACCAGCAGGTGATTGGTTGCTAGGTGGTTCTAGCAACCAATCAATAACTTGTTAATATGAAAAATTAACTCCAGCAGTTCCCGCCCTCTGTTCAGCGCTGCTCACTGTCTCTCCTTCAGCATGGTTATGGTAAGAGGGGATGGAGCTGGGGGGGGGTCTGTGTAACATGCAGGGGGTCCAGAACTGTTGGGGGGGTCTGTGTAGTATGCATGGAGTCCAGAGCTGTTAGGGGTCTGTGTAACATGCATGGAGTCCAGAGCTGTTGGGGGGGTCTGTGTAACCAGCAGGGGGCCCAAAACTGCTGGGGGGGGGTGTCTGTGTAACATGCAGGGGTCCAGGGCTGTGGGGGCTGTATAATGTAAAGGGGTCCAGACGTGCAGGGTGCTGTGTAATGTAAAGGGGTCCAGAGGTGAAGGGTGCTGCATAATGTAAAGGGGTCCAGAAGTACAGGGGGCTGTGTAATGTAAAGGAGTCCAGGGGTGCAGGGGGCTGTGTAATGTAAAGGGGACCAGAGGTTCAGGGTGCTGTGTAATGTAAAGGGGTCCAGAGGTGCAGGGTGCTGTGTAATGTAGAGGGGTCTAGAGGTGCAGGGTGCTGTGTAATATAAAGGGGTCCAAAGGTGCGGTGCTGTGTAATGTAAAGAGGTCCAGAGGTAAAGTTGTGGAGAGGGGGTACACAGTAGTGACAAAGAGATATAGAAGGATGCAGGGGTATGCAGGGGGCACAGTGTGGTGTTTTTACATTTTAACATGGGGGGGGGTGCCAGATATAGGATCCGCCCCGGGTACCAAATGCTCTAGGTATGCCACTGGAGCTGTTTTATGGGTGGTACCAACAACTTTGTTTGGCAGTGTCTATACCTGAAGGTGGCAGCATATAACCCATGGTTAAGACTAAAAGCAGTCTGTGTCCTTACCGTACTCCAAGAAAAGTTTTTTTCGGGTAAGTCAAATTTTTTATTTAATGTGTTTTGGTGGATTTTAACTAAAGAAAATTCAACAAAGCATTGAACAGTATAATTTTTAAACTGCTACAACCTGAATCTGGCATTTTTCCGGTCCCAGGGTGTCCCTCTTTATCAAGTTTCATATAGAAATATTTTACTCTGACAACAGTCACTGGGCTTACTGTAGGTGCAAACTGACTCCAATGGCCAACAAACTGTAATGCAAGTGTTTCAAACTCACAGGTCAGGACTTAAGGTGACCATACACTACACAATCTTCTTGTACAATCAGCTTTTGATCTGCCAAGAATTATATAGTGTAAGGGCCTGCGTATTTTATTTAAAATGAGATTTTGTAGTGTATGGCCACCTTAAGCCCCTGTCGGGGAGAAGCACATTGAAGGAGTAGGAGAGGGTCTGTTCCTACATTCTGGCTTTGTGAGTTTGCACTACTTGCAATTAGAGATGAGCTTCGTGTTCGAATCGAACGTATGTTCGACTCGAACATCGCCTGTTTGGTCGTTCGCCGAATTACGAACGATATGGGCCGTTCGCACCAAATTCGAGTCTCGCGTCACGGCCCATAATTCACTGCGGCATCGCAGTGCATTGCTGGCTGATGATTGGCCAAGCATGCACTATGACCCGCATGCTTGGCCAATCACAGCGCCGTCTGTACAGAGAGCCGTAATTGGCCAAAGTCAGGGTGGCTTTGGCCAATTATGGCTCAGGGTGTTTAGTACACGCCCCACACTATATAAGGCCGCCTGCACGGTGGCCCTGTGTAGTGTGTTCCAGCGTTGAGAGAGAGATAGATAGACAGAGAGACAGTGTAATTTGATTTAAGTTAGATAGAGTAGGCAGGCGAGTCAGTTAGCTGCACTTACAGTGTATTGTGTATATATATATATATATACATCCTAGGTGTTTTGTGTGTGTGTGTATATGTATATATATATATATATATATATATATATATATATATATATATATATATATATATATATATACGCTGTATTCAGTTTAGCCAGATCCGTTCCTGTTATTCTCTTCCTACTGCTGATGAAAGGCAGCGGAGTTCCACCCAAATTTTGAACATTATCTGTATGTATTCTCTGTATGTATTCTCTTCCTTGCCTAGATGCTGACATGCCGTTTAAAAAAATTTAAATCGCTGTAATTACCTTTTATTTTTCTATTCTTCTTTGCACTTCCTGGTTCTCCTCCCGTGGGAGTAGGCGTGTTTCTAGCCTCTCCCAGACTCCTGGGAGCTAGTCTCAGGCTTCCCAGGATGCCACTGAGCATGTGCGGGAACGAGCGGTGAATGCTGGGAGCACAGCATTCACCACATCCAGGAAATAAATGCTTGTGGGCTTCAAATGCCCACAATGAAGATGGAAACCGCCTGCAGTGAATAATATAAGTTATTCTTTCTGACGAAATCTGACACAGGCGGACATATTACACACAATATGTGAGTATGTAATGCTGAGAAGAAAAGTTTGTGAATGAACTAAAAAAAAAAAAAAAACGATAGATAGGTGGACCCCCGCTTTAAACAAAATTAGTGGTGTTCTTCTGATCCTATTAGTACAGTACCGCAGGCAGCTGCAGTATTTACAAGTTAGTGTAGTGCATTCTCTGCACAGTGTGCACCTAAAGCTAACTGAAGAAAATTAGTGGTGTTCTTCTGATCCTATTAGTACAGTACTGCAGGCAACTGCAGTATTTACAAGTTAGTGTAGTGCATCCTCTGCACAGTATGCACCTAAAGCTACCTGAAGAAAATGAGTGGTGTTCTTCTGATCCTATTAGTACAGTACCGCAGGCAGCTGCAGTATTTACAAGTTAGTGTAGTGCATCCTCTGCACAGTGTGCACCTAAAGCTACCCGAAGAAAATTAGTGATGTTCTTCTGATCCTATTAGTACAGTACCACAGGTGGCTGTAGTATTTACAAGTTTGTGTAGTGCGTCCTCTGCACAGTGTGCACCTAAAGCTACCTGAAGAAAATTAGTAGTGTTCTTCTGATCCTATTAGTACAGTACCGCAGGCAGCTGCAGTATTTACAAGTTAGTTTAGTGCGTCCTCTGCACAGTGTGCACGTAAAGCTACCTAAACAAAATTAGTGGTGTTCTTCTGATCCTATTAATACCACAGGCAGGCAGCTACAGTATTTACAGTTAGTGTACTGTGTCCTCTGCACAGTGTGCACCTAAAGCTACCTGAAGAAAATTAGTGGTGTTCTTCTGATCCTATTAATATCACAGGCAGGCAGCTACAGTATTTACAGTTAGTGTAGTGCGTCCTCTGCACAGTGTGCACCTAAAGCTACCTGGAGACAATTGCTGTTGTTCTGCTCCTATTAATACCACAGGCAGGCAGTTACAGCATTTACAGTTAGTGTAGTGCATCCTCTGCACAGTGTGCACCTAAAGCTACCTGGAGACAATTGTTGTTATTCTGCTCCTATTAATACCACAGGCGGGCATCTACAGTATTTACAGTTAGTGCACTATGTCCTCTGCACAGTGTGCACCTAAAGCTACCTGAAGAAAATTAGTGGTGTTCTTCTTATCCTATTAATATCACAGGCAGGCAGCTACAGTATTTACAGTTAGTGTAGTGCGTCCTCTGCACAGTGTGCACCTAAAGCTACCTAGAGACAATTGCTGTTGTTCTGCTCCTATTAATACCACAGGCAGGCAGTTACAGTATTTACAGTTAGTGTACTGTGTCCTCTGCACAGTGTGCACCTAAAGCGGCCTGAAGAAAACTAGTGGTGTTCTTCTGATCCTATTAATACCTCAGGCAGGCAGCTACAGTATTTACAGTTAGTGCACTGTGTCCTCTGCACAGTGTGCACCTAAAGCTACCTGAAGAAAATTAGTGGTGTTCTTCTGATCCTATTAATACCACAGGCAGGCAGCTACAGTATTTACAGTTAGTGTAGTGTGTCCTCTGCACAGTGTGTACCTAAAGCTACCTGTGGACAATTGCTGTTGTTCTGCTCCTATTAATACCACAGGCAGGCAGCTACAGTATTTACAGTTAGTGTACTGTGTCCTCTGCACAGTGTGCACCTAAAGCTACCTGAATGAAATTGGTGGTGTTCTTCTGATCCTATATTAATACCACAGGCAGGCAGCTACAGTATTTACAATTAGTTTACTGTGTCCTCTGCACAGTGTGCACCTAAAGCTACCTGAATAAAATTGGTGGTGTTCTTCTGATCCTATTAATAACACAGGCAGGCAGCTACAGTATTTACAGTTAGTGTACTGTGTCCTCTGCTGTTCTTCTGATCCTATTAATAACACAGGCAGGCAGCTACAGTATTTACAGTTAGTGTACTGTGTCCTCTGCACAGTGTGCACCTAAAGCTACCTGAAGAATATTAGTGGTGTTCTTCTGATCCTATTAATACCACAGGCAGGCAGCTACAGCATTTACAGTTAGTGCAGTGCGTCCTCTGCACAGTGTGCACCTAAAGCTACCTGGAGACAATTGCTGTTGTTCTGCTTGTATAAATACCACAGGCAGGCAGCTATAGTATTTACAGTTAGTGCACTGTGTCCTCTGCACAGTGTGCACCTAAAGCTACCTGAAGAAAATTAGTGGTGTTCTTCTGATCCTAATACCACAGGCAGGCAGCTACTGTATTTACAGTTAGTGTAGTGCGTCCTCTGCACAGTGTGCACCAAAAGCTACCTGGAGACAATTGCTATTGTTCTGCTCCTATTAATACCACAGGCAGGCAGTTACAGTATTTACAGTTAGTGTACTGTGTCCTCTGCACGGTGTGCACCTAAAGCGGCCTGAAGAAAATTAGTGGTGTTCTTCTGATCCTATTAATACCTCAGGCAGGCAGCTACAGTATTTACAGTTAGTGCACTGTGTCCTCTGCACAGTGTGCACCTAAAGCTACCTGAAGAAAATTAGTGGTGTTCTTCTGATCCTATTAATACCACAGGCAGGCAGCTACAGTATTTACAGTTAGTGTGGTGTGTCCTCTGCACAGTGTGTACCTAAAGCTACCTGTGGACAATTGCTGTTGTTCTGCTCCTATTAATACCACAGGCAGGCAGCTATAGTATTTACAGTTAGTGCACTGTGTCCTCTGCACAGTGTGCACCTAAAGCTACCTGAAGAAAATTAGTGGTGTTCTTCTGATCCTAATACCACAGGCAGGCAGCTACTGTATTTACAGTTAGTGTAGTGCGTCTTCTGCACAGTGTGCACCTAAAGCTACCTGGAGACAATTGCTATTGTTCTGCTCCTATTAATACCACAGGCAGGCAGTTACAGTATTTACAGTTAGTGTACTGTGTCCTCTGCACGGTGTGCACCTAAAGCGGCCTGAAGAAAATTAGTGGTGTTCTTCTGATCCTATTAATACCTCAGGCAGGCAGCTACAGTATTTACAGTTAGTGCACTGTGTCCTCTGCACAGTGTGCACCTAAAGCTACCTGAAGAAAATTAGTGGTGTTCTTCTGATCCTATTAATACCACAGGCAGGCAGCTACAGTATTTACAGTTAGTGTGGTGTGTCCTATGCACAGTGTGTACCTAAAGCTACCTGTGGACAATTGCTGTTGTTCTGCTCCTATTAATACCACAGGCAGGCAGCTACAGTATTTACAGTTAGTGTACTGTGTCCTCTGCACAGTGTGCACCTAAAGCTACCTGAATGAAATTGGTGGTGTTCTTCTGATCCTATATTAATACCACAGGCAGGCAGCTACAGTATTTACAGTTAGTGTACTGTGTCCTCTGCACAGTGTGCACCTAAAGCTACCTGAAGAATATTAGTGGTGTTCTTCTGATCCTATTAATACCACAGGCAGGCAGCTACAGCATTTACAGTTAGTGCAGTGCGTCCTCTGCACAGTGTGCACCTAAAGGTACCTGGAGACAATTGCTGTTGTTCTGCTTGTATAAATACCACAGGCAGGCAGCTATAGTATTTACAGTTAGTGCACTGTGTCCTCTGCACAGTGTGCACCTAAAGCTACCTGAAGAAAATTAGTGGTGTTCTTCTGATCCTAATACCACAGGCAGGCAGCTACAGCATTTACAGTTAGTGTAGTGCATCCTCTGCACAGTGTGCACCTAAAGCTACCTGAAGACAATTGCTGTTGTTCTGCTCCTATTAATACCACAGGCAGGCAGTTACAGTATTTACAGTTAGTGTACTGCATCCTCTGCACAGTGTGCACCTAAAGCTACCTGAAGAAAATTAGTGGTGTTCTTCTGATCCTATTAATACCACAGGCAGGCAGCTACAGTATTTACAGTTAGTGTAGTGCATTCTCTGCACAGTGTGCACCTAAAGCTACCTGAAGACAATTGCTTACAGTATTTACAGTTAGTGTAGGCCATTAGTATGTCTGGAAGGCCAACAAGGAGAGGCAGACAGTTACAAGCCAATAAAAGAGGAAAAGCAGGCTCTGTGTCTAGAGGCAACAGTGCTGGTCGTGGAGACGGTGCATCCTCATCAGCACGTGGCCGTGGGACACGCTTGTCCGTTTTTCGGCAGCTGGCCGCGTTGAGCCGCAACATGCGGAAGACTTGGTAGAGTGGATGACCAAGCCGTCCTCATCCTCTCTCACCCAGGCTCAGGGTACTTTGTCTGGCAAAGCAGCTGCCAACGCGGCCTCTTCCCTCAGCTCAATGGCATCAGTCACTCCTTCCCTAGCCCCACCATGTCTTCCTGAGCAGTCCCCCGAACTGTTTGACCACAGTGTTGGGTACATGCTCCAGGAGGATGCCCGGGGTTTTGAAGGCTCCGATGATGGTACCCAGCTAGAGGAAGGCAGTAACGTGAGCCCAGAGAGAGGGGGTGCCCAAGAAGGACAGCAATCTGGCAGTCATGTTCCCCCAGCTGCAGCATACTGCCAGCTTTGCTCAAGTGATGAGGAGGGAGGGGATGATGAGGTTACTGACTCCACGTGGGTGCCTGATAGGAGAGAGGAGGAGGCACATCACCAACGAGGCAGGATGCCCTCCAGGGGCCAGCTTAAGGGCAGCACACCCACTGCATCACACCGCAGAGCTCTGCATGTGCAGGGCGCTGCTGTCTCTGCGCGTTATTCCAAAAGTTCTTTGGTGTGGGCCTTTTTTGAGACGAGTGCATCAGATCCCACCGCTGCTATTTGCAACATATGTCTCAAGCGTATCTCTCGTGGCCAAAACATCTCCCACTTTAGCACCACATGCTTGACCAGACATATGTTGACCTGCCATGCAGTTCGTTGGCAAGCGTACCTAAAAGACCCACACCAAAGAACAAAGAGGACCTCTCCTTGCTCCTCATCAGCTGAGATCTCCAACCCCACTATACCTTCAGTCCTCTCTGAGACCTGCACTGAGAGTAAAGAAAGGTGTAGAATTAGGTGTGTCACAGCCAAGTACTTGCGGGCAATCTGCTATCGGTACACCAATGTCAGATTGTACCAGGCAAATTTCCCTGCCCCAGCTGCTGCACCGCTGAAAGAAGTTCACTCCCAGTCATCCACATGCCCAGCGGTTGAATGCTAGCTTGGCTAAATTGCTAGCATTTCAGGAACCAGGAGCCAGGAACGTACACGGCAGGTGCCGGCAGGGGCCAGCACAGAGGCGGGTGGAGACAAAGAGGTGCAGGCACTAGCAAAGAGTAGATGGGTGACAGTCAGGAGGGGTAGAGGGGAAAGTGCCAGGGAGGCCGATCCAGGACTGGAGCATCCCAATAAGTACGCTCCATTTAGTGACATTGGTGTAACCAGTCAGGGACCAGCACTGCTGGAGATGAGGGACTCTCCTAGCTGCCAGGGGAAGAACTCCTCCAGTGAGAGTGGGGGGGCAGCAAAGGGAAAGGAAAGACAGATTCTGGTGGTAGGGGACTCAATTCTTAGAAGGACAGAGAGGGCAATCTGTAACCAAGACCTGAAGCGCCGAACAGTATGTTGTCTACCAGGCGCTCGGGTTCGGCACATCACGGATCTTGTGGACAGATTACTGGGAGGGGCTGGGGAAGACCCGGCTGTCATGGTGCACGTTGGCACCAATGACAAAGTCAGAGGCAGATGGAGTGTCCTAAAGAACGATTTTAGGGACTTAGGAGCTAAATTGAGGAAAAGGACCTCCAAGGTAGTGTTCTCAGGAATACTACCGGTACATCGAGCCACACCAGAGAGGCAGAGGGAGATTAGGGAAGTAAACAAGTGGCTGAAGAGCTGGTGTAGTAAGGAGGGGTTTGGGTTCCTGGAGGACTGGGCCGACTTCTCAGTCGGTAACCGGTACTATAGAAGGGACGGACTGCACCTAAATGAGGAGGGTGCAGATCTGCTGGGAATGAAGATGGCCAAAAAGTTAGAGGGGTTTTTAAACTAGGCGATGGGGGGGAGGGTCCAGAGACAGTGATAGCCAGCGCGGAAGATATTCCAGAGGGTAGTATTGGGGGCATTAGTGGTAGGTTAACCAAAGCACAAAAACACAAGGTGAGTATAGTAGCAAGTCCAAGTTGCAATCTTGAAACACCCAATACGAGGACAATATGCGACCGGTCTAAACTATGTGGCATGTTCACCAATGCCAGGAGCCTGGCGGACAAGATGGGTGAACTAGAGATACTGTTGTACAAGGAGGATTTGGATTTTGTGGGAATTTCAGAGACCTGGTTCAACAGCTCTCATGATTGGCTGGCAAACATTTAAGGGTATACCCTATACCGCAAGTACAGAGAGGGTAAAAAAGGGGGAGGGGTATGCCTATATATCAAGAATAATGTACAAGTGAATGTGAGAGATGACATCACTGAGGGGGCTAGGGAGGAGGTGGAATCTTTATGGGTAGAGCTCCAAAGGGATGAAGCTAAGGGGAAAATAATACTGGGAGTATGCTATAGGCCCCCTAACCTGAGGGAGGAAGTGGAGACGGATCTCCTATCACAAATTGGATTAGCAGCAAGGATGGGAAGTGTTATCATAATGGGGGATTTTAATTATCCAGACATAGACTGGGCGGAGGGAACCGCGCATTCATTTAAGGCTCGCCAGTTCCTTAGTGTCTTGCAGGGCAATTTTATGGGTCAGATGGTAGACGCACCAACTAGAAATAAAACATTACTAGATCTACTGATTACCAACAATACAGACCTGATAACAGATGTGGAAATACGGGGGAATTTAGGTAACAGCGATCACAGGTCAATTAGTTTCAGTATAAATCACACAAATAGGAGACATGAAGGGAACACAAAGACACTGAATTTCAAAAGAGCCAACTTCCCTAAACTACAAACCTTGCTAAAAGGCATAAATTGGGATAAAATATTAGGAACAAAGAATACGGAGGAGAGATGGGTTTGCTTTAAGAGCATATTAAATAAGGGCATTAGCCAATGTATCCCATTGGGTAATAAATTTAAAAGAGCGAACAAACATCCTGGATGGCTTAACTCCAATGTAAAAATGCATATAAAAGCAAAGGAGAAGGCCTTCAAAAAATACAAGGTTGAGGGATCATCCACAGCATTCAGAATTTATAAAGAATGCAATAAGAAATGTAAGGGTGCAATTAGGATGGCTAAGATAGAACATGAAAGACACATAGCGGAGGAGAGCAAAAAAAATCCCAAGAAATTCTTTAAGTATGTAAACAGTAAAAAAGGGAGGACAGACCATATTGGCCCCATAAAGAATGAGGAAGGACATCTGGTTACAAAGGATGGGAAGATGGCAAAGGTATTGAATTTATTCTTCTCCTCAGTCTTCACGAGTGAATCGGGGGGCTTCAGTAACCAAAACTGCAGTGTTTATCCTCATGACACAACACAGGAAGCACCTACATGGTTAACAGAGGACGGAATTAAAATTAGACTTGAGAAACTTAACATTAATAAATCACCGGGACCAGATGGCTTGCATCCGAGGGTACTTAGGGAACTCAGTCAGGTGATTGCCAGACCGTTGTTCCTAATTTTTACAGACAGTCTATTGACTGGAATGGTACCAGCTGATTGGAGAAAAGCCAATGTAGCACCAATATTTAAAAAGGGCCCAAAAAACATCCCTGGGAATTACAGACCAGTTAGCCTAACATCAATAGTATGTAAACTCTTGGAGGGGATGATAAGGGACTATATACAAGATTTTAGTAATAAGAATGATATCATTAGCAGTAATCAGCATGGATTCATGAAGAATCGTTCTTGCCAAACCAATCTATTAACCTTCTATGAGGAGGTGAGTTGCCATCTAGATAAAGGAAGGCCCGTAGACGTGGTGTATCTGGATTTTGCAAAAGCATTTGACACAGTTCCCCATAAACGTTTACTGTACAAAATAAGGTGCGTTGGCATGGACCATAGGGTGAGTACATGGATTGAAAACTGGCTACAAGGGCGTGTTCGGAGGGTGGTGATAAATGGGGAGTACTCAGAATGGTCAGGGGTGGGTAGTGAGGTTCCCCAGGGTTCTGTGCTGGGACCAATCCTATTTAATTTGTTCATAAACGACCTGGAGGATGGGATAAACAGTTCAATCTCGGTATTTGCAGACGATACTAAGCTAAGCAGGGCAATAACTTCTCCGCAGGATGTGGAAATCTTGCAAAAAGACCTGAACAAATTAATGGGGTGGGCGACTACATGGCAAATGAGGTTCAATGTAGAAAAATGTAAAATAATGCATTTGGGTGGCAAAAATATGAATGCAATCTATACACTGGGGGGAGAACCTCTGGGGGAATCTAGGATGGAAAAGGACCTGGGGGTTCTAGTAGATGATAGGCTCAGCAATGGCATGCAATGCCAAGCTGCTGCTAATAAAGCAAACAGAATATTGGCATGCATTAAAAGGGGGATCAACTGCAGAGATAAAACGATAATTCTCCCGCTCTACAAGACTCTGGTTCGCCCGCACCTGGAGTATGCTGTCCAGTTCTGGGCACCAGTCCTCAGGAGGGACGTACTGGAAATGGAGCGAGTACAAAGAAGGGCAACAAAGCTAATAAAGGGTCTGGAGGATCTTAGTTATGAGGAAAGGTTGCGAGCACTGAACTTATTCTCTCTGGAGAAGAGACGCTTGAGAGGGGATATGATTTCAATTTACAAATACTGTACCGGTGACCCCACAATAGGGATAAAACTTTTTCGCAGAAGAGAGTTTAATAAGACTCGTGGCCACTCATTACAATTAGAAGAAAAGAGGTTTAACCTTAAACTACGTAGAGGGTTCTTTACTGTAAGAGCGGCAAGGATGTGGAATTCCCTTCCACAGGCGGTGGTCTCAGCGGGGAGCATTGATAGCTTCAAGAAACTATTAGATAATCACCTGAATGACCGCAATATACAGGGATATGTAATGTAATACTGACACATAATCACACACATAGGTTGGACTTGATGGACTTGTGTCTTTTTTCAAAAACACAAACACACAAAACCTCTGCGCTTAGGACAAAAAGAGGGGGATAAGATATGGATTCAAGAGGGCAAGAGGGAGGAGGAGAAGGACCGGGGGAGGGGGAGGGGGGGGTACCAGTGGAAGGTGCAAGGGGTAAGTACCCCAAAGAGAGAAAAAAAAAAAAACGGGAAAGGAGGAAAAAGAAGAAAGAACAAAAGGTATGCTGCCACCCTTAGTTAAGCCCTCAAAGAGGACTAACATATGTAAGAAATTTTGAAAAGAGGTATGGCGCTTCCTTGTGAATTGTGTGCTTGATATTAATGTGACTGATATGAACTATACCATACACAAACGGTGATTATATAATCATATTAAATGACCCCATATCTAGTAGAATTATATATGATACGAAACGTGATAAAGACCCTAATTGGATACCATACCCCTATATAACACAGATAATTCCCAAAAAGTACCACTAGGTGTAGCTGCTGATACACTATGCAGCTAATATGATGATTCCAGCATATATATATGCAAAAAATAATAATAATAATATTCCAGTGCAATCAAAAAATTATATACCCAAATGGTCTACAAAATGTGTAAAGGCTTGTATGAAAAAATAAAAAACACAAAAAAATTTTTTTTTTTTTTTTTGTCACAAGTATTGCGTCCCAAACTGCAAATAGCAGAAAAATATATGTATATAAGTATGCAAAAAAGTTGTATACCAGTGCAATCAGATCCAAAAAATATTATGTATCCATATGATCTACAAAATGTGTCTAAACATAATTGAATAAAGAAAAACTAAATAAAAAACACAAAAAACTGTCACACGTGATACGTCCCAAACTGCAATTAGCAGAAGAAAAAAAAAAAAAAAAAAAAAGAAAGTTCCAAGAGCTTAGTGACTGTGGTGCCCTTATAGGTGGAATCCGTGACTTCTGTGCTCCCCCTTTGGCTCCCCACTCACCGGCTCCCACTACCCCTGCAGGGGTGACAGACACTTCAGGATCCCAATCCCGTCCTCTTGGCCGATATCCTGTGGTCACTGAGATAGGATGTCCTCTCTCCCAGGCGTTTCCAGATAGCCTCTTTGTACCACCTCTTTATACCAAGTCCAAGACGGGGATCCCCAAAGAAATCCTCATAAAAAGAGATGCCACCTCATAGTGTAGTATAATTAAATTAAAACTTTATTAACGTAAAAAACTCCCCAAATGGGAGAAATTAAAACCATGTAACACTACACTATGGGTGAAGCCGAAAGCTAGGAAGTACTTCACCGCAGCGTGCGGTCCAGCTGCGTTCCAGGCTCTCTCGCTCCGTACCCGGAAATGACGTAAGTGCGTAGCCCCGCCTTACGCGTTTCGTCATCGACGTTTTCAAAGGCGGCCATGCCGCACGCTGTGGTGAAGTACTTCCTAGCTTTCGGCTTCACCCATAGTGTAGTGTTACATGGTTTTAATTTCTCCCATTTGGGGAGTTTTTTACGTTAATAAAGTTTTAATTTAATTATACTACACTATGAGGTGGCATCTCTTTTTATGAGGATTTCTTTGGGGATCCCCGTCTTGGACTTGGTATAAAGAGGTGGTACAAAGAGGCTATCTGGAAACGCCTGAGAGAGAGGACATCCTATCTCAGTGACCACGGGATATCGGCCAAGAGGACGGGATTGGGATCCTGAAGTGTCTGTCACCCCTGCAGGGGTAGTGGGAGCCGGTGAGTGGGGAGCCAAAGGGGGAGCACAGAAGTCACGGATTCCACCTATAAGGGCACCACAGTCACTAAGCTCTTGGAACTTTCTTTTTTTTTTTTCTTCTGCTAATTGCAGTTTGGGACGTATCACGTGTGACAGTTTTTTGTGTTTTTTATTTAGTTTTTCTTTATTCAATTATGTTTAGACACATTTTGTAGATCATATGGATACATAATATTTTTTGGATCTGATTGCACTGGTATACAACTTTTTTGCATACATATATACATATATTTTTCTGCTATTTGCAGTTTGGGACGCAATACTTGTGACAAAAAAATTTTTTTTGTGTTTTTTATTTTTTCATACAAGCCTTTACACATTTTGTAGACCATTTGGGTATATAATTTTTTGATTGCACTGGAATATTATTATTATTATTTTTTGCATATATATATGCTGGAATCATCATATTAGCTGCATAGTGTATCAGCAGCTACACCTAGTGGTACTTTTTGGGAATTATCTGTGTTATATAGGGGTATGGTATCCAATTAGGGTCTTTATCACGTTTCGTATCATATATAATTCTACTAGATATGGGGTCATTTAATATGATTATATAATCACCGTTTGTGTATGGTATAGTTCATATCAGTCACATTAATATCAAGCACACAATTCACAAGGAAGCGCCATACCTCTTTTCAAAATTTCTTGTGTCTTTTTTCAACCTCACCTACTATGTATGTAACTGCTGCCTTTTCAGTTGGTAGACTCTGCCCCCTTCCGTGAGTTTGTGGAATGTGCGGTTCCTCTGTGGCAGGTTCCCAAACGCCACTTTTTCTCACGGAAGGCAATTCCGGCTCTCTACCAGCATGTAGAAGGCAATGTCTTGACCTCGCTGGACAGGGTGGTCAGCGGTAAGGTGCATATTATGGTCCAGCAGGCATGGACAGGGACATTACCTATCTTTCACCGCGCACTGGGTGACTCTTCTGGCAGCTGAGAAGGATGCAGGACAGGGTGCAATAGTGTTGGAGGTTGTTCTGCCACCACGCCTCCAAAATACTACTAGTGGTGATTCTGCCACACCTCTCTCCTCCACCCCATCCTCTTCTTCTTCCTCCATGGCTTCTTCCTGTGCTGATTTGACTTCGGAACCAGCGGTGCTCTGTAGGCGTTCAAGGGGCTACGCAAGCACGCAGGCCAAAAGATGCCATGCGGTGCTTCAGCTGGTGTGCTTGGGGGACAGGAGCCACACTGGGGCAGAGATTCTGTCAGCTCTGCAGGGGCAGGTTCAGAGGTGGTTGACGCCATGCCAGCTTAAGGCAGGTATGGTGGTTTGCGACAATGGCACCAACCTCCTCTCCGCCCTCTGACAGGGACAACTGACCCATGTGCCCTGTTTGGCTCACGTCCTTAACTTGGTGGTGCAGTGGTTCTTGGGCAGGTACCTGGGCTTACAGGATGTCCTGCGGCAGGCCAGGAAAGTCTGTGTGCATTTCTGCAGGTCATATAATGCCAGTGCTCGGTTGGCTGACCTCCAAAAGGAATTTAACCTGCCCAAGAACCGCCTAATCTGTGACATGCCCACCAGGTGGAACTCAATGTTGGCCATGCTGCAGCGGCTGCACATGCAGCAGAGGGCCATCAATGAGTACCTGTGCGACTATGGCACCAGGACAGGGTCAGGGGAGCTTGTTTTTTTTTTCCCCACGCTAGTGGGCCATGATCAGGGATGCATGCACTGTCCTGTCACCATTTGAGGAGGCCACGAGGATGGTGAGCAGTGATAGTGCATGCATCAGTGACACTGTCCCCCTTGTCCACCTGTTGGAGCACATGCTGGGTGGAAAAATGGACAGGGCATTTAAGGCAGAACAGAGGCAGGAAGAGGAGGACTTCATTAGCTCTCAATGCCCTCTTTATACAGACAGTGTTCCTGCGTGCCCGCCGATCACACAGGAAGAGGACAAGGAGGAGGAGGAAGAGAAGGATTGTGTCAGCATGGAGGTGGAGCCTGGCACTCAGCATCATCAGCAGTCTTTAAGGGATCATTTACAGTCCCAAGAAACCCATGGACTTGTACGTGGCTGGGAGGAGGTGGCTGCGGATCATGTCGTCCTTAGTGACCCAGAGGACTCCGGACCGAATGCCTCAGCAAACCTAGGTAATTACAATTTTTGATGCAATATTTTGCAAGGAGGGTTCGTTGCTGCACTCAACTAAAGTATTTGTGAGGGGTTGCAGTGTTGTGGCACCAGCACATAGCCTAAGGCCCAATTTTTCAACCCCTGTTTAACAGGGACGTGTAATTACAATTTTTGATGCAAATTTTGCAGGAGGGCTAATTTCTGCGCTCCAACTAGAGTATCTGTGAGGGGTTGCAGTATTGTGGCACCAGTGCCTAAGGCCCAATTTTTCTGCCCCTGTTCAACAGGGACATGTAATTACAATTCTTGATCTAATATTTCACAGCAGGGCCCGTTTCTGCGCCTACCAAGAGTAACTGTGTACAGTGTTGTGGGACCAGCACCACCACCACCACCAAATGCCCAATTTTTCTGCCCCTGTTCAACAGGTGCAAGTAATTACAATTCTTGATGTAATATTTAACAGCAGGGCCCGTTCCAGCTCCCACCAAGAGTAACTGTGAGGAATTACAGTGTTGTGACAACACCACCACCACCACCGAAGGCCCAATTTTTCTGCCCCTGTTCAACAGGTGCATGTAATTGCAATTCTTGATCTAATATTTCACAGCAGGGCCCGTTTCTGTGCATACCAAGAGTAACTGTGAGGGCTTACAGTGTTGTGGCAACGCCAACACCTAAGGCCCCAATTTCTGCAGAGTATATAGGGCAGGCCCCTACTTTCAAACATCCAAGTTACAAACAACTCCTACTTGCAAACGGAAGGAGACAACAGAAAGTGAGATTAAATCTACCCCTAGGAAGGGAAATTCTCTCCTGTAAGAGTTAATATGGGAAAAAAACGTGTCTCCTTTCCACTGATGCTGTATCACCAATCCTTGTTTCACTAAAAACCCCAAATTGTCAAAAAACATTTGTCATTGGGACAGAAAGTGAGGTGAAATCTTCTGAAGAGGTGCACAGACAGCAAAACAAATGTCACAGGGGTGATAACCCTTCCCTATGTTTTCCAAAAAGCTTAAAAATAAATTTTTTGGCTGGAGTTACACTTTAAAAATGTACCAGTTCAAAATTGCAAACAGATTCTACTTCACAACAAACCTACAGTCCCTGTCTTGTTTGCACCGCCTGTATACTGCTGTTCAGAGGGCCTGGGGCCCCACGCCTTTCCTTTTTTTTTGGGTGCGGGATTCCCCTTAATATCCATACAAGACCCAAAGGGCCCTGGTAATGGGCTGGGTACCCATGCCGTTTGTCTCACTGATTTTCATCCATATTACCAGGACCCAACATTACATTAAAGCCATAAGCAGTTTTAAATTACTTTTATTACTTTAAAAATGTCATTTTGTGCAGGGACTGTTCTAAGCACGGAAACACGCGCCACTTTACCGGCATACTATAGACACATCCCAGGTAGGATATTTAAAGGAATATTTCACTTTTTTTTTTCACTTTAAGCATCATTAAAATCACTGCTCCCGAAAAAACGGCCGTTTTTAAAACTTTTTTTTGCATTGATACATGTCCCCTGGGGCAGGACCCGGGTCCCCAAACCCCTTTTACAACAATACCATGCAAATTAGCCTTTAAAATGAGCACTTTTGATTTCGAACGTTCGAGTCCCATATACTTCAATAGGGTTCTAATGTTCGTGCGAATTTTCGGTCCGTTCGCAGGTTCTGGTGCGAACCGAACCGGGGATGTTCGGCTCATCCCTACTTGCAATGAAGCTTGTTATTAATTAATATTAATTAATTATTAATATTAACACATAATATTAATTAATTATTAATATTAACGCAGACTTTCAACTTAAATGTCATGTTATGCTGCCTCTTCTCCCCTTCTCTTACAAATGCAAATTAGTTTTGGGTTGCAGAAAAGTATATGTTGCATTGTATTTTTTAAATTATAGTTTTTCAAAAAATTTGCGTGTCTTAAAGTGGAACAAAAATTCTGTCATTACATGCTGCAAACAGGCAGGCTTTTTTTTATTGCAGAAGAGACATGCAATTTCTCTTCTACAGTAAAATACACCTACCTGCTTGCTCACAGCAATCCATGGAATGTAAGCTGTGCTGTGCATGCACAGCTCAGCTTTCAGCAGCAGGCCTGATCGTGTATGCCAGCATGACTAGCTTTTGTGCACGAAGAAATGCAAAGTGATTGTGCTGAGTCTGTCAGACTCTTTCTTGTGGAAAAGCAATCAAAGCATATTTTATGGTTCAATGAATGCTTTTGTTTTACTTAACCATGTCCCGTTAAGCCTCCTATTGTCTATTTGGCCACACCCAATGTTTGCCGATACACGCGCCACATTACTACTGTCCTTGGGGCACCCAAAGGTGTCCAAGGTCTTTTACAATACTATATACTAAAAAAAAATTGCCATGCGCTGGCAAAATGTTCGGGTTTGACTCGAAGAAAAGGTGGCAACCCTAGTAGGGACAGGTACCCCGTCTAGAAGGGACAGAACTAGCGTCGGGGAACTGATCCTGAGGAAGAGGGACAGTGTTCCTCGGGACATCTGCCTGCTTGGGTGCAAGAAGGCCAGGCTGCATTCTGCCCCTCTCTAATAGAGGGTTGCTACCTGTCCAAGATTCACCCGGACAGTTCGGGTTTTGAATCATGTGTCAGGGTTTCAGTCCACCTGAAACCCGGACACATTATTCAGACCAGGCTGTGGCTCCCCAAGTAAACAAGATAGACATACAGAAATCTGTTGCCGCTGCGGGCGGCTGTTTGGGCACAGGTTTGACATCACTGAAGGGCGGGGTGATGATGTCAGCAAGGACAATCTGGCTACACCCACTGACGCGCTCTGTGCGCTACATTACTACTCTCCTTGGGGCACCCAAATGTGTCCCAGGTCTTTTATAATCCTATAGTGTTTACTGCAAAAAAAAATTGCCCTGTGCCACAAAAGTGTTCGGGTTTGGCTTGAAGAAAAGGTGGCAACCCTACTCTCTAAAGATGCTGTCAGTTCGGCTGAAACCTGCTCTCTACATGCTGTTGGACCTGTGAGTGTTGCCAGCTAGGCTGCCTTTCCATCTGGTTATTTGTGAACTGTCTTTGCAATGTTTCAATACAAGTTCTTTCACTTCACTGGGACTGTATGTGTTATTGCCACTGCACCACGCTACACCCCACCTACATGCTATGTAGTATGCACTTACTATGTTCTGGGGTATAGGTAAAAACAGGAATATTTCCTGAAAAAAAAACAGCTTTGGATAAGTGCCTTAAAATAACCCTATAAGGACTGAAATATAGGATCTGCCATTGCTGACTTGAGTTTGAAACTGTAAGGTCCAGGATTCTCATTCTCATTAATTAGTTATTAGTTTATTGACCTAGAACAGAAATGTGCATATTATGTGTTGGTATTCCTGATATACACATGCAGGTTAGAGCCTCTTTCAGATTTTGTATTGCTATCTGTATCCCCATTTGGGAAATTTCTTCCCTCTTCTTGATCTAGAGCAGGAGTAGGCAACATTAGCACTCTGGTTGTTGTGAAGATACAAGTCCCATGACTATACAGACCACAGGTTTGACTCCCAGAGGCAGAGGCACAATGGGATTTTTTTTTTTACCACAGCTGTTACTGCAGACAAAACTTTTTTAAAATTTGGATACAGTAAGACCCCTTTCACACTGGGTCCATTAGCGGTAAAGCGCCGCTAGTTTTAGCAATGCTTTACCGCTGTTTAAGCAGTGCTTTTCGGCTACTAGCGTGGTGCTTTTAACCCCCAAGAAGGGGTTAACAAGGAGTTAAAAGCACCCATGTTGCTGTACTTTCTAAGCGCATTTCAGGCACTGCGGAAGCGCTGCCCATTCATTCCAATAGGCAGGGGCGGTGTAGGAGCGCTGTATACAGCGCTCCTACACCACCCCAAAGATGCTTTTTTTACTTGAAATTGATCCAGCTTAGTTACCTTTAAAGCTGTACAACTACATCCCGAATGCTACAGGGGATGCTACAAATCTTAGTTGTCTTCAAGACAGAGTGAGGCAGGCTGTACATTATGCAATTTTCTTTCCTTCAACCAAAGCAGTCAGTGTCGATGAGCAAATCCCTCCTGCTGCACTATTGTATTCTAACAGCAGGAGCTATGGCCGCCTGCAGTGACCGAACAAAAAAAACAGACAGTCTGGTTTTACTGAAGTTGATTGATAGATCGACTTCAGTACAACTGGCCTGCCCATAGATGGATCGAAATTTGTCTGGTTCCTGCATACTGTCAGTGTTACAAGGCATTGTGTGATTAGACAAAGAGCAGTTATGTTGTTCATCCACCCTCCTCTCCCCCTTGTGCTGCTGCTGTATTTAGGCCAAGCTAAATGTTAAAGTAAGAAAATCAATTACACAAAATATATAGAATGCCAGTATATGGTGTTACTTAAAAAATGTTTTTTTTGCTTTAAAGTCCTTGGTTTGCTAAAAGTCCTCCATTGCAGTGCCCAATCTCCATGCCTTTTTTTTTTTTTTTTTTTATTACAGCTTTAGAAACAGCATGCAGACAGCCTCAGGGTATCTGCTTCTCGCATACTTGTTGGGGGTCAGTCACTAGAGTAGAGTAGAAAATATGAGGCTGATATCCCTGAATTGTGCACCTTCAATTTTTGTTTTGAGTTGAGTTGATATTTTCCTTGATATTTTCCAGCATAAAGTGGCCATTATTAATTATTTCTATAGCTTGTGCCTGTTCTGTAGTTTATCTCCAATGGCACTTATATTGGTGGCCCAGACAAAAAAGGTAAACCAAGTCCAGCTATACATTTGCTTACTTGCCAACTGTCCCGAATTTCCTGGGACATTCCTGGGATTCAGACCTTTTCCCCGGTTTTCGTGATTCCCAGGAAATGTCCTGGGAAATCCTTGTTTTCTCGATTTTTCGCTGCCGCCGCTAGAGGTCTGACGCGGGCGGAGACAATGTCTCCACCAGCCATCATTTTACAGAAGACCAGAATGCCGAGAACAAACAAGAGGCCAGGTGGCTGCCAATAGAAATTGAGCTGCGGAGCCACCCACCCCCGCCCCGCTGCCGGTCTGTCTATGACCTGTTGTGGGAAAGACGCCACAGCTCAATTTCTATTGGCAGCCACCCGACCGGCTCCGTCTATTTTGTTCCACTCTGTTACTTTGTTCTGGTGTTCTGTAATGGCGGCGGAGAGAGTCTCCGCTGCTGGGGGATACCTGATGTAAGGGGGGGCTGCTCCACTGGGAAATACCTGATGTAAGGGGGACTGCTCCACTGGGGGATACCCAATGTAAGGGGAGCTGCTCCACTGGGGGACACCTGATGTAAGGGGGGCTGCTCCACTGGGGGATACCTGGTGTAAGGGGGGCTGCTCCACTGGGGGACACCTGATGTAAGGGGGACTGCTCCACTGGGGACACCTGATGTAAGGGGGCTATTCCACTGGGGGACACCTGATGTAAGGGGGCTATTCCACTGGGGGACACCTGATGTTAAGGGTCTATTCCACTGGGGGACACCTGATGTAAAGGGGACACCGCTGGGGGATACCGGATGTAAGGGGGGGCTCCACTGGGGCACACCTGATGTAAGGGGGACACCGCTGGGGGATACCCAATGTAAGGGGAGCTGCTCCACTGGGGGACACCTGATGTAAGGGGGGCTGCTCCACTGGGGGATACCTGGTGTAAGGGGGGCTGCTCCACTGGGGGACACCTGATGTAAGGGGGACTGCTCCACTGGGGACACCTGATGTAAGGGGGCTATTCCACTGGGGGACACCTGATGTAAGGGGGCTATTCCACTGGGGGACACCTGATGTTAAGGGTCTATTCCACTGGGGGACACCTGATGTAAAGGGGACACCGCTGGGGGATACCGGATGTAAGGGGGGGCTCCACTGGGGCACACCTGATGTAAGGGGGACACCGCTGGGGGATACCTGATGTAAGGGGGCTCCACTGGGGGCACCTGATGTAAGGAGGACTCCGCTGGGGACACCTGATGTAAGGAGAGACTCTACTGGCAACGCCTGGTGTAAGGAAGGTCTCTACTAGGAATTCCTGGTGTAAGGAGGGACTCTACTGGGAATGCCAGGTGTACTGAGGGACTCTACTGGGAATGCCTGATGTAAGGAGGGACTCTGCTGGGGACACCTGATGTAAGGAGGGACTCTGATGGGAATGCCTGGTGTAAAGAGGGACTCTACTGGGAATGCCTGATGCTTCTTGCACCGCATTTTTATTTCCCCCACTACGTCACACAAACGGATGCCCCGTTCCCTAATTATAATAAGACTCCGCCTACAGACAAAAAAGTGTCCCTATACATTTTTTACAATGTTGGCAACTATGCATTTCAAACGGATGCCCCGCTCCCTAATTATAAAAAGACTCCACCTACAGACAAAAAAGTGTCCCCATACATTTTTTACAATGTTGGCAACTATGCATTTCATGTCTTACCTTTGTAGAGGAACTTCTCAAGTCTTGGTGGATCAAGCAGGGTATAAATCAAAGGATGGATGGCTGTGCTGTAAATAAGCTGCCTTCTATTTGAGAACCATGTACATTAGATTTCGCAGGCTGACACTGGAGAATGTCGAAGGAGCAAGAATGTCATGCATAGGCTACAAAAATAGTAAATGCATGTTATATGCTAGTGACTAGCAATTCACTTAGGAGCAAAATCAGCTCCCGGTCTAATCATTTACTGTGTTGAATGGAAAATAACTTACAGGAAATATCTGTGTTTCTAAGTAATTTGCGATGCATAGAAACGACTGCTGCTTATCATTCTTGTCACTCACTCACATGACTCAACTACCTGCATACTTGCAACTGATTTATGTATACTGTAGAGTGCATTTCTTGTTTGTCATTTGAAAGACACTGTCATCTTCCCAATCCTTTAGAATTAAAAGGGTTTGCATGGTCTTTTTTAGTTTTGTGAGTATTGTTATTTGTTTTTGGTGCAGTATTTTGTAAAGCAGCACAACAGTATTTTGTAAAGCCAACACAAATTTTCACATGCAAAACATCCAAACAATCTGCGATAACACTCTTTAAAAATGTATTTTTCTTTTTCAAAATTTAATAACTTGCCAGTATACCCTACGCTCTAACCTGAAAATTGTCCATTCAGAGCAATGTAGAGGGCTTAAAGCGATAGCAAATACTGCTTGGTAGCTTGTACCTACAGGTTAGCTTAGATTACAGCTTGCCTCTAGGTACAAGGAATATCTCTGTGTAGGAAAAATTCACTATTTCTGCAGACAGTGACCTCACCGGCGCTTGTGTGCTGCACTCTGAAGGGACGGTATACTGAGTGTTCTGCCCCTTCAGAGCACTGTGCTGCTATCATGACTGCTGTGCGCATGTGCAGGAGTGACATCATCATGGCTCCACCATTTTAACAGCCGGAGCCTGCGAACCTGGAAGGAAGACCAGGTAAGGACAGAAGCCCTGTCAGTGGTGACAGTGTGCCACTGGAGGGCTTTGTTTTAAGGAAAGTCTGTCATATTGTGCTAGCATGTGATGCATACTAGTACATTATACCCATAACTTGCAGGGGGAGTCCCCCCCCCTCCAACCACCACTTTAAAATGGTACTAAAGAAAATAGTTTTTTCCACTTTAAAATAAAAAAAGAGGTAATACTTATAATATAATCTTAAATATCATTGCACAGAGCGGTCCCTTACTTCCTCTTCTGGATTCCCCCACAAGCGCTGTCCACTATTCATTCCTCTGAGTCTCCCTGTCAGAAATCATGAACCAGACCAAGACAGAAGTACAGTAAAATCACACTTGTTTATTAATAAAAATAAAAAGGTAAATAGAGTAAGCGCAGTCAAAGCATAGCCAGAGTCCAGTAACCGGATCGGGTAGTCAGCCAAGCCAGAGTTCAGTAACCAGATCGGGTAATCAGCGAAGCCAGAGTTCAGTAACCAGATCGGGTAATCAGCCAAGCCAGAGTTCAGTAACCAGATCGGGTAATCAGCCAGGCCAGAAGTCAGGGATCCAAGTAGAGGAACAGCAAGCAGGATAAGGAGCCATAAGGGATGTCAGCAAAGCCAGTCTTTAAACAGGAAAGCAGGAGATGGTTTCTTGTGATGTGACCAAGGCGAAGGCAGGAATGAAGTGAGCTGGAGATCTTTAAGTAGGCGGGACTGACGAGCAGATCGACAACAGCTGGTTAACTGTGGAGAGAGATGAGAGCTGGCAATTAGCCGACAGCTGAGCGGCCAGCTCAGAGAAGGAAGGGCTGAGCCAACCCTGTCAGTACCCCCCTCCTCAACAACCCCTCCCCCTCGGTGGACCACCGGGCTTGAGGGGAAAACGTCTATGGAAATCACGGAGGGGGGCAGGAGCATGTACTTCTGAGGATGAGACCCGGGAGTGTTCTTCCAGACCATACCCCTTCCAATGCCCCAGATACTGTATGCGCCTACGGGAGTCAACAATGGATTGTACCTCATACTCCTCATGTTTCTCAACCTGTATAGGGTGAGGATGCGGCACCGAGGTGGTAAAGCGGTTGCAGACCAACAGTTTCAATAGGGAGACATGAAACACATTTGAGATGCGCATACTAGGAGGAAGGTCCAATGCGTAAGCCACTGGGTTAATCCTGCGAAGGAAACAGAAAGGCCCAATAAACCGAGGTGCAAACTTCAGTGAGGGTACACGCAGTTGGAGGTTGCGAGATGACAGCCAGACCCTGTCCCCAACCTGGTAGGAAGGCGCAGGCAGGCATCTGCGGTCAGCATGGAGTCTGTACCTATCATTAGCATGACACAAAGCCTCCTGGACTTGTGCCCAAGTGGAACGAAGATCGCAGAGATGCTCCTCTAGCGCAGGAATACTCTGCGGAACAAATGAGTCAGGCAACATGGAAGGTTGGAGACCATAATTCACCATAAACTGAGACAATCGGGAAGCAGAATTCAAGGCACTGTTGTGAGCAAACTCTGCCCATGGTAATAGGTCTGGTATCAATTGTTTTGATGGTCAGAAATATATGTAGGAATTGCTCCAAGGACTGATTGGCTCGTTCTGCAGCCCCATTAGACTGCGGATGATACGTAGAGGAGAAAGCAAGCTGAATTGCCAGCTGTGCACAAAAGGCTCCCCAGAACCGGGACACAAACTGACTACCTCTGTCCGAGACAACCACCTTGGGTAGCCCATGTAAAAATGGAAGCCAGTTCCTTAGAAGTGGCAACTTCTTAAGTGGAATACAATGACACATCTTTGAGAACCAGTCAACCACCATAAGGATAACTGTGTTGCCTTGGGAATTGGGCAACTCCACAATTAAATCCATAGACAGGTGGGTCAGGGGCCTCTCTCCATTGGGTATGGGTTGTAGGAGGCCCACTGGAAGGTGTCGTGGAGTCTTACTCTGAGCACACACGGAGCAAGCAGCTACGAAGGCAGTTACATCAGCACGTAGACTAGGCCACCAGAATTCTTGGGAAATGTCCCAAACGAGTTGATTCTTACCAGGATGGCCAGCTGCCTTGGGAGAATGGTAAGTCTGGAGCACGGCAGTATGGAGGAGACTCTGGGACAAAGCAGCGGTCACAACATTTCTCAGGAGGAGCATCGACCTGAGCAGCAAGAATTTTGTCACCCAAAGGAGAAGTAAGACTGGTGCGAACCGTAGCCAGAATACGATCAGGAGGAATCATAGGAACCGGAACCAAATCCAACTTGGAAGTGGAGGAAAATTGTTGTGACAAGGCGTCAGCCCTTACATTCTTAGTATCGGGTAAGAATGAGACCATGTAATTGAAACTTGCAAGAAAAGAGTCCATCGTGCCCTTCTGGGAGAGAGGCGTTTAGCCTTAGAAAAGAATGTGAGATTCTTATGGTCACTAAGAATGAGAACCGGCACAGTGGTACCTTCGAGGAGATGTCTCCATTCTTTCAAGGCTAAAATGATTCCCAACAGCTCTCTGTCACCAATCTCGTAATTTCACTCGGCAGGTGACAATTTCTTGGAAAAGTAGCCACAAGGATGCATAGCACTCTCAGAGGTAGGACGTTGAGACAGAAGGGCGCCAACACTAGTCTCAGAAGCATCAACCTCAAGGATAAAAGGTAACGTAGGATCAGGATGTGCCAACACAGGAGCAGAAACAAAGGCAGCCTTGAGACTCTCAAAGGCCTTAATGGACTCCGGAGACCAACTCTGTGGGTTACCGTCCTTTCTGGTCATATCAGTCAGGAGCTTGACCAGAGACGAGAAGTTACAAATAGACTACCAATAATAGTTGGCAAAACCCAGGAAACGCTGCAGAGGACGTAACCCCTTGGGTTGAGGCCACTGTAGGACTGCCGAAAGTTTCTCTGGGTCCATCGAAAAACCAGCAGTGGAAATGACATAGCCCAGGAATTTAACCTGTTCCCGATGGAACTCACACTTCTCAAGTTTACAATAGAGATTGTTCTCTCTTAATTTCTGAAGCACACGACAGACATCTGTGTGGTGGCTCTCCAGGGACTTGGAAAATATGAGGATATCATCGAGATAAACCATTACACATAACTGCAACAAATCTTGGAGGACATCGTTAATAAATTCCTGGAAAACTGCCAGGGCGTTACAAAGGCCAAAAGGCATTACGAGATACTCATAATGGCCTGTTCTGGTATTAAACGCAGTTTTCCACTTGTCGCCCTCTTTAATCCTCACGAGATTGTAAGCGCCTTTCAGATCAAGCTTAGTGAAAACCGTTGCTCCCTTGAGGCCGTTAAATAACTCTGTAATCAACGGGATCGGGTAGGCATTCTTAATTGTGAAATGATTGAGAGCCCTATAATCAATACAAAGTCTCAGTTCACCGCTCCTCTTCTTCACAAAGAAGAAACCAGCACCAGCAGGAGACAAGGATTTGCGGATGAAACCCCGAGAAAGTGCGTCTGCAACATACTCCTCCATGGCTTTATTCTCTAAGACCAGCAAAGGGTAAACCCGGCCACGAGGGGGAGTGGCACCAGGTTAAAGGTTAATTGCGCAATCATACGGCCGGTGTGGAGGCAAAGACATGTCAAAGACATCGCTAAAATCACGGTACTCCTCTGGCAGGGAGGAGAGTGAAGAGGTACACAGGACCTTGGCTACCTTCCGGAAGCATATTTCACTGCGTGGTGACCAGGAGAGAACCTCAGCACAGAGTCAATCAAAAGAGGGGTTGTGCCTCTGTAACCAAGGATAACCAATAACCAGTGGAAACTTAGGAGAGGAAATCACTTGGAATTGGATTATCTCATGGTGAAGAGCCCCTACAGCCATGGATGATGGAACCATCTCATGAGTCACATGGGCAGGCTGTAGAGGTCTCCCGTCAAGAGCCTCAATGGCAAGTGGAGTGTCATGCAGCTGCAGTGGAATAGAGTGCTTTTATTCAAAGGCAGCATCAATGAATAGGCCTGCAGCCTCAGAGTCGATTAGAGCCTGTATCTCGATAGACGGCTTAGCCCAAGAAAGGGTGACCGAAACCAGGGGCATATCCTTCTGGATAACTGGGGACGACACAACACCACCTATGGTCTGTCCATGACAGGACCTTAAGGTTCGGGTGTTCCCAGTACGAGTAGGACAAGACTTCAAAAAGTGACCTGCCTGGCCACAATAAAGGCACAACCTCTCCCTCCTCCTAAAGGCTCTCTCATCTGCAGAGAGACATGTGAAGCCCAAGTTCATGGGTTCATCTTCACTGACCGACTTGGTACCAGGAGGCATGGGAGGTGAGGGAGGCACAGGTGGGACTGCAAAGCTTGGAGGCAAACATACAGGAGGCTTCCGCAAGCGCTCCTTAAAAGAAAGTCTTTCTCTGAGTCTGGAGTCAATGAGGATGGCAAACAAGATCAAGCTCTCCAGCTCAGTGGGTATATCTCGGGCTGCTATCTCATCCTTGATGGAATCCGAGAGACCATGAGAAAAAGCAGCCACAAGGGCCTCATTGTTTCAGGCAACCTCTGCTGCTCTCTCAGAAAGCAAAGATATCACAAACCCTACTTTGCTTCTGTCCTTGGGAAACGCCTGGGGCAGCATCTCAAAGTATATCTCAACTTGGTTGAGAAACCCTCTGCATTGAACTGGATCGCCCCCCAAATTGCTGGGGAAGCGGGGCGGAACCAGACATACCTCTTATAGAGGTAATACTCAAGGCGGGTACTTGCACAAAGACTGGCACAGCAGCAGGGATGGCCTGCAACTCAGGTTGTACCGGAGCAGCCACAGTGGGGGATTCCAGGTGAGCCGTGTGACTCAGGAGCTTTTGTAATGCCATGGCAAACTGATCCATGCGGTGATCTTGCTCATCAAATCTGGAAAAAATATTACCAACAAGTGGATTGAATGTATCTTCTGAATTCATGGCCTTAGCCTACTGTCAGAAACCATGAACCAGACCGAGACAGAAATACAGTAAAATCACATTTGTTTATTAATAAAAATAAAAAGGTAAATAGAGTAAGCGTAGTCAAAACATAGCCAGAGTCCAATAACCGGATCAGGTAGTCAGCCAAGCCAGAGTTCAGTAACCAGATTGGGTAATCAGCCAAGCCAGAGTTCAGTAACCAGATTGGGTAATCAGCCAAGCCAGAGTTCAGTAACCAGATTGGGTAATCAGCCAAGCCAGAGTTCAGTAACCAGATCGGGTAATCAGCCAAGCCAGAAGTCAGGGATCCAAGTAGAAGAACAGCAAGCAGGATAAGGAGCCAGAAGGGATGTCAGCAAAGCCAGTCTTTAAACAGGAACGCAGGAGATGGTTTCTTGTGATGTGACCAAGGCGAAGGCAGGAATGAAGTGAGCTGGAGATCTTTAAGTAGGTGGGACTGATGAGCAGATCCACAACAGCTGGTTAACTTTGGAGATACATGAGAGCTGGCAATTAGCCGACAGCTAAGCGGCCAGCTCAGAGAAGGAAGGGCTGAGCCAGCCCTGACACTCCCCTAAGCAAGCTGTGTGCCCCACCCCCCTTGGAGCCCATGTACCGCATACACATTGCACCCAAGAACATACACAACTGATTAGAGTTCAGGAACAGTCACTGACTAGCTGTTAACTTACACATTAGCTGTGTGTCGGGGAACTATGTCAAATGCTTTTGCAAAATCCAAGTATACCATGTTCACAGCCACTCTTGTCAAAATGTATGCTTACTTCCTGTCTGAAATCATAAACCAGGCAGAGATAGAAAATGCAGTTAAAAATCACACCTTTAATGTAATAGCAAAAATAACACAGATCACAGGAACACAGCAGAAACACACTGGAGATGTTGACCACTTGAGGGCAAGGAAGGAATGAGCAAAGCTGTTTGTATAGCCAAAAGGGGCTAGCTGTAGGCTGGACTAATGAGGCGGGTAATGGTAACCATGTGAGTCACTGTGGAAACAATGAGTGGCTGGTAATTAACCAACAGCTGAGCAGCCATGTGCTCTGAAAGAAAAGAGCTGCTAGTACATAACAGGAGCCCAGCCCTGGACACTTCCTCATAAAAAAATTATCTGATTTTTTTTACAACTTCGGTCTTTAGTGCATCCATGTTGACTATTGCTTAAAATATTGTTGTCTAGCAAAAACTCCTCTATGTTGTCTTTTATTAAACAATCAAGTATCTTCCCAACTATAGGTGTAAAGTAAACAAACCAGTCTGTGGTTACTTTATAAAGACTTTAGTTCCTTTTTAAATATAGGCTCCACATTTTAGAGTCTCTAAAAATTAGAAACAATGGCTTAGATATAACATAGCGTGTAAGCTATCTGGTCCAGGTGCTTTATTCACCTATATTTTGTCTAAATGTTTCTGGACCATTGTGGTCCATTTGGGACTATGTCAATAGTATCCCCATTATGGACTTGAGCTCCTGAATTTTCCTTTGCATACACAGATGAAAATGAACAATGTATTTAGTACATTTGCCTTCTCTTTGTACCCAGTCACCAGCTCTAAATTATCTTGTAAAGGGCCTACATGCTCAAACCTGACCATTTTACTATTAATATATTTGTAGATTTTAAACTTTAGATGTGAGCCACATAGATTTTATATTTAGCCTTTTAAACGTATTGCCTATAGAAATAGATTTTTCAGTGTGTTTGCATACAGTTATACAGTTAATACAGTTAATAACTTATAAAGTGCTGCACTACATTAAATCATAAATACTGCAATAATAAACAAAGTATGGTGAATATTTTAATCGCGAGAACAATAATCTTGCCATAATGCATACATATAAACTCAATTAGATATGTCAAATGTGCAAGCAACAATTTTAAATCAAAAGTTAAATGTGTAAGTGAGAGGGTTCCCCCATCACTGTAATACTGCAAATGAAATCCACAGTTCATAAATTCCAAACGGTGTCTTGATTAGTGATCCAATAATGCTCCACATTCACCAATGTGATCCCTCTTCGTTGTAAACCACCACTAGTCACTCTTTGCGCTCACCTTAACTCCTAGACCTAATCTAGATCACCATGCACTTTCTTCTTTAAGGGGGCTTAATGGCCACTCCAGGCTTCCAAATACTTGCTTCAGATTCCTCTTCCAAGGTTACCAATGTGGTCAAATTAGCCAAGAAATCTCTCCACCATCAATGTCACTCAAAAGGAATAGAAACTGCTCATAGTGTTTTACCACTTCAAATATTATTAACTATGTATTAAAACTTACTACAATAAGCTCAGAATGCAAATGCACTAATCCTCAGAATTGCACCACCTTATAAATTAATATCTACATATACAGATACATGTCCCCTTAAAAGGGTTGTAAAGTCAGAAGTTTTTTTTTGTCTTAATGCATTTTATGCATTAAGATAAAAAGCCTTCTGTGTGCAGCAGCCCCCCTCACCCCCCCCCAATACTCACCTGAGTCCCATCTCTATCCAGCGATGTCCACGAATGTCTCGGCCTTCCAGGACTCTCCCCCCTGATTGGCTGAGACACAGCAGCAGCGCCATTGGTTCCCGCTGCTTTCAATCAAAGTCAGTTAGGCAATCAGGAGAGAGAGGGGGCAGAGCCAAAACACAGTTACGTGTCTGAATGGACACGAAGCTGCAGCTTGACTCAGGTGCTTCATAGCAAGCTGCTTGCTGTGGGAGCACTTAACAGGAGGAAGGGGCCAGGAGCACAGAAGAGGCTCTCGAGAGGAGGAAGATCTGGGCTGCTCTGTGCAAATCCACTGCAACAGAGCAGGTAAGTTTAACATGTTTGTTATTTTTATAGAGAAAAAAAACAAGACTTTACAATCACTTTAGCGGTAAGACCACAGCATCACCAGACTCTTGTATCCAGGTCGCTTCTTCCTGGTGGTGTGATGACATTAGGGTAGAGCTTAGTGAGCTCTGAGCTAAGTAAAATTCACTTTAAAAATAGAACATATTCTTTACAAACTGAACATAGTCTATATTTTAACCATTTCCAGCCCAGTGCCCATTTACTGTTTACATGGGTCTTGGAAGGAAACGGTTATATCAGGATCATTGCGGCAGCTGCGGTCATGATGCTGGTGTTATATTTTAGAGCTGGCAAATGGCTTTCCATTAAAATCAATCTGAGTGGCTATACAGCTGCCCATACAGCAATTGCCTCATTTGAGAGTATGTCTATGTATGTTCAATGTTAGCAGCTGCAGCACCCTCTGGAATTACAGCATACAGAAGGGCCCCCCGACCCTCTTTGCCGCTGTTCCTGGGCTTTCCCGCTCTACTATAAGTGGTCAGGTCAGCGGTACACAGAGGAAAAAGAAGGAACATTCTTCCCTCTCCTCTAAAGCAAATGAAACCAGAAACGACAAGGATTTTGCCACCTCCAGTTTCAGTACAGTGTTTCCCTGGATGGAAGCAGCAGATCAAACATATCTCTGTTTGTTTGGCTGCCTAGAAGGGCAGAGGATGGATCAGGGTTCTTACCAGTGGTGGCCCCTCCAAAAGGGCGGTGCGAGTGAGGGGGGAGGTTTGTTTGCTTTCCCCCAAAAATATTGAGCACAAGCCGCCACTGGGTCTAATGCCGCATACACACGACCGGTTTTGCTGTCGGAATAAACTCCGAAGGTTTCTCCAACGGAATCCCGCTCAAGCGGTCTTGCATACACACGGTCACACCAAAGTCCAACCATCCAGAATGAGGTGACGTACAACACGTACGACGGGCCTAGAAAAAGGAAGTTCAATAGCTTCCGTCTCGTACTTGCTTCAGAGCATGCGTCGTTTTTGGTCTGTCGGAACAGCATACAGACGAGTGGTTTCCCCGATAGGAATTGGTTCCGTCGTAAATATTTAGAACATGTTCCATTTCTAGGTCCGTTAGAATTTTAGAAAAAAAAAGTCCGATGAGGCATACACACGATCCGAATATATGATGAAAAGTTTCCGTCGGACTTTTTCTGTAGGACAATCCGCTCGTGTGTACGCGGCTTTACAGACCCTAATCTCTTAATAAAGAGAACCTAGCACTGCCCAAGACATCACAAGGGGTGTTGCTCACTCCTTGTGATAGAAATAAAGTTAAATGAACAAAGTCTTTTAAAAAGTGTAGAAAAATAAAATAAATGTAAATAATATAAAACAATAAAAGTAAAGCTCCCCTGTCCCCCTGTTCTCACGTGCAAGTGCGCACGTAGGTCCCGCACACATGTAACCACACATGTAAGGTATAATCATGAATGTTGCAGTGAGAGCAATAATTCGACTGCCAGAGCTCACATTTAACTCTAATCTGGTGACATGTGAAGGATTTTAAAGTGTCACCTATTGGTAATTTTAGGTACTGTAGTTTTTCTACATTGCACAGGCATGAGCAATTTTAAATCTTGACACAATTAGTATCTATTTACTTGTCACAACATCAACTTTTTTATTTACCAAAAAATTGGGTATTATATTGTCTTTGTGTGAATTAAAATTAATTTAAGTGTATTTTTTCCTGAAAAATTGGGTTTGAATAATATCTGCTCAAATATCGCGATGATTACAACAGCCACCATTTTATTCTCCAGGGCCTTTGCTTTCAGGATAGATTTAATGTTTCAGGGTTCTAATTTTCTACTAAAAAAATGCTGATTTTTACGTGTATGTAAAAAAACATCAAAATCGCCCTGGGCAGACACTGGTTAAAGAAATCAACTCCAATATACAGTATAGTGTCAGCACCTGTTATATACTTTGACATTTTAGACCAATGATATGTAGTTCTGAAGCACCACCTTGCAGTTGCTCACCACCAGAGGGAGGTCTTGCTTTACAAGTTACAATACAAATACATACACTTGTATGACATGTTACCAAACTGTTTATGAAAATCTACATTTCAACCACTAGGTGGCAATCTTGTATGTAATTTGGTTGCTGCAAAACACTAAATTATTGGCAAAAAGCCTTAGTCAGTTCTATATTGCTGACATTTATTTAAAGGCATTTTATTTAAAAAAGCACCCACTGATTATTTAAAAATGTGCATTTGCTACTTTTTTTGTATTTTGAGCCAGTGATTAGTGGATGAATTATGTGGTTGTGCAGAATTCTGTCATACACATTTACACCAGGACAGTAACATTCTAGGTAGTGAGTCCAGTAATTGGATGACAGTCCAGAACCTGCACCTACAAAACTAAAAAGTAGTGGAAGCTGTATTCGATTGGATTAACACCTGCACAGGGGAAATGTCTGATCACCCACCAGCACACACACAGAAGTGATCGGGTTACCTGGATCCCTTCTATAGTAAATCTGCAAGGCTGTGGCTTGAGAAGTATGGACAAAGCTTGTTTGGTCATATTTCTCTTCTAGGTCACAGGAGTGCACTTACTTTTGTCCAGAATCAGCTGACAGTGGGCTAAAGCCCACTGTCGGCTGATGACACAGAGCCACTCCAGTCTCTGGATGTATCCCAACAATAATGTTGAGATCCACCCAGATTCCTGATCAGCAGCTTGCTCAGCCTCTCAGCGTGCCATTGATAGCCTGAGCCAGCTTCTCCCTCCCCCTCCACAGCCCATCACTCCAGTGAGTGCTGGAGGGGCAAAGCACAGAGCGGTGACTGAAAGTCACCGCTCTGTGCCCAGAGTGGACCGAGAACTGATCAGTGGTTATGTGATCACTCAGTTCTTGGGCTTAGTGACAGTGGGTTTGAATAACCATACATGGCAAGAACAGCCATATAGGTGAGTATAGATGTTTATTTTGCTGTCCCATACTTTTCCTTTAAAAAATATTTTTACTACACTGCTGTAGCGTGGCAGTGGCATTGAAAAGGTCAAGCCCAGGATTTGAACTGTTGGCTCTCCAATTGGATCAAAACTTACTGTCCCCACAGCAGTCTTCAGCATCATCTTGGAAATCAGAACGTTCTCCAGAGGGTGCTGCAGCTGCAACATTGAACATACATAGACATACTCTCAAAATGAGGCAATTTCTGGGACTATGTACAGATTGCGGGTGGAAAGGTTTTAAAGCAGAACTGCGGTTTTCAGTGATTTGCCTCATCCACTGTTCGGTGCAGTAGTACTCTGAACCCAAGCCACTGTGATGATGCAACCCCAGGGTGTAAGTCGATGACAGCCTGGGCTCACAAATATTGTGTTATATGGCTGTCATTCAATCCAGAAGAGAAGCATCATCTTGTGGAGAAGCAGACCTTCTATAGGACACAACACCAGATTGCAGTCAAGCATTGCAGCAAAATACAGCTCATTTGGTTTTTCATTTCAAAGATTTTTATTAAAGTAAGCAAAAGAAAGAAGCAGGACATTGTCCCAGGTTGAATACAAAAAAGAAAAGGGGGTGGGGGGGGGTTGAGGGTAAAAGACACAGGGCCCTTACAAAAGTGCAAGGATCACAGCACAGAAATTGCATCTTTCTAATGTGAGAGCATACCAGAAGGGTTTCAGCTCAAAAGCAGGAGACAAAAGCTTGAAAAACTGCTTTATGATTCTAGTGCCTGTGACCGTAGCCAACAAACTATCAACCTGACATTGGTCAAATGGCAACAGTGGCATCATTCTGCTCCAAAGCCAAAGTGGAGCAAGTGTACAATAGATTGGGAGAGGAGTAGCATTAATCAGGAAGCTAAGGCTGGGCACATACAGGCCAAAAATCGGGCAAAAATGGCTGGTTCAGCAGGAACGGACCGACTTTCAGGCTGTGTGTACAACTCCCTGTCCGACAGAAGCCGGTCTAATGACTGGCTTCTGTTGAAGGGACATGCTGGAAATCCAGCATCTGATCAGCACTTGCAGCCAATGGCTGAGAACACTTATCAGTATATTCTGGCGAGGTGGGGGGGCAGTCCCCCTTTTAGAATACAATAGTGCTGCGGGGGAGATCACTACACTAATATCGCTTGTGTTAGTACGGCAATCTGCAGGTTTTTCCCCATTCAGCCTGCTGGGTTGAACATAAAAAAAACCTATAGTGTGTAGCACCCTGGAGTTTAGGCAGGGTTGGAACAAATTTACTTGCCAGGAGTAGTTATCCTGGTTGATTTCTAGAGATCTATTGATTTCTCCTTAAGTTTGGCCTTCTTGCACTTTTCTCTTCTACCACTAGGTGGCCGGGTACTTGGTGGTTAGGGATGAGCTTCGCGTTCAAGTCGAACCCAAGTTCGACTCGAACATCGGCTGTTCGATCGTTCGCCGAATTGCGAACGATATGGGCCGTTCGCGCCAAATTCGTGTGGCGCGTCACGGCCCATAATTCACTGCGGCATCGCAGTGCATTGCTGGCTGATGATTGGCCAAGCATGCACTATGACCCGCATGCTTGGCCAATCACAGCGCCGTCAGTAGAGAGAGCTGTAATTGGCCAAAGCCAGGGTGGCTTTAGCCAATTATGGCTCAGGGGGTTTAGAACACGCCCCACACTATATAAGGCCGCCTGCATGGCGGCCCTGTGTAGTGTGTTCCGGCGTGCTGAGAGATAGAGAGAGAGACAGTATCATTTCATTTGAGTTAGCTAGATTAGGCAGGACAGTCAGTCAGTTAGCTGCTCTTACAGTGTATTGTGTATATATATGCATCCCAGGTGTTGTGTGTGTGTGTGTGTGTGTATATATATATATATATATATATATATATACTGTATTCAATTTAGCTAGATCCATTCCTGTTATCTTCCTACTGACAAGCAGGCTTGTCTTGTTACAGTATTTACAGCTACCTGAAGAAAATTGCTGGTGTTCTTTTGATCCTATTAGTACCACAGTCAGGCAGTTAGACTATTTACAGTTAGTGTAGTGCGTCCTCCTCACAGTGTTCAGCTAAAGCTACAAGTTAGTTTAGTGTGACCTCTGCACAGTGTTCAGCTAAAACTACAAGTTAGTGTAGTGCGACCTCTGCACAGTGTTCAGCTAAAGCTACAAGTTAGTGTAGTGCGTCCTCCTCACAGTGTTCAGCTAAAACTACAAGTTAGTGTAGTGCGACCTCTGCACAGTGTTCAGCTAAAGCTACAAGTTAGTGTAGTGCATCCTCCTCACAGTGTTCAGCTAAAACTACAAGTTAGTGTAGTGCGACCTCTGCACAGTGTTCAGCTAAAGCTACAAGTTAGTGTAGTGCGTCCTCCTCACAGTGTTCAGCTAAAACTACAAGTTAGTGTAGTGCGACCTCTGCACAGTGTTCAGCTAAAGCTACAAGTTAGTGTAGTGCGTCCTCCTCACAGTGTTCAGCTAAAATTACAAGTTAGTGTAGTGCGACCTCTGCACAGTGTTCAGCTAAAGCTACAAGTTAGTGCAGTGCGTCCTCCTCACAGTGTTCAGCTAAAACTACAAGTTATTTTTTTGCGAGCTCTGCACAGTGTTCAGCTAAAGCTACCTGTAGAAGGTTGGTGATGTTTTCCTGATCCTATCACTACCGCAGGCAGCTAAATAAGCTACAAGTTAGTTTTTTGCGAGCTCTGCACAGTGTTCACCTAAAGCTACCTGTAGAAGGTTGGTGGTGTTTTCCTGATCCCATCACTACCGCAGGCAGCTAAATAAGCTACAAGTTAGTTTTTTGCGAGCTCTGCACAGGGTTCACCTAAAGCTACCTGTAGAAGGTTGGTGGTGTTTTCCTGATCCTATCACTACCGCAGGCAGCTAAATAAGCTACAAGTTAGTTTTTTGCGAGCTCTGCACAGTGTTCAGCTAAAGCTACCTGTAGAAGGTTGGTGGTGTTCTCATACTACAGGCAGGCAGTTGATTTTGCTAGCTGCAGTATCAGTACATATATATATATATATATATATATATATATATATATATATATATATATATATATATATATATATCTATATCCCAGCTTAGTGCAGCTACATGCCATTAGTATGTCTGGAAGGCCAACAGGGAGAGGCAGACAGTCACAAGCCAATAAAAGAGAGCAAGCAGGCTCTGTGTCTAGAGGCAACAGTGCTGGTCGTGGAGACGGTGCATCCTCATCAGCACGTGGCCGTGGGACACGCTTGGCCTTTTTTTCGGCAGCTGGCCGTGTTGAGCCGCAACATGCGGAAGACTTGGTCGAGTGGATGACCAAGCCGTCCTCATCCTCCTCATCCTCTCTCACCCATGCTCAGGGTACTTTTTCTGGCAAAGCAGCTGCCAACGTGGCCTCTTCCCTCGGCTCAATGGCATCAGTGACTCCTTCCCTAGCCCCACCATGTCCTCCTGAGGAGTCCCTCGAACTGTTTGACCACAGTGTTGGGTACATGCTCCAGGAGGATGCCCAGCGTTTGGAAGGCTCTGATGTTGATATTGAGCTAGATGAAGGCAGTAACGTGAGCACGGACAGAGGGGGTGCCCAAGAAGGACAGCAATCTGGCAGTCATGCTCCCCCTGCTGCAGCATACGGCCAGGTTTGCTCCAGTGATGAGGAGGGAGGGGATGATGAGGTCACTGACTCAACGCGGGTGCCTGATAGGAGAGAGGAGGAGGAGGAGGAGGCACATCACCAATGAGGCAGGATGCCCTCCAGATGAGTGCATCAGATCGCACCGCTGCTATTTGCAACATATGTCTCAAGCGTATCTCGAGTGGCCAAAACATCTCCCGCTTGGGCACCACATGCTTGACCAGACATATGTTGACCTGCCATGCAGTTCATTGGCAAGCGTATCTAAAAGACCCACACCCAAGAACAAAGAGGACCTCTCCTTGCTCCTCATCAGCTGAGATCTCCAACCCCACTATACCTTCAGTCCTCTCTGAGACCTGCACTGAGAGGAATGAAGGTGTAGAATTAGGTGTGTCACAGCCAAGTGCTTTCGGTACACCGACATCAGATTGTACCAGGCAAATTTCCCTGCCCCAGCTGCTGCACCGCCGAAAGAAGTTCGCTCCCAGCCATCCACATGCCCAGCAGTTTAATGCTAGCTTGGCAAAATTGTTAGCACTTCAACTGCTGCCTTTTCAGTTGGTAGACTCTGCCCCTTCCGTGAGTTTGTGGAATGTGCGGTTCCTCAGTGGCAGGTACCCAAACGCCACTTTTCCTCACGGAAGGCGATTCCGGCTCTCTACCGGCATGTGGAAGGCAATGTCCATGCCTCGCTGTACAGGGCGGTCAGCGGTAAGGTGCATATTACCGCTGACTCATGGTCCAGCAGGCATGGACAGGGACGTTACCTAAGTTTCACCGCGCATTGGGTGACTCTGCTGGCAGCTGGGAAGGATGCAGGACAAGGTGCAGTAGTGTTGGAGGTTGTTCTGCCACCACACCTCCAAAATGCCACTACTAATGATTGTGACACACCTCTCTCCTCCACCCCCTCCTCTTCTTCTTCCTCCATGGCCTCTTCCTGTGCTTTGTCCTCTGAACCAGTGGTGCTCCGTAGGTGTTCAAGGGGCTACACAAGTACGTAGGCCAAAAGATGCCATGCGGTGCTTGAGCTGGTGTGCTTGGGGGACAGGAGCCACACTGGAGCAGAGGTTCTGTCAGCTCTGCAGGGGCAGGTTCAGAGGTGGTTGACGCCACGCCAACTTAAGGCAGGAATGGTGGTTTGTGACAATGGCACCAACCTCTTCTCTGCCCTCCGACAGGGACAAATGACCCATGTGCCCTGTTTGGCTCATGTCCTTAACTTGGTGGTGCAGTGGTTCTTGGGCAGGTACCCAGGCTTACAGGATGTCCTGAAGCAGGCCAGGAAAGTCTGGGGGCATTTCCGCCAGTCATATAATGCCAGTGTTCGGCTGGCAGACCTCCAAAAGGAGTTTAACCTGCCCAAGAACCGCCTAATCTGTGACATGCCCACCAGGTGGAACTCAACGTTGGCCATGCTGCAGCGGCTGCACACGCAGCAAAGGGCCATCAATGAGTACCTGTGCGACTATGGCACCAGGACAGGGTCAGGGGAGCTTGTTTTTTTTTCCCCACGCCAGTGGGCCATGATCAGGGATGCATGCACTGTCCTGTCACCATTTGAGGAGGCCACAAGGATGGTGAGCAGTGACAGTGCATGCATCAGTGACCCTGTCCCCCTTGTCCAGCTGTTGGAGCACACGCTGCGAGGAATAATGGACAGGGTACTTGAGGCAGAACAGAGGCAGGAAGAGGAGGACTTCCTTAGCTCTCAAGGCCCCCTTTATCCAGACAGTGTTCCTGCGTGCCCGCCGATCACACAGGAAGAGGACGAGGAGAAAGGAGGATTGTGTCAGTATGGAGGTGGAGCCTGGCACTCAGCATCAGCAGCAGTCTTTAAGGGATCAGTCCGAAGAAACACATGGACTTGTACGTGGCTGGGAGGAGGTGGCTGCGGACCATGTCGTACTTAGTGACCCAGAGGACTCCGGACCGAATGCCTCAGCAAACCTACGCTGCATGGCCTCCCTGATCCTGCAAAGCCTGCGTAAGGATCCTCGTATTCGTGGTATCAAGGAGAAGGACCAATACTGGCTGGCAACCCTCCTTGATCCACGTTACAAGGGTAAGGTTGCGGACCTTATCTTGCCATCGCACAGGGAGCAGAGGATGAAACATCTTCGGGAGGCCTTGCAGAAAGGTCTGTGCAACGCGTTCCCAGAGACTGGGATGTTACAAACTCTATTTCTGGATAACGGGTTGCTCAGGCTTCGGTCAGTCAAAGAAGGAGCGGTGGAGAAGGTGGCCGTCTGACCGATGCGTTTAGACAATTTTTTAGTCCGCAGCCCCAAGGTATGATTGGTTCCAGCAAGCATCGCCAGCGTCTGTTTTACATGGTGCAGAAATACCTAGGGGCAAGATCTGACTTGGACACCTTTCCCACCGAAAATCCTCTGGGTTACTGGGTCTTGAGGATGGATCACTGGCTAGAGCTTGCGCAGTATGCAATTGAGCTACTGGCCTGTCCTGCATCCAGCGTTCTTTCGGAATGCACATTCAGTGCTGCTGGAAGCTTTGTAACCGATCACAGGGTGCATCTGTCCACCGACTCGTTCGATCGACTGACCTTCATAAAAATGAATCAGTCCTGGATCACCACCAGCTACCAAGCACCTGATGCTGATGTAACCAACCAGCACCAGTGCCTAAGGCCCAATTTTTCAGCCCCTGTTTAACAGGGGCGTGTAATTACAATTTTTGATGCAATACTTTGCAGCAGGGCTCGTTCCTGCGTTCCAACTAGAGTATCTGTGAGGGGTTGCAGTGTTGTGGCACCAGCACCAGTGCCTAAGGCCCAATTTTTCAGCCCCTGTTTAACAGGGACGTGTAATTACAATTTTTGATGCAATACTTTGCAGCAGGGCTCGTTCCTGCGTTCCAACTAGAGTATCTGTGAGGGGTTGCAGTGTTCTGGCACCAGTACCAGTTCCTAAGGCCCAATTTTTCAGCCCCTGTTCAACAGGGACATGTAATTACAATTCTTGATCTAATATTTCACAGCAGGGCCCGTTTCTGCGCCCACCAAGAGCGAGTGAGGACTTACAGTGTTGTGGCACCAGCACCACCACCACCTCCAAAGGCCCAATTTTTCTACCCCTGTTCAACAGGGGCATGTAATTACAATTCTTGATCTAATATTTCACAGCAGGGCCCTGTGAGGGCTTACAGTGTTGTGGCCACAACAACACCTAAGGCCCAAATTTCTGCAGAGTATATAGGGCAGGCCCCTACTTTCAAACATCCAACTTACAAACGACTCCTACTTGCAAACGGAAGGAGACAACAGGAAGTGGGATGAAATCTACCCCTAGGAAGGGAAATTCTCTCCTGTAAGAGTTAATATGGGAAAAACTTTTCTCCTTTCCACTGATGCTTTATAACCAATCCTTGTTTCACAAAAAACCCCAAATTTTCAAAAATCATTTGTCATTTGGACAAAAAGTGAGGTGAAATCTTCTGAAGAGGAGCACAGACAGCAAAACAAATGTCACAGGGGTGATAACTCTTCCCTATGTTTTCCAAAAAGCTTAAAATAGATTTTTTGGCTGGATCTAAACACGTTAAAAATGTACCAGTTCAAAATTACAAACAGATTCTACTTAACAACAAACCTACAGTCCCTGTCTTGTTTGCACCGCCTGTATATTGCTGTTCAAAGTACAAAGCCTGTATACTGCTGTTTCCTTTTTTAATTTGGGTGTGGGGTTCCCCTTAATATCCATACAAGACCCAAAGGGCCTGGTAATGGACTGGGGGGTACCCATGTACCCTTGTCTCACTGATTTTCATCCATATTGCCAGGACCCGACATTACATTAAAGCCGCAAGCAGTTTTAAATGACTTTTATTCCTTTAAAAATGACATTTTGTGCAGGGAATGTCTCTAAGCATGGGAAACACGCGCCGCTTTACAGGCATATGATAGACACCCCCCAAGTACGATATTTAAAGGAATATTTCACTTTTTTTTTTTTTTTACTTTAAGCATCATTAAAATCCCTGCTCCCAAAAAAACGGCCGTTTGTAAAAGTTTTTTTTGCATTGATACATGTCCCCTGGGGCAGGACCCAGGTCCCCAAACCCTTTTTAGGACAATACTATGAAAATTAGCCTTTAAAATGAGCACTTTTGATTTTGAATGTTCGAGTCCTATAGACGTCAATGGGGTTCTAACGTTCATGCAAATTTTTCGGTCCGTTCGCAGGTTCTGGTGCGAACCGAACCGAGGGGTGTTTGGCTCATCCCTATTGGTGGTACTAGATACGAGAAGGGCAACGCAAGGTCAGGTTATAGGTATTTGGGGTATTTCAGCCAATGGGCAGGGGTTTTCTTGGATCCATTAGCCTGCCGGGAGAGCCTATCTATCCGGGTGGAGTCAGGTGATCTGTGTTCTGTGCCGCCTGGATGGCTGTCTGGGTGGACATGTGTTGTATTGCCCAGGTTGCTAGGCCAGAGATGGGGCCTATCCCAGGCACATCTGGCTGCTGGGCTGTCTGAGGGCCTATCCAGAAGCAAGAGAGCAGCGCAGGGTTGGGACTGCGACTTGCAGTCCATCCAAGAGTGCCAGTTCTGTCGGCCGGAGAACCTGTCGTGGTCGGAGGTAGAGGGGAAGCTGACGCCAGTAAAGGACTATATCTGGCTTATTACCAGGGACTACAGTGAGTAACTAAAGCAAGTACCGGAGCAGTATTCTCACCAACTGGGGAAGGTGAAGAATCAGGAAACGTCAGTGGAAATCAAGCCAGGGACCCAGCCAACGGAGGTGAGGCTTGCAGAGCAGCCTTGTGTGCCAAGCCAGGGACCGAGCAGGCCAGCAGAGGTATCTAGAGTGCCAAACTAGGGACCCAGCAGAGAAGCAGGTGTGACGCTTGAGGAAGATACCACCGTGAAGATTGGAGGAGCTCAAGGGATTCAGTGGCAGTGAATCAATGGGTCTAGTGAGAGACCAGGAGCTCAGTATGCTGAAGAACTACAAGGAGTGATTGTAGTGAAAGTGAAGGAACTGTTATGCTTTGTGTTAGGAACTATTAAAGACTGTTACCATAGGAGATAGCATTCCTGCACATGCAGATGTGGCCTCTTGCTAGATGCCTTTAACTGCATGGCTGTCCTGCTGTTGAAGTCTCGGAGTCTGACAATTAATCTTGCAACTACCTAGGGGTGTTGTGGCCCTAACCCTCTCTCCCCCAAAAAAAAGGTTTGTTAAGAGAAATAAACTTTCTTTTGCATCCAAGAAGTGTCTGGCACCCAATAACTTTAACTACTCTGGCACCCACCATGCCTCACAACCCACTACATACAGAAGGATGTCGGCTATCTCTGGCCCTGGAGGTTCTCATTAGATCAAAGGAGGCCTGGGACCTTGCTACAAATAAAGATAAAGGGGTTGGGAGTCTGGTTCCCAGCCAGGTACTCACCAAGGAGCTAAGGGGCAATTGGACTATCTAGGTACAGTATAGTAAAGGTAAATTCACACATATGAGCAATCATGTAAAAAAATTAATACAAAACTTTATTAGTACAAAATATATAACAAAGATATCAATAATAAATTAAAACATAGGTGACGGTCCTATTTTCCTTCATCCTCTCCTTTTTTCCCCCTCTTCCCTCACCTCCACATGCTTTAGTTCATGGCTTACCTATTCCATATACTTTATCTCATCCAGACTTCAGCCTTTTGAATAGCTTGTCTCCCCTGGTCACCTCGGTAAACCCCTCTTGGTGACGCTCTGTGCCCTGTACATACTGTGATTTGGGTAAGCTGTCCTGTATCTGTCCCCATACAATAGTTGTATATGGTTTTAATTCATATAGTTCTTGAAACAATGTTTTTTGCTGTATGTGATTAAATGCATTATTTTTGATTATGTGTTAATAAATTGCAGATATTTTCCTGATGAAGTGGCCTAGTCCGCGAAACTAGTAGAAACACTGTCTGTGACCAACTATCCCGCTGTGATTTTCCCCATCAGAGGAATATTATCTTGGTGATAAATACATGGACCGTCACCTATGTTTTAATTTATTATTGGTATCTTTGTTATATATTTTGTACTAATAAAGTTTTGTATTAATGTTTTACATGATTGCTCATACATGTGAATTTACCTTTACTATACTGTACCGAGATAGTCCAATTGCCCCTTAGCTCCTTGGTGAGTACCTGGCTGGGAATCAGACTCCCAGCCCCTTTATCTCTAAAATTTCTGGATGATGGTACAACCCTTAATTGATTTTATCACATTAATACTGTTCTCTGAGGCCATTTCTAATTTTACCTTGCTACAAGTGTTTACCCTGCTTATAAGTGTTAGAGAAATAGAAACAGAGATGTGCTTAGGAAAAGGAACAGGAAGAAGAGAAAGGTAAGTGGGCAGGGAGAAACCGGGGGGCAGTGGTCCAAGTTACAAGCCCAGCTTCAGGTTATGTCAAGAGTCTGTGATAGTGAGCCCTTGTAGATCGCCAACTCGGGGTTCCCCAGGGTGCAGAGTCTAAGCCCCAGCCTGCTTCTTCACCAGAGCCCCTAAAGGTGGGGATGGACTTGCGGCAGGCTGGAACCAGGTCGTGGCCCCCAGGAACACCCAGCTGAGGATGTGGAGACCACACGTGTGCAGAGTACAAGCAGCAGAAGATAACAGGAAATCCAGAAGGTCAGCGTAGGTAGTGAACAATCATAGACATAAATTAAGCTGGGGTTAATACATGGGTAGTCAGGCACAGGATACACAAGAGACAAGTGACCAGGAGCTCAGAGAACTGTGAAGTTGTTCAGGCAAGGCGTGCTGCACTGAGCATGTGTATATGTAGCGCTTACCCCCGCAGGAGCCGCTTGAATATTTATGCCCGGATCTGGTTAATCCACAGCCAGTTACACAGAATTTTCACACAGCCAGATGCACACACTCTTCTGCTTGTTGTCTCCAATAACCAGTCTAGGAGATGTGTTTTTATGTTTTATTTGGAGAACTTGGATAGGAGAAGGGAATTGGTAGGATACTCCAAATTAACTATGCAGAAGTGAGGACAACTCTCTCAATAGAACTGTGTAGCAGATTATCTGTAGGACCATACTGCGCCTGTATGGACTGAACAAGTCCCTTTGTAGCAGAAGGAAGTTAGTGAAATTTGTCTCTTCAAGACACTAGCAAGTGTCCACTTTAGCTCACACAACCAGTATGCTGACTTCTAAGACAAAGAGGGGGATTTCAGCAACACACACAGTTTCAGAGATCCCTTTAAGGGGTCTGTACTCACAAGGCCCTGGTCACAGGTCACCTTCCTCCGTGATACCAGGCAGGATCCGTGGACATCCTCCCTCAGTCTGCTTGCAAAGACCTATGGGTTGTGACTTTGGTGTTTCAGGCCCTTAAGTCAACCACCTGAGGCCACATGGCAGCCTGTGTTGGGGAGAGGCAGCAGCCCCCTTCCCACCTGGATCTTTCTCAAAAGGAGACTGGACCATGAACCCATGTGCTCTTCAGATTTAAATACAGGTACCCAGCATTCCCTGGGGCAGATCCCCTTAAAAATTGGCCAGGGCTGTATCAACAGCCATGCTCTCATCTGCCAGGTTTCCACCCACTGTCCAATATGCCTCATTACTATTGGACTAGTGTGAAACTTTCAAGCCAGCATGAGCCAACTTCCCTAAACTACGAACCTTGCTAGAAGGCATACATTGGGATAAAATCTTAGGAACAAAGAACACAGAGGAGAGATGGGTTTGCTTTAAGAGCATATTAAATAAGGGCTATAATATATAAAGAGTCCTGTGAGCCTCCACTAATCCAAAATGCCTTAATTATCAAAAATCAGCTGCAAGCGTTAAACATGCCTCATATATCATGAAATGTGGATAAATAAATATATACGCTGCGCCTTCCAAAGTCATACACTATACCAGTGTAAAAAGAAACATAAAAAACCTCCAATAGTGAAAAAAAAACGTCTTTCCTAACAATGGAAAGTGACAATAGTGCAATAAATGAACACATATATTAAAAATAAATATAAATATTACACATATATTAAAAATAAAAGATGTGTATATAAAAGCATAAACAATGATGATAATAGATATAAAGTGCTACTGTGCAAAGAGGTGCAATTCCCACTTTTATGATCCTGTATAGATTATCAGTGACCCACTAATGCATAAAAAAGTGCTCCTGTGCATGTGCATACCATCCATTATTATATAGTATATCAATATTGCATTGCTGGGTTGTTCAAAGAAGTGCTCCTGTACAAGTGTATGGTATCCAAAAAGAGTCTATCCAGATGTAATAAAGTTCATGCGATTATAAAACCGCTAAGTGCAATAAAGTTCATGCGATTATAAAATCCAGAACATGCCATGGTGTTCCTCACTCTGGTGCTCCCCTTAGGTATTTAATGCTCACCTCAGAGCGTGCGACCTTTCAATTAAGCGCAGTCAAAACGCGCATATGAACCACCTCTGGGCTGTATATATTTATTTATATTAAATAAGGGCATTAGCCAATGCATCCCATTGGGTAATACATTTAAAAGAGCGAACAAAAGTCCTGGATGGCTTAACTCCAATGTAAAAATGCATATAAAAGCAAAGGAGAAGGCCTTCAAAAAATACAAGGTTAAGGGATCATCTTCAGCATTCAGACTTTATAAAGAATGCAACAAGAAATGTAAGGGTGCAATAATGCCGCGTACACACGGTCGGACTTTTTGACCGGACTTGTACGACGGACGCCGACGGACCAAATCCGGCGGACAATCCGATCATGTGTGGGCTTCATCGGACCTTCAGTGGACTTTTCCAGTCGCAAATCTGACGGACTTTAGATTTGGAACAAGCTTCAAATCTTTACGTCGTAACTCTGCCGGACCCAGAAATCCTCTCGTCTGTATGCTAGTCTGACGGACGAAAACCCACGCTAGGGCAGCTATTGGCTACTGGCTATCAACTTCCTTATTTTAGTCCGGTGTATGTCACCACGTACGAATCCGTTGGACTTTGGTGTGATCGTGTGTAGGCAAGTCCGGTCGTTAGAAAGTCTGTTGAAAGTCCGTCGAAAGTCTGTCGAAAGTCTGTCGAAAGTCTGTCGGACGGGCTGTCGGACTTTTGTAGCTGAAAAGTTCGACCGTGTGTACGCGGCATAAGGACGGCTAAGATAGAACATGAAAGACACATAGCGGAGGAGAGCAAAAAAAATCCCAAGAAATTCTTTAACCACTTCAATACCAGGCACTTATACACCTTCCTGCCCAGGCCAATTTTCAGCTTTCAGCGCTGTCGCAATTTGAATGACAATTGCGTGGTCATGCTACACTGTACCCAAACTGATTTTTTAGCATTCCCACAAATAGAGCTTTCTTTTGATGGTATTTGATCACCTCTGCGATTTTTATTTTTTGAGCAACAAATAAAAAAAGACCGTAAATTTTGAAAAAAAAAAAGTTTTTCTTTGTTTCTGTTAAATTTTTTTGTAAATAAGTCAATATTCTTCTTCAATTTTGGGCACTGATATGGCTGCACTGGCAGGCACTGATAACGTGGCACTGATGGGCACCAATGAGTTGGCAACAATGAGGTGGCACTGATGATCGGCACTGATAGGCGGCACTGATGGGCACTGATAGGTGGCACTGGTATGCGGCACTGATGGGCACTCGTAGGTGGCACTGATCAGGACTTGTAGGTGGCACTGATGTGTACTTATGGGTGGCACTGATGGGTACTTATGGGTGGCACTGATAGGTGGCACGAATGGGCACTGATGGGCACTGATAGGTGGGCACTCATGGCCATGGATGGGCACTGATAGGTGGCACTGATGACACTGATGGGTGGCATTACTGGGCATCACTGCATTTTTTTGTTTTCATAATGTTGCCAGTCAGTGCCCATTTGTGGGCACTGATTGGCATAGATCGGGCATATGTTGGCACATGTGGATGGCCATGGGGGCTGTACCTGGCCATCCACATGTTATGTGCTTCCCTGGTGGTCCTGAAGGCTTCCCTAGAGGTCCACTGTGGGCATCTAAGCGGGGGCTGCGCTGATAAACAATCAGCACAGACCCCCCTGTCAGGAGAGCCGCCGATCGGCTCTCCTCTACTCATGTCTGTCAGACGCGAGTGAGGAAAAGCCAATCAACGGCTCTTCCTGTTTACATCGTGGTCCTGATTGGACACAGCTGATCACGTGGTAAAGAGCCTCCATCGGAGGCTCTTTACCGAGATCAGTGTAGCGGTGTGTCAGACTGAAACACTGCACCACCGATCGCCGTGATGCACGCCTCCAAGGGCGCACGGTGGCTGTTATCCTGCAGGACGTCATATGACGCCCAGTCAGGATAACTGAACCACCGCCCGACCGTCATTCTGCTATAGGCCGGGCGGGAAGTGGTTAAGTATGTAAACAGTAAAAAAGGGAGGACAGACCATATTGGCCCCATAAAGAATGAGGAAGGACATCTGGTTACAAAGGATGGGGAGATGGCGAAGGTATTGAATTTATTCTTCTCCTCAGTCTTCACGAGGGAATCGGGGGGCTTCAGTAACCAAAACTGCAGTGTTTATCCTCATGACACATCACAGGAAGCACCTCCATGGTTAACAGAAGACAGAATTAAAATTGGACTTGGGAAACTTAACATTAATAAATCACCGGGACCAGATGGCTTGCACCCAAAAGTACTTAGGGAACTCAGTCAAGTAATTTCCAGACTAATTTTTACTGACAGTCTACTGACTGGAATGCTACCAGCTGATTGGAGAAAAGCCAGTGTAGCACCAATATTTAAAAATGGCCCAAAATACATCCCTGGGAATTACAGACCAGTTAGCCTAACATCAATAGTATGTAAACTCTTGGAGTTGATGATAAGGGACTATATACAAGATTTTAGTAATGAAAACAGTATCACTAGCAGTAATCAGCATGGATTTATGAAGAATCGTTCTTGGCAAACCAATCTATTAACCTTCTATGAGGAGGTGAGTTGCCATCTAGATAAAGGAAGGCCCGTAGACGTGGTGTATCTGGATTTTGCAAAAGCATTTGACACAGTCCCCCATAAACGTTTACTGTACAAAATAATGTCAGTTGGCATGGACCATAGGGTGAGTACATGGATTGAAAACTGGCTACAAGGGCGAGTTCAGAGGGTGGTGATAATTGGGGAGTGCTCTGAATGGTCAGAGGTGGGTAGTGGGGTCCCCCAGGGTTCTGTGCTCGGACCAATCCTGTTTAAATTGTTCATAAATGACCTGGAGGATGGGGTAAACAGTTCAATTTCTGTATTTGCGGACGATACTAAGCTAAGCAGGGCAATAACTTCTCCGCAGGATGTGGAATTCCCTTCCACAGGCGGTGGTCTCAGCGGAGAGCATCAATAGTTTCAAGAAACTATTAGATAAGCACCTGAACGACCACAACATACAGGGATATACAAGGTAATACTGACATATAATCATACACATAGGTTGGACTTGATGGACTTATGTCTTTTTTCAACCTATGTAGCAGCATCAGAGCACACGGAGCAGACTATATCAAACAATCACAGCTCTCTGTTAAGCAGACCGCACATAAATGTGCCTAGCTGTCTCCCTGTTAAGCAGCGAAACCAAAAAACTATATACATTCACTAGCACCTACCGAGGAGGATGCTACATCTACATAGGGAAGCAAACAAGAAGATGACCTGGGATGTAATAAAAGGGAAAAGGAAAATCCACAGTGGAGCAGGCGACCCTCAAAGGTGAATAGAGAAGCCAAATACCACATGTGAAATGGAGTCACAGATCTAGCAGAACCCTGCAGCAAGGAGATAAGAATTTGACAAACAGAAATCTGCAGGCTAGACCAAGATTGGTGCCGTGGATGTGGCTGGGCCCATGTAACCTAAGGTGCATAAATCATAAAGTGACATAAACTCTGGTTTCAAAAGAAAAAAAATCTAATAAAGTATGTATTCCTGACGACATGCTACTTTTTTTGGGGGGACACTACTTCCTTACAAAAGGTCATGTCCATTATTTCAGATTTTGGCCGTTATTCGGGCCTTACTATCAATTGGACCAAATCCGCTCTGATGTTGTTGGATGACGCACCTGGACAGTCAGCCTCGCTCCCTTGCCCTATCCCAATAGTTCACTCCTTTAAATACCGGGGCATTCAAATATCTCCCACGCTTCCCACGCTACTGTAGCCTAAATGTCTACCCGCTGCTTACCCGATTCAGGGATAAGATAAATGTTTGGTACAAACTCAAAATGTCCCTTGGATTTATCCTTGACCCTGTTTATACCTCATGCAGCCTTCCAATGCTGCTTACTGCGATGGCCAGCTATAGATGGGGGCAGTGGCGTCTTTTTTGTATTACTGTCGTGTATATTGGTCAGGCAATGCACTGACACCTTCACAGCCATTGAGCTACATGCTGAGTGTTCAGTGTGCCCCTGTACCTTTTAAGAAGGGGTGGCTCCCCTTCAGTCCACCTGCCCTCACCTATCCATCAGAATGCATGTGCCTCAACTGTGGGGACACTTGTAAGTTAGTGTTAGGTCCCACAGATACCAGGGTGCCTTGGCGAGGGTCTGTGGCTTACACATGCATTTTCAAATGACTAAACCACTGCTTTTAATGCATACTCTTAGACAGGTTTATTTGGTTGTCTGCGAGCTGGTCAGTAAGAAAGCTTGTTTTTTTCCCTTGGATTTATCCTTGGCCCTGTTTGTACATCAAAATGTCCCTAGCAGGAAAAACCAACCTCATTAAAATGATTCTCATCCCTAAATTCCTTTACATACTTCATAACACACCAGTGGTAGTCCCATTAAAGGTATTTCAAGTAGTGAACTCTCTTTTCAGATTGCTGTTGTGGAATACCCGACCTCCTAGGGTTAAACTGTATCCTAAAGATGGAGGAGGCCTTGTGCTTCCCAACCCCTGGTTTTATTATCTGGCTGCGCAGTTGCAACACTTGAATGACACTATGACCTCCAATCCTGTTGGACCATCGCAGTGTTGCCAACCTACCAGATTGAAATTTACTGACACAACACTGGCATTACTGGCACAGCCAAATTTGTACTGGCATTTCCAAAAGTTACAAAATTACACTTTTAAGTGCAAATTTGAGTATTCAGGCTACAAACAAATACAATATGCAATTAGCAATATGATTTAGTGAAGATAATAAGGCAAAAAACATATCTTATTTTATTTTCAATATAGTACGTAAGTAGCTCAGGGACGGGACTCAGGAGGGCAAGAAATTAGAATGGGCACAACACACACATAAAATGGACTCTCACAGTGACACTGACAGCAGTGTGCACCAGCACAGATGATGATGAGACCTCACTGACACAACACGTCCCCTCCTGAGTCACAGTGAAAGTCTCTCTCCAAGCCAAGTGGTCCCTCCAGTCCACTCCAGTCTACACAGCACGGACGGTCCTAGTCCCAACCTGCCTTGCTCCTGTACCGCAGACCCGCACATGAGGCTCTGTTTACATCATGATCAGCCCTGATTGGACACAGGTGATCATGTGGCAACCTTTTACTTTTATAATAAAAATTAGTGCAGCGCTAAAATCATTGAATAGATAATATCAAAAAAATCTCACCAAAAGTAAATATTGACATGAAATGGTGAAAACGAGCTGAAAACAGAAAACTAAGGTGGGGTATTAACTCCAAAAATAATATTCTGTGTTCTGGTGTGACATTAAATATATATTGTGAATATTGAATCACATAGTATTAAGACCAATCGAAATAAAAATATAAAATAAATGCATCAAATATATAGTAATTGTATTCACATAAACAAGTGAAAATATTATTCCTCAACCATGGGTAAATACACTCCAAATATATATAACTTAGGATCAATATAATGATGTGAATCTAATAATCATAAGTGAAGACATATAAAACATATGTGATGAAAATTTAAATAAGTCCCATTGATCTTGCAAAAAGGAAAATTAGCCAGTGAATGATGCAGCAAACAAATGGTGAAAAAGAATCCCTCATCCAGTGAGATGAAACACCCGAAAGGGGTAAGTATTCTCCATACCAGCTGAAAAGACCAATATGTTGGTCTCACCGAGCCAAGGGAATTCGATCTCCCAAAAACCTATAGGACATCCAGGGCTGCTGAATCTGTATCAATCGGTGTCACTCAAAACATAAAAGCAGAGAGGGCTCCTATAGTGTAGCATTTGAGTAAATTTTATTAAGCTCAAAAGACTTGCACTTACAAAAAAGCGATCATATACAAGCATGACAGTGGATCCGAACGTCGGCGTCTCCCAAGGCTTCCTTCGCTCGCTGTACGCTACCAAACCTTTTACTTTTACTGACATTTACTGGCAGGAGAAAATTACCTAACAAAAGTTAAAGAAAAAGAAATTGCGCTAGGTGCATAAAAATTAATAAATAAATAAAGAAGATTCCTGCTGCTGTGCACTATAACCCCGATATAAGGGCACAAAAACAAAAACTAAAATATAAAGAGTGCAGCGCTGGACATGTGAAATAAATAGTGAAGTTTGATAAACCAATTATTTAAATGGTGAAAAAGTGATTCAAAGTCAATATATCAAAATATATGTATATATATTGTAAATATTTTAGAACGTAGACATATGAATTAAAATAAGTGAAGAAAAAACTCCTGTAAATAAAACTTATGACAACACATAAAAGTCCACTGTGTATATAATGTGATGTAGATTTCAGGGATACATCTTCAATATTCACTGTTGCCCACCACCGAATAGATGAAAAAAAGGCTTACCAGAAAGCCTGTGACCGCCCTTATTCAGGGGGGTCAAACAAGCTTAGCAGATATAGGGGAGCCACCACAGGAGTACTCCAGGGGACACCGACAGACCGATGCGTTAGGGCTCCTTGCCAGATCGCGAACCAGCCGACAACCGCTATAGATGCTCTCTCAGATCCTATCCTCTCATAGGGCAAACTTGAAATTTCCACGGATCCGGTGCAAGAAGATGTGGTTTGTAATGCCAAAAAAAGAAACAAAGAGAAATGCTCCACTGGTGCAGATAACTTGGGTTTCCTTTATTGGTAACTTTCGGTATATAGCATTAAAAACCAAAAGAAATAAAATAAAACCGAACAGGATAAAAAACGACACTACCGCCGTTTATTTTAAAATCGCGCATGCGCGGTGCGTGCAATGTTGTGACCCTACGGCCGTTTCGTCACAACTGACGTCATCAGGGGTACGCACCGCATGCGCATTAAATACACAAGCGTCAAAACAGAGGACGCTATGATTGGTTCACACAAGGCTGTGCTTCATTTGGATAGATACTGGAGAATTAACTAAAGGGGATAATTACCACAAACATGGAGACTAATAAATCAATTGAAAAGAGGGATCGTCAGGCTGTTAAACTTCACCCCATGAAGATAACAGCCTACGAATATTCCACCAGTGCCATCTAGTGTCTTTTTAAATATTACACCAAAGCTTGACAGTAGCATATATACAGGCTGCTGTGTGAAAAATAGTGAAATTAGGAGTAGCATGAAAAATAAAAAATAAACATAAAACTATTATCACATCATAGTTATTATTTTAATGTCAGTAGACATTTTTAGAATTATAAAACTATTTTAATTAATTATAAAACTAACAAAAGCGGCAAACCTCATGTGATAGAGGCAGCAACATAGGACATCACTTCTAGTGCCATCTAGTGAGGTATTAGAAAATTGCACCAGAGTCAATGTTAGCCTTAATTCACACCATAAAATAAAATTAAATGAAATATAAAAAGAAAAGAGAAAAAAAATTAATTTAATATATTAAGGAAAGAGGGACTGAAGCCTGTTAATGCCTGTTGTGAAATCAATAACATAGCCTGCTCTTTACATTAATTCTAAAGTTCAAATACATAAATATCCAAATAAATATCCACCCCTGTTTAGGACCAAAAAAAGTGGAAAACTAAAATAATATAATATAAGAAGGATATTCAATAAAAGTATTTGAGATTCTTTAGGCTCCCTTCAGCACAAAGGGGTATATCCCTGCTAATCAATGCCTATCGTTAGAAGTGCATTAGGTAATCAGGATATATCAGAGTGGGACATCAACATCACCAACAACCTCATAAATTCAGCTGTTGTTGATAAAACAGTTGATGTCCCACTCTATATTTAACGTTCTAAAATATTTACAATATATATACATATATTTTGATATATTGACTTTGAATCACTTTTTCACCATTTAAATAATTGGTTTATCAAACTTCACTATTTATTTCACATGTCCAGCGCTGCACTCTTTATATTTTAGGAGAAAATTACCTGTTTATTACTGGCTGCCAGTAAAAGTACTGACTGGACCATCGGCTAGACCCCTGCTTAAAGGCACTGGGGCAGAGTCTATCCCAGAGGGTCTGGAGGCTCAGTTGTCCCAGAAACCTAATAAACAAATGCTCACCTATGTGATGCTTCAAAAGGTGTGGAACAAATCTAAACAGTTGCAACATGTAAAGGGGTTTACTATGTATAGTCAATCTGGGGCAATAAAACGTATGAGGAACAGGCTAAACTCCAACAGGGGCCTAGGTGGCGGTCTCAAGGGGCAACACACCTCTCGCATATTTTCCCCAATGGGAAACTACTCTCATTTTCTGAATTGCAGAGTAGGTTTGCATTACCCTCCAGCATGACATTTTATTACTTACAACTACAGCATGCTGTCAGAGGGCAGGGAGGAGCTGTAGAATGGGCACAGTCTCATACCCCGATTTTCCATTTGCTCCAAACGTCCACGGAGACCAAAGGCTTTATTTCGCAATGCTATCATATGCTGTTAATGGAATTTCTCGGTGACCATCCCATAAAAGGAGTGGGAGGGAGACCTGGGTCCCATGTCGGGTAACCAGTGGGAGGAAGCCCTCCAGTCTGTCACTGCTTGCTCCTTAAATATCTCGCAAAAAGTATCCCAACTATATATTTTACTCAGGGCTCATTATACTCCCGTAAAACTTCACAGAATGGGTATAATATCTGACCTGCTGTGTGGTAAATGTAATATAGTGCCTGGTGACCTTGTTCATCTCCTCTGGCGATGCCCTAAACTCCATAGATATTGGAAAGGGGTTCTTGCCACACTCAATCGTGTTTTTCAGATGGATGTTCCTCTGGATCTGATGTGCTGCATACTAGGTGCCCTGGAGAGGAGATGACGAGGGTTGCTTTCTCTCAGGCCTTATTTCAAGCTAGAAAAACTATTCTTATGGGGTGGAAATCGGATAACCCACCATCTGTCAGATCTTGGATACAACACAGGGGAAATACCCTCCTCCTTGAACTGTATATTTACCAGCAGAAAGGGAGGCCTGACAAATTTGAAAAACTGTGGGCCCAAAGGCTTGATTCTCCGGGACTGAGTCCTAATTAGCTGATTAAGATGAGACTTTTGCAATTGTAACAATAATTCTCGGTGGAGCTGCTGGTTTAAGCGGTCTTGTTACCTTCATTCTCCTTTCCTCTGTTTCATCGGCACCGGGTCTAGGGTTCCGTTGAGTTTACCTCTGGACGATACAAGCACCAACACTTGAGTGCGTTTTCAATGCTTTATTTGAACAATTAACGAAGGAAGTAGCAGGAAAGAGGCAGAAGGGAAACTGCAGGGAAGCTCAAATACCTCTCTGTAAGTTTCTTGACAAATGTCCTTTAGAGTTGTATATTATAGTAGAATGCGCTCCCCTCGTGGGACACACTCCTTGCTCGCCTGGATAGGTCTCTCTCACTTGCCTAGCAGCCAGTACGTAGCACGAACAAAAGTCTCTGCCACAGACTTGCTTGGGATGAACCCGTACGATCCTCTGCCACAGGATGTATTGGTTTTGCGGTGAATGTCAGTCACAGTGCTTGAACCTTTAAGCCAACCCGGCAACACTATGCTGTAAAGTTACTTTAGGATACGTCCTCCAACCGAGTCACCAGGCCCCTCTCCAGACCAGCACTCTGCATGATCCTTCCATGACGGGTCCTCCCCTGGGATCTCCTCGGTTGTCCAGCTTCTTCACTCTGGATAGACAGCTCAGGACCATTCCTCGGCTGCTGTGGTAGGCCCCAGACAAGCTTCTGGGCCCACCCATGCGCCGCAGCGATGCGGGCCTCGGGAACGGAGAACCACGAGGTAGCACTCTAACGCATACCTGTCGGACAGGAGGGCCAGCAGGTGGCTGTAAAACGACTCGAACATGGCATCTGGCCCATAAATACCCTCTCCCAGAATGCAACTCGGAGGACCACCTCCACCGAGTTGTCTCCGGGACAGAAGAGCATCCATACGCTTTGATACGTTGCCTTTCCAACACTAGCCAATGGTAACAACGACACCCACCGGCCCAGTATGGAAACACATGCAATGTCAGCCAAGCTGGAACAGAGACAAATCTAACTTCCCCTAACGAGCAATTTACTAAATTTACCTATCAGATGGTAGATTGCAAATCTACCAGTGCTACACAATGTTTTTGAGGTTGAAGGTTCACAAGGCCATTGATTAAATGAAGGGTATTCAAGTGTCTTTTACAATGGAAAGGTGTGATGTATTTCCTGTATATTCGCTTTAAATGTAGCTGCTTTGGACTGAAGGTGTATATTGATGGCTCATCGCCTCAGTGACCTCCCTTCGCTAGTTTCTTGCTAAGAAATGTCTGATCTTGTAATGTATATGACTACAAGGCGAATTGGACTGTACTCTGATGTTACATGTTTGGTATTCTGCTTTTGGCAATAAACCTTTTTTTGATAAAAAAAAAAAAAGTATGTATAACTAACCCCCAAAAATATTCTATTGCTTCCATCCTTCTCGAAATTTCCATATCCCTTTGTTTTTGCTGCTGTGATCTGACTGTATTGGATCAATGCAAAGTTTTATCTTTTATCTTGTAAGCGCATTTTTTATTGTGGTGAAAGTTTGGAAATCAAATCTGTACAGGATTACGCTATGTGCCGTATTCTTTTTCCTTTATGTATTACCGGGTGTGATGAGAACGATCTAGGAGATTGCTGATTCAAGGCTTGTCTCACTAGACCTTGTGGTGAGTGTATTATTATAGGGGTGAAGTACACGCGGTGTAATGGTGACGGCATTAGAAAAGTTTCCTCCTGTTTCTTCACCTTGAAGAACTGTTTCTTAATGTTCCTTTGTGCATTCACTTGTATATTCTGTTGCTAGTGGGCACATTCATTATTTTTTATGTATGGACTTGATATTTTAGTATATGAATATTAAGTATACAGTACTTAGCTGTACTGAGAGAGCGCTTTTAATGCTAGATTGATTTAGTGTACTGCTTGTTCCAGATAAATGTGAGGGGGAACAGGAGAGGTTTGGGAAGGAGGCAGAAAAATGTGCAGTGCCAAAAGCCACACAGTCAAATAAGGGTGCCTTTTCTTGTAATACATTGTTAATGTTTACCTGTATTTTGTTAAAGATTAAAGTGTTGCTAAACCAGGACCCTGGATTCACTGTATCTTGGCTCCCACAGTACACAGTACATAAAATGCAATTATTTTAGTAAATATAAACGGCTAAATACCTTTTCTCATGGGCAGTATATAGCAGTCTTGTGACTTCTATCAGTGTCCAGCCGAGCGCTGGTTAAAGCTTGGAGGAGTTTTAATTTTCCTCTGACTGTCCTATGAGGCTTCATGACCCCTGACTTTCTGTCTGGCAGTGCTGATTGGCCCTGTGCTGATCACATGCACCCACCCCAAAAAAAAAAATTTCTCTAGCAATACACACCGAACTGAGCATGTGCACAGTGCCTCCAAGGCTCTGTACTATCAGCAGATGGATTGAGGACTTGAGGACTGTGGAAGAAGGGAATAATTAGAAAAGAACAATCTTTTTACACAATGCAGATGATTAAAGGAGTTGTAAACCCTCGTGTTTTTTCACCTTAATAAAAACTTCTGACAATGACCGGCCCCCCAGCCCTCCCCTCCCATTTTACTCACCTGATCCCTCGGTGGAGACGCGCTATACCTCTCTGCCCGGAGTTCTTGGCTCTTGATTGGATAGATTGATAGCAGCGCAGCCATTGGCTCCCGCTGCTGTCAATCAAATCCAATAATGCGGGCACAGGGGGGCGAGGCCGAGTCCTTCATTCTGCATCTATGGACGCAAATGCTGGACTCGGGAGCGCGCCCGCAAGGTAACCCCCCAGGAGAGCGTTTCTCCTAGGGGTTTATACAATGTGGGGAGGAGCTGATAGTGCCGCCGGGGGGACCCCAGAAGAGGTAGATCAGGGCCACTCTGTGCAAAATGAACTGCACAATGGAGGTATGATGTTTGTTATTTAAAAAAAAACAAAAAACTAAGCTTTACAATCACTTTAACCCCTTAAGTTTCACAGTGAGTATAACAAGCATGCTTACTGCATATACAGACTGATTTTGAGTTTAGTGACACTTTAGGCTTGACTCATATAATCCTCCTGAAGAAGCGACACTTTGTCAGGAAACATCTGGAGAACAGTCCCAGCTCCTTTCTCATGTCCAGTTTCTTTTCTTCTAGAATTCTCTTGGTTGCTGTTCAGCCAATAACTCTATCTTAGGGAAAGTAATGCAGAACAAGAGAGCCCTGTATTGTAATGTTGCACTTTGTGGTAATTAGGGATAGGCTAAATGGACCCCTGTTTGGTTCGCACCAGAACTTTCGAACACCGTGAAAGTTTGGATCTGAATAACGAACCCCATTAAAGTCAGTGGGACTCGAATGTCAAAAATCAAAAGTGCCCATTTTGAAGGCTTATATGCAAGTAATTGGGCATTCAATGGTTATAGGGGTCCGGGTCCTGCCCTGGGGGACCTGTATTAGTAAAAAAAAAGTTTGTGAAAAAGTTCATTTTTAAATGAGCAGTGATGTTTTGATTTTTAAAGTGAAATCATAAAAATGAAAAATTCCTTCCAATATAGTGCCTGGGAGGTCCCCTTAGTCTACCTGTAAAGTGGCAGATCTGTACAATGTCTAGAATCTGCTGCAGCAATAATTGCATTTATAAAGCCAAAAAAAATGACATTTTCCCTGCAAACTGCCTTTATTTTGCTCAGCAACAACTGGGGAGCCAGTGTGTATGATGAGGCCACAATGTAGTGCACTGGGAAGAAGATTAGAGATTTTTTGGATACATTTTTTTTTGGATACATTGGATACATTCTGGTGTCACTTTGACTTTGTATAGAAGTAACGTAAGTAGTAAATTACTCTTTAGGCGCCTTCCCACCGTAACCTTATAAAGGTACTCTTGATGAAAGCAAGAATTGACCGTGCTGTAAAAAAATGCAATGATATGCACCTGTCAAACAGATGCTGAAAAAATGATCTTTGAGTGTTAATTGTGCCCATGAAACCTATACCAAAAACATTTTTCGAGATGAAATGATTGAACACCCACCCATGCTAGACAGCCTTTAAGTCCTGCAGAGATTCCACATCCCAAAAAGACTTAATCAGTGACATCGGCATCAGGGGCTTCATAGCTGGTAATCCAGGACTGATTCATTTTTATAAAAGTCAAAGGGTCCACGGAGTCTGTGGACAGACGCATTCTATGAAAGCATGCTGGATGTAGGGTAGCCCAACAACTCAATAGCATACTGGGCAAGTTCTGGCCAGTGGTCTATTCTCATGACCCAGTAAGTCAGTGGATCGTCAGCTGGAAAGCTCTCCATCTCTGTTTAGGTTCTAGCGCCTTGAGGCGATTCAGTTCGCATTTGCAGCGCTCTACAAATCCTTCATTCATTCATTCATTCATTTATTCAGGTCCCGAGGTAATCGTCCATCATGTGACGCTGCCAATGGAATGTGGAAGCTGACAGCCCTGGGCGGTGAGGAATAAAAAAATTCTGAAATGCCTCACTTAGGCGGACGCCTTCTCCAACGCTCCTATCTTGACCAACAGAAGGCTCAAAACTACGTTTTCCCAAGGCGTCTTTCAGGACAGCATCTGAGAGATAGTGACTCCTCCCACCGGACCACAATCAACACCTTCTTCCTCCAAATCTTTAAAGGGAGGCATCTCCCTACCATCATCATTTTTTGTGTTTCCTCTGGCCTGGAGGGAACATCGGTGAGGGGGAGCCATGATCTCTCAGGTGCTCCTGGGGGACAGGTTTCCTTACCTCGTTTTTTTCCTCTTTTTTATTAGGACCTCAGCCCTCCCGGTCTACCCAGACTTTGCAGCGGTAACAATACGGGCTCCTCTTTCCGCTTGGTGCTCGGGGAGAGCCGCATTAAGATCCGGCCAGCCTTCTCTACTCTGGTCAAGCGACGTCTGTGCGTGCAGCGCCACCATGTTTTTGGTGGCCAAGAAGTGTCTCGGGCGTGCCAGAAGTGATGTAATTTAAGGCGGGTCGGAGCCCGGCGTCATTTCCAGTGCCAGACACGGGGAGAAGGCAGGGCTGATGCTGGCATCTATTTCTGCTTCCTTTGCAGTGGCACTAAGGGAGTCTGGAAGCGGAGCACTAAGCCATGAGTGAAGCGCTGTACAGCCACGATGGAAGACTCAGCGGGCTCTATAGCGGTGGGGAGAGGCACAGGCACCAGCAAGGCCCAGGTAGGGGGCAGCTTAAATCTGACCATTTCTTTACTTGGGATTCCGGTCCTTTCCTTTTTTTTTTTTTTCCCCTGGGGGGACCTTTCTGAGCACTTTGGGTTTCCATTTTCTGCTTAGAAGTACACTTGGGGTGGTCCACAAGCAGGGACTAGGTCTCAGCAAAGGCCTCCTGTTTTTTTCCCCTTTTGTTTTTCTCTCTTAGGCCAAAAGCTCTGATACAGGGAAAAGAAAATGCCCCTCTTGCAAGACCAAAATGGGAGAGAATTGGAAGAAAGCCTTATGCAGCACTTTGATTACTTCCTTAGTTAAAGAGGAGTCAGCTTCAGTTTGTGACGACTTAGTTGCCTCAGTCAAAAAGGAGCTGTATGCCACGATTCAGTCATTTCGTGACTCATTGGCTTATCCAATGGCTAGTCAGCCCTTCGCATCTGAGTCTTCCCAGGTGTCGCTTACTATACACCGGAGAACCTTTCGGAAGGCCCTTCTACCAGGCAATCTCCCGTTCCTTCCAGTGAAGGTTCAGAAGAGGAGGAGAATGAGGGGACGGTAGCCTCATCTAAATTTAGATTGTCCCCGGAAGAAGTTGATGGATTACTTAGAGCCATACATAAGAATTTAGGCCTAAGTGAAGAAAAGAAAGAACTAACACTACACGACCCCATGTATGCGGGTCTTCGTGAAGCTAAAGTTTGGACTTTCACGGTTCATTCTGTCATTTCGGACTCATTAAAAAGAAAACTTTTTTCTTACGAGCTTACAAGAGACGTTTTCCATTTGAGGAAGATCCCTCGGCTGTATGGAACAAAGTTCCCAGGCTGGATGCGGCTTTCTCCCAAGTCTCTAGATCCACTGACCTGGCCTTTAAAGGACATGGGGGTTCTAAGAGACCCAATGGATAAACATATGGATCTCTTGCTCAAGAGGGCTTGGCAGTCGTTCATGAGCAATTTAAAGCCAGCTATGGCTACAACATGTGTAGTTAGGAATTTGGAGTACTGGGTTAACCAGCTAAAAGCTCATATAGTGGCAGATTTACCCAAACAGGGAATTTTAGATTACTTCTCCACCTTGTCCTCTGCAGTAGCCTACATAGCGGATGCTTCAGCCGAAGCAATTAAAATGTCAGCTAGATCTGCTGCTCTAACAAATTCAGCAAGAAGAGCATTATGGATGAAAACTTGGCCAGGTGATGTGGCTTCAAAGAGCAAGCTTTGTGGAATTCCGTTTCCAAGGGACCTTCTCTTTGGCCCTGATTTAGATACCATTCTGGACAGGACTGCCGATAGGAAGAAGTCCTTCCTGGTAAAAAAGAAGCAACCCCCAAAGAGCTTTTTTTGACATCAAGAGCAGGACAATAAGTCCCAAGGGAAAAGAAAAAACTGGTCCGCACAGAAAGCTAAAAACAGGAGCAGAATCCTTTTCCATCCTCCTACGCAGGCCGAAAAATCTCAATGACTCGACCCTGCGGGTAGGAGGAATTCTGAAAAACTTCTTTCTGCAGTGGTCAGCCATTACATCAAACTAGTTTATACTGAACACCCTTGCTCAAGGCTATGCGAAACAGTTTATGGAACTTCCCCCAAGAAGTTTTCTTGTGACAAATATCCCAAAAGATCCAATAAAAGCCCTGGCCATGAAGTCTTCATTAAGGGAACTGATGCAGCAGGGCGCAGTGATCCAAGTGCCCCCAGAAGAGCAGCAGCAGGGGTTTTACTCCCACGTTTTCTTGGTAAAAAAGCCATCTGGAAAGTTCAGATTGATCCTCAATTTAAAACCTCTAAACAAATCTGTCCTGTACAGAAAGCTCAAAATGGACTTTTACGATTTTTTCGGTCAGACATCTGTTGACCCCAGATTGTTTCATGGCCTCAATAGATTTAAGGGATGCATACCTGCATATCCCAGCCTCGCTTCACTCCCAGAGGTACCTCAGGTTGGCGGTGAAGATGGAAGGCATAATTTATCATCTACAATTCAGGGCCTTGCTGTTCGGGCTGTCATCCTCACCTCAGATTTTTACCAAGGTGATGGCAGAAGCCCTGGCTCCGCTTCGTCTTCAGGGAATTGCAGTGATTCTCTATCTGGACGACCTACTATTCTTCACCCCCTCAAAGGAAAGGTTGCTGGACAATTTGGCCAAAGCACGCAACCATCTGGAATCCCTAGGATGCATTCTAAACCTCCAGAAATCCTCTCTTAACCCATCACAGGAGGTTCGCTTTCTGGGCTACCTAATCAATTCTGTGAAACAAAAATTCTTTCTCCCTTTAGGAGAAAAAAGACAAGGTCCAGTCCATGATGTTGATGCTGCAGACCAACCAACCAATAACAATAAGGCAGGTTATGTTGGCATTAGGAGTACTGACCTCAACAATGCCAGCTATTCAGTGGGCAAGGCTGCATTTCAGGTGTCTAGAAACGTTTCTCCTGAGGGCATGGGATCACAGCTTAAGATCCCTGAGCATACAAGTAAAGATTCCATCTGAAGTGAAGAGGTCACTTTGGTGGTGGAGGAGTCAGGAGATCCTATCAAAAGGCCAAAATTGGACCTTTCCAGTCAAAAAGAGACTGACTACAGATGCCAGCTCTTGGGGATGGGGGGGGGCCCACCTAGAGGAAAACTTCACTCAGGGAAGTTGGTCTAAGAGGGAGGCAACAAGGTCCTCAAATTGGAGAGAACTAAAGGCAATTTCCTTATCTCTACTGATATTTGCACAGGATCTCCAGTCTCATCATGTTTAAGTTTTGGCGGACAATGCCACGCTGTGGCTTATCTAAACAGACAAGGGGGCACAAGGAGCAGGTCCTTGCTGCCATTGGCAACAGAAATCCTGCTGTGGGCAGAAAGGCACTTGCTATCCCTGTCAGCAATCCACATAAAGGGGACTCTGAACAGAGTAGCTGATTTTCTGAGCAGGTATCCCATTCAGGTAGCAGAGTGGTCTCTAAATCCAGAGATCTTTGCAACAATTACCAGCATGTGGGGGCTACCGGAAGTGGACCTGTTTGCCTCAAGGGAGAATGCACAAGTTCCTCTGTTTTTTAACTTGAACAACCTCGACGGGTCACTGGACACAGATGCTCTAGCGCATCCATGGAGATTTCACCTTTGCTATGCTTTCCCCCCGTTTCAATTAATTCCATTGGTATTAAGAAAGATTCAAGGGGAAAAGGTACCAGTCATCCTAATCACGCCATTTTGCACGAAAAGGACAGGGAATGGCCACCAAGCCTTGCTGGCATCTACCTCTCAGACAGGATCTGCTAATCCAAGGTCTGGTAAATCATCCAGAAGTGGTCAGCCTGTCCCTCGCAGCCCGGTATCTGAAGAGCAGCTCCTAAAAAGCAAAGGATTTTCTGACCGTTTAATTAAAACGTTACTGTCAAGTAGAAAAAGAGTAACAAGAGCCATCTATACAAAGGTCTGGAAGGTCTATTATTCATGATGCGATTCTTCTACCTAACATCCAGGGAGCCTTGTTTCCATCTTGGAATTTTTGCAAGATGGGGCAGATATAAGACTAGCGGTCAGTACCTTGAAAGTACAGGTTGCTGTACTTACAGTATTTTTAGAAAAATAGCCTCAGAACCACCGGTAGTCAGATTTTTTAGAGCTCTTACAAGATCCAAACCAGTACCGGTCAAGAGTTTTCCTAAATGGAATCTGTCAGTAGTCCTACAGGCCCTAGCAAAGAGTCCATTTGAGCCTCTGGAAGAAATATCTCTCAGGTGCCTCACTCTTAAAACCGTGTTTCTGGTTGCTATTACTTCAGCATGTAGGATCAGTGAGCTAAATGCTCTGTCAATTAAGGAACCTTACCCGTCAGTGTTTCCGGATAGAGTTATACAAGTTCTTACCCAAAGTGGTTTCGATACATAATTGTTCCCAAGACATTGTTCTCTCGAGCTTCTGTGCTAACCAATTGGGGGAGAAGGAGACCCTTTTTCATATGTTAGACGTAAAAAGGATTTTGTTATGTTACCTAGAAATAACAAAAGACTTTAGGCGAACAGATTCATTAGATTCATTATTTGTTCTTTTTAGAAAGGTTGCCAGGCTTCTAAAAGTTCCTTAGCCAGATGGCTGAAATTATCCATTCTGGATTCACATGCAGGTTTGTCTCCACCAATGGGAATTTGTGCACACTCAACCAGAGCACTTGCGGCCACTTGGGCAGAGAGAGCTGGTGCCACCCCTGAACAAATTTGCAAGTCGGCAACCTGGTCAAGTTTCCACACCTTTGTGAGACACTATAGGCTGGACCTCACATCTGCCAGCGATCAGGCATTTGGTAGGAAGGTCCTGCAGGCTGTTGTCCTGCCCTAAGGGGGTAAGTCGCTGTTATCCTCTCAGGTGTTGTCCTGAAAGACGCCTTGGGAAAATTCAAGTTAGACTTATTGGTAACTTGTTTTCCAGAAGTCTTTCAGGACAGCAACGACCCGCCCTATTATTTTTATGTACTTTGCTGTGACTAACATATGTGCTTATGTGTTCCAGCTGGGGCCGGAGGTTTCTCTTCTACAACTGAAAATGTTAGGGAGGTGCCTCCCTTTAAAGATTTGTTTCCTGTGGTCCGGTGGGAGGAGTCACTAACTCTCAGGTGCTGTCCTGAAAGACTTCTGGAAAACAAGTTACCAGTGAGTCTAACTTGAATTTTCCACGACAATGTAACCTACTGGAGTCAGGAAAAACGTTCAATAAAATCCTCTTTAACGTGTCCTCAAGAGATTTTATCTTCTGCACTCTCTGTGGGGACGGGATGGGTTCTGAGACCTTCCCCTTATAACGGTGGTCAAGGAGGGTTGCCAACCAGTAATCATCCTTTTCCTTTATGCCCCATATTCTTGGGTCTTTTCGCAGGCTTTGAAGCATGAGGTTGCCCATGCGCCTCAAATTTTCCGAGGCTTGAGAAGCAGACTCCTTGGGAGTCATTTAGGATGACAGCATCTGGAACTTCCTCCTCCCAACCACGTACTACTCCCAAGGGTCCTGGGGTTGGAAAGCTATCGCCTACAGATTGACACATGTCTTCCTCTTCTTTGAAGCCTATAAAAGTGCCAGAATCTTCCTCCTCATCCTCCTCCCCTCTCTCCTCCTGTGTGTTCTGTGACATAGGAATGATGGTGTCTGGATAAAGTGGGCCTTGAGAGGAAAAGAAGTCCTCCTCTTCCTCCTGCTGCTCTGCCCCCAGTGCCCTGTCCATAATGCCATGCAGAGTCTGCTCCAGCAGGAACACAACAGGGATTGTGTCACTGATGCATGCACTGTCACTGCTCACCATCCTTGTGGCCTCCTTAAATGGTGACAATACAGTGCATGCATCCTTAATGATCAGCCATTGGCGTGGGGAAAAAAAGCTGAGGCGGCCTGAGCCTGTTGTTGTGCTGTACTGGCACAGGTACTTGTTGACAGCCCTCTGCTGCATGTATAGCCGCTGCAGCATTCCAAAAGTTGAGTTCCACCTGGTGGGCATGTCACAAATCAGGTGGTTTATGGGCATGGTAGAATTCCCACTGAATTTTAGCCAACCAAGCACGGGCTGTGTATGACTGCCTGAAATGGCTACAGACTCTTCTGGCCTGCTTTAGGACATCTTGCAATCCTGGGTACGTACTTAGGAAATGTTGCACCACCAAATTGAGGACATGTGCCAGGCATGGCACAGGTGTCAACTTTGTCTGTCTAAGGGCGGACAGGAGGTTTGAGCCATTATTTGACAAGCTTACATTCAGACTCTGGGCATGTGGGTGGCAGGGACTGTATTTTTTTTCAAGCTGCAGCAGATGGGGCAGAGGAATTTGCCGGCTACAGTCTACAGCTAGTGGTGTGCTGCTGGCAGATGTGCTGCTAGGATCTGGGACACCCAGTGCTATACCATCATCCCTGTCAGTGGAGGCTGCTGAAAGGTACAGTAATGACTTGGATTTGCTGGGGTAAGTGAGTAAGGAGGAGGAGGAGTGACAGATTTGTGCCCCTTTTGTGTGGCTTTTAGGTGCTCTTGCCAATGGGCTGGGTAGTTGGACGTTAAATGCCTTGTTAAGCATGTGGTACGCAAATGGTTGGTGTTTTTGCCACGTTTAATGTGTCTGAGACATAGTTTGCAGATAGCAACAGAGCGATCTGCTGCAGATATGCTGAAAAAGGCCCAGACAGCTGAGCTTCGGGGAGTGGGTCGGGAGATAACAGCTGCAGAATGTGATGGAATAGAGTGGCTGCTCTCTACTCTTTCCTGATGTCGGCCTCCTTGGGGTTGTGCCTCCTCATCTTCAGTTTCTTCCTCTGCTCTATCTGGCACCCAAGTCGCATCAGTGACCTCATCATCATCATCATCTTCATCTCCTCCATCCTCATCAGTACCACTGGAGACAGCTTGGCAATATGCTGCGGCTTGGGGAACATGAATGCCAATTTGTCTTCCAGTGTTCCTCCCTCTTGCTAGGCTCATGTTTCTGTCATCCTCAACCTCAGAACCAACTTCTGAATCCAGTAATGGCTGGTGATCATCAAGGATCAAGTGGCTGATGCTGTGGTCAAATAACTCAGCTAACTTCTTAATGGCTGATGTTGAGGCTATGGCAGAAATAGATGTGGACAAGGGGGGCAGGTTTTTCCACTCTGGCAACTGCAAGGGACTGCACATTTGTCTCTGTCTGCGTATCAGAGGATGAGGAGGATGAGGAAGGTTTAGTAAGCTAGTCCACCACCTCCTCTGCTTGCTGTGACTGGATAGCATGGACAAACTCACTAAACTGAGGAAATGATGCCCTGCCTGAGGACTGACCACCACGTCCACCTTTGCCTGTGGACACATTTGTTGCTGGCCCCCTAGTGCCAAGGGAACTTCTGACTTTCCTTGTTGTCCTCCCAGACAATATTGGGAGGAAGGGGGCAGTGCTTATAAGCAAATGTAAAGAAGAAGTTGAAATCTGTACGTAGATGCATTTTAATCAATGTAAAGAGGTGTTTGGTGCACTTTCATTTTAGTACTCACACTACACAGACACAGACTCCATGGATGCACTATAATATCCTTCAATATATTGTGCCAAATGTACAGTGGTGCACAGAACTATATGGTGTTAAACTGACAGTAACGCACATAGAACGATATAACATTAAACTGGCAGTAACGCACACAAAACGATATGGCGTTAAACTGCCTGTAACGCACACAAAACTATATGGCATTAAACTGGCAGTAACGCACACAGAATTATATGGCGTTAAACTGACAGCAACGCATGCAAAACTATATGGCATTAAACTGGCAGTAACGCACACAGAAGTAAATGGCGTTAAACTGGCAGTAACGCACAAAACTATATGGCGTTAAACTGGCAGTAACACACACAGCACTATATGGCGTTAAACTGGCAGTAACGCAAACAGAACTATATGCGTTAAACTGGCAGTAGCGCACACAAAACTATATGGAGTTAAACTGCCAGTAATGCACGCAGAACTATATGGCGTTAAACTGGCAGTAACGCACGCAAACCTATATGGCGTTAAACTGGCAGTAACGCACACAAACCTATATGGCGTTAAACTGGCAGCAATGCACGCAAAACTATATGGTGTTAAACTGGCAGTAACGCACACAGAAGTAAATGGCGTTAAACTGGCAGTAATGCACACAGAAGTAAATGGCGTTAAACTGGCAGTAACGCAATCAAATAGACGGTGTTCAACCATCACTAAACTGATGCTATCTGAACTGTTCCTACTCTAGCTATACACTAATGTCAAGATTACTGACACGGTTTCACTACACTACACTGAAACTATATGAGCTGTCCCTACTCTACACTAATGTATGTATGAATGACAGTCTCACTACACTACAGTGAAACTATCTGAGCTTTCTCTACTCTAGCTGTACACGATGCAAAGCTGAATGATGTCCTCCTCACTACACTCACACTATCCCTAGACTGACACTAAACTAATATTCTACACTAACAATTGAAGCAAAATAGCACAGTATAGCATGCTAACTAACTAATAGCACTGAACAGAGCCCTGCTCTATATCTCTCCAAGGCAAAATCACACTGAAAATGGCTGCCATTGAAAAAATACTTTTATACTGTGGGGCGGGAATGAGCCATGATTGGATAAAGTCATGATGACAGTGTCCAATCATGACTCTGACAGTTCTCTGTGTCCTGATTGGCTGAAGCTTTCACTGCTTCAGCCAATCAGGGCTTGCAATGCACCGTTCAGTGCCACAATGCATTGTGGTCGGTTCGAGGGGCTGAACAAACGGTCGAATGACCCGTTTGTTCGGCTGTTCACTGAACACCCGAACAATGAAAGTTCGGCCCGAACTTATGCTCGGGCCAAACCGTTCGCCCATCCCTAGTGATAATGCCTTTTTGTATATTTTTAATATGTCTGTAATATGTACTGTTATGTAATATGTAACTATGTATGTATTGTATAAGCTTTTTGTCCTTTCGGTATCGAGATAGTCCTGGATTTAGTATTAATTCTCCATTTTTTCTTTGCTATGGATCAGAGATAAGAGAAAGCCAAACAGGGTGAGTTGCTAATATTTTCACTAATAATTTTATGTCTGTATTTAGTAGAGAGATAGGGCAAAATTTTGTAGATGTCAGAAGAGCCCTTGTTAGGTTTTGGATGCATAACTATATTTACAGACAAGGGGGAGGGGTGCAAAAATACTTACTTTAAAAAAAAAAAAACAGATAGGACAATGAGGTAAGGACTGAAGAGGTCACTAAATTTTTTTTTTATACAGATTGGAAAATCTATCTGGGCCAGGAACTTTGTTACTTTTGAGAGATTAGCTGGAGTGAGTTCCTGAACGGTGATGTCAGTATCTAATTGCTTCTTATGTTCCACAGATATCTCGGGGAAAGCTACATTTTGAAATAACATGTCCCCAAGAAGCAGTAAGAGAAGTACGTTTTGTCTATAATTGAGGAGATGGTCACTGAAATATTTTGCAATCTTCAAGGGGTTTGCCATCAATGTACCATCTGGATGATGCAAAGAGGGTACGAGGATCTGGGGAGAATAGAAACTGGTTTATTGGTGCAGGCTAGGCTGAGAAATACTTTCGTTTATCGCAATTATTTTTGTTTATACATTTAAGCAAAAGATTAAGTTCCGTTCTAACAGACAACCTGTGTTTGAAGGGCACATGATGGAGAATTTTTCCAGGCACTTTCCAGGTCCAGATGTTGGGGTGAAATGGAGCCTATTTCAGCCTCATGTTGTTTATTACAGGCTGTAGATAGATTATTAAAGAACCTCTTTTGGTGTGACTTTGTGTGCTTCCCATAGGGAAACAGCTCATATGGTTTTAAACTTGAGATCAGCTTTCAGTTAGAACCTTAGGCAACAATTAAAATCAGTTGATGAACCATCCACTAATGGTGTTTGAAAAAAGGGCAAAATGCTTTTCAGCAAGAGGACTATGTCCAAAGTCATAGTCCAAAGCTTACATGCACATTTTTATATTTGAGTAGAATGTAACTTTAACATGGAAAAAAATGGGAAATGATGTGATATTCAGTAAATGATGGACAGGTTACAGAGAGGTGAGAACTAAAATAAAAAAGCTGAAGCCAAAAACTGAAATAAAAATAAATTTAATGAGTCATGATATATACATCTCAGTAAACCTCTATCCTTAGCATTTGGTTCAAAAAGGATACATAATAACATTCCAAGGGTAGACCAAGGTGCATATTAGTAAATATAAATATATATTGTCGACTTCACACATCCAGAAACCACCTTGAGGATGTGTCATCGTATTCCAGACAGGTTGGCATCAGTATACATGGTATTAATGTACAGGAGTTGGGAAAACATAACAGGGGAGAGTTGGTAAAGAGAGTAACACACAATTATACCCAGTGGAAGTATATATTATCATGCCAACTTTTGATTCTCAAAGGGCACCGTCAGACATCCAGTTGTCTACAGTCTTTGCACTTTTAAACTGTATCTTAGGGAAAAAAGTTGGTTGTCACCACAGTTTTCTTTGAGTTTGTCGCATGGGACTAATATGCCAAGAAAAAACACAAATGGGAAGAAGCACATAATAAATTAACTGTTACATTAGCTGCTAAATAAATACTTGGGGTTTAAAGATAAACAGTGTATTTTCATTCTGAATTTGTATGGAACCAGAGGCTCACCAATCAGTAGAACTTTCCTTCCCAGGTGCATGCTGTGCCTCTGGGAGAGCTCACATCTTGCTCTGGCGATGTAGAGGGTTAACTACAATCCATAATGGAATTGCCATTGTCACATTTACCTAAACTAAATTTTAAAGTAACTATTTTCACATGTTTACCTATTGTGCCATATTTTAAATGTTCACATATCATTTTGCAGTTTTGTAGGTTCTTTAATGGGCTACCTGCATGTCAAAGAGTGTACATAAACTTCTTATGACAGTATCTTGTTGACCAGTGGTGAACAGTAACAGCTGTAGCCAGCACCACAGTGCAGAGACCACAGATGGGACGCTTTCTACTATATATACAATACATTTAGATACTTGGCTAATGTACCCCATTTTTTGCCATTTGGCTTAAAGTGGTTCTTTGTCCTGTTTGAAAAAAATTAAAAGTCAGCTCTGTGAGTGAGGTGGCACAGAATCGAAAGGCATACACCAATCAGCCATAACATTATGACCACTGACAGGTTAGGTGAAAAACATTGATTATCCCATTACAATGGCATCTGAAAGTCGTAGGATATATTAGGCAGCACGTAAACATGTTGTCCCTGAAGTTGATGTGTTAAAATCAGAAATAAAAAGGACATCACAGTTGGTTGTGTATGGGGCTGTGTAGCCACAGACTGGCCAGGGTGTCCAATACTGACCTGTAGCCACAGCCAAATGTGCCTACAATGGGCACATGAGCATCAGAACTGGATCACGGAGCAATGGTATAAGGTGGTTGGGTCTGATGAATCACATTTTCTTTTACATCACGTGGATGGCCCAGAGAAGAGATGGTGCAAGTATGCAGTATGGGAAGAAGACAAGCTGGCAGAGGCAGTGTGATGCTTTGGTTAATGTTGTGCTTGAAAACCTTGGGTCCTGCCATTTATGTGGATGTTACCTGATACGTACCACCTACCTAAACATTGTTGGTGAATACATACACTCCTTCATGGAAATGGTATTCCCTGATGGCAGTTCAGCAAGACAATGCGCCCTGCCGCACAGCAAAAATAGTTCAAGAATGGTTTGAGGAACAGTTTGAGGTGTTGCCTTGGCCTCCAAATTCTCCAGATCTCAATCCAATTAAGCATTCATGAGATGTGCTTATGTAGCACGGCCCCTTGGGAACTGCTTGGATTTACCTGATCATCTGCATCGCCATGACCCTGTGAACATTCCAACCCACCTGACACTTTGGGTTCAGACATCTTTGCAACACCTTTAGGTAATAAGACAACACTCAATATGTTTATATTCTGTTAACGTTTACTGGAATACTTCAGTGGAGATATGGTTGTAAAAAATAGGTAATGGTTCAACTGAGCTTGGGATAACAGCACAAACTCAATTGAGTGACACCTCAGGAAAATGCCGGTTAAGGCAGTTGGCAACAGCAGATTATTATATACACATATGTACAATGGAGTACCACTTGAACATAACCTGAAAGGATAAGCAGAGGTTATGTATCAATTCTGACCATACTTCTAGAAAGAGGAACTCAGGCCAGCCTGTTTAACCTTTAATCCTAATGAGAGATTAAGCTAAACATGGATGGTGTAAGGGCCCTTTAAGTAACAATGACAGAATGTCCCCATTGCAGATCTTCACTGGCAGTAGGAGCTCATTAATTGTATCCAATAAGGTGTAGTAACAGTGTGGTAGTATATCTGATAAAGACTGTAGCTAAAGATGCTTATGTATGGTGTTCAAATAAAGGTGCAATGAAGTGTTCCCAAAGTAAAGCTGTCTGTGCACAGTGTCCCAGTGAAACAACAAAGGAAAGGTTTGCAAAGATGGGCAATGGCCCTCTCACCAATGACCAGACCAATTTGATGTCTTTCAGCTATCGAATCCTAGATGGACATCCTGGCTGTGGACCCGCTTGTGACGATCACCCGTTGCGGAGCACGAAGCGTGAGTTGCTGCACTGTAGAGGTGGTGCTGGTCAGATGTCTGATGAACAGCAGGCAACGCTGGACCCCCTCTTGGCCAGGTCAGATGACTGTAGACCGCGTGGTAGGCCATGACCTCACATTCCCCGCATGGAGAGATCCCTCTAACACAAGGCCCAGGAGGAAGAGAGCATGGGGCGGATCTCTGGTCTCCTTTATAGCTCTTCCCAGCAATCTCCCTGGTGATAGCAAGGATCCCTGGGATATGTAGTCCGGGTGTACAGCCAGGCAGGTGAACTGCCATCTGACGGAACTACTAGTCCCACAATCCCTTTTGGTTGGGATCATGAATATGATGTCAGTCCAGTAACCATGGGCACTAGAGGGACAATACGACCTACAGATAGGGCAGGGAATAGCCGTTCAATGCAATTGTAGTCCATATTGCTACACTTAAAAAACAGGCTCCATGAAGGTCTCACTTCGCAACTTACTGCTAGTGATTGCTTGGTGCTAAATACCACAGCATACCTTCATAGGTCTAGTGGAGTCCATGCCTCGACAGGTCAGGGCTGTTTTGGCAGCAAAAGGGGGACCTGCTCAATATTAATTGGGTGGTCATAAAGTTATGGCTGATTGGTGTATATTGCTCACTAGTCAGAGAGTGGGGACAGTGATGGGCTGCAGTTCCAGTGAGTTCCAAGCAGTAAGTCATGACCAAGAGGAAGATATTACTTTTAGTTTGCAGCCGAGCACTTCAGATGATGATCCGGTCTGTAGTATTCCCACAAATAGATTGGAATGCCAGAGTCGACTCGCTAAAGGCCCTTTTCAGCCAAAATTGAGCATGTTTCTGGGAACTAAAAAAGGGAATATTCAAAGACATTTTCAGAGTGACTGGTATGAAAAATATAGGTGGCTTGAATACAGTCCAGCAAAGGATGCAACATTTTGTTTCTATTGCCGTTTCTTCTCTTGTAATGATGAAACGCAAAAAGGTCATGCAGATCCAGCATTTATTGAAAAGGGATTCAGAAACTGGCACAGGGCTAATGAATGTTTTAGAACTCGCCAACTTTTAAAATCTCACATGCTAAGTACTTCTGCATGGTCAAGCTTTAATGAAGTAAAACCTATTGATGTTTTTATTGGATAAAAGTGCGCAGGCTTACCTATCCAAAAAAAGAAGAAAAACAGAATTATTATGAAGTAACTGATTGACATTATTTGATGTTTAGCAATAGGTGACAGACCATTCAGAGGTCACAATGAAAAAACTGACAGCCATGGGAAAGGTCTATTTCATCTACTAAAAAAATATGATCCTGTCACGGAAAGACATTTGCAAAAATCTCTTTGAAATGCTACTTCTGAGTAATCGCATCTGAAAGGATATAATCACATAGTTACATATAGTAATGTTGTGCAAAAAAAAAAATGAAAAAACTATTTGAATAGTTCCAAGAAAGGAGAGGAAATTGGAACTTTAGATGAGGCCCGCCATAACAAATAATCAAAATAGAATAGGTACATATATGTATATATATAAATTGTTTATTATTACAATTTAAAATTCATACCAAACTCTTGAAAAAACATTTGTAACTAATAAATTGGTAGTCACATGACTTACACTTAAAATATAATGCTCATAGCATGCAATACAATTAATGAGTTGACAGACATGAATAATGAAATGAATACATAAAAATTATATACCTAATGGAACCAGATGTATCTTGGCATCTAATGGCACTCGACGCGTTTCATGGTGTTTCAGCCACACATCAAGAGTATAATATGGCAATATACTGTAAAGATGGATAAATAAATATCAATTATTAACCGCTTGCTGCCCGCCGCACACAGATGTGCGTCGGCAGTATGGCACAGGCAGGCAAATGGGCGTACCTGTAAGTCCCTTTAAATTTGCCGCCTATCGGGCATGTGCGCGCATTTACCACCTGCTGTGGGAGTGTGCCCGCGGGTCCCGGAAACTCGATGTTTACCGGCGGCCCGCGATTGTGGGGTGGAGAGGCAGAACGGGGAGATGACAAGACATTTCCCTGTTCTGCCTTGCGACATGACAGAGATTCACTGCTCCCTGTTATCGGGACCAGTGATTGCTGTCATATCAGTGGTAGCCCATCCCCCCTACAGTTAGAACACCTCCCTAGGACACACCTAACCCTTTGATCACCCCCTAGTGTTTAACCCCTTCCCTACCAGGGGATTGCTGTATAAATGACAATGGTCCCAAAATAGTGTCAAAAGTGTCCGATGTGTCCGCCATAATGTCACAGTCATGATAAAAATCGCAGATTGCCACCATTACTAATAAAAAAAAATAATAAAAATGCCATAAATCTATCCCCTATTTGTAGACGCTATAACTTTTGCGCAAACTAATCAATATACGCTTATTGCCATTCTTTTTTTTTTTTTTACCAAAAATATGTAGAAGAACACATATCGGCCTAAACTGAGTAAGAAATTTGTTTTTATTTATATATTTTTTGGGGATATTTTTTATAGCAAAAAGTAAAAAATATTGCTTTTTTTTTCAAAATTATCGCTCTTTTTTTGTTTATAGTGCAACAAATAAAAACCAAATACCACCAAAAGAAAGCTCTATTTGTGGGAAAAAAGGAAGTCAATTTTGTTTGGGTACCACGTGGCACAACCGCGCAATTGTCAGCTAAAGCAACACAGTGCCAAATTTCAAAAAATGCTCTGGTCGGGAAGGGGGTAAAATCTTCCGGGGCTGAAGTGGTTAATAGTGCCCTCTAAAAAAGGGGAGAAAATGTATTTTCCCAGAAAGTGGCGACAGATCGTAACTTACAAGTCTGCCACAAGGCTGGGCCCAGCCTCTGCATGGGAACTTGTGGAGATCTCAGGTAAGGTATTTTACCCGGGGTTGAGGCAGGAAAACCCTCCAAGGACCAAGGAGAACATCTCCATTCATTCATTCACTTTTTTCTTATACATTCTCTGTAGGACGCTATGCACGCTATGTGCACACATATCCCAATGGACTGTACTTCGGCCATCCGGCCTCCCTTTGGCTGTTCTCCTTGGTCCTTGGAAGGTTTTTCCACCTCAACCCTGGGTAAAACACCTTACCTGAGATCCCCACAAGTTCCCATGCAGAGGCTGGGCCCAGCCTTGTGGCCAACTTGTAAGTTACTGATCTGTCGCCACTTTCTGGGAAAATACATTTTCTCCCCTTCTTTAGAGGGCACTATTAATAATTGATATTTATTTATCCATCTTTACAGTATATGTCCGTATTACACTCTTGATGAGTGGCTTAATCGCCATGAAACACGTTGAGTGTTATTAGATGTCAAGATACATCTGATTCCATTATGTATATAAATTTTATGTATTCATTTTATTATTCATGTCTATGATGTCAACTTCTTAATTGTATTGCATGTTATGAGCATTATATTTTAAGTGTAAATCATGTGACTACCAATTTATTTGATACAAATGTTTTTTCAAGAGTTTGGTATGAATTTTAGATTGTAATAATAAACAATTTATTTATATATATATATATATATATATATATATATATATATATATATATATATATATATATATATATACCTATTCTATTTGATTATTTGTTATGGCCTCATCTAAAGTCCCATTTCCCCCAATTTCCTCTCCTTTCTTGTAACCTATATTAGGGATGGAGGTCTGCCATTTGGCTGTGCCAGGTCACACCTATGTTAATTATTTGAATAGTTCGTAGTCCAGTTGAACATTTTGTGTGGATTCAGAGGCTTTTAACAGTTGACGCTCAGTCAATCTTTGACCAGATAACGAAAGTTATTGGAATTGTTAAAACCAACTGGTCATCAGTGATCTCTGTATGCTTTGATGGAGCAGCTACTATGTCTGGATGCACTGTAGATGTTCAGATGAAATGTGAGGAAAAAAATTGTGAAAGAATCTATGTACACTGTGATGCCTATTGTTTGAACCTTGTCCTAGTGTTAAACAATGTTAAACAGTGTTTAACATTTTTGGCAATATTCAGACTCTGTATGCCTTCATGGAGGTAAGTACTGTGCAGCATGCTGTAATAAAGAAGATTTAACAAGAAGTAGGATATCAATTGAAATCTTTAAAGTCACTATCTAACACAAGGTGGGCATGCAGAGCAGAAGTAGTGGCAGCAGTAAAACAAAACTTTTCTGTTATTCTACAGGCTTTAAATTAGATTGTTGAAACAAGTCCTTTAGCTGATGCTAAAAAAAGAGCAAGAGGCCTTATTTGTGAATTAGGTTCTTTCTGTTTCATTGTATTTATTGGTTTTATGCCACAATGTAAGAAATCAGAAGCAAGCATATAGGTTGCCCATGCAGGGACTAAAGAATGATCAGGTATTCCAGAAGAATCCAAAAGGAATACAAGCAGAGCAATCGTAGTTAAACCTTCATGGAACTGCGATGATATTGAAGGATATTTAATGCAAAATGGTAAGAAAAGGGAAAAAAAAGGAAGGAAAAAAGGCCATGTGCCACGGCCTACTCAAACATCCCAGGGTGGCTCAACTCCTGAGACCAACCCCAAGGGATGACTTCTGTAAGAACGAGAAAAAGAACCAAAAACAAGGTAGGAGGGAGTAAGGGAAAGTCCAAATCTAGAGAAGGAAAGAGAAAAAGGAAGGGAAAAAGAACTGAGACTCAGGTATGCTGTCGGAAGCAGTCAGAGAAGGCACCAAAAAAAAAAGGTTGAAGTGAGGGAAAGTCATAAGGATTCCAAAGACTTTGAGAAATTTAGGATGTGAGTCATTCACGATGCTAGACATCTGTTCATGGAGCATCAAGGCAGTCATACGTGACTTCACCCCTTGAATGGCAACGTGCGGAGTCATTCAGGCCTGGGCTATAGTCCATTTAGCAGAAATAAAAAGATAAATAGCCAGCTTCTGCTGAGGTGTGTATAGACTGGGAATCGGGCAATGCAGTAGGGCAAACTTTGCATCCCTATGGACCGTTATATGGAGGGTCTGGAGCAGGCCAAAAACCTTGGAGCAGAACCCCACCAGTCTTGGGCAGGACCACCAGATATACAGGACATCTCCCCTTTGCCCACAGTTGAGAAAGCATCTGTCTTTAATCCCTGGGTAAGCATGGGCAACCCGGGCAAGGACCAGTACCACCTGAAAAGAACCTTATACACGGCTTTGAGTGTATTTGTATTAAAAGTGTGTATTTGTATTTTGCAACTGATTTCCAAGCTTTACTCCCATCCTGTAGATCTTTTGGGGATTGGAGGTCCCGCTCTTGCAAATGTATCTTTCTTCTTCACATGATTCACCCTATTCTCCAAATAGTGGTAAAAGTTAGCAAGACTTTGCAAGCATCAAATATCAGCTTGATTACTGCAAAAGCAGTGGGAAAAAAGTTTGCACAACTTCTTCGTCTCCACGAGAAATGACCCAGAATATTTTCAGTCTATTTTCAAAGACTGTGAGAACATGTGTGCAGAAATTAACACATCTATTCCTCCAGAAAAAAATCTGTTCTTGTTGATGAGACAGCACATTCCCAACATCACTGTGATACAATAGAGGAACAGGAGAGAATAACTTAATTTTATCCACTGCTGGATTCAATGATAACTGGTATTGATTTTCACAGGGGTCTTGTGATAATAAATGTAAGGAGTCAGTTGATGAATTGGAAGCAGAAATCACATTGATCAAGGATTATGATGGACCTGTTCCTAAAGGTTGCACCACAAACACCATCACAGAGTGGCTTGATTGGCTTAAGGAATCAGATTGTTCATCCACATTTCCAAATGTGTTCAATATTTTACAGTCTTACCTGTAACAAGCTGCTCATGCAAAAGAGCCTTTTCAAAACTAGCACATGTAAAAAACAAACTGAGAAGTATGATGTTGTACACTGAGCAAGAATTGGCTTGGTCGGCTAATTATAATGAGATTATTGAAGAATTTAAAGTGATTGTAAAGCTTTGGGGTTTTTCTTTAAATAACAAACATGTTATACTTACCTCCTCTGTGCAAGGGTTTTGCACAGAGCGGCACCAATCCTCCTTTTCTGGGGTCCCCCCGTTGCACTCCTGGCTCCTCTTCTTCTTGAGTGCCCCCCACGGAGAGCCGCTTTCCATTGGGGCACTCGTGCGGGCACGCTCTTGGGTCCTGCTGTTGCATCCATTGACACAGACAGCAGGACTTGGACCCACCCCCTGTGTCACTGGATTTGATTGAGAGCAGCGGGAGTGGGTTTACAACTCCTTTAAGTCCATAACACCATCTGTGCGACGTCCTCTTCTCTAGAACGGTTGTGTGGATTCAGAGGCTTTTAACAGTTGACGCTCAGTCAATCTTTGACCAGATAACGAAAGTTATTGGAATTGTTAAAACCAACTGGTCATCAGTGATCTCTGTATGCTTTGATGGAGCAGCTACTATGTCTGGATGCACTGTAGATGTTCAGATGAAATGTGAGGAAAAAAATTGTGAAAGAATCTATGTACACTGTGATGCCTATTGTTTGAACCTTGTCCTAGTGTTAAACAATGTTAAACAGTGTTTAACATTTTTGGCAATATTCAGACTCTGTATGCCTTCATGGAGGTAAGTACTGTGCAGCATGCTGTAATAAAGAAGATTTAACAAGAAGTAGGATATCAATTGAAATCTTTAAAGTCACTATCTAACACAAGGTGGGCATGCAGAGCAGAAGTAGTGGCAGCAGTAAAACAAAACTTTTCTGTTATTCTACAGGCTTTAAATTAGATTGTTGAAACAAGTCCTTTAGCTGATGCTAAAAAAAGAGCAAGAGGCCTTATTTGTGAATTAGGTTCTTTCTGTTTCATTGTATTTATTGGTTTTATGCCACAATGTAAGAAATCAGAAGCAAGCATATAGGTTGCCCATGCAGGGACTAAAGAATGATCAGGTATTCCAGAAGAATCCAAAAGGAATACAAGCAGAGCAATCGTAGTTAAACCTTCATGGAACTGCGATGATATTGAAGGATATTTAATGCAAAATGGTAAGAAAAGGGAAAAAAAAGGAAGGAAAAAAGGCCATGTGCCACGGCCTACTCAAACATCCCAGGGTGGCTCAACTCCTGAGGCCAACCCCAAGGGATGACTTCTGTAAGAACGAGAAAAAGAACCAAAAACAAGGTAGGAGGGAGTAAGGGAAAGTCCAAATCTAGAGAAGGAAAGAGAAAAAGGAAGGGAAAAAGAACTGCGACTCAGGTATGCTGTCGGAAGCAGTCAGAGAAGGCACCAAAAAAAAAAGGTTGAAGTGAGGGAAAGTCATAGGGATTCCAAAGACTTTGAGAAATTTAGGATGTGAGTCATTCACGATGCTAGACATCTGTTCATGGAGCATCAAGGCAGTCATACGTGACTTCACCCCTTGAATGGCAACGTGCGGAGTCATTCAGGCCTGGGCTATAGTCCATTTAGCAGAAATAAAAAGATAAATAGCCAGCTTCTGCTGAGGTGTGTATAGGCTGGGAATCGGGCAATGCAGTAGGGCAAACTTTGCATCCCTATGGACCGTTATATGGAGGGTCTGGAGCAGGCCAAAAACCTTGGAGCAGAACCCCACCAGTCTTGGGCAGGACCACCAGATATACAGGACATCTCCCCTTTGCCCACAGTTGAGAAAGCATCTGTCTTTAATCCCTGGGTAAGCATGGGCAACCCGGGCAAGGACCAGTACCACCTGAAAAGAACCTTATACACGGCTTTGAGTGTATTTGTATTAAAAGTGTGTATTTGTATTTTGCAACTGATTTCCAAGCTTTACTCCCATCCTGTAGATCTTTTGGGGATTGGAGGTCCCGCTCTTGCAAATGTATCTTTCTTCTTCACATGATTCACCCTATTCTCCAAATAGTGGTAAAAGTTAGCAAGACTTTGCAAGCATCAAATATCAGCTTGATTACTGCAAAAGCAGTGGGAAAAAAGTTTGCACAACTTCTTCGTCTCCACGAGAAATTACCCAGAATATTTTCAGTCTATTTTCAAAGACTGTGAGAACATGTGTGCAGAAATTAACACATCTATTCCTCCAGAAAAAAATCTGTTCTTGTTGATGAGACAGCACATTCCCAACATCACTGTGATACAATAGAGGAACAGGAGAGAATAACTTAATTTTATCCACTGCTGGATTCAATGATAACTGGTATTGATTTTCACAGGAGTCTTGTGATAATAAATGTAAGGAGTCAGTTGATGAATTGGAAGCAGAAATCACATTGATCAAGGATTATGATGGACCTGTTCCTAAAGGTTGCACCACAAACACCATCACAGAGTGGCTTGATTGGCTTAAGGAATCAGATTGTTCATCCACATTTCCAACTGTGTTCAATATTTTACAGTCTTACCTGTAACAAGCTGCTCATGCAAAAGAGCCTTTTCAAAACTAGCACATGTAAAAAACAAACTGAGAAGTATGATGTTGTACACTGAGCAAGAATTGGCTTGGTCGGCTAATTATAATGAGATTATTGAAGAATTTAAAGTGATTGTAAAGCTTTGGGGTTTTTCTTTAAATAACAAACATGTTATACTTACCTCCTCTGTGCAAGGGTTTTGCACAGAGCGGCACCAATCCTCCTTTTCTGGGGTCCCCCCGTTGCACTCCTGGCTCCTCTTCTTCTTGAGTGCCCCCCACGGAGAGCCGCTTTCCATTGGGGCACTCGTGCGGGCACGCTCTTGGGTCCTGCTGTTGCATCCATTGACACAGACAGCAGGACTTGGACCCACCCCCTGTGTCACTGGATTTGATTGAGAGCAGCGGGAGTGGGTTTACAACTCCTTTAAGTCCATAACACCATCTGTGCGACGTCCTCTTCTCTAGAACGGTTAGAGAAGGAAGCAATAATAATCTGTGAGTATATAGAAAGTGCAGTCATGAAATAACAAAAGTGCATCTGACAAAAACAATCAATATAAAATCATTAACACATGCAAAGTGCATATTGTGCAAAAAATGTCCATAACAAAACAAAACAAAAACAAGACATTGTTCCTCAAGTGAATATTTGATTGGTGAACAGCTTGATCTTAAGTGTGAAAAAAAAAAAAAAAAAAATATATATATATATATATATATATATATATATATATATATATATATATATATATTGTCCAAACCACCAACAGATCACCTCACTCGTGCTCCCCCCGATGGGTATAGTTTCACCTCTAGGAGTGAGACCCCCCAACTAAGCAAGGTCAAACAGCGCCTGTGAGCCACCCCCGGACTCAATGAGATATCCAATACAGCTGGCTCCTCAACTTCTCCCGTAGCCTCCTCAGTATAACAGCAACAGAGTATATGTTCCATTAGTGCTTGAATTGTTATAAAAACTAATAAATGTTTATTTAAAATATATTTTTTAAACTATAGTAACATTGAGGGTCTACATTTAATCCATTATGGGAGGATACCATTAGGGGTTTTTGGTTCTATATATATTTTACATATATTTTAATTTATATTAAAAAAATGATTTATGTACTTTAACATTGTATATTACAGTGTTTTATTTCTAATGAATTTTTTTTGTGGCTTAGGGGCACACATCTATTGCCATCACTGTCCTATTTGGCAGTTATCAGCCGGATTGGCAATTTGTTGCAATTCATAGGAATCGTTGCTGTTTCGATTCGTATGTTGGTTATATATAGCTTTAGACCACAAGAAAATGGCACTGGTTTGAGCTACAATAAAAAGGAGTCCGATTCAATATAAATAGATAAGATCCATCCCGTCCAATAGAGATCCCCTGAGGAAGACACGTGACCATGTGTCGACGTGCGTAGGGAAGGGGCTAGGGCGGTGAAGGCACTCGGGCTCTACAAAGATTTAGGAGCTTATCGAGATTTTGGGATGTGCGGCTCTGTGTCACACAGTTAAGCCTAAAGATTTCTATAGTGTGGTGCGCTGGAAGAACCTACACCATGTGAGTACCCTGTATATTTTAAATAAACATTTATTTGTTTTTAAAACAATTCAAGTGCTTTTGGAGTCTTTCTCTCTGCATATACTTTGTTGCTGTTATACTGAGGAGGAGACTACGGGAGAAGTCGAGGAGCCAGCTGTGTTGGATATCTCATTGAGTCCTAGGGTGTTTTACAGGCGCTGTTTGACCCTGCTTAAATTGGGGGTCGCACTCCTAGAGGTGAGCCTATACCCATCAGGGTGGGGGGGAGCTCGAGTGAGGTGATCTGTTGGGATCTGTTGGTGGTTTGGATAATATATATATTTTTTTCACAATTAAGATCAAGCTGTTCATTAATCAAATATTCACAATTTCTTGTTTTTGTTTTGTTTTGTTATGGACTTTTTTGCACAATATGCACTTTGCATGTGTTAATGGTTTTATATTGATTGTTTTTGTCAGATGCACTTTTGTTATTTCATATTAGCACTGCACTTTATATATATTAATTGATTTTCACATGTATATGGGGATGTGATCAGTGTTAGCAGCTAGTCTTTTATTAGTTATCACATATATAAATATATATATATTTTTTTCTGCAGCATATACACTAAATAGTTTGTTGGTGTATTGGGTAGCTCGCAAGATTTTTTCATTTAAAAATAATCTGTAGTGTGCTAACCACTTTACTGATGCCAATTTGATGTCTAAATACATATTTCTGTTTTATTATTATTATTGCTGATTTTCAGTGCGTTCTGTCAGTTCGTTCTGAGCAGCCGACCGTTTTCTAGCCATGTTGCAGTTACGTACTCGTCGTAGAGTTCGTGCTGTTGTTGGGCTTGGTGTTGGAGTTTTTGCTTTGACCCAAGTCCAGTCCATGAACAGGGGGAGGAGGAGTTCATGGACCAAGAATTGGTTACTTAATCGTGACCAATTCTCTCATATGTCTTTGCTGCAGGAGCTCCAGGAGAATAATCCTGATGATTTCAGGAATTATTTCTGGATGATGGACCCTGTTTTTCACCGTCTTTTGGCTTTGCTTACCCCCTATATTACCAAGCAGGATACCTGCATGCGGCAAGTCATCACTCCTGAGCAAAGGCTCGTCGCCACCTTGCGGTACTTGGCGACATTCAGAAGTCTCCAGTATATTAAGTTTACGACTGGGATCTCCCCCCAGGCTCTAGGAATCATTATTCCAGAGACCTGTTCTGCCATCGTACAGGTCCTGCAGAAGGACTATATTATGGTAAGTTTTATCCTTTAACATTACATTCTATGTATTTAATGTTTGCTAATGTATTGTATTCATTTCATCATTCCATAATTACCATGATTGTAATATGCTGTGAATGTCCTCTTTGTCCTCATGCATGCTGTAAGCTTTTAATGCGCCTTTTTTGTCCTTCATGCATATTTGCCTTCACTAACCTCCCCAGCGTGCTATCCTGAGCCCATACACACCTAGCCTAGTAACTTAACAATGTATTTTGTCAGCTCCATTGTAGTGCTTAAATACCCCCTAAAATGTGTACAAATGTTATTGTTGTCCTTAAATTCATGCAGAGTGCAAGAGGCTTTTTTTAGGGGGCCAAAACTCATTTGGAACCCTCCCTCCCCCCTAACTGCTAAGTCATCCGATAACAATACTCTATCTGCTGACTTTGCCAAACCCATACACAGTATACTTACCTCTTTTGTGTTCAGATTTATGGATGAATTCATGAATTACATGAATTCACCAAAGCATGTAGTGCAAGTGCCTGCCTGAATACTTTCAAATGGTACTGTTTCAAGTTTTGTTCTCCTATTATCTTGATAGATAATTGAAGAATGTAAAAATGTGCTTCAAGTTGGACAGTGTGTATTCATATTTTTGGATTATGACACTTCTTACCTGTCCAGTGGGATGCCAATAGTGTAAGTAAGGGGGGGCTGGCCAAAGTAACACACATTATAACTTATATTTTTTACTTTAAATACTCATTTAAAAAAATGTTATACTTATGTTGGCCAAGAATGTTTGTGTCTAATCTGCTTGCAATGTTATGTGCAAAAGTACTAATTGTTTTTTTCTTGTTTGACTCCACAGTTTCCTTCCAACCCACAGAAATGGCAGACTGTGGCCTCTCAATTCGCCCAGCAGTGGGACTTTCCCAACTGTGGTGGTGCGATAAATGGGAAACACGTCCCGATCGTCCCACCCCCAACTCGGGGTCTTACAACTGCAAGGGGTACAGTAGTATTGTGTTGTTGGCGGTGGTGTCAGTGACTTATGAGTTTTTGTATCTGGACGTGGGGAAGAATGGCCTTATGTTGGATGGAGGAGTCATCACCCAGACTGAATTCTACAGGTATCTCCAGAATGGCAGCTTGGGATTGCCTCCTCGAGCGGATAACGTGGCAGGCCTCCCGTTTGTCTTTGTGGCAGATGAGGCCTTTGCGCTGGGAGAGCATTTGATGAGGCCGTTCCCCATGAGAACCATGACCCTGGACTAGAGGGTTTTTAATTACCGGCCTGTGCCAAAAGAGTGGTGGAAAATGCCTTTGGCATAATGGCCAGCCGGTTCCGTCTTTTTTGAACGGCCATAAATATGGCCGAATACAAACCAAACCATATAATTTTATGCTGCTGCATTTTACATAATTTTATGTGGAAAAATGCAGCCAACTATCTGGCCTCAGCTGCGACTGAGGCTGGCTCACCCGAAGAAATAATGACGGCACTTGAAGCTGGCCGTCCTGGCTTGCCCCCCCAAAGTGCCCGTGAAGTATGGGAAAGCTATCTGGAGCATTTTGTGGGTAGGGGGGCAATTGATATGTCAGAAAATCTGTAAGCTAATTCTAATAATTTTTTTGTGAAAAACTAAACTCCTATTTCATTTGATTTACTGCTTGTGTTTCTTATCTGTCTCCTAGGTTCTCCAATGGCCTTTTATTTTTGGCAATCTTCTTCAATAGTGCAAACGTAACTTATTGCATGGGTTGACAATCTCTTCTTCAGCTATTATGTTCTGTTGTGCTATGGGTCTGCTACACACACACAATTTTTGGTTGTTAATGTATGTAATGCATTAATGATAAAAATAATCATCCTTTTAAACTCCATGAATTAATTGCTTGTAGTCCCTAAAATGGCCTGAATTTGGCAAATTTAACAGCACAGTGGGGGTTATTTACTAAAGGCAAATCCACTTTGCACTACTGCAAGTGCACTTGAAAGTGCACTGAAAGTGGACTTATAGTGCAAAGTGGAGTTTCCTTTAGTAAATAACTCCCATTGTCCCTGTGTCTACACCAACTTACTAAAAAAAATGGTATTGGGCATTTAAAGAAGAAGCCACACATTGTTGTGTATAAAACATTTTACTCCAAGCACATTCATATGTGCATTATAAAAGGGTTTTTAAACAAACCAACATCTTTGGTGTATAACATGTATGTATGACAGTAGATATAGCCTTTTTTTGTGGCTAAACAGGCATGTTTTAAAACATAACATCCACATCCCCAACTCATGAACTTACAAAGTTCAACTTTGATAAAGTGAAGGCCAAATGAGACATTAGTATGTCAAAACTGTGAAGATTTTGTCTTCGTCAGATGGGGTGATCTCACCCCTGTAAAAGCCAAATTTTAAAGATGCACACAAATTGGGACTCAAAAATGTGGATTTCCATCATGATCCCATGCCTAAAATTTGTGTCTTTTCCCTGTATCTATTTTGGTAAAGCCACAAAACACACAGTGTGTCAACATGTGCTATCTGCCATCATGGGATATCAATGTACGCGCTTTGTGGGTGCAACCCCTTCCTCGCAACTAAAGTAGGTAAGAGGAAGGGGTTGCACCCCCCAAAACATCCATTGATCCCCCATGATGTGAACTATCACATATTGACACACTGGGCCTTATTTCAGAAAGGACAATCCACTTTGCTCTACAAGTGCACTTTCAAGTGCACTTGCATTGCACTTGTAGTGCAAAGTGGTTTGGCTTTTTTGAAATAAGCCACAGTGTGTCAACATGTGCTAGATCCCATCATGGGGGATCAATGGATGTGTTTCGGGGGTGCAACCCCTTCCTCTCACCTACTTTAGTTGCGAGGAAGGGGTTGCATCCACAAAACGTGTATATTGATATCCCATGATGGCAGATAGCACATGTTGACACACTGTGTGCATCTTCAAAATTTGGCTTTACAATTACTTTAGAACTTTAAAAAAAAGAAAAACAATATTGACAACATTTACATTTTTTGGTGGTTTTAGATTTTGGCTAAAACATCAATGATGTTGGTCAGTCTTTTTTCAACATCATTGATGTTTTGCTTGACCTTCTCTAAATCCCCATTGCACACCATTATTTCGCTGATGAGGACTTGTGCACTTGCACTGTTGAAGTGAGTTTCTTCATCCACAACATCCACATCACCTAAAAATAGAAAAACACACCATGTATTATAAATATGCAGGCATACATCTGTTGTTGTCACCATTTCGACCACTTCCTGAACCTCGGAATCCACATCCTCAGGTTGTGTGCTGAGTTGTTCCCCTTCTTCAGGAGGTGTGAGGTTCCTGGTGTCCTCAGATGTCCCAATTCTTTTCTCCCCTATGTGAATAAAAAAAAGTATACTTAGCAGACAGATATTTGAGGCGAGAAATAGTAATATAAAACATTGCTTGGAAGTTTCGTCAAATTGTCTGTTTTGGCAGAGTTCCAAGCTGAAGACATGATTTTTTCCCTTTCAAAAGCTGGAATAACTACCAGTTTTGTTAAAGTTTCACACACGGAGAGACCCCTAGTATCCACTGGAGCACCTGCATGGGACACCATAAAAAGGTTGTTCTGGTGTCCCGCACTAGTGCTCCTGCTTCCAGATGTGTAAACAGCTGCTGAGTGTCCTCTCCTTACACTGAATTAGGTTTGCATTTCATTATAGTTACAAACACATCTAGACAGCAATGTAATAAACTTATTTTAATAAAAATAGGCATGAACAAATGTAGTTAACCTGCATCTGACAAAAACGTTGTATTAGTGGTCGAATGAACGATGTTTAGTACGAATGATTACTGTGCCCACGAACCTCAAACTTGGCATTTTAAACTGTACAACGGTAAAGAAAAGCACATGTACCAGCACGAAAGTAATAATAATAATAGGAACACACGACAAATACTTACTTTTTTGAAGCACTTTTCTGATCCTTCTATACTGATTGTGCTCTCTCAATTTAAGGTCTGACCAACTTTTCCTCAATTGCTCCTTGGATCGTCATACCCCAAAAGTCCTGTGCAGACTTCTCACAACTTTAGTCATGATCTTGGCCTTTCTCACATTTGGGTTTCTGTACGGTCCATGATTCCCATCATAGTCTGCCCTCTTCAAGAAGTCCACCATCTCCACCATCTCTACACAGGACATATTTGAGGCCTTATATCTCGTCCTGGATGTGGAATTTCCTTGCTCCAAGATTTCCTCGTCCTCGTCATTGCTGCTCTCTGCAGGCACCTGCTGTGTCTCCACCATGTGCTCTCCCACTGCCCCGAAAAAGAAGAGGTGGGGAATACACTAGAAAGAAGGACGGGCGGAGTTTCTACGCATGCGCAGCGTATATAAAGCATAACACGCGGGCGTCGTACATACGATCTGTGAGTGAAGGAAGGAGGATCGTAAGAGCGCCGATCATTCAAACGAAGGTACAATTGTAACTTGGGACATCAGTGGTTAGTGGCCTATACTGCTTATAGATTGAGGCCTATATTGGGACAAGATTAGGAGAGTGTAGCCTGACATTAGGATTTGTCTTGTGTTGTGTCTTGCAGCTAAAATGGTGGATAAATTCACTGACCTGGATTTCCTGCCCAAATTCCTCGACATGTACAGGGAGCTGCCATGTCTCTGGCAAGTGACATGCAGAGAATACTCCAACAAGCAAAAGAGGAAGGCAGCGGTGGAGAAACTGTTGGAATTGGTGAAGCCTCTGTATCCCACGGCAGACATCAACTATTTGAAGGCCAAAATTGGTAGCCTGAGGAGCACATATAATAGGGAGCGCAAGAAGGTCCCTGGTACTACGGTGGTGTACTAGGTGGTTCTAGGTGTGGTACTACGACAGACTGTGTTTTTTGTCAGACCAGAGTGAACCCAGGCCATCGCTATCTACACTTCCATCAACACTTCCATCAACACTTCCTTCCACACTTCCTTCCACATCAGCTGAGACTCGTGAAGTCCAACCTGGGCCTTCAACCCAGGAAGAAGATGTGGAGGAGCCCAGCTTGAGCCAGGTATAGCATTGTTGAACATATTTAATGTCAAAAATTGAATGACAACTAGATGCTATTATTGATCACTAATTTCAGAGTTAACAAAGTGGTTTACATATTAATAGCCAAAAATTATTGGGACAAGAATGAAAAATGCTGGGGTCAGAATGATAGTCTTTTCTATTTGTTAACATTCAATTTGCAACAGTTATGAGAGATTTCAAAATTTGCCGCGTGACGAATGGGCTATCTCTATTACGAATGGTAGTTTTACAAGACCGAGCGCTTCTGGCTCGTACTTGATTCCGAGCATGGGTGAACTTTTGTGCCCGGACTTGTGTACACATGATCAGACTTTCCGACAACAAAGTTTTGTTGGCGGAAGATTTGAGAACCTGCTATCAAACATTTGTTGGCGGAAAGTCCGACAGCAAATGTTCGATGGAGCATACACACGGTCAGACTTTTCGACAACAAGCTCACATCCAATATTTCCTGTCGGAAAATCCGATCGTGTGTGCGCGGCATTAGAGGGAGGGTCAAGAGATACAAGAGGTAATGAAAAACATTAAAGCGTAGTTCCACCGAAAAGTTGAACTTTCCCTTTAAGTGCAGGTGACCCCGTGACATGCCACATTTGGCATGTCAGTTTTTTTTTTTTGGGGGGGGGGGGATACCCTCTTTTTAGAAGGATCCAGCTCCCAATTCTTCCCGGGGCACCACGGCGCCGAAAGCAAGTTCACCTCTCCCCCCTCCCTCTCGGCAATCATCTGGGACACGTCACAGGTCCCAGATGATTACCCAGCCAGTCACAGTGTGTAGAGCAGCTCGTGAATGTGCAGTGCGTGTCCGGCTGTGAAGCCACAGCCGGGCACCCACAGTGACAATGCCAGCACCGCAGAGAGGAGGGGGAGAGGAGCAGGGCTTCGTACGCCCGCATCGCTGGACCATGGGACAGGTGAGTGTCCGATTAATAAAAAAAGTCAGCAGCTACACTTTTTGTAGCTGCTGACTTTTATATGGGTGGAACTCTGCTTTAAGGCTTTACAACCACCTTAAGGAGGTTTAGTGATTTAGACTTGTTTTTAACACAAAAAAACCCAGTACTGAAAACTACTAGTACTGGTAGGTTGTTTGTAAATGAAAGTAAGTTAAATTACCCATATACTTAGAGACATAATATATAGTGCCTTAAAAAAGTATTTATACCCCTTGAAATTTTCCACATTTTGTCATGTTACAACCAAAAGCGTATGTTATTGGGATTGTATGTGATAGACCAACACAACGTGGCACATAATTGTGAAGTAAAAGGAAAATGATAAATGGTTTTTATATTTTTTTTACAAATAAATATCTGAAAAGTATGGCGTGCAATTGTATTCTGCCCCCTTTACTCTGATACCCTGTCAGAAACCATGAACCAGACCAAGACAGAAGTACAGTAAAATCACACTTGTTTATTAATAAAAATAAAAAGATAAATAGAGTAAGCGTAGTTAAAGCATAGCCAGAGTCCAGTAACCGGATTGGGTAGTCAGCCAAGCCAGAGTTCAGTAACCAGATCGGGTAATCAGCCAAGCCAGAGTTCAGTAACCAGATCAGGTAATCACCCACATGCACTCGCAGCCCATGTGTACTCACAGTCCATGCATACTCACCATCCACATGCACTTACAGTTCACATGCACTCGCAGCCCACGTGTACTCGCAGTCCACATGCACTTGCAGCAGGGGGCATTAGTGGTAGGTTGACTAAAGCACATAAACCCAAGGTAAGTATAGTAACAAGTCCTATTTGCAATCTCGGAACACCCAATAAGAGGACAGTATGCGACTGGAAAAATTGTATTATTTTTCTATTTTATGTTTGTCTGGCTGGTACACCTAGTAATTCACCTCTCCTACACATTCTCCTCTAGCTCCTCTAGCGCAGGAATACTCTGCGGAACAAACGAGTCAGGCAATATGGAAGGTTGGAAACCATAATTCGCCATAAACGGAGACAATCGGGAAGCAGAATTCAAGGCACTGTTGTGAGCAAACTATGCCCATGGTAATAGGTCTGACCAGTAGTTGTGATGGTCAGAAATATAGCAACGTAGGAATTTCTCCAAGGACTTATTGGCTCGTTCTGCGGCCCCATTAGACTGCGGTTGATAAACAGAGGAGAAAGCAAGCTGAATTCCCAGCTGCGCACAAAAGGCTCACCAGAACCGGGACACAAACTGACTACCCCTGTCCGAGACAATCACCTTGGGTAGCCCATGTAAGCGAAACATCTCCCGAGCAAAAATGGAAGCCAGTTCCTTAGAAGTGGGCAACTTCTTAAGTGGAATACAATGACACATCTTTGAGAACCGGTCAACCACCATAAGGATAATTGTGTTGCCTTGGGAGTTAGGCAACTCCACAATGAAATCCATGGACAGGTGGGTCCAGGGCCTCTCTCTATTGGGTATGGGTTGTAGGAGGCCCACTGGAAGGTGTCGTTGAGTCTTACTCTGAGCACACACGGAACAGGCAGCTACGAAGGCAGTTACATCATCACGTAGACCAGGCCACCAGAATTGTTCGGAAATGGCCCAAACGAGTTGATTCTTACCAGGATGGCCAGCTGCCTTGGGCGAATGGTAAGTCTGGAGCACGGCAGTACGGAGACACTCTGGGACAAAGCAGCAGTCACAAGGTTTCTCAGGAGGAGCAATGACCTGAGCAGCAAGAATTTTGTCACCCAAAGGAGAAGTAAGACTGGTGCAAACCGTAGCCAGAATACGATCAGGTGGAATCATAGGAACCGACTCCAACTTGGAAGTGGAGGAAAATTGTCGTGACAAGGCATCAGCCCTTACATTCTTAGTACCGGGTAAGAATGAGACAATGTAATTGAAACTTGACAAGAAAAGAGCCAATCGCGCCCTTCTGGGAGAGAGGCATTTAGCCTCAGACAAGAATGTGAGATTCTTATGGTCAATAAGAATGAGAACCGGCACAGTGGTACCTTCGAGGAGATGTCTACATTCTTTCAGGGCTAAAATTATTGTCAACAGCTCTCTGTCACCAATCTTGTAATTGCACTCGGCAGGTGAAAATTTCTTGGAAAAGTAGCCACAAGGATGCATAGAACTCTCAGAGGTAGGACGTTGAGACAGAAGGGCACCAACACCAGTCTCAGAAGCAACATCCTCAAGGATAAAAGGTAACGTAGGATCAGGATGTACCAACACAGGAGCAGAAACAAAGGCAGCCTTGAGACTTTCAAAGGCGTTAATGGACTCCGGAGACCAACTCTGTGGGTTACCGTTCTTTCTGGTCATATCGGTCAGGGGCTTGACCAGAGACGAGAAGTTACGAATAAACTTCCGATAATAGTTGGCAAAACCTAGGAAACGCTGCAGAGGATGTAACCCCACGGGTCGAGGCCACTGTAGGACTGACGAAAGTTTCTCTGGGTCCATCGAAAAACCAGCAGTGGAAATGACATAGCCCAGGAATTTAACCTGTTCCCGATGGAACTCACACTTCTCCAGTTTACAATAGAGATTGTTCTCTCTTAATTTCTGAAGCACACGACAGATGTCTGTGTGGTGGCTCTCCAGGGACTTGGAAAATGTGAGGAAATCATCAAGATAAACCACCACACATAACTGCAACAAATCTCAGAGGACATCGTTAATAAATTCCTGGAAAACTGCCGGGGCGTTACAAAGGCCAAAAGGCATTACGAGATATTCATAATGGCCTGTTCTGGTATTAAACGCAGTTTTCCACTCGTCGCCCTCCTTAATCCTCATGAGATTGTAAGCCCCTCTCAGATCAAGCTTAGTGAAAACCGTTGCTCCCATGAGGCGGTCATATAACTCTGTAATTAACGGGATCGGGTAGGCATTCTTAATCGTGAAACGATTGAAACCCCTGTAATCAATACAAGGTCTCAGTTCACCGCTTCTCTTCTTCACAAAGAAGAAACCAGCACCAGCATGAGCCGAGGATTTGCGGATGAAACCCCGAGAAAGTGCATCTGCAACACACTCCTCCATGGCTTTATCCTCCAAGACCGACAAAGGGTAAACCTGGCCACGAGGGGGAATGGCACCAGGTTGAAGGTCAATTGCGCAATCATACGGCCGGTGTGGAGGCAAACTACCGGCTTGACCTTTGTCAAAGGCATCGCTAAAATCACGGTACTCCTCTGGCAGGGAGAAGGGTGGAGAGGTACACAGGACCTTGGCTACCTTCCGGAAGCATGTTTCACTGCATTGTGGTGACCAGGAAAGAACCTCAGGACGGAGCCAATAAAAAGAGGGGTTGTGCCTCTGTAACCAAGGATAACTAATAACCAGCAGAAACTTAGGAGATGAAATCACTTGGAATTGAATTGGATCTCATGGTGAAAAGCCCCTACGGCGATGGACAATGGAACCGTCTCATGAGTCAAATGGGCAGGCTGTAGAGGTATCCCGTCAAGAGCCTCAATGGCAAATGGAGTGTCATGCAGCTGCAGTGGAATCGAGTGCTTTGATACAAAGGCAGCATCAATGAACAGGCCTGCAGCCCCAGAATCGATTAGAGCCTGTATCTCGATAGACGACTTAGCCCAAGAAAGGATAAGCGAAACCAGGGGCTTATCCCTCTGGATAACTGGGGACAACACAACACCACCTAAGGTCTGTCCATGACAGGACCTCAAGATTCGGGGGTTCCCAGGACGGGTAGGACAAGACTTCAAATAGTGACCTGCCTGGCCACAATAAAGGCACAGACTCTCCCTCCTCCTAAAGGCTCTCTCATCCGCAGAGAGACGCGTGAAGCCCAAGTGCATGGGTTCATCTTCACTGACCGACTCGGTACCAGAAGGCATGGGGGGTGAGGGAGGCACGGGTGGGACTGCAAAGCTCGGAGGCAAATGTACAGGAGGCTTCCGCAACCGCTCCTTAAAAGAAAGTCTTTTTCTGAGTCTGGAGTCAATGAGGATGGCAAACAAGATCAAGCTCTCCAGCTCAGTGGGTATATCTCAGGCTGTTCTCTCATCCTTGATGAAATCAGAGAAACCATGAGAAAAAGAGCACTTGGCAGCAGAAGCGGAGCGTGCGGGAATGTCGAATACCCTTTTAAAGGAGGCCACAAACTCAGGGTAACTCAGGTTTTTGCGTCTCCCATAGAGGGTTAGCCCAGGCCAAGGCTCTCTCAGAAAGCAAAGATATCACGAACCCTACTTTGCTTCTGTCCATGGGAAACGCCTGGGGCAGCATCTCAAAGTATATCTCAACTTGGTTGAGAAAACCTTTGCATTGAACTGGATCGCCCCCAAATCCCTGGGGAAGTGGGGCGGAACCAGACATACCTCTTATAGAGGTAATACTCAAGGCGGGTGCCTGCACAGAGACTGTCGCAGCAGGCAGGGACAGCCTGCAACTCAGGTTGTACCGAAGCAGCCACAGTGGGGGATTCCAGGTGAGCCGTGCGACTCAGGAGCGTTTGTAACGCCATGGCAAACTGATCCATGCGGTGATCTTGCTCATCCAATCTGGAAAAAATATTACCAACAAGTGGATTGAATGTATCTTCTGAATTCATGGCCTTCGCCTACTGTCAGAAACCACGAACCAGACAGAGACAGAAGTAAAGTAAAATCACACTTGTTTATTAATAAAAATAAAAAGGTAAATAGAGTAAGCATAGTCAAAGCATAGCCAGAGTCCAGTAACCGGATCAGGTAGTCAGCCAAGCCAGTGTTTAGTAACCAGATTGGGTAATCAGCCAAGCCAGAGTTTAGTAACCAGATCGGGTAATCAGCCAGGCCAGAAGTCAGGGATCCAAGTAGTCCAAAAAGGTTTTAATGAAAAGAAGTCACATCACAAAGGAAGGTGCAACGTTTCGGGGCCGCGCAGGACCCTTTCACATGCCTGATGAAGGGGTCCTGAGCGACCCCGAAACGTTGCACCTTCCTTTGTGATGTGACTTCTTTTCATTAAAACCTTTTTGGACGACTTATTGCTGATCCATGGTGTGCTGGCGAATATGTACGTATGTTTGATGCTTTAAGGACCCAACTGGTAATCGCTGCAGCGCCCACCATTTTATGAGCCATTTTTACCAGGAACGTGTGCGAAAGGAATATTGAACAGACAGGGATCCAAGTAGAGGAACAGCAAGCAGGATAAGGAGCCAGAAGGGATGTCAGCAAAGCCAGTCTTTAAACAGGAACGCAGGAGATGGTTTCTTATGATGTGACCAAGGCAAAGGCAGGAATGAAGTGAGCTGGAGATCCTTAAGTAGGCGGGACTGACAAGCAGATCCACAATGTAGTGATATGACGTATAGTGGGTAGATAATTTTTTAGTAATTATTATAATGATGATGTAAGTACTCTTTCGCAGCAACCCAATTCTTCCAGAGAGATGCACTTTATTGACTTCCAACACAGAACAAAGTCCAAAGTCCACAGATGACAAAAATCCAACAGAGTATATAACTCAGAGTCCCATTTTTCCTAGGTCTGCGCCTTCATAGTCACACATAGACAGGACTAAACTATAGACTGAACACCATGTTATATTCACTAGGCACTGAATGGCTGAGCAATTTGATTGGCCGTTTCCATTCAGGCCTTTGATATGCTTTTCTTTCAGACAGACAACAACCCCCAGCCGTGAACAGCTGCAGTCATAAACTGCCCCAATCTGCACTCCCGCATATCAACATCAACAAGTCCCCTTTGATATGTGTAATTAGATTAACATATACCACCTGAACACCCTTTTGAATCCTGGAATGCCTACATTCCTAATCTGTATTCTTGCATATTAACATCAACAAGTCCCCTTTGATATGTGTAATTAGATTAACATATACCACCTGAACACCCTTTTGAATCCTGGAATGCCTACATTCCTAATCTGTATTCTTGCATATTAACATCAACAAGTCCCCTTTGATATACTAGTACCCTGGGAGGGAGTTTCTGCTAGGTCAATATTGTACTGTATGTGTTCATATATTTAATAATATAATATTCCAAATAAATCGGCAAACATATTACAACATATACCCCCATTTGGGTCGGTTCTAACTATTAGAACTGACCCATAAATCAAACAACAAAAAATATCATTAGGATTTAAGGTACTGAATGCTTTACAATGGCTCATATAAAATATGAAGTTGAAACTGGTTACATCTGTCTTCACCAGCCTCTGAAATATCCCTATGAACAGTTATTAGATAATATAACTTTTAGACCATGACTGGAAAAAGATTTGGTAAACATCAGTGGCCCATATAGCTGTTAGGCCTTATTATATCACATCAAGATCTTGAATATTGCACAAAGACAAGCTGATGTCACAGTACATTCCTCGGTCTGACTTCCTCACATCTCTCACCATCTCATCGAAAGTAAACTTGGTATGCTCTGGGAGCTCCAATCCACATAAGTCCAGGATTCTCTCATCTCCAGGCTCAAGCTTTTCATTTTTAAAGATGCTTTTACACAAACTTTCTACTTACATCTTTATGGTAAGAAGAACCATCAATGTACCAGCACTCACTTTCAAGGTCAAAAGGTTTGGATACGGCAGTAAAAAATGTGCTGCAAACTATTTCCTTGCACTTGACATTCATGAGTCCATCATGCAAGCATTTTACAATTCACATCTGCTTCTTTCCATTTCCTATTTGAGCAATGATGACCGGTTGTGTACCTGTCAAGTACCAGAATTTGTTGATTGCCAGCCACAATTTGATTTTGTAATTTGCTGTAGGCCGACCCCTCATTGCCTTCAATAGAGCAGGTACTTGGATCATTCAGTCCATAATTACACCTGAATGGTATACCAACATATACATATACCCCTACACGATGCTTCAGATAGAATCAGCTTGACATCAGTGTTTATCAGATCTTCTATCCAGACAAAGCAGCAGTGGAAATTCTTGCCAGTATCCTCACCATGAAAGGTAGAAAGGTCTTTTTCATCCATATATGTCATAGCCTTTAGCATATTATAAACAACTGATTCAACAAAGTTTCAAATCATGACTGGAGTGATGAATTTCACTCACCCCTCTTATAAATGTAGGAAAACCACCCAATATACTATAATTTATGCTATGCCAAGCCATTGTGCAGCATCTCACCTTAGATGTCAAATATATATTGATCAATACGCATTATGTAATATGTACAGATGTTATGAAAATTATTTTAGGTTTAAATGCTTCTCTTTGGTTTTAAGATAAAGTTCAAGAAATAAAACATAATGAAAATAAAAAATTAAGAGCAAAAGAAAATAAAAAAATGAAAAAAAAAAAAATTTTTGAATGTTCAAAAAAAAAAAAAAGGGTCCATTGCTTGATGAATATTGAGAGAGTCCATGAATTCTTTATAATTCCTTGAATATCAGATACTTCTAGTGCTTCTGCTATTCACATGCAAATGAGCATCTCCGGACAAATAACTGAAAGACAAAAAACTCTCCAACAAAAACTCATTAGCGAGGTCCTTAAACGTTGTTTGAAGTTAAAACAAAGCACTATTTACACGTTTACAGTTTGAAGCTAATTCACCCCCACTGCTAGAGAAGTGTCATTTGCATTCAAAAACAGATCTGGAGAATGTACATCTTGTACCCCCTTCAACTGCTCTAATAATTGATCACATTCCCCTCTCATCTTGTCATACTCAATCTTCAGGTGGTCATATTTCTGTTTTAACTGAGAAAACGGTATCCAGGTCTTGGACCTTTTCTTATTATTATTTTGGTCAGCTCTGTTTTTCATATAATTATCACCTATATTGGACCCGGTGTCTCCTTTCTGGGTGTTATCATAGGATATTATCTTCTGATCTTTATGTTCAGTATTTGTCCTAAGCAATGTGGCTAAATCAATTTTGACAGCCTGCTCATTTGACTTTCTCCATAAACGGTCTGCTCTCAACAATATGTCTTTTAAATCATGAGGATTTGGGGTAACTAATAAAATATTTTGTTTGATATCTTCATGCAACGCATCTAGAAACATACTCATATATATCAAGCCCCCACGCTCAAATGCAAGATTATTACCGACCAATAATTCCATAATAGTTGCTATCCTGTGTGACATTTCATAGGGGGATTCACTTTGCATTTGTTGGATCTTCCCATGAATACTAACATCAGAACGTACACCATACAAAACACATAATAATTCCAGTAATATGTCCCTTGTCCTCAGAGGCTGAATACAGATTTGTTTAATTCTCATCCAAAGACCACTTCCTATAGAATGTTGCAGAACTCTTTCTAAGTCAGACGGGTTGAGATTGTATATATCTCTGACCTGCTGCATGTCACAAAACCATTTTAAAAATCTGTTTAAATCATGGCAGGGAATCATTCCTATTTCTTTAAGAATTGCATCTAATTCCTTTGGTTTCAAAGGCTTCATTACAAGCTGAACTTCACCTGTATTATTATTATTGTTATAAACTGTGGTAGTCACAGTGGGTGCGGCTGGTAATGAATTATCAGATTTAATATGAGGTTTTGTTTCATTTGATAGAAAGTTTGTGTCTGTATTTTGCTGCAGATTACTGAATCCAAGATTTGACGCATATCTGCAATCCTGAGATCTCTTCTCTAATTCCATAATTCTTAATTTTAATCTCTCATTTTCCTCTGATAATTCATCACACCGTTTAGATTTCTCAAGCAAAGCTCCCCCTATGGTAACTGCATGCAATTTACTATCTCAGTATCTGATTGGTTTTGTAACCTCTCACAAACATTGTTGCTATTATCAACTGCACTCTGTAACTGCGCAATTTCCTCAACCTTACCATTCAAAGAACTTTCCATTGTTAAACAGCAAGATAACAAGGCCTGCACAATACAACCTTTTCTTTTACTTTCTGAAATTTTGCTATCAAAAACAATTTTCTCTAAAAATTCCTTCATCATAGTCCACGTCTGCTTACATTTTTCTGGAATGTCATATCGACCGCCATGGCGCTTAATACATTTTAATACCCATCTGTTAATTTTATCAAAACTGACACTAGCTTCACACTGAGTAAGCATTTTGACTATATTACTAATAATTTAAAAAAAGGAAATATTTTACTCACTGCATTAGTTACTTCTTCAGCTTCCGGTTCAGGTCTTCTGGTACATGACACAGTCCTTTTTTTGTTGTTTCCAGTCTCCAGAGAATAATTCTGGGGTTCCCAACTTGTTAAATTTTGTAGATCAGACTCTCATATGTCACAACCACACATTAGAGTCACAGCACAGCTCTTGGTTCTTCATGAGACTTCTGTCCACCTCACAGGATTGTTGTCACCACCGACTTCTGTTACTAAGTCCGAAAATGCTCTTCTGGTCACTTGAACTGCACCAATGTAGTGATATGATGTATAGTGGGTAAATAATTTATTAGTAATTATTATAATGATGATGTAAGTACTCTTTCGCAGCAACCCAATTCTTCCAGAGAGATGCACTTTGACTTCCAACACAGAACAAAGTCCACAGATGACAAAAATCCAACAGAGTATATAACTCAGAGTCCCATTTTTCCTAGGTCTGCACCTTCATAGTCACACACAGACAGGACTAAACTATAGACTGAATGCCATGTTATATTCTCTAGACACTGAATGGCTGAGCAATTTGATTGGCCGTTTACATTCAGGCCTTTGATATGCTTTAGTCTTTCAGACAGACAACAACCCCCAGCCGTGAACAGCTGCAGTCATAAACTGCCCCAATCTGCACTCCCGCATATCAACATCAACAAGTCCCCTTTGATATGTGTAATTAGATTAACATATACCACCTGAACACCCTTTTGAATCCTGGAATGCCTACATTCCTAATCTGTATTTTTGCATATTAACATCAACAAGTCCACTTTGATATACTAGTACCCTGGGAGGGAGTTTCTGCTAGGTCAATATTGTACTGTATGTGTTCATATATTTAATAATATAATATTCCACATAAATCGGCGAACATATTACAACACACAACAGCTGGTTAACTGTGGAGAGAGATGAGAACTGGAAATTAGCCGACAGCTGAGCGGCCAGCTCAGAGAAGGAAGGGCTGAGCCAGCCCTGACATACCCCTAACTAAAATCAAGTGGAACCAATTGCCTTCAGAAGTCACCTAATTAGTGGATAGAGTCCACCTGTGTGTAATTTAATCTCAGTATAAATACAGCTGTTCTGTGAAGCCCTCAGAGGTTTGTTAGGGAACCTTAGAGAACAAACAGCATCATGAAGGCCAAGGAACACACCAGACAGGTCAGGGATAAAGTTGTGGAAAAGTTTAAAGCAGGGTTAGGTTATAAAAAAATATCCCTAGCTTTGAAAATCTCATAAAGCACTGTTCAATCCATCATCCAAAAATGGAAAGAGTATGCAAACTGCACAACTGCAAACCTACCAAGACATGGCCGTTCACCTAAACTTACAGGCCGGGCATGGAGAGCATTAATCAGGGAAGCAGCCAAGAGGCCCATGGTAACTCTGAAGGAGCTACAGACATCCACAGCTCAGGTGGGAAAATCTGTCCACAGGACAACCATTAGTCGTGTACTCAACAAATCTGGCCTTTATGGAAGAGAGGCAAGGAGAAAGCCATTGTTGAAGGAAAACCATAAGAAGTCCAGTTTGCAGTTTGCAAGAAGTCATGTGGGGAACACAGCAAACATTTGCAAGATGGTGCTCTAGTAAGATGAGACCAAAATTGAACATTTTGGCCTAAAAGCAAAACGCTATATGTGGTGGAAAACTAACACTGCACATCACCCTGAACACACCATCCCCACCGTGAAACATGGTGGCGGCAGCATCATGTTGTGGGGATGCTTTTCTTCAGCGGGAACAGGGAAGCTGGACAGAGCTGATGGGAAGATAAATGGTGCCAAATACAGGGCAATCTTAGAAGAAAACTTGTTAGAGTCTGCAAAAGACTTGAAACTGGGTCAGAGGTTCACCTTCCAGCATGGCAACATCCCTAAACATACAGCCAGAGCTACAATAGAATGGTTTAGATCAAAGCATATTCATGTGTTAGAATGGCCCAGTCAAAGTCCAGACCTACATCCAGTTGAGATTAAGACTTGAAAATTGCTGCACAGACGCTCTCCATCCAATCTGACAGAGCTTGAGCTATTTTGCAAAGAATAACGGGCAAAAAATTTACTCTCTAGAAGTGCAAAGCTGGAAAAGAAACACCCACAAAAAGACTTGCAGCTGTAATTGCAGCAAAAGATGGTTCTACAAAGTATTGACTTGGGGCTTAATACAAATGCACGCCACACTTTTCACATATTTATTTGTAAAAAAAATTTAAAGCCATTTATCATTTTCCTTCCACTTCACAATTATGTGTCCCTTTACATTTTTGGTTGTAACATGAAAAAATGTGTAAAATTTCAAGGGGTATGAATACTTTTTCAGGGCACTGTATATAGTATTGTAATCAGTAAAATTGCATGCAAAGCATTACAGGTTTCATGGATTATATTTTTCAAATAGTATATCACTCCTAACGGATATAACAAATATTTGTGCAGATTGTTGATGTGCTAATCTATACATCTTCCTATATAAATGATTAATGGTTTCCTCCATCCATTTCCAATCCTAGGATAGCCAAATATTTTTGCTGTAGTTTATTGTGGGTGTTTTTAGGCTAAGATAAATATCATAAGTAGAAATTTGCTGAGTGTGGGAGATGGAGGAAATGTATGAGGAATTTTTAAAATGTGCCTTTGTGTAGGATCAGAATGACCTTAGCTATCTTAAAGGCCAAGAGTTTTACAGTGCTTCTCCAGGGTCTTGCAGATTTGTACATTTTTGTCAGAGTTCAAGACAATTTCTGAGATTAGAAGACAAGTTCATATAAAATATTTTTTTAGATATCATTTGCTGGGTAATTTGGGCATATGGCCAAAGGTTCTTTTGGTGGTATTTGATCACCTTTGCGTTTTTTATTTTTTTTTGCTATAAACAAAAAAAGACTTTCTGCTATATACCATACCCAATAAAATATTTGTAAAAATCTAATTTCTTCATAAATTTAGGCCAATATGTATTCTGCTACATATTTTTGGTAAAAAAACTCCAATAAGCGTATATTGATTGGTTTGCGCAAAAGTAATAGTGTCTACAAAATAGGGGAAAGATTTATGGCGTTTTTATTATTATTTTTTTTTTTTACTAGTAATGGTGGTGATCGGTGATTTTTAGCAGGACTTCAACATGCGGTGGACAGATTGGACACCTAGCTGACATTTTTTATGCTTTTTTTGGGAACCAGTAACATTACAGTGATCAGTGCTAAAAATATGCACTGACATTGTACTAATGACACTGGCAAGGAAGGGGTTACCATCAGGGGCGATCAAAGGGTTAAATGTGTTCCCTCAGTGTGTGTCTGTGTGGGGGGGGGATGGGCTGCCTGGGACAACACACAGATCCATCATCCTGCATAGCAGGAAGACAAAATCCTGTGTCACCCCCTGTCAGAATGGAGATCTGCCTTATTTACTTCAGCAGATCCCCGTTCTGTCTCTGCGGGGAGCGATCTCAGGCGGACATCGAGTTCGCCGGACCAGCTGATTGGTTCCCCTGCTGGCGCGCCCACAGAACCTTGTGCACGAACCGACGTACACCTTACGGTGATTCACACAGCCGAGCCAACTTGCTGCAGTATAACTGCGGCGGCTGGTCGGCAAGAGGTTAAAGAGGACTACAAATTTAAAATGCTATTTAATTCATTTTCAGCATTCAATGCAAATTCACTCATCCTTCCATGTCTCCGTTCTTTCTTTTGTTGAGATATCACTTTGAAAAACATTCCCCTGGCATTTCTGGCCGTGGTCATCTTGAGTAAGGGCAGATGACTCATATAGCAGTTACTTACAGGAATACATCTGCCCTTAGCTCAGGCATGAAGACAGAAGGGTTTGCTAAGCTAGGAAAAGGACTCCTAGGATTTATGACATCACTTCGGCCTAAGTCAGAAATAAGAAAGCAAAGAAATAAATTAAAAACTTAAAACAAGTAAATATAATATACTTTCCTATCTATTTATTAAAGCTAGCAGCATAAGGATTAAAATAGTTGTTGTTGATTGAGAATTTAGTTCCGCTTTAAGCAGCAGTTGAAGGATATTACTTTAAGCAACCGTTTAAGATTTCTGCTTTTTTGTCATGTGTCAGGAATCTCAAGCCAGTCATGCTTTTTTTCATTCATGTGAGCAAACAGGCGTGCGCACATGCAAGCAGATGCTGGCACCCAGCGGCCTTAAAACTGAGGCCTGAATAACACCATTGCTGGAAAGTCTTCAGTTTTACCCTTGTGACTTGTGTTCCTGAAAGCCTGCGTGATTCTGTTACTGACTTGACTTCGTCTGACGCTTCTCTGGATTGCACTTATCTGCGTATGTCTGCTGCTGATCAACGTTACCGACCTTGGCCTTGACTTTGATTCTGCCTGCTGATTTTGTAGCTCTCTGCCAGCATGTTGCCGACCCCTGCCTCTCTGACTTGGACTCTAATTGGGATTCTGTACCTATCCTGTATGGCTGACTCCTCGCTTCTGCTCATCAAAATTTAGCACCTCCAAGTTTTGGGTTGCTGACCCAACTTGTACCCAATGTGCCGTTTTGCTGGTCCAGCAGTCCCTGTCACCACCACCAGGGATGCTTGGACAGGAATTGTGCAAGAGGCTACGCTTGTAATCTCGAACTCCACTAACTAGGGGTCCAGATGCATGTAAAAAACATGTCACATAAACATCAAATACGATATTAAATATATTGTACGGGATCTGCCAACATGTTTTGCGGTAGTCAACGCTTCCTCGGGGCTTAGTTCTCCATATGTGAGAAAAAAAAATGCATATATACATTTGATTGTATGAAATGACTAATTCTGTTTTGTTTGTATATACACTAGATGTTTTTTGACTCGCATTCGGAGAACTAAGCCCTGAGGAAGCAATGACTACCGCAAAACATGTTGGCAGATCCTGTACAATATATGTGATATCGTATTTGATGTCTATGTGATGTGTTTTTTACATGCATCTGGGCCCCTAGTTGGCCTCTTCGCACTTCTTTTATGAATATTATATGTACTAACTAATAAACTTTTTTAGCTTTATAACAATGACTGATGTATATATATGATTAATCTCAACTATGGGGAATCGCCATTTAAAAGCCCATTTTTTACATGCTTTTCCTTTCTCCTGTAGATTAACTATTGCCTTGTGGACTTACTGCTATGTGAACTCTTGCTTTGCTAAGGATTACTTGTATGGACCTTGCTAATACATTCAGGTATGACTACCTCAAGGGTCACTTAGAGAGCTATCTACAGGAATGTATTCTGAAGTCTTGGAGAAATGTTTATGTATTTACTTAAACTACTTTAGTAAAGAACTTTCTTGTTCAGTTTAACTGCCTAGTCTAAAGTCCTTAAAGGAGTGCATGCATGCTGTACCAAAGAACATGAATTACAACTCGGAAGAGAAGGTTACAGGAGATACAGTACAGGGCTTGATGAGCAGAATGCTGTCCAGAGGAGGCTATAATGCCATTGCTAAGGACTACCGTATTTGTGTGTTTTGCTAAAGCAATCAACCAACCAGGAAATTGATGACATGGCGGAGGTGACTGATACTCTAGTAGTGAAGGGGTGTTATCCTTAGCCCCTTCACTAGTGGCTAGTCCCCACATACTGGGACCGACCTCACAGCACAGCGTACCTAGGGACCTACCCTGGAATCACGGGAGAGAGATATTTAGAGGGGCCCTGTGAAGGAGAAAAAGCACAGAGTTATGAAAAAGTGAATTTCCTGTGTCCTTCAAGCGGAGTGCCGCCGAAAAAAAAATGTTTTAAAGTCAGCAGCTACAAATACTGCAGCTGCTGACTTTTAAAACATGGACACTTACCTGTCCAGGGTGCCTGGGATGTTGGCACCCGAGGCCGAAGCGTCTCTCCGTCCTCGGGTGCTGCCGCCTCCATCTTCGGTAAGGGAATCAGGAAGTGAAGCCGTGCGGCTTCACTTCCCGGTTCCCTACTGCGCATGCGCGAGTCGCGCAGCGCAATACGGATGGTCCCTGCTGCCTCTGGAACCCGTGTGTTTCCCAGCAGGCAGCGGGGAGGGAGCAGGAAGTGGCGTAAATAACCGCAGATTCTGCGGCTATCTATGCCGGAAGTGGGTACAGATACCTGTAATATACAGGTATCTGTACCCCCCTCCCCCCTGAAAGGTGCCAACTGTGTCACCGGTGGGGGGGAGAAATCTGACGAGTGGAAGTTCCACTTTTGGGTGGAACTCCACTTTCAGTAGCATACTGTACAGGCATTGCCACTGAGAGTGAGGTGATGGGATTGCTGAGTTGGTAGAGACTGGTACATGCTCCGTGGCACCGGCTCAGAAATGCTGCACATCTGGGAAAGTGGTGTTCTCTAATAGGGATGAGCCGAACACCCCACGGTTCGGGTTCGCACCAGAACTTGTGAACAGGCAAAAAAATTTGTACGAACACGCAAAAACCGTTAAAGTCTATGGGACATGAACATGAAAAATCAAAAGTGCTAATTTTAAAGGCTTATTTGCAAGTTATTGCCATAAAAAGTGTTTGGGGACCCGGGTCCTGCCCCAGGGGACATGTATCAATGCAAAAAAAGTTTTAAAAATGACCGTTTTGTCAGGAACAGTGATTTTAATAATGCTTAAAGTGAAACAATCAAAATTAAATATTCCTTTAAATATTGTGCCTGGGGGGTGTCCTTAGTATGCCTGTAAAGTAGCGCATCTTTCCCGTGTTTAGAACAGTACCACAGCAAAATGATATTTCCAAAGTTAAAAATGTCATTTAGAAACTGCTTGCATCTGTAATGTATTGTCGGATCCCGGCAATAAAGATAAAAAGAACTGAAAAAGACGGCATGGGTTCCCCCTCCCAAGTCCATTACCATTCCCTTTGGTTCTGGTTTGGATATTAAGGGGAACCCCGTACCAAAATTAAAAAATAATTGCGTGGGGGTCCCCCCAAAATCCATACCAGACTCTTCAGGTCTGGTATGGATATTAAGGGGAACCCTGCGGCAAAATTTTTTAAAAAAATGGCGTAGGGGTCCCCCCAAAATCCATACCAGGCCCTTCAGGTCTGGTATGGATTTTAAGGGGAACCCCGAGCCAAAATAAAAAAAATGGCGTAGGGGTCCCCCAAAATTCATACCAGGCCCCTATCTGAGCACGCAACCTGGTAGGCCACAGGAAAAGGGGGGGACCGGAGAGTGCCCCCCTCCTGAACAGTGCCAGGCCACATATCCTCAACATGGTCCCCCCAAAACACCTTGTCCCCGTGTTGATGGGGACAAGAGCCTCATCCCCACAACCCTTGCCTGGTGGTTGTGGGGTTCTGCGGGCGGGGGGCTTATCAGAATCTGGAAGCCCCCTTTAACAAGGGGACTGCCCCCCTACGTGAATGGATATCGGGTACATTGTATCTCTACACATTCACCAAAAAAAGTGTCAAAATTGTAAAAATGACAGTAGACAATTTGGGTGACCCCGCCCCCTCTGACGTTACGTAATGTCACATGATACCAGAAGGGAGCAGGGTCACCCATTTACATCACCAGGTGGCCCTGCCCTCAGCTATATAACAGCTGTCAATGCAGAAAGTCTACAATCAGCGGGAGCCTCCCATGGAGACGGAGTTTTTTGCGTTTTTTTTTTTCTCAGTCCGTCGGACACTGTGATTGAAGATGAATGGACATCACGGGACACTTTTTTATTTTATTTTTTAATAAAGGACTTGTCCCAAATGATCTACTGTAATTTTACCATTTTGACACTTTTTTTGGTGAATGTGTAGGGGTACAATGTACCCGATACCCATTCACATGGGGGGGCGGGATCTAGGGGTCCCCTTGTTAAAGGGGGCTTCCAGATCCCAATAAGTTCCCCTACCGCAGACCCCCACAACCACTGGGCAAGGATTGTTAGGATGAGCCCCTGTTCCCCATCAACATGGGGACAAGGTGTTTTGGGGGGGACCCCAAAGCATCCTCCCCATGTTGAGGGCATATGGCCTGGTACAGTTCAGGAGGGGGGGCACTCTTTCGTCCACCCCCCCTTTTCCTGCGGCCTGCCAGGTTGCGTGCTTGGATAAGGGTATGGATTTTGGGAGGGACCCCTACGCCACTTTTTTGGGCTTTGGGGTTCCCCTTAAAATCCATACCAGACCTGAAGGGCCTGGTATGAATTTTGGGGGGACCCCTACACCATTTTTTTTTATTTTGGCGTGGGGTTCCCCTTAATATTCATACTAGACTCTTCAGGTCTGGTATGGATTTTGGGGGGACCCCCACGCAATAAAAAAAAAAATTTGGTGTGGGGTTCCCCTTAATATTCATACCAGACCCAAAGGGCCTGTTAATAGATTGGGGGAGGGGGGCCGCCGGAAATGCCCGTTTTTTTCAAAGATTTTTATCTATATTGCCGGGATATTGCCATTTTTTTTTAATTTAGCGTGGGGTTCCCCTTAATATTCATACTAGACTCTTCAGGCCTGGTATGGATTTTGGGGGGACCCCCACACAATTTAAAAAAAAAAAATTTGGTGTGGGGTTCCCCTTAATATTCATACCAGACCCAAAGGGCCTGTTAATAGATTGGGGGAGGGGGGCCGCCGGAAATGCCCGTTTTTTTCAAAGATTTTTATCTATATTGCCGGCAATACATTATAGTCGCAAGCAGTTTTAAATGACATGTTTTCCTTTACAAATGTAATTTTGCTGCTCTCATTCATAAAACTATGTAAGGCTGCCATGTAAGCAGCCTTACATAATGTGGGGCATGGACTCAACCCCCTGAGCCATGATTGGCCAGAGGCACCCTGTCTTTGGCCAATCATGGCTTTCACAGCAGAGCACGCTGTGATTGGCCAGAGCATGCAGGTCAGGTGCATGCTTTGGCCAATCAGCAGCTGTCAATGCACTGTGATCTCGCAGTGCGTTGACGGTCTCGCCGTTCATTATGGCGTGTTCCGCGTGTGCTTGAATTTTCCGCGAATGCCCTATAATGTTCCGTATTAGGGGAATGGGTGAACACTCGACTCGAACCGCTGCTCATCACTATTCTCTAACAGAGGTTGTGTCTGAATTGCTTAGTCTTAACAGTGTGAGAATTTTGGCTGCAGATTACAAAAGAGTTAACCTTGAAAGTTGCTTGCTCGCTTCTAAGTCTGGAGATCTTTCTTTTATTTTTTAACCAAAAAAATATGTTTATTAAATATCAAGCATCCTACATTGCCAGCTTTACGTTACAGTGCAAAACACAATGAAAATAAATTTGCCAATGACTTTACAACACATTAACCAAGGAGATACAAGAACATCTGCAATTAACACATTATCCGGCATTGAGCCCAAGTAACCTATCCATAATCAGATCCACCAGGGCAAGCCCCGGGACAGACATCCAACCATGGTGCCCATAATTGCTCATATTTAAGCTTACTGCCTCTATGTTGGTAAATAAGCTTCTCCATTCTTAACACCTCGCCAACATTTTTAACCCATTCTCCTATTGTTGGGGGATCCTCAGATTTCCAATGAACCATAATCAGTTTCTGTGCCTGGAATGCACTCAGCATGCTCTCTGATCCAATGGGAGAGATACTTTAAATACTGAGATGACTTTAGTCCCCACTCCCAACCAATACGAGTGTAGTTTTGGGCATCTCCATAAAAGATGAATGAGTTCACCCTGATCGCGCTTACAGCGTGTACACATAGAATGATTGCAAATTCATCAATTGGAGTCTACGAGGAGTGTAATATACCCGCAATAGTATGTACAGTTGAGTCAGTCTTTGCATTACGTTCAAGGAACAGGTACCCACCACCTGAACTAGTTTTGTTCCACACCTTCTGAATGAGGTTATATGTTGGATACGTTTTTTGCCGGTTTTTCGAAAGCCTGAGCTTCCAGCAGCCATGGAATAGGACCAATACGAGTAGTGTATAGCATCAATGCCTGGGAGGAGCTACATCACATGCCCTCTGAAACCTTGTTGGCAGGCATAATGCCAACAAGATGTTGCAGCTGCGTTGCCAGATAGTACAACCATGGGTTAGGCAAAGCCAAGCCACCGTCATCCTTGGGCCTTTGTAAGTGCTCTAATTTACTTCTCGGGGGGGGGGTGTCTTTCCTCCCAGATTAGGGTACGAAAAAAGGAGTTAACTATTCTGAAAATCTTTAAAGGAATTACCACAGGGGCATTATGTAGGAAGTAAAGAAGCTGTGGCATAAGTATCATCTTAGTTAAGTTCACCTCCCTGCCACAGATAAACGGAGGGTATTCTATGTTTTGATTCTATTCCTAAACCGTTGAAGAAGGGGAGAAATATTCAATCGACAAAAATCTCAAGGACAGGAGGTAATGTATATCCCCAAATATTTGAATGAGGTGGTAATGGGTATAGGGCAAGCAGCTTTACCAAAAGCCCTAATAACAGCCTGAAGTTGGCTATAGAGAAGTCATACCCACGATATATAATTTGGTTTGAACCCGAATTTCTCTAGTACCGCCCATAAGTATGTCCAGATTATAACAATGGTTTCCAAACTGCGGCCCTTTGCATGCTTTTTTCCAGCCCTTGGGACACTTTTCCTGCCACTGATGCAATACACTATTTCTTCCCACTGACACCAACAAATTGGCATAATTCTCGTTGCTAACATCAATAACGGGGCACTATTTCTCTCATTGGCATCAATGATGGAGCACTATTTCTCCCACTGACACCAACATTGCGGCACTATTCCCCCTACTGACACCAGCGATAGTGCACTATTCCTCCCCCTAATGCCAAAGTTGCACTGTTTACTCCCACTGACGCCAGTACAATCTCTACTCCCACTGGCCACAGTCAGGCCCTCCTTAGGTCTGAAGTACAGTAAATGGGCCCTTTGCTTAGAAAGTTTGTAGACCCCTGGTCTGTGCCATTAAAAGCCTTTGTTGCGTCCAGTAATAAGAGCGACCACTTCCTACATTGTCAGCTGGAGACTGTATGTTTAGGAACAATCATCTTAAATTAATGGCAGTAGACTTGTTTGGCATGAAGCCGGCTTAATCAGAATGCACAATAGACGTGATAACCCCATTCAGTCGGATTGCTAACAACTTTGCAAAGACCTTCACGTTGCACTGCAACAACTAGATCGGCAGATAAGATTCCGGATCAGCTGGGTCTTTACCCGGTTTTAGGAGCAGAATGATATTTGATTTAGACATAGAAGGGGGCATAACTCCCCGCTCCCGTGACATATTGAAAACCCTCAGCAGGCGCGGCAGCAATACCTCAGAATATTGCTTGTATATTTCCATGGGGATCCCATTGTCCCCAGGCGCCTTACAGTTAGGAAAAGCGCTAACTGCCTCCAGGAGTTGGAGACCTGTCTTAATGTTACTTTCACATGACCTCAGCTCATGCTTAAAGTTGTTGTAAACCTCAGTTATGAAATCTGAACAAAGCACATACAGTATATTAATTTCTCTTGCATGTAGGTTTGTACTGCATATATGCTGTGTTTAAAAATACACCTGAATGCACCTGTTATACATGAGCCCTTAGAGATAGGGTACAGAAAATTGTGCAAAATAATTCAGGGAGATGACCTTAAGGAATTGTAGCCCCCTCTAGTGTGCTACTAGTGTTAGGGCAGGCAAATCTATGTTATGACTCATGATTAACTTGTGAGTCTAAAATTGGGTCAGGGCTTACTGCAGGTCAGGATGGATGACTCACAGATGCAGCTCTCTGGTACCTTCCCCTGCATCTGGAAGTTTGGAGAAACTTCTAGAGGTTAGTGGACAGAGGCCTGATCTGCATACTTGAGGAAACTTGGCCAATCCCCAGGCAGAGGGGTCAGCCTTTAAATATGGGAGAGCCATGCCAGCAGGGGAGGGGAGTTGAAGATAGAGTGCTTAGGAGACTGTTGGTGGCCTAGGAGGGAATCCCTATATCTAGGGGTGGTGGGCTCTGCCTCCAGGCTGGGCTCAGGAAGATCCTGACAGCAGTGCAGTTTGAAAGGAATCTTGCTGTCAGGGCCTGGATTTGATCCTGGAAGCTCTGCTGTGTACGGCAATGTCTCTTCTTGCTGACCCACCTGGAATGCTGGACAGTTCTCTGATCAATTCCTTGAATGATCCTGTCTTGAAACGTGTTTATCTTGAACCCTGAACTCTTTGCTCCTCCCATGAACTTCCTGATTTAAGCCATGTCTCTGCACTTCCTGTTTGGCCCTTTTGACTCTTGACTTCCTGGCTGCCGTCCATATTTTGCTGCTACTCGTTATCGACCCTTAGCTTATTCCTTGACTATGCTTCCTCCTGATCCCAACCTGCAACTACTCGTTACTAGGGATGGGCGAAACGGTTCAGCCCGAGCATGAGTTTGGGCCGAACTTTGGCTGTTTGGCCATTCTCCAAACAACCGAATTATGGAGTTTGACCGTTTGTTCGGCCCGCCGAATGACCACAATGCATTGTGCAGCCGCAAGTTTAACGCCATATATTTAATTCCGTTACTGCAAGTTTAACGCCAAATATTTTATTGCGTTACCGCAAGTTTAACGCCATATAGTTCTGTGCGTTACTGCAAGTTTAACGCTGTATACTTCATTGCGTTACTGCAAGTTTAATGCCATATAGTTCTAAGCGTTACTGTAAGTTTGATGCAGTATATTATAGTGTATCCGTGGAGTGTGTCTGTGTAGTGAATACTCAAATTAAAGTGCACCAAACACCTCTTTCCATTGATTAAATTGCATCCACGTACATATTTACACATCTTTATTACATTTTGTTGATAAGCACCCCCCACCATGTCTGGGAGGACAGCAAGGAGAGGCAGACGATGGAGGAGATGATGATGATGAGGTCACTGATTTGACTTGGGTGCCAGATAGAACAGAGGAGGAAAGTGAGGGTGAGGCACAACCCCAACGAGGCAGCCATCATGGAAGTGTAGAGAGCAGCCATCCTATTCCATCACATTGTGGAGCTGTTATCTCCCGGCCCACTTTCCACAACTCAGCTGCCTGGCCCTTTTTTAATACATGTGCAGCCAATGGCACTGTTGCTATTTGCAAATTTTGTCTCAAGCACATCAAGCGTGGCAAAAACAACAACCATTTGGGTACCACATGCTTGACAAGGCATTTAACCTCCCACCACTCAGCCCACTGGCAAGAGCACCTAAAAGCCACACAAAAGGGGCACAATCTGTTCCTCCTCCTTACTCACCTCAGTCTGTCCCTGCTATACCTCATGACCTCTCAGCAGCCTCCACTGACAGGGATGAGGGTATACCGCAGGGTGTCCCAGGTCTTTGCAGCACATCTGCCAGCAGCATGCTACCAGCTGTAGACTAAAGCCGGCACATTTCTGTGCCCCATTTGCTGCATCGGAAAAAAAAATACAGTCCCTGCCACCCACATGCCCAGCGTCTAAATGCAAGCTTCTCAAAGCTGCTGGCTCTACAACTTCTGCCTTTCCACCTGGTGGATTATGCCCCTTCTTTGAATTTGCAAAATGTCCTGTACCACAATAGCAGGTTCCCAGTCACTATTTCTTTTCATGTAAGGCCATTTCAGCTCTCTACCATCACATGGAAAAGAATGTTGTGGCATCTTTGGGCAAGACAGTCAGCTGCCCATGCTTGCCGCTGGTCCAGCAAGCATGGGCAGGGATGATATAATTTGTTCACAGCACACTGGGTAACTCTACTTGCAACTTGGAAGGATGCAGGACAGGCGCAGTGCTACAGCTGGTTGTGCCCCCACGTCTCCATACGACTGGTGATGATGCGAGATTTGTCAGCTTTACCCCCTCCTCCTCCTCATCTAGTCCATCCTCTGCTGAATTATCCTACGAACCTCAAGTACCCCCTAAGCATTCAAAAGTCTATTCAATGAGTCAGGCTAAAAGGTGCCATGCAATGCTTCAGCTGGTGTGTCTAGGGGACAGGAACCACACCAGAGCAGAGATTCTTGCAGCTCTGCAGGGACAGGCCCAGAGGTGATTCACACCATGCCAGCTGAAGCCAGGAATGGTGGTGTGTAATAATGGCACAAACCTCCTATTCGCCTTTAACCACTTCAATAGATGGGGATAGGTTAAAGCTGAAAATATATTTGACAAGCCTGGGACCACCCAGTACTGAAAAAAGATGAATGAGGAAAGGATACAATGTTGAAAAAGGCTGCAAGAGAGAGTGAAAAGGTAGATGCGTGGAATGAAGGTATGACGAATTAAAGTGCAAGAAAAAAGGTGTGCACTAAATAAAGAGTGAATATGAGAACAAAAGAGTAAACAAAGGAAGGTGACACTACAGTGCACTCTACAAAGCAACCTTGGAATATTTACCTAAAAGGTTAATAACAAATTTAGCTCATCCGTGTGGGGTGAGGGAAAAATATATGAAGCTAGACCTGAGGGCCGCAGATAAGAGATAAGAATATTACAAGGAATCAATTGAGTAAACTCAGTGGACAAGGGGTAGAGTCCAGTGAGCGCCCATCGGTACCAAATGTTTACTTACTTTTAAGACAAACGAAGTACAGGTCTGTCCAGAATGATTGCTACATTAGATCTGAATTAGATCCATATGAGCCCGACTATATATGCCGCCCCGCCAACTAAGAAGGAATTTGATTGGTTCTGGTCGCAGACAGTGCACCTCCCCTTCCCCCCCAACAGATAGGAAAACCTCCCGAATGAAGCCAGAAATGGGCCACCTAAATGGCAGCCCCACTGGAACCCAAGCAGCATCCCATAGCAAGAAATTAAATATGACGTCAGTGAGTCACATCAAATAAAGCAGCAACAAGATGACCTGGGACCCCAGCGCTACAAGCAAGAAAAGTCTGACAGAGTTCCAGACTTTCCAGTTCCAACCAAACCTTCTACTCCACAAGGTACCCAGCCTTTATACAAGCATCAAACACCAGTCTTCACTCCAAAGGTGTATGCAACGAGCCGGTATGAACTGCCAACCTTAAGCAAGTTTGAACCCAGCGCGCCTAAAGAAGAGACTTTTACCAGGTATGCCTTTACACCGCACCACAATACACCAGCAGCCTACCCCAATGCCAGTCAGGCTACTGTAGACTTTGCCAAGTTCCTGGTCAAAAGAGAGTTAGTTACCCAAGGACTTGTCAAATTTAGTGATCGCCCTCAACACTACAGGGAGTGGCGATCCGCTTTCCAGAGTGTCATTCAAGGTCTCGATCTATCCTGCAGGGAACAGATAGAACTCCTCGTAAAGTGGCTTGGCAATGATTCTGCTGAACATGCCAAAAGGATCAGAGACATTAATATAAACCACCCTGAGATAGGCCTTACAAACATCTGGAACAGACTGGATAGATGTTATGGCTCACCAGAAGCTATAGAAAGTACACTGTTTAAAAGATTAGAAGACTTTCCAAAAATACCTAGCAGAGGTTACCAAAGACTCAGAGAATTCAGTGACCTGTGTATGGAGTTACAAGTTGCTAAAGCAGAAGGAGACTTACCTGGCCTTTCTTATCTTGACTCTGCTAGAGGTAGTAACTCCTTAGCACAAAAACTTCCTTATGAGTTACAGGAAAGATGGATTACTCATGGCTGTAACTACAAACGAAAACACAATGTGCCTTTTCCACCCTTTAGTGAGTTTGTGGACTTTGTAGACAGACAAGCAGGAATGAAAGATGACCCCAGCTTCATTTTTCTAGTGTCTTATACCACCTCTTCTGGCCCTAAACAACTCAGAGCTCCAGTAGCAGTGCACAAAACTAACATTTCTTCCCACAGATTTGCAGAGTCTCAGCCAGAGGATCAAGACAGCGACCCTGCTAAATTCTGCCCTCTACATAAGATGCCACATCCTCTTCTGGAATGCAGAGCCTTCAGGACAAAAACCATCCAGGATCGCAAAGCTTTCCTCAAAGAGAACAACATCTGTTACAAGTGCTGCTCTTCGTCCACACATTTCGCCAAGGACTGTAAGGTCAGTAGGGATGAGCCGAACACCCCCCTGTTCGGTTCACACCAGAACATGCGAACAGGAAAAAAGTTCGTTCAAACACGCGAACACCGTTAAAAGTCTATGGGACACGAACATGAATAATCAAAAGTGCTAATTTTAAAGGCTTATATGCAAGTTATTGTAATAAAAAGTGTTTGGGGACATGGATCAATGCAAAAAAAAGTTTTAAAAACGGACGTTTTTTCAGGAGCAGTGATTTTAATAATGCTAAAAGTCAAACAATAAAAGTGTAATATCCCTTTAAATTTCGTAGCTGGGGGGTGTCTATAGTATGCTTGTAAAGGGGCGCATGTTTCCCATGTTTAGAACAGTCTGACAGCAAAATGACTTTTCAAAGGAAAAAAGTAATTTAAAACTACTCGCGGCTATTGCATTGCCGGTCCGACAATACACATAAAAGTTCATTGATAAAAACGGCATGGGAATTCCCCACAGGGGAACCCCGAACCAAAATTTAAAAAAAAAAATGACGTGGGGGTCCCCCTAAATTCCATACCAGGCCCTTCAGGTCTGGTATGGATATTAAGGGGAACCCCGCGCCAAAATTTAAAAAAAAACAGCGTGGGGTCCCCCCAAAAATCCATACCAGACCCTTATCCGAGCACGCAACCTGGCAGGCCGCACAAAAAGAGGGGGGGATGAGAGAGTGGCCCCCCCCTCCTGAACCGTACCCGGCCACATGCCCTCAACATTGGGAGGTTGCTTTGGGGTAGCCCCCCAAAACACCTTGTCCCCATGTTGATAAGGACATGGGCCTCATCCCCACAACCCTGGCCGGTGGTTGTGGGGGTCTGTGGGCGGGGGGCTTATCGGAATCTGGAAGCCCCTTTAACAAGGGGACCCCCAGATCTCGGCCCCCCCTGTGTGAAATGGTAAGGGGGTACCTACCATTTCACTAAAAAACTGTCAAAAATGTTAAAAATGACAAGAGACAGTTTTTGACAATTCCTTTATTTAAATGCTTCTTCTTTCTTCTATCTTCCTTCATCTTCTTCTTCTTCTTCTGGTTCTTCTGGCTCTTCTGGTTCTTCCTCCGGTGTTCTAGTCCAGCATCTCCTCCGCAGCGTCTTCTATCTTCTTCTCCTCGTCCCGCTCCGCACCCATGGCATGGGGGAGGCTCCCGCTCTTCTCTTCATCTTCTTCTCTTCCTTATCTTCTTCTCTTCTTTATATTCTTCTCTGGGCCGCTCCGCATCCATGCTGGCATGGAGGGAGGCTCCCGCTGTGTGATGCGTCTCCTCTTCTGACTGGCCAGGGCCACCCGGTGACCCCACCCCCCTCTGATGCACGGGACATGACGGGACTTCCCTGTGGCATTCCCCATGACGTCACAGGGAAGTCCCGTCAAGTCACCGTGCGTCAGAGGGGGCGGGGTCACCGGGTGGCCCTGCCCCCCCGTTATTTAAGAACCGTCAGAAGAGGAGACACGTCACACAGCGGGAGCCTCCCTACATGCCAGCATGGATGTGGAGCGGCCCGGAGAAGAAGATGAAGAAGAGAAGAAAATGAAGAAGATGAAGAAGATGAAGAAGATGAAGAAGATGAAGAGAAGAGCGGGAGCCTCCCCCCATGCCATGGGTGCAGAGCGGGCCGAGGAGAAGAAGATAGAAGAAGATAGAAGACGCCGCGGAGGATATGCTGGACGAGAACACTGGAGGAAGAACCAGAAGAACCAGAAGAAGAAGAAGAAGAAGATGAAGGAAGATAGAAGAAAGAAGAAAGAAGAAGCATTTAAATAAAGGAATTGTCAAAAACTGTCTGTTGTCATTTTTAACATTTTTGACAGTTTTTTAGTGAAATGGTAAGTACCCCCTTACCATTTCACACGGGGGGGGCGGGATCTGGGGGTCCCCTTGTTAAAGGGGGCTTCCAGATTCCGACAAGCCCCCCGCCCGCAGACCCCCACAACCACTGGCCAGGGTTGTGGGGATGAGGCCCTTGTCCTCATCAACATGGGGACAAGGTGTTTTGGGGGGCTACCCCAAAGCACCCTCCCAATGTTGAGGGCATGTGGCCTGGTACGGTTCAGGAGGGGGGGGCGCTCTCTCGTCCCCCCCTCTTTTCCTGCGGCCTGCCAGGTTGCGTGCTCGGATAAGGGTCTGGTATGGATTTTTGGGGGGACCCCACGCCATTTTTTTAAAAATTTTGGCGCGGGGTTCCCCTTAAAATCCATACCAGACCCGGGAATTTAGGGGGACCCCCACGTCATTTTTTTTTTAAATTTTGGCCGGGGTTCCCCTTAATATCCATACCAGACCTGAAGGGCCTGGTATGGAATTTAAGGGGACCCCCACGTCATTTTTTTTTTAAATTTTGGTTCGGGGTTCCCCTGTGGGGAATTCCCATGCCGTTTTTATCAATGAACTTTTATGTGTATTGTCGGACCGGCAATGCAATAGCCGCAAGTATTTTTAAATGACTTTTTTCCTTTGAAATGTCATTTTGCTGTCAGACTGTTCTAAACATGGGAAACATGCGCCCCTTTACAGGCATAATATAGACACCCCCCAGCTACGAAATTTAAATGGATATTACACTTTTATTGTTTGACTTTAAGCATTATTAAAATCACTGCTCCTGAAAAAACGTCCGTTTTTTAAACTTTTTTTTTGCATTGATCCATGTCCCCTGGGGCAGGACCCAGGTCCCCAAACACTTTTTATGACAATAACTTGCATATAAGCCTTTAAAATTAGCACTTTTGATTATTCATGTTCGTGTCCCATAGACTTTAACAGTGTTCGCGTGTTCGAACAAACTTTTTTCCTGTTCGCATGTTCTGTAGCAAACCGAACAGGGGGGTGTTCGGCTCATCCCTAACCAGAACTAGATGATCAGGCTCAGATAATCTTACTCCTAGGGAGAGATATCTTGCAAGTCCACAAAGTAAGAAAACTGATCAGTGGTCCTAAAAATGCCCCATATGCCCAAAAACTGGATCTCGGGTGGGTCATTATAGGTGATGTTTGCCTGGGAGGTGCACACAAACCTGCATCTGTTAATAACCTGCTCACTAGTACCCTTGAGAATGGTCGTCCTTCTCTTTTCCAACCCTGTCAAAATCACATCCTCATAAATGAACTACCACACAACAACCCTGTACCTCTTCCCTTCCTAAGTCCCCTCTGTGACAGCAATACCTATGACAATGACCAAAGCAACTTAGGAAGCACAGTGTTCCAGAGAACAAAGGAAGATAACCAGGTAGCAATGTCTATTGAGGATACGCTCTTCCTAGAAATTATGGAAAAGAGTATGGAGAAAGACGGGATTGGGATCTGGGTTGCACCTCTTCCCTTTAAACCACAAATACGACGTTTGCCTAACAACAGAGAACTAGCATATAAACGTCTCACTTCCCTAAGACACAATCTTCAAAGGAGACCAGAGATGAAAGAACATTTCTTTTCCTTCATGGAGAAAATATTCCAGAATGGTCATGCGCCAAACCTCAAAGACTCAGAGGAATGCTGGTATTTACCTATATTTGGGGTCTATCACCCTTATGCCCCGTACACACGGTCGGACTTTGTTCGGACATTCCGACAACAAAATCCTAGGATTTTTTCCGATGGATGTTGGCTCAAACTTGTCTTGCATACACACGGTCACACAAAGTTGTCGGAAAATCTGATCGTTCTAAACGCGATGACGTAAAACACGTACGTCGGGACTATAAACAGGGCAGTGGCCAATAGCTTTCATCTCTTTATTTATTCTGAGCATGCGTGGCACTTTGTCCATCGAATTTGTGTACACACGATCGGAATTTCCGACAACGGATTTTGTTGTCGGAAAATTTTATATCCTGCTCTCAAACTTTGTGTGTCGGAAAATCCAATGGAAAATGTGTGATGGAGCCTACACACAGTCGGAATTTCCGACAACAAGGTCCTATCACATATTTTCCATCGGAAAATCCGACCGTGTGTACGGGGCATAAGAAGCCAGGGCAGATTAGAGTGGTGTTCGATTCCAGCGCCAAACATGAGGGTGTCTCTCTAAATGATGTCCTTCTGTCTGGCCCTGACCTTAACAACAGACTATTAGGAGTACTTCTCCGGTTTTGCAGGGATTCAGTTGCATTCATGGCAGACATACAGCAAATGTTTTATTACTTTCTTGTTAAAGAAGAACACCGTAACTTTCTGAGGTTTCTTTGGTTTAGGGACAACAACCCCTCTGGAGACATCACAGAATACAGCATGAGGGTGCACATATTTGGCAACAGCCCTTCCCCTGCAGTTTCTATATATGGCCTCAGACATTCTGCTACAGTGGGAGAGTCAGAGTATGAGTCAGATGTCAGACAGTTTGTGGACAAGGATTTCTATGTAGACGATTGCTTGAAATCACTACCCACAAATGAAGCCGCAATCAGTCTCCTCAAAAGAACTCAGGTAATGCTTGCTTGTTTCAACTTAAGACCCCACAAGATTGCTTCCAACAGTAGAGAGGTTTTAGAAGCCTTTCCTGTCCAAGATCGTTCTAACGAGTTAAAGGACTTAGATCTAGGCACAGACTCACTTCCCATGCAACGTAGTCTTGGTTTGCTTTGGGACTTAGGATCTGACACGTTTACTTTCCAAGTAAACACAGAAGAAAAACCCTTTACCCGTAGAGGTGTCCTGTCTACCATAAACAGCCTGTATGATCCCTTGGGTTTTGCAGCAGGGTAAAGCACTACTGAGAGACTTAACCTATGAGTCGCTAGATTGGGACCACCCTCTCCCCACCGAGAAGAAGAACCTATAGCTAGAGTGGAAGGACTCACTAACAGCTCTATCCAACCTTAAAATTCCACGACCATATGCTCCTCTGTCATCTGCTGACATTCAGATGCAAAGACTTTGTGTGTTTTCGGATGCTTCTGTTAAAGCAATTGCTGCTGTAGCTTACCTGAAAACCATAGACACTAGAGGACAGTGTCACATAGGGTTTGTAATGGGGAAAGCAGAACTTGCACCACTTCTCGAACACACCATACCCAGGCTGCAAAAGCAAAACTGCACGAGGATATTCAACCCACCTCACTCTTCTCACATGGGAGGTGTTTGGGAGAGGATGATAGGCATAGCCCGCAGAATTCTTGACTCTATCTTTCTAAAAGTAGGAACTGCAAGGCTTACTCACGAATGTTTAGTGAAATTTATGGCAGAGGTTACAGCTATCATTAATGCCAGACCTTTGACCTCCATTTTAAGTGACTCTGAGGATCCAGTGGTTCTCACACCTGCCATCACACAAAAGAATAGTCTTGCCAGTGCTCCAGCTGGAGAGTTTTGTGAGAAGGACCTTTTAAAACATCAATGGAGACAAGTACAAACCCTTGCCAATACCTTCTGGAACCGGTGGAGGGAACAATATATATCTACTCTACAAGTAAGGAGAATGTGGCACACTGAAAAGCCTAATCTTAAACCTGGTGATGTTGTGCTCATGAAAGATTGCCAGGCACTAAGGAATATGTGGCCTTTAGGTTTGATCACCAAAGTACTGCCAAGCAAGGATAATCGTGTCCGTAAGGTCGAGGTCAAGATCTTTCAACAGAATGAGGTTAAAGTATTCTTGAGACCAGTGACTGAACTTATTCTGTTGCTTCCTACGGAGGATCTGTTAGTGACTCTTGATGTCAGGCAGGGAGTGTTCTGTCCACCAGATGTCTTGCTGGTTATTTGTACCTTATTTGTACCTGTGTTGTTAAATTTACATGCAAAATGTGTAATTTACTTAAGACAATCATATGTGGTGTGTAGGCTCCATCTATCGTTCCTTTTTGGTATTGCTGCAGTTCTGTTTCTGTTAATTGTTGTATGTGTAATAGGAAGTTGTCAGCAAGCAGGGAATTCTGGGTAGACAGGAAGTCAACCATCCACCATTCTTATCAACACATTGCAAGAAGCAAGTCATGTATTTCTCTATCTATCGCCATCACCCCTTAGAGAACTTAAAAAGTAAGTTTTTACTATCCCATCTTGTACTGTATATTGTTGTGTATGCAATGTATGCTGTATTGTATGCAATCCTATACTTATTGAAGTCTATTTCTGTTATTTTGTAGTTTCACCTGGCTTGTTCTAATAAAACTGAGATCAAAGAAATATGGTATCTACAGTTATTGGGATGAGAAGGTTTAGCTTTCTGCTCCTTGAGATAGAACAGCTGCCTCTGGCCGAAATATGGATTCGGTTAAGGGCGACAAAGGAAACCTTAGGCGTCTTGTAATTGTGTCTGGATACCGTGTGTCTCCCAAGAGGTAGGTACTGGTTTCCAATTTGCATACTGTAAGTGTGCTGTGCAATACGGCACCGAAACTCCTGTGGTTTTGCCTATATAATATGCATTGCTTTCGCAATGCATCATATAAACTAGGCCACATGTCTGACAGTTAGCGAAATGGAGAGGTGAAAACACCTCACCATTCGGCAATAGAAATGTATTATATCCATTCTAATGAGAGGACAATGGGAGCAGTGACCGCACGGAAAGGACCCTCGTGCAGGACAGTGCTCTTTTACCGATTCCCCTAAATTCACTTGTGACTAGTCAGTCTTTAATTGACATAGCCCTTCTGAAGGTAATCAAAGGAACATTTGAAACAAATTTTTAAGTCATTAGTTAAGATTGACCAGTGACGTTGGATTATCTCTCTAATTTGTTTGTTTCTTAGAGAAATGCATGATTACCCAAGTTGTATTACAGTCTAAGGTCTGTTTCACCCGGGATTTGAAAAGGAGATCATTGTGGGACTTGGTGGCCGCTTTGTTGAAGGCCCTGCGTAGGCAGGACTGACTATATCCCCTTTCCAAAAGTATATCTTGCAATTTGCCTGCTTCCTCCTTCAAGAAATTGTCATCAGGACAATTTCTACTGAGGCGCAGGTATTGTCCAAACGGTATAAGAGGGGTGGGATGGAAACTGTCGGCATGCAGCACAGTGTTTCCGACCATCTCTTTCCTAAACAGTGTGCTGCGTAGTTTGCCCCCTGAGGTGCAGAAAACACGCACATCAAGAAAAGTGATTGTGCTTGTATCATGTAGGATGGTGAATTTTAGATTTATGTTGATTCGTTTGAAAAATTGCATCAATTTTGACTCTGTACCTGGACGTTAGGGTAATGTTGAAGTATGGCTAAGATTGACACAATAGTGTTTCTACCAGGTTCCCCAGGAAGTGATGAAACTCTTGTAGTTTTGACCAACCTAACCGTATTTAAGGAACTGCTTAAAATATAGGTTGGTAAAGTATTCTTTGAATTGGTTATATTAGGCATCAGATTTAAAGATTCCCAACTATGGAACAAAATGGATCCCTGGGAGTAAATGTAAGAAAGTTAAATTTAAAGGTCAATGGGCTAGGAATAGAGAAATATTTCCATTGTTTCAGCTGATTGATTAGGGCACTTTTATATGCCTTGATCCTATTATTTAATCTTTGATGTATATCTACAGTATATTATATGTAAAGTGTTATTGCTTTGTTTGTTTTCTTTTTTTGTTTTTTTTGTTTGTATCGTTCATATATATTTTTTAAAATCTACAGAAGATAAAAAAATAAAAAAGAACATTCTTTCTTATTCGGATACATGTGCTATTCTAGTTTAGTCTTGTCCCTGGAATATGTAGACTAGAGTGAGCCTTGGCAAAAGTGGACACTGGAACTGTCCAGACTCTACTAGCATGTGCCAGTGCAGCAGATATAGACCATGTAACCAACCCAATGTTGCCTCAGGCTTAAAGTGATAGGACAATATAATACAAGGCAAAAGGTACACCTTGTTAATCCAGACATGTTTTTATGCATTTACAGATATGATAAATAATCAGCATCTGCAAAAAAAAAAGGTTTTTTTTTCCCCCTATGACTCAGCATAACAATGGTTGTTTAAAAACTCAAAGCGCTACCCTTTCCAATCAGATTTCATAATTTTTAAAGAGTACATATAGGCACAATACAAATATTGTATTAAAAATGTATCAAATAAATATTTTAACTATGAAGGTTTGAAACATTTTTAAAACAACAGTTATGTTTCACCACGGATATCTCAGTTTTGGTGGATGATAAAGAGCTAAAACTTTCAGTTGCCATGCTTGCACAATGTTGTTACTATTAGGGCTTGTTTACAAGCTACTGCAAAGCAGTGGACCGTGTACTTAGGCAGCAGCCATGATGCTTTGGATTACAGTGCAGCAAACATTATCCCTACTTTCGCGTTCAGTGGTGCGGTACCACCCACGGATCGTGACTCATTGTCATAGTCTGGGGTATGGTTTGGAGGCCAGTGACTGAAGCAGTAGAGTGGTTCAGTAATCAACTGGATAAATACACAGGCAGATCCCCCTAGTGGATGACACAGGCTCACCCATGGGGTCCAAGCACTAGCTAGTCTTCAACAGATGGTGGAGATGGGTTTCGCTGCATGCTACTGACGGGTCAAGACTCTCTGGATTGCCCCATCAGGAACATAGCAAGCAGGGGTTCTGAGAATAAAGCAGAAGGGAAACAAGCTGAAGTGTAGTAGATGAACAAGCCAAGGGTCGACAATGAGTGGTAGCAATGCAAGATATCAGCTGGAGAGAGCACAATAATCTGGTAACCGGAGGTGTAAATACATGGCTTTAATAGGAAGTTCATGGGAGGAGGAAAGAGTTCAAGGTTCAGCTGAAACAAGGTATAAAGCAGGAATGTCCACGACACCAGAGAGAGAGCTGTCCAGCATTTCACGGGGCACAGCAAGAAGAGACAAAGTCAGACGCTGCAGACATCTCAGGTTCAAATCTGGGTACTGACACTCAATAAACTGGATAGGTGCACCCTGCAAGCATGTGTAATGCACACAGTTGCGGTGGGGTTAAACCAGGCGGTGAGGAGATGATACAAAGCCTACTCTCTGCCTGGCAAGTGCTCTCTACGTAGCAATCCAAATGGAGATTGCAATTTAAGAAAGCAATGCTAGTGTGAACTAACACTTACAGAGTGATCCCAATCTTTCTAACAGATTTTTAATTAATTTAATGATGAGTAAATGAAAATAATATTATAGCAAAAAAGGCTAGAATTGCTTATTTAAAAGGTGCTCCTTATCATGTAAAGATCTTTCCACTATTGCCCAAGCCTACAGAGTTGTCTACAATCCATATAGGGGTTGATTTACTAAAGGCAAACAGGCTGTTCACTTTGCAATGAAAGTTGTACTTTGAAAATCTGAGTCACCCCTAAGGTCAGGACACAAAGAGATGAAGAGTGGCGCTGCCCCCCTAAAGTGGGCTTGAGGTAAGTAATCACACCCCCTCTAATACAGTGAAAAAAATCCTGAACCACAGTATTTAAAAGTGATATAGAATGTGTAAACAAAACATACAGTCAAAGCGCTGCAAAAAACGTATAAAGTCAGTGATAATGACCACACAAAAAAGCATCAATTGTTAGTGTGATACACATATAAATGAACTGGTAATATTAAATGAATTCTAGCATAACATCAGTAGGAGTGATGTATAAATTACTCAATTAACTCCTAATAACACCCCGTGAAAAGTGAATCAGTCCGGTATCGTAATACCAGAAACACAAAACCCTTCCAAAATGAGATGAATAAGTATTGGAAAGTGTTTCAAACAAAAAAAATCATATAAAAAATATGAAACAGCAAAACAAGTCCACATAAAAGTGAGATGATGAAGAAAAAAGTTAGACACTTTCCAATACTTATTCATCTCATTTCATTTTGGAAGGGTTTTGTGTTTCTGGTATTACGATACCGGACTGATTCACTTTTCACGGGGTGTTATTAGGAGTTAATTGAGTAATTTATACATCACTTCTATGGATGTTATGCTAGAATTCATTTAATATTACCAGTTCATTTATATGTGTATCACACTAACAATTGATGCTTTTTTGTGTGGTCATTATCACTGACTTTATAAGTTTTTTGTAGCGCTTTGACTGTATGTTTTGTTTACACATTCTATATCACTTTTAAATACTGTGGTTCAGGATTTTTTTTCACTGTATTAGAGGGCGTGTGATTACTTACCTCAAGCCCACTTTAGGGGGGCAGCGTCACTCTTCATCTCTTTGTGTCCTGACCTTAGGGGTGACTCAGATTTTCCATGTATAATTTTTAAAGTGGTAGCTAGCATTAGGTGACTAATCATTATACAGAGCGCAGTGGTGGTAGGACGAGATTTGGCGTTTTTTTTTCTTGTTCACTCACAGAAAGTTGTACTTTGCAAGGAAAATTTCTCCAAAGCTTAGTGAATGAGGTGAAACCCTGCCGACATCCATCACCTGTCATGTGAGAGCAAAAATATTGTTTTCTTTTGTTTTTGTTTTTATTAATTTTCTATGCATGTGATTGGGTGTTCTTTTTAAAACTTTACATTTCACCAGATTCTTTAAGTTCTGGCAAAAATGTCCTTGAAAAGTGCAATTTCCCTTGCAAAGTAAACAGCCTATCTGCTTTTAATAAACCAATCCAATAATCTAATATCAAGGCCCACTCATACCAGAATCAACTCTCCTCCTAAAAATGTCTTATCTTCAGTTGAATTGACAGTTCATTTTTTTAAGCAGTGAAAACCCTCCTCCAGCTGCTTTAGGGCTCTTTCACATGGGGCAGGTCAGTGATGATCCGCCCCGTGAACATCCGATTGGTCAGCGGGGATCGCTCCGCCGATCCCCGCTGAGCAGGAAAATGACAGGTCCGTCGCTGCACACTGTGCAGCGACGGACCTGTCAGAACGCCGCTCTCCCCTATGGGGGATCGGGTGATGACGGACCGTTAGAGTCCGTCGTCACCCGATCCGATCCGAAAACGGATGGAAAAGTAGGTTTTTCCTCCGTTAAATTTTTTCGGATCGGAGCGGGTCGGATGTCAGCGGACATGTCACCGCTGACATCCGACGCTCCATGGAGTGTCCGTTCAGGTCCGCCTAAAAACTGACAGGCGGACCTGAACGGACAGTCCATGTGAAAGAGCCCATAGGGTTTGACATCATCTTTACAAGTCATGTTTTTATTACTGTTCCTCTGGTAAGAGACAACCAGGCCTCTTGAATACATCCACAATGCCAGAATGTAAATCCTCACCTACAGTATTTAACTTTCTGCCATAACCTAGTGGGAGTTACTGAAACCTTACTCTATGGTTGTATTTGCACTGCCAATTTCCACAGAGATCTGTACCTAGTGACCTCTATCCCTACCTCTACCACTACTCTATTCCTTACAGGCATACACATTGTTCCAGCTTATCTGAACCATGGTCAACTTCCACCCAGCAAATAAGTAACATATTGTTAATTGTGTTAAAGCAAATAACTTACATGAACAATTCATAATCAATATTAGAGAAGAGTCCTCTATAAGTAGTGGAAAATTATAGTAGCACCCATTAATGTGTCGTTAAATAATTTAATAGTCAGTCATAAGCAAGTCAAAATGCTCAAACATGTTAAAAAGGTTGTTGCAACCCTACATATCTTCCTCACAAAGGCAGAGTACAAACGAAGAAAAAAATACATGTCTAACCACAACAAGTCTACTTGGTGTCATGCTGTTGATTCTGCCAAGTAGCACTGGATTTGGAATTATGTAGGCACCAACAGACGGAGGTGAATCAGTCACAGCTCAAGAAACCACCAGTAAACTTTGGAGCAACCAATGGGTTCCACAGGATCCTGACTGAGAACGGCTGTTCTAGAGAGATCCCACAGGTATGGCATATGCATACTTACATTGGTCCAAGCTAGGTCCAATTTAAAACGTGCCATACCTGTAATTCTTCTTTAAAATGGTTGTAAACCCTTACATATACCCAATGAAGTGACTGGCCTTAGGTGATACACAGAGATTAAACAAATCCTCCTACATACTGTAATGCCCTGTACACATGAGCGGACTTTTCGACCGGACTGGTCCGACGGACTGAATCCGGCGGACAATCCGACCGTGTGTGGCCTTCATCGGACCTTCAGCAGACTGTTTCTGTCGAAAATCTGAAGGACTTTAGATTTGGAACATGTAAAGGAGAAAATATCCCCCAGATAAATGATAGGACTTTTCAGGCAGCAAGAAAAAAGGGGGTCTAATTAAAAGTTAAATTTTATTGATATATAAGAGAAAATATAAAATTATTCAGGTGCAAACACCACCAAAAATCAGGTAGGTTAAAAACAACAAGTATACAAAAACTATACCGTGAATGCGTGGTAATTGTAGACAATTAGGGAGATCACCTACCAATTAGATGAACTTGATAGTATGTACACCTCCAAATAGCGTGACGGCTGCTGCCGTATGGTCGTTGGATAGCAAAAGAGGCCGTAGAGTAGTATGAAGATCACTGCTTGGCTATGTGGAACCAAGGAGTCTGCGTGGTTAAGTGCAGGTTTCAGAATTTTTATTATTATTTTTATTATTATTTATTATTAATTTATTATTTGTTTCATTTCATTTGTTTACATGCGGCATTCGTTATTTTGGATAATTCGTAACTTCAGATAAATTTGTATTTGTTACGTTCACAAACAGCCAAATCTGAAAGGAAATTCCAATACCTATAATTTAATAGTTAGTTATTATTTCGAATTTTACTTATTTTCTTTCTTTTTTTTCAGATTTTCAAATTTTCGGATTTTCAAATTTTTGAATTTCCAAATTCCAAAAATCCAAAAATTTGGAAATCCAGAATTGGAAAATTCAGAAATTCGGAAATTCGAAAATTTGGAAATCCGAAAATTTGAAATGCGAAAATTTTAAAATTTGGAAATTCAAACATTTGGAAATCCAAAAATTCAAAATTCAGAACTTCGAAATCCGAAATTTCGAAATTCGAAAACAGAAATCCAAGAATTCGAAATTCAGAAATTTGGAAATTTGGAAATTCGAACATTCGGAAATCCGAAAATTCAAAAATTCGGAAATCTCAAAATTCGGAAATTTGAAAATCTGAATTTTCGGATTTCCGAATTCCAAATTTCCAAAAAAAAACGAATGAGACGAAAATGAACAAATTTTTTGTCAGTGTACAAGTCTAGAATACATTTTGCACAAAATGTATTAAGAGAGTTGATTTTTTTATTTTGTTATGGAATAAGTTTTATAACACAAAATAGTTTATAGCGCAAAAATAAAACATAAATAAATAAAAAACCCAGTGGTGATCAAATGCCACCAAATTAAAGCTCTATTTGTGGGAAAATAACGAAATAAATTTCATTTGTGTACAGCCTTGTATGGCCACGCAATTGAAGCAAAAAAAAAAAAAAAAGGCCTGGTCATAAAGGGGGTTAAATCTTCAGGAGGCCAAGTGGTTAAGAAAGCCACTTTAGTAAACTGCTGCTGCTTGCAGGTTAGCTGTGCCTGTGGTTGCCTTGTAGAGCTCCGCAATAATGATATGACAATAGTAGGTTGGTCCTCAAAATTTTAGCTGAACATCCTCATATTTTTTTTTTAAAACAGAACACACTTCCAGCACTCTGTCTTTGGGACACACTCTGATAGCACATTGGTCTCACAGGTCACGTACAAACCTTGTTTGATGTAGTATGTTGCATTTTAGCCCCAGGTGAAGATGTGCGCAGGTGACGTCATAATCTCCAGCTCAGCCAATCAGAGGCTTTGTACTCATTCAGAAAAACAAAACTTGAAACTTCTAGGAGCGAAAGTCCTGCTGCTGGCCACAACACTGTATACTGTATACTGATGCTACATACAGTTTATCCAACGGTCACAGCAGGTGAATCTGTTAGTAAAGCTGATAGCTTTTTTTGGACCAGCTTGGTCTTAACTAACTACAGTACTTTAAAGTTACAAAAAAATGGAGTTAGGCTTTAATGCAGCTTGGGAACAAATTATATTATAAACCTTATACTGTATATTACAACCAAGTTTTAGGGCATAGTGTATACTAAAAATGTCATGTATTTTAAAAATAACATCAGCATTTGTTCATTTACTGTGTGGACTCATTTGATTTTTTGTATGTGTCTGGCTTTGTTTATTCTGTAGTCAATTGTCTAATTCCATATTTTGGACAGATGCCAGTTCTCACCAGGCACCACTGTGCTATCAGACTCATGGAAAGATTGTTTCGTGCAAAGGAGTATCAAATCAACAATTAAACCATTACTTGTTCCTGTTTGGAGATATATTTGTCTAATTTCTGCTCCATGCAATCAACTGTCCTCAGCCCCCAGAGGTCTCAGGAGTGATTATAAGGCTCCATGCACACTGGAGCTCATAAACTGCCGTTCTGAACGTCGGATTGCTGGCAGGAAAATGCTGCTTTGAAAACGCGATTTTATCAGCGTTTTGCATTGCCTTTAATGCACGTTTAGCGGCACTAGCTTTTAGCCGCGGTTCTCTGCCTCTATTCAGTATCAATGGTTCCCTATGGGAGCCCATTGATTTGAATAGAAGTCGCACCAGAAGTCAGATCATCATGATCCAACTTGCGGTGCGTCTTCTGTGCTGAGGATGAAGGGGAACCCCCGCCAAAATGAAAAAAAAAAATTGGCGTGGGGTTCCCCCCCTCAGACAATACCACAAAAAAAAAGAGGACAGAAATGGGACTTTGTATGAGCTAAAAAAAAAAAAAACTAAGAAACATACCCGCTAAGCTCATACACTTCATACCACTATTCATCACTTCACTCATTCACAAATATGGGCTCATTTCATTACTTCAACACATTCATTTCACATGGTTTCATTTTCCTACCCTTGCAGAGCAGTGTGGACTGTTAAGCATACACCAGAATCACATGGTTGTGACCTGGTCACCTGGTCTTCACCTGGCTGCTGTCTCTGGATGGGATTCCTCACCTCAGCCCCGGGGGAGATGATCATCCTTGTCCTTCTTCTTCCCTTGGATTTAAGGCTGGGTGTCACCATTTGGCCATACTGTAAGTTACACACCTTTATTTTGAGAGATTGTTCTCCGTTTAAAGAATATCCTATATTTATAGATATCACTGATTTCATTTCAGAGCATTTTACTCCAGATGATTAGCCTGAGCCATGAAACGTGCGTTGAGTTATATCGAACTGATGCTTAGACAATTTTGGCTCACCATGAAAAATCGATCATGTTCATTGAACTTTTATGAATGGATGAGTGTCCTTTTGTAACTATAATGCTTATTATGTTTTATCTTACTCTGTATAACTATTACATATTCATGCAAACGTATTACATTAGATTGTGTCCTGTTTTACAGATTGACACCATTCTATAATGTGATTTGTCATTAATAAACAGTTTTATAAATAAACTGAATAAGGTATGCATTCAGTGACTTGCCTCATATAAAGTCCCATTTCTGTCCTCTTTTTGTTGTATACATATCAGGGATGGAGGCTTGTCATTGCTACAATTAGGTTGTGTTAGGTCGCATCCACTATGTATCCTCAGACAATACCAGGCCCTTCAGTCTGGTATGGATTTTAAAAGGAACCCCCTTCGCTAAAAAAACGGTGTGGGGGTCCCTCCAAAATCCATACCAAACCCTTATCCGAGCACGCAGCCCGGCCGGTCAGGAAAGGGGGTGGGGACGAGCGAGCGCCCCCCTCCCTCCTGAACCGTACCAGGCCGCATGCCCTCAACATGGGGGTAGGTGATTTAGGGCAGGGGGCGCTGCACCCCCCAACCCCAAAGCAACTTGTCCCCATGTTGATGAGGACAAGGGCCTCTTCCCGACAACCCTGGCCTTTGGTTGTCGGGGGTCTGCGGGCAAAGGGCTTATTGGAATCTGGGAGCCCCCTTTAATAAGGGGGCCCCAAGATCCCGGCCCCCCACCCTATGTGAATGAGTATGGGGTACATCCTACCCCTACCCATTCACCTGGAAAAAAAAAGTGTCAAAAATAAAACACACTACACAGGTTTTTAAAGTAATTTAATAGGCAGCTCCGGGGGTCTCTTCTGACTTTGGGGGTCTCTTCCTTGTTCTCCGCACTCTCCGGCCTTTTCTCCTGCTCTCCGGTGTCTTCTGCCAGGCTCCTTCGCTATCTTCTGCTCTTTTGCCTGCTCTTTTGCTAGCGGTTGCCCGTTCTTCTCCGTCGTCTTCTTCCCTCTGCTCTTCTTCCGATATTGACACAATGCTCTCTCCCGCTGTAATGTTGGGTGTGCGGTGCGCAATGACTTATATTGGCATGGGGCGCTGTCACCAGGCGATGTCATCAGGTGACCCCACCCCCTTATGAGGTCACCGTCCCATCATGCCCCGGGTGGTAACGTGATAAGGGGGCGGGGTCACCGGGTTTGATATAGATTTTGGGGGGACTTCCACATTGTTTTTTCAGTGAAAGGGAGTTCCCCTTAAAATCCGAAGGGCGTGGTATTGTCCGAGGGGGGGACCCCACGCCAATTTTTTTTTTCATTTTGGCGGGGGTTCCCCTTCATCCTCAGCACACAAGTCGCACCGCAAGTCAGATCCTGATGATCCGACTTCTGGTGCGACTTCTATTCAAATCAATGAGCTCCCATAGGGAACCATTGACTTTGAATAGAGGCAGAGAAACGCCGAACGAGGCTTAATGCTCTTTTTACAGCGTTAACCCTCGTTTAACACCTTTTACTGGTGTCTGGCGTTTCCAGTACTGCTCTTGAACGCGATTTGATGGCATTCAGAAAACAGCCCATAAACTCCACTGCTGATAAATATCCAAAAACGGCCATGTGTGCATGGACACATAGGATAACATAGAGTGGAGTTTATAGGCTTTTTAAAAAAAACGCCCAAACTCCAAAAACTCCTTTTATGAGCGTCTTCTGCACTAGTACTTTTACTACCATAGCAAGACTACCTCAACGGAATATTCAATTAAAACAATTGCATAATGTCCACTTTTATGTCTGCCTGGAAAGAGTCCAGTACTTTTCTGCCTTGCAATTCATTTCTGAGAAAAAATGTACAGCACAGGAAATATCTCATTGTTTGGAAAAAGTCAATAACTGTGTTATGTATATTATTATTTTTATACATATAAACAAGATTGCATTGGGTTCAACAATCTCACCCAAGACACTGCAAAAAGTAGGGATGATATTGGTACATGTGCTAACTAGGAATGGGCCGAACGGACCCCTGTTTGGTTCGGACCAGAACTTCCGAACACCGCAAACGTTCAGACCTGAATAACGAACCCCCATTAAAGTCAATGGGACCCGAACGTCAAATATCAAAAGTGCTTAAATGCAAGTAATTAGGCATACAATGGATATAGGGGTCTGGGTCCTGCCCTGGGGGACATGGATCAATAAAAAAAAAGTTTGTGAAATTTTTTTTATTTTTAAATTGAAAGCCTAAAAATGAAAAATTCCTTCCAATATGCCAGTGTGCCAGGGGGGTCCCCTTATGCCGCGTACACAGGACCGGACTTTACGGCATACTTGGTCCGGCGAACCGGAGTCCGTCGGACAATTCGATCATGTGTGGGCTCCAGCTGACTTTTTTTCCCCAAAAGTTTGACGGATCTAGAAATGAAACATGTTTCAAATCTTTTTGACAGACTCGAGTCCGGTCGAAAAGTCAGCTCATCTGTATGCTAGTCCGACGGACAAAAACCGACGCTAGGGCAGCTATTGGCTATTGACTATGAACTTCCTTGTTTTAGTCCGGTCGTACGTCATCATGTACGAATCCATCGGACTTTGGTTGATCGTGTGTAGGCAAGTCCGTTCATTTGGAAAGTCGATCGTAAAGTCCGTCGAAAAGTCCGCAGGACACAGTATGCTGTAAAGTCCGGTCGTGTGTACGTGGCATTAGTCTAACTGTAAAGTGGCAGATCTGTACCATGCCTAGAATCTGCTGCACAATAATTGAATTTATAAAGCCAAAAAAATGAAATTTTTCCTGCAAGCTGCCTTTATTTTGCTCAGCAACAGCTGGGGAGCCAGTGTGTATGATGAGGCCACAATGTAGTGTACTGGGAACAAGATTAGAGATTTTTTGGATACATTCTGGTTTTACTTTGACTTTGTATAGAAGTAAAGGGTGCATAAAAATTGGTCTTTGGGTGTCGGTGGTGCCTTCCCACCGTAACCCTTTAGAGGTACCCTTGATGAAAGCAAGAATTGGCCTTGCTGTAAAAAATTGCAATGATATACACCTGTCAAACAGGTGCAGAAAAATTTCTCTTTGGGTGTCGGGGGCACCTTCCCACCATAACCCTATAGAGGTGCTCTTGATGAAGGCAAAAAAAATTGCAATGATGTATATGGTTGGTGTTTTTGCCACGTTTGATGTGCCTGAGACACAGTTTGCAGATAGCAACAGTGCGATTTGCTGCAGATGTGCTGAAAAAGGCCCAGACAGCTGAGCTTTGGAGAGTGGGCCGGGAGATAACAGCTGCAGAACGTGATGGAATAGGGTGGCTGCTCTCTACTCTTTCTTGATGCCGACCTCCTTGGGGTTGTGCCGCCTCACCTTCAGTTTCCTCCTCTGCTCTATCTGGCACCCAAGTCGCATCAGTGACCTCATCATCATCAGCATCATCTCCATCTCCTCCATCTTCATCATTACCACTGGAGACAACTTGGCAATACGCTGCGGCTTGGGGAACATGAATGCCAATTTGTCTACCAGTGTTCCTCCCTCTCTCTAGGCTCATATTCCTGTCATCCTCAACCTCAGAACCAGCATCTGAATCCAGTAATGGCTGGGCATCATCAAGGAGCAAGTTGCTGATGCTGTGGTCAAATAACTCAGCTGACTCCTCAATGGCTGATGTTAGGGCTATGGCAGGAATAGATGTGGACAAGGAGGCAGGTTTATCCACTCTGGCAACTGCAGGGGACTGCACACTTGTCTCTGCTTGTGTGACAGAGGATGAGGAGGATGAGGAGGATGAGGAAGGTTTAGTAAGCCAGTCCACCACCTCCTCTGCATGCTGTGGCTGGATAGCACGGGCAAACTCACTAAACAGAGGAAATGATGCCCTGCCTGAGGACTGACCACCATGTCCACCTTTGCCTGTGGACACATTTGTTGCTGGCCCCCTTACAGTGCCAAGGGAACGTCTGCCTCTCCTTGTTGTTCTCCCAGACATTATTGGGAGGGAGGGGGCGGTGCTTATAAGAAAATGTAAATGAGAAGTTGAAATCTGTACGTATAAAGTTTAAAAACAGAACAGCAGGGTGGGACTTTGTATGAGGTGCGAGGTGTGTAGAGCCAAGCGCCTCCATCCCCAATAATTTGAACAAATTATCCCACCCTGCTGTTCTGTTTTTAAACTTTATTCATATATAAGGGATGGAAGCATGCACCCTTACCTTTTTTATACTATATGAATGTTGGTACTCTCCATTGTTACTACTAACTTAGGTCTATTTTATATTTAAGCACCAACAAACATTTACTTTGTCAACCTTGATTTTTATGTCAGTATAGGTTCTGAGGAGGTTGGCTATACCATGTTACTGTCCCACACTGTTACCCACAATATGTGGGCCTGGCTACGCTGCCTATTTGCACTGTGCTGGGCCATGATGTGGGCTGGATTGGCCACCTTGGCCGTCTTGCTCAGTCCCGGGAGTTGCGATGCGCTCCTGGGCTCCTCCCCTTCCCTCTCCTCCTTTTGAGTGACGTAGAGGATCGGGCGCGCGCCCAATTGTGCATCAACGTCACGCTTCCGGCTCTTTTTGTGACGTTGGCACGCCACTGCTGTTGATTCCATCTGGCATTCCCCACGAGGTGATTGCCGTCGGATGGCAAGCAGCTGACGCTGCTCAGCTGTTTGGCGCCGTCGCCTTCCATTGGCTGCCAGCGTGCCATTGGTGGACACCCATGATCACATTGGAGTATTTATACTCCCTCCAGCACATTCCTAGCCCCCACACGGTTGTCATCCCCATGGCCTCTGTGCACTTCCGGACCAACATTGCTTACACTCCTTTTTCCAGGTAATCCTTTCTGGCTTCCCCCACAAACTTTCTCCCTTTTCTCTTTTTCGTGCCATTTCACACTATGAAAAGCTGAATGATGGTCCTCCTCTCTACACTCACACTATCTCTAGACTGACATTCCCCACGAGGTGATTGCCGTCGGATGGCAAGCAGCTGACGCTGCTCAGCTGTTTGGCGCCGTCGCCTTCCATTGGCTGCCAGCGTGCCATTGGTGGACACCCATGATCACATTGGAGTATTTATACTCCCTCCAGCACATTCCTAGCCCCCACACGGTTGTCATCCCCATGGCCTCTGTGCACTTCCGGACCAACATTGCTTACACTCCTTTTTCCAGGTAATCCTTTCTGGCTTCCCCCACAAACTTTCTCCCTTTTCTCTTTTTCGTGCCATTTCACACTATGAAAAGCTGAATGATGGTCCTCCTCTCTACACTCACACTATCTCTAGACTGACACTAAACTAATATTCTACACTGACAATTGAAGCAAAATAGCACAGTATAGCACACTAACTAATAGCACTGAACAGAGCCCTGTTCTATCTCTCTCCACACCAAAATCACAATGAAAATGGTTGCCATTGAAAGAATACTTTTATACTGTGCGGCGGGAATGAGCCATGATTGGATAAAGTCATGATGACAGTGACCAATTATGACTCTGACAGTGCTCTGTGCCCTGATTGGCTGAAGCTTTCATTGCTTCAGCCAATCAGGGCTTGCAATGCACTGTTCAACGCCACAATGCATTGTGGTCGGTTCGGGGGGGACCCGTTTGTTCGGCTATTCGCCGAACATCCGAACAACGAAAGTTTGGCCCGAACTAATACTCAGGCCAAACCGTTCGCCCATCCCTAGTGCTAACATATACCTTGATAACATCACGCAGCCCCATATGTGTAGCACCCTCTAGTGTGCTACACATTTAGTGAGCGCAGGAAAATGTAGGTTTTAACTATTGCTATATTTGTGACTCTTAACCACTTGCCGACCGCCTAACGCAGACATACTGCGGCAGAATGGCACGGGCAGGTAAAATCACGTACCTGGTACGTTATCTGCTTCCCGCGGGTGGTCGGCTTCATTAGGGGAGTGATCCAGGCTGAGGGGGAAGACCACTCATTTGTGGCCACCCCCTCGCGATCGCTCCCAACAAATGAAAATCTTCCTCTGCTGCTGTAATGTAAACAGCGGCAGAGGAAATTATGTCATCTCTCCTCGAGTCGGTATTTTCTGTTCCGGCGCTGAGGAGAGGTAAGTGCACAACACTACACTTACAGTAAAACACACTAGGCACGTATTTCACCCCCCGATCACCCCCCTGTACCCCCTGTCACAGTGACACCAATAGCAGTTTTTATCTGATCCGATCAGATCTATACTAGCGTCCCCAGCAGTTCAGGGTTCCCAAAAACGCAGTGTTAGCCCAGATACCTGCTAGCACCTGCGTTTTGTCCCTCCGTCCGGCCCAGCCCACCCAAGTGCAGTATCGATCGATCACTGTCACTTACAAAACACTAAACACATAACTGCAGCGTTCGCAGAGTCAGGCCTGATCCCTGCAATCGCTAACAGTTTTTTTTGGTAGCGTTTTGGTGAACTGGCAAGCACCAGCCCAGGCAGCGTTAGGTTAGTGCCAGTAGCACTAACAATCATGCACGCACCGTACACCTCCCTTAGTGGTATAGTATCTGAACAAATCAATATCTGATCCGATCAGATCTATACTAGCGTCCCCAGCAGTTTAGGGTTTCCAAAAACGCAGTGTTAGCGGGATCAGCCCAGATACCTACTAGCACCTGCGTTTTGCCCCTCCACCCAGCCCAGCCCACCCAAGTGCAGTATCGATCGATCACTGTCACTTACAAAATACTAAACACATAACTGCAGATCGCTAACAGTTTTTTTGGTAGCGTTTTGGTGAACTGGCAAGCACCAGCGACCTAGTACACCCCGGTCATAGTCAAACCAGCACTGCAGTAACACTTGGTGACGTGGCAAGTCCCATAAGTGCAGTTCAAGCTGGAGAGGTGGCAAGCACAAGTAGTGTCCCGCTGCCACCAAGAAGAAGACATACACAGGCCCGTCGTGCCCATAATGCCCTTCTTGCTGCATTCGCCAATCCTAATTGGGAAACCACCACTTCTGCAGCACCCGTACTTCCCCCATTCACATCCCCAACCAAATGCAGTCGGCTGCATGAGAAGCATTTTCTTTCTGTCCTCCCGAGTCCCCCTACCCAACGAACCCCCCCAAAAAAGATGTTGTGTCTGCAGTAAGCGCGGATATAGGCGTGACACCCGCTATTATTGTCCCTCCTGTCCTGACAATCCTGGTCTTTGCATTGGTGAATGTTTTGAACGCTACCATACACTAGTTGAGTATTAGTGTAGGGTACAGCATTGCACAGACTAGGCACACTTTCACAGGGTCTCCTAAGATGCCATCGCATTTTGAGAGACTCGAACCTGGAACCGGTTACAGTTATAAAAGTTACAGTTACAAAAAAAAGTGTAAAAAAAAACCCAAACAAACACAAAAAAATATATAAAATAAAAAAAAACAAAAATAGTTGTCGTTTTATTGTTCTCTCTCTCTATTCTCTCTATTGTTCTGCTGTTTTTTACTGTATTCTATTCTGCAATGTTTTATTGTTATTATGTTTTATCATGTTTGCTTTTCAGGTATGCAATTTTTTATACTTTACTGTTTACTGTTTTATTGTTAACCATTTTTTTGTTTTCAAGTACGCCATTCAGCTGCAGCGCAGACTTATTTATCTTGCTCCCACAATACATAAAGCTGTGACTCCAGCGCTGTCGGAGGTGATATATGCCGAATCATGGGGGCAGCAGGGGCGGAGGAGCGATTTGCTCCTAACTTTTGGGGTGGATGCCCCCATGCTTCGGCATATATAAATGGTGCATGTATGCCCATCATTAGAAGTGGGTGGATGAAGGGAGGTATTCTAATGGTGGGCATACCCATCAATCAATCTCTTTTTTTTCGTTCAGCCCACAGGCTGCATGAAAAAAAAAAATTACAATATATGCCCAACAAAGACCAGCAACGTACTGGTATGTTGCTGGACTTTGAGTGGTTATACCAGAATGATGCCTGCAGGTTTAGGTATCATCTTGGTATCATTCTTTTCAGCTAGCAGTCAGATTTCATGTAAAAGCAATCCTAGCGGCTAATTAGCCTCTGGACTGCTTTTACAAGCAGTGAGAGGGAATGTCCCCCCCCCTCCCACCGTCTTCCATGTTTTTCTCTGGCTCTCCTGTCCCAACAGGGAACCTGACAATGCAGTCGGTGATTCGGCCAGCTGACCATAGAGCTGATCAGAGACCAAAATGGCTCCAATCATCTCCATGGCCTAAGAAACCGGAAGCTACGAGCATTTCATGACTTAGATTTCGCCGGATGTAAACGGTGCCATTGGGAAATTGGGAAAGCATTTTATCACACTGATCTTGGTGTGGTTAGATGCTTTGAGGGCAGAGGAGAGATCTAGGGTCTAATAGACCCCATTTATTTCAACAAAGAGTACCTGTCACTACCTATTGCTATCATAGGGGATATTTACATTTCCTGACATAACAATAAAATGATAAAAAAAAAAAAAATGAAAGGAACAGTTAAAAAATAAGATAAAAAAAAAAAAAAAAAAAAAAAGCACCCCTGTCCCCCCCTGCTCTTGCGCAAAGGCAAACGCAAGCGTCGGTCTGGCGTCAAATGTCAAATGTAAACAGCAATTGCACCATGCATGTGAGGTGTCACCACGAAGGTCAGATCGAGGGCAGTAATTTTAGCAGTAGATTTCCTCTGTAAATCTAAAGTGGTAACCTGTAAAGGCTTTTAAAAATGTATGTAGTTTGTCGCCACTGCACGTTTGTGCGCAATTTTAAAGCATGTCATGTTTGGTATCCATTTACTCGGCCTAAGATCATCTTTTTTATTTCATCAAACATTTGGGCAATATAGTGTGTTTTAGTGCATTAAAATTAAAAAAAGTGTGTTTTTTCCACAAAAGATGCGTTTGAAAAATCGCTGCACAAATACTGTGTGAAAAAAAAAATGAAACACCCACCATTTTAATCTGTAGGGCCTTTGCTTTAAAAAAATATATAATGTTTGGGGGTTCAAAGTAATTTTCTTGCAAAAAAAATAATTTTTTCATGTAAACAAATAGTGTCAGAAAGGGCTATGTCTTCAAGTGGTTAGAAGAGTGGGTGATGTGTGACATAAGCTTCTAAATGTTGTGCATAAAATGCCAGGACAGTTCAAAACCCCCCCAAATTACCCCATTTTGGAAAGTAGACACCCCAAGCTATTTGCTGAGAGGCATGTCGAGTCCATGGAATATTTTATATTGTGACACAAGTTGCTTCTCCTGAGTAAGGGGATACCACACGTGTGAGACTTTTTGGGAGCCTAGCCACATATGGGACCCCAAAAACCAAGCACCGCCTTCAGGGTTTCTAAGGGTGTAAATTTTTGATTTCACTCCTCACTACCTATTACAGTTTCTGAGGCCATGGAATGCCCAGATTGCACCCCCCCCCTCAAATGACCCCATTTTGGAAAGTAGACACCCCAAGCTATTTGCTGAGAGGTATGGTGAGTATTTTGCAGACCTCGCTTTTTGTCACAAAGTCTTGAAAATTTAAAAAAGAAAAAAAAAAAAATTATTTTCTTTCTTCATTTTCAAAAACAAATGAGAGCTGCAAAATACTCACCATGCCTCTCAGCAAATAGCTTGAGGTGTCTACTTTCCAAAATGGGGTCATTTGGGGGGGGGGGGTTGAACTGTCCTGGCATTTTATGGCCTTCAAAACTGTGATAGGTAGTGAGGAGTGAAATCAAAAATTTACGCCTTTAGAAATCCTGAAGGCGGTGCTTGGTTTTCGAGGCCCTGTACGCGGCTAGGCTCCCAAAAAGTCCCACACATGTGGTATCCCTATACTCAGAAGAAGCAGCTAAATGTATTTTGTAGTGCAATTCCACATATGCCCATGGCCTGTGTGAGCAATATATCATTTAGTGACAACTTTTTGAAATTTTTTTTTTTTTGTCATTATTCAATCACTTGGGACAAAAAAAATGAATATTCAATGGGCTCAACATGCCTCTTAGCAATTTCCTTGGGGTGTCTACTTTCCAAAATGGGGTCATTTGGGGGGGTTTGTACTGCCCTGCCATTTTAGCACCTCAAGAAATGAGATAGGCAGTCATAAACTAAAAGCTGTGTAAATTCCAGAAAATGTACCCTAGTTTGTAGACGCTATAACTTTTGCGTAAACCAATAAATATATGCTTTTTGACATTTTTTTTACCAAACACATGTGGATGAATACATTTTGGACTAAATGTATGACTAAAATTGAGTTTATTGGAATTTTTTTTATAACAAAAAGTAGAAAATATAGTTTTTTCTCAAAATTTTCGGTCTTTTTCCGTTTATAGCGCAAAAAAGAAAAACAGTAAAGTGCTCTAGGCATCTCCTTCAGCCTAGAAGTCCAGGTGCTGGCAATGCTATGGCAGTTAGACATCAAAGAAATTCTGAACAGCCGCACTCCAAAATATTTGCCTTTATTCAATAAGGTGTCATCCAACGCGTAAGCTTTATTCCACTTTGCTGTGACCTGTAATTTGGATGACACCTTATTGAATAAAGGCAAATATTTTGGAGTGCAGCTGTCCAGAATTTCTTTGATGTCTAAATTTGTTTCCTGCAACCACGAGTTGGCTGCCAGGGGGGTCTCTACCTTGTACTGGAGCTTGGGCTGGCAGATGCACAGAAAAAAACTCCTCCATGCTCTGTGTGATAAAACACTGCAAGTGAAGAGAAGACTGTGATAATGAACCAGATAGGCAACCAAAGATGATCCTACTACACACCCAATGTGAGTAATGCAAACTGCTTACCAGATGTAAATGACCACTGAATTACAGGTGGTCAAACAGGGCACAGGGAAAAAGGATCTTCCTCAAAACATAAGTGGTTCACTCCGCTCACATAGCTCCAGCGGTACTCAAAAACAAAAACAGAAAGGCACATCCATAGTGCAGTATGAAAAAAACTATTTATTGGTATAGTTAAAGGGTGCACTTACGAGAATCAGGATAAAATCAGCATAAAAAACAATCCAGATACATGACAGAAGTTTGCGGTGTTCCTATGGGCTTCCCTCCAGGCTCACTCGTACAACGACCACATAGAGATAGATCACGTGATGATGTCACCGTCATAGACCCCGTCCTATGCGTTTCGTCAAAAAGAACATCATCTGGGGATAGACCGGAGTGACATATCATCACATGTGTCAACTATATATAGGACAGCGGCGCCATCTTAACTGTTGGCCACTGTCTTCCCATAATAAATGACACAGTATGAATTAATGCCATTAGTAGAGGAAAAAAGCCTGCATAAAAACAAAAGATTACTGCCATCTAGTGGGATAGAAAAAATACACATATAATAACATTATGTGTGGGGTTTGAACACTATAGGCATATACCCAGGGGTACCAACATTCTGCTTCAGGACAGATTTGCTCCCCTTTCTAACCATGGGGAAGATAGATATGAGGATGAATATGTCATCACTAGACACCCCAATCAGTCGGGGGGGGGGGGCATCTCCCATACCAGAGAAGAGGGGGTCGGGATTCCTCCTCATATTTTAGGAGGGATGGACAACCATGTTTTTTTTCCTATGGGCAATACCAAAGCCAAAAGGGGATATGAAGAAAGAGAAGTACCAGAGGGGAGGAAAGAAAAGAAAAGAAAGTATTAAATATGAGTGGAATTTTTAATTTGAGTTTGGTTCACCTGTCACAAGAGGAGCAGAAAGTTCTCAGTCAAGGACTAAAGTTCACACCACCTTGTAAGCTTAACAAATTTGAGACCTTATTTGTTCGCAAAAATGACCATTAAAAGATATTTTATTGCTAACTCCATCAGTAATCAAGCTTCAACACATATGTTTTCATTGTATATTGAAATTTAGCTACTGGTCATAATTATTTTTGGTTTGGGGGCAACTTTTATTTACAAAATCATTACAAAATGGTGTCGCTATGAATGCTAAATTGACGCCGAGCCTAGCGAATTTATTTATGGCTCGCTGGGAGAGGGAGGTTATCGGGGATACCTCTTTAAAGTATGAGGCTAGTAGTTTTCAGATACACTTCCTGGATCTAAATATCCAGGTTAGAGAAGGTCAACGAATTACTACAACCTATTTCTAGGAAACAGATCGTAATGCTTATATCCCCCTGTCAAGTTGTCACCATGCATCCTGGTTAAATGTAGTTCCCAAAAGTCAAGTTCGACGCATCAGACAAAATTGCATAGACATCTTGGATTTTTACCAGCAGGCCACTGTTCTGAAATCTAGATTTTTGGAGAAGGGCTACTCTGAAGAAACTATTGATGATACCATCACTTTGGTTGCGAATATGGATAGGGGGGCCATGTTACGCTGGGAGACAGTGGCTACTGAGAGGTCTGTTGATAACAGATTTGGATGGTCCTTGATTACCAGTTATACCAGTCTAACCAAGCATTTTTCTAATAGAAAAATAGTCAAGAAACATTGGGGTACGATAAGGTGCTTGGCCCCATACTTCCTAACCACCCTATTATAGTATATAAAGGTGCTCCAGCCTTGCAATATAAGATTGCCCTCAATATTATTGATTCCCCAAAAACAATCTCTTTCAGGCTATGAAAGGCTTTTTCCCTTGTAGAAAGGGGAATATTTGTCAAATCAACTCCTTTAGAGGGAGAAGGTGCTTATCTTTTTAGTCAACACAAACGCAAAAAACTATGATATCAATGCATTTATTACATGTACTTCAAAACATGTTGTCTACATGATCCAATGTCTGTGTTCTAAGCAGTACATTGGACGCACTAAACGTGCATTTCATGTACATTTGGTTGAACAAGTTGGCAATATTAAACAAGGTTTTAAAGAACATAATTTATCTAGACATTATGCTAGACATCATGGCAGGAATCCAGCGGGTTCTTCTTTTTTTTAACCTTAGACAAGGCTTTGCCCCATTGGAGGGGAATTAATATGATCAGAGCTATGTCTAGGCTGGATGTATATAAATGTGTTGCGCTACTCCTAACCAACAATCAATACAACCTAAGCTGTAAAGTAATCTGGATGATATGTGTAACATAAAACAGTGAATTACAAAATAATCCAATCTAATATAAAGTGCTAGTAAAATAATTATCCAATCTTAATGTAAAGTGCTTGTGCTCCGTGAATCACACACAGTCCATAATGATATAAATATAATCAACACAGTCCATATAAAGTGATAAGGTGTCTTCATGCAATGTGCACTCCTTCCCCTTCAGCTGTACCCTCACCTTAAGGGCTTAAAAGATAAGCCAAAAGATGTTTTCAGCAGATATCCTGGACCATCCTTCTATCTCCTATAAGAATATTGGCTGCTGTGTGCTGGTACTCCTCCCTGGTCACCTCCTGCTCCTGATAATAGCCCAGCTTTAAGATGATACCAGTTTTCTCCTGGTCACTTCCAATAAGCCTCCTCCCATATGCCACATAGGAAGAATAATAGAGGCATACAATAGTGTGATACCGTCTAAAAAATGTTTAATCCTAAAAAACGCTCAAAGTTCATACAACTCACATTTACATAGTAACAGAATGCTTCTAAAGTGCTGTAATGCTGTGGTGGTGAGGGGGAGATAGGGTCACCTGAATCCCGGATCTGCAGCCCCGGTTTCTCAGCGTTCAATCTATCCTCTTCCTCCTCTCCAGATCACTTCCTGCTTCCCACACGTCAGACAATCAGGCTCCTCCTACCGGTTTCATCACAAATCTCATGACTTCCTCTGGGATTACTGATTGGCTGACGTTTTTGCTTACTATATATACTAGCCTGTGACTCCATTTTCTTGTAGCCCCTGCTGTATTAATGTATTGGAAACTCTGATCGCCGCCATTTTGTCATAGCCCCCTGTTATAATCTAATACTGACGGCGATCTGTTTATATTACACCCTAAGGTGTATGTATTCTATAGCAAATTGATTCCTCTTATAGATGTAAATAGAGAGGGGAATACTATAACTATTAGAGACCCGCTGGATTTTTGATATGAAATCTTCGGCTTGAATGTCGACTGGAACATAAATTGTTTTATTAATAATGACTTTATTATTTTGTAATTTATTTTAGAGTTTTTTTGTTTTTTGATTATTTTTAACTGATATAAAATGTGTTTTGTACTGCGGTGTTCCTGTGGATTTAGTTTCCCTAGACCTAGAGGTGTCTGGTTTGTCTCTGTTTTTATTAAAAATATTATATGTGTATTTTTTTCTATCCCACTAGATGGCAGTAATCTTTTGTTCTTATGCAAGCTTTTTGTCTCTACTATTGGCATTTATTCATACTGTGTCATTTACTGTGGGCAGACAGTGGCCAGCAATTAAGATGGCGCCACCGTCCTACAGTATCTCACAAAAGTGAGTACACACCTCATATTTTTGTAAATATTTTATTATAACTTTTCATGTAACAACACTAAAGAAATTACAGTTTGCTACAATGTAAAGTAGTGAGTGTGCAGTTTGTATAACAGTGTAAATTTGCCGTTCCCTCAAAATAACTCAACACACAGCCATTAATGTCTAAACTGCTGGCAACAAAAGTGAGTACACTTTGGGCCCAATTTGGACATTTTCACTTAGGGGTGTATTCACTTTTGTTGCCAGTGGTTTAGACATTAATAGCTGTGTGAGTTAATTTGAGGGGACAGCAAATTTACACTGTTATACAAGCAGCACACTCACTACTTTAAGTTGTAGCAAAGTGTAATTTCTTCGGCGTTGTAACATGAAAAGATATAATAAAATAATTACAAAAATGTGAGGGGTGTACTCACTTTTGTGAGATACTGTATATATATATATATATATATATATAGTTGACACTCGTGATGATACCTTAGTCCAGCCTATCCCCAGATGACGTTCTTTGTGACATAGGGTGAGGCCTATGATGGTGAAGTCATCACGTGATCCATCTCTGAGTGATCAATGTATAATGTATGAGTGAGTCCAGAGGGAAGCCCATAGGAACGCTGCAAACTTCTGTCATGTATCTGGATTGTTTTCTATGCTGATTTTATCCCTGATTCTCATAGGTGTGACCTTTAATTATACCAATAAATTGTTTTTTTTTTTCATACTACACTATGGAAGCGCCTTTCTGTTTTTGTTTCTGAGTATCAGTGGAGCTACTGTATGTGAGAGGAGTAAGCCACTTATAGTTTGAGGGAGACCTTATTTCCCTGTGTCCTGTTTGACCAACTGTAATTCAGAGGTCATTTACATCTGGTAAGCAGTTTGCATTACTCACATTGGGTGTGGAGTAGGATTGTCTCTGGTTGCCTATCTGGTTCGTTATCACAGTGTTCTCTTCACTTGCGGTGTTCTATCACACGGAGCACGGAGGCTTTTTCTGTGCATCTGCTCCTAAAGACAAATTTCTCTTAAGATCATATGTCTTTTCAAACCTCATGAGTTTATAATTGCACAAACTTTTTCTATTTTTTATTTTGGTGATGTGTATGTATATATTCACATTTATTGTTTTTGATTACTAATGAGGTCATATGGCTGAGGTTTCTCCCTAAACTATTTTGATCTGATATCATTTCTTTTAGCACTGCACTGTTTTTTATTATTTGTTTGGAATGTGTATCATGACTTTGAGTGCTGGCAGCTTTTTCTTTACTTAAGCGCAGTGTTTTTTTCCTTATTTGTTGGCTAAGGAGGATCCTGATAGTATTGCAGTTTGAAAGGAATCTTTTCCAAAGCGGCAGCGGGAGCAAGGAGGACAGTGTGAGTACATCAGCATGATCAGGGACTTACAAGGGGAGAGACTGCAACCTGTAGCAGGTCTCTCTGGAAGACAGCGTTGTGCTTAAATCTTTCATTAACCTTGCCCTGAGAGAGCTCTGGAGCAGTCAGGGTAGACTGGTGAAGAGGGAGATGGGTGGGCTAGCATTTCCTGCAGTTGGTAGAGCTGGGACCAGTGTCTACAAGAGACTTTGAGATACTTCGGAATGCAGTCTACAACATGTACTGAGAGTTCCTAGTCCTTGAGGGGCTTTTGCATCTTCGGAGACTGTCAGACAGTGTTAATTTCATTGACGAAAATATTTTCATCAAAATTTTCGTCAGTGGCCTTTTTACATGGATAAAAACTAAATGAAAAGTACACCACATTTTTGTCCACTGACAAAAACTGACGAAAATCAATTTGGTTTTCAGTAATGAACAAAAATGAAGCGAAAATGTGACGTTTACCCTCATGAACCATCGATTTCCACAGAGCTCCGCCTGTGTAGAGACCGTGAGTGCTTCTGCTCCCAGCAAGCAAGTGACTCAAGTCCATAGCATGCTTTGCTTAGCAGCAGTTAGGAGCACTGTGCAGCCAGCATTTTAGGCCTCTGAGTCCTCAGACAACCATCCAGAGCAGCACTGTGCATTACAGGCCTCCCGACCTTGCCACAGAAAATGAAAGGGAATGTGAACCAGCATTTTGTTTCATTCTTAGATCCAACTGATGAAATGTTCTCGCCACTTGCAGCAGCTGCTTGTTTTGTCAACCCTACTGTTTGTGAAATGCTTAGGTTAAACATCCTGGTTTCAGATTAAGTAGGGCAGTAGCAGGATCAGGCTGTTCTTGCAAACCAAACATCTTGGAAGCCTATTTAAAAATGTCTTTCCAAAAGGCTTGTGCTATTGGGCATGTCCACCAAATGTGCAAGTGTGTGCCCACATCCGAGCAACCACGACAACACGGTGCGGAACAGGTTGGTACATATTTGGCAACCCTAGCAGGTACAAGGTACCATCTTGTTAATACTTTATAATTAGCCTCGACCTCAATAATATTGGGGGAGGCTGATTTGGTTGTTGACCAGATTTGATTCCAGTCTGTGATGTTGAGCGTTCGTCCCAGGTCTGCCTTTTCTGGACATAAGAAGGCTTATCCAGGTCAGGTTTAACTATCAACTGGGGGTAAAGAGAGGAAATTAGGCCTTTTGTTGTTCCTACAAATAGATTTAAAGTCAGTAAAGTGGGTTAGAGGAGTATCAGAGCTTATAAGAGGAGTAAAAAAGTTTTTAATTTGCAGGTACCTGAATAATTCTGATTGAGGTAAGCCATAGGTTTCACAAAGGGTTGGGAAGGGGATGAAAGACGCATTAGTGACAAATGTATGCATAGTCAAGATTTCCCAGGATGACCATCCTCGAAAAGGACTTGGGAGCAGTCCAAGCAGGATAAAAAGTGGTGTTTTTTTAGGAAGGAGAGAAGAGGATTATCTGGAGAGTGTAACCGGTGTTTGGATTTAAACTGTCCCAGAGGGAAAAAAAGTGTTTGGTGATGGGGTTTCATAAACCTTTACGGTCTTTAGGATGAAACCAAAGCAGGTTAGAGATCGATAAGGGATCACATTCAGTAGCTTCAATTGACACCCATAAGGGGATTTCCTGTCTTGCGTGGTATTTAGATAAGCTAGCAATGTGTGCTGCCCTGTAGTATGTTGCTGTCACGTACCTGGTGGGTGAGCCTGACGTGTAGAGGAAGGCCTCTCGTACAGCTCCGGCTCGAGAGCCCCTGATAGTGGGACAGCAGGCTCAGGAGCATGGTGGGGTAAGAGTGCCTATGATCAGTCCAGAAGTCTGTATCAGCGGAAGCCAGGAACTTGCAGCAGGAAGCCAGAACACAGCAGGTAGCAGGCAGGAGAGGTGGCAGATGGCTGGCAGACTTGGCAGGAGATGGGTAGAGATGCACCACTGGACGCAGGAGCTCGAAGCAGGCTGGACAGCCAGAAGCAGGGTCAGACAAATCGGGTAGGCAGCAGACAGGCAGATCAGGCAGAAGTGGCAGGCAGAAGCGTAGTCGGGTCACAGGCAGGTCTTGGCAACAGACGGACAAATCAGGCATAGACAACAGGCAGAGGCTTAGTCGGGTCACAAGCAGGTTTGGCAACAGGTGCTCGGTAACAGGAACTGGAGACAGAGAATAGTCAGTGGAAAGCCAAGGGGTCAGGGCAGGAAGCAGGCAGCGGTAGTAGGGAACAAGCCGGATCAGTAGCAGAAGTCAAACAGACAGGAATCAGGATTCAGGCAACGCTGTAGACCAAGCAGCAACCAGCCAGTGTTGAAGCTCCGTTTAAATAGACCGACTGGCGCCAGTTCTGGTAACAGGTGCGCGCATGTGCGCGTGCCAACGCGCGGTCCCGTTCACGCATGCGCATCAGCAGAAGCGTCCACAGTCATTCTGGACATTCTTGGTTGGCGCCTGCGCACAGGTATGTGCCTGGAAACAACAGTAGTACTTTGCAGACGTCTTCCCTGACAGTTGCAAAGTTGGGGAAGCCTAAACCTCCATTTATTTTGGAAAGATAAAGTGTGTGCAAAGGTATATGTGGTTTGGATGCCCCCCATATATATGATGTTGCTTTTTTCTGTATTAGTCGTATGTAATAGGTAGGAATTGAAATTGGTAAAACCCTGAACAAATACAGCAACTTAGGCAGGATCGTCATTTTTATAGCGTTAATTCTACCGAACCATGATATCGGGAGGAGGGACCAAGATTTCAACAGGTTTGTCACATTTTTTAGAATCGGTGGATAATTGGCTGAGAAAAGATCTGATATAGAAGCAGTAAGATGAATCCCTAGATATGGGATTGATTTTTCTGCCCAGGTAAAAGGAAGTCCTACTTTTGCTGAATTTAGTTCCAGGTTAGATAGGGATATATTTAGTGAAAAGCATTTTTTAGGGTTAATTGATAGGCCAGAAAAAGCAGCAAACCTATGGAGGATGGGAAGGAGGTTGGGGCCTGAGACCTGTGAAGATGATAGAAATAGGAGGATATCGTCTGCAAACAAAGATTATGTTGACATCCTCCTAACTCTATTCCGGTTATTGTGGGATCTGATCTGATCGAAAGGGCAAGCGGTTCTATTAAGAGGGCAAATTAGAGGGGAGAGAGTGGACATCCTTGTCTTGTGCCTCTTTCTATATTGAAGGAGTCAGATTTATAACCTGCATACTTAAAGTGTGCTTTTGGTTTATTATACAATGCAGTGATCCAAGTTATAAAGTTAGGGCCAAAACCTCATTTCTGAAGTGAGTATTGTAAATAGGACCAGGAGATGGAATCAAAGGCTTTCTTGACATCAAGGGATTTAAAGCAAGAAGGGATGCGGCGGGTTTTAGCAATGTGTGCCAAAAGGACCGCTCTATGTAGATTATCGCCTGCTTGGCGTATAGGCATGAAGCCTACCTGATCATGATGTATAAGATTTCCTATGATTCCATTGAGGCGGGTCGCTAGAATTTTTACTTATAGTTTGATATCTAAGTTTAACTAGGAAATGGGGCGGTAGTTTGTACAGGATGTGTCATCAGAATGCGGCTTAGGAATCATGCAAATGGTTTCCGTCAATTATTCCTGTCTGAAGGATTTACCTTCTAGCAAGACATTAAAGGCTTCGGCCAAAATAGGGGAGAGGATGTCTGAAAAAGTCCAATAGTATAAGGCAGAATAACCATCAGGGCCTGGTCTTTTGTTCATTTTTAATTCTTTGATTGCTTTTGTTACATCGTTCACAGTGATGGGCACTTCGAGTAGAGTCCTTTGGGTATTAGACATCTCAGGTAGGGTGATATCTGAGAAGAAGGCGTCATCCTCAATGGGATTAAATTTGTTTATTGCCGAATATAGAGAGGCTAGGTGGGAGCGGAATTTATGAACAGTTTTAGTAGGGTTACTAGTGTATGTGCCATTCGACGATTTAAGTCTAATCGGCTTAAAAGGTTTGTTTATTGACTTAAGTGCGCGTGCCAGAAAAGCACCAGACTTATTGGATTTCATATAAAAGGCATGTCGAGAACGGTTTAAGTATTTGTCTGCGGATTCTATAAGGAATAAGTCATATTCCAGACGGGCTTTTTCTAGGCGACTTTTTGTAAATGGCGTAGGATTATCTTGAAAAGCTATAAAGGAAAAGTTAAACTCAGTTTCTAATTTTCTTGCAAGATTCCTATGTTCCCGTTTGAATAATGCAAATTGCCGTTGTAAGGTACCACGCAGCATAGGTTTATGTGCTTCCCACAGTGTTATTGGGGAAATGTCAGGACTTGTGTTGTGTGTTAAGTATTCTTTTATTGCCTGTTCGATTGTTAAACTATGCGATGGGTGTTTAAGTAATATATCTGGGAGGTACCAAGTAGGGTTGTGTTTTTTGGGAATAGTGGAAGCAATAGTAGTAAAGACTGCATTATGATCAGACCATGGGATGGGGCTTATATTTGATGTAAGCAATTCTGGAATCATACCTATTGTTAGAAATATGTGGTCAATGCGAGTGAATGTTTGGTGTGGGTATGAGTAATAAGTGTATTTCCTTTTAGTCGGATTACATTCTCTCCAAGAGTCAACCAATTTGTGTTTAGAAAGAAGCTGGGGGAGAGACATCTTGGTTGGATTTCGAGGGGGAATGTATGGTGATTTGTCCAGAAATGGGAGGAGGACCCGATTAGAATCCCCACACAAAAGTGTTCCCATCTTATATGTAGACACTACTTGTAGAAGATGGGAGAGAAAAGGTATGGGGTGTTTGTTGGGTGCATAGTATGAGACGACAGTAACTGCTGTGTCCATTATGTGTCCCAGAAGAATTAAATATCGCCCTTCAGGGTTTTTGATTTCAGAATGAAGTGTAAATGGGGTGGTGCGGTGGAAGGCTATGAGTGTTCCACGTTGTTTGGTAGTGACTGAAGCTGTGAATATTTGCGGATAAAAGGAGCTTACAAATTTAGGCGTAGAATTCGTGTGAAGTGTTTTTCTTGTAGACACACTACAGTATGTACACTTTTTTTGCATGAAACAAGCGGAAAGCTTTAGTGCATTTCTGTGGTATATTGAGACCCTGAACATTCAGAGATAAAATGTTTAAAGGTGCCATGATAGCTGAGCTAGGAAATGGTACTCACCAACTTTTGAGGTTCTTCGGCTGTATGGGACGACCTGTGTGGACATGAAGAAAAGCAAGGAGACAGGAGATCCAGGATAGACTGGAGTGAAGAAAAAATAAGAAACATATGAAATAATAAAATATACTTTTAAAATAGAATTGTAAAAAGATGCAAAAATTACCCGTGATAGGGGGTACAACTCCCCATCAGGGGATAGGGGGCCTACGCCGACCAACCACATAATATGAGTGGGAAGCCGAGGGAGGCGAGGTGGGGCACAGGGATCTTCCGCGTGTGGTAGAACCTCTAAAAAAAATCCCATCATGAAGATGTATAATTATAGCCTGCCGGGTACAATAATGTTGCTCCGAATGTTCCGTATCTTCTTAACCCTTTCATGCCTAAGCCTATTTCTGACATTTGGTGTTTACAAGTTAAAATCCGTATTTTTTGCTAGAAAATTACCTAGAACCCCCAAACCTTATATATATATTTTTTAGCAGAGAATCTAGAGAATAAAATGGCGATTGTTGCAATATTTTATGTCACGCGGTATTTGTGCAGCGGTGTTTTATAAACACTCTCTGTACCAATGGATTTCTTGATGTTTGTTGTGGATGATAATTAACCCTTTCATGACTAAGCCTATTTTTGAAATATGGTGTCTACAAGTTAAAATCCGTATTTTTTGCTAGAAACTTACTTAGAGTTCTCAAACATTATATATATTTTTTTAGCAGAGAATCTAGAGAATAAAATGGCGATTGTTGCAATATTTTATATCACACGGTATTTGTGCAGCGGTGTTTTAAATGCAAATTTTTGGAAAAGGGACACTTTCATGAATTTTAAAAAAACGAAATAGTAAAGTTAGCCCATTTTTTTTGTATAATGTGAAAGATGATGTTACGCCAAGTAAATAGATACCAAACATGTCATGCTTTATAATTGCATGCACTCGTGGAATGGTGACAAACGACAGTACCTAAAAATCTCCATAGGCAACGTTTTAAATTTTTTTTTACGTTTACCAGGTTAGAGTTACAGAGGAGGTCTAGTGCTAGAATGATTGCTCTCGCCCTGACGATCGCGGCGATACCTCACATGTGTGATTTGAACACCGTTTACATATGCGGGTGTGACTTCCGTATGCGTTTTTTTTGCTGCGCAAGCTTGCAGGGACAGGGGCGCTTTAAAACATTTTTTTCTTATTTATTTTATTTATTTTTATATTAAGAAATTGTGTTAAAAAAAAAAAGATCACTTTTATTGCTGTCACAAGGAATGTAAACATCCCTTGTGACAGTAATAGGTGGTGACAGGTACTCTTTATGGAGGGATCGGGGGTCTAAGAGAACTCCAATCCCTCCTTTGCACTTCAAGGTATTCAGATCGCCAAAAACGCTGATTCTAAATACTGTACTTTTTTAAAATCCGGCGCCATTGGCAGCCCAGTAAACCGGAAGTGACGTTGTGACGTCGCTTCCGTGTTTACATTCAGGAGACTGGAACAAAGCCATTTACGGACTTAAATATTATAACAGAAAAACCAGATATAATAAACTGTGTCCCAATGCATTGGCGGTAGAGAACAGTCCAACAAATTAATATTCAGCTATTGGGAATAAGAAGGTAGCATAAACTGCATGTAAAGAAAAGGAAAAAGAGTCAAACAAAGCAGAGATCCCTCAAAAATTGCTTCTAGATTGTGGCTATGGAGAGGAGGACTACAGGAGTGTCCTGTCAGTCCATGGAATCTTCTTGATCCAGAAGTGGAGAGGCGAAGCGACCTCTCTTGTGGGATTGATAATTTCCAGTTTTCTCTTGGGACTGAGATGAGTTGCATAGAGAGGAGGAGTAAGCTGTTCTTCTACATGAGGTAGAAGCGGTGGGTAGGTTATCTACCAGATGTAGGTCTTGAAGGGCCTGCTGAAGTTCTTCTGGCGACCTGCAGGTGTGTCTGGAGCCCTGGTGGCTGAAGTGAATGGAGAAGGAAAACCCCATTGGTAGGTGATGTTATGTCGCTGCAGTTCCATAAGCTGGGGTTTCATTGCGCTCCTTTTGGATATGGTTAATTGGGAAAGATCCACAAAGTGCTGATAATTGTGACCCTGAAATGTTAAGGCATCTTTCTCTCTGACTGCAGCCAGAAGCTGCTCTTTCGTTCGATAATAATGAAACTTAGCGATAATATCGCGTGAAGGGCCATCTGTTTTTTTTTGGCATAAGGGCTCTGTGGACTCTGTCCATTTCTAGGCGTTCAAGTGGTAAACCTGAATTTAGCTCTTGAAATAGCTCTGTTATAGTAGAATTCAGGTCTATAATTGTTTCAGGTATGCCCCTGATACGCAAATTAGATCTTCTGGCACCATTCTCATAGTCCTCTAATCTACTTTGCAATGTTAAGTTTTCCTCTTTGAGGCATTCCATTTCAGACATAAAGTCCTGAGCAGAGTTTTCAATCTCATCTACCCTGTGCTCCAATACTGCAGTGCGATTTCCCAGCTCTCTTATTTGTTTAGTTAAGCTGTTAGTTATGTGCTCAGAGGTCTGTTTCAATTCTTTTTGTAACATTCTCTCAAATTACTTTATAAGACCTGGGGAGGCAGAGGATTCCTGTGAGGATTTCTGTGACAGAATTATTTCTGTATATGACTCCCCTGGGGACACAGGCTGTTAATACTTCAGCTTGTGAGAGCGCTCTGAGGTACTGATGACTGAGGAGACTGGCGCCATTTTAGCTGCAGCACGGGACTGTGTACCGCCTTTGAGGGAGGTTTTTACCTTCGTGCGGGTCCCCCCAGCACCATTTTGTGCCTCAAACGATCCTCCAGGTACTCGGAAGCTAGTGGGAGAAGCAGTATAGTTTAAATGCCGGCGGGCTGACTGTGAGAACGGCGGCTTTTCTCCCCTCACAGAGCAGGGCTCTAACAGGGCATGACCGTCCTGCTAGATTCCGCGCATGCATCCCCAGTGGTACTATTTCAGTCATTAATGAGTCCCTAAAAATTAAAAACAATGGCTTTGAAATGATAGAGCGCAATTCTTTTAGGATCCATGATCTGTGACTGATCCCTCAGTCTGTACAATTCTCACGAGGGAACGGGTCCCCACCCACCCTCCCTTACTTTGTTGTTGGACTTTGTTGTTATGTTTAAAACAAAAAAAAAAACAAAAGGAGAGAGAGAACTAAATAAATCGACTTGGGCTTTTTATTGTGTCTGTTGTGTTAATTTTCGGTACTGTTTTAGTTAAATCTTGGCTGCAATATTTACTATTGGTGTATGCCATTTCTGTTTGCTGCAAACCAATTTTATTGTCATAGCTGGCAGTTATCCCTTTTGAGGGCTGGGGTGGCAGGTGGCTGACTGAGTCGGTTGAATGGGGAGCAGTAAGCCCTTAGTAAGCCCATGGGCGTAACCTGGACGGCTGGGGGTTGAATTGGCTCCTAATAAGTAAGGAAAGTTTAGATATGCCACTCAGCACTGCTAAAGGGATCTGGTGTTGGCTATATATGTTTACTGGTTTGATGGTTAATTTACAGTTGTCAAGCTGTGGCGGATACCTAAGTAATAAAACTATCAACCCAGTTGAAAAAGAATTTTGTTGTCCATGTGATTATTTTGATTAATCTTAAAGTGGAGTTCCAATGACATGTTCTATTTTTTTTTTAAAACACTTCTAAAGGTCAGAACATTAACATATAATGCTCACTTGTTTAGAAGATTTCGTACCCCTGATGTCCACTGTAATATAAAAAATTAAGTTATATAATCGTGTCCTGTCCGTTCCCATTTTGCTTGTGGGCATGTGAAACCCACAAGCACTATCTTCCTGGTTACAGTGCTGCTGCTGGACCAGCATTCACCGCCCCGTTCTCGCCCATGTGCAGTAATGCACCATAGCGGCGCTGTAAAGTATACAGGTTGCCACAACAACAGGCGGCATTGTCGGAAGTGCCTGCCCCATTGTTATGGCAACCTAGCCCCCGGTGCAGCCCACCGACTCCTGGGAAATGATGACACATATCTCCCAGGAGCAGTAGCGAGCGGAAGGGAAGTGACATCAGGAGCCCAGGCGCCGAAGTAGGCAGATTTCGAGGGACCACATAGCATCAGGCATAAAAAGGTAAGTAAAAAAAAAAATTTTCTCCAAATGTTTTTTTTTTATTTATTTCATGCACATTAATGACATTTTTTTTTTGGGTGGAACTCCACTTTAAGAGAAGAGAACAGTGGACCAGTCGTGAAAAATCACAGGAAGTGGAATAAGCACCATCCACAGCTAAGCAGCCAGTCTTTCAGTTTCTTTCTAAATGCTGCAGAAGACCCAGGCAGAGGATCAAAAAATATAAGGAAGAGCTTTTGCACCAAATTGCCACCATCACTGAGGACACTGGAACAGATTTTTGGCTGTCAAAGAGGGACACTTTTTATCACCAGCTAAAACCTTTTGAATTAGACCTTCTGGCTATGCCAGCTTCTCAAGCCTATGCAGAGAGGTTATTCAGTGAGATAAGTGACCTCTCTAGAGGCCAGTGGAATAGAGCAAGGGTCACGTTGGCACAAAATGCTTTCCTTAAAATTAATCGAAATAAAAAGTGTTTTGCTCTCCAGATATTTCTGTTTCTAACATAAGAAGCCTAATACTTGTGGGTTGTGCTTATTGCGATAGGAAGAATGAATAATTCAATAACAGTTCTAATGATCAATTAGATAAATTCATAGGAAAAATATGCAGACTACAAATGCCATTAGTATGTGGAACTATAAGGGCTCGTTCACACCATACATGCTTGAAAACTAATAGGAAAACCAACATCAGTTTTACATCAGTTTCCATCAGTTTCCTTGCGTGTCAGTTACAGTATGTGCCCTATTCACACCAATGTTGATGTCATGTCAGTTTTTTTTCCCCATGCAGAAAAAATCTGCACGTGATACCAGTTTTGTGTTGTGAACAGGGCACATAGAGAACAATTTTTTTTTCTTGACCTTGCAGAACGTGTGCATAAAAACTGATATCTCTGCACCATGGTGTGGACAAGGCCTAACAACCACAACTTTTTATCAACTCCGCTCTCTCTTAGCATTGACAAATTTGACAATAGAGGTATATATCACACTAATGAAAAAGAAAAATATATCAGTAACTGTCATATAGGGCAGCCTTACGTTGGGGTCCTGCCCTAGGGTAATATTTTTAGTGTGATATAAACCTCTGTTGTCATTGCGAATGCTGAGAGAGAAGGAAGTTGATAAAAAGTGGTGATTGTTATAATCCACACACTAATGGCATTTGAAGGTATCTGAGAATGCTGAAATGTTTTGTTCAGCTTCTTGAACTATTCAAGTTACGTGTAAACGTGCACTTCATGGTGACATAAAAAAAAAGAAAAATGTAAAGAAAAATGTAAATTAAAAAAAAAAAAAAAAAAATATATATATATATATATATATACATATGTACATATATACATATATTAAATATATATATATATATATATATATATATATATATATATATATATATATATATATATGCTTAGGGTCATTGTCTTGTTGTTGTCTTCAGCCCAGTCTGAGATCCTGAGCACTCTGGAGAAGGTTTTCGTCCAGGATATCCCTGTACTTGGCCGCATTCATCTTTCCCTCGATTGCAACCAGTCGTCCTGGCCCTGCATCTGAAAAACACCCCCACACCATGATGCTTCCACCACCATGCAGCACTGATGGGACTGTATTGGACAGGTGATGAGCAGTGCCTGTTTTTCTCCACACATACAGCTTAGAATTAAGGCCAAAAAGTTCTATCTTGGTCTCGTCAGACCAGAGAATCTTATTTCTCACCATCTTGGAGTCCTTCAGGTGTTTTTTTAGCAAACTCCATGCGGGCTTCCATTCGACTTGCACTGAGGAGAGGCCACTCTGCCATAAAGCCCCAACTGGTGGAGGGCTGCAGTGATGGTTGACTTTCTACAACTTTCTCCCATCTCCCGACTGCATCTCCGGAGCTCAGCCACAGTGATCTTTGGGTTCTTCTTTACCTCTCTCACCAAGGCTCTTTTCCCCCCGATAGCTCAGTTTGGCCAGACGGCCAGCTCTAGGAAGGGTTCTGGTCATCCCAAACGTCTTCCATTTAAGGATTATGGAGGGCACTGTGCTCTTAGGAACCTTAAGTGCAGCAGAAATTTTTTTGTAACCTTGGCCAGATCTGTGTCTTGCCACAATTCTGTCTGAGCTCTTCAGGCAGTTCCTTTGACCTCATAATTCTCATTTGCTCTGACATGCACTGTGAGCTGTAAGGTCTTATATAGACAGGTGTGTGGCTTTCCTAATAAAGTCCAATCAGTATAATCAAACACAGCTGGACTCAAATGAAGGTGTAGAACCATCTCAAGGATGATCAGAAGAAATGGACAGCACCTGGGTTAAATATATGAGTGTCACAGCAAAGGGTCTGAATACTTAGGACCATGTGATATTTCAGTTTTTCTTTTTTAATAAATCTGCAAAAATGTCAACAATTCTGTGTTTTTCTGTCAATATGTGTGTGTACATTAATGAGGAAAAAAAATGAACTTAAATGATATTAGCAAATGGCTGCAATATAACAAAGAGTGAAAAATTTAAGGGGGTCTGAATACTTTCCATCCCCACTGTATAATGTTTGTTGATTCCAAATAATTTTCTAGCACAAAAATGCTGATTTTAACATGTATATCAAAAATGTCTTTGCACTAAATACCTGGTGCCTAACATGGAACACCAGGGCCACATATGGCCCATTGGCACCTTTTGTGCAGCCCTCAGGACCCGTGCAGAAACAAATCTGTGTTTCCCTATTGCCCTTTTATAGTGTTGTCTTGCACACTCATGTAATATGTCTGACTGTGTCCTGAAGCATGGCCCCAGTTCCTAACAACTTCTATAGCAGTGATGGCAAACCCGTGGCATGCGTGCCGCTGCCGGCACGCCAAGCCCTCTCTGTGGGCACGCCATGAAATGAGAAAAGCACACAGTGAAAAATCTAATCGTCCACACCGCACCGCGAACGATATCTCTCACAGTTCTGTAGGCTAGCAGTGATGTGTCCAAGTGGGCGTGACAAAGAATAAGCGGGTGACGTGCGCACGCTAATCCAATCATAGAAGCCGTCTCATCCACACCGCACCCACCATCAAACAAATCAGCGGTGACGTGCTGGGCATGACTGGGCGAACACACGGGTGGGAATGAGACTGGAAATAAGTAAGATCAATGTGGAGTGGACATGTAGAGTACAGTTACAGATTTGACTCAATTTTGCACAATAAAGGTGTTAATTCGGTGAGTGCATGTGTCGGGTAGGTGAGTGCATGTTTCAGGTTGGTGAGTGTAATGGTCAGGTAGGTGAATGCATATGTCAGGTAGGCAGTGGTGTATTTAGGTTTTGTGCTGCCCTAGGCCTGACTAAGCTCGCGCACCCCCCTAATTTAACTATGACCCACCCCTTCCTGTCAAGGCCACACCCCTTCCTTTTTAAGATCCGCCCTGTCATCTTCATGGGAGGACAGAGGGACGCCACGGGAAGAGGACAAAGGGACGCCGCGGGAGGAGGACAGTGAGTGATACAGCATCTTTTCATTTGGGGGTAAGGGGATATGTGCTGGGTGCTTTGGGAGGTTCTTGCACTGAAGTCGTGTCCCTCCTCTGTGGCTCCTCCTCCTCCTGGCTGTGTACTGAGTGTGTGTGGCTGACAGTGGGGAGAGAGGTGTGGGCTGCTACTGAAAGCCCATCGACGCTTGTGGGACTCCGGGCGGCAGATGTCCTGGGTGCCCACGCTGGCACATCCCTGTCTGGCCAGTTACCGAAACTCAGTGCCGTAACTTGTTTTGGGCTCTGGGACAGTGGTGTCACTAAGGTTGGCCTAGAGCAGTGTTTCTCAACTCCAGTCCTCAAGGCGCCCCAACAGGTCATGTTTTCAGGCTTTCCATTATTTTGCACAGCTGATTTGATCAGTTTCACTGCCTTAGTAATTACCACAGCCGTTTCATCTGAGGGAAATCCTGAAAACATGACCTGTTGGGGCGCCTTGAGGACTGGAGTTGAGAAACACTGGCCTAGAGGATATCAGATTAGGTACTTCCTAATGGCTCAGTTCCTGGGAACAGTAATGTATAATGGCCAACAGGCTCTCTTACCAGATCCGGTGAAACTGCAACAGTGATTCCTCCGGCTGGACGTTCACTCACTCTGGGTTGCCCAGGCCAACTCTAGTCAGTAGTGTAGCATCTCTACCCTGGCAGTGGCTTCATCTTTCTCCCCCTCTGGTGGTGCGGGTACAGCGTGGCTCTCTGGTGGTGCGGGTACAGCATGGCTCTGGGGTTGTGGGAACAACGTCTCTCTGGTGGTGCGGGAACAACGTGGCTCTCTCTCTCTGGTGGTGCGTGGCTCCCTCTCTGGTGGTGCAGGTACAGCGTGGCTCTGGTGGTGCGGGTACAGCGTGGCTTTCTGGTGGTGCGGGTACAGCGTGGCTTTCTGGTGGTGCGGGTACAGCGTGGCTTTCTGTTGGTGCGGGTACAGCGTGGCTTTCTGTTGGTGCAGTTACAGCGTGGCTCTGGTGGTGCAGGTACAGTGTGGCTTTCTGTTGGTGCAGGTACAGCGTGGCTCTGGTGGTGCAGGTACAGTGTGGCTTTCTGGTGGTGCGGGTACAGCATGGCTCTGGTGGTGCAGGTACAGTGTGGCTTTCTGGTGGTGCAGGTACAGCGTGGCTCTGGTGGTGCGGGTACAGCGTGGCTCTGGTGGTGCGGGTACAGCGTGGCTCCCTATCTGGCTTCCCCCAGCACAGTACTCTCTTTTTCTCCTCCTGTAACCCGCGTCTCTCCTCTCCCTGTCACAGCTGCTCCATTTACCAGAGAACTCCCCCCGCTCGCCCCCCCTCCCCTTTCTGTCAGCTGAACAGAGAAGAGAGAAGAAAGAGAGAGAGCGGCTCTAATTGGTCTTGTCATGCCGCCGCCCAGCTTCCTCCCTGCTGTTTCCCTCCCCATGATTGGCCACATCAGAGAGAGAGAATCACAGCTTTACAGGGGCGGCTTGACAGCTCCTGATTTAACTGCTTCCTGGCCCCATCTGCAGCCGCTGCACTCCCAAGCTGTACTCTCTTGATGTGCCCTGCTGTGCGGGAGGAGAGCGGGTGCCGTTTTGGGGGGGGGGGGGGCTTTTTGCCGCCCCCCACAAAGTGCCGCCCTAGGCCTGGGCCTTGTTGGCCTAGGCCAAAACACAGCACTGCAGGTAGGTGAATGCATGTGTCAGGTAGGGGAATGTAATGGTCAGGTAGGTGAATGCATGTGTCAGGTAGGTGAGTGTAATGGTCAGGTAGGTGAGTGCATGTGTCAGATAGGTGAGTGTAAAGGTCAGATAGGTGAGTGTAAAGGTCAGGTAGGTGAATTCATGTGTCAGATAGGTGAGTGTAATGGTCAGGTAGGTGAGTGCATGTGTCAGGTAGGTGAATGCATGTGTCAGATAGGTGAGTGTAATGGTCAGGTAGGTGAATGGATGTGTCAGGTAGGTAAGCGTAATGGTCAGTTAGGTGAGTGCAATGGTCAGGTAGGTGAGTGCATGTGTCAAGTAGGTGAGTGCATGTGTCAGATAGGTGAGTGCATGTGTCAGGTAGGTGAGTGTAATGGTCAGGTAGGTCAGTGCATGTGTCAGGTAGGTGAGTGTAATAGTCAGGTAGGTCAGTGCATGTTGCACAGTGCATTCTGGCAGAATCGTACGTTTTTGGTCCCTTAGGGCTCATTCAGAGACGCTGGCAGGTTTAATTCTGTGTTGGCACTTTGAAAGAAATAAGTTGGTTTTGCGTCGTGATTTGGGCACTTGGGCTCAAAAAGGTTCGCCATCACTGTTCTAGAGCAAGTCTCTGACAGTATCCCGTAGCATGTTCACAGTCTCTGACCACCCCTCTTATCATTTCTGCAAAATCTCTGACTATCTATTGTAATATGTCCAAACTCCCTGACCATCTTGTGTATTATGTTCACAGTCTCTGACCATCTCTTGTTTCATACCCATAGTCTTTGACTATATTCTGTTGTGTGTCTCTGATAATGAATATTCACTAAATTTTATATGTGGCCCTTGACATCAGGGACCCACATACAGTATATAAGAAACTTGACCACCACTGCACTAAATAGTTGTTGGTGAATCTAATGAAGATTGTACAAAAATTGGATTCAGAGTGGTATGTATGGATCAAATTGGTAGGTTGTGTGACCAGCTAAGATCAGATCAATGCAGCACAGTCAAAAAGCACAGCATTTGAGATTAGTATGCCTAATAATTATTTATTTATCCTCACCCATGCATATATAAATGTGTCCCTGCTGAGCAATTTTCTTCACAGGCTGACAGAGAACATCTATTACAGCTGTTGATATATCATATCATATTCTATATTACAAAGAACAATCACATCAAAACTTCACTCAAAGGGGTTGTATGGTTTTTTTTTTTTTTTTTAAATAACAAACATGTTATACTTACCTCCACTGTGCAGTTTGTTTTGCACAGAGTGGCCCCGATCCTCCTGTTCTGGGGTCCCTCGGTGGCTGTCTCGGCTCCTCCCCGCAATAGCTAACCCCCCTCTGGGAAGTTCTATCCCGAGGGGGTTAGCTTGCGGGCGCGCTCTCTGTCATACACGCTGCGTCCATAGACACAGAGTGTATGACTCGGTACTGCCCCCTGGCTGCTGTGTCATTGGATGTGATTGACAGCAGTGCAAGCCAATGGCTGCGCTGCTATCAATCTATCCTATCTATCCAATCAACGGCCAGACTCCGTGGAGAAGAGGACACCTGAGGACGCGCACAGCAGGCGAACGGGCTCAGGTAAGTAAATGGGGGGGCTGGGGGGGGCTGGGGGGGCGTCATTGCCAGGTGTTTTTTCACCTTAATGCATAGGATGCATTAAGATGAAAAAACACAAACCTTTATAACCCCTTTAACTTGCATATTCTATCTTATAGGTACCTTAAAATAAAGGCAACGCATGATAAAAGGATATAAACAGCATATATTGTGAAAGTCAAGATTTCCAGTACAGCTGCTCCAATGGACAATAGGCCACCAGGGATGTCTGTTTACAAACAGAACACATCTGTTTTAACTATTCGAAACAATGGGACACTTACCATGCCAAGGGTGATATTGATCAAGGGCTGATAACAGAGAAAATCCTTCCGAAACAAATGTTCCTTTTCAAGCAGCTGCTGATAACCTATTTGTTTCAGAAAGGCCGAGTGCAAAATAATGACAGCCTGTTATGGAGAGATTAATAAAACACTTTGAGTCAGTTTGAGCACTTTCACAGAAAGGAAGAAAACAGTACAGCAGTGTGTAGGTCAGCGTGTTCCGTGCATCCAGATGCTCTGTCTGAGGGAAACGTTGGACTTGCTGAGAAATTTTAATCTGAAAGAAAAACAAGAGTTAAAGCTAAACTCCAGGATAAGGAAGTATTGTCTAAATACAAGTGTAGTGGTACCCCGTAGGGGCTGCTGGTGATTGTGGTCCATCTACCACCCTGCACAGCCAGGCACATGGATTTCCAGACACACTTCAGTCAAGAAACAGTCCTTGTACTTTGTTTTGTTTTTGTTTTATTGAGGGGATATAACTTGGATGGGGATAGGGTACATTTGGGATGCCCACTTGATTGAAGATAAGAAATTAGGGACTGAAATGATATGCCCCACCTGTATATACAACCTCTTCTCTTCACCTTCAGCACATACACTTGCTTGCAGACGATCACTCCCAGGAGCAGGTAGTACTAAATTTAAGGCCTGACACTGGCTCAGCCAGGCCCATGCAAATGCCCTTTGCAGGTAGGGACCTCGGGCCCCTATGGTGTAGCAAATATGGTAGTAGTTCTTAGTTTTAGCAGTCCTACATGTGGCTACTGATCCCAGTACCACCTCTTCAGGCCCTGCCAGCCCTCCTGGCTGCAGCTGCCTCTTTCCACTGCCAGTGCCACCACTGTCCTCCTGACGGGATCTGCACCCATCCCAAACTGCTCCATCCCAGTCCTTTCAGGCATGCCTCCCAGTCATCCTGACTGTGTGTCACTCCCCAGCCCTCCTGGCTGTTTCTTGTTCCTCCTGGAGACTTGCCTGGCAGTGTTCTCCCGCTGTCCTCTTTGCTCCCAGTGCCTCCTGGCCAGGGCACCTCCGTATTCTAGGAAGGCCCTGCCCGCATATGAGCCCAGGCCCAAAGTCACCCCCCCCCCCAATTGGAGAGCTCCCTCAAAGGCCACAACAGCCTAACACTCCATCTCCAGCTTCCCCCCAAACAACTCCTCTCCAGCTGGGCTGACCCTGAGTATTTGAGGGGACCCACCCCCTGCCAATCTAAGTTGGGGATTGGTCAGGGTCCTCAGAATACTCCAGGTAGCTCCACCTTAATTCCCCTCCCATCTTTCAAGAAGATTCCAGTACATTCTAGAAATAGAGGAGACGGTCTCAGTGATGCTGCCTGTGAGTCATCCAGCTCTCCCTGGATCTCTGCCCAACCCAGGACAAAAACACATACAGGCTTGGCTGCCAGCCAAGCCTGCATAAATTTGCCTGCACTAGAAAAAAACTATTTACACTTCTAGCACTAGAGGGTGCTACACAAGAATAATGTATATTCTTCCTTGAATCTTGGTGTGCTTTGTGTATTTCCTCCAGATATGTGCAGTAATCCAATGTAATACGTTACTTTCTGTATTAAAGATTGGTCACTGCTGCTCTCCCCCCTTGTGCAAAATGAGTGATCTTGTATACGCCCCCTCCTGTAGTTACTGCAGGTAGCCTATAGTGGGTGGAGCCTGCTGGGCCCCTCACAGCTCAGTTCTCTGCACAGGCTATAGGCAGTACAGTGTGAATTTAGGGTGACCTTATTTCCAAACTGCCATTCAGGGACCCCCCCCCAAAAAAAAAAAAAGATGATTTTTGACATTTTTTTTGTGATTTTTGGGGCAGGGGTGTATAATGAAATCAGCGGGCCCGTGTGCAAGATCAAAAGTGGGCCCTAGGCATCAAGAAGAACAACAATATGGCGCGCAAAGCGCATTGTGGCAAACAGTGGACATGTCTTAACCGCTTCTGGACCAGCCGCTGCAGTTTTAGATAGAAGGCGCGCATGCGCTGATGCACAGCAGGGGGTGCAGATGCTCGTGGTTGATGGTCACGATGACCACCGGCTACGAGCGATCGTGACCAGGAGACACAGAACAGGGACAAGTGTGTGTAAACACACACTTCCCTGTTCTGTTCTGACAGGAGTGACAGATCGTGTGTTCCTATTAGCTAGGAACCACAATCTGTCACTTCCTGTAGTCAGTCCGCTCCCCCTTCAGTTAGAATCACCTCCCGGGGAACACAGTTAACCCCTTCACCGCCCCCTAGTGTTAACCCCTTCACTGCCAGTGACATTTTTACAGTAATCAATGTTTAATCACACTGATCGCTGTATTAATGCCAATGGTTCCAAAAATGTGTCAAAATTGTCCGATGTGTCTGCCATAATGTCACAGTCACGATAAAAATCGCAGATCGCAGAATAGAAGAATACATATTAAATTCTGCTAAATATTGGCTTAAAGGGGGTGTTGTTAAAGAGAGTGAGATGACTTATATAGTGTAGAATGTGGTAATGTTAAATAGGGAATGCAGAATGCATGGTGGTGAGTAGTATGTACAGGAGAGGAGTGCGGAGTGTATGGCGGTGGGTAATTTGTACAGAAGAGGATTATGGAGTGTATGGAGGTGGGTAATATGTACAGGAGATGAATGCGGAATGTATGGCGGTAGGTAGTATGTACAGGAGAGGAGTAAAGAGTGTATGGAGGTGGGTAATATGTACAGAAGAGGAGTGCGGAATGTATGGCGGTAGGTAGTATGTACAGGAGAGGAGTGCAGAGTGTATGGAGGTGGGTGATATGTACAGAAGAGGAGTATAGAGTGTATGGAGGTGGGTAATATGTACAGGAGAGGAGTGCCATACCACTGTCAGCCACTACCATAGGCGTGCGCACAGGGTGTGCCAGGTGTGCCTGGGCACACCCTAATCGCCTTGTGTGGTGCATATTCCCCCCTGTTTAGACCACTTATATTTAATCCCAAAAAAAATGTTACAAAATAAAATACTTTAAAAAGAATAAAAATAAAACTACTGACACTGTCCACTGCCCTACTGACACCATCTGTACATATACATATGCATATGTATTTGAGCTTTGGGGTGCACACCCTAATGCAAGAGGCTGCGCACACCTATGGCCACTACTATACCACCTTGGTGGTGGGGCACTCCGAAGGATGTAAGGGGGTACTTTGGAGGAAGTAAAGGGGCACTCTGGAGACACTAAGGGGGCACCCTGGAGGTATTAAGGGTGGATGTAAGGGGGCACTCTGGTGGTACTAACTTAGTCAGAGCCCCCTTACTTACAGTGCCCTCTTAGTGCCTTCTTACATCCTCTGGAGTGCCTCCTTACATCTTCCTCCAGCGTGCCCCCTTACATCTTCCTCCAGCGTGCCCCCTTACATCTTCCTCCAGCGTGCCCCCTTACATCCCCCTCTAGAGTGGCCCCTTACATCCCCCTCCAGAGTGCCCCCTTACACCCATACATACATTACATACTACTGTACTAAGGGGCACTCTGGAGAAAGTAAAGGGGCACTCTGGAGAAAGTAAGGGGGCACTCTGGAGGCACACAGATAGTACCTCCAGAGTGCCCCCTGCAGAGATTCCTGAGGAGTGATGGCAATTAATCCATGCCAGGTCAATGTTAGGAAAAGCAGAGCACACCACCCACCTCATGGCTGCCCTATTCCAGCCCTGCTTGCTCTCTCCCTGCCACACCCCTGACATAAGCCCGGTCCAGCCTGTGGTGTATGTCCCCATGTTATCTGTACCTGAATTACTGCAGTTCCTTTTAGTAGGTGTCACTCACTTCCTGCAGCACATGTCCTCAGTCTTTGCGGTAAAGTGCAGGAAGGAGGGGGGAGGAGAAGATCTAGGACTGGAGTCTGGACACTGCATGCGATGCTCCTCTTCGGTCAGCCTGACAGACTCTGCCACTTCTGCTTTCTCATACCATCGCCAGGCCCTCCACCTGTAACTTGAGCAATAGCAGCAGTCGGCCACATCCATTCCTAGCTGACAGTGGACGGGCTGACAACACAGCGAGGCGCGTGGGCTGACACTGGAGAGTGAAGATCACACCAGACCAGTCCCTGCTAAATGGGCACCAAAGGAGGAGGGGCAGGGCCAGGGGGTGCCGAGGTGGGTGCAGAGAGTTGTGCAGCACTAAGCACGGGCTTTGCTCCTGGCCTGTCTGACTCTGATAGTCTGTGACATCACCGGTTGCTAAATGCCAGGCAGGGTGGCCCTAGCAACCAGTCCAGGAAATGTAGGGTGGCTGCACTTGCTGAAGGCTGTGTCCTCTATTTCATTCCGGAACACTGTATTGTCCCGGAATGAAGGTGCCCAGGACCTGGGACATACATGGCAATTGTGGGATAGCCCTGGGCAATCCAGAACACGTGGGCACCCTATGTGAATGTCATTACTATTTTTACAAGGTAATATCTGGGTTTGTTACTGTTCACCTTCACCATAACAGGAGTGAGCTCTCAAATACAGATCTACTGCATCAGGAGATAGAAAGAGCATGCGAGGGGGTTTGAATCAGAGAAAGAGCTTGCTACTGTGGCACAGTGCATTAATTACAATGCATTTCACACAAGGGTGCTGAATTCAACTGGAATTTTGGTAAACTAAAATCTACCATTTTCCCAAATCCAGATTTAATTCATTAATTGTTTGCCAAGCAGAGTGAATTGGCAATCAGCAGTGAAAATGCATGCTGTGGATTGGCCTGCAAGCAGCCTTTAAAAAAAAAACTGTCAACATAGTAATATGGGCAATACTGAAAAATGAAGATAAAAATGGCATCAATAATTTAATATATAGTATATGTACTTAAGAACTAATTGTGCAGCTGTCCCTTTAATTGTTAAGAACACTTATAAAACACAAAAACATAAGAAAGGATTCAGCGCTACTCTTCATCAAGTAAAAACAAATGTTTGTATTATTAAAAAACAAAAACTCCTATATACACAATTGTATATCAAATAAGCAATGAGTCCATCAATAACCCTCCAATCACTGTGCTTTATAATAGAAATGTGACTTCCATTTGGGTGCTCCACTAAAGAAGATTATATAAAATATAGTGTAGTATTTTATTCAAATCAGGGATTGCATTTACATAATAAAGTGCTTATGTGAGCACCAACACAGACAGCCTCAAGGTGGTGACAGCACTAACGCTCGTATGGAGCCGATGTGCATTCCAAACAACCCAAAGTTACGTGGAATATCCAACCGGAAGTGATGTCAATAGTGGTGACAGTGCAGCCTCAATGCATTTTGCAATATGTGTGTCTTCAGGATGCCCATATACAGCTGAGGGCAGGGCCGCCATGCCTCAAGAGACTCCAATGCATTTCACAGAAAGGTCCTAAATTGCACTGAGATTTCAGTGAACCAAAACCTTCTAGTCTCCCTCATCTATATTTACTAGTTCATGCATGAATTGTTTGCCCGGCTGAGTAAATTAGCAGTCAGTGGTGAAAGTCTGATTGCAGTGGATCATCCTGAGAATAGCCCTTAAAAAATAGCAAGAGATATGACCTATTATCGCCACAGTGACATGCCTCCATCCCTAAATGACTTTATATGTAAAAGGAAACAGTGGTCATGGGACTTTGAAAGAGGCATGTCACTACCCAGAGTCAAAATAACATGAAGTAAATGGTGTAGAAAGTTTATTACAATCCAAGAATAAATCTACATCATCGCAAAAAAACACAGTACATGGTAATGAATCGCAAAAAAGTCATACAAACCAGCTGACATATAAAAAGCACATAAGAACACATAAATAGATATTGTAGTGATGCATGATGGTATATGCACAAAAATGACACAACCAAAAATGGGTATAAATTGCAAGAACCCGACTGTCTTGGCATCCTGGAAAAATCGCAATGGAACTCGGCGCGTTTCGTGGAACATCACTCATGAGGAGTACAGTATAAGGAATGTCTATAATAGTGAAAAAGTAAAAAATATATAATATAATAGTATACGGTCAAAATTATTGAACACTTTCCTGTAACAGGAATAAAAGACATGATCTAGGAGAGACAAGCAGTCTGGTACTTACTAGTCAGCTGCAAATTAGCCGTGTTCCCAAAGGGAGGGAGAGAAAGGGGGTGACAGCAATGTCTGATCTGGGGCTGAGGCAGGAATGACCCATCCATAACAAAGGAACAGCCAGAAGGGCAGGTCAGAAAACAGCAGAATGCCCCGTACACACGGTCGGATTTTCCGATGGAAAATGTCCGATCGGAGCGTGTTGTCAGAAATTCCGACCGTGTGTGGGCTCCATCGGACATTTTCCATCGGATTTTCCGACACACAAAGTTTGAGAGCAGGCTATAAAATTTTCCGACAACAAAATCCGTTGTCGGAAATTCCGATCGTGTGTACACAAATCCGACGGACAAAGTGCCACGCATGCTCAGAATAAATAAAGAGATGAAAGCTATTGGCCACTGCCCCGTTTATAGTCCCAACGTACGTGTTTTACGTCACCGCTTTTAGAAAGATTGGATTTTCCGACAACTTTGTGACCGTGTGTATGCAAGACAAGTTTGAGCCAACATCCGTCGGAAAAAATCCTAGGATTTTGTTATCGGAATGTCTGAACAAAGTCCGACCGTGTGTATGGGGCAGAAAAGTCCATGGACTAGTGGGATGCAGGAACAGCTCGCGTACACACTAATCTAAATATATATATATATATATATATATATATATATATATATATATTATACCATATACACACACTTGTGTGATATATAAAGTAAAAATATAAATATGTGTATGTATGTAAAAAAACATACCAACGTGTAAGTGTATATATGAATGCAAAAAAGTGTGCAATAATAGATTGACTCTGGTTAGTGACATGCCTCTTTCCATGACCACTGTTTCCTTTTACATATAAAGTAATTTAGGGATGGAGGCATGTCACGGTGGCGATAATAGGTCATATGTCTTGCTATTTGCCAATATTTGGGTGGAAGACACCCTGGTCCTCATTGATCTATTACGCCACCTATTTTTGATCTATTTTTGCTTCCCTTCTTTTTTATTACCATACTATATCTATATATATTGTTTACCAACATCACTAAGTTTGTCATTCTTAGTTTTGTTTTGCTGTTCACCTTCCAGCAAGCCCGGCTGGCGGGTGGGGGGTCATATTGCCTCTGTCTGGTTTCCGGGGCTGCAGCACTGTTTCCCCTCCTCATTCTCGGGGTGTGGGCGGGAAGTTCTATCCCGCACATTGGTGCTATGCACACGCTGTCTGCCCGTGACATATCGACGCCGGGATGTCTTTCGTCCATCTCATGCTGAGCGGTGGGTGTGTGGGGATCCACATCCGTCTCATGTGCAGAAGGCAGTCCTGTCCCCGCTCCCTTGCGCTCATTGGCTAATGGCATAGCACTGGTGGGGTCCCGCCCTGTATCTCGGATACACCGCCTGAGGTGGTCAGTATATGTCTCACTATACCTGAGGGGCATTACAACTGCAGTCTACTCCATGGAACCACACCTGAAAGATTCACTTTGGGACCGGTGTTAATTTTGGCAGCAAATTTTGATTCAGTTTTCAGTCTTAGTCTTAGGACTAAAATGACATTTTAGTTTTAGTCCCATTTTAGTCTTCTGCAATTGTTTTAGTTTTAGTCGTATTTAGTCGACTAAATCTCCAATACATTTTAGTCAACTAAAATCGAATAGGTGTAATTAAATTGTAATGAATTAGTTAATCATTTCTCTACAATTCCAATCTCATTATATACTGCTGGATTGAAAAATCTAATGTTATTATTTATGGTATTGAGGTATGAACATGCACCACAGACCAGTGTTAATTTTGAAGTCAAATTTCAATTTAGTTTTAGTCTTAGTCTTTTGACTAAAATAGCATTTTAGTTTTAGTCGTATTTTAGTCATCTCAGTTGTTTTAGTTTTAGTTGTATTTTAGCCGACTAAAATAGTATTCATTTAGTCGACTAAAATGTTTTAGTCATTTTAGTCGACGAAATGAACACTGTTTGGGACCCTAGGTGACCCCACCCATACACTTTTGTTTATTTTTTTGCTTTTTTTTGCACTAGGCTATTTTTTTTAAGTGATTTTGTTTTTCAGTACTTATCACATTCTGTATATTTTTTATCGTCCCAGCAATCTGATTTCTTGACCCAATCTTCTTTCCGCGTTCTGGGTCTTCCTGTCCTGATTGGCTGGGAAGCCGGAAGCCGATTCGCTGGTATTGCAGGGTCACAAACAAAGTATTCAGGCGCTGTACAGTAGATACTCAAGTGATAGAGAATGTGGAACAATACTAAATGAACCCCGCAGCTGAGAGGAAAATGTCAACACCAAAGAAGGTGCTCAGACATGAACAACCAACCACAAAGTTCCTCAATGGATAACGCTGAGGGATAATATGAGTCTGTGCAGCCAAAACTTAGTACTCATAATTCTGATGGCTGGTATTTGTAGTCCCACAAAGATGGATGACCAAAAAAAGTTGACCAATACATTTTCTATGTTTATACAAGTAATGGTCATAAAAAATGAATCTTTTTTTAAAAGCAGACTGGTCTATAATGATAACAACACCAAAATTGCCATTGCCCCAAAGTAGTATAACAAGGCTGGATCCACATTCCATGTAGAGAACAGATCCTGGAGAGGGTAAGGGAGATAATCCGCCCGGGTAAAGTCATTCAGTCCCCATGGTGGTAAACTAAATCATATTCTGCTGAGGTAGTGTTGTGGTGCGCACAATGTGCACCAATCCTGGAATGCAGGGATGCCAATGTCAGCAGCTTTGTGCGAACCGATGTGATGTCAGCTATCAGAGAGCCATGAGCCTGCTTATCATCCTAGGGCTGGTGGATGATGGCTACGATGAGCACTGAATCCACTGTTGTATGTGTACCGCAGGGCGGGAGGGCTCGGGGCGCAATGCTCTGCACCCTGAGGACAATATGAAACTGGGTAATTGGGGCCTCGGAATGTGGTCACATGACTGTGAGGGGGTAACAGACTTGGTAGAGACCTGTTGGTCTGGCGCCCCGCACAGTGCACGACCACACAGATGGTGCAGGCTGGGGGGGTGGGGGGCGAAGCCGCATGGTGACATTTGATGATGTTGCGTGTCATCTCTGTGGGGACTCGGTGTCTGGAACGCTGTATAGGTGGGGGAGATGACCAGGGCTGTGTGACATTGGGAAAGTGGTGATAAGTGTTAGCAGCAGGAGTGTTGCAGCCTGTTTGTAACAGGTAAGCCCATGTTTTTAAGCGAGATTTAATGACCTAAACAAGTGGATCGCCTGTGAGTCACGCTGCATACCAGGAGGTGTATGATTAATGAAGCTGAGTTTTCTGAGCTTTAGCCCACGTTCACATTGGGCCGATTTGGCATGCGATTTGACATGTCAAATTGCATGCCAAATCGGTGGCTATTGCTTGCAATGGCACCGTCCGAATTGATGCAGCGCCGCACCGATTTCCAAAAGTAGTTCCTATACTACATTTGGCGACTTTGGGGCAATTTGAATAGACATCTGTGCATGAAGCCGCACAGATGTCTGTCAAATCGCCCCAAAGTTTGCATTGCCGGTTTCAGCTTAACTTGCACAATTTATAACCCGCATCAGTGTGAACCTGGGCTTAATGCGAGGCAAAAACGTCTGGTGAGTCATCCCAACTAAAGGGGGTTTGTGGTGAAGCAACAAGGATGATTTGTAGAGGTTTAAATCTTCACGTTTGGATTTCTGCTTGAGATTTCACAGCATCAGCTTGCACACATCTTTCCTGTCGGAATTTTTTTTTTTTGGATACTTTTTTCTGTTAAGATATTCTGCGCCTCCCAAACTATGGACTATCTTTAGATGTTTATAGTTTTTGCTCAGCTCTTGTGTTCCTGTTCCAGATAATGGTTGTAATATGATTTTTCTTATTACATAATAATTTCCAGAGGAATTTGACCTTTCAATGACCAACCTAAAAACAATCATTCATTACAGGCCAGTGATGGTGTGATGCATGCATAATCCTCTCCAGAAGGATTTTGCCTTTCCAATGACCAATCAAAAAAATGATCATTCCTTACGGACCCGTGATGGTGTGCTCTATACAAAATCCTCTCTAGAAGGATGTGGTCTTTCCAACGACCATCCAAAAAAGGATTATTCAATGCATGCCAATGGTGGTGTGCTCCATGCAAAATCACTTCCAAAACAATCATGCTTTTCCACCAGCCATCCAAATGAGGGTCATTCATTAGGGGCCAATGGTAATCTGCCATGTAACCACGATATTGATCCTACCATATTGCAAATAGCAAGGATCTCCAAGCATTGAACAATAGAGGTGCCCTCCTGTACTTGTTTGGTTGACACTGAGAACAGGTGGTTAGTTTGCAATATATATATAAATTCCCCTTTCTTCCCTCTCATCTTCCCAGAAAGGGACGTTGCGCCAGAATCTGGTGATGAATCAAATCCAGCTCGTTGTGTTCGTGGTGCAGTGATGTAAAAAGGAGAGCAGTGCCTGATGGTCTTTAAATATGCTACATTTGGCTTACATGACCTGCTTAGCAATAAGGGGTCATACACATCTAGTGAGAGTTTTATATGTAGATATTTTGGACATTGAGGTGGATCTTAAAGGGTTGAGAACGGCATAGGATTTGCACTACTATCATTTTTCACTATGTTGGACTTATTAAATCAGCAGAGCTTCACCATATTCACTAAGCTCTGGAAAAATGAGTGCAACTGCACTTGCAATGTGCACAGTCTATTTGTCTTTAGTAAATCAACCCCATGTCCTGTTCTGGGGACAAGAATCTTAAAGCTGCTTGGGGTAAGTGACGTATTATTATAGCACAGGTTTCTGTATTTATAGCAGATTGTGCCCATTGTTGTACACCCATACACATACAAGCATATAGCTGCGAACAGCCATTCACTTCTAAATGCGGCTGTACATAGCACCTGTAGGCTCCCTGGTGAGATATTATGCCAGAATTTACACTATATTGCCAGATACTGCTGTGTGCACGAACCTATGACCTTTAAGCATTGATGTTAGTATGAATGAGCCCTGAAATGTTAGCCATTTTTTGCCAAACTGCATAGGTGAATGGTGTTTATATAGTGCTTTAGGTGGATAGATTATATATATATATATATATATATATATATATATATATATATATATATATTTTTTTTTCTCGGAGAATAGGTGCAAGAACTCCCCTGTTTGAGTCACCCCACACAACAATAGACTCCCCCAGCAACAATGGACTCCACTCCAACAACAATAGATTCCCTGCAGCAACAGTGAACCATCCAGAACAAAATATCACACCCAGTAACAAAATATCCACCCAAGCAACATTAGACCCCCCCCAGCAACAACAACAGATCTCCCAGCAGCCAGCATCAATAGATCCTCCAGCAGCCAGTAAAAATAGACCTCTCCCTCAACAGTAGATCCCTTCCAGCAAGATAAGACCCCCCCAGCAACAATAGATTCCCCATCAGCAACAATAGACCCTCACACAAAATCAGATCCCCACCAGTGACAATAGATCCCCCAGCAGCCAACATCAATAGACCCTCCAGCACACCCCACACTCCATGCTATTACATACATTCAGTGCTGGAGGTGCCGGAACTGCGTTCCCCCACGGATTTAATGCTGGTGGGAGGTGCTTGGTTGCTGTATACCACATTCCTTTCAGCTGGACTAACATTGTATTGTGTTAAAAAGGCCTTGTAGCCTCCCTGGCGGTATTCCCGAGTGTGGCTCGGGGTTAAAATTCAGTACCATTAGCGGTAACCCCGAGCCACACTCGGGATTGCATTGCAGGATCCTGGGGCGGCTTTACTTACCTTGTCCCCGGGATCCTGCGATGTCACCCGCAGTGTCCGAGGACTCCGTCCTCCTCCGAAGCCTCTCCGTGCCAGGCTCCGTTCCCTGCGAGCGGCGCGACGCACGGGGGCGGAGCCTGGCGGCAAATTAAAAAAAAAGTAAAAATCATAACACATACAGTACTGTAATCTTACAGATTACAGTACTGTATGAAATGATTTCACATCCCTTTTGTCCCCAGTGCTTTGGCCCATGCCCTGCATGCAGTTTTATATGATATATACTGTTCTTTCTGCCTGGAAACTGGAGATTGTCCATAGCAACCAAAAAGTGTCCCTTTACGTCAAAAGTGGCTTTAGACCAGCTAGAAAACAGCGATAGTAAATTAGAACACTTGCAGAATTGAGCGATAGTGAATTGTGGGGAAATTTATTTTATTACTATTTTTTTTTTTTTTTTTTAATTATTTATTTTTATTTATTATATTATAATTTATGTTTTTGTGTTTCAAACTTTATCATACCCGGGATATCTACTAGACTCTGGTTTGGACAGATTTAAGTGTGTTATTGTTAAGATTTACAGACCTACAATATAAAACGCCAAATTTCCATGCAAAATAATTGTACCGCTTTCAGCACCTAAAATCCGAAATAATCATACCGCCAGGTAGGTTAATGAGGATTTTATAGAGTTTTATTAATCATACAGTATAGGAAGCAAGCTCCTATAAGTCTTGACCATGGGTTATATGCTGTCTCCTTTAATTGAGGACACTGTCAAACAAACCCCTTACACTCCCAGCAATATTCAGTTTTTTGCTAGAACCCTTAGCTGATGAATAACCTCTCTCTACTGGGACGAAGTTTCCAGCCCACATAACCATATTTACTAGAAGACTGAAGACTTTGCTGGGCTCTTTATAAGGAGAAGCCCTTTTTCCACCTGGCTGCATCAATGTTACTTTTGCATAATAATAGCAGTTTCTGGATCAGTATCTTGGCAACATCTCAGGACACTGTACCTGGGACCCTCCGCAAGAAAGAAGTTAGACTAGTAGAATGGGGCTGGTTTGAATTGTCACATTTCAGCACTGGACTTTGTGTGTGGTGCTTACCCTTGGTACAGCAGTGCAACTTTGTGTAGTTAGCTGCAGAATGCTGTACATGTCCAGGGCAGTGTCGATCTGAATTCAATCCCACTCCCAAAGCAGGGGAAGTTTCACCTAGTGGTCTTTTCCCGTGGAAGGTGCTGGTGTCCTTCTGTGGTTAATCCAGGGTTTTGACCCTTTCCCCATGTGGTCCTTTGCCCCCTACTTCTCTCACACCCAGGCTCCCTGGACACTGGACCTCTACCTTGAAAATGGGGGGGGGGGGGGGGGGGGGGGCGGGTTGCCTTAGGCTGAGAGCAGAGTGTCACAGGATGGTTGCAACACTTTTAAAAAATTGTCACAGCCATAGCTAGCATGCACCACTTTAAAAAAAGTGTTGTCGAGGTCATGATTAGCTTGCACCACTTTACACTTGGTATGGAGGTTTTGACACAAGTCATGCAACACATTTGGGCATGCAATGATCCTGTGTATGTAGCCTTCTATAGGAGGTACACAGCCCAGCCCCTAACTCCAGGCTCCATGGGAAACTTTCTCTAAACAGACCAGCACACTGCAGCTCCAGGAGCTTCCACTGTATTGCGACCGAGGTCTTCATGCTGGCTTCACTGGGTAATCGCATGTGTTAAAGCATGCACATTGCGGTGCATTTTTTGTAACGCATTTAAATGCATTGGCGTGTGTTTTACATATGTGCTACTTGTTTGCCTTGATTTGTCTTGCAGTGCATTGCATTTATGCATGCTTGTAAACATTTGTGTGCATTTCAACATGTTGCGTTGCACTGAAAAAAGTAGTGCGAGCTGTACTTTTTTCAGCGCTGGACAAATGCAAACTGCATTTATAGGGAACCATTATTTTTTGGTTGCCATGCATTTGGAATATGCTCACAAATGCACTCCAGCGCATCTGGTGTGAATGAACCCTTAGTCAGTGGACACAGGTTGGCTGCACCCCTTTTGCTCTACAAGCAACAGTCTCTGCACTGCTCTAAGCTTATGAGTGCCTTTCTGGGGATCCCCTCAACTTGGTAGATGTCAAACAAAAGGGAAATGGGATGAGGGTGCAGGCCACCACTCCCTATGTACAGAGCCATGATGGTGTTATTCAGTTACATTGTTACATATTTTATAAATGTAGCGCTACCCCTGCAATGGTCTCTGAATTTAATGTGTTCTTCCCCAAAAGTGTCAAAGAGAGGAATTGGGCATGGGATACTCCAAAACTTTCAGAAGACACTCTTTTTGTTATAAAGATAGCACAGCCTATACTCTTGCAGCTGGGAACAGTGAGATAGCCTTAATAACAGTAAAAGCAAAAGCCTTGCAGCTGGGAACCATGAAGCAGTTCCTTTTGGCATCTACTAGTAGCAAAAATATGATATTAGAGTGCTATAGATTTTGCAGGGAGGTTATTCAGCAGCTTTACTCACAAGCCTGTAGGGGAGTTCATCATGGTGTGGAGGCAATAAACAGAACTGTTTTAAAACTGTTCAGCAATGCACAACAACCCCATCAGGAAGACAACTCGACCGGGTGCAGTCACATAATTTACAGCGAGTAGTAGCATTAGCTCTCAGGTGTGCTGCCAACGTCTATCTTGGGGGGCGGAATGCAGCCTGGCCAGTCTGTACCCAAGTGGGGAGGCTTCCAGAAAGGATGACATGTTCCTGTACTTTCCCTACTCATTTGGAACCTTCCTCTGACACTAAGCTCTGCTCCTGACAGAAGGGAGACCTGTCCCTACTCTATCCACACGCTAAATGTGTGCCAAACATGGAAGCCAGGGTCTTAAATAGACTCTACCTGAACCAAGATGTCCACCAAGGTAACATGGGATGCCAGCATCCAATCAGATGCTGCCTCTCTGTGACCATGGAGATCATAGAAAAACGAGGCTTCTCCCGACTCCCTCCTTCGTCTGCATTGCTGCTACAGATGAGGGCCACCTGCAGTGGAAAAAAAATACACTGCACCTGCCTACAAGTCCAAGACAGCTGCCTCCTCAGACTCAATGCCCTGGTAGGAAAATCCAGCATTCATCTCCAGAATGATCCCTAGGTCTCCAGCTCAGCAACACCTGAGACCCAGCAAAACAGCAACTCAGTGCTGTTAGGAGTTAGGACACCCTCCTAATGTGTAATTTGCATGTGTATTTTTGGCATCCAGGTGCATAACTTTACATTTCTCAATACTGAATCTCATCTGTCATGTGGCTGCTCAACCTCCCATTTTATTAAGGTCTTCCTGTAATGATGCCACATCCTGTGATGAAGTTATTTCGCAGCATAATTTGGTATCATCAGCAAACACTGAAATTGGGCTCTTGATTCCAACCTCTACATCCTTAATAAGCAAATTGAAAAGCATTGGTCCCAAGACAGAACCCTGGGGCACACCACTCACAACATTAGACCATTCAGAGAGTCATTTATCATTACTTACTGGGCTCATTCATGTAACCAGTTTCCTATCCAAGTACATACAATTTAATTTACCCACCATACTTTATTTTATAGATTAAATGCTTATGAGGTACAGTATCGAATGCCTTAGCAAAATCTAGATGGACTATATCCTCTAGACTTCCGCCATCCAATTTTGCACTTACTCATAGAACAATAACAGGTTGGAGTGACAAGAATGGTTTATGTAGAGACACATTATGGCAAGAGCCTTTGTGAACCAGCAAGGACACATGTTAATGAGAATCTGTAACTTCCTCATGTAATTGTTAAAATTTCAGCCAGAAAAAAAAAACTCTTCTGTGAGCCCATCTAATCCTGGCTTTACATTGCTACAAGAGCTCAGTTCACTGGAGAATACAGAGTGTCCTCATACATATTTTCTTTATTATGCAAATTAATATTTCCTAGAGACTGTTATCCACAGAGATCAAAAGCTGAAGCTCAGCTACACATTTAGCTGAGCAAGTCAGCGGTGTCACTAAGCTCGCCTGTTCTGTATGGTTCTTTAGACCTTCAATTAAGATACAGTCTGAAAGAAAACAGCTACTGCTGCGATCTATCTATAAGAAGCCTACATTCTGGTAAAAAAAGTAAGCACCTTTAATTGAAATTATTGTCTTTTTCAACATATGTGGACAGGCGAACAATATATCTTAATTCAAACAAGATAAAGGTGATATACTTGCGGAACGGAAATATGTCTTTTCAATAATTTATTTAACCAAAATATCAATTGATGAAATGTTGTTCTATGGCCCTAGAAGATGGTGTGTCCCTCTTTTAGCAAAAATTACTGCTTGTAGGTGTTTTGTGTAACATGAACAAAGCAAAAAATAAATGAAAATAAGTTCCATTTGTGGGAGAAAGCAGCAATTGTAGTAATGCCTTACCGACTGACAGGAAGATATCATAGACTGTAGCAATGGAGATACTTTACTATATATGGCATTCTGTTCCTGTTGAATGGGTAAAAAGTCCAGTGTTCAAATGAACGCTCAAACAGTCAAGGTTTGTTCCGAACATTGAACTCAACCTGCCTCTTAGATTTTACCGCACACTATGAGCTTCTTAAAATTTACATTAAAAGCTGCAGAAAGCAGATAAGACCGGCCTCAATTCTTGGCTGGAGAATATCCACCATCACGTAGCTCTTTCCTCCCAAGCCAGACTGGCCTGGGATATCCCTTTCATTCATTGGATTTCAGTTCTCTTATTTATGGAGGCTCAGCATCAGTAATGCCGCGTACACACGAGCGGACTTTACGGCAGACTTGGTCCGGCGGACTTTCCGAATGAACGGACTTGCCTACACACGATCAACCAAAGTCCGACGGATTCGTACGTGATGACTTATGACCGGACTAAAACAAGGAAGTTCATAGCCAGTAGCCAATAGCTGCCCTAGCGTCGGTGTTTGTCCGTCGGACTAGCATACAGACGAGCGGACTTTTCGACTGGACTCGAGTCCGTTGGAAAGATTTGAAACATGTTTCATTTCTAGGTATGTAGAAATTTTGGGGAAAAAAAGTCCGCTGGAGCCCACACACAATCGAATTATCCGTCAGACTCCGGTCCGCCGGACCAGGTCTGCCGTAAAGTCCGCTCGTGTGTACGCGGCATAAGGCCTGAGTTCATGCTCATTTTCTGAACAAAAATTATAACTGACTTTTTTTTAAAGTTTTGGATAGAACAGAGAAAATGGTTCAAACCTCTGCTCAGTTTTACATGCTGTGTCCTGCTGAGGGGATCTTCACTCACTTCCTGTTCTTTATGAGCATTGTCACACATGAGAGGTGTAGCAGGTGCCCTGCCTAGCCAAGCTGGCCAAGATTCTTCTGGGAGGGAGAAAAGTGCCTGTTGGCATCTGAGGGGGAATTTCCCCCCCTACCTTTTTTCTCTTCACTGACACACACAGAGCTGCTCACTCTGCACCCTCCCCTGTATCCCTATTGGCAGGTGGAGGAGAGCCAATTACAGGAGCAATTACAGGAGCAAATCAGAAGGACTTTAACAAGCAGCTGCAAAGGATTCTGGGATATGTAGTCCATCTAAAATGGCCCCATAGTTTTCTATGGAGACAGAACTACAAGAGCCAGCCTGCTCTAGGAAGCAGGATGTGGAATTCCCTTCCACAGGCAGTGGTCTCAGCGGGGGCATCAATAGTTTAAAAAAACTATTAGATAAGCACCTGAACGACCAAAACATACAGTGATATACGAGAAAATACTGACTTATAATCACACATATAGGTTGGACTTGATTTACTTGTCTTTTTTCAACCTCACCTACTATGTAAGTATGTAACTAAAGACTCCATCTTACTTATTGGAGGGGATTCAGAAACAACAAAGCAAAAGGAAGAGACTGAACTGGGCGGAGAGGGTCTGCCGCCTTCCAGGTCAGTGCACCTCGTGATTTCAGGCATCCACAGCCAGTCGTAAAATCTAGCCTGAGAAAGGGGGATCCCAGATGCATATCCAGACGCACCTACACCGATGGTGTGATGCGTTCTGGTGTGAGGTGACCAGTCGGGTCACTAGAAGAGCCTGCCTGTTCCAGGACGTTCGTTTGGGCCTTGACTGCAGGATTGGGTGAGAGGGCTTTTGCCCATTTGCAGGAAACAAGGGCACTGCACACAGATAGAGTTGTATGGACATTGTATACAGACATCATTGCTCTTAGTCACCTTTCTGACACAAGGCCATTCAGATACAGAGACACTGTATACAGACACCATTGTGCTTTCACCTTGCTAAATCCTGCATTGTTTACTTGATAATCTATGCCAGTTGTGTTGTTTGGCCCTGCTATTCAGGAGTTTAAGTGCACCAGCGAGAGTAGCTAGCTGAAGATACAAAGCTTCATCCTTCCTCAAAGGGACTGAAGTCACTAGTGCCATATAGGCCCGCACACACATACTCAGGGCTCTGTATATGAAGTGAATGTGCGGGACAATTTACCTTGGGGCCTGATTCATTGAATGTTGGTTTGAATACAGTGTTTGTAGTTGGGCCCGTGGTTCAGGGGACAGAAGAGAGAGGTCTGACATGAGTCTTCTGCTCTTCCCCTGCCTAGACCCATAGAGCCAAATTTGAGTAGAGGTAACCGATCCGATATAAAGTGTGATATTGTGATTTATTTGCCATTTAAGTGTGCCTCTGCTCTTGGGGACATTTTCAGGTTTGGAATCCCCTGAAAGGCAGCCTGAATATAGTATTGAGCTATATATATCTTAATCTCAGTTTTTGTTCTCCATTTGATTACTTGTAAATATATACTGTTATGCCCCGTACACACGGTCGCACATTGATCGGACATTCTGACAACAACTGCTCTCAAACTTTGTGTGTCGGAAAATACAATGGAAAATGTGTGATGGAGCCTACGCACGGTCGGAATTTCCGACAACAAGGTCCTATCACACATTTTCCGTCGGAAAATCCGACCGTGTGTACGGGGCATTACTGTCTGTTATTTTTCCACAGAAATATTGCAGTAAAGACAATTTCTGTGTTTTATAATAACGTGTGTGTTTCTCATTGGTCATTGCACTTACACTATTGCCAGGTGTGCCAAGAAGGGGGGAGACTGTTATTGGGGTTGAGAGGCAGAGTATGCAACAAACATACTTAAGCAGCTCCTGTGGGGGTAGTACTACATGGGAAATCTACCCTTTTAAGGAAAATTTACAGCAAATTAATCTTTAGAAACATCCAAAGCCTACCCTACTTCACAAGAAAATGTGTTTTATTTTTGCTTATGTCCTTTTTGGCAGCAGATCTCCTCAGTTCCTGTTCTATTTGGCTCTGTTCACACCTAGGCATTTTTGGGTGTTTTTCTGCTCTAAGCCCCAGCTCTAAAAACAAGAAAAATCCCATTCATTTCAATGGCCCCTGTTCACATCTGAGTATTCCGTCGCCTAAAGCAAAACGCCAGTCACTCAAAAAAGTACATGAGCTTCTTTTTTTGGCAGATTACTGCTTTTACATTGATGACCTTTTAACCTTGAAAATGCCTGTACAAAAATGCTCAAAAAACGCCTGTAAAATAGCAACGCCTAGATGTGAACAGAGCCTGAGAGAAATCTCCCAAACAGGTTCATAGACAGTAATACAAATTGACAGAGGTTCTGCACTGAACCCTACCACACTTTATCCAAAGATGTAAATAGTATTGGTGGAGTTGACCTTTAAATATCAGATTCTTTTTTGATACAGAGACCATTTGCTCACAGTTGTCAACTAGAAGATGAGAAATAAAAAACTTGTATCTCAAACAAGTACTGTCTTTGAAAAAAGACAGTACATGTTTGGAAGGACTGGGAATGGCCCTGCAACCCATCTTGGTATAGTCAATTTATTTACATAAACGTGTAAAACTTTCCACTCAGTGAAAAAGTGTATAAAAGGTGCAAACACAAGTATAACATTGCAATGAAATAGAACAGGGGTGTCCAAACTGCAGCCCAGGGGCCAGATGGGGCCCCTTGGTTGCTCATATCCGGCCCTTGGGGCACTATTCATCCCACAGATATGGTACACTATTCTGCCCTCTGACACCAAAAATGGGGCATAATTCTTGCCACTTAAATCAATAATGGGGCACTATTCCTTCCCCTAATACCACAGATGGGGCACCGTTTACTCCCACTGAGGCCAGAAAAATGTTCTATTCCCGCTGGCCACAAACCAGCCCCTCTAAAGTCTGAAGAACAGAAAACCAGCCCTTTGTTTAGAAAGTTTGGAGACCCCTGAAATAGAAGTTGAAGCACTCACTTATACCCGGTAGCAAGGTAATAAATTAAATACAACAAATGTTTTACTGAAAAGAGTAATAGAAACATTACATGGAACATGTGTTCCGCAGCATAACATAGTTAGTAAAGGAACAGATGCGCATATCACTAAACTTTAACTTGGCCAAAGTAGTTTGTGAACAAACTTGTACATCTTCTTAAAATAAAAATATCCACCCTATATGTAATAATGGTAAATAACACTATGCTTTCATACCAATATACTAGTGAATAATAAATCCAATTTGTGAACTTGTGAATATATAAACTCCTGTGAAATGAAAAGTCCAATGAACATAAATCCAAAGTGAAAATCTTGTGCAAAATTCCAGTGCATCAGCTTCAAGGGATAAAAGCCTCTTACCAGAAGCACATGACACCCTACCTACTGAGGTCATAAACACATGCATAGCTCCCAACTGTCCCTGATTTCGAGGGACTGTCCCTGATTTGGAACAAAGTCCCTCTTGTCCCTCTTTCCTTCTCATTTGTCCCTCATTTTGGTCTGATCTATATAGTTGTATATAAAATGCACTATTTATCTTTGAAAAAGTGTTTCACAGTGCTAAATCTTTCATCCAATTTCTAAATTGCTGCATATGTAAATATCAAATAAAGGAATAGTAGTGATAAAAAAAAAAACACTTGTGGGTTTAAATAATTTTTTTTTGTATAATTCACCTTGAAGGAAGCGTGACAGGGGTATGTGTGCTATGCCTACATACTTTTGCTAATAAGTGTCCCTTGTTCTGATCTCAGAAAGTTGAAATTATAGGAAATTATAAGTTTGCAATAGATCACACCCGTTACTAGAAGGAAAAATGAGAACAAAATGATAGCAAGCTCACCCCATCCCTTACCTACCCAAACATCCACTCAATATTTTCCCCTTTTTTTTCTATTATTTTTACTTTATTTCTCATACAATTAAATTAAGTTGTAAAACGGAGCTCACTTATGCAAACATAATATATGTGCCATCTTTGAATTGACACTATGTTAAATATGAATAAGTGAGTACACGAGTGTACGTGGTCTGCGAGTGCACGTGGACTGCAAGTGCACATGGACTGCGAGTGCACGTGGCCGGCAAGTACCTGTGTATTGTCTTGTTGAGTACCTGTGTATTGTATTGTTGAGTATTAGTGTCAGGAAGCTAGTTGTTAGGTCATTTGGACAGGGTATAATCGTCAATCCTCAATAAATTAGTAGGTATGATGCCCGGTGGGTGTGGAGATGTGACTCGGTGTACATTTTGCAGCATGTATGCATTCCTAGATCATCTGATCGAGGGCTAATACTGCTGTGCAAAATGTAAGCACATTGTTTCCCTGGAAGCCCAGGTTCTGAATCTAGGGAAGCAACTGTCAGCACTGAGAAGACCCTCCATACTAAAGGAGAGCCAGGAACATACCCGGCAGGTGCCAGCACAGAGGCGGGTGGAGACAAAGAGGTGCAGGCACTAGAAATGAGTAGATAGGTGACAGTCAGGAAGGATAGAGGAGGAAGCGCCAGGGAGGCCGATCCTGGGCTGGAGCATCCCAATAAGTATGCTCCATTGAGTGACAGGGACCAGCACTGCTGGAGCTGAGGGACTCTCCTAGCTGCCAGGGAAAGAACTGCTCCAGTGAGAGTGGGGGGGAGCGAAGGGAAAGTATAGACAGATTCTGGTGGTAGGGGACTTAATTCTTAGAAGGACAGAGAGGGCAATTTGTGACAAAGACCTGAAGTGCCGAACTGTATGCTGTCTACCAGGGCGCTCAGGCCCATCATGGATCTGGTGGACAGATTACTGGGAGGGGCTGGGGAAGACCTGGCTGTCATGGTGCACGTTGACAAGCTCTTGGAGGGAATGATAAGGGACTATATACAAGATTTTAGTAATGAGAATGGTATCATTAGTAGTAATCACGGTGGATTTGCGAAGAATCGTTGTTGCCAAACCAATCTATTAACCTTCTATGAGGAGGTGAGTTGCCATCTAGATAAAGGAAGGCCCGTAGACATGGTGTATCTGGATTTTGCAAAAGCCTTTGACACAGTTCCCCATAAACGTTTACTGTACAAAATAAGGTCAGTTGGAATGGACCATAGGGTGAGTACATGGATTGAAAAATGGCTACAAGGGTGAGAGGGTTGTGATAAATGGGGAGTACTCGGAATGGTCAGAGGTGGGTAGTGCGGTCCCCCAGGGTTCTGTGCTGGGACCAATCCTGTTTATTTTGGTCATAAACGACCTGGAGGATGGGGTAAACAGTTCAATCTCTGTAATTGCAGAAGATACTAAGCTAAGCAGAGCAATAAGTTCTCCGCAGGATGTGAAAATCTTGCAAAAAGATCTGAACAATTTAATGGGGTGGGCAACTACATAGAAAATGAGGTTTAATGTAGAAAAATGTAAAATAAGGCATTTGGGTGGCAAAAATGTTAAATGCAATCTACTCATTAGGGGTGAACCTCTAGGGGAATCTAGTAATCTGCTGCTAACAAAGCAAACAGAATATTGCCATGCATTAAAAAGGGGATGAACTCCAGGGATAAAGTGATAATTCTCCCGCTCTACAAGACTTTGGTCCGGAAGAGACGCTTGAGAGGGGATATGATTTCAATTTACAAATACAATACTGGTGACCCCACAATAGGGATAAAGCTTTTTTGTGGAAGGGAGTTTAATAAGACACGTGGCCACTCACTAAAATTTGAATAAAAGAGGTTTAACCTTAAACTGCGTAGAGGGTTCTTTACTGTAGTAAGAGCGGCAAGGATGTGGAATTCCCTTCCACAGGTGGTGGTCTCGGCGGGGGGCATTGATAGTTTCAAAAAACGAATAGATAAGCACCTGAACGACCGCAACATACAGGGATATACAATGTAATACTGACATATAATCACACACATAGGTTGGACTTGATGGACTTGTGTCTTTTTTCAACCTCACCTACTATGTAACTATGTAACCATAATAATATGTAAAACTCCTAAATGTAGTAACTATCTCTTAAACATACTAAGAATGCATTATACAGTTGAAGATGTATTTAATTATTGAATTCAAGCTCATTCTAGTTTTCTGTTACAATGGAATGTTGTATGCTATTATTCTGTTCACTCAATAAAATTTATGAAACAAACAAAAAAAGAAAGTTGGGAGGTATACACATATTAAAAGCATCCTTAAGATGGAAATGACTAGCCTGAATTGGATCCCAGCACAGTCCACAATCACATCAGCAATGAATATGAGCAGCATAAATCATAGGGAGAAACAAACGGATCAGATAGTGTAATACTGAAAAACCACTACATTTATTTTAATAAACAAGGTACTCACAAGCCAAAGGAGTAAAACAAGCATAAATTCTGCTCTAGTGCATTCAGCTGACCTGGTGACACCCCCCTATGAACACTAGTGCTACTTACTTTACCCCAACTAAGCACCAGTGCCCCCTATTGACCAATGCCTGGACATTTTTCCTTCTATGGACACTAAAGACAGAATTATTATTTTCACACTATTATTGGTGGGCACATTTTCCCCATTGACTTTTGAGTTATTTCCTCCCATTGACTACGAACGCTGGGTAATTTTCTCCTTCAACTGGCCATTGTTTCCTCCTACGACACCAGGTAATTTTTTCCCCCTGACTACCATCACTGGGCATTCTTCTCTCACTGTTTCCCCCTGACCACTGACCACCGGGCATTTTTACCCCCAACTGACCACAGTTGAGTGGTATGAGTTTGTGATCAGGTGTGTTTCTTTCTTTAATTGCACTCTTCTCTGGTCATTCTTCTCCATTTTTATTTATTTATTTATTTTTTTTTTCTTTGCTACTTCAGTTTATTTTTTTGGGGTACTTAAATCAACTTTTCCGTTCATTTTATTCCCCTCTCAAATCACATCATGGTAGCTTTTTTTTTTTTTTTTATTTGTATTATGCAGTGACCCCTTTCCCCCTTCTATCTGTATTTCTCCCCAACCCACCCTGCAGCTTATCCCTCCAACCCGCCACCTCCCCCCCTCCCCCCTGTCTACCAAACACTTTTCCGGACCTTACTCTTGGTTCCTCTTCTGTATTCCGCTTATCAACCACCACTGTTTTTCTCCTATTCCCTTAGTGCACTCATTCTACTGCTCCCTATGCTCCCATGGCTTCGGCTATCTCATAGTTTGTTTGTATTTGTCTCATTCCTGCCATTTTTCCTCATAAGCTTCCAGACCTTCCCCATTGCTAAACCTTAAGTACTCTAGATTTTGGATCTCATTAACTTTATTACACCAATTCCTCTTTGTAGGTCTTATTGGTTCCTTCCAATGTCTGGGGATAAGACTTTTAACTGCGTTTAAGAGTGGCGGCAATAAGCTTTTCAGATATTGTTTGTTTGGCATGTTTATCTCGTGAAATAGGCAGCTCCACGGGTCGGGAGCATTGTGTTGGTTATTTCCCCTATTATTTGCCTTATCTCGTCCCAATATTTTTTAATTTCCGGACATTGCCACCATATATGGGCCGTCGTCCTGATTTCTTTACACCCTCGCCAGCAATATTGTGACTTTTCCTCTAGATATTTATGTGCTTTATCAGGGGTAATATGCCATCTAACTAAACATTTATAGTTTGTCTCTATCATATTATTATTTACTGTAGTGGCGAATACCCAGCGCAATATTTGTCTGATCTCTTCTTTTTTCAGAGATATTCCCAGTTCATTCTCCCATTTTACAATATACGGTGGTATCTCCGGCCCAATCCTTTCCATAAGTGCTCTATATATCTTTGAGATCACCCTCTTCTTTCCCCTATCCACACAGATTTTCTCTAAGGGAAGCAGGTTTGCTTCCGATCTTAATGGCTGGGGCAAGGACTCTGTAAAATGCTTCAGTTGGTTGTATTGCCATTCGTCTATCGATCTCCACTCCCCTTTGCTCTTTAGTTCGTGGTACGTGTAAATTTTGCCTTGTTCCATAATATCTTTCAGTTGTGCATTTACTAGTGTTATCCATTTCCCAAACCAAGCTTCCATTCCCGGTATAAAATATTCTGTATTTGTTAGTGGTATTAGTGGTGAGTTATATTCCCATTTTTCCTTTCTGTGTATGTGATCCCATATTTTTAGTGCGTGTCTAGTGATGTTATTTGTGTCATTACCAAGTTTTCTATACTGTGGAGGTATCCAAATTATTTTACCTAAATTGACTGTGCTTATTGTGCCTTCCATCTTAACCCATCTCTTTTCTCTATTTTCTTTTGCCCATTCTTCTATCCGTAACAATATTACAGCATTGTAATAATTTCTAACATCCGGTGCCCCCCCTTACCCTTTCTTTAGTTAACTGTGCCATACTTATTCTTGCTTTTTTCCTTCTCCAAATGAAACTTATGAAGAGCTTTTGTATTGTTTTAAAGAAGGCCTCCGGGAGTGGGATCGGTAGCATCTGCATTTTATATATGATTTTGGGGAGAATAACCATTTTAATAATATTAATTCTTCCCCCCCCCACGATGTGTTTCCTGTTATTATTCTATTTAATTCAGTTTTAATCTCGTCCAGTAAAGGGAGAAAATTTGCTTGATATAAGCTTACGCTGGTTTTAGTCATCTTAACCCCTAAGTACTTCATTTCTTTTTTACCCCAAACATATGAGAAATTTTTTTGAAGTAAAAGTTCTTCACTTTTTGGAATGTTAAACGTTAGGGTTTCGGACTTCGATGGGTTTATCTTAAAATTTGAGACCTCGCCATACTCTTTTAAGGTTTTAATTAGATTTGGCAGGGATGTCTTTGGGCTAGTTACATAGAACGGGATATCGTCCGCATACGCCGCTAACTTATGGGTTTCATCCCCCATCTTTATCCCCCTTATGTCTGGGTTCTGTCTTATCCTAGTTAGGAGTGGTTCCAGTGCCAGCACGAATACCAGGGGGGACAGTGGGCACCCCTGTCTCGTTCCGTTGAGCATTTCGAACGGTTCTGATACTATCCCATTTATCTTTACCCTTGCTGTAGGTCTATTATATAGGGCCTTTATGTGTTTTATCATTTTCTCGCCCAATCCTATTTCTTCCCATGTACCCTGCATGAGGCCCCAGTCTACCCTGTCGAATGCTTTCTCGGCATCTATCGACAGGAGTAGTCCTGGGGCCCCATTGCCTTTCATCTCCTGTATTGCTAACAGGGTCCTGGTTACGTTATCTCTCCCTCCCTCCCCGGGATGAAACCAACTTGATCTGGGTGTATTATATTTTGCATTACCTTTTTCAGCCTATCTGCAAGGATTTTTGCGTAAATTTTGGTATCCAGGTTTAGGAGAGAGATGGGTCTATAACTTGAACATAGCGTTCCATCCTTCCCTTCTTTTGGGATTACAACAATAGTGGCCTCCAGGGCTTCTTTACGTAATTCCCATTTCTCCCCTATCCCATTCATGTAGGAGCACATTTTTGGGATCAGGATGTCTTGAAACTTTCTGTAGTAGAGAATCGTCAGGCCCAGGACTTTTCTCCACCGGTGTTTCTTTTACGATTTTTATTATTTCTTCCTCAGAGATGGGGGCCTCAAGCTGACTGATTTGTTCCTCTGTGATTTTCTCTAAGCCGTTCTCTCTCAGGTATGCTTTTATTTTTACCCATTTCTGTTCGGCCTCTTCTTTGGAACCTATAGCGTATAGACTCGCATAGTATTCCTGAAACTTCCTAGCGATTTCTACTGTTTTATGTGCAAATTCCCCATTACCTGTTTGTATTTTGTCTATGTAATTTGCTGATTTTTTTTTCACTAAAGCCTGCGCTAGCTGTTTCCCCGGTTTATTCCCTTATAGGTACTTTTCTCTTTTTACTCTGTTATACATCATTCTTGTTTCTTGCTCTATGAGTTCTCTCATCTCCTCCCTTTTACGGCTGAGTTTTAGCAAAGTTTCGCTGTCGTTCTTGTTCTTATGGAGCTGTTCTAGTTGCTCAAGGCCCTTGTGTTCTCTCTAGTACTCCTTCTTTTCTCCGCCTCCTCCTTTATCATAATGCCTTTTATATAAGCCTTATGGGCTTCCCACACCGTCATTTCAGATACCCCTTCCGTATTATTTTCTTTAAAGTACATCTCTAATTCTTTTTTCATTCGTTCTACTATTGCTCTATCGTGCAAAAGTTCCTCATTTAATCTCCACACATTACTTCTTGTGTTTAGCTCTCCTATCTTTAGTTGTAGCGTCACCGGTGCGTGGTCAGAGAACGTTGTTATACCAATATTTGTACTAACAACCACCTCTAACAACCTGTGCTCTATTAGAAAAAAATCCAGTCTAAAGTACGACGCGTGGACAGGGGAGTGGAATGTATAGTCTCTTGTGTTGGGGTGTTGTAACCTCCAGACATCTACCAATTGGTGTTGGTGCAATTTCTGTTTTAGTTTGTTCCTCCATCCCATTCCAGTCCCCTGTGCACGCGACGTACTATCCTCCTTTGGTTCCAGGCAGAAGTTGAAATCGCCCCCCATTATTAAGCCCCCCTTCTAAAATTCCATTATATCAGCTAACAGCTTCAATAGATAGCCAGTGGGGTTTATATTTGGGCCATATATGTTTGCCAGGGTGCACTCTACTCCGTTTAATTTTCCTCTCAAGAACAAGTATCGCCCTTCAGAGTCTACCAGTCTCTCGTCTAAGTCAAATCTTACACCTCTGGCAAACCCTATGGCTACTCCTTTTGCTCGGCTGATTGGGGAATCTCCATAGTACCATATGGGGTAATCCTTTGAGCTTATTTTATAATTATTAGTTATAGTGAAGTGGGTTTCCTCCATTTTTATTTATAACCACTGTCCTCCTGTACATAAACATTCTCTTACACTTCAGTTCGTGCCCACTCTCTTTCTGTCTGTGATAGTAATAAAATGCTGACAGAGGCTCTAATCCTTTTTCATTCAATTCGCACATATGTGAAACTGGCCTCAAAGTGTTGAATTTATAAAGTTTGTCTGAGTTGTTAGAAAAAAGAGGCAGAGAGCTGAAGTTGCAGTGAGGAGAGCTCTGAGAGCTGATTGGAGGGAAGGGACACACCCCCCATCACGCAGCACAGGGGAACAGAGCTAAGACTGTGAATCAAGCGAAAGTCTCTCCCTTGTTGCCTTTTTTCTCTTGGTATGAGGAAAACTTGTCACAAGTGATTCATACTGATAGCAGAGGAACAAGGCAGCAAACAATAATGACCCTTTGTGCTCTTAAATGAGACAAGTACACACTATAGAGGGATATGCTTTGTTCACATTTCATGTCTGAAGTTTACAACAACATTAAAGAAATGTTTTGTCTAAAAATTATATAACTAGAGTGGCCCTACATTAGTCTGTTATGAAAACTGTAGCTTAGTCCATAGTATACAGCTTAAAATCCTAGCTCCTTCAGTGATACAGTCAGTGCACACATGGTACTTTGATTTTTCTCTATGGAACAATGATTCCCATAGTCATGATTATAATACCATCTTTCTGTAGTGAAGAGATCCTAGGGAGCCACTGGAAATATTTGGGTTCACCTACCTGTCCCATGGCTACCTATCTTGTGTCTGGAATAAACAGCTCGCTGAAAAACCTCTGACGATAATCAGGATCCAGTCACTAGGGGCCTTCTACCATTTTTTGCAATACTAAAACTAGAGAGATGGTTTAGGGGTGTAGGATACCAAAAAACGCACAAAATAGGAGGAGAAACTTCAGCAGTAGGACCTATGAGAGTGACCTCTAAAACATGGATGGATATAGGATAGCCAGAAAAATCGGTGACCCATTGAGAACAAGTCACCGTGTTTCTTTGCTCTGATTCTTACTTCTGTCTTTTTGCAAGCAGAAAAAAAAAAAAAAAATCATGAGTCCCTGGGCAAAGATTCCTAAACCAAGGTTCAGATGGTAGCTTCTATCCTTCTTCTCTGTAACCCTCTTCAGGCAAGAGTATGTTTGTTCCCTTCTAAAAGTATCTCTGTTCAGTCCAGTTCCTTTCAGGCAAATGCTTCAAAAAAGGGCTTGGTATCCATCGCATGCAGCACATGGCTTATACTGAAGCCGGGCCCTGACAGCAGTTCTTCACACGTCTCCTCCCAGTGGGGGATGAGAGTTCTGTAAAGGTGGTTCCACTCATTTATCATCTTCTCAGACCATACCTCTAAACAACACCATTAGGGATTGCCGAAGTCAGATAAATATTCACGGCCTAGTAGTTAATCCCTCCCATGCTGATTACTGGGGCCTCCTTCAAGAAACAGGCTGAAGCAATCAACCCACCAGGCTTAGGGAAAACCTTCAGAGCTTAGAAAAGGTAAATATGAGCTCAGGCTGGTTACAGCCTAGCAGTGACACGTTCTAAATTTACTAGACACACAACTACATAGTGAGGGCCGCTACATTTATAAAACCCTCTGCAATCTGCCAGCTATCTGAAAAAATCTTTAAAAGTACTCTTAAGACATATCCTTTCTTGGCATTGATTCATCTTTTTTTTTCCTGTAATCCATAACAAGGGACACAAAATATAAATTTCCTTAATTTGTTGGGATCTCATTGCTATAGTCCCTGTATAGCTAATTTTGTATAGCTCTATGTAAAATGCTGTTGTTAAACATAAAGCAATAATTATAATAGTAACAGCAATTACAGCAGTTTCAAGACCTCCCAGACCCCACAGCATATAAGATGTTTTTTGACCTGAATGGCTCAATACAGACAGGTATACGGTAAAGCATTTTGTGACATGATAAGACAAAAGGAACATGGATTGCAATATAATTCTTCTTTAGCTACTATACATACTTTTCCTTTAAGGTGATGGGAAATTGTAGACATAAATAGATGCAGTCTTTTTTTCCCTTGTAGTATTTCATAGTAAATGATGCAGAAGTAAAAAAATGTTTTCCAGTCATATGACCTTTCCTCAATTTATCTGTGAGTGATAAGGTACAGATGCCTTGTAAGTAAGTCCAGGGCCTAGCGGTGGCAACTTCCTGCCAGCAACCAACTCATTTCCTGTTGCCTCTCACTATCCCAAGTATTAACCAGTTTGGCATGGAGGGAGTTTTATTGTTCCAGGAAATGGTGTTGCTTGAGATGAAAGATAACCAAGTCACGAGAAAACCTTGTCTACTGATGCTAAAAATGAACTGCAAAACAGATTTTGTCTTGTAGTGAAACAAGTGGTCTGGTTGCATATGAAGGCCAAGTAGCTTGTTTATTGTGTAGGTTAACAATTATATTTAAACAGCAACTCCATCAAAAACAAATTTTCCTTTTTTGATTGAAGTGGTACTCAGGTCTATCTCTTGGTTTACTTCTCCTGGTCTTACTACTATCCAAAACCAAGTGGAAAGATGCCCCTAACCATTAGTTACTACTCTGTATGTATATATAGTGGAATTAGCACTGATTGTCATGGTCCATGGGACCATGTGGTAAAAGGCACTGGGAGGGCCAGTTCTGACAGAGAAGGAGAGTCTGATGATAGACCTGTGTGGAACCAGTCTTGCTGGGCCTGTGTGTGGTTGTCCTGACCAGCTACAAAGGCAGTATTTCAGAGAGTTCTAGAATCTCTAGTATGAGCTGTTGTGTTATATATATCTAGTAGATAATATATATATTAGCAATTACTGGTACTTATTACAGGTATTTATATAGTATTCTGATTACGCAGACTTTACACATACTGTAAATATTGTAAATTCACATCATTCCTTTATCCTCAATAGGGATGGGCCAAACGGACCCCTGTTCGGTTCGCACCAGAACTTTTAAACACTGCGAATAAAGAACCCCATTAAAGTCAATGGGACCCGATCATCAAAAATCAAAAGTGCCCATTTTGAATGCTTATATGCAAGTAATTGGGCATACAATGGTTATAGGGGTCCGGGTCATGCCCTGGGGGACATTTATCAATGCAAAAAAAGTTTGAAAATTTTCATTTTTAAATGAGCAGTGATTTTTTGACTTTTAAAGCATAAAAATGAAAAACTCCTTTCAATATAGTGCCTGGGGGTCTCCTTACTCTACATGTAAAGTGTCCGGTCTGTTCCATGTCTAGAATCTGCTGTAGCAATAATTGCATTTATTAAGCCAAAAAAATGAAATTTTCCCTGCAAGCTGCCTTTATTTTGCTCAGCAACAGCTGTCATACAGGTGCAGAAAAATTGGTCTTTGGGTGTCGGTGGCGCCTTCCCACCGTAATCCTATAGAGGTAGTCTTGATGAAAGCAAGAATTGGTCTTGCTGTAAAAAATTGCAATGCACATGTCAAACAGGTGCAGAAAAATTACTCTTTGGGTGTCGGGGGCGCCTTCCCACCGTAACTCTATAGAAGTGCTCTCGATGAAGACAAAAAAAATTGCAATGATATGCACCTGTCAAACAGGTTCTGAAAAATTGGGTGTTAATTGTGCCCATGAAACCTATACCAAAAACATTCTTCCAGATGAAGTGATTGAACACCCTCAAAGCTAGGCAGCCTTGAAGTCCTGCAAAGAATCCACATCCCAAAAAGACTTAATCAGTGACATTGGCATCAGGGGCTTCATAGCTGGTAAATTAGGACTGATTCATTTTTATAAAAGTCAAACAGTCCACGGAGTCTGTGGACAGACACGTTCTATGATCAGTAACAAAACCTCCTGCAGCACTGAATGCCTGTTCTGAAAGCACACTGAATGCAGGGCAGCCCAGCAACTCAATAGCATACTGAGAAAGTTCTGGCCAGGGGTCTAGTCTCATGACCCAGTAAGTCAGTGGATCTTCAGCTGGAAAGCTCTCCATCTCTGTTTTGCTCCGAGTTAATCGTCCACTATGTGATGCAGACGCTGCCGATGGAACGTGGAAGCTGACAGCCCTGGGCGGTGAGGACTAAAAAAATTTTGAAATGCCTCACTTAGGCGAACGCTTTCTCCAACGCTCCTCTCTTGACCAACAGAAGACTCAAAACTATGTTTTCCATGACACTGTAACCTACTGGAGTCAGGAAAAAACGTTCAATAAAATCCTGTTTAACGTGTCCTCAAGAGATTTTATCTTCTGCACTCTCTGTGGGGACGGGATGAGTTCTGAGACCTTTCCATTATAATGGTGGTCACGGAGGGTTGCCAACCAGTAATCATCCTTCTCCTTTATGCCACGTATTCTTGGGTCCTTTCGCAGGCTTTGAAGCATGAGGTTGCCCATGCGCCTCAAACTGAAGCTTGAGAAGCAGACTCCTCGAGGTCACTCAGGATGACAGCATCTGGAACTTCCTCCTCCCAGCCACATACTACTCCCAAGGGTCCTGGGGTTGGAAAGCCATTGCTTACAGATTGACGCATGTCATCCTGTTCTTCGAAGCCTATGAAAGTGCCAGAATCCTCCTCCTCATCCTCCTCACCTCTCTCCACCCGTGTGTTCTGTGACATAGGAACACACAAGGTAATGTTGACTTATTTATTTATTTGAATATAATTTGATGTCACTGGATATTTCACATGATAGATTAATAGCTCTGCACTTATATTTTTTATTTTATTTTATATGTTGTATGGTGAGGTGAATTCACTGGAAGTGTACAGCAGCTGTGGAGTACTAATTAGTAAACTTTATAGTTTATTTATAGCACATAACACTTTAGGTAGGTTGTGCTAATTGTCTTTTATACATGATAGGAATGATGGTGTCTGGATAAAATGGGCCTTGAGAGGAAAGGAAGTCCTCCTCTTCCTCCTGCTGCTCTGCCTCCAGTGAATCTAATAAAATACTCTGCGCTGCCTAAAATATTAGCAGCTAACGCAACAAACAGAAATTTTGTTCAAATCAACAAGTGCATCAAGTGTAGCGCTAAAGTGCCAAACTAAGTGACTGTCAGTTCTGTGCTAGATGCTGGAGTGAACAGCTCAGGTTTCAGAGACTCCAGACTCCATTTACTGAGGACTCCCAAGGTTCCACCCCTATTGTCGGCTGACAATACAAGCTGGTTTGACTCATAGAACGTACGTTCTTTTGAGTTCAATTTCTGGTAAGCCTACACTTATCCTGGTGGTGGCATCATCACACTGGTGTTCTTATTTTCCATCTACCATATTGGTTTTATGCATGGTGATCAAGACCATCTCACTTCAATATGGACTGTTATCAATCACTGCACACTGTGGATCTTTGAAGACTCTTACAGACTTTATTTCTTAATTTAATTTAATTCATTTCATTTGCTTTTGATTTCTTTTCCACACAATTTTTCATCACACGTGTCATTTATATATATATATGTATATAAATTTATTATGCTATTTATGTTTATAACATAACCACAGTCACTTAGTTTGGCACTTTAGTGCTACACTTGATGCATTTGCTCTGCCTCCAGTGCCCTGTCCATAATGCCACACAGAGTCTGCTCCAGCAGGAACACAACAGGGATTGTGTCACTGATGCATGCACTGTCATGACTCACCATCCTTGTGGCCTCCTCAAAAGATGACCATACAGTGCATGCATCCTTAATGATCAGCCATTGACATGGGGAAAAAAAAGCAGAGGCGGCCTGAGCCTGTCGTCATGCCATATTCGTACAGTTACTCATTGATGGCCCTCTGCTGCATGTATAGCTGCTGCAGCATTGAAAAAGTCGAGTTCCACCTGGTGGGCATGTCACAAATCAGGCAGTTTACGGGCAGGTGGATTTCCCACTAAATTTCAGCCAACCGAGCACTGGCTGTGTATGACTGCCTGAAATGGCTACAAACTCTTCTGGCCAGCTTTAGCACATCTTGCAACCCTGGGTACATATTAATGAAAAGCTGCACCACCAAATTGAGGACATGTGCTAGGCATGGCACATGTGTCAACTTTCCATGTCTAAAGGCAGACAGGAGGTTTGAGCCATTATCGCGCACCACTATTCCTGGCTCCAGCTGGCGTGGTGTGAACCACCTCTGGGCCTGTCCCTGCAGAGCTGCAAGAATCTCTGCTCCAGTGTGGTTCCTGTCCCCTGAAAACATCAGCTGAAGAACTGCATGGCACCTTTTAGCCTGACTCTGGGAAAAGCCCTTTGAACGCTTAGGGGGTACCTGATGTTCATAGGACAATTCTGCAGAGGAGTGCATGGAGGTGGCGGAGGAGGAGGGGGTAGAGCTCACAGGTCTGGCATCATCACCACCAGCTGTATGGAGATGTGGGGCACAACAAGCTGCAGCACTGAGCCCTGTCCTGCATCCTTTTCAAGTTGCAAGCAGCGTTACCCAGTGTGCTGTAAAACAAAATATATCATCCCTGCCCATGCATGCTGGTCACGTGTCAGGTGGATTTTTACATCTGACTGCCTTGCCCAGGAATGCCAGAACATTCCCTTCCACGTGATGGTAGAGAGATGGAACGGCCTTACGTGAAAAGTTGTGACTGGGAACCTGCCATTGTGGTACAGCACATTGTGCGAATTTGTGGAAGAGGGCAGATTCCACCAGGCTGAAAGGCAGAAGTTGGAGAGCCAACAGCTTTGACAAGCTTGCATTTAGACACTGGGCATGTGGGGTGCAGGAACAGTAATTTTTTTCCTCTGCAGCAGATGGGGCAGAGAAATTTGCCGGCTACAGTCTACAGCTGGTGGTGTGCTGCTGGCAGATGTTCTGCTAGGACCTGGGACACCATGTGCTATATTATCATCCTTGTCAGTGGAGGCTGCTGAGAGGTAATAACTCGGTATAGCAGGCACAGACTGAAGTGGATAAGGAGGAGGAGGAGGGACAGATTTGTGCCCCTTTTGTGTGGCTTTTAGGTGCTCTTGCCAACGGGCTGAGTGGTTGGACGTTAAATGCCTTGTTAAGCATATGGCACCCAAATGGCTGCTGTTTTGCCACGTTTGATGTGCCTGAAACACAATTTGCAGATAGCAACAGATAGCGATCTGCTGCAGATGTGATGAAAAAGGCCCAGACAGCTGAGCTTTGGGGAGTGGGCCGGGAGATAACAGCTGTAGAATGTGATGGAATAGGGTGGCTGCTCTCTACTCTTTCTTGATGTCAGCCTCCTTGGGGTTGTGACCCCTCACCTTCAGTTTCCTCCCCTGCTCTATCTGGCACCCAAGTCGCATCAGTGACCTAATCATCATCATCTCCATCTCCTCCATCATCATCATTACCACTGGAGACAACTTGGCAATGCGCTGCGGCTGGGGGAACATGAATGCCAATTTGTCTACTAGTGTTCTTTCATCTCTCTAGGCTCATGTTCCTGTCATCCTCAACCACAGAACCAACATTTGAATTCAGTAATGACTGGGCATCATCAAGGAGCAAGTGGCTGATGCTATGGTCAACTAACTCAGCTGACTCCTCCATAGCTGATGTTGGGGCTATGGCAGGAATAGATGTGGACAAGGAAGCAGGTTTTTTTTTTTCAAAAAGATTTTATTAAATTTTACAGATGTATAAAGTATACGTGACATACATCTCATGCAGTAAGTGTACAACAGTTGCGAGCATATCTATAAATGCCATAGTAATCTTCACGTTGGAGCTGAACAATAAATCAATTCCCGTCAATGCACATGAAGTTTAGAAGTAACTAGGATTCCTCGAGCTGTAGCGAAAATTAAAAGATAATAAAATGGTTCTAAAGGGTGGAATCATGAGAACAGCAACAGTCACATCGAGAATGTCATGGGCATTTCCCGGTTCCATTCACCCCTAACGGGACCACTACTGTGAATGGGTCGGGAACTGAAGACGGTAAGTAGAGTGGGATCAACCGCTAAAACGAGATGTGTATGGAAATGCAGATCCACTGAGTGACCTGGTTTGTAGCTGACAGGTATCAGGGAAGGCAGGAAGACATTGTTGGAATATGTCTGTGAGAAGGTGTGAGTATGTCTCAGAATGAAGTTGGAAATGGGTAAGAGAAAGGGACAGGAGGTAGGGTAGGCGGCACAGCGGAGGTTGGGTTTCAGGGTGTCAGGGCATATGTGCTTAAAGTGGTGTCTGTGAGGAAGTGGTAGGGGGGATAATAGTGGAGGGGGGTTGACGGAAGTGGAGCCAGCATGCCCAGGTGGTGTTAAATTTGTCAGTGTTATCATTAGCTTGGCTAATAATTTTTTCCATCTCGGCTATTTTATCTACCCTCCGGAACCAGTCTGAGATTGTGGGGGGTGTCGTATTCCTCCAGAAAGCAGGGATGCAGAGGTTGGCTGCATTGACTAAATGTATGGTGAGTGACTTTTTGTAGGATCTTGTTGAGACTGAGGTGTGGTGGAGTAAGTATCTTGCAGGGGTGAAGGCGTGTGTGTACGAGGATATTTGAGTGATCAGCCGGTGGATTTCCTTCCAAAACGGCTGTATGAGATCGCATTCCCACCATATGTGCAGTAGGTTGCCCTTGGAGGAGCCACACCTCCAATAGGTTGGGGGGACGGCTGGACAGAAGTGATGGACCCTATCAGGTGTTCTATACCAACGAGAGAACAGTTTATACCTGTTCTCTTGTGTGGAAACGCTCATGGACCCCTTGTGCATGATAGTGAAAATGGAATCCCATTCCTGTGCGGAAAGGTCTAGTGCCAGATCTGTCTCCCATTGTTGAACTAGCTTGTCTTGTTTGAGGTTATGTTGAGAGAACAGGAGGGAGTATGTGGTGGCTATCAAGTGATCTTGGGGATCTGTATCGGAGCATAGGAGTTCCAGCGGGGTGCGATCTCTGCCATAGGGGTTGTCTCTTGTATGGGGTTGGAGGAAATGTCGCAGCTGAAGGTACTTGAAGAAAGGGAAGTGACAGTCAGAAAGTGTCTTGGTGAGGTCTGTGTGGGAAAGTAGCGACCCGTTTCGAAAACAACAGTGGGCCCTTGTTGGAGTGTTATCCGTAGCCAGAGCGGGGTATTTTTACAGTAGACCCGGGGGGAATTCAGGGTTGTTGTCTATAGGTGTCATGGGGCCCGGAGCTGGGGTTATGTGGAGCGTCTTGCATACCCGTTTAAAGATTGTTAGGGTGGTACCTATAAAAGGGTGGGAAGAAAAGGTTTTCGGAGTATGTCTACTGTGAATCCAAGGGGAGTGGACAAGTGGTAGATTCGCAAAGGAGTCTTCAAGTACTACCCAATCTTTTCGCAGACGGTGTTTGTGCCAGTCAATTAATCTAGTTAGATGGCAAGCCCAATGGTACTTCTTGATGTCAGGGAGTCCCAGGCCACCCAGACGTTTGGGCAGGACTAATCTGTCCCATTTAAGTCTCGGTGGTCTGGATGCCCAAATGAATGACCTGCAGATATGTTTGTAAGACGAGAAGAATGTTGGTGGTAACCTGATTGGTATGGCGTGGAGGAGATATAGGATTCTGGGAAGTACGTTCATTTTCAAAATAGCGATTCTGCCCAGCCAAGACACATTTGTTGCTGGCCCCCTTACAGTGCCAAGAGAACGTCTGCCTCTCCTTGTTGTCCTCCCAGATATTATTGGGAGGGAGGGGGCGGTGCTTATAAGCAAATATAAAAAAGAGGTTCAAATCTGTACGTAGATGCACTTTAATCAATGTAAAGAGATGTTAGGTGCACTTTAATTTTAGTACTCACACTACACAGACACACTCCATGAATACACTATAATAAACTATAATATAATGCGCCAAACGTACAGTGATGCACAGAACTATATGGCGTTAAAGTGGCATTAATGAACACAAAACTATATGGGGTTAAACTGGCAGTAATGCACACAGAAGTAAATGGTGTTAAACTTGCAGTAACGCACAAAACCATATGGCGTTAAGCTTGCAGTAACGCACATAGAACTATATGGCATTAAACTGGGAGTAACGCACACAAAACTATATGGCTTTATACTGCCAGTAACACACACAAAGCGATATGGCGTTATACTGCCAGTAACACACACAAAGCGATATGGCGTTAAACTGGCAGGAATGCACACAGAAGTAAATGGCATTAAACTGGCAGTAACGCAACCAAATAGACAGTGTTCAACCATCACTACACTGAAACTATCTGAGCTGTCCCTACTCTACACTAATGTATATACGAAAGACATGGTCTCACTACACTACAGTGAAACTATCTGAGCTGCAAAAATGACAAATTGGGTGAAATGTGCAGCGCTTATGTGATCATATAAACCATAACAAATAATATGAGTACAAAAAACGTGAATAATAAATGATGTGCTCAAAAATACTCCAAGCAGTCCTCTATTATGACATGTGATGTCTATAAACAGAGGAACTTGGACGTGTGATGTCCAAAAAAGAAAAAAGTCAGTGACAAGCTTCAATCATGTGTGATGATAATCCTCAACCAAATGTGGATATAATATAGTGACAGTCTTTAACTTCAAATATGTATGATGTAATAACATTTGATAGTAGATCCACCACCAATGACACCAGAAGCTGCTTACCAGAGGGATTGAACTCAAATAGGTGTACACCTAGTGAGTCAATCAAGCTTTGTGGTATAATATACCAAGGGAATCAGATGCTCTATCCAATAATCGGAATAAGAGGGGAGGTAGAGGTCGCTCCAGAGGCAACCAACACTACCATCAGACTCCTCATTATGTCGATTATAGAAATTATGGATACAACGGGTCCCCTGTGAGAACCTATGATAATCCACCCCCCTATGACCTCCGAACAGGTGTAAGGTATGGATGGACTCAGTAGATATAGGCAGACAGCCCCATCATTAAAAGAAAGGAGGAAGGCATATAGCATAACTTCTTATGGAAATTTTAATACATAAAAAGCAAAGGCAATACACTCACGTTTTTTAGCAGTAAAATCAAGCGCTTGTATAAAAGAAGACAGTGGTCTCAGCATATCCCTCTGACGCGTTTTGACTTAGAAGTCATCATCTGGGGTGCTGGACCACTGTACTGGCTGAGTATTTATAGATACTGGTTACCCCCATAACAAGTGGCAGCTCCATCTGATTGAAAGTGCAAATTATGGAGATTACTTCCTGGTTCCTCCAAAATGGCGCCCGGGCTTACATTACAAGCCTCGTTTTCATATGTAGAGGAGGATTATTTCCTGGTTCTGCCAAAATGGCGCCTGGACAAGAGTTCTAAGCCTCATTTTAACATGTGAAAGAGGATGTGACATCATGTGGAACAGTGACTGGTTTAAACAGCCAAAAACATGGCACAGCTATTCTGGGGGATATATAGGAGCAGATGTGGCTTAAAATGGCACAATATCCAGTGTATATAACCTACAACATGGCGCCTGTTACGTACCTAAAGGGTGAGCCCAAATTGCAGAGGATGGCCTCTCCTATGCCTCCGACTCGAGGGCCCCTGGTAGTGGTGACAGGGGTGCAGGAGTGCGGATTGGTATGAGTGCCTGGCAGGATCAACAGCAGAAGGATCAGATGGCCAGCACAGCTGACAGGATGGATCAGTAGACAGGAACTGCAGACTGGACAACTCAGCAGACAGGACAGCAGGCAGGATAGATCAGCAGACAGGTGAGCAGCCTTGATGGCTCAGCAGACAGGCCCAGCAGACTGGATGGATCAGCAAACAGGTGAGCAGCCTGGATGGCTCAGCATACAGGCCCAGCAGACTGGATGGATCAGCAAACAGGTGAGCAGCCTGGACGGCTCAGCAGACAGGCCCAGCAGACTGGAGGGATCAGCAAACAGGTGAGCAGCCTGGATGGCTCAGCGGACAGGCCCACCAGACTGGATGGATCAGCAGACAAGCTCAGCAGACTGGATGGAAGTCCAGGAATGTCAGACAGGCCGGGTCGGAAAGCAGGCTGGCAGCAGAGGTACAAAAGGAGCAGGCAGAGGGATCGTAAAACAAGCCAAGGGTCAGGTACAGGCTGATAACAGGAACAGTCTCAAAGCAAGCCAGGTCAAAACAGGAGCAGATATCAGGTTTTCAGGGAACACATACACAGAGCTGCAGAGCAAACAGCAATGATGCAATTGTCAGACAGGTTTAAATAAACCCGCCAGACACTAACGAGTGCATGTGCGCGAGGGCAAAGATGCCCGCAATCGTGCACCGATGGGTCTAATCTGCCAGTTACTGGCAGGATCTTCATGACATTGCCCCCCCACCAAGGGGCAGCCTCTGGATGCCCATCCGAGCCAATTTTTCAGGATGAGACCTTTTGAAGGATTGAACCAGACTCTCAGCGTGGATGTTTTCTTCAGGTTTCCATTAATTCTCCTCGGGCCCATAGCCCTTCCATTTGATCAGGAATTGAGTTTGATTGTTTCTCCTCCTGCAATCCACTATTGCTTCTACCTCAAACTCCTCTTCCCCATCTACTAATACAGGATCAGGAGGGTCAGAGCTTCGGCCAGGAAAGGGATTAGCAACAGAGGGTTTTAATAGTGTTACATGGAAAACAGGATGAATTTTAAGTGACTCAGGAAGTTCCAACTCGTAAGCCACTTCATGGATTTTCATCTTCACAGGAAACAGGCCTATGAATTTAGATCCCAACTTTTTCGAAGGGCATGCCATCTTCAGGTTCAGTGTAGACAACCATACTAGATTACCGGGTGCCAGTAACAGTTCTCCACGTTTCTTTTTATCAAAAACTTCTTTATTGTGTTCCTGTGTCCTGGCCATAGTTTCTTACAAGCGCCAATTGTTGAGAGAAAAAAAATTCATTGTTTCATCAACTGTTGGTACAGGACATTCTGGGATGGAGCTGGGCAGGAATGATGGATGGAAGCCAGAATTGGCAAAAAATGGGGTTTGTTTTGTAGCAGAGCGTGTAGAATTGTAGGCAAATTCAGCCAGCGGAAGCAAAGAGATCCAGTCATCTTGAGTAAATGAAGAAAAGCAGCAGAGGTATTGTTCGAGGGTTTGGTTGGTCCTCTCTGTTTGCCCATTTGTCTGGGGGTGATAAGCAGAAGAGAATGATAGCTCAATCTTCAAGGCTTTGCATAAGGACCTCCAGAATCGGGAAGTAAATTGTACCCCCCAATCTGAGACAATGTTGGCCGGTACTCCATGGAGTCTGATGATTTCTGTGATGAATACCTGGGCAGTCTCAGAAGCAGAGGGAGTGCCTTTCATAGGGATAAAGTGTGCCATTTTTGACAATCGGTCTACCACCACAAAGATGGTAGTATGGTCCTCTGCTGGGGGTAACGCTACAATGAAGTCCATGGATAACATCTTCCAGGGTCTATCCGGAACAGGCAGTGGTCTCAATAATCCCCAGGCCTTGGCTATACTGCTCTTGTTCCTAATGCAAGTGACAAAGGATTCCACAAACTTCCTGCAGTTTCTGCCTACCTGAGGCCACCAGAAGGTACGTTGTACCAAATTGGTGGTTTTAGTTATGCCAAAATGTCCAGCTAGTGCGTGATCGTGACAGAGTTCTAATATATGGACTCGTACGCTTTCAGGTGCAAAAACCTTGTCCCTGTACCAGAACAACCCGTCTTTTGCTCGTAGTTCCGATTTAGCGGGGGGCGTCCACCCCAGAGTAGCCTGCCTGATCCGGGAGAGCAAATCTTCCTGCAGCAGAAGAAAATTCCCTGAGGAAAGAATGGTATCGGGGGAAGTCATTTCTTTGGATTTGTGAAACATTCTGGATAGGGCGTCAGGTTTTGTATTTTTAGAGCCTGTAAGTAACATGAAAAGAGAACCTGGAGAAAAACAACGCCCATCTGGCTTGCCGTGGCTTCAACCTCTTTGCCGACCTCAAGTACTCTAAGTTCTTATGATCAGTGAAGATCAAGATTGGGCGAGTTGCTCCTTCAAGTAAGTACCGCCATTCTTCAAGTGTAAATTTGATTGCCAGCAGTTCCCGATCCCCCACATCGTAATTCCTTTCGGCAGCCGAAAGTTTGCGGGAAAGACTGGAGCAGTGCCTTGGAATTTCCGGTAGAAATTAGCGAATCCAGTGAAACGTTGGATTCCTTTTTTGTCAACAGGAACTGGCCAGTCAAGTATTGCAGTGATCTTCTGCGGATCCATCTTGATACCTTCTATGGAGATGATTAATCCCAGGAATGGTATACTCTCTTGTTCGAATTCACATTTTTCTGACTTCGCGTACAGGCCATGCTGTCGAAGTCATGTCAAAACACACCTGACGTGTCTGCGATGAGCATCTAGGGAGGAAGAAAAGATTAGAATATCATCTAAGTAGACGATGACAAACAGATCTAAATAATCCCGGAAAACATTGTTAATAAAATACTGGAACGTGGCAGGAGCATTACATAACCCGAAAGGCATTACTAGGTACTCAAAGTGCCCAAAACGGGTGCGGAACGCCGTTTTCCACTCATCTACTTCCCTGATGCGGACCAAGTTATAGGCTCCTCGAAGGTCAAGTTTAGTAAAGATTGTAACTGTTCCCAGTCTCTGGAATAACTCGGGGACTAAGGGAAGGGGGTACCGGTTCTTGACGGTAATTTTATTTAGCTCACGGTAGTCTATGCAAGGCCGAAGTGTGTGATCCTTCTTCTCTACAAAAAAGATACCCGCACCTGTGGGGAAGTGGATGGATGAATGAAACCCTTCTTTAAGTTTTCATCCATATAGTCCTTAAGGGCCACCTGTTCTAACTCGGTTAACGGGAAGATTCTTCCGAAGGGAATTTCGGCCCCCGGAAGGAGCTCGATAGGGCAGTCATAAGCCCGATGGGGAGGTAGAGTTTCTGCTCCTTTCTTGCTGAACACGTCAATGAAGTCATTGTAGGCTTTCGGGACAGATTGCTATATCTGGACACTGAAGCTGAGCTATGCCAAAGGAAAGGGCCCATGGGGGTCCTTTGAGGCACAGAATTGCTGGCAATAAGGAGAGGAAAAAGGTGACCTCCCCTGTGGCCCAGTTGAAACCAGGATTGTGGGCTTGTAGCCAAGGCATTCCAAGAATTACAGGAAACAGAGGTGAGGAGATAATGTCCATACGAAGCAGTTCGTGGTGGGCACCAGCAATGGAGACTGGCAAAGGGGAAGTCTCTTGGGTAACCGGCCCAGATTTAATAGTGGACCCATCAGCCAGGTAAATGGACAGTCTTTGGGTCCTAGGCAGCAGAGGAATCTGATGTCCTGTTGCAAAAGATGAGTTCATAAAGCAGCTGCAGGCTCCTGAATCAATAATGGCGGGCACTGACAGAGTCTTTCCTGGAAGCTGCAAAGAGATAGAGAGGGCAAGATGAGAAGAGGTCTGGATTCCAGTAAGCACATGTTCAGGAGATTTTCATAAACACTTACGAAGTTTAGTAGGGCAGTTCTTGAGATAGTGTCCGGGTTCCCCGCAGTAGAGACTCAGATTATTTGTCCGGCGGCGTTGACGCTCTTCCATAGTAAGAGAAGGGCGAAGCACCCCCAACTGCATGGGTTCCGAAGTGTCCGTTGTAGAAGTGGACTGAGAGGTAGGGGCCGGATGCAGGTGACTGGGCACTCTAGGTAACATCCAGGTTGGTTGGGAAAATCCAGTTGCTTTTTCTGACCTACGTTCCCTCAGCCGCCGGTCAATCTGTATGGCAAGATTGATTAATGCGTCTAGGGTCTGGGGTACACCAACTCGGGCTAGCTCATCCTTCAAAGGGTCAGACAGTCCCATGCAAAACTGGTAATGGAGCGCAGCATCATTCCAGTCAGTGTCTGCGCTCCACCGCCGAAATTCAGCCACATAATCTTCCACCGCCCGGCGCCCCTGCTGAAGGGCGTGCAGTGCGGCTTCGGCAGTTGCAGAAGGTTGAGGGTCTTCATACAGTTGAGCCATGGCATTGAAGAAGGTGGTAAGGTTGGTCAACACATCGGCTTTCTGTTCCAGGAGGCGATGGGCCCAGGTTTGGAGTTCACCTGAAAGTAAAGAGACGACAAAGCCCACCTTGGTGGCTTCCAAAGAGAAGGTATGTGGCTGTTCACAGGAATTGCGAAATGCCCTGAATTTGCTACGTTCCCCAGCAAATTTTTCGGGTGTGGAGACACATGGTTCGGGCGGAAGCATCACCATCTGTCACGTACCTGGTAGGTTTTGAGCCTGAAGTGCAGAGAAAGACCTCCCTTACAGCTCCCACTCCCGTTCCCCTGGAATGGAGACAGAGGGCCCAGGAGTGAGGGGTGGTATGGGTGCCTGGCAGGATCAACAGTCATCGGAAGTTCAGGAGTGGTGGCACCCTCTGGAACCTGAAGCTGAAGGGGAGACTGGAGACTGGAATGCAGAGAGGACCAGGAACCACAGCAGGTAAGTAAGCAGGACTGAAGAGCTGGACTGGAACCAGGAACAAGCAGCAGGTAGTAGACTGGAATGCTGGACTGGAACCAGGAACAAGCAGCAGGTAGTAGACTGGAATGCTGGACTGGAACCAGGAACAAGCAACAGGTAGTAGACTGGAATGCTGGACTGGAACCAGGAACAAGCAGCAGGTAGTAGACTGGAACCAGGAACAAGCAGCAGGTAGTAGACTGGAATGCTGGACTGGAACCAGGAACAAAGCAGCAGGTAGTAGCCTGGAACGCTGAACTGGAACCAGGAACAAGCAACAGGTAGTAGCCTGGAATGCTGGACTGGAACCAGGAACAAGCAGCAGGTAGTAGACTGGAACGCTGGACTGGAACCAGGAACAAGCAGCAGGTAGTAGACTGGAACGCTGGACTGGAACCAGGAACAAAGCAGCAGGTAGTAGCCTGGAATGCTGAACTGGAATCAGGAACAAGAAACAGGTAGTAGCCTGGAACGCTGGACTGGAACCAGGAACAAGCAGCAGGTAGTAGTCTGGAATGCTGGATTGAAGCCAGGAACAAGGCAGCAGGTAATCAGACTGGATACTGGTATATTAATACACTAAGTCACAAAGTATCGCCCTTATGGCAATACAATACATCCAAACATTGCTCTAGCCTGAACATGGGCAGTGGTGTAGTGGCCAGCACTCCCACCCAGTAGCAAAAGGGTCACCGGTTCGAATCCCAAGATTCTATGTGGGGGTAGAAAAAATATATAAAAATTATGTAATATATATAAAAAATATATGATACTAAGGTGTGACAAATGATGGCACCCCTCAAAAAGGATACGTTATTGGTTGGATCAAGCTGATATTTGTGATAGGGACCAAACCAGTATATATTCAAATAAGAAATCCAAAATACATTGTAAAATATATTTTATCAGAAAAATGAACCACTTACCGACCGCCGCACGACGATGTACGTCCAAACTTTGAACGGGGATATCGTTGTTATGGCAGCAGCTAGCTGCCATAACCCCGGTATCCCCGTTTTTGTGCGGCGGCCGGCTTTCAGATAAAAGTGGCCCCTGCGGCGGATTCAACGTGAGATCACTTTTATCGGTGGCGGGAGAGGGGCCCCCCCTCCCGCCGCGATCCGGTGCTTTCCGCCGCTTACCGGAGCCGGTGGTAGCGGCGGAGGTGATCGCATCTGTCTCCGTCCTGTGTCTGGAGATGAGTGAGGCTAAGATGGCACCCACTCGTCTCCATAACACTGCTGGGTTGAAGCGATGTCAAAACGTCACTTCCGTCCACGCCTCTTAAAGGCACATTTTTTCAAATGACTTTTTTTTTTTTTATTGCATTTTAGTGTAAATATGAGATCTGAGGTCTTTTTGACCCCAGATCTCATATTTAAGAGGTCCTGTCATGCTTTTTTCTATTACAAGGGATGTTTACATTCCTTGTAATAGGAATAAAAGTGACACCATTTTTATTTTAAACAGTGTAAAAATAAATAAAATATTGTAAAATAAATAATAAAAATGAAAAAAAAAATGTAAACCCCCCCGTCCTGACGAGCTCGCGCGCAGAAGCGAACGCATACGCGAGTAGCGCCCGCATATGAAAACGGTAGTCAAACCACACATGTGAGGTATCGCCGCGACCGGTAGAGTAAGAGCAATAATTCTAGCCCTAGACCTCCTCTGTACCGCAAAATATGCAACCTGTGGAATTTTTTAAACGTCGCCTATGGAGATTTTTGAGGGTAAAAGTTTGACGCCATTCCACGAGCGGGCGCAATTTTCAAGCGTGATATGTTGGGTTTCAATTTACTTGGCGTAACATTATATTTCACAAAATAAAAAAAAATTGGGCTAACTTTACTGTTGTCTTATTTTTTTATTCAAAAAAACTGAATTTTTTCCAAAAAAAGTGCGATTTTAAGACCGCTGCGCAAATACGGTGCAAAAAAAAGTATTGCAACGACCGCCATTTTATTCTCTAGGGTATTAGAAGAAAAACCATATATAATGTTTGGGGGTTCTAAGTAATTTTCTAGCAAAAAAACCTGTTTTAAACATGTAAACACCTAAAATGCAAAACGAGGCTGGTCCTTAAGTGGTTAATAAGAAATTAATAAAAATACCCTCATAAAAACATTTAAAAATACTTATAAAAAACCTCTCATAAAAGATAATCTAATAGGTACCAACTGGACCCTAAAGTACCAGAAATAGAGAAAAGGCATTATGCTTGGTTGATAAAAGCATTGATGTCCCATTCTATGTTCAACCCAAAAGGGGAGTAGGTCTGCAATTGGTGGATCCAATAAGTCTCCAAGCGAGAGACTCCCCTTGTCTTAGCTCCTCCCCTCCAAGGAGGTGTATATTTATATGACAAGAAATTGAGAACCAGTAGGGTCTCATCTGTGATGCTCTCTATAATGTTGAGGCACATTATGTTTGACGTCACCACTTTTTATTTTAGCAATATGCTCGCTGACTCTAACAGAGAAAGCTTGAATTGTACGACCCACATACTGCTTCCTGCAGGGGCAGGTAATCAGATAAACGACATGTGTGGTAGCACAAGTGCAGAATGTTTTAATGGGATATGTACAGTTTGCAGTGTTCGATTTAAGCTCAAGGCTTTTATGTCTATCAAAGGAATTGTATTGACATACAGTGCATTTTTTGCAGGGAAAATAACCCACTAAGTTATGAAAAAAAGAAGGTCGTATGGGGGGATTTATGATATTGGGTGCAATTTTTCCCTGCAAAGAAGACACACCTCTAAAAATGACCTTAGGTTGTTCTGGGAGTATTTCCTTTAAAACACGGTCATTCCTAAGTATATCTCATTGTCGGTAAATGATGTTTTTGATTTCTCTGTGTTGGACTGAAAAAGTGGTGAGCATAGAGCATTTAAAAGAGCTATCTTGTTCACGAGGAGGTTTTGGTGTCAGCAAATAATTTTCTATCAATTGCAGCCACTCTATTTATTTCTGAGGTTAACGATGTTGAGTCGTACCCCTTTTCTATGAATCTGTCCCTCAGTGTTGATGTTTGAGTAAAATAGTTGTTTATATCTGTGCATTTCCTGCGCAATCTCAGGAACTGACTACGAGGCAAAGACTGTAACCAGGATTGGTGGTGACAGCTGTCAACTGGTATAAAGCTATTGCGGTCAGTATTTTTGAAGTAAGTTTTAGACTTAAATTGGCATGAGACCATCTCGATTTCGAGATCCAAAAAGTGAATTTTAGATGAGCTAAATTCATATGTCAACGAAATCCCCTGATTGTTGTCATTTAAAAAAAAATTCAGGGGTGCCATCCTATAGGAGGAGGATGTCATCTATATATCTGGGCCACAGTACCAATGAGGGCCTGTGTTAGAAATCGATATATTTACCGATACGTGATGTTACAGAGTCGATTCCACTTATGATTGGTCGACCGGAGGGTGAACAGGATCCTTGTGGATCTTGGGCAAATGGTACATGATTGGGATTCTAGGTGCAGTAGGTACTAGGTAAGCCCTTTCTTTTTTATTTAGAATCTGCTCATTAAAACCTTTTAAAACTAGTTGGTCCAGCTCTTTTTTATATTGGGCAGTAGGGTTTCTGGTAAGTTTCCTATATGTGTCCTGTTCGCTTAATATCCTATACATTTCTTGAATGTAGTCCAGTCTGTCCTGCACGACTATGCCTCCGCCCTTATCGGCAGGACGGACTACAATGTCTTTCCTCTTGCACAGTGATTTGAACCCAAGCATTGGAAAGGACTGGTTATATGTCTTTTTGGGAGGAAGCTTAGCTAAATCTTGCAAAACTAGGTCCCTAAAAATGTTGACGGCAGGAGCTGCAGGTACAGGGGGGCTGAATAAAGACGGATTAGTCACCCTGAATGTACCATGCCTGAAGAAGCAGCTCTTTGAAATTGAGAAGATGTATTAGAAGCTAGATAACTTTTGATATTAATCTTCCTAATAAATTTATGGACGTCTATAAAGGTGTGGAATTTGTCTAATTTCTTTTGGGGGGCAAATTTTAAACTCTTGTCTAGTATCATCATTTCCTGAGTGGTCAATTCCTTAGTGCTTAAATTAAAAACTCCATTGCCTATCATGTCCTTTTTCTTTTTTCTTCAGAAAACTGGGATTGATGGATGGTCATAATAACGAGAGTCATAGGGGGGTGGATTATCATAGGTTCTCACAGGGGACCTGTTGTATCCATAATTTCTATAATCGACATAATGAGGAGTCTGATGGTAGTTGTTGGTTGCCTCTGGAGTGACCTCTACCTCCCCTCTTATTCCGATTATTGGATAGAGCATCTGATCCCCTTGGTATATTATACCACAAAGCTTGATTGACTCACTAGGTGTACACCTATTTGAGTTCAATCCCTCTGGTAAGCAGCTTCTGGTGTCTTTGGTGGTGGATCTACTATCAACTGTTATTACATCATACATATTTGAAGTTAACCACTTGCCTACTGGGCACTTAAACCCCCCTCCTGCCCAGACCAATTTTCAGCTTTCAGCGCTCTCACACTTTGAATGACAATTACTCAGTCATGTAATACTGTGCCAAAATGAGTTTTTGATCACCTCTGGGTTTTTTATTTTGTGCGCTATAAATGAAAAAAGACAGAAAATTTTGAAAAAAAAGCATTTTTCTTAGTTTCTGTGATAAAATTTTGCAAATTATTAATTTTTCTTCATAAATTTTGGCCACAATTTATACTGCTACATATCTTTGGTAAAAATAACCCAAATTAGTGGATATTATTTGGTCTTTGTGAAAGTTAGAGTCTACAAGCTATGGTGCAAATCATAAAAAATTGATCACACTTGATATACTGGCGGCTTATCTCATTTCTTGCTACCCGAACAAGTCAGGAAAGTATAAATACCCCCCAAATGACACCTTTTTTGAAAGCAGACATTCGTAAGATGCATGGTGAGCTTTTTGATGTTGTAATTTTTTCTCACAATTCTGCAAAATGAAATTTTTTTTTTCCCCCACAAAATTGTCATTGTAATAGGTTATTTCTCTCACGTGGCATGTATATACCACAAATAACACCCCAAAATACATTCTGCTACTCCTCCTGAGTATTACGATACCACATGTGTGGGACTTTTTCACAGCCTGGCCACATAGAGAGGCCCAACATGCAGGGAACACCATCAGGTGTTCAAGGAGCATAAATTACACATCTAACTTGTTGACTACCTATTACACTTTTGAAAGCCCTGGAGCACCAGGATAATGACACGTGACACTGATGTGGCACTGATGACAGATGGCACTGATGCGTGGCACTGATGGCACTGATGTGGCACTTGTGACAGATGGCACTGATGACACTGATGTGGCACTGATGACAGATGGCACTAATACGTGGCACTGATGACAGATGGCACTAATACGTGGCACTGACAGATGGCACTAATACGTGGCACTGATGACACGTGACACTGATGATATGTGGCACTGATGACAGATGGCACTGATGACAGATGGCACTAATATGTGGCACTGATGACACGTGGCACTGATGACACGTGGCACTGATGACACGTGGCACTAATATGTGGCACTATTGACAGATGCACTAATACGTGGCAGTGATGACAGATGGCACTAATACATGGCACTGATGACACGTGACACTGATGACAGATGGCACTGATACGTGGCACTGATGACACGTGAACCTGATGACACATGCCACTGGCGCAAAGAGGTTAAAGACTGTCACTATATTATATCCACATGTGGTTGAGGATTATCATCACACATGATTGAAGCCTGTCACTGACTTTTTTCTTTTTTGGACATCACACGTCCAAGTTCCTCTGTTTATAGACATCACATGTCATAATAGAGGACTGCTTGGAGTATTTTTGAGCACATCATTTATTATTCACGTTTTATATATTCATATTATTTGTTATGGTTTATCTGATCACATAAGCGCTGCACATTTCACCCAATTTGTCATTTTTGCAACTTTATCCACTGCTGTGTTGGCTGCTTTAGGTTTTTTTTTATTTCTTTTATAGAAATATAAAATATATATTTGTTTATAATTTACAAAACTATCTGAGCTTTCCCTACTCTAGCTGCACACTGTGCAAAGCTGAATGATGGTCCTCCTCACTACACTCACACTATCCCTAGACCAGCGTTTCTCAACTCCAGTCCTCCAGGCACCCCAACAGGTCAAGTTTTCAGGCTTACCATTATTTTGCACAGGTGATGTGATCAGTTTCACTGCCTTAGTAATTACCACAGCTGTTTAATCTGATGGAAATCCTGAAAACATGACCTGTTGGGGCGCCTTGAGGACTGGAGTTGAGAAACACTGCCCTAGACTGACACTAAACTAATATTCTACACTGACAATTGAAGCAAAATAGCACAGTATAGCACACTAAGTAACTAATAGCACTGAACAGAGCCCTGTTCTATCTCTCTCCACTCTGAAATCACACTGAATATGGCTGCCATTGAAAGAATACTTTTCTACTGTGGGGCGGGAATGAGCCATGATTGGATAAAGTCATGTCGTGTCCAATCGTGACTCTGAAAGTGCTCTGTGCCCTGATTGGCTGAAGCTTTCACTGCTTGCAATGCACTGTTCAGCTCAACACTGCAACACAAATCTTTAGTCTCCAGGAGGGTCGATAAAAATCAATGATTTAAAAAAAAAAATTAAAAATCTGATATATTTTTTTTTTTTATTTAAATCAGATTTGTTTGAATTTTATAAAATTTATTATAA